>NC_059392.1:21841131-23198631 GCF_019703515.2 Myxocyprinus asiaticus | reverse complement strand
ACATTTGGGAAAGAAATGTTGTTGAATGAGAACAAAGGTCTATGTTTGGGTCTAAATCAAAATGTAACCCTACAGATCAATCTCTTATATTTGTTTTTATGAATTTGTTTTGGTCTCATCCCTTTTCATCCCAGTATAGATGTAACAAAGTAACCTCAGTGTGTACCACTAATGCACCATCAGAATATATATAATTTTTTTATTTGTTTATTTATTTATTTTTTTTTGTGCTTTTTGGCTTATTTGCCATTTTGGCATGTTCATCACGTCCAACTCTCCATGGAGACGTTTTTAAACCTTTCAGCTGTGTGAGGGTTTTTCCCCCTTCTTGTCGAGGGACACGAAGACCTCCATGAGCATGCCAGACATTTTCAACGCTGTCCTTCAATATTTGCTTACTTCGTTTTGTGCACTTCAGTGAACAAGAATATGGTCTTAAAGTGTTGCAACATGCAATCAGATTTAACTAGACGCTAGATTGACTCCAAAACAAGGTATTGATGAAATTGTGGAATGGGTTGTGATGGAAAAAGCCTGCTATAGCTCACTAGAGATAAGCACACTACACTCAATGTTTGTGTTTTCGATGATTGTAATTTAGAGAAACATGAATCTAGTAACCAAAGTCTCTTGAATTCTGTGCCTCCCCAGTAAGGTCTAATTTAGAGGTTGACCGATATTGTTATTTTTATGACTTAAATGAAATTTTTAACTGATAAACGATATATAGAACTGTTTTGCTTGATTAAACATTGTTTTATTTCTGTTTTTGAAATAGGCCTAACGAAATAATCATTCGATTACGTCAATAACAACATAACATGCATTTTTAATAATACTATTTATATGCCATTACATTTATGCAAGTTGGTTTGTGATTGGAATTGTTGTGAATTTTTCGTCATCTTGGGCCACACTAATATGTTTTTTGTTTGAAAACGCATGAATTTTGCTAGGTTTACACCACTTATCCGCACTGAAACAGCATTTTTCTTAAAAAAAAAAACAAAAGAAAAGAAAAACGGGAGACATCTGAAAGTGCTATTCATAATCACGTAATTTAGAAGATGATGATATTTGGAAATTCGAAACAGAGTTTTCAAACGTAATTGGTTTGGTGTGGACATGGCCTAACTGATAAAGGAGTATTCCGAGTTCAATACAAGTTAAGCTCAACTGACAGCATTTGTGGCATAATGTTGATTGACACAAAAATGATTTCGACTTGTCCCTCCTTTTCATAAAAAAAAAAAAAAAAAAAAAAAAAGCAGAAATCGAGGTTACAGTGGGGCACTTACATTGTAAGTGAATGGGGGAAACCTATGGAGCGTTTAAAGGCAGAAAGGTGAAGCTTCTAAAAGCACTTTCATTCTTCTGTTAAAGCTCATGTATTATTTGAGCTGTGAAGTTGTTTAAATCATTGTTTTTGTGGTTGATTAAAGGTGTGGTTGTGTCGCGGCTAGGACATGGCACAGGTATCAAACACGGGCACGTCGATGTGGTTCAGGTTGCAGACAGTACACACAAAAGTTACCAAGGTTTTTCCCATCTTCAAGAATGAAGAATGCTAAAGTAAATAACCTATGTCCTTTGATAATGATTTGGGTTGAATTTAATGGAAAATATGTGAGTTGCACAGAAATTTGAGCAGCATCTGGAGTCGTAGCTGGGCGCCGCCGACAGACGGCGAGTGGCGGCGGCGGTATGCGTACCTTCATTGAAAACAGTTGTTTAGAATTTTAGAAAGCGCCATGTCATCCACCAGATGTGTCCCCTTAAGGATTTAGGGTTTGCGGCGTAAAATAATCATGACAATGAAGTTATATCCAATTTGACAACTTTACTCAAAAAATGTTAGTAAACGATTTTATTACATTAAACTTATGTTAAAACACACTGTTTACATATTTTGGCTATACTTTTGAAACAGTAAGTAGCCTAATTTTAATTTTGCGGATTGGCCCGATTCATTTCCATTGAAAGTGCCTCACTGTAACCCAGATTTTTACAAACGAGATTTCAGTATTATGCCACAAATGATGTCGATTGAGCTTAACTTGTATTGATTCCGAAATATTCCTTTAGGCTAAAGTGCAATGCATTTCTTGCTCGAGAATGAATGGCTGTTACGTACATTCAAGTAATTTTAGGGGACCACATTTATCAGAAGAATCATTAACAGTTAAAATTTAAAAGTGTGAATATCGGTGAAAACTGATTACTGGTCTATCACTAGTCTAAGGCCCCATTCACACTAATAAATTTTCTTTAGAAAATGCATCGATTTTGCTATGTTTACACCTGTCATTCACATGGGATTGGCATTTTCCTCCACTGGAATAACAGCAATCAAAAAACGAAGATGCAAGGAAAATAAAAATAAGAGTTTTCGAATGAAAACAGTTGGTGTGAATTTGGCCTATGAGTTAGGGTTTGAACTCTACTGTCATTGTCCAAGATAGCGAACTTAGAATTGTTACTTCGGCTCAGTGCAACAATAACATTAACTAAAAACAGCAAAATGCAAAGACATAAGAGCAAAATTTATGTAATAAATACACTGGGCAAAGCCTATATAAAAACAGTTGAATACATTGAAAAAGAATAGGCAGATGATGAACCCAATCTGAACCTAAACTAGTAAAAACTACTTAATATCCAAGTTATAAAAAATTTCTGTCTGTCAAACCCATATATACATATTTATATATATATTGCATTACTTCCAGTGTATTTAGTCAGTTGATCATTTAGTTGCTGAATATCTCAAATGAACGAGGCTTAAAGTAAATTGTTCTGGATTAAAGCCATATCTCTGTCTTGGCATTAAGTTGAGTCTATTTTCTGCAACCCCCTTATACCTTCCCAAGGGAAAATCCGGTGAGTAAAGGGGGATAAAATTAGAGGACAGATATACATTTCCTTGTGTTTCATGTTCTAAACATCTCGGTGGTACTTAAAATGCTGCCCAGTTTCATGTTCTTACTCAATGGGTTGAAAGTCTGTGATGAGAGATTACATTTTTTTTCTCAGGTGTCCTTAATTTAATTGGGATTGCAGGTATTGCCCCTTGGGCGGATCGTCTTGCGAAAGATGTTCTGGCCTGTTGTACTGTTGCACTTGTCAAATGTTATTGATTTGCTTGTCCCTGAGAAGAACTCTCTTGCCTCTGTAATTGCATGTTCATTTATACCTTAATTTGTTTGAGTTAACCGGTCCACAGAGATATTTATTTCTGATGTACCTAGTAAAATGCCCTTTTACGGTGCAGCTCCTTTTGGTGGAGCGCTAAGAAAACAACAAGCAGGTGCCTGAAAATTTATTGTACAAGATTGCATGGTGGAGACATGAATGTGTGGATTTGAGTGTGTGAAGTAGCCTAGTGGTTTGGGCTTTGCACAAATCTCTCTGCGCAAATAAAGCCTTTAACTTGGCTGACCGTGATGCAAGGCTGCATGGAAAAGGTGCACCCGTGACAAAATTCACCGCATGCTGCTTGTGTGGAGTCATGCACAGGTCCTCTTGTTACTCCTTTGCTTTTGTAATCGCACACGTATTCTTGTAGGGTAATTGGGTTTGAAATGACGCGGCAGCCCGAGTTGCGATGCTCTGTGGCGGCTCCTGCCACAAGCGTTTCTTTATTTGCGCACACACTTACTGCTCTTATTTATTTTCCAGTGAGCAGCTTCAGTCTTTTGAGGCACTGTCTGCAGCCTAACCTAGATTTCTGTTGCATTGCTTGTAAATAACACTGAGGCTCTGTTCTTAGGGAGGGGGCTTTAAAGGCAGTGGGGAATGGCTCTAATTCAAGTCTGCATATGATCTGTGCTGTGATGAGACTTGCAAAGGTGTGGATCGCAGGAAAGAAGAAAGCTGAGTTCCTGACTGGCACCAAGGCAATAGATTTTTCATCCAATACTCTGTACATCTGTAATATGTAATAGGGCTGAAACAATTAGTCGACGTTATTAACAGTGTCAACATGAAAAAATTGTCGACAACATTTTTTGTTTTCGAATAGTAGTTTGATGTCATTTAATGTAACATGAGATCGAAACTCTAATGATGGTGCGCGAAGTGTCCCGATCTAAGGTGGAGAGATTGAAACTGCACCCAGCTGATGCACACTCTGTAGCATGGATGCTAGTCCCTCAAGCACACGTGCTTGCTGCAGCTAGATTATAACGTGATGGCTCATGACTTATTGAATCATAATATATGTGTCACTGTGCATTTCTTATCATGAAGAAAATTGGCAATACGCAGCTTTATTAATAAGTGAGTTTTTTTTTTTTTTGTGAGTTAAAGATGGATTAAGGTGAACAAAAAGGTGAGAAAGGGTAGTCTTTGCCCCATTTTACTCTGCAACAAAATATCTTTTTGATTTTGTTTTGGCTTGTTTTCCAATATAAATATCTAAAACTCCTTTTAAAACAATGTACATATACGTTAGCAGCTAAACTGCAGAAGAAGAAAATGTTATCTGAGAATGTTGAATATAATATTAAAAATACAAATATTTAAAAATATCTAAAAATCCTTAAAAAAAAAAAAAATGCATTCACCTGAGAAGCAGCATATAAGATATTTAGATTTGCTTTTTGAGAATAGATCTTGAATAAGTATATTTTGTCTTTACTGCACTCGCAGAAGTATAACCAAGTGAAAAAATACACTTATATACAAAATACACTTATATTTAAGATACATTGTCTTAAAGCACTTCTAAATATCTTATATGTTGCTTCATAGGTAAATGTATCTTGTTTTAATCATTTTTAGACTATTTTAAATGGAAAACAAGACAAAAATACTTGATAATAATAGGATTTTTTTTTTTTTTTTGCAGTGAATCAAACCTTTTTTTTTTTTTTCTTTAATTCAGTGAATGTAATTAAGAGGTATTTTTAATAGATGATTTTGTCCTCTATTGTTGGCAAGGATGTTTAATACAACCTTTTAAGTCTGGGCACAAGCTGAATAGTCAGCTAAGAGCTAATGATTAATCATTGCAATAATTGCCCGAATAGTCAAATAATCGTTCTAATAATGGTTAGATTAGTTGTTTGTCAAAATAATCGGTAGTTGCAGCCCTAAAATGCAATAACATGTAGTCCTGGAGAGAAGCTGTGTGCTTCATGAGTTACTTTGAAGCACACAGTACCGAACCCGAGACTACCTGTAGGAGGTGGTCTGAGTTCGGTTGCAATGGAACTGATGCGCGATTCGCACGAATGCGAAAGCAACTCTGACTCGGGTGCGCACTCGTTCTGGAAGTAAAGTAACCTGTGCATGCGTTTTAGCCGATGACGACATCATTAGTTTCGACTAATAAATATAGGGTATAATAGGAGATGACAGTGGCGAAAACTTCACCTTGGACACGAGCGTGAGTAAGCGTGCAGTGTAATCAAAGATGCAGATGAATTCCTTGCAGTCAGCTGTCTCCCCAAAAAACGCCGTTTGCGAGCAGCAGCAAGCCTCCTTCCCCTGGACATCTGATGAGTTACACCATGAAGCGCACATATATGCTGTTGTCATTCATTCTGCTGTGCATAATGGCACCAAAATAACAAAAAAACAAAAAGTATGATGAGTCGCGTTGTGTTCTCCATGCGTGTTTGTGACGACGTTAGATGAACGCAAATGGACCGGGGTTCGATAGAATCAAGTGAGTGTGAAACCAGACCAAAGCTGCGGGGGGCACCCCCGCAGCTTTGACTTGGAATCGGACCGCAGCAAACGTGCCCAGTGTGAAAGCCCCCTTGAACATACATACAGCTCTACATGATTTTAGGGTGATAAAATCGCTTCTGGGTTTACCTACGTTATGATTATGGCATCGAAGTTGTAATATTGGATATAACTTGATCGAGGGTTACTAGTGATTTGTATCTCACTTGAATCATGTTAACGTGTATAGTGTATTTGTCTAAAATTTTTGGTCGATACCTATTTTAACAAAAACTTTTAGGCCAATACCGATATTTTGCCACTTACCTGGTTTTGTCAACAGATCACTGTTTTAATTAGGAATTATGCTTTAAAAATGTAGAAAGGTTTTTTTACTGTTCTAACAAGAAATGATTTCCATTAAACGTGGAAACCACATCAGTGTATCGCTAGTCTTGTCGCTTTTTTTTTTTTTTTTGGTAATAAACATTGTGCAACAAAGGCTGTAGATTGAGTTTAACTTGTATTGAACCTGGAACAGTCCCTTGTTTTAACCCAAGTTCATACCGACTTGGCTGGCACAACCAATGTCATGATTTTTGGGTGGAATTACCTGTTTTATCCAACCACTAACAGATGGTGAGAGTGTTCAAGAAACCTGTTTGAAAAATATAAAAGCAATTAGAAATTACACACCATTTAAGATCAATATCATTTGCACGTCAAGTAAACACATTTGTTATGTTTCCTTTCATATGGGGCCATTTCTGATAGCTTTTTGAAACAAGTTTAAGATATTAGAAAAAATAGCAGTTGGGTAAGGAAGAAACATAACGTTTCATGTAGCTGTAGTACCACTGCACGACTAAGGTCAAGACTTTTTGCTATGTCAGAGGCCTTTAGACCAAAGCTGCACCCTGACATTTTCAAATAAAAACGGCTTTGAGTACATCATGTGACCTTCTCCTCCCTGTACCTCCAACACAAAGCAGCTATAAAAAACAGCTGCTTTTCATCGGCGGTCGACATGCCAAGTTCTTGTGGTGGCAAGAGCAACAGTAGCAGTGTTTTTCAGGTTGATATCTATGGGCTCAATGGAGATGTCCTGGCTTGTCATCTCTGCAGAGGCAAAAACGGTAGGGAAGATCTGTCTTACAGAGAAGACGGCGTGATTCACTTGCTCAGCACGCTGTAGAACGCGAGTTTAATGTAGCATAGGATGTTAGCGCGATGGCCTGGAGACTAAGACATGTTGTCGGCTCTGGATGGGAGAACCTGAGCAGATAAAACCTACCTCACACAGACACACTTAAATAACCTGCTTAAAGGGATAGTTTACCCAAAAAATAATAATTCGGTCATTCCAAACCAATATACTTTCTTTCATCCGTGGAACAAAAATGTGACTAGTTTTCTTTCATTAAATGGAAAAGAATGCCTAGGATATTTCAAAAGCTCACCTTTTGGGTTCCACAGAATAAAGTCAAATGGGGTTTGGACTACCATCTGTATAAGTAAATGATCATATAATGTTCTGTTTTGGGTTAACCATTCCCTTAAAAGTGCAATAATATTGGATTTTAAAGATGTTGTTTACATATTATCATGCTTGATGTTGTGTCTGGTTGATCAATAACAGTTGGGGGTTGTTGCGCCCTCGGATATGAGGGGAAAAAAGAAACATTGTGCCCGTTTAATGTTTACAAGCACCAATTTGTGTCCAGCAGCCTTTTGGATGAAGGGAGGCACTCTGTTTACCCCTACTGTGACACTGCTTTGAGTTGCTCTTTAACTCCCACACATATTTCCTTCTGTTTACCAAAGTGCGACTGTGCCTGTTGTGATCTTTGCGAGAATACCTCAGAAGGTAATTGTGAAGTTGTCTTGACTGAGCTCAGAGCTGCCACTACCTCCACAACTATACAGAGATGGAGAAATCGCCCGTCGTTGCTTAACAGATTAGCCTGATAAACTGTAGAGAGCGAGTTTGGCCGTGAACACGAATGGGAGTTGTACTCACACCACCTGCACATTCACAAAAGAGGCTGTCACATGAATGCCTAAAGGCTTTGAGTTCTCTTGAAAACGTCAGTGATTTATAATTCACCATGTTTAAATGATGATATATTAACCTTTTATGACTTTGGCCTAGATGTTTTTTTTTTTTTTTTCATCCTTGGCTACTTATTGCATTTGAATGCTAATTTAGGTTGAAGATATATCTATGCCTTTGTTTTAGTAGTTCCCATTCATACCAAGCCGCAAGATTAGCCGGTAATTGGTGGTTCTGCTTGCCCCAAGTTGTAGGATTTGTTGAATGATATGTAGGCCTATTTATTGTCCTATAGAGTGGAAACACTTAGCTAGCTGTTTTTAGTGGGTTGTCTTTTTGGCACAGAGAAATAACACCCTTTACCACCTTCATGCTTTTATATGGGTCTACTCTTCAATATAACTTTTATGGGTGTTTGCTTGTCATTGGCTGCTGTTCTGTCATCATTTACTCATGCTCATGTCGTTCCAAACTCATTTGACATTTTAAGAATATTCTGAGCACTCTTTTCCATATAATAAATGTGAATAAGGACTGGGTCTGTCAAGCTCCAAAATGAAAAACTAGCACCATAAAAGTAGCCCATACTACTCATACGCTGTTTTCCCCAAGTCTTCCAAAGCCATACAATAGATTTCTGTGACAAATAGACCGAAATCAATTTTAACTGAAAATCTCTTTGCCGAAGTCCATTTGATTACAAACGTCATTTGGAGAACTATTGGTGCAAAATGTCGTTGAGAGCGTTTACATGCACTGCAATACGCTGATAATTATCAAAAATAAACGTAAAAAATTAAAATCCAGTGCAAGAACTGCTTTTACATATGATTTGAAATCTTCCAATTATTATCTGCTTTTGACATCTAAATGTAAACAGACATGCTTTAAGTCGTTAAAAACACCGGTGTTTTCATGCGAAACGATATTGGGGTAATGTCCGGAAATCTATCTTTTGTTGTTGTTGTTGTTGCTTAAATAGTTTATGACCGTACCCCGATAAAGGAAAGCCACTTAGGGGTTTACATGAGCCTTCACGTTTATAAAGCATAATCGGTGTAAAAGTAAAAACATGCATGAAAATTCACTAAGTGACGTCAATGGCACCATAATTTGAGAGCTACAGTGAAAGAGGAAGATTTTCAGTAAGGAATGATATTTCGGTTTGTTCCTCACACAGAGTTATCGTATCGACTACTGGTGGTATGGTAATGATATTTTTTATAGTGAAAGTCCCAGTCCCCTGTCACTTTTATAACATGGAAAAGAGCAACCAGGTTACCCTTTCTTTTCCACAGAAGAAAGGAAATCATACAAATTTGGAATGTCATCATAGGTAAATAGTGACAGAATTGTTCATTTTTGGATAAATTATTCATTTGATGTCCATATATTCTGAATTTGTTATTCCTCACTTAGGTCACTTCCATTTTCTCCTCACGTTTACTCTAAAGAGATTATAAATACTTTAATATAAATATCTACTTTTTATGCAGCACTGTAAAATGGACATTTCTAAGAAATATAATTGTAATATCTTTCACGAGCCTCTGTCTTCGGCTACACAATTTTCATTGCCAATTGAAATCAGTGTGGGCACTGAGTAGGGGGTCTGATTAGAGTTTAAAATTCAGGGCATGCGCCTGGCCGCGCTCCGTCCATTCCTTGTGCATCTTAAATCTGTCAATTTAATTTTCCTTGAATGGTACTGGTGTGGAGGAGGGGGTGTCCTCGTGCAGCACAACTTGTCAATTTGTGGAATCTTTCTTGAAGGAATTATACTGAGTGCCTATAGTGGACTTTACAGTCAAGCCACCCTCCTAAAAAGTCCGGAACCAAATTCATCTGAGTTTCACAGCATGGGCAAGGAGGAGGCGGGAACCGGCTGAACAGCAACATGAACTTTAATGACAGAACATAACTCAAACATAACATAAGTGCTTTGCAGCAAACAAAACAAAGACGCACACACACAACACGTGCGTGTCTCTCTCTCTCTCTCTCTCGAACTGGCGTCCCGGCCCCTCCTTATCTCTCTCCCACTGATTAGACAACTCAGTGCCAGGCGTGCGTCATCACGGCCCAACCACGCCCTCCTCCTCGTCACAATCTGCTCTTGTGAAAGAATCACCATGTAGCCTACTATCTCAAGCCATAGTGAAAAATTCACTATGAATAAATGATCAATTTCTCCTTTTGTCTGACAACTAATTAGTGCTGTTTGCTGTTTCTATGTTGATTGCAGCCATCTTCCTATTTTGAGGCAGTGACGTGATATTTTTTGGAGCTAATCATTAGTTAGGCCTCATCTAACCCACCTTAAATCATTAAACTACTTGGACATCAAACATCACTCCGGCTAGAGCGTGCTTTTTACACTGCCTTTGGTGTCGAGATCTTGGCCTCTGACAACATCTGCTTTACAGAGAAAGAAGGATGTGGGGGAAATTTGGCAGACCAGATGTGTTTGATGCTGACAAACAGTATTACCTTCTAGCTAGTTCTTAACTCAGAGTGCTGACCTAGTAAATACAGCAGAACCACTGTGGTACCAGGGAACCTGAAGATTGCATGTGCGCTATTTCTCACAGGTCAACACCACTACGTGTTTTCTAGGGGTGTAAAGTTTAAATTTCAATTTGTTTAAAATTTTCTTATGGTTTGGTTTGTATCACGGTTGTAGGGTCATAGTTTCAGTACATTTCAGTAAAAAATAATACTGCCAAAAATGGTAAATGGTCTGCACTTATATAGCGCCTTATAGAACCGCTAAGGTTAAAAAAAGCACTTTACACTGTGTCTCATTCACTCATTCACACACACACCAATGACAGCAAAGATGCCATGCAAGGCGCTGGCCTGCCATTGGGAGCAACTTGGGGTTCAGTGTCTTGCCCAAGGACACTTCGGCATGTGGAGTCATGTGGGCCAGGAATCAATCCGCTAACCCTGTGATTAGTGGATAACCCGCACTACAACCTGAGCCACAGCCACCCACAAATCCAAAGTTAGAATACTCAATTTGATAAACACTTACGAAAAATCATTGTTTCACCATGGTATTTTTTGTAAAACCATAGTAACTACAAAATTAACCATTTTTGGCTCACCTGCGCTTCTTTGCGTGCTATTTCTTACTTTTACTTACAACCTAATGAAACTACATTAATAACAGTAGTAACAATAGAAGGCCACATGATTTAAAATATAACATGTAAAATCTAACAATGTAACAAGTAACATCTTTACATTTTTAATCAATAGTTAAGTTTCTTGTGTATATATAAACTTAACTATTTCAATAAAATATATTAAATGTGATTGCTCAGGCAGGGAGTTTTGGGAACAGCCGGAATATTTTCGTATATAGAATATTTTACCCGTAAAAGTGTATTTTAGATGCCAGTATCTTTTATTTTGTCTACGCAGAGAGCTTGCCATTGGCGAGGGTGTATTTACATTGTTCAGATGTTCCATGTACCACAAGGCGAAATGCAACGCATGAAGGTAGTACGGGTAGTACCGATTATTGGCCTGGCAGATAACTGGATCCGATTTTCATAATTTTTCTAATTATCGGAATCGTTATTTTGTCTTTGTCATAAAATGCACTCCGTTGGCTCTGATTCCACCGCCTCTCTCTGCAAGGTTACTGCTTGTAGTCTGGCTCAATGTCCCCTCCATAGTATTATCAGATTGGTTATATGTCACGAGTAAATAATGTCACGAGTAAATAGCCAATTAACACTATACTCCGTATTTGTGGGGGAGAGGTGAGAAAGAGGAAAGCTCCGAGATAAAGATGCATCATTGTGAGGACGAGCTGTTTTCAAAGGTAAGAATGCAGATGCTAAAGATGCAATAAACATCACAATATGCTATGCCAGTGGTCACCACTTAGCGAACTGATTTGTTCCATAATTACAACGTTTGCCCCATCTCACCGTTTCTACACTTTAGGTTAGCAGCGCGACAAAACAACAGAACTGTGTACACCGAAAGTGCACTGGGGTGTAGATAGCACTTTCAGCACTATGTCCTTGAATATTTTTTCTCTAGCTCCAAACACGGTTCATTAATCCTTCATTAATCTTCCGCAAGCGTTGCCTCTCTCCACCGGCACTCGACATGAGGCGCCGTATAGTAGAGCTGCAGACGCAGTTATTTTAACGACAGTAGACCATAGCGGAGAAATACAGTGAGCAGCAATATAGATGAAAATATAGATTTAGCACCTTGCGCTAAAATACACCGCAGATGACAAACATTAAGCAGAAACAATCTTCATGTGTCAGATATGACTCTGATGGTTCAGCTAAGCAAGGTTTGTGACAGGACAATATATTTTGTTCCAGAGTGCCAATTTGGTTCAGTCTCAAATTAGCTTTATTAATCAACATGTTTCGAGCTTATTGATAATAAACAGAGGTTTTTGTTTAAATTGAGAAAATTAATCAGAGATAACATCATCTCTGACATGGATGGCAAGAAAGACAACCAAAACTTTCTCTGCTCATGATGAAAAACATTTCCATTATTTGATAGTCAGCACATTTATACTTAACTATAGCTATAACTATAACAGTATTTTTAAACTGCACTATTTAGATGTAAATTTATTGTTTGCATTTTAAGGAAAATATAAAAATGATTAAGACTTTTACTTACATTTTCTCTCAGGGGTTATCTTTCCTATGTATATATAAACAGTAGAAGATCCCCCATAGTCCATTACTTTGGTTGTTTTTGGGCCACAATGTCCTTATTCTTGCCCAGTTCTTAAGATACTTTTTGACGGTTGATTTAAAATTTTACTGCAAATGTATATCGACCCCAAATAACCGTTATCGGTCTCCTTGATTACTAATAATTGTTATTAGTATAGGCCCTGAAAAAAACAAAAAAAACATCGGTCGACCTCTAGAAGGTAGTAACCTTGGCAAGGCAAGACCGCTTCAAGAATGCATGTCCACAAGCAAGAAAGACAGCATTGCTTTAAGGGTATTATCTGGTTTATGAATGAAATGCAGAAAGTGGGCGGCATGGATGAATGGCAAAGAAATGTTGGCAAAAGAAGGATGGAGAATCTGTCTTGACATGTTATGTAGCACTAGATACCAAAGATGAAGAGTTGTTCTCAAACACTGCATTCATTTATTTTCTTTTTTAGTCAAGAATTTTGTCAAGGATCTAGTTCAAGGTTTTAAAATGTTGCAAACATCAATTGTTGAATATTTACCAACAAAACTAGGTTTGCATATCCTAAAGGAAGCAGTGCTTGCAAGGATGCAAAAGAATAGTGTTAAAGTTCTTGGCAAACTTTGCAGAAAAGAAGCATAATTTAGAGGAAAATATATATTTGTCAGTGGGATATTTTAAAGACCTCAATCAAAATGGAAGTTTAGTGGCATGTTTTTATCATGCGCATTCATTTTTAGGTTATATATGTGCAAGTGTACTCCTAAAATTTGACAATCTAAATTTTTATCTGATACGCATTTGAAATGTAGCTTACAGTCTTTCTTTTTTGGGAAAACTGACCAAAAATATTGATAACTCATCCTGTTCGTTGGGGTAAAAAATTGTCAAATAAAATGCTCTCTAGACTGAGCATTTTTGGTTGTGGTTAGATATCACCTGCCGTCAACTTGCTTTAGCAAATCCATGTTAAATCCGTAAGTTATTTTCTGCATTGCAGACTGCACATTTTATAGCCCCTTTGGGTTGAAGTGAGGTCTTTTAGCATATTACAAATAGTGTAGGATCACCTGGGGTCGTCATCCAAAAAGAGTCTTTCAACCTAATTATTTTTATAGTTTTCTCTTATATTTGGCTTTTCGGTGTTTCTGTAATATCTCCGCGCTTTTGATTTATGTGGCTTATATTCCAGGAAATGTTTTCCACAAGAAAGGACTATGATTTCTCAGTTGAGTCTTATCAAGTTTCACAGATATAAGGTGTCTCTGGATGGTGTAATCAGTGATTTGCCCTGTTTTGTGTCTGTGTCTGCAGAGTACATAGTCTTCCTGGCTTCATAACAAACAGAAGTTTTCCTTGAGAGGTTGTGTTATTGTCTAGCTCAAGCCCACATGTATCTCAGCATCTACGTTTAATAGACTAATAGGCTGTTGATGTCTTCTGTGAGCTGTTTATTGACACAGGTTGTTGAACCAAGAGACTCAACAGATGTGTTTCTGTTAAACAAGTTTGCTCACATTCAGTGGTTGTGTGTCGAAGACCATCTGTTGCCCCCTAAAGTAGTTTTTGGTAAGGATAACTGCTTACCATTCTCAGCACACTGAATCCATGTACTGTTTGGAAAGACAGTGGCCTGGCTTTGATTACTTCTTGCCATCAAAGATGCAGCAGGTGAAAATGGGTTTCTAGCATGCCACACAGTGCTGTCGTTTGTTCTGAACAAACATTCATCTTCTTTGAAGAGCTCTTCTTCAGTTACGTCTTTTCCTTATACGTGTGTACATGCGAAAAACCCATGCACACATCAGTAGTTTGGTTAAGCAGACTTTTGTACAGGGAGCTTTATAGTATTGCTTCTCAACTGGTGGGTGTTGACCCACAAATTGGTTGCAGGTCTGTTCAGATAGGGTTGCCGACTAACTATGTTGTATACAATCGTGCATTATTCCGATAAAAAAAATAAATGGGTTCATCAACTTTTGAAATGGGAAAATGTCTCCCATATCTTTAGTTGTTGATACCAAAGGCTATGCATCTAATAGCGATGGGAATCATAAGAATTTTTACATTATTTCACATAAGAAGTGAATGGGGGCCAATTTGTTTTATGTTAAAATACTAATGTTTTCAAAAGTATAACCACAAGACTTAAATGATATGTGTAAACATGATTTTAGTGTGATAAAATCACTTATAAACCTTTTCTGTGTAAAATTAAAGCCAATTTTACAACTATGTACCATAACGATGTAATGACAACAAACCCTAAAACGACTATAAAAATGATAATTTAAACAACTTTACAGCTCAAATAATACAAAAGTTTCAACAGAAGAATTAATGCGTTTTTTCTTTTAAGAAAAGGATGAATGAGTCGAAATAATTTTTGGGGGTTATCAATACTATGCCATAAATGCTGTCGATTTAGCTTAACTTGAACCCGGAACATTCCTTTAACTACACATTGTCTTATCAACAATCATCCAGTAATTACTGAATTCTTGGTTAATTTAAAGATGGACATGACGAAATAAATTACTTGCGGTTCGGTACATTTTTCATTTCCATAAAAAGAATCGGCTGATATTGTTCAGGAGGTGGCGCTGAATGTTTTGCGTAGTAGATTTAAAAGTAAAGACTCGTAATGGTCATTAGTTTGCGAATTGGTCTACATGGGATGCACTGTAGATTCCAAAGGACAAGTTCATTCGTTCGGATATGTCGAAATGCAGTCTAACATAATGAAATGAATGAGTTGCGGTTTAATACGTTTTTGATTCAGTATTTGATTTAAAGAACTGGCTGATAAAATTCATTTGTTTGGGATTTGTACTACACGGGTAATGCTGCATGTTTCACGTTGCAGATTTAATAGCAATTTGGTGGAAGCTAGCCAAAATAAGGCAGATTCCAACATGAACAGTTCGCATGACATGCCCTCATCAAACCATGAACAAAATTACGCAGTGTGAACTACGAAAAGGAAAATATGACCCAGACTACATTTAAACACCGGTTTGGCATTCTGTCTGACATAGTGGGTTACCACTTGATGTCCGTTGTAAAATCTGGGCCCTGAAGCAAAACCACTTGAAAACCACTGTTTAATAGAGTCTCATTCTTAACAGAACTGAACAGAAATGCTGGTTGTTGTATGTGCTGATTGCCATTGACTTCCCCTCGGGAGCTGCTCCCTATCCCTTGTCCTAACAGTCCTCCACTCTTCCTCATTTCTACCACCCTTTCCACCCTCCCCGGATGTCCAGATCGGTGTGCTGAATGTGACAGTCTCTGCGTTGTACTGCTTCAGCTCCGCACCTAGAGACCTTGCAACTCCATTCACAGATCTAGCAGATTCACTCCCTCCCTTTACTGCTAAGCACCGTTAAGTCTGTTGTGTGTGAAGAATGGCCATCTGGCCATCGTACGGTTTCAACTATGACATTCTGAAACTTGAATGAGATTTTTAATGCTGAGAGATCATTGTGTGTGGTTTGGGTGTGCTTCTGGCGGAAATAAGAGCTGTAGTCATTCAGTTTCTTTTGTCCTTCTACAAGGTTTTATCATTGTATCTCATTGAATCTTTTGCTTGTTTGAGGTCATTTCAGCATAGCACCATATCTGATTCATTTGGGTGGTGATTTGGCACCCCTAGCTTTTAGGCTAGTTCATAATTCACAAAGCAGTTTTATCTATTTAATGTCTTATTGATAAGGTTTCTCTGGTGTCTGGTGCTCTCTTTTACCTTGTTGATACTATTTCTGTATGTGTGTTTGTGTTTATAGCCTTGTCGGTGATGAAGTAAATATTTTAGCAACATGAAAATTTCATCTGGGTGGCCGAAAACATTACCCCATGTTTATACTCTCCACTGCATGGAAATATTCCAAAATCTTCCCAGAATGCCATGCATCTTTGCGGATAGCACTTTGGGGAAACCTTCTCATCATTGTACCTTAGTCATCATTAAACGCTGTTTGCGACCCATTCTACTTCTGTACTATGATAAAGTATACTCAACAAGAAGAAATATAGTGCGGTACTTGATTTTATCCATCAGGAATAGGGATAAAAATCATAAGGAATTTAATGATTCCGATTAATCGGGTTCTTATCGGTTCTATTTAATGATTCTTTTAGTACATTTGATGAAGAATTATTTGGAAAGAAGAAATGCAATTCTCAGTCTACGCTGATCATGCTGTGTTTTGTGCTATATATTCAGTATTTTTATATGCTGTTCTAACCTTAAACCTCTAAACATTTTAACAGTACAAAAGTAATGAAAATTTAATGATTCTGTTATTTAAAAAAAATAAAAAAAAATAATTATGAAACCAGATCTGATCAAGAACCAGTTCTCATTTCCCAACCCTGATCGGAATTATTTGGATCATGAAAAGTGGGCAGTACATACCAGAATGGATCCAGGTAGTTGGAGGGGTGGGATTCGTGACGTCAGACAAAAAAGGTCATTTGTTTGAGAAGCGGAGCTAGTTATTACACTTTGATTTAAGATTATGAGTCCTCCACAACTGAATGCAAACATGGGTATGGAACAGCCATTTTTTTCATGATCCAATCAATTCTGATGGATAAAATCAAGTCCTGCCTTTTTATCATTGAAAAATGGCTACACTGTTTCACTGAGGTGTCACATTATGGAAGTATAAGTTGTTGCAGAAAAAGTTCATGTTGACTTTAAAAGTTTGCCAGAGATTGTATAGTTTCATGAGGGTGCCCTGAAAACAAGGATGTTTGTCATGGTTTGAACTAGGGATGTGCATGAGTAGTCGAATACTCGAGTATTCGTTCTGCAATAATTATTCAAAAAGTAAAAATACTATTCGAATTTCGCAAAGTTTTGCTTTGCTGGCCATATCTACAGTGAGATGCATGTTAAATCCTGAACACACAAACTAAAACTGGCAGTTATAACATAATGCACTGGGTGGCGCTGTTGAGTGTGGACACAAGTTGATCGCATTTGATGAGTAAACCGTTCTGTCAGTACGTTTAGATGGACACCAAAAAAAGCGGGTTATTGTGAGAATGTGGCTTACTGTGAGAAAGCTGGGTTCCTGTTTAAATGTACTGGATAAATGGTGTACACTTTACTCTCATATATGTGCAGCTCATCAGAAAGCAGCATCCCCATTGTAACGTAATCCCCGCGATGCTTCTGTAAACAACAAACATGGCATCCGAATGTGGATATGCTTGTTTTTCTTAACAAAAACATGAGATACAATATAAACATTACTATTATATTTCAAGTGTTCATATTCGTCCTGTACGTTAACTGCGTCAGTCTACTTCATTAGCGGTTTCTTTTTCTTCGCTTTGTGTGAGCTTAAATGCTTTCATTCTGTACTTTTTTTGTTTTCACACATTGCTTGTTTAAATAAAAAAATAAAATACAAATAAAAAACAGGACATAATATAAGCTTGTTTTGGATATATTTAGATTGAATAAAAAATTGTTTTTAATGATGATGCAAACTTTGACTAAAAAATAATTTCTTTTTCCCATTAATTACCTTCATTTAAATAATAGAATATTCAAATATTCCTTTTTTATGAGCTTAAATATTCGAATACCAAATTATTGATGAATGCCCATCCCTAGTTTGAACCTTGGAAAGGGGATGGGTAACTGACCTTCTTGCAGTTAGGGTGTATATGTGGGGTGTTTTTGGGTCAGGATGGTTTCCCTGGGCATGTTAAGAGCCTGGGGGTTCCCAGCTGTCACTGATGTCCTCCACCAATTGTCTCCAATTGTCTGTCTGCTCCAAGAGGGGATTTTGCTGGTGGTCTTTACCAGGAATCTGATCCACCTCTATAAAGCACCTGCCTAGGCAGCAGCCAGTTTAGATTCCAAAGGCTCCTCCTTGGTTTAATGATTGGTAATTCTCTCCATGGGAGCAGTTTAGATAATTTTGAGTAAAGCTTTTGAGACATAATTGCAAAGGTCATTGTGTTCCAATTGAGGCCCCTCTTGCCCTACATGATTTCCATTTTAAAGTAGTGTCGTTTATTTAGCAAATTTAAACGCTTCAAGCTGTTTTTGTACTAGCCACATTGAGGGTCTTAACCACAATTTATTGAAAAGATTTAAGGCTTGTGTTTGCATTTGTTTCGAAATGACCATCTGGATCTCAGCAATTCCCCCGAGGACAATCATCTTGTTAATTGAAGGAGAAATTGTATGACTAGCTTTTAAACCTCTTAGAGTGCAGTCTGTAGCTTGGATGTAGGCTATTGCTGCATCATTTCTAGTGTCCTAAACTGGCCAAGATGTTTCGGTCTCTGAAACAATCAGCATGTTTACATGCACGATCTTACACTAATGATGCTTAAGCCAACAGCGTGTATGGTCATGTAAGCACCTTAAATGGTTTTCCTTTATCAGGGTAAGGTCATAAATGGATTAAGCATAAACCGATTGATTCGCATACATTTTTGCCCATTACCCCGATTTCGCTCTGCATGTAAACGCCTTTACCTGCATCCTTACCAGTTTATCCAATGTGCACAAGTATTATGCGCATGACTTATTACATTTTTGTCAAAAGAAGAGAATACACTGACAATTTCAAGTTTCATGTAAAAATTGTTTTCTTGTTTTTTTGAAAAAAAAAAAAAGATGATTTTTGTAGTTATCAGCATATTTTGTGCATATAAACACACTATGATAAAATGCTGCATCTTGAGTTGAGTTTCGGAACTAGGTTTACTAAAAATTGTTGGGATTTAACGATTATGACCTTTTCTTAATTTGTAGTTGTTTTGTTACTATCACAAGTACAGGCACCTGAATAATTTCTAAAGCGGAGAACAGTCACTCTTCAAAAGCTGTACTGCCATCACATAGAAATAGCTGACGACTAACTTTTACCAAGTTGTAATCAAAGAGAACATGCATTCCTTCACGTTTGGGAAAGCAACGCAATTCCCTAAATTGTTTCTCACAATTCATTTTAGCTCTTCGCCAAATTAAAAATGCATTAGAGGTGTAAAGCACTGCTAGCCTGGCCTGTTTTCATATCTTCAAGCACAAAGGCATCAAACATGCTTCCCATGCAGATATCCGCAGCAAACCCTGCATGCAGCAATTATCCGATAGCTTTGTTTTTGCTGATTCTAACGTGTTCTTTGTTTATTAACGTGATGAGGGGAAGCGTGGGTGGACATAATTGGATCATAATCCATTTATATGCGTGGTTTTTAAAAACATATTTTGCAATGGCCAACAGGTGGGCTTTGAAACTCGAGATAGTGTCTCCGTAATAAGTCAGAGGCACTTAAGACTCCCATTGTTGTAGGTATGCAGTTAGGGTGTTTATATATCTTCCACACCAATTTCTCTAGTATCAGGATGCTGTTGGGTCGTCCGGTTCATTGTTCATTAGAGGCATGTGTGGACCCGTGTGTTTGCAAGGGCACTTTCCTTAAAAATGTACCCTGGGTGTGATGTTCCACCCCTAGCTGCAGTGGGCCTGCTGATCGCTTTTAATATGTTTTGTTTCACTCTGTTGTTTTAAGATGGATTTACCCCATACAGTTCTTTCCTGTTGTGTAACACAAAGACTCACCCAGACATACTCATGCATCCCATTAATTTAATTGAAAATCTCTGGGACATAAGGCTGCTTAAGTGCAAACACTTGCTTTGTTTAGCCTTGCTTTATGTGTTCTTGGGGTGTCTAACCACTAGAGTTGACACTGTGTCAGTTAATGCTGCAAATCTGTTAGCAAATTGATTTCAATGAGTATTTTGAGGAAAACCACAATGAGCTGTGTCGTTTTTATTTTTTTATTTTTTCTTAACTAGCTGCAACACAAACTGATGTTGGCATCTGTTGACCAGAGAGCATGTACCAGTGTTCCTGTAGTTCAACTGATAAAGCATGGTGCTAACAATGCTACGGTCAAGTTTTTTTTTTTTTTTTTTTTTTTTTTTCCCAGGAAACACACAAATGTCAAACTGATTAAAGAAAAGTATAGCCTACCTTTAATGCACTCTAAATTGCTTTGGATGAAAAGCATCTGCCAAATGCGTAAATGTACAATTGTAGATGTGCAGTTGTCCAACGAAAGAAAAATGCATTCACATGTAGTTTATTTGAAATCAGTGGGATTATTGTCTGCTTTTGGCACAAAACATGAACCGGCATGTGCACAACATAGCACACATTGAATAAGCTGGTAAGAACGGCAGTAAAGGTGTTTATGTGCAACACAAAATCGGGGTAACGGACAAAAGTCTATGTGCGGATCTTTATTTATTTTTTTATAGATTTATCTATTTATGACCTTACCCCAATAATGGTTAGTCGTTTACGGCGTAGTTTATTAAGCATAATTGGTGTAAGATCATGCTCATTGATTCTTTCAAATGAGGGGTTGAATTTTTGCCATTTATCTCATTCATTGTCTTTGCGCATGTAATTTGACAAGAGTTTGGACTTTGGATATTTCACAACAAAGACAGAAAAACGTGTGACAATTTCGTTAATGCTTTCAAAATGATTGGTTGAATTCTTGCCTTTTACATTATTCCCTGACCTTGCTCATGTACTATCCTGGCCAGAGTCTGCACTGCATCAGAGACTTTTATCCTGTTGCCAGGGCCGGCTTGGTTTTCCAGTCGTGAATATGACTTCTTTAGCCAGCCTCTATCATCTTTCCCTCATACCCTGCAGTTGCCATTAATAGAAGGCTCAGCTATGTCAGAGTGGGGTGGGGAGGAGTACATTGCGAAGCGGAGGTCAGCTTTGAGCTGACCGGGGCTTAGGTAAAGCCGAGGAGTCTGATTGGCTCCTGAAGGTGTTCCAGGAGCTGCGGACATCCAGGCTGACTACTCACGCATACGGTGTGCTATTGATGGCACTGAATCGGAGTCATTAATCACCGCAGTCGGTCTCTTCAGAGAGAGGCCCGCTCTCCGTTACTCACTCGCCAAATGAGGACTGTGGTTGTAACCTCTGACCCTGCTGAGGGTGCATACCACACTATAAAGGGAAGGGTACAGCTTAGGAATCCTGTTGAGCTATACTATGACACTAAAAGCATAATAGAATTAATAGTTTCTGTTTGGCTGCACTTTTGGTATTTAAAGATATATATTTTGTCTTACCACAAAAACAAAAAAACAAAAAGGAAAAAAGAGTAAATTGACTAAGTGAACTGTTGCCCAAAGTTTCTAATGCAATTTGGGATCTCTTTCTGTTTAATATTTTCATGAATACTTCCTTCTCAAATCAGAAATGAATAGCTTCAATGAAAAGAACTTGAGTGGATCTGGTGCACAGCTTCATTTCTTCTCGGTCCCTTGCTACAATTTGTAAACCAATTGTGTTTGCCTTTTCCTTTGCATATACAATACATATCAAACATTTCCTTCAAGACAGTTGTGTTTGTGCTTGTTTAAAAAAAAAAATAAGTTCTGTTTAACTTTATTAGAATTCTTCTTTGAGATCGCCTTGCCTGTGGTCATATTCTCAGTTCTCCACTTGAAGCTTTTTGATTGTAGAAATTCTCCTGAATTTAGTATTTTGCCAAGCTCTGCTGAGTTTCAGAGTGCTAAAAAAAATTTTTTAGTCAGTGATGTTTATTTATATCGGATTCTTCAGATCTCAGTTGCGGAGGGGAGATGTTAGTGCATTTATATTCGACTTGAGAGTTAGAGGAGTGAGGGTTGCGTATGGTAAGTGTGCATTTTATGGCATCAGCAGCGTTTCCTAGAGAATTTTGTTTTCACAGCAGGGGAGCCCCTATATTTAGGGCCATTAAAATATTTTACATTGACTTACAACTTACTCCCTAATTCTCATCAATGCAGTTTGAAAAATATTACAGTGTAAAGTGTTTATATATCATAGTAGGTACCCCCTTTCATTTAGTCAAAACCGTTTGGAACCCTTTTCTAGCGAGGCACCTTGGCTCATTTTTCAGAGATGAAGGCTGTGAGTAAACAGTGGTGACTTGCTCTGACTGGAATGCGTGACTCAGTGCCTTTTATAATCCTGTCCAATAGCACGGGCCCCTGGAGGTTGATGGACAAGGGCCGTCACCATGGTACCAGGGCAAAGGGCACTCTCCCCCTCTGCCAACTCCACTGTTCTCTGCAAACCTATTACTGCATGCCCTCTTACCCAACCCACATACATCCCTGTCAAATCCTAATCTCCCAGAGCGTCCAGTGGACTGTTTCATGGCTCATACACAATGGACCTCTGTAGTTGTGCTGTCATATAGGGACGGGCCTCTGGGATCCTCTCTTTTTTTTTTTTTTTTTTGTTTTTCACCATTGAAATGATTTTTAGTTTGGTCTTTAGAGCTGCGGAATCAGAAAAGTCAATTTCAAAGACTTTTTAGGTCACGTTTGACTGCTGAAAGGTCGGAGTGTACCACCAATGAGCCTGGCAGCAGGGTTCCTGAAACAAATAGAGGTTCCTGTACCCAGCTAATCAAGGAAGGAATGCTGTATTAGACCCTTTTTTTCACCTTTTTGTAAGTAGACCACCAATCCTGAGAGCAGAAAGGGTGTCTTTATCTGTAACCTGAGATGAGGTTTAAGTTCTTTCATGTACCTGACAATTTCATCATGCTCTTTGTGAACGCTCAACAGTGGGGCTGTAGTATAAAAGCACGGAAAGCTGAAGAGGGTCATGCCACTGACTGTACCTCAAGCCATACCTGTCTACTTCAATGATGTGCGATAAGACTTCAGGCATTCTGCAGACTTCCAATCCAAGCCTTTAAAAACCTTGTCAAAAGGTGATTGGGTGTGCTGCAGGAGGTGGAGATGTCAACTTTAGTAAACAGCTCCTGATAAATCAGATAGACTTAACAAGTTTAAAACAAGAAGGATTGGCAGTGTTTAGAGCACGTGTTTGGCAATATTAGAAACCAATGCAATTATCTGTTGTCTGAGGTGTGGAATGTTTAAAGAGCAAATGTTTCTGTCATCAATCCGCTCTGGAGGAAGTCGTGGGCACAGGTGTCTCAATGTGTAGGCTATAGTATATTCATAAGCAGTTCTTGAACTTGAAATGCTGTTTGCAACACATTTTACTCATTTAACAAGACAAAATGTTGGGTGGTACTAGATTTTTATTTTTCAGAAATTGATTGGATTGTGTAAAATTGTTTCCATTTGACAGGTAGTTGGAGGGGAGGGGTTGAAAAATAATAGGGATTGGTGATGTAATATGAAAATAAACTTTTTTTATTTCAAATTTATGGAGGAAGCAGACAAGCTAATTATTGGACATTTACTATCCATGGCTTGTAAACTGTTGAGTACATCCAATATTTGGTTTCACATTTTCTGAAATTCCTGCTTGTTCTCATCTCAATACGGTCCATAACCCACAAACACACCTTGTGTTCTTTCTTAACCTCACCATGTTATTGCTCCCTGTAGTAATCCTGTTTTTCCATCAACCATGTGTCTTTTATTTCCTTTAGGTGTCTTACTTCAACAGTCAAAAACAGTGCTTAACTGGTGTCCAGTTGAGAACGCAAAACAAACTTGTCTTTGAAAATGAACATTGATTATTTGGTTATCGTTATAAAAATATTTTTCCCACTGACTTTTAAAATGTAATGACGAAGGAAGCTGTGCGAGTTGGTCCTACGGTGTTGTTGTTTCTGAGTCTTCTGAAGAAGCTCCTCTCAAACCCCCACCAGAGACAAAGAGCGTGAGAGACCGCTCCACTCCGACCCCACCCCTCTCGCATCCACTGCCCTCGTTCATAGGTTGGACACTACAGCTCAAGAGCTGTTCTTGGGGGAATTTGGCTGTATTGTATGGAGCTGCTCCCTCTTCAAATGCATAAAACCTGCAGCCCACTCTGCACTAAACTCATCCCTCTTTTCACTGGAGACTTTTTCGTCTTCCTGGTCTTCCTCCCAGAATGAAAGACCTGCATGAATAACAAGCCCCTAGAGTGTACAGCCCCCCCCCCATGAGACAATTCAGATGGCCTGCATTCCTCTGAAGTGTTTAAACCGGTCGGTCGCTGTGGACTGACCCCCTGTCTCAGCCCATTTCTTTCAACATTCATGGAGCCAGTTAGTCTTCCTGTGCAGGGTGCTTTTTGGATGGGTTCAGTGACGAATGAGGCACTGAGCAAATGAAAGACACAGTGTGAAGGGAGAAAAGAGAGAGAGAGCTGTGAATGGTAATCAGATTAGTCTTGATCCACCTGTATGTGTCTGTGTGTTTATGTGCGTGTGTATATGCAAGCAATACGAAACATTGACACTAGCAGAGACCGAAGAATAAAACTGTTCCAAACCCATGTGACTTTCTTATTTCCTTGGAACACAAAAGAGGCAATGTGAAGTATATCCTGGTCACTTTTTTTTTTTTTCATGCAGTTACATTGAATTGGTACTGGTGCGTTGAAGCCTCCAAAAGAGATGCAAAAGCACCATAAAAGTGGTCCATGTGACTCATTTGCTATATTTTCAACTTTTGGAAGGCATATAATGGCTTTTCTCATTCACATGTTTTAGAAATCACTATGCCCTACATCTCATGAACTCTGAAATTGTATGGACTTCTCCTTATGGTGCTTTGTTTCTAGTTCCTAGTCTTTTTGGAGCTTGGCAGTCCCTGGTGACTGGTAATTTAATGTAAAAAGAAGAAGCAAAAAAGTGTGAAGATTCTTAAATTATCTGTTTGTGACCCTAGGAGAAAATGACAGTTACAGGGTTGTAAAACATGAGGGTGACTGATAACAGTATATTCATTCCAGGGTGAACTATCCCTTTAACCTAAAGTGATTTGCGGCAACGTCATGATACGTCACTTTTTCGATGCCTCAGTCAGACATGTCAGTATCTCTTTTTGCTATTGAAATGCCTGCTAATGAATTCCTATTTCTCTTTTTTTTTTTTTTTTTTTCACCACAGGTTTTAGAGGAAGCCCCTTAACTATGGGATTTCAGATCTACTGAGGGCACTTTCACAAAAGGAGGGAAGAGGGGCCGGCATTGCGAACAAAAGGAAAGGATTGAGCTTTTCAAAAGAGGATCAGTTCTTTCTGACTCGGCGGGGTGCATGCTGCCCCCTCAACTGGACGTCCTCTTTTGTGTGAGTGAGAGAAATAAAAGCAGGCATGCGCAATAAACTAAGAGAGTTCCGGGATGTGGGACGCCCCATGCTGGGGCACAGGACTCTTGTGGTGCTGCTGGTCATGATGGGACTGTTTGTACCGGAAATGCTGGCATCCTGGGACCAGAACCCAATAGAAGTTCTTGGGGAGGTACGGCAACTTGAGGCGTCTATGCAGTCGGCGGTGCTGTCAGATCTCCGCGAGGCAGAAGCAGCAGTTGTGGCCGTGTCACAGCCCAGCGGCCTACCGGACTCCTCCGCAGTGGTGGGCAGGGTGTTCCAAATGCGGTTGAATATCAAAGCCAAGGACTTCAAGAGCACAGTAAAGGTGAGAGGCTCTTCCTTCAAAGCGCTAGGCTTCCTCCCAAGGGGTCAAGGTTTGGCTGGTTAGCATGGCCCAGTTAGCTCATGCTGGTTGATAACAACACCTTCTGGCTACAAAAAGCATCTTTCTCCTTTGACAGCCATTCCAAACATTACTTGGAGGGTCTCTAAAAGGCCTGAAATGGACATTGTGATGTAATTTCCCAGCAGCTCCAGAGTAGTTAGTCACGTGGCATTTACGGCACAGTTGATTGGCTCAAAAACTTGACTGCACAACTAAACGCCCATAGGTAAGATGGGATATTTCAATTTGCGTACATTCTGGTGGGACCTGTGCCAGGCAATCAGCTGCCTTGTGAAATGAATAGGAATGTTAACAGATCGCTTCCTCCAGGTATTACAGACCTCCTTGCTACCTCCAAAATGTGTTGCAAATCTATGAAAACGAATTGTCCTTTGTTACTCAGCAGATTGTCCCTGCTGTATCAGATAGCATCACATCAACACTCCTCAGCCAGTTTACTCAGTCGGTGCAAGGCGACATGACTTTGCCCCAAGCACTGCTCAAATCGTATTCTATGCTTTCCTTATGACTGATGGACCATAAAATATGGTAGTCCCTGTAATAATGCAATACCACTTGCAAACACGTGGTCTGCATGCATGATGGGACCTAGCTCTTAGAGAACTGCAAGCAGATGTATGCAGAGAGCTTTACATTTAGATCAACTCCTATGCATAAACCTATGTGCATATTTTTGTTTATCAAAAGCCTGTCAGGACAAGATTTTATTTTTTGCATTTTACAAAAAGCGGCTTCTGGTAGCCCAACAAGTTTTATACATGTACCCTCTACCAGGTTGCATTTCATGCTTTTTGAAAATCAAGTAATGCACTGTTGGTCAAAAACACAATGCGAGCCTGACCAGGCATCTTTTGGTGACCACCCGGCAGTTGATGAGACTTTTTTTTTTTTTTTTTTTACCAACCAGTCCATGTCAACTGTTGTTAAAAGCGTGACCTCTTCCCCTATCTGTTCATTGTGTTTCTCTGTCCCGTCTGAATGTTGGGCGACTCTCCTAGGCCTTCTGTGTAATCCCACATTTACTGGATCATTTCTGCCCTGTCAAGCGCATTTTTAAGTTGAAACTGCAAGCCCCTTTGTGCACTTTCGTAAAATCTGTCTTGACAGCTGTGCCAGAGAATCTAACACCCAGCAGTTAAAGCTAGCTACAGCTGTTCCCTTCCATAACCATTCAGACCTGTCCAGACCAATAGCCCACAATGAATTTCCCCTCTAATGCCTTAACTGCTTTTAGACGCCACTTTACAAACTATAAATAATTTTGTACCCACTGGAACTCAAAGTAGAGAGCCAGACATGAGCACAAGCTTGAATTAAAAATGCAACTGCAGCATTTTGTCAAGACAAACTAGACTTTTACTAGTTTTCTGAAGAAAATGCGAGTGGTGCTTGCCCATGAAAGACTCGCCAACATGATGCTAGGGTGTTGTGGGTGGTTGCCAAGATTTTCCATGAGGTTGCAGTGTTTCCCCTAGGATTTTTTTCAGCAGCGGTGCTGCTGTGCGCACGTCCACGAGCCTGCAAGGCTGGACCCGTATTTACGCATGTTAGTGGAGTAATAGCTTAAAATGACTTTAGAATCATTATAGATGGGTTATTCATGTTCACCTTGTGATGTGTGTGTTTATTAATTACTGGGAGTTTCTGACACTTGAAGCGCTCAGAAAATCACTTTCACTATTTTTTATTAAACATAAAAAACAAAAGAAAAGAACATCTAAAAGAACATACATGTCACCACAGGGCTCCAGACTAACATATGAGAGCAGTGGCACTGGTGTCAACGAGTTCTACTGATGGTGGCACCAGCACCTGATTTGGTAGCAACAGTGGAAAAATAAAGATTTTTTTGTCCTTAATTTAAAATATATATATATATATAATTAAAGAAATAATAAAAATAGTGATATTACTATATATGTTATATTATTTTGTCGCTGAAATGCACATTTGACAGTATAGCATTGATTTTGACTTGATGCAACAGTAACATTTGTAAAAAAAAATTTTTATAGGCCTACCTAATTTATATCTGGATCGGTATCGGCTCCAATACTGAAGCTTTTAAACGGATCGGGTATTGGTCCGACGAGCCCGATCCAAATCCAATACTGTTAGTCATGTTCGTTACTGTCAAGCTCAAAAAATGACATAAAAGAACCATAAAAACACAATTAAAATAGTTCATATGACTCGTGCATTTTATTCAAAGCCACTTGAAGACGTGCGATAGCTCTGTGAATCACAAAAGGCTGTGTTTAATAAGTAAATATATAAAATGCACACGCAGCTCCAGCGCTTCAGTGAATGGCGCTGCTCTGTTTACACACACGCAGCTATTTTTAGCCTCCGCAGTGCGCAGTATTTGAGCGCTACTCACGAACAACATCTCGGATGTAGATGCTCAAAAGTTCGGTTCACTTAAAATATGCATTTAGAACGGCACTGGAGGTGTGTGTGTGTGTGTGTGTGTGTGTTTTTCACCAGAATTTGAATAAGAAGCTAATTAAACTACTGTGAACTTGCCTACAAACAGACACACTTACAGGACTTCCTGAAGAGTTCAGAATGTCAAAATAAAAGCGTGAGGGTTTAAAAGTTAAAGGTGCACGATTGAGATACATTACTATGTATTACTGTTATAATATATTATTATCATTTGTTTACAAATTATAATAAAATGTAAGTTGAATGGGTTCCAAAAAAAACTGTGTGAATGAAAAGTGGACTGATGTCTTACAAGTAAATTGAACAAAAAAGAGATCTAAATCCTATAATGTCCAGATAAAAGTTGAGAATTTTGCCAAAAAAAAAAAAAAAAAACGGCTTCTTTTCTACTGATGACTTATACTGGAATTACTGTTAATTTTGCTGCTACATTATCCAGTATACCAGTTAACAGTAAAGTTTTTCTTAATAAGCTATACAATTATATTGAAATAATATGTGTTTCTTTACATATTAAAGAGCACACCCAATTAGTTCTTTAAACTGATTATGCAAAAAAACAACAACACTGGTATCGGATCGGTATCGGCCGATACTGAGATTTCCGATATCGGAATCGGAAGAGAAAAAGTGGTATTGGTGCATCCCTAATAGTAAGTAACTTCAACAAAAGAAACTATGCCATTTTTGTTATGAATTGACAAACTATACATTTAGTAACTTAAAACAGAAACTTTTTGAAACTGACATAACTCTAACACAAATTATTTAATAGGACTATATAAATAATATACAAATATTTAGTATGAATACAACACATTGCACATCTACCAAAATCCCATTGTTAACACAGTAAGTGTTACTATAGTAAATTCAAACTACAATTTTGTTCGGGTGGTGATGTATGGATTGTGCAAGCTTATAATCTATGTTCTGGTCAGTGTTGTTTATAATGGTGTGCCGGTAAATCACCAAGGCATGAGACATTAAATGTTTTCATAGGGTTTTTCCACAGCCAAATTCAAATTAGTTTTGCGTCTCGCACCGCATTTCTCACAGTGCTGTTTATAACGATTTGCGCTGTGTGGGTGAGACTGCTCTGCGCTGCTCTGTTCATTGAGCTGGCTGATAATTGATCCGGGAAGTGACTAGTGCTGTTACGTTCCGTTTTTCTCATACGAAACAGAAAACAGATGCCTCGTGCATAATCAGCGAGAGTTGGCAAACTCTGTAGTCGCACGGGTGTGACCTCTAAATGTCTAAAAACTCTTAAGACTAAAAATCTCACAGGTGGGGAAAAAATGTTGCAAGATGGGACCATTTAGTCGCAGTCTGGAAGTATTTCTACTACCTTTGCCAAAAAAGTTATCAAAGTAAGACTTTCCGCTAGAAGAGGTATCATGTCGGGTCTCGTGCTTCTCTGTTGTGTGTAAGCACTCGCAAACAGCCTTTGATGGGCTGCTATACGATGACGTCACTGTGAATACGTGCGTGTATGTGGTGGGGTCACTTTCGCTTCATACAGGTGTCCCATTTGACTGCATGCAATACAAGTTCGCAACTGACTGGTGCTGGCAAGTGTTACGTTGCAGCATAGATTTTAATGAACCATGTGAAATGCCAATAGATATTAGCGGCGCTCTTAATTCAGCAGTGGCGCAGCGCCACTCCTGAATGCATATAGGGGAAACACTGGGTTGGTAGACTGCTGGTTAGTGGCCTAAGTCAAAGCCCACTCACAAATCTCTCTCTGTATATTATCTTAGCGGTGGGCAAGATGACTAAAATCTTGTATCACAATATGAATAATTTTATATCATGAAAAAGATTTATATCACAAAATGTTATTTATTTATTTGGAAAATCAATAGAAACATTTTAATATATTAAATAACCATATTGCACTGCCTATTCAGGGCTCCAGACTGTGACTAAAATGGTCGCAAATGTGACCAAAAATCATTGATTGCGACAATAATTTAAAATCTAGTTGCCACTGGGTTGTGTGCGTTCACATGCGGTTTCGTCAGATATCATCTTGAGTTATTGAATACATCTTTAGAGCGCGCACCACCAGTGTGTCTCGAGCCGCTTTTCACCCATTCTGTTTCTGATGAGCTCGCTGCATCACACACAACAACAAACCCAGTGCGAGAGAGTCGTGACCAAATGACTCTTTTGAACCGGGTCTTTTTCATGAATCACCTGAAAAGAACTGAGGAAGTGAACTCAGGAGCTCAGGTTAGCCGTTTGAATCAGGTTCACTTTCTAAGTGAATCATCGTCAGTGTGTTCACAACTGGGAGCGCAGACATTTCAAAATAGAAGTCCCATGTTTATTTCAGGATTCTTTATAATTAAAAGTCCCACTTTATATCTACGTATGAGATCCAGCTTTTGACATTTAGGACCATTGAGGGACTTGTTCACAACTATTACACAAGGTGCAAACATTCACTGATGCTCAAGAAGACAACACACTACTATATGCATACTATAATTTATGTAAATATCTGCTTATGTAGATTCTGAGGGGCAGTACTAAATAAAAATAAATCTTCACAACTATATATACTGTTTATTAAACCTCCGATTAATGGGTTATCAGCTGTCTTCATTTTCTTCTGCTTTCTATCTTGTTTCTGAACAACAGTCTAAATCGAGCAATTATATGATTTGGCGACTAAAAACTGCCATTTGGCTCCTTAATGTTTCAGTTAAGGGGCCAATGGCTCCTAAGTCATTGTTTTAGTCTGGAGCCCTGCTATTTATGGATAATCCAGTCAGTGAATTAAATGCTTCTAAATACTTCCTCTATAATATAATTTTCTCTTTATTTGGAACTTCATAATTGTCCAAGTAAATGACCAATGACCAATATTGTTATTATTATAAACTTTTCTCAAGATCTTCCCAAAGCAATGCAATAAGAAAATGCAGAAGTAAAAAATAAAATAAAATCCATTGAAAATAAACACGTGCAGAAAATATCCAAAATTATGTAAACACGTCTTGCAAAACAATTGACAAAATGAATGCATTTACATTTATTAATTTAGCAGATGCTTTTATCCAAAGTGACTTACAAAATGAGGAAACGTTCTCAGCAGCCTGCAGAGCACTTCTTTTGGCTTTCATAATATTCTTCTGCATGCTTCATTTGAAGAGGTAAAACAAGCCGTTTTTATAACGAGTGATTATCGTTGTGCGTCAGTTTGCAGATTACATTTTCTGCTCTGTGCTGGCTTTTGTGAACCTACACCACAGATGTCGCACCTGTTTTAACAAAAAGCTCCTCTTCATTTTCTTGAATTGATTGGGAGTCGTCCCGTACTATGGAGATACAGTTGTGCTCAAAAGTTTGCATACCCTTGGAGAATTGGTAATATATGTACTATTTTTAAAGAAAACATGAGTGAGCAGGCAAAACACATTTCTTTTATTTCTTATGGGATTCATATTCAACTGTAGGTTATAACAGAATGACACAATCATAAAACAAAACATGGCAACAAAGAAAAAAATTCAATGACCCCTGTTCAAAAGTCTGCATACCCTTAGTTCTTAATACTGTGTATTGCCCCCTTTAGCATCAATGACAGTGTGCGGTCTTTTGTAATAGTTGTCTATGAGGCCCCAAATTCTTGCAGGTGATAGCTGCCCATTCGTCTTGGCAAAATGCCTCCAGGTCAAGCAAAGTCTTTGGTTGTCTTGCATGAACCGCACGTTTGAGATCTCCCCAGAGTGGCTCGATGATATTAAGGTCAGGAGACTGTGATGGCCACTCCAGAACCTTCACCTTTTTCTGCTGTATCCACTGGAGGGTCAACTTGGCCTTGTGCTTAGGGTCATTGTCGTGCTGGAAAGTCCAAGAGCGTCCCATGCGCAGCTTTCGTGCAGAAGAATGCAAATTGTCTGCCAGTATTTTCTGATAACATGCTGCATTCAGCTTGCCATCAATTTTCACACCCCCAAAACATCAGTGAGCCACCACCATGCTTCACAGTGGGGATGGTATTCTTTTCCCTATAGGCCTTGTTGACCCCTCTCCAAACATAGCGCTTATGGTTGTGACCATAAAGCTCTATTTTGGTCTCGTCACTCCAAATTACAGTGTAACAGAAGCTGTGAGGTGTGTCAAGGTGTTGTCGGGCACGTTGTAACCGGCTTTTTTGTGGCATTGGCGCAGTAAAGGCTTCTTTCTGGCAACTCGACCATGCAGCTCATTTTTGTTCAAGTATTGTCGTATTGTGCTCCTTGAAACAACCACACCATCTTTTTCCAGAGCAGCCTGTATTTCTCCTGAGGTTACCTGTGAGTTTTTCTTTGTATCCAGAACAGTTCTTCTGGCAGTTGTGGCTGAAATCTTTCTTGGTCTACCTGACCTTGGCTTGGTATCAAGAGATCCCTGAATTTTCCACTTAGTGATTGAACAGTACTGGCTGGCATTTTCAAGGCTTTGGATATCTTTTTATATCCTTTTCCATCTTTATAAAGTTCCATTACCTTGTTACGCAGGTCTTTTGACAATTCTTTTCTGCTCCCCATGACTCAGTATCTAGCCTGCTCAGTGCATCCACATGAGAGCTAACAAATTCATTGACTATTTATACACAGACACTGATTGCAATTTAAAAAGCCACAGGTGTGGGAAATGAACCTACACAAACATTCAAGGGTATTGAATAGCCAGACAACTATGTGATGATAAATGGCTTCATATGATCACTATCCTTAAATAAAATACTATTTTCAAGATCAATGCCAAAATTTCTGCCAGGGTATGCAAACTTTTGAGCACAACTGTATTTTTTCAGCAAAAATGATTGAGTTGTGCGAGTGATCCCACTCTGCGCTCTCCTGTAAGATGATGCCAGAGATGACGTGCGCGGCACACACGTGAAACACAGATGCGCGTGTCAGATGAGAAGCTTATTAAGCTCTTATAAAGAGCTAAAAGCAAGATGAATTTCATTGAATTTGCTTTGGCGACCGCCTATTTTTTTTAAAAAATTAATTTTTTTTAATGCCATAAAAACTACCTCTAAATCGGCCAATCTGTGATCAGTGATCGGCCAATTGTACCTAGATTCAGAGAACTAACCCCTAAGGGAGAGGACAAAGATACTGCAAATGAGTATAAAGACGAATTAAAAAACAGACATTTGAATACAAATTATTCTTGATTTTTCAGAATCAAAACAAACACTTAATATGATTAACAAGAAAATAAAAATAAATAAAGCCTAATTTTTTGCTTGAATGTGAATAAAATAGATGTGAGTATATAAAATAGATACTACTATTAAAATAGAACTAGTATTAAAACTAGAATAAAATTATTAGACAAATTATTAGAAATAATAAAGTTGTTTCATTGCAATGGACATAGCAGGTCCATCATTACTTTGGACATTGTTAAATAAAAAAAGGAACTTTAGTTGTTTATTCAGTGTTTTTAAATCACTTTCTATAAAAAAAATAAAAAAAAATAAATTGTATATCATTATATATATTGTCATCGACCAAAAAAATATAAATTTTTGCTTTTATCGGCCATGCCTGCTCTCTATATGTTTGTGATATTGTAGTCGTTAGATGCGTCTTGAGTCCCTTCTATGGGATTTTTTCACCTATTTGAAAAAGCCATATTATTTGAGGTATGCTTAATGCCCGTTGCGCAAATTAATATTTATGGTTAGGAGTTTGTTCAGATCTCTAACCCCAAGTTTGAGCAATAGTACTATTATCAAACACATTTTCCAGGTTTTAGCTGAAAAGCCCTATTTTTAATAACCTTACGTTGTAGTCTGTTTTGGGGTTGTTTCGAAACTAATTCTGTAGTATCTTGTTGAGTCAGCTAAGTCCTCAGGCACCTGTTCACACCAAAAACCAGCACCATAATTTCCATGAAACATTCGGACTCTCAGATATTCATAAATAACCTACTGTGCAAAAGACCCTTTGAAGTCACTGACCTACTTCATGCTTTTACGTTTCTTGCCTCATTTTATCAAAAAGGAACCGAGGGGATAAGCTTGAAAGAGAGAAAATCGAAGCTTATAAACATCCCCTTGTCCTGTTTTGAACGTAAATAAAAAAAAAACCCACTATGCTCTAGTCTTAAACATCAAAGGCAACTGACGATTGCTCAAACATCTCTCGAGTTTTAATAAAAAGTGGCAGATGTTTCAGATGCTGTTAATGCCATTTCTGTTTGAACGAGAGAATCTGCTTTCCTCTCTCTCCATCTCCCTTGTCCTTTCATTTCTCTGAATTCCTCTCCTCCTCGTCTGTGACGGCAGAAATCTTCGTCTTCTCCCCAGCCCCTCCCTTTTTCAGCACAAAGACTGGCACTGAAACCTAATTAGCCTCAGCAGCGAGGCAATGGAAAAGTTGTATTCCTGCAGACGATAATAAAAATGGCTTTGGAAATTTGGAGTCACTTTATGTTGATGTGCAGATGTAACTCAAGATAGCTCCATATTCGCCTTTTGTTATGATATTGCCTGCTTAGCAACCAGCTTTTACTGTGCTAGTGTCATGGCAGGCTAGAATTACTCTACCGCATCATTGCCCTTTCGCCTTTATGCAGTCTCGACAGGATTGTCGATTTTAGAAACAAGACCTGCTTGTGCATATTTATAGGCTAGTTTTGAAACAAACAGAATGAAACGTCCCAGCTTGAGTGAATGAATCAACGGGAACCTGCCCTGAAGTTCGTTTTATGTCCACTAGAGGGCAGTTAGTGCTTGACTGGTTAAATGTCCTTGACTGTTCTCCTTGTGATTGTTTCAGGAAATGGACCTCTGAGGATTTGCACCATAAATGAATGCCTCTTTTACTCTTTATCCCTATGTCTCTCCACTCTTTGCTGTACTGTGCTGAAGTCACTAGGTCCTATTAAACAGAGTGGAATATTTTCAATTCATTTGGGAGGGGAGGGGAGGGGGGGGGGGATCAATATTTTAAATAGATTGTAGCTCCCAATACTTTATTAATATTCTAATGCCTTCAGTTATTTTTTTATCAATAATAACATTTTCGTTACATTTATCATATAATTTTTTTTGGGGATAGAATGAGATTGATTACCACTCACTGCAAAATTAGGTCAACAAACAGATATTTCTATTCCAACAACCTAAGAAAATTTGGCACTTGTTGTGTAAAGCACCAAAGTGAGTAAAATTAGTAACAAGCAAGTAAAAGTTAAACCGTTTTGAATCGCAAAACACTTATTATATTTACTGTATTTATTTAAATTAGTGACTACATGGACCACACCCACCAGTCTGTGAAAGACAAGTGACATCACAATCTCACTAGGTGCAATTTTTGCTCTTTCATAATGTGCCTGTGTTCCAATAACAATCCACGATAAGAACATTCATGAATTTTGTGTACACTGCCGAAATATCTTTTCGTTCTCTTGCACATTCACAGATTTTTCCTTTGTTCATGCTTGTTCTACAACATGGATCAAAGGCTGACATTCCCTCCTCACCAAATAGCAATTTAAAGTTTTATTATAAACAAACAGCAGCTCTCCCGGTGAGCCTTTATTCTATTTTTCTTTTCTTTCCACTTCTGAAAAATGTCAGCACACAGAATTGGCATTCATTTGATAGCTTTCATTTATCTGGATAAGGTAGTGGAAATGGGCCACCAATGGTCACTTGAAATCTGTTTTGATATCTGTGACACAGGCAGCTCCGTCTTGCAAATCCCTCTCTTGAGTGACCTGAACACACCCCACATTTCATTTGTAATTTTCGGCAGAAAAATGGGTCATGTTCCACAGCACTCTGCAAAAAGGCCTGCCGTTATCCCTAGGTAAGAAGAGCGGGCTATTTTCAAAGATCATTCTTTGTCGTCATTCTGTCTCAAAATTAGAAGTCACTTCTCAAAATGTGACGGCCCTTTTATTAAAAAAAAAAAAAAAAAGTACTAATGAATTTAGAGACCAAGATGAGTGGAATAGCATTAATTTTTAACCAAAGAAAGTGGGTTAGAACAGTCGTTTCTTGTAAACATTTGCTTGGCCAAACTGAAGGGCACTCCTTCTTCATTTTCCATGCCAGTTCCCCCACCACACCTTTTGTTTCCATTGCTTTCTCTAATATCACAAAGACATGCCTGAACCTACTCCTTCAAGAACTATGAATGTTATCTTTGCAGCTGTCTTCATATCCCAACAATGGAATCTTTTCTTCCAGCAGACTCCCCCGCAAGTGTGCTCGAACAATGGGCGGCTTTATTCGGCCCACAGCGAAGTGAGTTTCAATTTATCCATGTAATTCCTTCATTTCAGAGGTGTAAAGTTTATTCTTATTAGACCTTTTTAGATTCTGATACTAAAAGCCTATTGCTGAGATGAGAGGTCCTAAGGTTTGTAAAAACCGTGTCCTTTTGTTTTTGTGGCTCTGGGACGTGGAGAAGGAATCACTGCTGGGGAAAAACAAAACAAAAAAAGACTGGTCTGTTTGCTGGTTTGAACAGAGACCAGCTTGACCATATGAAGACCAGCTTGTCCAGAGTAGGGGAGACAAGGTAGACAAGCTGGTTTAAGACCAACGTTTTATTTTTTTTATTTTTTTAAGATAGGATTTTTCTGGAAATCAGGTCTTACTTTCCCCCTCTACATGTGCCATTCAAACCATCATGATGCAACTGAAATATGAAGGAAAACTAACAAACATCTTCCAAAAATTATTGTTGTTGACCATCCTCAATGCAATATTTGCTGCCTTTTCTTGTTTTCTTCACTTGAGTCAATAGAAACATGCCTTTGGCAGAAGTTATACTGTCTTTAGTGTGGGTTGCATGAATCATCACTATGGAAACTGTGGTTTCCTAAATGTCAGTGTGTGTGTGTGTGTGTGTGTGTGTGTGTGTGTGTGTGTGTGTGGCAGGTTTTTTTTTTTTTTTTTTTTTTTGCTGGTGACGGTCCTGCTCTAGTTTCAGAGAGTGGCGTTGAAGAGCTGCTTCAGTCAGCACTGCACTAGCTAGCGGCACCCTCTAGCGTCTGTGTTCGGGATGCACTGAGCAGTGTAGTAATATGAGATGATCCACATTTATCAGATTACAGATGATCCCTTCCCAAATTTCGGCTATAGACTTCATAACTTCTGCACTCTGTTTGGGTGGTTTTGTGCTGATTAACAATAGCTATTTGTTTGTCAAGAATTACGTAATATTAACACTTTACAATAAAGTTCTATTTGTTAACATTAGTAAATGGGTTTGGATTATTCCCTGTCTGCAGTCTTGGCTCGGTCCTGCTTTTTTGTCCTTTGGTGATCATGTGCTTGCTAAGTCCACTGAAAGTAGAAGCATGCCATCTGTGCCATATGACTTGTTTTATTGCAGGGATTGTATCAATTTGACTGCAAAGAGAACAATATGGTAGTATGCACCAGTGGATTAGATCTGTTAGACCAGTCTCGCTGTGGTGTTTACAGACAGCGATGCAAAACATAAGTATAGATTCGGTTGAGTGCCAAATTAATTGTTTAATTGAAGGATAATTCTAGGATTGATCGTAGTTTGACATGTATACTTGATGACTATGCTTTACTGTATTTAAAAAAAAATAGTCTACCCCCATGTTGTTCCAAACCTGTTTGAGTAATGTTAGATAGAATAATCAGGCTGCTCTGTTCCATACAATGAATGTGAATGGGGACGGATGCTGTCAAGCTCCAAAAATGTAGTATGACAACTTAAATTTTGGCCTGTTCCTATCGGGTGGTTAGAGAAAGCTACTAATTTAGTTGGCAAGACATATGGGATACATTTGTGGTGCTTTTTGTCAATATTGGTGTCCATCCTCATTCACTGTCATTGAATGCAAAAGAGCAGTGTTAATATCTAACATCAGATCTAAAATCTAAAATCCCCTTTAGTGGTGCAGGAAAGAAACATTCATAAGGTTTTGGAACAACGTCATGAGTAAATGATGAGAGTATTTTCATTCTTGAGTGAACTAACCCTTTAAGCCTACAAAGTACCACTTTCCAGTGTGAAGAATGTACCATCTGAAGTCCAGCAATGTTGGTGTTTTAAGCACACTATCAATCAACAAGACTATAGATCAGTCTATAATTAGACTCTCACCTGAATTATTAACATCTCTCTAAGAGATCAAATAGTTTCACGATCAGATTTGCACACATGCTCTGACTGGTTGATAAGAACCTTCAAAAGCAGCACTGAAGAGAGAGTTGTGGGGCTGGAGGATTTTGTGTCTAAAAAAATTGAAGCCTGTCAATTGAAACAAAAAGCCCAGATGCTGATGCCCTCATTCCCCGGTCGACTGATGTGTACTGGTTAGAGTTTTAATGACCCAACCCATAAGCACTGGCTCTACATAATGTATGAACCAGGGTTTATTAACAATCAAATTAAGCGGCTGAAAGCAAAGGATGCATATTGTTTTATTATTTGTTAAGAGACTTGTTTATGTTAATGGGTCATCTCAGTGCTATTGATTCATTATTGGTTATTTTTGACTGCGTGCTTATTGAACATCTCTCCAGCTGGTGAAGTAACAATCAAATTAAGCGGCTGAAAGCAAAGGATGTATTTTTGTATTTGTAAAGAGTCTTGTTAATATTAATGGATCATCTCAGTGCTATTGATTCATTATTTGTTATTTTTGACTGTGTGCTTATTGAACCGTATTGTAACACGGGGAGTTCTGTGCCACCTTGAGAGCATTCATTCTTTATATTCTTCACCCCTTCTGTCTTAAATTTGTGCTTGCAACCAGAAAAGATTGAATACAACAACTAAAAATGATATATCGTTGAGAAAAACAACTTTGATTCATGCGATAGGATGTTATGTTATGAAGCTGGATTTACTTTCAGATTCAAAGTATTTCAGCTTTGCAGTGCATATCTGGCATCGCTGTAATATTATTTGTCCTGTTATATTTGAAATATGAGTCATTTGGTTGCAGTTATCATTATTTCTCTTCCCGTTTTACAGATCACAGAAGCAAGCAAGGATGCACTCCCAGCATGGTTGCATTGGGATGCAGAGAGCGGCACACTTCAAGGCCTTCCTCTAGAGACAGATAAGGGCGTTCACTACATATCTGTTTCTGTGTCCAATGAGAGCCAAGTCTCCCAAAGCTCAGATGTGTTCTCCATTGAGGTGCACCCAGAGGAGCATGCTGATACGGACCCTTTTCAGCTTGCAATCCAATCAACCAGCAATGATGTCCAACCTTTTATCTGTGGCAATGAGGAACCCATAACAGTACTCACTGTTATTCTGGATGCTGACCTTACTAAGATGAGTTCCAAGCAGAGGGTGGAGCTACTTGCTAACATGAAAAAGTTCTCTGGAATGGGGCTTCAGCACATGAAAATTTTGCCTGTGGTAAACAACCGTTTGTTCGACATGTCCGCTTTCATGGCCGGCCCAGGAAATGCCAAAAAGGTGGTTGAAAATGGTGCCCTTTTGTCCTGGAAACTTGGCTGCAGTCTGGATCAAAGCAGCATTCCTGATATCAGTAGTGTTCAAGTTCCAGCAAAAGAGGGGACCATGTCTGAACAGTTAGGATATCCAGTGGTTGGATGGCATATCGCTAACAAGAAGCCTCATGTGCCCAAAAGGGTGCGAAGGCAGCTGAACAACACCCCCACCCCAATACCTTCATTACTCCCCCCAACAACTTACCCTGAGCCCCCCATCCGTATTGTTCCCACACCAACCTCACCTTCTATAGCTCCTACCTCAGATAGTTCTGCCCCACCTGTTCGTGGTCCTGTGCCACTGCCTGTGAAACCCACCATTCGAACCCAAAATCAAATTGCCTACACTCCAACCTTAGGTCCACCTCAGCCTACGAGAATAATGGACACCACCAGCACTATTGCCATCCAGCCCACCGTTACCAGGCCCATTTATGTTGGGCCCTCTGTGACCCCCGCAACACCCACCACCAGGAAACCAACAAAGAGACCTGGAAAAAAACAAAAGACTACACCTATACCAAGAGAACCTAAGACTACTACAACAACAAGACGCACCACTCCCTCAGTTGTGCTGCCTGATGGCAATATTAAACCACAGTTGCGTAACCCAATTGATCAGGTGAATGCCTATGTTGGCACATACTTTGAGGTAAAGGTTCCATCGGATACATTTTTCGACAAAGAGGATGGAACTACAGATAAGTTGAGGCTCACCTTGCGCAAGGGCAATGATGTGGTTGGTGATGACTCTTGGATACAGTTCAATAGTACAAGCCAGTTACTCTATGGATTACCAGACCAAGAACATGAAGGAAAACACGAGTATTTCATGCAGGCAACTGACAAAGGAGGTCTCTATGCAATTGATGCCTTTGAGGTCCGTGTCAATCGCTGGGGAAACAACGTCAAGCCACCAGTGCTGTTTACAGCAGTATTTGATGGGGATGCACATACAGTGACCAATGACATTCAGAAGAAGATCCTTCTTGTCAAGAAATTGGCCCAATCATTCGGTGATCGTAACAGCAGCACTGTTACAATGAAGAACATCATCAAGGGCTCCATCATAGTGGAATGGACTAACAACAGTCTTCAGCACAGCCCCTGTCCGAAAGAACAAATACAGCATTTGAGCAAAAGGATCTCGGATCATGAGGGTAGACCTTCTTCACAGTTCAGATATGCCATGGAACCAGACTTCAAGCCCTTAAATATCACTGTCAGAGGCACAGGAACATGCCGTAACTACATGTTTGTCCCGGCAGGTGAGATTCCAGATCCAACTCCTTCTTCTGTTACTCCTGCCATGGGGGCTGGAAGACAGAGTACAGATGATGTGTACCTTCACACAGTCATACCTGCTGTGGTGGTGGCAGCTATTTTGCTGATAGCGGGAATCATTGCCATGATCTGCTACCGTAAGAAACGCAAGGGCAAGCTGACTATCGAAGACCAGGCAACTTTCATTAAGAAAGGAGTGCCCATCATTTTTGCAGATGAGCTTGATGACTCCAAGCCACCCCCTTCTTCCAGCATGCCCCTTATCCTTCAGGAGGAAAAACCTCCTCTTCCACCTCCAGAGTATCCCAACATGGCTAGTCCAGAGACAACACCTCTCAACCAGGACCTTTTGGGAGAGTATACACCTCTACATGATGAGGATCCTAATGCCCCTCCTTACCAGCCTCCGCCACCCTTCTCTGTCCCAATGGAGGGTAAAGGATCTCGCCCCAAGAACATGACCCCCTACAGATCCCCACCCCCTTACGTGCCACCCTAATGTTTGTAGAACCCTCCAGAGCAGGAGGATGGGGAACTTTGTAGTTCCGCACCAATGTTGTCTCTTTGCATTACAGGATTTTTAATGGGGATGCTGCAAATCAGGGTTTGGGGTGTTTTTGTTAAACAGGACACTTAAAGGAGTGGTGGGAGGTGTGTGTGTGTGGGGTGGGGGGTGGGGGCATTCCAAGGAGATGGATGGCCTGCAAAGGACAGTATGAACAACCTTAGCCTCTGACTACTCTGGTTATTGCTAACTGTTGGGGATGTACCCTCCAGTCCTGGCGCTTTTGTGTCTAGATGGGCTTTTCGACTATTTTTTTTTTTTTATGTTTGTTTTTTTTGACTCCGAATCAAACTCCTTGCCTAACAGCACTCTTTCTACCTTCTGAATTCATTAATCTTGAATAATATAAGCAGACAATAAAACTGACTGCAGGTGCAAAAGGTTTCATAGAGAAATTCAATAACAGAGGGCGAATAAAAGAATGGCTTCGAGAGACTTGGACAGCCATGCAGACAGTTTTGTGGGATGTCGATTCATTATGGTTTTGCCTTTTAACACAAAATTAAACTTTTTTTTTTTTTATTGTTTTTCACATGTCTAGTTAAAATCAGTACAAGAAGAGGTAGCCAAAACGAGAGATTTGTTTAATTCACTGTATATTTGAAAATTGTTATGCTAGATCATCTTCATTTAATTTTTATTATAAATATATATTTTTTACTTTCTTTTTTCTTTTTTTTTTTTTTTTTTTTTTTTGGAAGTATTACACTGAAATGAACTATTTCCCACCCCTCAATCATGAAAATACAAATATTAACTCACTGCAAACATATCACAGTGGTTCTGACTTGAGATATATACATATAAACTGACTTGAGAGATATTCTATATACTGTAGCCTCTCGCCAGCCACGTGACACTTTTGGAGGAGGTAGTCTCGTGAGTGTCGTCTATGCAGATTCTGCCTTTGACCTGACAGGCTAGAGCCTGATATTGATCAAACTTAATCGTATTTCCCATAGGCTATTAAGAAATCTTGCAATTTAAATTGGATGTACAAGTTCATGGGGTCATTTAATCCTTAAAGTCCTCAAGTCAGAACCATCTATATACTGTTTCACCAGTTAAACTCAAGCTACTGATAGTCACTGAGACGAATTGCTGAATTTCAAAGACTCAGTTTAAGCAGCTCAAGCTTGACTTTCAGACGTTTTGTAGTATGTTTCGTTTTCTTTTATTATTATTATTATTATTATTATTATTATTATTATTATTTTTAAATATATATGTCAGTGATGATTATGGAGTATATGCCTTGGATCCACTCAAAATAATTCAAAATAAAGACTGAAGATTTTGAATAAGTCGACCCATTCTCTACACAATGGCATCGTTTATTAAATGTCCTGACATAATTATATATTTGCAGTTGAATGCCATATTTTGCCTTGGTGGTATCGCAGCAAGTGTCTTCTGTACATACTATTCTGCCTGTGGATATATCTGTATTTATAGTCTAAAAGTGTGTAAATCGGATATGATACAAAAAAAAAAAAAAAAGAGAGAAAAATATTTCTGTATGTTTTAGATGGGGGTGAATATTTTTTATATAGTTATGGTTATAAAAAACAAAAACATATTTGAGCAAAAATCTGCAGGAAAAAGGGGTAAAAACAAAGAACTGGACAAAATCTAGAAAAAACTATCAAAAAAGATTGATAAATCATGATCTAATTTTTTACAAAGATTTTGATACAGCCTCAAATTGTTTATTAAGAACAGTAAATATATAGTGTACTGCAATTTGTAAAACCTTAGTCTTGGTAATCAATTCATTATATAGCTTTTCCTCATGGATGTTTTTTTTTTTTTTTAAACAGGCGGATAGTGCTGCTCCTTGTAATAGCCTATTTTTTCTGATTTGTTTTATGCTCATTTGTTCTGAGTTTTGAGTTTTAAATTCAGAAGTGACAATTGCAATAATAAAGGTGTGATGTAGTCATGGCTGGTCAGTATGAAAATATGGTAGTGTGCAAGATCTGTGTGATACCACCTCAAGTCTGAGAACCCCTTGAATCAGATGTTTTGCTTCAGAGGAGGTTTTGTCTGGTTGTATTTTCTGGTTGTAATCGTAATTCATGTTTTAATGCTTCCATTTACCCTATATACATTTTTCAGACCTAAATCAATTTAGGTTGGATTTGATATGTTTCTTTGGTACGTACCAACAGTTTGAAGATTGAAATGTCTTGCTAAAAATCAGTAGGATTGAGGTATAAAGTCTTTTTTCATGCACCTATAACATTAAAAATGCTGTCGTTATTTATTCACTCTTATTAAAACCTGTATGACTTTTTTTTTTTTTTTTTTTTTTCTTCTTCGTCTTCTTCCATGGAACACAACAGGTAAACTTTTAAAGAATATTTTTGTCAGTCTTTTCTGTATATTGAATGTGAATGGGGACTGGATTTGGCAAGATCCAAACTGACAAAGCACCATGAAAGTATCATAAAAGTGGTCCATATGACAGTGGTATATATACGATGGTATAAACAATGCGGTATATTATTAGCCATAAAATAGCTTTGTATTAGGAACAGACTAAAATTAAACTGAGCTAGCTCTCCTTGGCGTGTTCATGAGAGCAGCAGCATTCCTGTTTGATACATGAATGAATCGGATGTGTTGGATCTTTTCAATGAACCGATTGATCCAGTTCGCAAACCCTTCTGAATGATTTGTTCACAAATGTAACTGTTCTGGCTCTTGGGTTCAATTCACTGACTCTGACAGTTCAGGGGATGATTATAAGTGACTAATAACTTAAAGAGCACCTATTATGGTTTTTCAAATATTACCTTTCATGTTGTGTGTTATATAGCTGTTTGTGAATGTAAAAAAGTCTGCAAAGTTTCAAAAATCAAAGTGCACGACAAATGGAGTTATTGACTCCCAAAAGAAAGAACCGATTCTGAACACCTGAAACGAGTCGTTAGTAATTCCAGACTTACTTCCTGTACTAACATATGTAATTTGGTAACAAATGGAGACCCGCTTCTGGTCTTCATTGGCTGCTCGCGAACAGCTTTGACCCGCTCTCAAACACTACACTAAGCGGTAGACCAATCACAACAGACTGGGACATCTGACCAATCAGAGCAGAGTAGGCTCTCTGAAAGGAGGAGTTTAGAATGAATCCTTTAGAACGGATCATTGAACGAGTCGTTTTTGACACTGGGAAAAAAAAAGGTAATGCTGCAGTTTAAATTTTTTATTTTATTTTTTTATTTTTTTTTATCTTTGATGCATGTAAATCTATTGTATGAGACCTGTAAAACAAAATTAGGCACATTTAAAAACCGTAATACGTGCTCTTTAAATTTCAGTCTGTTCCTCGCACAAAGCTATCATCTGACTTGGAATATAGCAGAGAGATAACTTATCATTTTTTTTTATTGTGCTTTGGTGAACTTTTTGAAGCTTGAAAGCCTCAGTGCCTATTCATTGAAATTGAATGGCAAAGAGCTATTACAAATGTTCAGAATTTCTTCTTTTTCGTTCCATGGAAGATTTGTCTTTGTTTGGCAAGACATGGGGGTGAGTAAATAATAGCATTTTCCTTTTTGGGTGAATTGTCCCTTCAAAGACTTTCTTTAAGGGTGCTGGTTTAATGTATCATTATCTCAAACATTCACTACATCTTGAAACAGCATTTACAAACTACCCGGAGAACGCAAACCAAAAGAAGAAAGTAATTGCTTAACGTAGTTCTTTTTCGTGGCCTTTTTAATGGTTTGTTTTGTGTTGCATTGTTAAACTACATTATTTATACATCATCAATGTAGCACTGAGTCTGTTGCAGTACAACTTACTTTCTCATTAGCACAATTCTGAATAAATGTTTTAGGTGAAAAAACCAAAGATGCAGATTACGAAATGGCTGTCATTTGCTTACATTGAGTCTGCTGCTTTACAACTTTACATTCTTCACTTACCATGTCAAATAAATAAAAGAAATGACAGATATCAAATGAAAACAATACTTATCCCTCTAACCCATTCAAAAATGTTTCCTGTAGACCACAAGCTCGGTGTTGTCAAAGTTACAGAGCATATTATTACATATGTCTATTCTGTATGGCTATTTTAAATCATCCCTAAAATGAGGATTTATTTAATCCAACCTGATCAGAATGTTGGCGAATGTAGGTTTTTGTTTGTCGAATCAAATCAGCCTTCATTTATGTACAGCATTCCAGTCTATTCCTTTTAAACTGGAATATCAAACTTTTATATTTGATGTTGATGATACTATATCTATAGAAGAGGGTGGTAAAATAGGGGAAACCGGTCAATATGTTTTTATTTTGTATATGAGTTATGTAATTGAGCAAGACCGAATCATTTCTATATTGTTTTATGCTCGTTATTCATTTTTAACATTTTGTCCAAGTTTTAACCATGTTATAAGGTCTGCAAGCTGTATTGCAAAGAAAAGTCAAACTGACAAAATATTGAATTTGAACTGTTAAGCAATGAATTTATAAAGGTGCTGCCACTGACCTTGGGGCCAGGTGTGACAGTGATACGGAAAATGAGACCATTTTATGCTATTCGAGTTCTGACAAATTGTGCAGGTACTGTGAGAACATGCAGGCTAGTACAGAATACTACACAAACGTAATGAGAGAAAATTCTTCAGTCATTCTCTTTCATGTTAAACAGCGTTGGTTAATTTATGCCACCAGACACTGTATGTTTGAATCTTGTATTAAAAAGTGTTCTCACCGGGAGTGTGTGTGGGTTCTTTAATAATACAGTATATGGTGGTTTAAGAGTTTTACATTTTCAAATTGACAATGATGTGATTAGAGAGTATGTTGCCAGATCATTCATAATCTGGAAGGGTAGGATTAAAGGGATGCTACTGGTTCAACACAAGATGAGCTGTACTGACAGCTTCAGGCCATGTCCAGTCTAATATGTTGTCGTTTGAAAACGCATCTTTTGCTCTACGATTTGGCCTTCGGTCCATAATGAGAAAGCGTTTTTGACAGGGAAAACGCAGCTTTTTCAAAACACTCTCCCAAGTGGATAAATATGAAAATGGCGTCTTTAAGTTGTAGTTTAGAGAGGGAAAATGGAGATATCTGATAAATGAATATTATTTGTTGTCATATGACCCAGTCATGTGATACATTCAACCCAGAACAATCAAGATGGTGGCCCATGTTGTAGCAGTGTTGATTTGTCTGCTATTCAATTTGATAGCATTGTTAAAGATAAATGTTACTTCGTACAGCCTTAACATTACATGCCTTCAAAGGCGATGGGAAGTTTACTCGGAATTGCTGTCCAGCGACAAATACGCTTTAAAACGGCAGTGTGGACAGAGCGTTTCGAAAATTAAAATGCCATTTTCAAATGTATCTGGATTTACGTGGATGTTGCCTCTGTTAAATGCTGTCAGTTAATACAGGCATTAATTCTGACTCGTCCTTCAGTTTGTAAAAACAAAAGATTGTGTTTACAGTAATGCATTTACAACAGACGTCTAAGATTAGTGAAATTCGTGGTTATGCATAATCAGACATAATGTGAATTTGACGACAGTATGTAGAAAGTTTTGCAGCTGAAATCGTTTTGTATTACGAAAATTCAAATCACTTCATTAGCTGAAGCTGGAAGTGTTGTTCAACGTATGGGCACGTGTGAGCTCCAGTTTCTGGGTGAAATAGCCACAGACTGGTGCCAACAGCCAGTTGTATTTTTGTTGAAAGTGATGTAATACAGTCAACAGGAATGCATTTATTATTTACCCTACACCTGTCAGTTCAGTAAAAATGAAATTTTTTGAGAGAAAAAGCAACCTCCTAATCATTGTTTATGTGAACACAATTACTTCCTGGTTTCCATGGGATCAGAACCCATGTCTCAGAGGTTGCATGCTTACTTTTTTCCATGTGCCGTGACGTCTCACGCAGTCGAGCACTCTAGCCTTTCAAAGTGTACTCTTTTGACCTTGAGCCAACCTTGACGCATTTAGCACACTACAATTGTTTTGTGATACACTTTCAGTAAAGCATACAAAGACACCAACTGTCTGTGTCTAGAAATACAAGGCTTCATGCATACAGTCCATACTGATAATAAAAATGTTCGTTATGTGTACTATGCACAACGCAAGACATACCGCCTTGCGGAAAAATGAAGGATACTTTGGTCTTTGGACTTCCATTGTAGTTTCAAGCCATGGAACGAGTCAAAATAATTGTCTGTGGACAGAAATGTTGTGGATACAGCGTAATTCATAAATTCGGGATGAGCAGATTCATTAGCAGATTTTTTTTTAATTACCCATTTCATAGCATCTTGCAATATTTGCTGCATTTTCAAAGGACCCTCCTCAGTAAGACCCCTCATTACCATCAAAGAACATGAACCCTCATGTAAGTGACCTTTTGGGAAGGGTACCCATCACAAAAACCTTTCGTTTTGTATGATCTGAAGCATCCAAGATGACGTTGCAGCCTTTAACCCCCCCTCCCCACCGCTGAGATCAAGAACGTGGCCAACAAGATTCATCTGTTCTCTGAGATAAATAGTTCACACCATGTCTGATCTGTTACTTTTCCTTTGTCTTAATTTAGAAGAAGGAACAAAACAGACAGGGGTGTCTCTTTTTTTCTGACAAATTGAGAGGGCACAGATGAAAGACTTGCAAGTACTAGGCTTGATGAATGTGTTTTTATTTACCTGGTTTCCCTTTTTCAAAAGAAAGTTTGTCAAATACTGTATATGCTACATAAGTTTCAGGTAGTTTCAAGATTGATAAGATTTTCACATCAACACCATTTCATTTACAAAGCTTTCCTACAGATTTTCTAAAGCACAAATACATTTGTAACCCTCACCACATGAATCTGCTGAAGTAGTCGCATTTTCTTTTTCCTTAATGGTTAAGAGAATGAAAATATCCAGTCATCCTGTAAATAGAATAATTATGTGCCTTCAGATATTTTAATAAAAATTCCTCCTTTCTTCAAACTGTACAGACCTCCCGAAGGACAAGATTTTCTCATCTCCACAAGGAATACAACACTAAGCCCTTAAAGATTCTAATGCAAGGCAATGTAGCAGTTTACAAGTAGTTTTAGTGCAGGGTACATATGAAGATTAAAGGCATTTTGCCTCAAAGGACGCCTCCTGTTAAAGCGTACAGATGGTTTTGTCTCCATACTGTGGTGTTTACTTAACCATGGGCATTAGGATGGATGAGCCACTTATTTCCCCCAGATACTGCAATGATGTTCCTACAAAACACAAACAGGAGATGGAAAATACTTGTTTGGAATACTTTGCTGGAGTTATATTCAATGCAGTGTCAAGGTTATTGGTGTGTTTTTGGTTTGACCTATTAAATTTTAAAAATGGACATGTATTAAACTTACCATACTTGGGAAGTTTCACAATATGCTGAATATTTTACTAGCTCATAACTCACTGATGAGGTATACATCACTAACAAGAATGTACTATGAAAATACCATGGAATTTTTAAAGAACCTTGGAATACTATGAAAATTCCATGGTAGTGCCATCCGATAACTACCACTGAACCGCCACTTTTGGAATGGGATCAATGTATTTAAGAGTGTATTTTAATAGTTTGATGGTGTTTGTTGTTGCGGTACCACTAAACAGCTGGCATTGACTGGTCTTGGATATGTTATGTAAAGAGTAGAAATTTGTCACTAGCTAAAAGAAAAATCCATGATTGTATACTTAAGTGAGACTGTTCCCATTTTAAATCAGAACTTGAATGTAGAACACAGACACAAATACATAAACAATGTTTGTTTTGTACCCCTATTGTTTTATCTGTTTCTTTCAGATGCCACACAGTAGACAGTGGCAATTCATCATCTCATATGCGTTTGATGCAGCGCTGCAAAGCATGCGGTTGCGAACATCAAGCTGAAAATCTAGGACTCCACGTGGCGACACAGGCAGGATTCATTCCCAAGATCTGCTCACAACATGCTGGAAATCTGGATTGGTATTCTGCTGGGTCTCAGTATGGGATCTGTATTGAGCACATCTGCAGTATATATATATATATATATATATGTAGGAGGAGTGGAAAAATGTACTTTAATATGGTAAGCCGTGTTGTCTGCAGCCTCTGAGAGTTATTACTCTGGATGGGCTTGTCAACATACTAGATGTGCAAGCATTTTTTGATAAATTACTATGAGGTAAAACACATTTTAAAATGCATGTTTTTGTTTTGAAGGAAATGGTTCACAAACTTTTTGCACATTACAACAAACCACCATGATGTCATGTAAATGTCATGGTATATAAATATGCTAATCATTCAGTCCATATCAAAATACAATGGTATCACCATAGTACTATCATAGTATTACCATGTTTTTTGACATGTCCCATGGAGTACCTGGGTGAATCATTCAGAAACATGATATATATCAAAGTATGGTGGTATTAGCATGTTTTTGACATATACCATAGTAAACTTGGAAGTACCTAGGAGATACAACGGTATATAGATATGGTATCACCATATTTTTGGTAGTATGATAGTATTACCATGTTGTATTACTGTACCATGGTAATGTCATTGTATTCTTGGAAGTACATTATAGAATAATTTGGTGCCATAAAAGAAAGTATATCAAAGTTCATGGTATTAACCTGTTATTTTTATTACAATTTTATTAAAACAGCGCAAACCCTATTCTTCTCACCACAACGGTTCTGTACAGAACGGTTTTCTGAGTTACCATAGACTATCAGTTCAAACCAGTCTGGCCATTCTCTGTTGACCTCTCTCATCAACAAGTCATTTCCGTCAACAGAACTGCCGCTCACCGGATGTTTGTGTTTGGCACCATTCTGAGTAAATTCTTGAGTTTGTTGTATGTGAAAATCCCAGGAGATCAGCAGTTCCAGAAATACTCAAACCAGCCTATCTGACACCAACAATCATCCATGCGATTATCTAATCAGCCAATTATGTGGCAGCAATGCAATACAGAAAATCAGGCAGATACGGGTCAGGAGCTTCAGTTAATGTTCACATCAACCATCAGAATGGGGAAAAAATGTTATCTCAGTGATTTGGACTGTGGCATGATTGTTGGTGCCAGATGGGCTGGTTTGAGTATTTCTCAATTAACATGGTATGTATTAAAATATGGTATTATCATCAGATACCATTACTATACAATGGGATCACCACAGTATTTGTGTCCATTTAGTCAATACTTGTTTAAAAAAAAAAAAAAAAAAAAAATATTGTAAAACTGACACAAGGTAGAGCTCAAATATGTACTTACTGTAAACTGGCATTTGCTGACGCTGCTCATAAATGCAGTTTTGCATATATTGCCTGATCCATTTCCCAGATTCACTGGTAAAAATCAGAATTGTTAGACCAAAAGGGAAAATCATTATTAGCTGAAAATATTTATGAAGTAAATGTATGCAAATTTTGAAAGGAGAGCTTATCTCAAGAACCACATAGACAAAAAAAACAACAACAAAAAAAAAAAAATTACACAAGTGTGTTGTCAATTTAAAGTAGAAGTGTGAATTAAACCCATATGCGTTGCTTTAAGTCATGGCTGTTTGGTTTCAGATCACGGCCTCTGTTTGGGCCCTCACCATATGAGCCGAAAATGCCAGTAGTACTAGAAAAACAGAATTAACAGGTTTAGAGTGATATTTTCTCTAGTTCATTCCTTTGATATTTGAATTTCAAAAGACGACTGTCTTCTTTAATCACAGGGATTTGCTTTTAACTTCCCTCTTCAACTGTCGCTGCCCTGGCTTAAGGGTTTTTCTACTGAAAATGAAAAATGAAAAGCAATTTCTCAGCATCAGAGGAGCTACGTACCTCCATTTATATCATCTCATCGATTACAAGCCCCAAACGACAACCTTTACAAGGTCTTCATTTGATGCTATTTGTTCTCCAGAGGAACTTGTTAAAGAAATAGTTTACCCAAATATGAAAGTTCCAACAAAGTATCATGACAACTCGTAATAATTCAAACGAGATGGCAAAATCGAAGGATAACTCACAAATTGGCCTGTACGAAAAAGTACAACATTTATTCCCATAGAGACCAACCAATAAACAAACAGATTTCAAAACAATTCAATACAGGCATCAAACTTAAGCTATCCTCCCATCCAACACTTTATTTTTTAAGAAAGGGAGCGTCTGTGAACAAACTGAGTTACGTATGCAATTCAAATTACTGATCTGATTACCAGTCAAAAATCTGTCATACACTTTCCTCATCTCGGTCCATACCCCAATGTTTTATTTCTTCCATGGTACACTACAGTTATTTTCCTATTAATATATAATATGTATAATGACTTAAAAATATTGAGTGCACCTTTTTTCCTCATTAAAAAAGTTGAACTCCTTAAGAAATGAATCGTAATTTCGAAACACATGTATAAAGTCATAAGCTCTCACATGAGATGAAGACTCCATTCATATCAGGAACCATATAAAAGCTGTTTTATTCTACATGGAGAGGGTCACATGACCAGCCGAATTGTACTTGCTTAATCTCGGTAACAGCCCTGCAATTGTACACTTTTACTCGTAGATTAAATTAATCCTGGCTGACTGTGAATAGTTGATTTCTACAATGTCATTGGCAACTTAAAACTATTGTGTTTGAATGATGCTGCATCCACACCACTAGGTGTCAGTGTAAGTACAAGATGACATTCAAAAAATGTATGAGTGCACCTTTAAAAACACTATTTACCAAAGAGATCAGATGTTGTAATTATACCGCTGCAAAAAGGGTCAGCATAGATAGACTTGAAGATAAAAGACCAGATAACATCAGATGTGAATGTTCCTCCATGCTCCCACTCTCTCAGATACATCACAAACTCATTCAGATTCATCCTCGGTAACCCAGGTGTCTCCTTTCGTTGTCGTTCCAGGCATGATGAAGCACTGGCCCTCAAGAGCTCCACGCAGACTGTTGGCACAATCTATTATGCATGATGAGATCTGGCCTCTCTCAAACTCCCCCCTTCCTTTCTCTCTTGTTGGCTAGCTAGCTAGAACTCATTACTTTGTACTTGTTGAGTGGAAGCAGTTATTTCAGGCCCATTAGTTAGCCATAAGGGATTGTTATGTTACCGCAGATGTGCATTTTGTACATGCTAGCATGGAATAATTTTTTTTATCTTCAGAAGCAAATGGAAATTTGTGGCAAAGTGCCCTGTACTTCTGTGTGCTTCCATGTCTGTACTGCGAGTGATTGAAATCTCCTGTATCCAAGTCGTTCAATGGGGTATGAGTACAGAAATGCCAAAATGAAAACTGTAAAGGTTTTTATTTACTAGGGCATTAATTTAGTGCGATTAATAATCGGCCAAGCGAACGCTCCGCTCAAGTACCGCTCACCGGTAAAAAAAAAAAAAAGTTCGCTCACAGCCCAAGCGAACGCTTCGCTCAGTACTGCTCACACTCACCGGTAAAAAAAAAAAGAAAAAAAAAGGAAAAAAGGTTCACTCAAATCCCACGCCGACATGAAGTCTCGGTAGTATACTTGTTTCCGTGCACGTACACAGGGGGGTGGCTACACTGGCCCAAGCAACTGCCCCTTTGCCCACATGGGCTGAGATGCCCCCTCTGGGTGAAATATAGGCTATAGACCGACATTTATTCAATTGTCAAATGCTTAGTAATGTACACATCTGAAATTATGTGATTGTATTGTTGTGTTTTAGTATATATCTCGCCATTTATTTTGTACTGGTTTACAACAGCTGTTAGATAATCAGGTCTACCAGACCTTCATTATCATTTGTAATCAGTCAAATATTTCTCTGTTAGCACATATGCCACTGAACATCTTCAAATAATGCCTTAACATGTTTTCAGTTCTAAATTACCTTTATTTACTTTAAACAAATCATCAAACACGCCTCTACAAGTGATAAAATATCTGTGCATTGGCGCGGAAACTCTGAGGGACACAACCGACCCAGAAAACTGTAGATTTGATACATCAGGTTACTGATTTAATGCTATCAGACTTTAGGTCTGTAAATTAAAATGAGCAATTTCTCATCCTAATTTTATGTTCAGTTTTATAGGGCATATTAAGTTATCCAGAAAAGAGCAGTGATTTTTCAGTATTGTTGCTTGATTAATATTAATGTACGACTTGTATGCAATCTAAAGGACTGTGGTTAATTATAATTATTATGTTAGTAGATACCATGTGTCCCCATTGTTTTTCCTTGATATTTTTAAAGCAGCATAAAGTGAATCTGGACTTTATATGCGTCAAACGATCATGTGTTGTGCACTGATATGGTACTAAAGTGTAATTTGTATTTGTTTTGGGATCATTAAACATGATTTCATCTAATATATACAGAATTGGACAAATTCTCACTTTATGCAGGATGAATATTCGATGATCCCAAAACAAATACAAATTACACTTTAGTACCATATCAGTTTTATCAGAGTTACACTGCCTTTTAAGAAGCGTTTTTTGTTTTGTTTAGTTTTTTCTAATGTACAAACATTTATGGCTTTTTTCTCTGCGCATGAATGCAGCAAGCGATATCAGAAGATGTTATCCGCAACCACTAATCTAGAGTCAGTTTTTACGTTTCACATCGTTATGGTGTGGATTTGGCTTTGGGAAACTGACCAGCAGTTATGTGCACTTTATCCCCGAGCAGAAATCGAAAGCAACAGGCGGTTGATTAAGTGAGATAATTCTGCTATGAAATTCTCTGTGAAAGTGGAAATCTTTACCAATCAAATACTCAATTGTACAATAGAGGCATGAAAACAGAATGCTGCGTCTGCAAATTAGGACACACTGATATGCAAGATCATATGTGTTTATTAGTTTTGATGCAGGGAATTTTTGTGTTCGCCGGGAAATATGCTTTGCCAATATACAGTATTATTAAGCTTACATATTCAATTGAGGGTGCTCTAATGTTCGCAATCCCACAGAACCGGGCCTGCATCTAGCTGGCAGCTGCATTGACATGACTGCAAAACAACAAGATAGCTTACTATCTATTTATCTATTAATTTAATATCGAATGGAAGTGTAGCCTACTGGCTCAACTTTTGCTGCGCTACCATGTTCGCGTAGCACATTCTCATGCTTTCTGGCAATGTGACGCATTCCAAAAGGAATATTTGATAATTCTCACGTTCTCTCCACACTCCCTTTCGATTTCCTCACTCTTAACTTTGATTTATACTTTGCATTTATGTAGGCTATAAGGTTTACAACTTAAAACAATGTTTGAACTCCATAACCTCAGGCCTATTGCTTATTTCACAGGTTCCCAAACCAGCATATCACAAAGCACATTCTGGGTTGAGTGAGTGGTCTTGGCGAATGGAGTGGAATCTTCAAAAAGGTGCTCTCCGCTCAGGTGGAATTATCGCCACTCCACTCAGTGCTCTGCTCCACTCACATGCTCAGCTCCTGAAATAAAAAACGATTATTTCCTACCATCTGAGCAATCTTAGCTTGAAGTACTTGTAACTTTGTGTTTTTATGAGCTGCATAAGCAGGGGACAGTCAGCGCACCTCAAACCTCACAAGCAGTGCAGCCACAGAATAAGAACCAGTCACACAGGACGCATTCTTGACAGCTGAACGAAGCAAATTGAAAGCAGGGGTTTCGATCTTTTCATAGTTTAAACTACAGGTACTTTTAACTTGACACAGCATCCTAAAAATGCAGTGTTTGACACTGAAAACAAGTGTCACTCATATATTCGACAATACAATTAAAAATAGCGCAGATGCGATGCAAGAAAGCATCCTGTGAGAACAGGACAGATTGACGAACTCAATTGCAAAATGGATTGCTGTCGACTATAGGCTTATTACAATATCATTGAACATAATAAACAATATGTAACATGCTCCATCAAAATGAGTCCCAAGTTGCAATGAGTCGTTTTTGGAAAAACCTGAAATTTGTTTTGGGTTTTCTATTGTTTTTAACAAAACAAAATTGCTGCATTTAAATTATGCCAATGTTTTCATTAAATTATCATTTACCTCAGGAAAGTTATCCAGTGTCTATAGTAAGTTGGCTTGAAAAGATTAAATCTAGAGAAGAGAATACAGCTACAATTTTAAATATCATTACTTTTAGAGATGTGACAACAGATGCATAGTGGATCCAACAGTATTTTAGCCGGTGGAAGTGTAATCGCCGCATTGATGCGCAAACTCCATCAATAGCTCCGAGGTGTGTTTGTTTGTGTGTGTGTGTGTGTGTGTGAGAGAGAGAGAGAGAGAGAGAGAGAGAGTTTGTGCTGTGTATAGGGCCGGAGTGGCTAATCGGGAGGACTGGGAGAATTCCAGGTGGGCCACTCAAAAATTGGGCCAGCAGGTCCGCATGTTGAATAATAAACTTTCAATCATGTGTCGCATAACAGTTGCCAACCATCCGTATCATTCGGAATATTACGGATCAGAATTGCGTTCTGCATTATATCGGACACGGTTTCTATTGTATTATATCATCTCACACCCAAAGAAATGAGAGAGTGGGCGGTGAGACGAAACATTGGCTGTTGCATCATTACACAGACGGTTGACTTGACAGCAGAGGAAGGATCACGGAAGATCCATCGAGAACAGATACTATTAGCAGACGATCGTGCTTCACGTAGCTTAATCATCACAAGTTCAATACTGACTGCAGTCTCACAATTTCAGTTGGTTAATCTCTGAAATCCTCATTCCTTGCCATGCAAAATGATATTAACATTATTCTTTGTCACAAAATAAAAGAATACATAAAGGTGAAGTGTGTAATTTATGCACTACTAGTGGCATCAAATGGAATTACCAAAATAAAGTGTTTTCAAACCACCTTTGCCAAACACCCTAGCCTCATCACACCTTTTCAGACTCTCCAATTCCCTATGTACTGCACCCTAGGCGAGATCACTGTTGTTGACGGGGGAAGGTGGCAGTGTATTAGCGACTTGTGCAGCGATCTTGTTATTTGCACTCCCATTTGCCAGAGCGATCTCATCATTGGTGGTGGTGTGTGCGTCTCCTCCACCTTGTAAATGTGACGCCCATGTTCACTCTGGTTTTACTCCATGCTCTCTCATAACATCTGTAGGTGATGCTAACATTATTTTACTCTGTACACGTCTGTCATTATTTATCATGTTTCCCCAACTGAACAAGTAGCCACGACCCAAACTCACGCTATAGGTTGAGCTAGAAAGGGATGGGTGGAGTTGAGCAGGCTGCTCAAAATATAAATATCAGTGTTTTGATTGCCTGAGAAGCTCAGTGTTTATACTTTTGGGGCTTACTTGTACATACTTCACCTTGGGACTTTACAGCTCTCAAAAGATTAAACTTAATTAAACAAACTGAGAAGAGTGCCTTCAATTTTGTATTATGTGCTCAAGACAGATCTTCTTAAAGAAACAGTAACAAGATTGCTGGTTTTCATGACATTTACATTCCAAGTACCGGTAAAAGAAAAGTACAGATTTGTAATTTAGTATTTTTTTCACACTTATTGTTGGAATTTGGCACTTTTTTAATGGCATGTAAAAATGTAAAGACAATCACTTAACCTTCAGTAACTTTCTTGAGCATTTTACTACTGCACATATTTTCAATGGATCAGTTGCTATGTTATTTAACATTTCTAAAATACAAAGCTCTGAAAATTTTAATTTTGAGTCTTTACATCTTGAAATATTTATGTGCATTTACAGTTCTATAGTGTTATTGTTATCCTAGGTAGGCTTTAAAATACACTTGACATTAAAAATTACCTTTTTTTTTTTTTCTTCAACAGATGCAATGAAGTCTTATGTCAGAAAGTATAATTTGTGATTTACATTTTAAACGCCATAAGTGGTATAAAGACATTGAGAGCTTATAATTTTCTAGTAATTGCATACAGTATATTGTATATTTTTGCCATGTTCTTGTTTTATCGTTATTATGTTCACCCCAGGGTGATTGACTTGGACGTGAAATTCCCGAGCTCAATAAGAATCCCACTCCGGCCTGGCTGTGTGTGTGTGTGTGTATGCAGGTGCATGTGTGTGTATATAAGCTATATATATATATATATATATATATATGTTAGATTCATATGCACATATATGTGCACTGAACATGCAAGAGCAGCATTATATCTTTTAACTTAAACTGTTATTTATGTCTTTATAATTTCATGTATGCTTGAATAAATCTTCCAATTCTGTCTGAGAATTGTTTGGAATCTTTTAAGGCCATTTTCTCAAAAACAAGGTTTTATGACTAATATTTTAAATGGGCATATCTTTGCAATGGTTTGGGATAGAAACATTACAATTATACCATTAGAAAGCTGAGACCCTCTATTTTTTATATAAATCCCAAAATGTGATTGAATTAATGTGACTCAAAATGATACACTAGGTCACATTTATTGACTTTTAAAACCACTTGTGTTGTCTAATCAATGCATTACTCGTCTGCCACAAAAATGCTATATTTTTTAATCTGAATATAATTTGAATTATGTATTTTTTTATATTGAATTATCTTTATTTGGGGGGCCTTTCTCACCTAATATTGATATGGCATTAATTATGATTAATTCAATTAATCAGCATGTCATAATTACTTAAAAATTAATTCTATTTTATTAAAATAAAAAATAGTTTAACAAAATCTTTATGCTGTGTTTTTTTTTTTCTTCTTCTCCCAATTTGGAATGCCCAATTCCCAATGCGCTCTAAGTCCTCATGGTCGTGTAGTGATTCGCTTCAATCCGGGTGGCGGAGGACGAATCCCAGCTGCGTCTGAGACCATCAATCCACGCATCTTATCATGTGGCTTGTTGAGCGCGTCGTCACGGAGACATAGTGCGTGTGGAGGCTTCACGCCATCCACTGCGGCATCAATGCTCAACTCACCATGCGCCCCACCAAGAACAAACCACATTATAGCGACCACGAGGAGGTTACCCCATGTGGCTCTACCCTCCCTTGCAACCGGGCCAATTTGGTTCCTTAGGAGACCTGGCAGGAGTCACTCAGCATGCCATGGGATTCAAACTAGCGAACTCCAGGGGTGGTAGCCAGCGTCTTTTACCACTGAGCTACCCAGGCTCGCTTCACACAGATGTTTGTCATAAAACGACAGTTCATAGTGACCACAACTATCAAGCTAAAAAAAAAAAAAAAAAGGATATATATGGGTTTGGAACAATATGAGGGCACGTAAAGAAATATATATATATATATATTTGGTTGAATTATTCCTTTAAAAAAAAGTCCCAGTGTTATTATCAAGATCAGAAACTAAAATAAAGCCAATAAATATCATAAAAATGGTTCCCTTCCAATGTGCCACAAATCAAAATAGGCCAGCTAATCCAACTATCATCATAATGCATTTATGCACAAATCGGCTACAGCCTCTGTTGTGGGTTTCATAAAGACCTCACTCACTGGTTGGAATGGAACAGTAAATCTTGTCAGCGATGCAGAGAATTAATGCAGGGTTGATAACTCCATAATGGCCCTTCAGCGTGATCATTGCTAATAACGACAGCTTTCGCGGAGGGGCCGCTTAACGCATATTGTTGGATCATTGCAGTGGCGGGATGGATGACACATTAGCAATCTTTTTCATTACCGGGTCACATAAACCCTTATGTCCTCGTCACTCTCTCATAAAGCTCTCTAAATGTTATTTCCACACTAATGAGCTATTTAGTAAAAATACAGACTTTGTGGGATTTTAGCGTAGTGGTGATTTAGCGAGAAATTACCATAAATAGGATCTGAGTAAATGGGAGGAAAGTGACACGGAAATAATCAACATGGTAAATTTAGTTTATTTTTAGATCTGATGTTCCTGATTGTCCCTAAACAAACTACTAAATTTGTGCTGAAGTCAAAATGACGGTACTAAGCAAATGCTTCATGGGATTGTAGTTCATGCCCTCATGAAAGATGGTATGTATACAGTTTTGTACCTTTGTCTTTTTGTCAGATTTTCAAATACTTTTTTGTTTCAAATCAAAGTTTGTAATGGTGTGATTCACCTCGGAGCTGATTGGTTTGGTTCATGGATTATAACTTTATGAATTCCCTATGGGAGAAATTAATGGGGAAAATACTTAAGGAACCAAGACAGCTAAAAAAAAGTGTCACTTTTGCTATCTATTAATGGAAGTGTTTAACATTCATGAAATTGTCATGTGAAAATGCACTAAATCTAAATGGTCCTAAAAAAGGCTTCATTTTAAAGGCTTTATGCAAAATATAATACAAAATGTTTGGGGGGTAAAATATGTCCCAGACGTTTCTTGACAGTTTTTTTTTAGATTATCCGAGCATGTCTGTTTGTACATGATCATTACATTGATTTGGTTAAAATGTCATACTTTGAATAAAAACGGTTCAACAATAATTATACTTTCTATATGCTAACTCTAGAAAAGTGTCATGTAGCAAATAAACCGTTCTGAAATGCTCAGCGTACTTAGAAATGCACTAGACATCTGCTAGTTGTTTGTATTGCTATGTATGAATAAATGCCTAATTGTCTATGTTGATGATATATTGTTTCCTCTCGCTCTAGACATAAAAGAATGAGCAAATCCTACTTCCTCTTCATAGTGCAATAAAAGAAAAAGTAATTCCATGTCATCTTTAATGACTTTATTATCTGAGTTATTGATTCACTTCATGTGAAATGGAGTGCCGATTGAAGTTATACGTTTTCACCATATGCTCGTGGGAAGTCTTCTGAAAGATCCATACTCAAAATTACAACTGATAATGGATGGCTTGACATTTTGTTTTTCTAATGAAATCCTCCAAGGCCAATTTTGTCGTTTCGCTGATGAAAACATGAGCCATTATGGGGTGATTTGCAATAGGATCATTTGGGAGCTATTTCTGAAATGTTTTCCAGGTAAGGCATAATGGGATGTTGGTTTGTCAGTGATCGATGCACGTGTATTCTTTTTGGGGTGTATTGTGGGATGGGCTGCCAGATGGATTGTAGGTCTGTGAAATCGCAAGTGGTTTTGATATCATACAAACACGTAATTAGACACATGGACTGCAGAGCACAACAAAAGTGTTCAGCTGCATATTGCCGCCTTCAAGTCCTCCTGGGAAGTTCTTACTTATGAGTTCGGAAATCATAATTACAACTTAATGCGAGTTCATTTTGGTCAGAATGAAATGGTCACACTGGGCAATGTCATATTTCTTTTTCTCGTTTTCACTTCCTGACAATGACAGTATGTTTTTTTTTTAGCGCTAGTACAAAATGAATGTGTAAAATATGCACCATGTCCTTAGACATGCCTAACCAGCCTTTGTCCTAACCAGCCACGACTGCATCAAGCTGCAACCGACAGGACATTTTGCTTGGTTTCTATTTCTGTATAGCTCAACCACATAAAAATTTAATTGGTCCAAAATCTTGCTCCCCATAACTAAATATTATACATCATGTATGTTCTGATTTGCTGTTATTTTGCCACGTCTTGCAGCATTGTTGCTTGTTGTCAGCATTTGAAAGCCAAAAATGTTCATGCACTGCAAATATAATTTTTGTAAATAATCTTGTTTTCCAGTAAAAATAGTTTCACATACTTAAATTAAATATACTATAGAAGTAAAAATGTTAATATATATTATTATTATTATTATTATTATTATTTATTTTTATTTTACAATAAGGTTCCATTCGTTAACATTAGTTAATGCATTACGAATCATGAACTAATAATGAACATTTGTTTTTATTTTTTTACAGAATTGATTTATCTTTGTTAAAAATACATTGTTCATTGTCAGTTCATGTTAGTTCATAGTGCATCAACTAATGTTAACATATGACATTTGATTTTTTGTAATGTATAAAGTTTAAGCTAGTTTGATGGTTATACATATATCACAGTAAGACAAACAGCCAGCTAGCTAGATAGTCAGACAGACTGTCACATAGATTGTCAGATAAACTGATGGTTTGATGTATGTAGCTTTAAAGATGTAGGAGGTGTTGCAGTTGATCATTTTGGTCTTGGTTTAGGGTTTTTCTGAAATTATTGATTTCTTTCTTTTTTTTTTTTTTTTTTTTTTTTGTAGAATGTCAAGCCAACATAAAGTTTATTTTTCTTTCCCCATAGGCAAATTGTTATGTTATTATGAATTATTATATGTATTATCATTTTATATTTTTTTAAAGAGCTCAAGTAATCAAAATTGCAGGTTTGAGCCCTTCGATATATCCCATCCAAAATTTATTTTTCAATGGGAAAAACTTAAAGGAATATTCTGGGTTCAATACAAGATCATTTGACTGCACTTCAAGGTTAAAATAACTTGCAATGGATGTCACTGGGGCCATTTTTGAAGGGTTATAGGTGCTGTAAGCGATTTTTGCCGTTCTTGAATTTCCACAAGCTGAGCCGTTGGATTAGTCATGCCCCCTCTTTCCAAAACATATACTCTAAAGATACCAAATTAGCTTTATTGAGACCGACACAGAGCAAAAACTGTTGTTAAAAACAATTGCAGCAAAATAGTGCCCTCAACTGACAAAAACAATGACCAAAATGGCATAAATGACATTAATTCGCTAAAACTACAATACAATGAGAATACGCAAAATGATTTTACCGCGTCCAGCAGACACATTTTTGTTTGCTGATTATAGAGTCTAGAGCTGTCACAGAGACAGGTGAGATATCTCACAACACATATGTAATTAATACCTTTCAAGGAGTATGAACAGTTTTTGCATACCTTTACATGAGAAAAATAAATAAATAAAAGCACATTAATTCTTCTGTTAAAACTCATGTATTATTTGAGCTGTTAAATTGTTGTGTCGTTTTTTTTTTTTTATGGTCGTTTAGAGTTTACAGCGTTACATGGTCATGGCAATGAAGTTGTAAAATTGGATATAACTTTATACAAGAGGTTAGTAAGCAATTTTATCACACTAAAATCAGGTAAACACACATATTTTAACCCTAACCCTAAAGATAAACTTTTCTTAACTTTGTCATGTCACTCGCCATGCCCACATCTTGTAGCCAGCATGTGTTGCCAGAAGTCGTTCTGCTCTCTTTGACAATGAACGAGATCATTCATCTTTGCCTCTGTTTGTCGTTGGCGGTGTGAACAGGGTTTAAGAATTCAACTTTGTCTTACATCTTTTATGAAAATGAATGTTTCCTCAAATCATGCAGGTTGTTGAGAGGAGGTGAGGCATTACTTTATTAAGCAATCCGACTAGCGATTTTCACCTTAGAGTAGGGTTTCCAACTTTTGTCATGTGAATGCAGGACACCTGAAAATGTGAAACACTTAAATTCGGGACGTTACACTGTAAAGGTATGGGGATAGGGGGTTCCCCATTGAGAGTTTCGTTGCGTAAATATGGGAACAATAGGCATCCCGTCATCTTCATTTTGGCCACAATATGGGACGTCCCTACTAATACGGGAAAGTTGGCAACACTACCTTACAAAAAGGAATGACAATCAAAATAAATTTTTGTGGTAATCAGTGCCTCATATGCTGTCAGTCATGCTTCAAATGCTGTCAATTGAGCTTAACTTATATTATCCCACCCATACTTCCTATTTTAAGAGAAAATACTTAATGCGTCTGTCAAGTCATTTCATGGGGTCTTTTAACGTAAAGCTCAATAAATTTGGTTAGATTCATGCATAAAACAAGAAGGAAAAAAAAAGCCAATTGGGTGTAAAAAATAAAAGATATATTCTAAGAAAACTAGCCTTATTATCGTATACAATTTTGCTTCCCAATTAAAATAAGTTAAATTTTATGATGTTTCAATATTTTACTGGAAAACAAGACAAAAATTACTTTTTGCAGTGTGTATCTTTCTGACAGGAGGTTTGCAGAAATTGCTCGGTGAAAAAGCCATACGAGGTGACAGTGTGCTCAACTCTGACAGAGTCGCAACTCTCAATGCCGAAGCCATTGTCATCTCTCTCATTCCCCCCCCCCCCACCACACAGTCTCATCTTTTCTCAGTCTCTCACTCACATGTCTTTTCTCTCGCACCTTCTCTGGTCTCTCACGCTTACTCCTTCGGTATCTTTCGCACTCACACATTCCTTTTTATGTTCTGTCTCTCTGGAAAACTCAAAGTCATTACATCTCCTTGGCCTGTGTGAAGGGCAAGCTGTCACATGACTCGTCATCAGTCACTCCTCATTCACTCGCCCGACCAGGTAATTTGGAGGTAATGTTTTTCGGACAAGACTACCCATGCAAGGAAAGGTACATTTATCTCTCCTATCCTTTGCATTGCAGGAGCTGGTATGGGAGGAACTGTCTGAGGAGAGTGTGATTGGCTGTAGTGGTGGGCATGAGGTAGCTGCCAGTCGTTCTGCCATTTTGACAGACAGAGTTTTTGTGTCCTGACATCTGACGGCTATCTCAGTGCACTTTTTCCTCAACCAACTTTGTCGGTTCTACAGTACATTGGGGCTATAACTCAAAAGAAATTTTGGACTTTTCCCCCTTTTCTCCCAATTTGGAATGCCCAATTCCCAATGCGTTTTTTTTTTTTTTTTTTTTTAAGTCCTCGTGGTCGCGTAGTGATTTGCCTCAGTCCAGGTGGCGGAGGACGAGTCCCAGTTGCCTCCGCATCTGAGACTGTCAACCCGCGCATCTTATCACGTTGCTTGTTGAGCGCGTTGCCACGGAGACATAGTAAGTATAAAAATTTGTCCTACATCATTTATGGAAATGAATGATACCACAAATCGTGCAGGTTGTTGAGGAGAGGTGAGGCATTACTTTACTTAGCAATCCGACTAGCTATTTTTGCCATAGAGAAGGGTTTCCAACTTTTCACCATGCCAAACACTTGAGCATTTAGAGTGCTTCAGTTCAGGATGTTACAATTGAAAGGTGTAGGAATAGGGGCTTCCCCCTCAAGAGATTCATCGCGTAAATACGGGAACAATAGACGTCACGTCATCTTCATTTTGGCCAAAATAGGGGACGTCCCCACTAATACAGGACAGTTGGCAACCCTAACATAGAGCCATATCCAAGGACCAGAATATCCAAGAGACTTGGGGGTTAGCTCTTTTGACTTTAAGCAACTACCCAGCAACCACCTATAACATGCAAGTAAACACCCAGAACACCTTAGCAACCATCTATTCTATTTATCCGAACCTTACACCCACCAATCCATCCATTCTCCCATCCATCCATACAAACCACCAGCTAACCAACCATCCAAACAAACCACCCATCCATCCATCATCCATCCAAACAAACCAACCAACCAACCTCCCGTCTATATATTAAACTACATAATGTGTTTCCATATGTTCCAATATAGACTTTTTTTTAAATTGTATGACATTCTGTTACTGATATTTCTGACTAGTTTTTCATGAACTGCCAAGAATCTGTTTATGTTATCAGAATGCCTTAATACTCCATTTCAAAGCCAATGACAGGTCTAAAGTGGACATAATTTACACTCAAAGTGAAATAATTTGTGATTTACCTTCTTGGTTCCATTTAACTGCAGTCGTCTGAGCTGTGAATCTGTGGTGTGGGAGTGGTGATCGTTACGTGATAAGTTGCTGCAACCTTTATGGCTAATAAAGCCTATGTACACACTGCAGTGTGTCCACAACTCACTTTTATGTCATCTCGGGCCATGAGTGGCACAATTATCCATTGTGCTTTGTTTATGACGTCCAGCTGGGCTTGTAATTAAAGGGATGTGGCAAAGAGAAATGGTCTTTAAGTATAACCCACACAAGATAATTAGTTTCAAGCAGAACCCCTTGCAATCCTTTTTAAATTTTCATAACAGACTGTGTTCATGCATCAAGTGTTATCATCTTTGATTTGGCAGAAAATTGTGTGGCAACATTTATTCTATAATCAAAATTAAATTAAAGTAATTATAACCGTTTCTGTAACTCTACATGTGGAACAGCATGGCCTTTGTAGTTGGGATGGGGCAAGATGACCAACTGGTAGATTAGTATTTTTACATTTTTTTGGTGAGGACTTTACTAGTTTTGTGCAGTACAAGGTTATAGTTATATAGTTGTTTACACTCTTTGTGGAATATCTGTCTGTGACCCTGACAGTGCACGCTGTTCAAAATAAAATAAATGTTTGCCTTCGTAATCTATCATCAAAATATCATTATTTCTCCGGCTCTGAAACATCTTTCCTTTTCGGCTGGTGTCACAAATCCCTTTTACTTTTTGACTCTTTTCATCCTACCTCCTGGCTTTCTTATAGTATGTAAATCCCATTTTTTTACAATTCAATTACTTCCTGATGGATAAAATCAAGTACCTCCTTCCCTCCATTTTTTTTTTTTTTAAATATCATTCTGAAATACGCAGCCTGTGAATGTTGCAACATTTTTGCAAAATTATATAACACAACTCCTTACACGTATCCTGGTTTTGAGGTGAAATGTCCACAGAGTGGTGCTAAAAGCAATTAAAATGTTCTCCAAAACACATAAGGTTGAAGCTTATTCGAGTTTAAAATCAACAAAACTTACCTCCCTGCCCTAAATCTTAAACCTACTGTAAACCTAATCAAAAGTGTCATAAAAAGCAAATGTGACATGAAAAATGCAACTGCCGAAGCAACAACATAATTTTGGTTTACTTTGGTGACTCTTTCGGCTCATGTGCTGACTCGCGTGTTCTTCAGGAGTCAAACCTTGGTCTTTTGCATTGCAAGTGCAATGCTCTATCAATTGAGCTACCACATAGTTTGATCACAACTGAAAAAGCTTATAAATGTAGTTACCATGAATTATAGTAAAAGTGTTAAAACTTATTATTACATAACTCTCTGGAATACTCGATTCTGATTGGTTAATTGCAGTCTTGCGGTCTGATATTTCTAATTATTTAACAGTTTGTTTCAGTCCTTGATTGGACAAGAGACTTGCCAAGAGCACTGATGTCTCACACCATCAGCACTCGGACGTGTTACTGTTTGTATCACTTTGCTTGTGTTCGTGGTGTTCTGAACCAAAGTGTAAGAGCAGCGCAGATGTCAAAAGGCAGCTAGATGAGTGTCTTTTCATTTTTGACTGTGACATTAAAGATTTTCATGTTGTGAGCCATTTAAGTTGAGAGTCAGCGAGGGGTTTCTTTGAAGTCATCGGCAATTGTCTCTCACTCCATGATCGCTCGGATTACTACTACACTACAGCTGGGAAATAGAGTTAAACTTACAGCTTCAGCATTAAGGCTTATCACAGCTGAGAGACACAAAAGACAAAGTAACATACTCAAGGTGCTTACCTACTGGAGTGACTGCGCTGGAAGGAGATTTTAACATTCAATATGGTGGAGGAGAGAATGAACTGGCTACCACGAAATACTCAGGGAGGACCCCACTCGGATGGCTATTTTTACACAGAGAAAATCGGATGTATTTGACCAAAGTGACATTATCTTCAGCAAGCTGACAAACAGCTAAAGCTTTACTGTTCATCTCTGCTTTGGAGTCGCGGCAGATGCAGGTAATCACACATGCTCAATCAGTCTCTTTCTCTCTCTCAAACACACAAACACACATCCTTGTTTCTCAGTAAATTGTTAGAAATATCCAACCCATTGAAACTAGTTCTAAAGTGACGTTTTTGAATAAGTAAAAGAGGCTTGGTCGCACCATTTGAACTAGCAGTGGCAGACCCTGATCCGTGGCGTAAGAAAGTAGGTCTATGCACAAATGTTTTTTTTTCTTTGTGACAATCCTTAGTTTTTTATTTATTTATTTATTTATTTACTTGTTCATTGAACTGTTGTATAAAAGCAACATCACACTCCCAATCATACTGTATGGCCCTAAATCAGCACAGCTCTGATTACCTGCGGCACTCGGCCTGCAGCCAAATCACAGCCGTGCTGATATAGGACCATAAAACATTGCTTGTGCGATATTGCTTTAATAACAACCACACATCCGGGGATTAAGTCACATCATATCAGGCTATTGACAGATGGTGTTTGATGCTCCGCCCCTAATGTGTATGTCATCGTGGCCACATAAACTGGAGTACAGTGTCATCTTATCAGGAATATTCAACTAAAGGGAAGAGAGTGCATCTCACAGTCCCTTAATAGTGAGAAATCAGTAGATTGTAACAACACTGACTATTTTATTATATTTAATTTAAACTGTAAAACAATTATGAAACACAAAACAATGAATGAAACAGCAAAAATGTAAGAAGTAATATACAGTACACCATATCAAACTAGCATTTTGGCCAACAAATATTGAGCAATAATGAGCATTCAGATGGTCATTATTTACAAAATAAACACCAACAGTTCTTGGACGCAAACGGGAAGTTGAATTCAGTGGTTCAGTTATTTCTTTCTTCTCACAAAATTACTTAATTTCAAGGCAAATCTTTCTCGTTACGACTGTGACCCTGGTTCCCTGAAAAGAGGGAACGAGATGCTGCGTCAGTAGATGATGCTATGGGATACTCCTCCCAAGAGCGATGACCTCTGAAGACCTTTAGAACAGTGGTTCTCAACCTGTTCTTGCAGCCTCCCCAACACTGCACATTTTGTATATATATATTTCTTTTCTGACACACCCAATTCAGGTCTTGGAGTCTCCACTAACGAGCTGATGAGCTGAATCAGTGTGTTTGATGATTAGGGTAATATCCAAAATGTGTAGTGTTGGGGGGGGCTCCAGGAACAGGGTTGAGAACCACTGGTGTAGCTCCTCTAACACTATATACAATATTAGTCAAATTATACAAGAATATGAAATGACATTATGGTAAAAAAAAAAAACCCTAAAAATTACTGTTAACTTACAGTAAAAAACCCTAAAATGAACCATATTAGCAAGCAAAGCACAATATATATTATAGATCATAGAGGTTTCATAAGTCTAAATCCTAAAGGAAGTGAATCTAAATGTTACTCGCTGATTTTGAGTGACTAATCAATTAATAATTTCAATTATTTTGAAAATATGTACTTTAACACAACCCTACTTGTATTTTGCAGGTGGCAGTTACATCTGAATCTGTCAGTCTCTCTCTTTGACTCTTGTTTTTTCCTCTAGTTTGACTGTTTTCTCTTATCATTCATGGCAGAGTAGTCTCATTGATTAACCAGAAACTCTCCTGCACATGTCTGGCTTAGTATTCCAGTCTGAAGCTGAGTATCACATTAAAATATCACAGGCTGTTCATTTTTATGTTGATAAAATGCAATCTCTCGGTAGCTGACCGAATTTGTAAATGCGATACTTTTGACATTTCCGAATGCCAAGCAACAATTACTCTACACTGAACTCCTTTACATCCAGATCTCTGCTCTTTCAGTGGAGATCAGTGGGGATTCAACAGTGTTTACACCTGGCTGTCGATAAGATTTTAATACGCAGCCAGATGTGAAATATAAAGATAACACTTTAATACATTAACTTGAGCAGTTAATCATTCCACCTATAATAATGTTCATCCGAGCATGTGAATGTGTGGCAAATACACAATTGTCCTACTGTATATTTAGAGTGTGGCTTGATGTTCAAATTACACAAGTACCGTAAGTCAGATTAAAGGCTATTTCATCCAGCCCGTCATTACCTACCACTTGTCACTTGTTTCTTTACAATACATTGCCTGATTCCATCTGGAAAAGTCGTAACAGGGCGCCATTAGTACATTTGTTTTCAGAGCTATTTTTTTTATTTTTTATTATTTCATTATTTTAGGGGAGACCAGGGCTATATGTCACACTTTTTACATTAGTGAATATTTATCAGGGTAGGTTTGTGTTTGCAAGTAAATTTCTGTATTGGTACATACCATTAAGTCTTGGCCACAAAAAAAAAAAAAAAAAAAAAAAAAAGCTATTGAACATTTCCACCATTATTACCCAGGAAAAAAAAAAAATGTATATTTAACAATAGTTAATTACATTGACCTTAGCAGGACATGTTGTCACACTATATGGGGCAAGTTGTCACAATCAAACCTGCAATTTAACAGTCTATTATAGGTTTTACAGCTGAATTTAAACTGTAAAATAATTATGAAACACAAAACAAGTAATGAAACAGCAAAAATGTAAGATGTAATATACACCATATCAAACTAGCGTTTTGGCCAACAAATATTGAAATTGTAATAAATTCTGTAAATACTGTAATAAATTGTATATATTTATAGCATTTAGAACACGAGACAACTTGCCCTGACCTGACATTTATGAAAAATACCCTTGTTTTAGAATTAACATTTTAACAGTTCAAAATCTTTATTATAAAGTTGACCCTTGCCTGAATCTATCCCAGTGTGTGTGTGTTCACTTGTTTAACCAACAAAAATCTAATTAAAAAAACTAATTTGGACTGTTTGGAACTAGGTGTTTGGAACCAAGAGACAACACATATTTGTGTAATTGGACTTTTAATTCTTAATAGTTATTGAGATATAGCCCTCGTGTTAACTAGCCCCAGTGTCCCTTATGTCTATATATGTTAATATACCTTTTTACATTCTGTTTCAGTGTCGTAAAACATTACACTGGAATCCTTATCAAACTGCCTCATCTTGATTGTAAGTTTCCAGTTAAGGAGGGAATAATTGCTGTCTGTGCTTCCAGTCAGAGCAGAACTAATTGGCACTGATGAGTTCGCACAGTATTGTCAAAACATGACGTCAACGCACACATTCCTTTTTGGCCATCAATGTGTCCATGCAGGCAGTGGAGAGAGTGAGAGGAGAGTTTACATGAAATCAGTATTGGAGTTTTTGTAGCTTTAATGCTGTGTTCCGTTCAAAGTCAGATGTGGAATATTCTGACTTAATATCTCCAATCTGTAACATTAAGGCATTTAATTGCCCGGTGCTCAGAGGATGATGTATAAACAAATCTTAGCGAACAAATTGATAAACGATACTGCAATGCGAGCATTTGTAGTTTATAAAAATAAAAAAATAAAATAATAATAATAATAAAAGCTGTACACATGTCTCTGCAAATGTTTAATATGTTCCACTCGGTGGCCACCTTGGGAATTCTCCCAGGCAGCTATATTCTATGGATACAAATGGCATGAATGCTGACATAGCCACAGGTGGGTCTGGGTGGGCTGGAGCAACCCATTGGGCATTCTGGCCCACCCAATCATTGTCTTATGCCCCTAGTCCATCAACAGCCAAAAGCTTGACGAACCGCTAACGTCAGAGGCTGTTGGCCTGCATTCAAAATGACAGCATCTCAAAAATCACTTAATAGTTCTTATTATAATGAAGCTATTTGCACTGTAAGTACAGTATGTGGCAATGAGACGTACGTTCAGTTGACAGGAATCCCGTATCATCAAGCGGATTCAACCACTTTATTTTTCCCCATCTAATAAAATATTGGTAACAAATGTCATAAATGTGTATTGATATCTATAAATTGTATTAATTAGGCTACAGTGCATCCGGAAAGTATTCACAGCGCTTCACTTTTCCACATTTTGTTATGTTACAGCCTTATTCCAAAATTGATTAAATTCATTATTTTCCTCAAAATTCTACAAACAATACCCCATAATGACAACGTGAAAGAAGTTTGTTTGAAATCTTTGCAAATTAAAATTAAAAAACGAAAAACATCACATGTACATAAGTATTCACAGCCTTTGCTCAATACTTTGTTGAAGCAACTTTGGCACCAATTACAGCCTCAAGTCTATTTGAGTATGATGCTACAAGCTTGGAACACCTGTTTTTTGGGCAGTTTCTCCCATTCTTCTTTGCAGGACCTCTCAAGCTCCATCAGGTTGGATGGGGTGCATCGGTGCACAGCCATTTTCAGATCTCTCCAGAGATGTTCAATCAGGTTCAAGTCTGGGCTCTGGCTGGGCCACTCAGAGACATTCACAGAGTTGTCCCGGAGCCACTCCTTTGTTATCTTGGCTGTATGCTTAGGGTGGTTGTACTGTTGGAAGATGAACCTTCACCCCAGTCTGAGGTCCAGAGCGCTCTGGAGCAGGTTTTCATCAAGGATGTCTCTGTACATTGCTGCATTCATCTTTCCCTCGAACCTGACTAGTCTCCCAGTTCCTGCCGCTGAAAAACATCCCCACAGCATGATGCTGCCACCACCATGCTTCGCTGTAGGGATGGTATTGGCCAGGTGATGAGCGGTGCCTGGTATCCTCCAGACATGATGCTTGCCATTCAAGCCAAAGAGTTCAATCTTTGTTTCTCATGGTCTGAGAGTCCTTCAGGTATCTTTTGGCAAACTCCAGGCGGGCTGTCATGTGCCTTTTACTGAGAAGTGGCTTCCGTCTGGCCACTCTACCATACAGGCCTGATTGGAGGAGTGCTGCAGAGATGGTTGTTCTTCTGGAAGGTTCTCCTCTCTCCACAGAGAAATGCTGGAGCTCTGTCAGAGTGACCATCGGGTTCTTGGTCACCTCCCTGATTAAGGCCCTTCTCCCCCGATCGCTCAGTTTGGCCAGGCGGCCATCTCTAGGAAGAGTCCTGGTGGTTCCAAACTTCTTCTATTTACAGATGATGGAGGCCACTGTGCTCATTGGGACCTTCAATGCTGCAGAAATTTTTCTGTACCCTTCCCCAGATCTGTGCCTCGATACCATCCTGTCTCGGAGGTCTACAGACAATTCCTTGGACTTCATGGTTTGGTTTGTGCTCTGACATGCACTGTTAACTGTGGGGCCTTATATAGACAGGTGTGTGCCTTTCCAAATCATGTCCAATCAACTGAATTTACCACAGGTGGACTCCAATCAAGTTGTGGAAACATCTCAAGGATGATCAGTGGAAACAGGAAGCACCTGAGCTCAATTTTGAGTGTCATGGCAAAGGCTGTGAATACTTATGTACATGTGATTTTTGTTTTGTTTTTTATTTTTAATAAATTTGCAAAGATTTCAAACAAACTTCTTTCACATTGTCATTATGGGGCATTGTTTGTAGAATTTTGAGGAAAATAATTAATTTAGTCCATTTTAGAATAATGCTGTAACATAACAAAATGTGGAAAAAGTGAAGCGCTGTGAATACTTTCCGGATGCACTGTATATTTAATTTACTTGTTCATCAAAACCAGATCTAGATAAGATGCAGAATTAATTAGCTTTGGATGCCCAAATCTCTAAACTCCAATTTCTTAAGATAAAATAATGTTAATAACAATAATAAATGTATGAGTTGATTATGAATTTTGGTAATTATAACTTCTATTAGTTTCTTTAAAAGCAGCTTGTGCCGGCAGAAATAAGCTGAAATAAATTATTCTGGATGATAAAATATGTTCTCAAAACTCTTAAGACTTTTACACTTCAGCCTCTTTCTTCCCTGTTTTTTCGAAATGTCATATGCATGAATTTATTGCAATGAATTTTAGATTTCATAACTTAGGGAAACTCAGAATATTTTTTTTTTCTCTACCTCAGAACCTGATTCCTTTATGCTTTTCTCTCTTACTGTGCTATCACAGCTGCGTCATCTCCCCCCATTTTAAAGAGAGTAGAGTTGTGATGCAGTGACACGATAAGAGAAAAAATAAGTCAATTTATGGACAGTAAACCATAGTGGAGTCATAGCAGCAATACTCAATTCCGTAATTATTTCCGTCCAAAAACACTCCAGCAACTTGTGCTGGGAATAAAATGACCAAAATTGGTCCATTCTATTGTTAAAATGTCCATTTTTTTTTTTTCTGGTGTAAATCCCCCAAATCACCATATTATTATAAATATCTGTTCTCAGCCACAAGGCTTCCTAATGTTCCATACGTTACGCATGTAAATGAAAAGCAAACAAACTAAAAAATGTCTGAATGTACTCAAACACAAATATAGTTGATTGATCTTTTAATATTGTTAAAGTAGACAGCTAAATGCCCTAAATACACCCCTAAAAACAATTAGCTAAACATAAAGAAGATACAAAAATAAATAAATTTGGCCCACCCACCCAAACGTTTCTGAATATGCTACTGGGCATAAAAAGTACAGCTCCTGTCTACTTGAATCGGGAAAGACTGAAATCTCCAAAATGGTCAGTCACGATTATGATCAAAGAACATATTTCAAATCAGCAAAATGCAACAATGGTATAATAAAGTGTGCTTCTTTAGCTCAGATCACGCTAAAAAAAATTATATTTTTCAGGCTGGTCCTGCTAATGCACATGCACGTTCTCGAGTTAAATGGCAGGCAATGTCTGTAACTAAAAGGTGATTGCCTCTTTTACTTGTAGGGCGAAACTTATTTTTCTACATCCACCATATTGGGCTTTCCAATTTCTACCATTTATTGTAATATAATTGCTCCGTCTCGGGCTAAATAGTCTCAGAAGCAAGTCAGTTCACTTTTTTTCAGTCATGCAAGTACAGCTACTATAAGACCAAAATCTCCAAAACGGTTGCTAAAGTTTACAATTCAATAGCATATTACAAATCAGAAATAAAATTTGACAGCAATGATTTCATAAATTGTGCTTCTTTAACTAAACCCACACACACATATTGATTTTTTCAGGCTAATCTAGCTAATGTAATGCTCTACAGAAAACAAACGTAACTTTAAGGCAGGTCTTTCATTTCTACAGCTGCCGTATAGCACGCAACAGTGCCTGTCCATTTTTTCAGCTCTCTTGGTTCCAGAAGTATTTTTCCCATTTATTTGTTTCCATTAGGATTTCATAAAATCCTTCAAAAAATAGTTCTAAGCCATGAACCAAACCAACCAGCTCAGAGGTGAATCACAACTTTGCAATCTTTGATTTGAAGTGAACATTTTATTTTAAAACCGTACAAAAAGACAAAGGTACAACACTTTGTACTCAGAAGACCTACTCCATTGTGTCATTTGCAGTACGTCATGGAAGTGAGTGGTCACTGCTGAGAACTTTTGGAGCACTTCGTTGGCCGCAATTCTCTGATTGGTGGGTTCCCCCCTCAGCAATACAGGTAATGCAGATGTTTACCAGAAACTCTGCTATTAAACATGATTTCTTTTAAATGAAGGTGACATAACACAGACTGATGGCTTCAACTGACAACCTCTGAGCTCATCGTAGCTCTGTATTTAAATGTTTATAAGTTATCATTAGTAACCAGTTCCCCTATGGAAAAAACAAAATGGGATTTTTACTTCCGGAACCAGATGCTATAGTGATGGGATGCGATGCCTCTACCAAAGAAGCTATTAGCTCTTTAAGATGTAAGATTGGACTACATGTGCCATATTTTCCATTAAGATTTCTCCTATTCCTATAAATACAAGTGGTCCATCGTCTCCCCTTTTACTGACTCTTAGCTCTAGTGCTAAGCTATTAGCATCAACCAACAAATCCTGTTAGATGCCTGTCAACTTGCTAATGACATACATACTAATTAGCCTGCTAATGTTATTAAGCTGTGAAATATGACACAACAACAGCTACATTGTATTTTAGATACATGGACATAAGTTATATTGTGTTTCTAAGCAGTCTGACTCAATTACACCCAGAGATACAAGAAAGGAATATGAATACATTTCATCATCTTTTCCCAAAGACGTTGACGTGACTTGAGGCCTAACTCCTTACTTGTCCCAGTGTGGTTTCCTCATGGGAAGTGTGTCAAACAAAGCGTGCAGAATATGAAAGAAGCTAGCTACTTGCGAGAGGGTCAGGATGACTGAAATTCATTAGAAGACACATGCTGTGATGCACCGTAGATCTCCTGATAGGCTATGCATAGAAAAAAGCTCCCATCCACACTGCCTGCAATCTCTCACCAGTGACAGTGTTTTTTGCCGTGTACCATGTAAGTGTGACAAATCAATCAAAATGCTGAGAGTCTAAAGACGGTCACCGTAAAATGAGTGTGCTGGCAAAATTGCTGACGTGCTATGGACTACAGCCATACTTTAGGCCAGTGGTTCTCAACTTGTGGGTTACAACCAAAAATGTGTTGCAGGTCTGTTCTGATAGGGTCACGGACAGCAGGGATCAAACAATGCTAAATGCAAATATAAAAATGCATCTAACTATATATATATATATATATATATATATATATATATATATATATATATATATATATACAGTAAACACTCACCAGCCACTTTATTATGTTCACCTGTACATCCACTTATTCATGCATGTGGTAGCAGTGTAATGTATAATATCGTGCAGATTTGGGTCAGGAGCTTCAGTTAATGTTCACATCAACCATCAGAATGGGGAAAAAAATTGATCTCAGTGATTAGACCATGGCATAATTGTTGGTGCCTGGTTTGAGTATTTCTGTAACTGCTGATCTCCTGGGATTTTCACACACAACAGACTCTAGGGTGTAAAGAGAATGGTGTGCACAACAGTCTCTAGAATGGTGCTGTGAAACGATCCAAGTTCGTGGGCAATGGAGGAGTCAGGAGACAGTGAACTGTTGAATATTTTATTCACACACTTCAGATTCAAAGCAAATAAAACAAAGAAATGGCTCTTGGTGGCCAACTCAAATATGGCTCTCAATATAAACAGCTGCTGGTCCTTCAGACACCACTGCACTGAGCCACTCTCCCTCTCCCACACTGACACTCTGTTGTGCCTTTTCAGGTCTCCCTCCGCCATCACTATAATTAGAGACAGGTGTTAGAGTACTCACAACCCAGGTGACGAGCCTTACCACTCTCCCTCTCCTGCAGACTGACACATGACCATGTCCCCCCCATGCCACAGGTGTGAAAAACAAAAAACATCCAGCGAGTGGCAGTTCTGTGGACGAAAATGGCTTGTTAATGACATAGGTCAGAGGGGAATGGCCAGACAGGAAGGTGACAGTAACCCAAATAACCACACCTGCAGACGTTATGCATAAAAGCATTTCTGCTTGTACAACACGTCCACATTGAGGCGGATGGGCTACAGCAGCTGAAGACCAATCCAGGTACCACTACTGTCAGCTTAGAACTGGAAACTGAGGCTGCAGTGGCCACAGGCTCACCAAAACTGGACAGAAGACGAATGGAAATACATCGCCTGGTCTGACAAGTCTGGATTTCTGCTGAGTTACACAGATGGTAGGCCCACAGCAGCCTCAGTTTTCTGTCCTTGACTGACAGAAGTGGAGCCCAACGTGGTCTTCTGCTGTTGTAGCCCATCCGCTTCAAGTTTCGACATGTTGTGCATTCTGAGACGCTATTCTGCTCTCTACATTTGTACAAAGGTGTTATATCAGTCACGTATTCCCTGTGTTTTTGCTTAGACTTTTATGTTGAAATTCTTGTTTAGTTCCTGTTTCCTGTAGTTTTGAAATCCTTTGTAGTTTTTTTTTTTATGATTGGTTCTCTCTGATTGTTTCCCCAGGTGTTTCTTGTCTTCCCTTGTGTATTTAAGCCCTTGTTTCCCCTGGTTAGTTTGTCAGTCTTTACATGTGTTGTCATGTTCTGTGCTTGGTTTCCCGTGTTTTGTTTTTTTTTTTATATTCGGAGTTTCTTTGTTTATCCTTTTGTTAAGAAAGCTGCATTTAGATCCTCATTCCTCGCCTGCCTCGTCACAGAAAGACTGACCAAAAAATGGATCTAGCAGCCATGTTCACTCAACTAAGCTGGGCAGATTTACCCATTAGGGAATACTCCCGTTTCTTCTGTGCCATTGCCAGCCTCACAGCTTTTGAGGACTCCCATCTTAAGGCAATATACCGAATAGGTTTAACCTATTATCGGTGGAGGGAATTGGCTGAGATGGGAGACTACACATGGAGGGAATATGTGAGGTTAACCCAGGACACTCTGGAATCTGAGGGTCCTCCTCTCCCTACGCCTGCCACGGCCAACGAGCTAAGGCCCACACCTGCCACGGCCAACGACCTAGAAGCCTCGTCCGTCCCAGAGCCAGTGTTGCCAGCCTCGTCCGTCCCAGAGCCAGTGTTGTCAACTTCGGCCATCTGGAAGAGGAGAAGAAAAGTTTCTGTTCCCAAGTCTCCGCCCACGCCCACGACCACGGAGGTCGTTCCCGAGTCTCCGCCCATGCCCACGACCACGGAGGTTGTTCCCGAGTCTCCGCCCATGCCCACGACCACGGAGGTCGTTCCCGAGTCTCCGCCCATGCCCACAACCACGGAGCTCGTTCCCTGAGTCTCCGCCCATGACCACGGAGGTCGTTCCCGAGTCTCCGTCCATGCCCACGACCACGGAGGTCGTTCCCGAGTCTCCGTCCATGCCCACGACCACGGAGGTCATTCCCGAGTCTCCGTCCATGCCCACGACCACGGAGGTCATTCCCGAGTCTCCGCCCACGGCCACAGAGGTCGTTCCTGAGTCTCCGCCCATGCCCACAGAGATCGTTCCTGAGTCTCTGCCCATGCCCACGACCATGGAGGTCGTTCCTGAGTCCACACCCACGACCACGGAGGTCGTTCCCGAGTCTCCGTCCAAGCCCACGACCACGGAGGTCATTCCCGAGTCTCCGTCCACGCCCATTCCCACGGAGGTCGTTCCCGAGTCTCCGCCCACGGCCACGGAGGTCGTTCCCGAGTCTCCGCCCACGGCCACGGAGGTCGTTCCCGAGTCTCCGCCCACGGCCACGGAGGTCGTTCCCGAGTCTCCGCCCACGGCCACAGAGGTCGTTCCTGAGTCTCCGCCCATGCCCACAGAGATCGTTCCTGAGTCTCTGCCCATGCCCACGACCGTCCACGCCCACGACCATGGAGGTCGTTCCCGAGTCTCCATCCACGCCCACGCCCACGGAGGTCGTTCCTGAGTCTCCGCCCATGCCCACGCCCACGGAGGTCGTTCCCGAGTCTCCGCCCACGCCCACTGAGGTCGTTCCCGAGTCTCCGCCCATGACCACAGGGGTCGTTCCTGATTCTCCGCCCACGCCCACGGAGGTCGTTCCCGAGTCTCCGCCCACGCCCACGGAGGTCGTTCCCGAGTCTCCGCCCATGACCACAGGGGTCGTTCCTGATTCTCCGCCCACGCCCACAGAGGTCGTTCCCGAGTCTCCGCCCACGCCCACGGAGGTCGTTCCCGAGTCTCCGCCCACGCCCACGGAGGTCGTCCCCGAGTCTCCGCCCACGCCCACGGAGGTCGTTCCCGATTCTCTGCCAATGCCCATGCCCACGGAGGTCGTTCCCGAGTCTCTGCCCATGACCACGGAGGTCGTTCCCGATTCTCCGCCCATGCCCACGCCCACGGAGGTCGTTCCCGAGTCTCCGCCCACGCCCACTGAGGTCGTTCCCGGGTCTCCGCCCACGCCCACTGAGGTCGTTCCCGAGTCTCCGCCCACGACCACAGGGGTCGTTCCTGATTCTCCGCCCATGCCCACGCCCACGGAGGTCGTTCCCGAGTCTCCGCCCATGCCCACGGAGGTCGTTCCCGAGTCTCCGCCCACGCCCACGGAGGTCGTCCCCGAGTCTCCGCCCACGCCCACGGAGGTCGTTCCCGATTCTCCGCCAATGCCCACGCCCACAGAGGTCGTTCCCGAGTCTCTGCCCATGACCACGGAGGTCGTTCCCGATTCTCCGCCCATGCCCACGCCCACGGAGGTCGTTCCCGAGTCTCCGCCCATGCCCACGACCACGGAGGTCGTTCCTGAGTCTCCGCCCATGCCCATGATGACAGAGGTCGTTCCCGAGTCTTAGGGGCACCTTGTGCCCCCCTGAACTACCTGTTTTCCCCCACACCCCATGGACAATTTGGTTTTTTATTTTGTTTTTGGAGCGTCTCGAATCTGCTCCTTAAAAGGGGGGCTCTGTCACGTATTCCCTGTGTTTTTGTTTAGACTTTTATGTTGAAATTCTTGTTTAGTTCCTGTTTCCTGTGGTTTTGTAGTCCTTTGTAGTTTTTTTTTTCATGTTTGGTTCTCTCTGAATGTTTCCCCATGTGTTCCTCATTCTCTGATTTTTTTTTCCCCAGGTGTTCCTTGTCTTCCCTTGTGTATTTAAGCCCTTGTTTCCCCCAAGTCTCAGTGTCAAATTTGTCAGATTTGTCTGAAATTGTATTGATGGTTACAGGAGGAATGTGTCACAACACACAATGCATCGCACCCTGCTGCTTATGGGGCTTCATAGAGTGCTGACGATGACCCTTGTCCACAGTTCATGGTGGAATCAAATTCCCCAGATCTCAGTCTGACTGAGGATCTTTGTGATATGCTCTCTGATCCAAATCCACAGCGGCTCCACCTCACAACTTACAGGACTCGAAAGATCTGCTGCTAATGTCTTGGTGCCAGATAACACAGGATTCCTTCAGGGGTCTTGTAGAGTACATGCCTCGGCGTGTCTTTGCTGTTTTGGTGGCACGCAGAGGACCAACTGCATATTTGGCAGGTGGTCATAATGTTTTGGCTCATCGGTGTATAAATACTAGTATTGTAACTAAAATGATTGTCACTGTACATTCATCTTTACACTAGAAGATAGCTAAATTAGTAAGATGCCAACATGGAAAGGTAGCTTAAAATGCCCTCATCCTCGAAAACCATGAACAACACTTTGCAAAGAAAATATGACCCAAACTACATTAAATACTGGTTCACTTGCAATGAGAATAAATATGGTTTTTGCCGACTACAATAATATATATTTTTTTTTGTGCTATGGATTATCGCCCGGCGAGAGCATGAAGCCGTCAAAATTCAACATATTAAAATGTTTGGGTATTATTAGGCCTATGCTGTTTATTTTAAGATAAATTAAATTGAATGGTTGATTTTAAGCACATTTTTGTTTTGCATTTGTACGATAAAGAATTTTAGTACTGTGTTGGGTAAGAATAATTCACCCCAAAATGACAATTTTTTTATTTTTAACTTGTACCTTAAACCTCATGTCATTCGAGACACATAAGACTTCCTTTCTTTCTTGGCACGCAAAAGGAGATCTTTATGATTACAGAATGGCTGAACTATTCCTATAAATCTTGGTCCTGAAGTAAAACCAGTTGGAAACCACGACATTAGGGCCTTGTTATGCAATCCCATGAGTTAACAAAGAGATGAACAAAAGGTTAATGTGATATATGCAGTCCAAAAATATTAAAAGTTATTGTGGCAGAAGTATTGGTGTGACAATCATTAGCGTGATATAATAAGAGCAGGGCAGAATGGCAATTGTTTTGCAGCAATTTTGAACCGATAAATATGGCTGTAAGTGACTCCCCTTCCCTTCCAAAGGAGTGTTAAAAGTGTTCAACTAATTAGCAAATTGGTATTTGCAGAGTCAGCCTCCATTTCCACAATTTGGTGGGAGTTCGAGTAATCATTTGCTCTGGAAATGAGGCCCAGAAGAAAGGGTAAACATCAGCAATTAATGGAATACACTGCTACTCCTGGCTATTGTGGTTGAGCTGGCTGTTAGGAGTTCCCGGGCAGCCAGGGGAAGTCTATCAGCTGATGAAAGACCCCATCTTCTCCTCTTCCTCTTGGACGTTTGCATGGTGCAAGTCCATTTTAGCATTCCATTGGTCATTGTTGCCAGCTGGGCTGACGTCACGGCTGTCCAAGTGTGAATCATTGGAGTATTGATTTATCTAAATCCTCTTCTTTTTTGTCGTCTAGACAAATTAAGACAGAGCAGTAAAAGTGGAAGGGGTGTTATTGATGGCGGTTTTCCCATTGCTTGCCCTTCAGGTGCCTCCATGGATCTTTCAATGATGTTAGGTTTCTTAGCAACCTCAGAGAATAGGGTGCTTCTTCAAATAAGGACATTTTTACTCAGGGGTTCATTTTTTTATTCAAACTAACAGGTTTCAGCTTTTTGTTATGTGAAGGTCATATTAAAACTCTCTTGGAAACCTTTTTTTAAAACAATGCTTTTATTTATTTTTGCTTCTTTTCAAATGCCTTTTTATGTATACTGTTTTGCCTTTATTCCAGACTCAAACTTTCAGTCTTAAAATATGAAAACTGAACATGATCACACAGTAAATCGACATGTTGCTCCCAAATGTTCATACTCTGAAATCAACCCCATACTGTTGAACTACTGACCATTTCCTACAACTGAAGCGCCATTTCCCATCAGACAACACCACTGATAGCATATTGCGTCCAATCTCTGAGACATGGGTTCTAGTCCTATGGAAACCAGGAAGTAATCACGTTCATGGAAACGATGATCACAATTTGGAGGTTGCATTTTTGCTCTATGATTGCATTGACTCCACTGATGCTTAGCTTTAGGGTTGGAGTTTAGTTTACAGAGTAGTATTAATAAAATATGCATTCCTGTTCATTGTATGAATGGACATTTACAACTAAAAATACAACTCTCTTTTGGCATCACTCTGTGGGCATTTCACATCAACAACAATTATGATAAACTAAACATAGAGTGAAATAAAAATGAACCATTTCAAATGTTCTAAAAATAATTTATAACTATTTTTACACTGTGGCGGAATGACCCGCCCCTCCCTCTCATCATCATCGCCCCACCTCTTAGGGCCGTCTTTCAGCCAGGCTTACGACGGGAGTTCGACAGGAGAAGAGAAGAGGCGCATTATTAATAAACCTCGTTGAAGCGCTATTTGATGAGGCTCACCTGAATTGGACTTAGAGCGCATTGGGAATTGGGCATTCCAAATTGGAGAGAAAAGGGGAGAAAAAACAAAACAAAACACAGAGTGCCCCTCTTCTCAACCGGCTAAAGACACAACTTTTTTTTATGAGAATTTTAAAAAAGATTTTCTCCCTCTAATCTGTTTTGGCTAATACCCTTCTAATGCAATTGAAACTTTGTAATACAGCAATTTTCATACTATCTCCTTAAGTTGAATCACTTATGTTGTAGCCTTCCTCATTTTGTAAGTCGCTTTGTATACAAAAGTCTGCTAAATGAATAAATGTAAATGTAACATTGTCATTTCCATCATGGAAAGATGTGACGTTGTGAAAATGGCATTATAGTGCAAATGGCAGTTCAGAAAATATTTAAAAAATGACAGAATTCTCCTGTAATGCATGTATATCCACTGTTGGATATCATTAATAGACTAATTCAATAAAATAGTGAGAATGTGAAAAGTGTGTTACAAGGGAGTGTATTATCTAAAAGTTTACAGGCTCAAAAGAGCCCGTAGTTTAAGAAGCCAAATATCTGAGAATGTATGCCCCGATTCCTGCTTACAGGAATTTATGAGCGGCACAATGAGTTTCAGAAATCTTTGGTACCCAAAGTACAAAGACTACATTTTTATGGATTATGCCAGCAGTCACTGTCACACAGATGCATGTTCAGTGAACTTTCTCATTGTTGAATGGATTTCGCTTTGTTCAGACTGAGACAGCTGAATGGCACTAACTGCTCCTTCACAAAACTAAAGCCCTTCGGAGTCATACCGAGAGGCCAGATCATCCACATCAGCCAAAATATCCACTATTCTCAAGGGCAGAGGGAAGATGTGCTCGGAGTTAAACGAGGCAATGTAAAGCCCATCATCAAAAAATGTTTTAAAACCTGTACAAGACTTAAAATGCAATCTAATGGCAAAAATGGATTGTTTGTACCATAAATAACACAAATAAGAAAGGACTCTTAAGTTTTTTGTTTTTTTCCTCTAATTTGTTACAGTCACAGCAATCAAACAGCCTGATAGAGCTTGACTGTTACCTATGACTATGGTATATGGTAACCCTAAACCTAACCCTAAACCCAACCCTATTATTGACTGTTAACCATCCCTAAAGTCAGCAAGAAATGATAGCTTGATAAGGGGCCGTGTTTTTGTGTTAAAAAAAAGCTAGACACATCGAATGGAACAAAATGCAGATGTCTCGACATGTGTTTTTTAAAATTCTTCTAATTTAGCACAGCATTTTAAAAACAAGGTGATCATACACAAGACGCTGAAAAAACACGAGATGTGGCTGTGGTGATGGGGGCGTGGTCATGTGTCTGTCTGCGGGAGAGAGGGAGTGGTGTGTCTCTTCAATCTGGTTGACATGATTTATAACAGCTGTTTCTCATTACAGTGATAGCGGAGAGAAGCCTAAAAACTGCTGAACACGCCACAAGGGAGAGAGAGAAAGAAGGACACGAGTCTGCAGCGTTGACGTGTCTTATGTGTGTCTCTGAGTTGCGAGAACTTGATTATTTTAAGAAGTTTATGTTTATTGAGAGTGTTGTTTACTGAACCAAGTAAAATAAGAAAAGACTGCACACGGTGCTGAAGGCAGCTGATCTTACTCGAAAGGGGGCCCCCGATCCGGTCCAGTGGATGGAGTCGTGCCAACAGGCTTTTCTAAAAGTGAAATCTGCCCTTTGTGGGGGACCGCTCTTACATTCTACAAACTTCTCTCTCCCCTGTATTTTGCAGATGGATGCATCTGACAGAGGTCTGGGGGAAGTGCTCTCACAGGAGGTGGAGGGGGAGGAGCGACTGGTGCTGTACATTAGTCGTAAACTCTCGCTGAGGGAAACTAAGTACAGCACCATTGGAAAAGGAGTGTTTGGCGATCAAGTGGGCAGTCCTCACCCTCCGCTTCTACCTGCTGGGGCGGGCCTTCACACTCTGTTCAGATCACACCCCACTCCACTGCAAGGTACTTCAGCCATTCAGGGGAGGGGAGGGGGGGGGCTGGCAGGACAGATGTTGCCCCTGCCTGAGTCGGGCGTTGGGGGTATATGGTGATGGGGGCGTGGTCGTGTGTCTGTCTGCGGGAGAGAGGGAGTGGTGTGGCTCGTCAAGCTGGTTGACATGATTTCTAACAGAGACAAAAATATTGCGAGTAATAGCTAAGTATATATCTTTGACATTTATGGTTCACGTGAACAGGTGTTGATTACAGTATAAGCCACGTTTTCCCATATTTGACAAAAAATAAACAGAACATAAAATATCACATGCCATTACTTGGAAGAGGTGATTATCTTTTAAATGAGCCCACACACAAGGTAATCAGATGCATAGATCATAAGATAATCCACATGAAGCACATTGTTAAATATGGCCACCAGGAGATGGCGCCATTTAAATGACACAGACTCAATGATGCAGACTCTTTGAGTCAAAAGGCACTCATTCTGTGTAATCTCATTACTAAAATCATGTCTGCATGCTATGCAAACATTTAGTCATTGTTGTGTTTGTATTTGATGTGTAATTATTTCTTATGTAAAATTATTGTTTTATTTGTTTGGAGAGGCTTTTGGACACTTGGAGATGTTTTTGGACATTATGATGAATTATTTTTGTAATGCCATAACTTTTAATTGCTTTGTCATATCAACACAACATTTTTCGGATTTTCGGAGCCACCTTATTTAGACCCAGAGATATATAATGTCAAATCAGAAAGAAAAAAAGTAAGTTTTTTTGTGATTTTACAGCATTTTCTTAGGTTGAGAGTCTCAGAATGTATCATTTATAATATAAACAAAAAAAATAAAAAAAAAATAATTGCAATGTGTTCTTTATAATGATACTAAACACATGACCCTCCTTGTTTTTTGTTCTTTTTTTTTTTTTTTTTTTTAATTTATAAGCCTTTAATTTTGGGTATGCCACTGAAACAGGAAATCTTTCAAAACACCCAGGAAATCTTTATTTGATTACAACCATTAACAACCATTTTGGAGATTTCGGTCTTTCCCCATTGAAGTACATAAAAGCTGTACTTGCATTACTAGAGAAAAGCTGCCCAGAGGCGTTACTAATAAGGCCACCATGTGACCTGACTTGACTTAAAGGGACTTTGGTCCTACTTGGCGAAATCACAGCTTACCACCACAGTACTTTTTTTAAGGGCAATTTTGTCACAAAGGCATCAAACACTAGTGTTGGGTAAGTTACCCCAGAGTAATCCACTACAAATGACTACTTCTATAAAATGTTAATTACATTTCTGATTACTTTATCAGATTACCAATTACTTTACTTTTAAGCTACTTTCTATTCACTTAAATATTTTGGTTTTTCCATTCAATGAATTCAAAATAATGTCTATATTTAATCATTGTTGCACACCCTTCAGCTGTCACAGAAACACAAACTTGACATACATATGAACTCATATTTTAAATGTATTATACATAAATAATATTTAGAAACGTTTAACCCAAGTAATGTACTTATAAATAATGATCTTAATTAAAAGTCAGTAACTGTAATGTGATTGCAAGAATTGAAAATGTAATGCGTTACAATACTGTTTGACTAAAAAAAGTTTTAATTGTTTAAATTAATGTGTTCAGGTTAATTTGCATCCATAAGATTTAATAGAACAGCTATCATGTTCGCCCTTTTGGGCCCTATTTGAGTGTACAAAGATGAGAGTCAAGGGCATTGTCCGCTAGACTGAAAAAATAATTATTTAAACTGCTACCAAATTTAGTGTGCCCTTAGAGGGACAGCTGTCTCTATCTTAACGTCATTTCTCTATATGTCATTTATGAAATTTATTGGAGAAGATGAACCTCTCTAAAACCGGAGCTGGTCATTCCAAAATACCGTCTTTCCCATCGTTGCTTTATTTAATTGGTTTTAAAAGGTGATGTCAACGATGCCAGGAGTAATTTGACTGTCAGCGGGATATGCCCTTTGTCTTGGCTAATGATCGCCAGCAGCAGTGAGGAGTAATTAGCCATAATTTGCACAATACTAACTTGCCGCAGGTTCCTCAAGCTCACCCTGACTTCTACCCTTCCTCCGCCCCGAGAAATGTCAGTGGCCGTTGTTTTAAACGATGGTGGCATCTAATCAGCCCTAACTGGCATGTGCTTGTGTGAATGGCCATCATTAGCTCCCTGCCTCTTTTAACACACCCCACTTTTGGGAAGGGATATAGCAATACCGTCATTGTGACCTTGAGTCAGATAAAAAGTTGGGTCTTGTTAACACAACTGTGTACAAGACCATTGGGTATTTTCCTTAACTGGCAAAAAAGTTACTATTTTATTGTCATACAATCTATAGATTTTGTTCAGCATCACAATAGTACTTTCCATTGGCAGAAACTGGATCAGTAATTGTTTTAGGTGTTTGCTAAGGCAAGCATTGCTGTTGCTATTGCTAATATTTGGGTCCCCAACCCCAAGTATTAAATGAATATATATATATATATATATATATATATATATATATATATATATATATATATATATATATATATATATATACAGTATACCAAATTATATAAAAATATTCATAAATAATAATATAATAATAATTACACTATGTAACACAATTTTTGTTCCTGGTAGTTAGTGTTATTTCCTAATTGCTTATGCCTCAAAAGTATAGAAAATGGCTATTATTCCCCACAAATTTTGCTTTTGTGACCAGGACAGTGATATTTTGAAATTTACCTATTTCCAATAAGAAAACGGGCGAATTTGTGACGGCGATTTATATACACTACTGTCACTATGTTGTCCGTCCGGATCAACACATGCTTGCCCTGGATCAATGGCAAAAGCATACACAGGGCGAACAATACTGCCAGCAACTCGAGGCAGTTGATGTGCCAACACAGTCGTGGTCCTGTCCAGGAGCCAGTGGCTGCGTGCCCATTTCACACGGCGCCCTAGTCTCGCTTGGAGGCATCTGTTGTAATGACGACGCGCCTGGACACTTGCTGTAGGATAACTCCTGCCCATAGAAATGCAAGGTCTGTCCAAGGGCTGAACAAGTGGCGGCAGATCCGCGTGATGGCCACGTGATGTGTGCTGCGGCACCATGCACATCTCGGGACTCGAGTCTGAAGCCTGTGCTGAAGCGGTCCCATATGCATCAACCCTAGTGGCGTGACCAGCACTGAGGATACCATATGCCCCAGGAGCCTCTAAAAGTGTTTCAGTGGAACCGCTGTTCTATGCTTGAACGACTTCAGGCAGTTCAGCACCAACCGCGTGCGCTCGCTCGTGAGGCACGCTATCATCGAGACTGATTCTAACTCCATGCCGAGAAAAGAGATGCTCTGAACCGGGGAGAGCTTGCTCTTTTCCTAGTTAACCCGAAGCCCTAGCCGGTCCCTGTGTGCGCATAGCAACTTTCGAGAGTGAGCTAGAATCAGCCAGTCGTTGAGGTAGTTAAGTATGTGGACACCCACTTCCCTTAACGGGACAAGAGCTGCCTCTGCGACTTTCATGAAGATGCGAGGGGACAGGGACAGGCCAAAGGGGAGGACCTTGTAATGATACGCCCGGCCGTCGAAAGCAAACTGTAGGAAGGGTCTGTGTCGAGGTAAAACCGAGACGTGAAAGTACGCATCCTTCAGGTCTACCGCCGCGAACCAAGCTTGATGCCGGACACACCAAAATGTGCTTTGGCATCAGCATCTTGAACGGGAGTCTGTGCAAGGACCGGTTCAGAACTCGCAGGTCCAAAATTGGCTGCAACCCACTTCCTTTCTTCGGTACGATGAAGTAAGGGCTGTAAAACCCTTTCTTCATCTCGGCTGGAGGGACAGGCTGTATCGCACCCTTGCGCAGAAGGGTCGCAATCTCCGCACGCAAGGTGGCGGCGTTCTCAGCCCTCATCGAAGTGAACCGGATGCTGCTGAACCGGGGCAGGTGCCTGGTGAACTGAATCACATAGCCGAGTTGGATGGTTCTGGCCAACCACCACAAAGGGTTGGAAAGTGCTAGCCACGCGTCCAAGCTCTGGGCGAGGGGCACTAAGAGGACGATCGCGTTTAACGTACCTGTGGGTGGGGCCTCATGGCGGGAGGGAGCAGGGGATGCCACGTTGAGGAGCCTCGCTTCATCTCGAACTCATGGCTGCGCTGAGGGGACCCTTGAAGCATTTACCTTGCTCCATGTACCCGGCATCAGGGGGGTCGGCGATGGGGGAGGAGGGACTTTTTGACCATCCTCGTAGTCCGTCACAACCACCTGGCCGTGCGTGTGAGTGTGGTGCGACCGGACGCACGAAGGCGGGGGGCCCGCGTTTGTGGCATCTAAGTCGCAGGTGCTCAGTGCCCAGTTGCCGTGGCAACGGCGGTTGTAAACACTGGCTATGTGACCCAGACAGTGAGGAAACTGCTCTTTTGAGAATGTGGTTACATTCAAACATAAAATAAAAGGAAACCAAGGATTTATCTTCCGGCCCTCCACCGGAGGATGGAGTGGTCTGGATACCAGCTCCGGGTTTGTAGCAGACATCTCGGTCCCTGGTCATCCATCTCAGGGTCGCTTATGAGCCTTCCGGGTCCTCGTGCCGGACCGTGAGGCAGGGGGCGTCAGCTTCCTGCGGGGGGCTCTACACTGGGGCCGAGAACTGGGCTCGGGCTGAGGCGGAGCGCCTGGGCTTTCGCTGCCGTAGGGGGATGCCCTCGGCGAGCAGACGGGATACAGGATCTTGAGCCGTGCCGGGGTTTTATAGCCTCCGTCTGCTTTCTCACTACTGAGAACTGCTGGGCGAAGTCCTCAAAGGTGTCGTCAAATAGGTAGATCTGGGAGATGGGGGCGTTGAGAAGCAAACCTTGTCCGCATCCCTCATCTCGACCAGATTCAGCCACAGGTGGCGTTCCTGAACCACGAGGGTGGACATCGACTGCCCGAGTGCTCGTGCCATGACCTTCATCACCCGGAGGGCAAGGTCGGTCGCCGAGCGCAGCTCCTGCATCACATCAGGATCAGGACTACCCACGTGCAGTTCCTTTAGTGCCTTGGCCTGGTGTACTTGCAGGAGGGCCATGGCATGCAGGGCAGAGGCAGCCTGACCAGTGGCGCTGTAGGCTTTGGCCGTCAGAGACGACGTCGTCCTACAGGCCTTGGAAGGGAGTGCCGGATGATTCCACCAGGTGGCTGCGCTTTGTGGGCACAGGTGCACCGCAACCGCCTTATCCACCTGAGGGACCTCCGTATACCCGTGGGCCACCCTGCCATTGAGGATAGTGAGAGCAGATGAGCTGCTAGGTCGGTTTCGGCAGGAAAATGTTGCCCTCCACGACCTCGTCAGCTCGTATTGCACTTCCGGGAAGAAAGGGAATCGGGTGGATTTGGGGTGGCTGTGAGTGATGCCCCAAACCCAGGAACCAATCATCTAGCCGCGAGGGCTCAGGGGAAGGTGAGACATGTGGCAGCCTGGGCAAGCATGGCAGTCATCTCACCATCAGCCTCAGACTGGGCGGGCCCCAAACCCAGGAACCAATCATCTTGCTGCGAGGGCTCAGGGGAAGGTGAGACACGCGGCAGCCCGGGCAAGCATGACTGTCATCGCACCATCAGCCTCAGACTGGGCGGGCCGACCCGAAGGTGGTACGCTCTCCGATGCAGCGATCGAGCACTCATCCCACTCCGGAACTCCGAAAGGGACACTAAGCTGGTCCTGGGGCAAGCTGGTCTCCTCTCGGAACTCACCAGGGGCAAACAAGTGTGCTGGGGAATGGGAGGTCTGTGGGGATTAACCTGGTGGAGCCGCGCCCATTGAAGCCCCCAAATCACCTCCAGTGCCAGCCGGACCAGCCTTGTATCCGGAGGTAAAAGGCGAGGTGCGGGGGATGGCTAGAGTAGCTTTCCCCCGGAAGAAGGAAAGCCACGACTGCAATGTTGCCATGGTCATATTCTCGCAATGAGAACATGAACCATCCACAAACGCTGCCTCAGTGTGATCGTTGCCCAGACAAATGCACCCATGGCTGTCAGAATTGGCATTGGCAGTTGATCCAGGGCAAGCATGTGTTGGTCCGGACAGACAACACGGCGACAGTAGCATATATAAACCGCCAAGGCGGCTTACACTCGCGTCGCATGTCGCAACTCACCCGACTGAAGTCGCTGTAGGACTCTCACATCCCGGGCGACCTCAACCGTACAGTGGACACGCTGTCATGACAGGTGATGCTCAGGGGAGAGTGGGGACTCCACCCCCAGGTGGTCCAGCAGATCTGGAGTCGATTCGGCAAAGCTCAGGTAGACCTTCCTGGTGCACAGTTAGCCCCGGGGGCTGCGCAAGTATGCATTCCCCCCAGTGAGTCTGCTTGCACAGACCTTGTGCAAGGTCAGGGAGGATGAGGAACAGGTCATCGTTGTGGCACTGTACTGGCCCACCCAGACTTGGTTCTCGGAACTCACGCTCCTTGTGACAGCTCCTCCCTGGCGAGTTCCCCTGAGGGAGGACCTCCTCTCTCAGGGACGGGGCACCATCTGGCACCCATCCCCAGACATCTGGAATCTCCACGTCTGGCCCCTGGATGGGACGCGGAAGATCTAAGTGGCACTGGCAGTGGTAGACAAGATCACTCAGGTCTGGGCTCCCTCTATGAGGTAGCTGTATGCCTTGAAGTGGCGTTTGTTCGCAAATTGGTGCTCTTCCTGAGGCGAAGACCCCCAGAGATGCACAATCTGGCCGGTGCTTTTCTTTCTGCAGGAAAGGCTGGAGGGGTGGCTGTCCCCCTCCACCTTGAAGGTGTATATGGCCGCTATAGCGGCACACCACGACACAGTGGACGGTAAGTCCCTGGGGAAGCACGACCTGATAATCAGGTTCCTGAGAGGTGCCAGGAGGTTGAACCCTCCTAGGCGGAGCCTCATTCCCTCATGGGATCTCTCCGTGGTCCTCCTGGGCCTGCGGAGAGCCCCGTTTGAGCCCCTGGAGTCAGTTGAGCTAAAGGTGGTCTCATTAAAGGCTGCCCTCCTGACTGCGCTCATGTCCATCAAGAGGGTGGGGGACCTGCAGGCTCTCTCTGTCGGTGACTCCTGCCTGGAGTTCGGTCTGTAATACTGTCACGTGCTCTTGAGACCCCGACCGGACTATGTGCCCAAGGTTCCCACAAATCTTTTTAGGGATCAGGTGGTGAGCCTGCAAGCGCTGCCCCGGGAGAAGGCAGACCCAGCCTTGTCATTGCTGTGTCCAGTGCGTGCTTTGCACATTTACTTGGATCACACGCAGAGCTTTAGACGCTCTGAGCAGCTCTTTGTCTGCTTTGGCGGACAGTGGAAAGGGAATGCTGCCAAACAGAGGCTTGCCCACTGGATCGTTGATGCCATCCCTTTGGCATACCAGGCCCAGGGCTTGCCCTCACCCTTGGGGTTATGAGCACACTCAACAAAGAGTGTGGCATCCTCCTAGGCACTAGCCAATGGCAGCTCTTTAGCAGACATCTGCAGAGCAGCGGGCTGGGCAACACCCAATACCTTCACAAGATTTTACAATCTCCGGGTTGAGCTGGTTTCGTCCTGTGTGTTGTCAGGTACAAACAGGTAAGTTGTGGGACAGCTGGCCGGGTGTACCGCTTGCACACAGCGCCTTTCTCCTCCGGGAGGGGAAGACATGCACTTTTTTCCCCCATGCAATTTCACAAGACGGTGGACCCTGGATGACCTTCCTCCCTAGCACTGTGGCTAGGAATTTGTAGCCGGGCCCTGTATGTGTGCTAGGATGCACTGTACTGGGGTAGGTGCTCCACATGTGCTGGTTACCGCTGGTAACCCCTTGTGAAGTATTTTCCGCAGTAAGGTTTCCCTGTTGGTAAATCCATGTCTCCCTTGGGCAGAGCTCCCTCTGCCTCTGGTTGCCGTGTTTGTAGAGCTCCTCCCCTCCAGGTAGGACCTACCACAGCACCTCTTCCACGTACGGCTAGCAAGCCCATGTGTCGTATTTGCCACATGTTAACCTCCCCTTCGGGTAGGATGTGGTCTCCGCAGTATCTTTCCCTCCTGGGGAAGAACACCTTCCCCGACGCGAATACTGTAGCAAATTAGCTTAAAAGGGAATTATTTATAATTAATTATAACTGGTTATAATTAATAATAAATATTTAGATTAGATCTTAGAATTAACTGTAGCAGAATCGATATTACAATTACTTGATCTGTCCGTCCAGCGAGCAGACAATATAATTATTTATCAATTCTAGGAAAATTACTTTCCTGGCCAAGGAACAATAGCCTTCCTACTTATACAGTGCTAGCAGTAGTTTAGCATGTAGCAAGGAGCAACATTCAGTGACTTTGAATTGTGAGCGGAACACAGAGACAATCAATTGTGAATATAAAGGATTTAATAAATGAAACTATAACTAACATACAAACAAATTAAGCAAAACATACATATATAGAATGAAGGAAAGTAAGGAAAAGAGAGAGAGAGAGAAAGAATGGCAGTATTTCAAGGGTTTTAAAACTCTCAGTTAACCACAACCTAAATGAGAATCATCAGAGGCACAATACACCTTAAAAGGGGTTCAAACTTAAACGCACATCTAATCAGTTGTAAATGGTTACTTGCATTGGTTTGTTGCTGAATAAGAGTCTTGATGCGGTAGACGAGGTTCTCGATGATTTCTTTAGGAGTGAGTTGAAGAAGTCCACAGGAAATCCACAAAGTTACTTGAAGGTAAACACTGCCAGAAGGTTAAACTCAAGAGAGAGTTTTGGAGTGTGTTGGTCTCAAGAAGAAGAAGTTTTGAGCGATGATTAGTCTGCGCTCTGGAGTTTTGATAGTTCATTGCCGCACCCATTTTGTGGGTGGAGTGGCCAATCAGAGGCATGCATTTTGAGCGGGAGAAACATCCTTTGTCTCCGTTTATGGCCCATTCGCATTTTATTGCTGATCTGGACCGCTAGTGCAGCTTTTAATTCAAAACATAGTAAGAATTGTTCGATGCATTTCACGATCACATGGTGTACATTATTGTGTGAGAAATAAAGGGAAGATCATTTTGATACCAAGAAGGTAACCTCCAGACGATATTAAAGCAGAGAAACACTCATACACTTGAATATAGGCATTTAACGTCTAACTAATACAAGTAAAGGGTTTTAACTAAGTTAATATGATAGGGGAATATACATACAACACATGCATATAGCAGATACATTTATAACTGCTTACTATGGCCTAAAATAGAGAAAATGTCTTTAGGTGTGTGTGTGACGTGTATTGGAATTACTGGAGACAGACAACTGCTCTGGTGCCTGGCACGGGGGGGGGGGAGTCACCCTCCTCTCTGTGGAATGTGTTTGAAGCTTGATGGAGACACTTCAGAGGAGACCTGTTTTAGCATCCTTTTGATAGTGATAAAGACCATCTGCAATTTAGCACCCATATAAATGTAAACGTGGAGACCAGGTCAGTAATTTATATGCAAATGTCAAAAGGCTAAAAGGTTTTTTTCAAACAAAGTGTAATTAGCCATCACTGATCTTACACAGACGTTACAATACATATGGCTCCAGCCGAAAAAAGTTTCCACTCTATGGGGAGAAAAAAAACATAGAGAAATTATAGATATGTCTTGCCCCCCCCGGGGTGCGGGGGACTGTGCGACATTCTTGAGGGCGTTGGGGAGGCTACGTGCAGACCGGGTGCACCTGCTATTGGGCACGCAGTGGCTTGCTTGCACCTGCACCGGCAGTCCACATTACACAGTTCAGCTAGTTGTGGCATTTCATATAGGGAACCCTAGTGTCACTACATTGACACAACATTGAGTGAGTGACAGATAGGGAACGTCTTGGTTACTGTTGTAACCTCCGTTCCCTGATGGAGGGAACGAGACGTTGTGTCCCTCTTGCCACAATGCTGTACTACCCACTGAAATGGCCAGAACCCTGTCTTGGCTCCTCAGCGCAAAACCTGAATGAGTGGTTGCGAGCCAGCTCCTTTTATACCCGTATGTCCGGGGGAGTGGCATGCAAATTCCACCTGCCAATTCCCATTGGCCTTTTCTCAAAGATCAGAGATATTTGGGGCTCCCATGAGCGACCCTTAGTGTTACTACACAATGTCTCGTTCCCGCCATCAGGGAAATTAGGTTACAACAGTAACCAAGACGTTTTTGTATTTTTTTATTATTTATTAATATTTAAATCTCAGATATTGTGAAGTTCATTAGTATGTTTCTGTGTGCACTTTTAGTTTTTCAGGCACTGAATTTTAATAAATCTAAATGTGTCGTGTTGTTATATGAAGGTCATATTAAAACTCTAAAATATCTCGGAACTTTTTACCTTTATTATTTATTTATTTTTGTTATGTGTAGATATATATTTTATTATTTACTGTTGTCCCAGACTTAAACTTAAATTAACAGAATGATATAAACATACAATTTCAATATTTTTCTATATTTATTTAATATAAAATGATTTACACAAATTATGAATGTGGTGTGTAAAGTAAATAATAATAATAATAATAATAATAATAATAATAATAAATGTAGCAGCCTGATCTCATGAAAATTATGTGACTGCTGCAACAATTTTGCTAAATGGTAATATGTGGTTCCTTACCCTAAATTTTAAATCTAAACCCTACCCTAAATTCTAAATCTAACCAATTGTCACAGTCTGTCTCCCTCATTTTCTTCAAGGACTCATATTTTGAAGTTTTCCCCTGGACTTCATTTCCCATAGTGCACTGCCCTCATCACTTCCATCTTTCTTATTATCCTCACCTGTGCTCCATTCCCTCATTAGTTCCTTCTGTATAAATATCCTCTAGTTTTACTCACTCCTTTATGAGTCCTTGAAGTGTCATGTTGTGTTTATGAAGTGCTACTTTGTGTTTAAGAAGTGTTACATTTAATAGTTTGTTTCCACTCCAGCATATGTTCTACTCCAACAATTATAATTAAAAGATTAAGTACTTACTCCTGCGTCTCCTCTCTTCTTATCCTAGACACCCAACGTTACACCAGTATTGTCATAAAAAGCAAATGTAAGATAAAAAACAGATGAGGTTTATAAAGTTAATGGTCTATCAAGTTTTAAATCAACAAAACCTACCTCCCTAGTGTAAACCTTTAACCTAAACCTAACCGATATGGGCTGGGTTTCCCGAAGCACTAAGACTTAAGTAGTACTTAATCTCTAAGGCGTGTTTCCCAAAGGCATCATTATCTAAGCAGTCTGTAAAAACTTTTGTAAATTAAAGAGATCTTTGAACCGCTCTTAAGTCAATTAAGTGCAACTTAAATGTATCTTTCTGGCACCTTTCACAGTTTATCAAAGACAATGGGCAATTTAATAAATTGTATTAATATATTTTGATAATTGGAAAGCCATTGTAAACTATTTCAGAGGTTAAAAGTGTTGAAAAATCGCTATGGGGGTCTGGGTAGCTCAGTGGTAAAATACGCTGGCTACCACCCCTGGAGTTCGCTAGTTCGCTAGTTCGAATCCCAGGGCGTGCTGAGTGACTCCATCCAGGTCCCGTAAGCAACCAAATTGGCCCAGTTGCTAGGGAGGGTAAAGTCACGTGGGGTAACCTCCTCGTGGTTGCTATAATGTGGTTCATTCTCGGTGGGGCGCGTGGTGAATTGAGCGTGGTTGCCGCGGTGGATGGCGTGAAGCCTCCACACATGCTATGTCTCCGTGGCAACGCGCTCAACAAGCCACGTGATAAGATGCGCAGGTTGACTGTCTCAGATGCGGAGGCAACTGGGATTCATACTCCACCACCCGGACTGAGGCGAATCACTATGCGACCACGAGGACTTAGAGCGCATTGGGAATTGGGCATTCCAAATTGGGAGAAAAAGGGGAAAAATCCCCCCCCCCCCAAAAAAAAGAAAAAAAAAAGAAAACTCGCTATGAAATCAATAGGCAGTCTCCGCACTCTGATGTGATAGGTCTAAATTACAAGACACGCAATACAATATAACGTTATATTAGCCTTGTTTGATAAGCATAATTGTAATGGCAATAGAAAGACGATATGTTCTTATTAAACAAATTAAGAAGACATGAGTAATGTAATGTGACCATGCAGTTTAAAACTTAAATAAATGTGCCTAATAAATCATTCAGATTTGGTTAGAGGAGATTAGAGTAAGAGATTCCCTCTCTCTCTTCCTCTTCTTCCTCATTCCTCCAATGGATGTTTCAAATCGGCTTGCCTATAGTCTTTTTACAAGGCAGTAACAAATTGCATGATGCATAATGGCAGTAAGGCTACAAGTACACATTACCTTGAACTCTAACCAGATGATCTATTAATATTTAGATACTGTAAGTCTATAAGTAGTTCAATACCGATGCTCACCATTTTAATCCTGTTCTGTGCGCATTCGTTCAGTTTCCAGCAAAAAACTTTAGGCTACGTGAGAGTTGCTTATGATTCACATCGTGTACATTCACGTTACATGCATTTATTCTTTATTGCATCACTTTCATTAATTCCTATGTTTAAGCATCAATACATCTGAAACTCCGTCTTACTAAAGCCATCATTTCTATAATAAAATTCTGTAATAGTTAATACATTTCGGCACCTCGACAAGGTTACAAACAACTTCCATGTTTGTCAGTATTTCCACATTATTTTCATGTTGAGAAGACAAACTCTGGACACATTTGCCAAAGTGATCAGCAACTTTGGACTGGACAGCTCCCGTAACAAAGCCCTTAAGTTCTACTTTATTACTCCATCTTAAAATAATGAGCGATGTTTGTTAAGATGATCGTAAAAGCTTAAGTTGCAACATTATTAGGAAACACAACCAGTGTCATAAAAACAAATATGAGATGAAAAATGCAATTGCAGGAGCATCCACGTCATTTTGTGGTGCTTCTATGACACTTTCAGCTCACGTGTCGACTTGTGTGCTCTTCAGGAATCGTATCCCGGTCCTTTGCATTGCAAGTTAAAATCAGTTAAACTACAGAACAAATTTAGTATCCCTTGCGAAAATCGAGATTTCATGGCAAATTTGCCACAAATTCGCCACTGATCATTTTCACATGCAAATGAGTTTTGCGGCAAACTTGTAGCAAATTGTGCATTGTTGCCAAAGGTTTGTCGGAGGTTCACTGGCAAACATGAAAAATTGTGACAAATCAAACGCTTATTTGCATGTGAAAAAACAAGCTGCAAATTTGCGGCAAGTTTAGATTTGAACAAGCTTATAAATGTTGTTATGTAATGCGAAAGTTTAAAATGTATTGTCTTAGCATTGAGTGAGGAACTGGGCAAAAAGTAAATGTTTATGTACTGATAATCTGCTGTTTTATTTGTGATTTGATTTAAAATGAATAAAAGTCATCATTGTAGCGCCTCGAGTGTTCATTTTACCTGGAAACTGCCACGATACATACAACGATGCACATAAAAATCATTTTACAATATAGGTAGAGTAACGTGATTCGGTCACACATTTGGTGTCTTTAACTACTATGTACTAACATTTAACTACATTCAATACAATGTACTTATTGTGTAACTATGTGTTGTTCTGCAAAATTCTCACAAGATTCAGATTCGCTGCTACTGAGGTTGAGGTATGGGTAGGTTTAGCGGTAGGGTTAGGGTTTAGGGTAAGGGTAAGGTTTGGGATTAGGAGTTATGGTTAACACTGTTACTACTTATATAATTAAATGCAGGTACTTTAAATGTAAGTACAATGAAATGAAACAAATTTACATAATAAGTACATTGTATCAAATAGTTAAAGACACCTAATATAAAGTGGGTCCTGTGAATCTATGACTGCTCTAGCAAGCATAGTTAGCAACTAAACCAAGTAAGGCATGGGAGCTAGAGATGGAAAGTCTGATTTTTTTCTGCAAGCCGGTTCTTTCGGACAGTTCGGTTCAATGAACTGGTTAAAAGAAAAAAACTATTCACCAGTTCTGCCTGGCATCATGGAATACAACCTCAAACACTTTCAATAGTTCAAGAGTTCGGAAAAGCAGATATCCCCAGTTCTGGGATCATATTACTCCTGTTTATCGTCTCATTTCGAGTCGGAGTGTCAGGCACGAGACAGGTTAAGATAGAGTAACTTGTGGATCAGTGTCAACTCGAGACGCAAACTGTTTCAAACGATTCAGTCGGATTTGGGAACTGGTTCAACTCGTTCACTGAAAAGAACTGGTTTAAAAGAACAATTTGTTTACAAACTGGACATCTCTAGTGGGAGCTCAACTTAGCACAATAATATACTTTAATTATAATTATTACATATAGCTATACAGCTAGGTTGACCAGATGACCATGTCAAAAAATCAGGACATATGAGACAAAATTGCATTCCATAGAATCAATATGCAGGCAATGTCTGCCAATTCAAACCTTAAGCAATAAAATGCAATTCAGTCTTCCTCTTCACTAACTAGATAATGTGATCATCATAATGGACCACAGATATAGCATAGTAGTTAGATACTTGATTTCTTATGACCTTATTTCAAGTACATAAAGAAATGCACAACTTTCCTGACATACCTGTATATTGAACTCTCTTTATTATCTGAAAATATAAATAAGACATGCTGTCATTTAGAGTAACCTACAGTCCCCTCCTTTAGCTGGTGGTCACGTGATTCAATGATAAAAAAGAAAAAAAGAAAAATCTTTCTGATGCTCAGCCTCCTCCCCTCCATTTGGAGCTGTATTTGGTCCTTCTCTAAATTACATTGTTAATATCCCTTTCAATATGAACCTTTTACAGCTTTCTTTACAACTAGAAAGAGGTGAGAGTTAATTTACCTTAATGTTGAGATCATAAACATCCATAATGTATAATAAGACACATGATTTTAAATTAAAACAACATTTAATTCAGTACCAAGTTGCTGTCTGGAGGCAGATTGACCCTCCTCTACATGATAATGCCCAGCCTTTTAGGAGGCAAGCAAGTTTTAATGCCACACCAAATAAGAAAATGACACAATGGACATTTAACTCAATGGACCTCCCATCATTCTCCATCTCTGTTGCAGCAGATCTTCATCTTATAAAGCACATGAATAATCATGTGTGGCTTACTGAAAAGCATTACATAAAATCTATGGAAAATTATGGCAATGTGGGAGATCCTACAATTGAAAGAGGGTCTATGATGCAACACAAAATCAAAGTGTCTCTTTTATAGATTTCTTTCACAGAGCAGTGTCATTGCCATTGGCTCATCTTAAACAATTATGTGATCTCTGGGATTCTTTGTGATCTTTTAATCTTTGCTTTACAGAGTAATGAAAGGTTTGATTAAAGCTGAAATGTGCAATGTTTTCAATATAATTGTTTTTTTTCTATATGGCTTACTATACAGAGACAACAAACAATCCATTCATTGGTCAAGGTCCCCCTTGAGTGTCTCGCCATTAAAATACGGGACAATAGCCATTTCTTCATTTCGGCCAAAATGCAGGACAGCTTAGCTAATCAGGAGAGTTGGCAACCCTAGATATGAATAATACCTCCAATTGCACAGCTTGAGAGGTATAAACACCTTAGTAACTCCATAGCAATGCCCTGGAAACATAAGCATTGTGTTGCATTTTGGCGGAAAGTTTTGCACGGCCAATAACTCATTTTTATTTCTTCAAAAATGTAATTTTTTAAATTTTGCTATTCCTTTTTGTGCCGTTAGTATCTGCAGCCCTATATAAAACTATATATACATCACACTTTGTTTACAACAATGGTCATACTTAACACCATTTCACAACGCTCAGGTTTATTTTAAAAGCAGCACAAGAGGCTCATTAGTGTAAGTTTATGAGCCTCTGTGTGTGATAATTACTCTGATGAACCACCGGAAGGGTTAAAATAACAGCACTTCATTTTGCCCCGAAGCAGTCCAACCTGGAATAAATAATTTAGAGAATGGAGAGGGGTTAGGAAAATAAAACAGCATTCCGAGCAGTGTTATTATTGTTAACAGAAATGAAAAGGAGAAATAAATGAAACTGAAATAAAAACATAATATGAAAAACGAGAGTGAAGTTTAAAAGAAACTTGCCTCCAAAATAATATCCTTGTCCATTTTGAATATTCAGTGTATCTGTGTAAGAAGCACCGCCCACAAAGAGGTCACTGCCAAACCAAGCAACACGGCAAATTTGCATGTCAGAGTTCACCAAACTTGAACTCGATGCGAAATCCACAAGGGGAAATTCTTCGCCACCGGAAGTCTATTGTGCGAAATTTCCAATCGTGCAGATTCCCATTTAGATGACTATATTTCGCCTGGGGAATTTCGCTGTGCTAAAATAAATAATGCCGCGCCTTTATTTGAAATTCAGTAACTGTAATCCGATTATAAAACTTTTAATTGTAATATGTTACACTACCTATTGACTTTAAAAGTAATTTGATTACAGTAACTAATTACTTTGTAATCAGATTACACCCAGCACTGGCCATAAGAATATATATATATATATATATATATTTGTTTTATTATTATTTTTTTTTTTTTTGGCCATTTATAGTTTCTAGGCTATTCTTTGAACTAACTTTGAACTGTTAGTGACACTAGAGTTTTTTTTTTTTTTTTTTTTTACAATTTTCTAATTTGCCACCTGGAATGTTCAGACTCTCCCCTTCCAGTGACTCCAAAACGAACTCAAATAAAATACAAATGACCACAAATAGTTTTATGTTTTGATACATAGCATTTTATAACATTTCAAACCTTTTATATCCCACCTTATTTAAACATGAAAATGCCACTACATAGCAATAAAGCAAGAAACAAGCCCTGAGAAATGTAACGCTGTTAAACATTATTAAATGAAATAATTTAAAGCTGAAGTGTGTATTTTCTGCATCACTAGTGACACCAAACAGAATTGCTAAAATAATAATTTTTCAAACTAATTCCAGAAAACGCCCCCATATTTCATTGGTTGTACAAACAGATAGTGCTGCCCAAACCTCACGCCATTGGTCGAGTCAATGTTGCTGTGTCGGGTAGGATGTGTCGTGCAAACCAACTGAGGATTGCTTTGATAGTTCCACAGAGCCACAGGGTTAAGGCCTGTTTACACCAAATCTGTGACAATTTTGTGAAACCAACTTCCGGCAAAATGTCTATTCACACAGAGACCATAAAACATTTTACTAAAAACTATTTCAACCCTGTACAGCAGGCAGCATTGTTGCTGTTCTACAAACATTTATACTTGTTACCTGCCTTTACCCTTCAGCATTCAGCTGTCAATGCTAGAGATTAATCTATTGAATGCTGTTAAAGCATTTATTTACCTAATTTGGCATAACTGTTTCATTATGTTCTTTCCATGGTGTTGATGCATTTTGAGGAGTATATAATCTGTGCTTTTTATGCAGGCAAGATGAGTAAAGATCACTGTTGCATAAACATACGTCCTATTTATATTTGCAGATGTATTTTGCCATGAGTATATTCCAAACAGACTCCTGAACCCAACTTGCCTGGATTAATGCCTGAATAATATAACACAACCCAGATAGCAAACTGACACAGAGTCAACGTAGAATCGATGTCTCTCGCAGCATTGAAACAACATTGATATCCAACGTTGATTCGGCATCTTTTTGCTCATCGAAGTCATGTTGATTCAATGTCAGTCACACCATTCAAACCTACCGTAAATTCGATATAATTGGTTTGCTTACCTGAAAAAAGTTTTTGAATTTGATGACTTGGACCAAATAATAAAGAAAAGCAGCCAATAAGTGCCCAACATAGATGGGAACTCCTTCAATACTGTTTAAAAAGCATCCCAGGGTGATACCTCAAGAAGTTGGTTGAGAAAATGTCAAGAGTACATGTCTGCAAATTCTAGACAAAGGGTGACTACTTTGAAGATGCTCAAATATAACACAGTTTTGATTTATTTTGGATTTTGTTTAGTCACAACATAATCCCCATAGTTCCATTTATGTTATTCCATAGTTTTGATGACTTTACTATTATTCAAAAATGTGAAAAAAAATTATAATAAAAAATGAGTAAGTGTTTCAAAACTTTTGACCGGTAGTGTATATATGTAGTAATTTATTAAACACACAGCACATTCAGTAATTCATTGTTTTATTTATAAAAAATATATACATTTACAAACACATATAAATGTAAATACACATTTAAAACACATAAAATATAGAAAAATGCCTTGACACTGTTACATTCACAAATGGATGTATAAACACATTAAAGGCTAATTTAACTAGTATTAGTTAAAGTTATAGATAGCTAGCTCACCCCCAACATTTTTTATTGCCATCATATACACACCCTCATGTTGTTCTGAAAATGTATGTATTTTTTATTCTGTGAAATACATGAGATATGAGACAGAACATCAGGGACTGACATTCTTAGTCACCATTCATTTGCAATGCATCTTTTTGCATTTTTTTTTTCTTTCTATAAAAGTGAAATATAGTAGAAGAGACTAATTATTTCAGATTATTTTCAACTTTATGTGTTCCACAAAAGAAAGACATACATATGGAGCATATATACTGTATGTCTCCATATGTATACATATGGAGAGAATAGGGAGGGATTTTTTCTCCTGAAAAAGTTTATGTTCCCTTACAATAAATCTTATGTTCTCTCACAAAATATTAACCATGGTTTTACTACAGTAATCATAGTTTAACTATAGTATTTGTAGTGAAACCATAAATACAGGACGATGAAAACTATGGAGATAATAATTTTGTGGTTCCTCTCGTTTTACTACAAATACCACAGTTCAGCTAAGGTTACTGTAGTAAAACCCTGATTAACCATTTAAATTAAACATTGCTTTACTACAGAAACCCTTTGTTAACCATGGTACTTTTTGTAACTGTAAAAAAAACATAAAACAATAAAAAAGAAATATGGTTACAACAGTCTACAGAATTACTGTAGTAAAACCATGATAAATTTATCGCATGAAAGCACAAAACATAATGTGTGGGAATGCAAAACTATTTCAGAAAGGGGCTCTGTATGAAGCATAGGTTTGTGAGTAAATTACAGGATTTTTTGTTTTAACTATCCCTCACACAGTAGGCACATTATAAAGAAGTGATACACTTAAAATTAGAGGACAGAAAAAAACGAATGGATAAAATATTTTCCTGCCGAGGGTCGGTGAATATTTTTGCTTTATTGATTTTGCTTAAAAAAATACATTCATTTATTGAGACACAAAAAACGTAAAAGACATTTCTAAATTCAAATTGCAATTTAAACGAAAAAGCAATAAAAAAAAAAAAATGAAAAAAAAAAAAAATCGTATATAACCACCTCCCCAAATCCAAACATTTACTGTCAACGGCCCCATTTGCCATCACGCAAGCATCAGTCAACGACAACAGGTGGAAAATTACTAATAGCCTACAAGTTAAGTACTAAAGACAATTATAAATGTAAATCTAATAATAATCCAAATAAATAAGCCTTGCGTTTTGGTAATACTGTTAATACTGCCTAAAGAAAATAAAATAGAACTCAATTTTAGGTTCAAGGTGAACGTGTCTTGTATTATTTATGATTTAATCACTTTCATCTTTGTTTCTTTAAAACAAAGATACATATTACTGAACCTGCAGAGTTGCGTTCACAATGCACGATGATATGAAAGTTAATAAATTATAAGAGAATTTTCATTTTTGGGTGAACTAGTCCTTCAAGAATGTGAATTCTAGAATTATACAGAAATAACAGGTTATTATTTTCTTTTTCTTTTTTTTTTAACTCCACCCTGTCAAACATTGTCTTGTGATATATGGCATTACAGTACAACTACAATACCACTGTGTTCTGTATTTGAACCTCTTTGGGGTGGATTTACTGCAAAGGCCATCCCTAAAAAAATTAACTGCTGATGAAAAGTTATAACAATGTAGTAAATATTAGTGTCTAAACATTATCACCTTCTAAAGCATGAAGCGAATAAAACAGGGGTAAGGCACTGCACATCTCTCTGAAATAGAGAACAACATCCAATTTACATTATTAAACAGTAATTTTAAACAGTCCTACTACTAATCATTATCATAAAATCATTATAAAAAAATTAAAGCATTTGGTTAAAACACAAACAACACACAATTACGGTAGGTACGGCAGATGATAATGCATTTTAAATGTACATTATATTGTAACTTGTGAACATTGGTGCAGAAAATGCCACAGGGTTTGTCCCAGAAATTAAAACACAGTATTTGAGAATGTAATGACAGTTTACTCAGTATGGTGCAGCACTTGTGCAGGCTCACATGCACACGTCACTTGGACATTCACGAGGGGAATCCAGAGAAATGAATAGTCCACTAGATAAGTTCTATGTTACGATTCAAATGATGCGCATGCACAGAATTTCCAACGTGTCCAACCAAGTTTCAACATAGAACAGACGTTATGATTTCGACCAAATGGGTCGGCAGTATATGTTGATGAGTCAACCTCATTTCGACGTTGAATAGATGTTTTATTTTTGACCTAATAACTTTCTGATGTACCGACCAAAAAGTGAATGTTGATTCAACATCGAAAATTGATTGATGACTGATCCTGAACTTCACAACTATAAATAGACATTGAATTGATGTCTGCTTGCTATCTGGGAAGGTACAGTGATATACATACTCATGGAATAATGTACATTAAGAAAAACTATAAAAAAAAAATATGATGCATATCATTCAAAATCATATAAAGAAAACACTGGCTCACAGCCTTCTTTTTTTTTTTTTTTTTTTTTTTATTGCATATTTGTATTGAATTCAGAGTTTCTTGTGCATGGTTAAAAAGAGCACCATTACAGGAAGACTTTGTAATATTACCTTTGTCATAAAAATAGCAGTGTGGTTTTGCAATTTGTTTGTCTACAATTGTATGTAAACAGCTTTTTATGTGATGTTTTATTACGAGCTTAGTACCAACAAATTGCCAAACCTCTTTGCTATTTTTAATGCCTTGAGAATATAACAGACACAGTGATATACATAATAATTTATGTACATTAAGACTAAACACATTATCATCAAATTACATACATATTCTAAAAAGAAAGTATGTGTTTACAACTTTGATTTTATTTATTTACTGCATATTTGCATTAAATGTATTTTTATTTTGTGTGTGTGAGATAAGTACTAGAGCACAGGAATACACTTTAGAGTCTTTATGTTTATGAACATTTATAAACCATATGTGTTAGGCCTAATACAAATACTGCTTAGAATATTATAAGCAGACTTTCAAAAGTGTGAAAAGAACCATGGGATTCCATTATTCTGAGACAAAAGCTCGTTTGGAACGATCATTCGCCCTGTACTGAGAATCACCATGGCACCATTTGGAATTACCTCACACAAGACACCAAAATCACTTCACTTAAGGTGTACGTGTGTGTGTGATTATTAATATCAGACAGACCCTCCCTCCATCCTCAGGGCACCAGCTAAGGAGTTTCACCTTAACTGTAAAAGAAATATGTAAATTGGAGGGAGTTGGTCATCTGATTAATCTGAAGAATTTGTAAAATTCAGCCTAACCTTTAGAGCTCTTCAGTATCATCAACACAAGGAGCACACAGTTTTAATAAAATGAGTTTTATTTTCAAAAAGATAAACAAGAATAACTAACACAACTACAAATTGGTACTAATATGCTAAACGATGACATACTGTAAATGAATAGGTAAATAAAAGTGCATAGGATGGAAATATGTAAGTGGTTGAATTGAATGTAGCAATGGCAAAGTATAACTATTATCTTATGAAAGATATATTGCTGATTCTCTGTTAATTAATAAGGTGAAAACCTTATTCCTAATTAAACAAATAACTCACTGATTATTTGCAGGACATTTGATACACAGGTTATGTAATCTAAAGAACATTAGAAAATCATAAACTGAAAGTATACACTAATGCCAAGGTCTCAGGAAAGAGGTTTAGTAGTGATATTTACGTTCTCCTTGAGTGATCGATGAGTTTGGTGACGGACGTCTTCCACTGGGGCTCAGGGCCATGTTACAGTGGGGAAGGAGCTGGATTCTGATTCAACAGCCTTGAACATGAAGGAGCTGAGGAATGCTGATATCCTGGAAGCACCGAGGGGTTCTTGCAATCTGGAACACACAGATGCACGAAACTTGAAGAGAAAATTTGCTCACCAGAGCTAAACCTTGTTGCTGTAGTTATCTCTCTGGTATAGGGATTCCGAACTTGTTTTTGCAATAGTCTCTTTTGGTGAGACTTGGTACTTGGTCAAACTTCTTCAGTCTCTCAGATGGACACTAAGAACATTGGATGATCTCTTATCCTCTCTCTCATGGTGTGAGACCAGAACAGAGAAGTATTATAGAAGTGTATCCTGTTAACGACCCTCTGGACGGGTACTCAGGACAAAGGTGTTTTAGAACTGTATCCTGTTAATGACCCTCTGGACAGAGACTCAGGATGTTGATTATTATTCTGTTATTGCTCCCAAACTCGAACAGCCGGGAACTCAGAACTGCTGAGGGTTTTTCTATTATCCTGTTAGTGTCTTCTTCCGAGACTCAGGACAAAGGTGTTTTAGAAGTGTATTCTGTTAATGACCCTCTGGACAGGGACTCAGGACAAAGGTGTGGTCATCTGGAGGATAGTTTTATACCTTCCTGATGAGGAGAAGATTTCAGTTTGGTGCTTCTTGTTCAGGGTTGGCTGCTGACATTAGAGTGGAGGGGACACAGTGTGGTCTGCCCTCCCTTCTCTATGTTGAACTCATTTGCATAATCATTACAGGCTTAAAGTTCACGGTTAGAACAGTGTCCTTTTACCTATGTGATATTCACTTTCCAGACCTCTTCAAAACTACTCTTGGCATTTTTCAGAAGACATAGAGACCAAACAGGATATTAAAATATTACGCATGCGTTCATATATACCTTAATAGTTCAAATTGTGTGAACTATTGTGTTAATCAAACAACTGAAATTTACATAAACAGTTCAGTGAATTAACATGGAGTGGATGTATGGCAGTTGGTGTCCATGTTAGGAGTAAAACTTTGTGTGTAAATATTTGTCTTTGTTTCAACTTTTGCTGCATGGTAAGTTAATACTGCTTCGAGAGGTCTTGAAGATATTTATGGCCCTTCTCACCTCTTGTATTAGGTCAAACCTTAGGATGGGGGTAAGAAACCACTCATGGACCAATGAGAAGTCATTTCCAATGTGTTTGAAGGTCCGGAGCCTAAAGGCTCAAACATACTTCATGCAAGTACGCCAACGCAGATGCACCTTCCTACGCAAGCTCGATTCCACACGTCGTTGCATAGTGAAATGTGTCAGCGCTCAATTCATAACCCAATGCAAGTAAGCGCTGCATTGTCGCAAGGGGCGCTAGAGCAGATTTTCTGTGTTCAATCAACAACTGTCATGGCGGAGCAGCAATTTGAGGATGGTCTTGCCAAACAAGTTCGATTATACAAACATATTTCCATTAAAATAAAACAACGATTTAAAATGCTTGGCAAGAAACTGCAGCTTCCCTAAATTCTGATAATGACACTGTAAAGAGAAAATGGAAGCAACTATGGGACCAATTTGTCAGAGCCAGGAAGAAATGGAAAGGCATCCACAGCGGAGATGCCGCAACTAGCTATGGATATCTAGTCATTTTGGACATGTTGGGATGGCTTTTTGACCTCATAAAATATCGGACCACAGATTCAAATTTTTGTGAATTGGTTTTGTGGTGCCAAAAAAAAAACCTCTATCACCCCCTTGTGGTGTGAGGTTTGTAACCACCAGAGCAACGCAAGAGCGCATGTAGAGTATGTACAACGGGACCATGCATACGCCATGCATTGGCCAAGCGCTTGCGTCTGCGTTCACATACTTGCGTTGGCCTTTACTTTCTGAACTATCTGGTAGTTGTCCAAGCAGCTTATCTGATGGCTGTGCTTGCCATTTGTTTGTGTTGGTCCTGCAACAATCCAATCAAAATGGAGCAACTTTTCTTTGCCTTCAAAGTTAGGGAGGGGCTCTGCCATAAACTGGCTCCTGGAATGTCACAGGCGCTGATAGGACTGGCTGGGCTGGAGGAACCGGAAAAGACTGGACCTGATCCGACTGGACTCAACTGGACAAGACCGGATTAACAGGACACACACCTAATAGGGAAAACATCAACAAAAAACGGGCAAAAGATATTTATGTAATTTGATGATAATGTGTTTAGTCTTAATGTACATCATTTATTATGTATATCACTGTCTGTTATATTCATACTGCCTATGTCATAAAGCAGGATTAAGCAGCTAGCTAGATAAGTTTAAACTTAGTTTAAGCGAACTCTGAATTTGCAGTACCAGTAAAGTAGACAGGCTTTCATCGGGGTTCCTTGCCATAGTAACATACGCTAATCGGCTAACCTGCTCCGGGTCAGGTTATGTTCCTGATCAGAGATCTCATCCAGATTCTGGACCATTCATCTGTGAGCAAAGTGACAGTCACTCCCCCCGGAATATCTCACTCCAGTATCAACTCTAAAGTGCACTTCAATGAGGCAATTTTAGAAATTTACAAAATAAGCTATTTAAATCATTATTTATTGCAAGAAATATATTTTGGCGGTCTTGCATTTGTTTAAAGACTCTTACATTTTTTTCCCAATAATTTTCCCACACTGGCCATAAAATATGAATGAATAAATAAACCTAAAATAATTATATAATTTCAAGTAAGATATTAATACAATATCAATAATGATCGAATGACTTTAAAATATAAAAACTTAATCACTCCACAGTATACTGTAGATATATCAGAAAAGTGTGAATGCCACCCAAATCCCTTCTTATTAGGATTTGCTGGCAGAGACTGCATGAACATACAGTATTTCACCTGAAGTTCAATAAAAGCACACTAGCACACCAAATATGTCTTTATTGTGTCTTATGCTGCTAGAAATAAAGAACAAATAAGTTTTTATTAGTGCATACCATCTACTCATTATCCAGCTGCTCACACTTTTATTATTCAATAGTGTATTAATGTCTAATAGTATTAAATGATATTAAGTTAGTAATTTAAATGAATACTAATGCTTTTAATTTCAATTTTTTTACATTTGAAATCAAGATATTAAACTTTTAAAATTGCAAGGCTGAATGTTGTGGACCTATATAAAGTTGCTTTTACATCTATATATTCTCTATTTTAATATTTTCATCACATTCAGGTTTTTTTTCATGCTCTAGCAGCAGCAGCAATGTTTCTTCTTGCTGTGTAAATGCCTTTAAATTCTTTATCATTTACTAGTGTGAATGTATTATAATTATTCATGATTTCATAAAGATAATTCGTGTTGTGTAAATGTGTTTTGATTGATCATATTTTTAACGTCCTCTTGTGCTGTTATAACTGTGTTTAAATTCTTATAATTTATCACAATTTTCATAAAAATCTTCAGCAGAGAAGTAAATCTCACTGACTCTCTCGCGAGATGTGACTTGCGTTGTCTGGCACGCGATTAGCTGTTCGCTTCATTCATGTGAACGCACACGTGAACTAATCATAACCTCAGGATCAAACTCTGAATTGATAAAGTTGGTAACGAGCATCTTGATACCACTTAACCCTAATGAAGCCTGATTGGATTTGGTGAGTTTTGACAAACTAAAACCAATCCTGGAATCCAGAATTTGTTCAGCTTTTTTTGTGATACACCGCAAGGTAAAAACAATGCAATGCACACACCAGACCACAAATAAGACACGAAATATGAGTGTCATAGTTCAGCCACAAGGGCTATAAACACATCCAACAGAAGAGGCTGAACCCTGACAGGAAGCCCTAAAATAGTAAAAAAATAAAAATAAAAATAAATAAATAATAATTTATATATATATATATATATATATATATATATATATATATATATATATATATATATATATATATATAATGACCCCTGTTCAAAAGTCTGCATACCCTTAGTTCTTAATACTGTGTATTGCCCCCTTTAGCATCAATGACAGTGTGTAGTCTTTTGTAATAGTTGTCTATGAGGCCCCAAATTCTTGCAGGTGGTATAGCTGCCCATTTGTCTTGGCAAAATACATCCAGGTCAAGCAAAGTCTTTGGCCGTCTTGCATGAACCACACGTTTGAGATCTCCCCAGAGTGGCTCGATGATATTAAGGTCAGGAGACTGTGATGGCCACTCCAGAACCTTCACCTTTTTCTGCTGTAACCACTGGAGGGCCAACTTGGCCTTGTGCTTAGGGTCATTGTCATGCTGGAAAGTCCAAGAGCGTCCCATGTGCAGCTTTCATGCAGAAGAATGCAAATTGTCTGCCAGTATTTTCTGATAACATGCTGCATTCATCTTGCCATCAATTTTCACAAGATTCCCCGTGCCTTTGGAGCTCACACACCCCCAAAACATCAGTGAGCCGCCACCATGCTTCACAGTGGGGATGGTATTATTTTGACTATAGGCCTTGTTGACCCCTCTCCAAACATAGCGCTTATGGTTTGTCACTCCAAATTACAGTGTGCCAGAAGCTGTGAGGCGTGTCAAGGTGTTGTCGGGCATATTGTAACCGGGCTTTTTTGTGGCACTGGCGCAGTAAAGGCTTCTTTCTGGCAACTCGACCATACAGCTCATTTTTGTTCAAGTGTCGTCGTATTGGAGGGGTCACATGACCTGTGAGCATGATGGTAGTGTAACGTTGTTGACTCTGTCAACCCTACTCATTTTCATTTATATTTCCAAGTTTTTTCACTAATTGCTCGACATTTTGTTTAACCTTTTGACATTGGGCATTGAGAATATGTCTTCTCGTCAAAGAAAATCGGCCGGCAAGCAAATGCAGCGTGATCAAGCACATGAGGTGGAAAAGATGGAGGAGTCGCTCGCCACCATGATTGCTTCTGCTATGGAGAAACAGCAGCAGTTTATTGAAGCGCAGTTTAAAACTTTACGAGACAGACTGGGTAATATTCAGTCTGAGCTTTCCAGCTGCTCTAATGTGGTGAGAGAACTGCATGATCGATATTCCTGTCTGAGCAGCCGGGTCGGCAAAGTGGAGAAAAATTACGACAAAAGTGCAGCCAGTTTGACGAGCTTTGAGGAAAAGATGGCTGATTTGGAAGACCAGAACCATAGGGATAATGTTCCTATTATGAATCTCCTGGAAGGCGTGGAATCCACGAATCTCACGGCATACATCTCGGGATCTTTATCTGTATGGTTCCCTTCGTTGGCCGATGCTAAACCGGAGATCATGAGAGTTCATCGCATCGGCCCTCCCAACAACTCTGACAGGCCTTGCACGGTCATTATGAAGATGCTACGTTATACTGATCGTGATTCAATTCTCCGAGCTTCCAGGAAATCTTCAATCAAGGTGGATGGGAAAGACATTAGATTTGCTGCGGACTATAGTGCTTTCACTATCAGCCGGTGGCGTTCCTTCATGGAGGTATCTAACAAGTCTCAGAAAATGGGCTTTCAGACCTTTTTGATATACCCCGCACAGGTGAAGTTAACGCGAGGTTCGGCGCAGCACATTTTCAAGGCCCCTTTGGAGGTTGAGGACTTTCTGAGTGGTTTGGCCACACAGGAGAGTGAGGAAGGGTAAAGTGATATTACTTATACTGCCCTAGAGGTTTTCTTTCCCTCTCTTTCTCCATTTGTTTGTTCTTTTAGATTGATTGTTAGCGTAAACTAAATGTCACAATTTGCCTTTTATTGTAAGCTTCTCTGTTAATTTTGTTCATTGCTAATTTTGGTCATTAACATGTTAATAATGAGTGGGGAGCGGTAACATTGTGTCTGCCGCCCTTCTCGGGGTCATGTTGTCCATAAGGTGGTTAATGGTTCACCCGATTGTTTTTCTTTTTCTGTTGTTATGCTTCTTTCTTTATTATGTTCCTTTTTTAGTGGATGCTCTGTTAGAGTTCTTTTTTGTTTGTTTTGTTTTTTGTGGGAAATTGGGTGTTCTTGTGGGTTGTGGTGACCAGGGTGGGTGGGTATTTCTCCCTTTGTAGAGTGTATATGTCTGTGGTGCATTCTGTTTATTGCTTTATGCCCAGCTAATTTTTTTCTTGGTCTCTTTATGTTATTCTATAGCTAATTTATGGCTACAAAAATGCTTCATATAGTTACCTGGAATGGGCTGAATGGTCCCGTTAAACATACTGCCTGTCTGGATTACTTACATAGGCAGCAGATTGATTTGGCATTTATCCAATAATCACATTTAAGAAAGTCAGATGTTCAAAGGTTTTCTAACCAGTTTTATTTTGTAGCCGCCTCATCTTCTTTGAATAGTAAATTGAGGGGTACTCTGGTCGTGTTAAAACGAAAGCTTTCGTTTAACATTCTAGAAAGATATAGCTGTGAGGAAGGCAGAGTGTCATACATTAAAACAGTTATTGCGGGTAAGAATTTTGCATTTATTTCAATTTATGCCCCTTCTCATTTTGATCCAAATTTTCTTCCTGCCCTCACTACAACTTTACTATGCATTCAAGATTGTTTTCTTATCATCGGTGCTGATAAGAACGCTGTAGTTGATGTTTCTCTTGATCGTTCCTGTGTGCAAAATTATCCAACACAATCTTTATTATCTATTGAATTATGTAAGTTCATGTCTGATCTTAGTCTAATTGATGTATATTGCATTTTTTACCCTACAAAAAGACAGTACACCTTCTACTCTGCCAGACATAAAAGTTATTCTAGATTGGATTATATTTTTTATATCTCATGCTTCATACTCAGAAATACACAGTGTTGACATGAAGTCATGCCCTTTATCTGATCATAGTGTGGCCTCAACTAAAATCTCTCTCGTGTCTGCATCTACTAAAGCATCATGTTGGCGTTTTAATACCACACTGTTACAAAAGAAAGATTTCTGTGCAATGCTCAAAAAAGAGTTGAGTTGGTTTATAGCGATAAATGCTGGTTCGGTGGACGGTCACCGTTTTCTCTGGGACGCTATTAAGGGTTGCATACGGTCTTCTTCTATTTCTTTTGCATCCCAATTAAATAAGTCTAGATTGAAGGAAATAGGCACTCTCGAGACTAAATTAAATACGCTGGAGAATCGTCAGCAAATTTGTCACTCTGAGGATATTCAGAAAGAAAGAAATGTGATGCGTACAGAATTTAACTCACTGTTACTGCGTAGAGCTGAGTTTTTAATGCACAAAGTTAGAAGAACTTATTACTTCAATGGTGCTAAGCCAAGTCATCTTTTAGCTCTTAGGTTAAGGAATGGTGAAAAGTATTCAAATATTATGGCAATTCAATCTCCTAATGGCTTGATAAGTGAACCTAAAGGTATAAATAGAGAATTTAAGGATTTCTATCAGAATTTATATAGTTCGGATTTGGTCTTCAGTAAGACTTTATGCGACAACTTTTTTCAAGCTTTGACACTTACATGTCTCTCTGAAGCAGAGGCTACAACTTTAAATGCTCCTATTTCATTAGATGAGTTAAAGGATGCTCTTGTACATATGAAGAGGGGTAAGTCTCTGGGATGGGATGGAATCCCACCTGAACTATACCTCTCTTTCTGGAATGAACTGGGACAACCATTGTTGAATATGATTCATTATTCTATTCGGGTGGGTTCTTTTAATATTAGTGCTAATATGGCCATTATTACCCTGTTACCTAAGCCTAATAAAGACTTGACTCAGTGTGGGAATTATAGATCATTGTCTCTTCTAAACAGTGATGTGAAACTGTTCGCCAAAGTTTTGGCTTCCCGTTTAGATGCACTCATGACTAAATTGGTGCATAACGATCAGACTGGTTTCATTAAATCTCGCCTTGCAGCTGATAATGTTCGCCGGTTATTGCATATTATACACGTGACAAGTGGAATGGACATACCATGTGCAACTTTGTCTTTAGATGCTGAGAAAGCCTTTGACCGGCTTGAATGGCATTTCCTTTGGTCAGTATTGGAACACCTTGGTTTAGGTAGAGAGTATATTAATATGGTTAAAGTATTATACGCCAATCCTTCTGCTGTGGTCATGACAGGGGGCATCACCTCTCCAAAGTTTTCTATATTACGTGGGACTCGTCAAGGATGTCCTCTTTCGCCTCTCTTGTTTGCACTCCCTCTTGAGCCTCTTGCACAGAAAATTTGTCAACATTCTTTGGTTAGTCCAATCACTTTTAGTAATAATTCCCATAGAATTTTGTTATATGCAGATGACATTCTTTTATATGTTTAGATATTTGAGTGTGGACATATTTCCATCTCTGCACACAATAGCTTTGAAAAATTTCCAGTGTATATATAATCGTGTAGAGATGAACCTGACTCGTTGGTCAGCACTAACTTTATTTTTACAAGCTTGGATTTCTGTCATCAAAATGGATATTTTACCTCGCATTATTTTTTTTCTCTGCTATGATACCTCTGTCGCCACCTTTAGATTTCTGGTCTAAATTGCAAAGATTAGTTTCTAAGTTCATATGGAACGGCAAGTCTCCCCGTATAAAGTATACAACACTGCAGTGTTGCAAAGATGCCGGTGGACTTGCACTACCAGACTTTAGGCTTTATCATTGGGCTTTTACATTACAACCTCTTACAGTATGGTTGAATCCTGGCTCTGCTGTATCTTGGCAACTGATTGAATTTAATCTGGCTTTACCTTATAGACTACAGGATTTAATTTATTGCAATATTCCGTTGAAAAGTGCGAAACACCGTTTTGGCCCAATAATAGCATATCTTCTTTCTACCTGGTGGGTGGCTTCAAAGTTTTCCTGTGATGACCATAAATGGCATTCCCATTCACCTTTATTCTGTAATCATAGTCTTCTTTCGGATAATAAACCTTTTGTTTTCTCTGACTGGAGTGATAAAGGGATTAATGTATTGGCTGATGTTTGGGGGGACAATGGTTTACGACTGTTTAATGATTTACATGCAGAATATAATTTACCAGGCACTTCATTTTTCTTTTATCTGCACCTGAGATCTGCCATGCATGCATATGGGGTTCCTTGGGGCTCTAGTATTCCCTGTCTTACTTTGCATAAGTTGCTGACTTCATGTGGAAGTACAAGGGGTATGGATTCATCGTTGTACCTGTTATTTTTGGAGGCTTCTTATACAAAGTTACCAGTTGTGGACATTTGGTACAGAGATATTTATGGGATTGTAAATTTATGTTTCATGTTTCTACTCATATTTTTTATTTATTGTATTTGGATTTTGTTTTGCACTGTTCCTAGACTATTTATGTATGCACTGAATGTACTTTTGGGAGAAGGGGTTGGGAGGTATTGTCGCCTTGGGAATGCGGGAGGGTAATCTAGAAAAAAAAAAAGTGTTCAGAATTGTTTATTTTTTACTTTTTATTCCTGTACATTAACATTCTGTAACTCAAAAATGTGATCACAAAAAAGTGTCGTCGTATTGTGCTCCTTGAAACAACCACACCGTCTTTTTCTAGAGCAGCCTGTATTTCTCCTGAGGTTACCTGTGGGTTTTTCTTTGTATCCAGAACAATTCTTCTGGCAGTTGTGGCTGAAATCTTTCTTGGTCTACCTGACCTTGGCTTGGTATCAAGAGATCCCTGAATTTTCCACTTCTTTATAAGTGATTGAACAGTACTGACTAGCATTTTCAAGGCTTTGGATATCTTTTTATATCCTTTTCCATCTTTATAAAGTTCCATTACCTTGTTACGCAGGTCTTTTGACAGTTCTTTTCTGCTCCCCATGGCTCAGTATCTAGCCTGCTCAGTGCATCCACGTGAGAGCTAACAAACTCATTGACTATTTATACACAGACACTAATTGCAATTTAAAAGCCACAGGTGTGGGAAATTAAACTTTAATTGCATTTTTAAACCTGTGTGTGTGTCACCTTGTGTGTCTGTAACAAGACCAAACATTCAAGGGTATGTAAACTTTTGATCAGGGCCATTTGGGTGATTTCTGTTATCATTATGATTTAAAAAGGAGACAAACAACTTTGTGATAATAAATGGCTTCATATGATCATTATCCTTAAATAAAAGACAGTTTTTTTCTTTTTTTTTTGCATGATCAGTCATATTTTCAAAATCAATGCCAAAATTTCACAATTTCTGCCAGGGAGTGCAAACTTTTGAGCACAACTGTATATACTGAAAAAGTGAAGAGGAATTGAAAAAAAAAAAAAAAAATGCATGAAAATAAACAATAATATTGTTATTGCGAGATTATTTTAAAATTCATTTCAAATGCTCAATTACTGAAAATTGTGAGTGGTTTGTCACTCAGTAAAACTTTATAAAACAGAGAGCAAAAACAGCGAGCGGGAGAATGTTTAGGGATGATGTTTATGGGACCGTCTAAAACTTCCACAAACTGTGCTAAAGCGCCAAACGTTCATTCAATTGACTTGCATATTCTAACATAAACACTGTTATTGAAAAAGCATTTTCACATTCTAAAGGTTGCTGTATACTGCTGGCGTGATGGCTCACTTTCTACATTTGAAGCCAGCATGTCCAATTATGAGTACAGTGTTCAATTATTTTAGAAAAAAAGATATTATTTTCATATTGTAAAGGTGGTAGAAGGTTGCTATTAGATATGTTGATTTACTCTAGGTGAGATTTTCCCAGGATGTGGAATTATACATATACAGTATTTAATTATTTTTTAAAATAATAATAATAATAATAATAATAATAATAATACAATTATAATAATAAAAACAATGTAAGTTAGTCATTCACACCACTGGCAGCCTGCTACAACCTTTGTAATGTAAAAATTACATCTTGATGAATTTTTGTTTTAAATTTATTTATTTTTTTATAATTGAATACCGTCTCGATATAATTGGAAAATCTATCTATTGGCAGCAACTGGAACCTTTATAAAAAAATAAAAAATAAAAATAAACAACAGTGGTTTTTTCAAGTGTTTTTTCAAGTTAGAACATGCAAACTGAATGAACGCTTGGATGCCACCAATGTTTTAGGCCAGTTTGTGGACTTTAAGATGGTCCCTTACGCACTAGATGACCAATGAGACCATAGATGAACATCGTACCTAAAACAAACTTTTCCCTCTCACTGTTATTACTCTCTGTGTTATAAAGTTTCCTGTCACTGTTTTCCCGAGAGAGAAAACACTCCAAATGATTTAGTTTTTCAGTCAGTGACCTTTTGGCATGGATTTTGATAAAATCAGTGAACCAAACCTGAAGAAAGGACTAGGACTCATTCACACAGCCAATCAGGCGAGAAGCTATGGTACCTTCCTACCCTTTCCATTTTGACTGAATTTCCGTTGTGTCGACTAACTTGTTGTTTTGATTCCGGATTTGGTGTTGGGTTTTATGGTTTGCTCTTTTGTTTTCGGATTTGCCATTGTGTTTTTAGATTTGTTGTTTTGTTTTGCACTTCATGACCACCATAATATTGCCACTCCAACCTGGTCTTTAAAGTTTTACATTTTTTTCAGATACAGCTTTGAAGATACTGAATACTGATACTGAAGCCCATCTGAATAGAATAAACTGGCAGCAGCCATCATGGGCTGCAGTGATCAAGGGTGAGATGTCATTCTCAATGTGGGTGGGTTTGTCCTGTGAAGCAGGGCACTGAAATCACAAAGAGGGACAACATCTGTTGAAGCCCTCCACCTGCTCACGCTCTGGTGGTCTTAAGCCTTTAGATCCCAGTTCAGCTGAAGGGGGTTTGATGGCCATTCAATTATACATGAACTAAGGGTCGTTTGCCTCCCGTTAAAAATAGATGAGATTTGCAAGGGCTTTGGCATCTTCATAAGAAAAGTCTGGTGGTTGGGATAACATATTGGGGTGTAAATTGTTTTCCTTGAAGACCTCGTGATAGTAAAATTAGAATTTTGTTGCTTTGATCCATGTTTGTTAATTTTGAGGTCAACTATACGCTATACTAGGGTAAAACTAGGGTTACCCTGGCCTGCCAGGGTAAACCAAAAGTTAGATTTTTAGGTTATTTGATCTAACATTTAATAGCATTTAAAATGTTGCACATTTATGTAGCTAATGAGAATCCCTGAAGTTATCACATGCATTTTGAGACAAAATACTAATTTATCATTTTCAATTTTGTTCAAGATGATTAAGTCAGCACTTTATCAAAAACTGTCCAAATGAGTAGAAGGATAGTATTTGGGTTAAAAAGCCATTTTGAATGGGCTTTTAAAGACCCCTGATAAAACACATTGTTTTTCTAAATAGGTGGAATAGATTTGTTATGAAGACTCTTCAAAGTGGGCTCACATTGACTGATCCAATCACAAAGGATATTCATTGGTTTACAGAATACCTGAGATGTTATGAAATGCCAAATGTGACCGAAATTAACATTCATTTGTGCACACTTTTCTGAAGTGGTTATTTTGAATAAGCATTATCTTAATTTGTTACTTAAAAAAAAATTAAAAAAATCTCTCAAAATTATATGCATAAGTTGACCATTGTTTCCATAAAACTTTAACCCATATATCTACACTAGATAACTATACCCCCCCCCCCCAAAAAAGCAACAACCTAAGAACCTGATGTAACTCTTAAAAATACATTTTAAAACAAACTCAAATGTATTCAAATGATACGTGCTGTTTATGTCTGCTTCACCTCCTTGGTAAATAATTTAGTGGCTTCTGTCTAGTCTCACCCCCCTTGACCAAGTAGATCTTTTGTCAAAGGCCATGTCTTTGCTTTAAAAGCATTGAGATTTACCTTCCCCCAGGGCTCAGATTTAAACACAGACTCCCCATCTCCGTATATTTCAGTATATCTCATGAATTTTATCAAGAAGACATACATGTTAATCAGAGCCACAAAATTTGTTGCCACTTCCTTATTCCTCTATCACTTGGATTCAGTAATGTGTTTACCATCTGTTTCATTTGCATTTACTTGATTACTTTCAACTTATGTGATGATGTTAAAGGAATAGTTCACCCAAAAGTGAAAATTGTCATTTTTTACTCACCCTCATATCATTCCAAACCCATATGCTGTTATTTTTGAGGAACACAGAAGTAGACATTTTCAAAGAATCAAAACGGAATAGTAGAAGTTTAACCACTGCCTTCCTCCCTACGCCATCTGCCATGAGGGAAATTTGACACAGGGTAAAGCCAAAGTGCCTAAATAACTCATGACCAGTTTGTTCAGCGGCGAGACCTACGAGAACCCAGGAAGCGATAACAGGAGAACAGAAAAAGAAAAAAAGAGGGCGCTGGGCTTCATCCGAGACCTTATTACATTTTCCCAATTGTATGTGTATGTGTGTGTGTGTGTGAAGGTGATGGTAGGGAAATGTCTCTGCTGGTGAGAAAGTTTCAATCAGATCTGTCCCCTTTAGGCTTCAAAATACAATTCCAACAGGTGACAAAGTACAGGTGCCCTCTGTGACTCATAATGCAGAGCATTAATCCTCTGGGTCAGCCTTAGCCGGGTGCAAGCTCACTGAAAATGGAGCACATGGAACTAAGACAGGTGAGAAAACAGACAGAAAATAACAGACATCTCGCCATTGCAGTCTCTAGGCACGGTCATGATTATAAGCTCATTTACACTACCTAGTGCTTTACGCTAGCACAGAGAGCTAGTTGGCGCTAGGAAGTGTAATCAAGCTTGAAATCATGATCGCCAAGGAGACCGCAGATGTCAAGATTTTGTGAAAATTGAGTTACATTTTGGTCTGTTCTCACTCAAAACCGATTAGATCGCTTCAGACATGGATTAAACCAGTGGAGTCTTATGGATTACTTTTATGCTGCCTTTGTATGCTTTTTGGAGCTTCAAAGTTTTGGCTCCCTTTCACTTGCATTATATGGACTTACAGAGCTGAGATATTCTTTTAAAATCCGGATTCCGGTTCTAGCCTGTACGTAGCAAAAAATCCACTGATTAAGCCCAAGTGATATTTAAATGTCAAAAGGCCCCCTCTGTGGCATGTTGAAGTGTTCAGGTAAAATGGGCCCTGCATTCAGCTAAAATGGACCAGTGAATCTGTATAGCATTACCATCACTGTGAACAAAAAAATTGCTCTTTTAATTAAATTAAGATTAAAGGTGCAGTTTGCATGCCAGGGCACTAATCTTATGTGTTTCCCATCCAGCCTCTATTAAATGATTTTTCTTGCCTCAGACAAATCCTTTAGTGCCACCATCAGCAAAAATTTTCTTTAATTTAACTTTTTTCTTGTAACTTTTGAACCCTTATATCTAGAAACAAAATATATATATATATATATTTTTACAATATAGCCCAAGATCATGGCATAAAGTGCTTAAATGGTTAAATTGTGCTAGGCCCTATGCAGCTATATTTATTTCTAGGGTCCAAGCACCGATGGTGCTGAGGCAGCTATTGTTTCTGTAAATTTTCTTCTTCTACTTATTATTATTATTCCGCTATTAAAGTCTATGGCAGCCCATATAACGTCTCGGTTATGTGAAGTGTAACCCTGGTTCCCTGAGTGGGAACGAGACACTACGTAATTGCATTGGGACATGCCCTGAGTGTCATGTGGTCTGAAGCCCTTATACAATCATGCCAATTTATTGGCTGATGGCGCTTAAGCGATGCACCTAGGGAGCTCCATCATGGGCTCCATAAAGGCACTTGCTTTGTGACATCGAGTCAAGATGTTCTGCATGAAGGCACGAGCCTATGCAGCTGCTAAAGTGTATAGCCAGCTTACGTGTCTCGTTCCCACTCTGGGAACCAGGGTTATGCTTCACGTAACCATTACGTTCCCTTTCGTAGGAACTTGAGCTGCGTAATCACATTGGAACGATATACATTCATGCCATGCGAACAGTAATTGCCAACTCTATATGCCTGTGTGGCAAGCATATAGTGGCACACAAATGAGCTAAAGCATCTGAATAAAACAAAGGTAATTATGAGTTTATTCCTGTTCCAACAGAGAGAACCTGGGAAGCAGGAGTCAAACCCTCATCCAGATTATAAAATCTAACAAATGTATGTGAAGAGGACCATCCTGCTGCCATACAAATGTCCTCCAAGGACGCACATCTAGCCAAATCCCATGTGGATGCCATGCTCCTCGTAGAATGAGCTTGAATACCAGAAGGCGAAGGTAAATCGTGCACTTCATAAGCGCTTGAATTTGCATTAACTAGCCAATGAGACACCGAAACACCCCTGTTGCGGCCACCAAAGTACACACACAACTGCTCTAACTTATGCCACTGGCTAGTACAGTCAACATAAACTCGCAGCGCCTAAACTGGGCAACAAATATGCAATCTTTCATGCTCCTCCAACTCAAAAGGTGGAGGATAGAAAGCCTGAAAATGAATAGTCTGCGAGCGAAATGATGTAGAAACGACCTTGGGCAAATATCCCAAGCGAGGTCCTAAAACCACCCTTGAACACCCTGGCACAAAATCCATACATAAGGGATTAATTGACAGGGCATGCACATCACCAACCTTTTTAAACGTCGCCAATGCCACCAGCGGGGCCATTTTAAGAGTCAGAAACTTATCAACGACTGTTGCCTAGAGCTCTAACTGAACATCCGAGAGCACCTCTAAAACAACAGATAAATCCCATAAAGGAATGTGGACGGGACGAAAAGGTCTAAGCCTGCGTACCCAGCACATAAAACGAGAGACAAGAGAATGTCTACTGACAGAGACTCCATTGATAAGCGCATGCTCAGCCACTATAGCGGCAACACGGGGTAACCCCAACCCCAAAACACTCCTGCAAAAAAATCCAGCACTGTACCAACATTAAGAAAAATGTCAAAATATGTCACTTGAATGTATAAAGTTTCCTAATTGATGGAGCTCTAGCATTCAGAATGGTATCAACCACAGCGGGGAATAACCCATCATTCGAAAGTAGGCCCCATTGAGGGGCCATACCCATAACTTTCACAAGTCTGGCCGGGGGTGCCAAATGCTGCCCCGAGCCTGAGACAACACGTCTGTTCTGACTGGAATCTCCCAAGGCATTACCTCCAAGAGAGAGACCAGAGTCGAAAACCATCCTTGTGATGGCCAAAACGGCGGCACTAACAGAAGCCGAACCTGATCCTCCTGAACTCTCTGCAGAACTGCGTGAAGCAGACTGATCAGTGGAAACGCGTAAAGACGCGTTGTCGGCCACTGATGCGCCAACGCATTGATGACTAGCGGTGCCGGGGGCGAGAGGGAAAAAACCAGAGGGGAACAGCGTGATATCTCCTTCGAAGCGAACAGATCCACTTCCGCTCTGCCAAACCTTGTCCAGATTTGTTCCATAATCTTAGGATGTAATGTCCACTCTCCGGGTATATGGTTCAAGACGTGCATGGTAACTCTTTCGCATGCTTGTTCATCAGAAAATGGCCGCCGAGCTAGGCCTCAAAGCATGTCCGACGAGACTTGCGCTTTTGCTCAAGGGGAGAGTGACAAACTCGAGGAAGAATTTGATGTCCGTTCGCACTCCAGTCTTCTCAGACACAAAGCCGAAATCCCAAACTGCTCCCGCATACGGAGTTCCAATCTGGAGGCCGTGGAACTGGAACAAGTGGGGATAATGCCGCTGTCCCCATCAGACCTTTGTAATGTTAGGAAAAAACACATTCAAATTGCTCTGAAATTACGCTGTATAAAATGATGTGAGTGGCTTCTTAAATCCATCCTGTGTTGCCATTCGAAAGGGAGAACAATAATGATCCTCACTTCGACATGGGTCATTGGTACAACACATGCCAGATGAGATCATGCACTGGTGTAAAGTGAGCGCCTTTATGGAGCCCATGACATAGCTCTCTAGGGGCATTGCTTAAGCACCATCAAGCAATAAATTGCTGTGATTGTATAAGGGCTTCAGACAATGTGAACTCAGGGCATGTCCCAATGCGATTACACAGCTCGAGTTCCTATGAAAGTGAAACATACATAGGAATGCTATGAAATTTGGCAAACTAATAGAGGACTGGAGGAACTACAACTGACCCAAATTTGGCGTCTCTATCTTAAACTCTAGCACCTCCAACAGTTCAAATTTGCACTTATGTTTATGCTAATAAACATACACAACAGTAAGGCCTAGAAACGTAATATATTTTCCTTGGCTCATGAAGAGTCACCATGTTTACAATTTCCTCCTGACTAGATTTTCCACCATTCTGAATTTCCAGAAAACATAGTTTTTCTAACTCCTTACAGACCATATGTCTGATTCGCTAAAATGCTTGCATGCACCATCTAGAGACACTCATGATAAAAAATTATGAAATTCATGATGAGAGACCAAACCGTTCTCGTATACCGCATCAATGGAATAGACGAAGCACGCCAGAATCGACTAGAGGCTGTATCTTTGCAACTCTTTGGTGTATTGAAACGAAAGTTGATACATGTCATAGCCATCATGCCCTGAGGCTACCTAAACAGTTTTGGCACAGCGCCACATAGTGGTCAAGAAATATAAAAAAACAATGGCTGTTATTGCTTATAAAGTCTGACTTGTCTGGCCTAAAATCATGGTCTCTAGTTTCTTTAGATTCGAATGATAACCAATTTTCCTATTTTGGCCATTTTAAATCTTGTTGTAAAATGCTCTATGGGCCATGCCCTGAAGGTACACAAAATGTTTGGGGAGAGCGTCATCTAGTGGTCAAAATATATAATGAGATGCTTTTAAAAAGATAAAATGAAATGGCTCAGAAAAGTGAACGAGTTCCCACACTTTTAAGAAATGAATTTCCATGATATTTCTATGAACTTTCTAGTTGTTCATGATGACTAGATAAAGATAATAATAATTAAAAAAATCATTAAGACCATTTCGGCCAAAATGCGACCATAGTTTTTTCATGTCCGGGCAATACGTTTCTGTTTTCCTCACAAAAAGTTTTGCGTTCCCTCACTAATTTGTCTCCATGCAATAAGTTTTGTGTTCCCTCACAATACGTTTTGCATTTCCTCAAAATAATTTTTGAGTTCCCTCACAACAGTTTGTGTTCCCTTGCAATGGTTTCTGTTCCCTCACAATAAGTTAAATTCTGTTCCCTTATGGTATGCCTATGGTCCCGTATTTTAGCAGCTAAACCCTTGCAATAAGTTTTGCGTTCTCTCGTAATGGTTTGCATTCCTTCACCATAAGTTTTGTGTTCCCTTGCAATAGTTTGCATTCCTGTATAGGATGCCCATTGTCCCTTATTGTAGAGGTTAAATGCTCGGGGGGACCCGCCGATTGGATGAAACATCCCATATTGAAAGTATTTTGTCCCATATTGAAGTGGCAAAATCATCCAGGGTGGCGTTTGGACAGAACATCCAATTTTGAAGGCATCTCAACTGTCCTGTATTCACTTAACCATCCCATATTCACCCTTCGGTAAGACGGACCACCCCTGATTGAAGCACTCAAAATGCTCAAGCATCCAGTGTCGCATGGTGAAAAGTTGGAAATTCTACATGAGTGAAAGTTAGTTCTGAGAAAAGGTCTTGCATAATTTGTTTGCAGATGTCACATGGCTTCATATTTTGCTTTCTAATGCAGTTGTATGAATGCATTTGTAAGTGTGGCTTAAGTGTCGCAATTGAAAGGCATGAGAGTGGTGATGACAAAGTAAAAAATTTGGGGTGAACTAATACTTAAAAAACCTCTTGTACACTTTGTAATTTTTAATTGGTGCCATTATCTCCAAAATTTAATATAATACTTTTTAGATTGTATTTTTGTAAATTGATGAACATGGAGAATTCAGCTTCTGAGCTTTCAAATGTTTTCATGTACTCTTGGGACACGAGTGTTTCTTTGTCATTAGGATCAATAACTTTCAAATGATCAGCTGGTAAATACTCTGATTCCAACTCACAGACTCAAACAATCCAAGCGAAGGGAGAGTATGAGTGTTTGTGGGCATTAACGTAAATAAATGGCAACTGAGATGGGATATAATGTGCAAACAGTTGGTACCACACCAAACCAAATCCCTGGTTGCCGCCCATGAAAGAACCTGAGAGCTGTTTTGTCATAAGTGTCCAGATGGTTCCATCTGAAGTGCCGCATTGGAGGGATGCAAGAGAATGTTTGTTGGGGAAAGATCATCCATCAAGTGGGAATTCTCATCCACAGCCTTAGCAAAAAAAAAAAAAAACACAAAAAAAAAACACACACACACACACACACACACATTTTCATGTATTCATATTGCAGACACTTTTATCCAAAGGGATTTGCAGTGCATTAAATATAAACAGTACATCAGTATGCAGTATTTTATCAATGAGAGTTTGTACTGAAAAGAATTAGGAAAAAGGGTTCGCACATATTTCTTTGCAAGTCTTTTGCAGTTAATTCGCACCTTTCAAGTGTTTGATAGGGCGATGGTCATGCCTTAAAAAAAAAAAAAAATAGAATATTTTATCCATCTGACAGGCTTTTCATAATTTTTTACTTTACATTGTTGGTTATGCTTTGTTTACTCTGCAGATAAATCTGCTTTGGAAGTCAATATCCGGTATACATACAGACTTAAGCACCAGCAATGGCAAGAGACATAAGAGAGTAGCTGTAATTGTGAAAAGAGAAAATTTAAGTCATATCAGCCATATCACAAGTTTTACGTATTCAGTTGATGTGTAGTACAACATTTTTGTCCCATCTGTTACACTCTTGTAATATATTAACAACTGTGTTTGCATTCATATCGCGTCAAAAGGGGCATTTTGACTAAGAAGCACATTTAACCCTCCAGAACTTTTCGTAAATTTTTTACCGATTTTCATTTTTGTTTTTTAATAAAATTATTTCCTCACTCTGAGTGGTTCACAACTTGGTGACTTTAATTTAAAAAGAAAGATGAAGTTAATATGGTGAGTCTAAATAGTCATAAAAAAGGAAAAAGGTTACACCTTGGCTGTTTGCGGTTAAAATTGACTGCTCATAGGAAATGAATGGGAAAGACACTAATACAGAGCATTTATATATATATATATGTGTGTGTGTGTGTGTGTGTGTGTGTGTGTGTGTGTGTGTCGAATACAACCTATATAATAGCCACAATGCTGAACAAACACCCCCATTTTACCGTTCAAATGTTACCGTTTACTGTTTGTTACACATTTTTATGCATTTGTTTATTGTTGATCATTATTACTATTCTCTGAATTAACTGAATTTTGATGTTGAAAATGTTTGCGAAATGTTTTCCAGTTTATAAAAATGTATTTTTCACAATCCATTGCTGTTAATTTTCTTTACATTATTATCGATTTATTTTGAGTTACTCAATTCTGATATTTCAAATAAAATATTGGTAACAAATGTCTTCTCTTTGTAACACCATGATCCAAATGCAAAACTAGAATTACTAAACAGCAGGTGGATGCATGAAACTCTGCAGCCATCTAGTGGCTATTATTGTCACAACATGATTTTTAAGTCATGTTATTTTTCTTAAAAAATAAATACAAAAAAAAACAAAAAAAAAATCTGTACTTAACTTATTTGCATATGCAAATTATGGTGAAATTGAGAAATGTACATGTAAATAAGATCTAAATAGCATAAAATGCCCCCCCCCCCCCAATAATTGTATTGTTATTACATCAGGGAAGTTAGTGCTGTAACATTTTATAAAAATAAAAAAGAGAGAAAAGGGTACACCTTTACTGTATCCTGGTAAATACTGACCGGGAACAGCAAAGGTTTCAACCATTACTGAACAGCCTTGGAGGGTTACATTTTCACGCACGCAGCTGCATTCACCGAGACACAAGCACTCTACAGAGCATGTGCAGACATGTACATAAGAGAGTTTGAAAACAGCCAGCTGCAGTCAAACAGCGCATGTACCAAATTGAGTCCATACTCAGTATTGCCGGTACTTTTAACAGGTGGCTATTCAAATGTTAAACTGAGCAGAGATTTCTCGGCACCTCAAGCCAGACCTGGTGGCACCCCAGTTTGGGAACCACTGCTCTAAGGGGCTCCATAGATTTCAAACCATGGCAAAAAAAAATAAAATAAAAATTAATAACACCTAAACATGCTTATACCCACGATACAGATTTCTGTCTTGGGGAACATACTTGGAAAAATGTATATTGTATGGTCAGAAAACCGACTCTCATGCCAGATTGAAAATGGCGACATTCTACTGAAAGTTTCTGATTTACAGAAAGAATGACACTGTCTGGTATGCCAGGTTACAGATCAGCTAATGGCCAAATCACCATGGCATGGCTACCACAGCTCAGTTAAACTACACACAAATGAATTTGCAACCCTAAACAGGCAGCTGTCACAGTCTGTCTCCCTCAGGTTCTTCAAGGACTTTTATTTTGAAGTTTTCCTCTGGACTATATTTCCCAGTATCCACTGCCCTCATCACTTCCACCTGTTCCTTATTATCCTCACCTGTATTCCATTCCCTCATTTAGTACTTTGTGTTCATTGATTTGTCAGTCCTTGAAGTGTTATGTTGAGTTATTGAAGTATTGCTATATTGTTAAATTGTTTCCTTGGTTTGCTATTTTGTTATGTTAGCTCTAGCGTTTGTTCCATTTCAGCAAAGGACTGAAAGAATCTACTCCTGCATCTCCTCTCTTTCTCTTCCACTCCTAGACACCCAACGTTACAGCAGCATGTCTTGTAAGATCAATTTTAAATGTGACAAAAAAGCATGCCAGCCTTGTCTTGCAAGAGTGTTGAGGTTATCTGACTTTTTGGTTTGAAGCAATTACAGCTAAATGGAGTTACAACTGGGTCATATATAATTTGATAGGCTGTGAAAGTCAACATGCCATGTTTGTGACGTGAAATTAAATGGTGTTGATAGTATTTGTCACATATTTGCTCCTTATGAACCAATGCACAGTGGTGATTAGTGCACTATATACTGTATTTGCTTTTTAAAAGCTATGGGGGCAGTCTGATTTGGTCAAATAGAAGTGTTTTGAGTTAGTGGAAAGATACAATATATAAAAATCACTTTGACACCAGTTGGTTAAAGGAACATTCTTGGTACATTACAATTTAAGCTCAATTGTGTAACATTTGAAGGAAGTCACAAGAGCGGGATCTAGATGCAGCTTAACTTTAATGGAAAATAAATAATATACAAAACAGGGTAAACACTGGAACAAGGCAAGACTCGGAACTAGGAAACAAAACAAACAAGATGGCAACTGGTATAGGAACTGGAGAAAACAGACAACAACTGACAAAGACTGAGCAGACATCAGGGCATTATATACACAAAGATACACAAAGTAATGGAAAACAGGTGGGAACAATTGGGAACAGCTGGCAGTGATGAGGGCAGTGAATTATGGGAAATGTAGTCTGGGGAAAACAGAAGACAGAGGCTAAACACAAGGCAAAACAACAGTGAATCGTGGCATTATGTTGAATACCACAACAATTAATTTAGATTTATCCCTCCTTTTTTTTAATAAAAAAAAAAAAAGCAAAAAATCTGGTTTACATTAAGGCACTTACAAAGGAAGTCCATGGGGCCCATCCGTAATGTTAAAATATTCACTGTTTCAAAAGTATAACCACACGATTTTAGTATGATAAAATCGCTTAACCTTTTCTATGTAAAGTTATATCCAATTTTACTCCTTTGTTTTCTTGACAAAGTAACGCCATAAACCCTGTAATCCTGCAAAAATTATGATTTAAACAACTTTACATCTCACAAGTTTTAACAGAATAATTAATGTCAGTGCTTTTTTACAATTATAAGCTTTGCAGATGCCAATTGATTTGATAATTTGCTATCTAATGCAGTTGAATTAATATTTTTTTCAAGTGTGACTTAAGTGTCAAAAAGCATCCAATTACTTTTGGGTGCCAATGTATATTTTAAAGAGAGCTGCAATTTGTTCATGTGGATATTCTTAAGTCAAAATGCATCTTTACACTGAGTTTGTTTGATACTTGAGGTTCTGTTAGGCTCAAACTGTGTTTGTTTGTCAAAGCTATTATGTGGGTATATCATTACCATCCACAGCACAGCTGTAGAGTTAGTGAACCAGTCGAACAGTACAAGTCTGAGCGGCAGCGATATCCTCCTCCACAGTCTGGAATGTAAGAACGAAATAGGATTACATGGTTTTAAACCACCCATTACAGTTACAATTGCAGGGAACGTCAAGAAGCGCCAGAAAATCCCAAGCAGAGACAAAAACACAGTTTTATGTATCTAAGTTTCCAAATCTAGATGATATCAGATACCCAACACTTGGATCCAACCCCAGAGATGCTACATGGGAAAGAGGCAGCACTTAAACAGCTAAGATGTGATGACAGGCCTTCTGGAAGAGGCGAAGTTGTAACCCGCCCAGTTCACATGATGCCCACCGATCTTTTAAACAGCTGGGCTGCATATGTCATATGCCAATCCAGAGCCCAGGAAGGAAATGTTCCATTGAAAAAGGGTCAGCTAAAGGAATGAAATGACTCCGTGGCGGGGAAACGTAAGTGGGTGAGAGATCTCACGAGTCGTAAAACATTAATTAAAGATTTCACAGCAGAATTCTGGTGATGAGAAAGCAGGGGATAAAAAGGGGTGGGCGACATGCCAGAAAATATAAGAAGGGTAAACGGGCCAGGAAAACTGAAGAGGGATGATAGAAATGACGGCAAGGAAGAAGGAAGTGTGGGGGCTCTGGAGATAGTGCCGTAAAGTCATTAGTCAAATAATGCCAAGCACACTACAAGATAGCAGCTTGTTGCCCTTTCATGTTTTAATTGTGTGACTATTGTGTGACAAGAAGCCCCAGATCATAGCCAACTCACAGTGTATGCCTGTTGCCAAAACTCTTCTAGTGCGTCACTTCGATATACTTCAGTAATTTCAAAATGGTTAGAACAACACCTCAGAAAGTGAAGTTACTTCTGAGAAAAGTCTGGCATCATTTGTTGCTTATAAGTGGTTGGAAATTGGGAAATATTTGGAAATAAGAAATGCAATTCTTACTGTATTTAGGGTCTATTTCCCCTTTAGCAGCCAGTTACCAAATCATTTCATATTTTAATGGAACAGAAGGTGTGTTTACAGTCTTTTTATCTATTCATTATTTTGGTAAAACTAATTAACATTAATATTCCCTTATTAAGGGTTAATAAAGGGGTTCATTAATGAATAATAAGTCATTTACTAATGCATTATAAATCACTGATATGCATTTGTAAAGGGTGACTGTCATGCAATTGCCAACTCGTGAGCATTTTATCTCATGTTATAAAAGCTAAATTACACTTCTTTAACATTAATAATCTATAAAAATTTACTTTACTGTAAAGTGAACACATTGAAACATTTATTAAGGAGTTGCCAACACAATATATGATGAAATCTTTTATGACAAAATCTTTGAACACAAAGTCCTGTATGGTCATCAGGCTTTATTATTTGATATATTCTTTGAATGAGCATGACGACCTGAAAATTGTTTTGGCGGAGGACTTTAAGTAAGTTTCGACTCCACTCGGAGTAGCACCATTTTTTTCAAATCAACGTGACAATGGAAGTGACAACCCAAGTAAGTCAAGACATTGCAGTTGTGAATATAAATACAAAATGGACTCTATATACTGTATAAAATAATCACAACAAAACTTACTATTATTATTCTTTTTTAATCCCCTTTTCTCCCAAATTTGGCATGGGTTAGACAATTCCAAATGCTCTCTAATTCCTTGTGGTGGCACAGTTACTCGCATTAATCCGGGTGGCGATGGTCAAATCTCAGTTGCCTTCGCTTCTGAGACGGTCAACCTGAACATCTTATCATGTGACTTGCTGAGCTTGTGACTGCAGAGGCATAGTGCATGCACAACTCACCATGTGCCCCACCAAGAGTGACAACAACTATACACTCACTGGGTACTTTATTCGAAACATCTAATAAAGTATACCTACTTATTCATGCGATTATCTAATCAGCCAATTGTGTGGCAGCAGTGCAATGCATAAAATCATGCAGATACGGGTCAGGAGCTTCAGTTAATGTTCACATCAACCATCAGAATGGAGAAAAATGTGATCTCAGTGATTTCAACTGTGACATGATTGTATGTGCCAGACAGGCTGGTTTAAGTATTTCTGTAACTGCTGATCTCCTGGGATTTTCACGCACAATAGTCTCTAAAGTTTGCTCAGAATGGAGCCAAAAACAAAAAACATCCTGTGAGCGGCCGTTTTGTGGACGGAAACACCTTGTTGATGCGAGAGGTCAACGGAGAATGGCCAGACTGGTTTGAGCTGACAGAAAAGCTACGGTAACTCAGATAACCACTCTGTACAATAGCATCTCAGATTGCACAACACGTTGAACCTTGAGGCGGTTGGGCTCACAACAGCAGAAGACCATGTCAGACACTTTATTAGGACCATAGTGTTCCTAATAAAGTGCTCAGTGAGTGTATAGCAACAAGGAAGGCAACCCATGTGACCCAGGGGTGATACATTGCCTTCACGTGCTGTCGGAATTATCGTAAATATGAGTTTCCCACTCGGAAGTTACACATGAACGACCCCTCAAGTCATAACTCTGACACCCGAGTTTCCGAGATGGAAGGAGTTCTAAAGTTTTCAACATGGCAGAGGAGAGTACGGTTTCTGTGGTGAATGATAGGTTTTATTCATTTTTTTTAAATACAGCTAATTATTAGCACTTACCATTTTGGTCATATTGATTTATGTATATTAGCAACCATTTTATGCATGTTGTACATTTTTACACCGTAAAAATAGCTTGTATTGACCAAATTTCTTATGGTATAAATACATTTCCTCAAGAAATATATATGAATGAATGTTTTTCCGACAACAAAGGACTTGAACGAAGCACTTGAATGCGACATATTCGTAATTACCACTTCAGAAGTTGGAAGTAGGATTATTCCAATAGCACATGAAGGCAGCATTAGTTAGCATCTTTGCTTGCTTACCTACCCAGAACCCCCACAACAAAACTTATAATGTCTATATTGAACCACACACTGTCATATGAACATCTCAGGGGTGTCAAACTCAGTTCCTGGAGGGCCGCAGCCCTGCAAAGTTTAGTTCCAGCCCTGCTCCAAAATGCCTCCTTGTAATCTTCAAGCACTCCTGAAGACCTTGATTAGCTGCTTCAGTTGTGTTTAATTAGGGTTGGAGCTAAACACTGCTGGACTGTGGCCCTCCAGGAACCGAGTTTGACACCCCTGGTAGTAATTCCTCTGATTCGGCTAAAAAAAGTGTTATTCTTTAGAGAGGTAGCGCTGTATGTTGTACAGTGTGAATCATCAGATGGTGTTGCAGCACTGCTGAATAGCAATGCAGTAAACATTGACAAAGTTATGGTGTTCCGTCCGCAAGAATGTTCATCCGAGAATCGTTAGTGGAACCGAAAGTAATAAATAAATAAAAATAATAATAATAATTAGGGCGGTCGGGATGCTCAAACAAACAATGATAATGTTTTAGAAGTGCCACAGACCCACAGTGTTTATACAGTGTTTTACTTATAGTTGACTCTGCTTATTAAGCTGAGATTGTAGAAAGTATTTTAACATCGAAAAAATTATGCACATCGGCTTTAAACAAGTCTCATCGCAGCCTAGTACCCAAAATACCAGAAGCAAATTACACCAGGATCACAGCAGAAGCGTTATAGAGGACGAGATGTGATTTGATGTGTCAGCAGAGGTAGATTGTTAAATCAGATCAGAAAATAATACCCCGCACAATGAGTCTCTGTTTATCTCACTATCTGACCTTCCATTAACACATACAATTATAAATAAACATAAAGATCTGAGAGAAATCCACAGCCATTCTTGGCTACTGGGTTTATGAATAACTCAGATTATAAGGAGAGTACATATTTCCATACGGATCACTGCTGGTTTTATTATGCTCAGCTATTCAGCTGCGAGGCGAGACTCTCCAGACTGGCCTATTTTCTTGGAGCTGGGAAGAAGGCAGCGGGTGATTTGGGTCTGACTTACAGCTCCCAAACAGTGTCTTCAACCCTCTTAAGCCAGGCACTCACTACTAGGCTCTTAAAATCCTCATGGAGATTCAACCACAACTCTTCATCCGTTTCTCATCCTGTTACCGAGTCATTCCTACTATGCTGTACAAATTGATGTCCCCATCATATATGTCATCATATACTGGATAAAAAATTTCACTCATTTTTTAATTAAATCACAATAGTTTTATTTTAGCACAATATCACATTAAAGTTAACACAGGGGTGAAATGTAAATAATTTTTCCTTTGGCTGAGCGGATGTTGCCATTTTTTTGGGGGTTGCAAATATGGATTCAAAAATAGGATGCTTGAGCATTTTGAGAGTTTCTATACAGGACATATTATGCACTTGTTTTTGTTTTATTTTTAATCAATTTATAGATTGTCCCTATGTCCTCAATATCACTTACCACCATGTTAGTTGTTTCCCGGTTAGTGCTAGTCTATGCCTATAAATTAGAAAAGCCAGTACCTTAATGACATCATCCAGGAAGTGACACCATTTTTGGTCAGATAACAACAGCACAAACATCAGTAAGTAGTTAGCAGTTAGCAAAGTATTAGCAATGGATTTTATGAATTCTGTGATGTTTTTTGGTATTAGTTTGTTTGTCTCACTGTAAAACATTACCCTACCATAAAGGCGAAGCATACTTAACAACTTTTACATTGAAGCCCATAGACTTTTAGACTAGATCTTAGATCTTTTAGACCTACCTCTTCAACTGCAACACTGTAGTTTAAGTTGCTAGGCATTTTGAACATCAAAATGACATTTTAATTCTTTGCACTTAAAATCTCGAAGTAAACATCTGAGAGAGATGATTGTTATCTTGTCAAGTGTGCTAGTGTCTGAAGTGTGCACTCTGCCTGCACACGAGAGACTACAGGATACGAGGAATGAAAAACGTGAACTGAAATCATTCTGACTTTGCTATGCCTGTGCTTCTAAATTGTCCATACTGCAGCGTGTTGCTGTGCAGTTGCTAGGGTGTTCTGGGCGATTGTTATGACATTGCTAGGAGGTTGCTTGAGTGTTTTGAGAGGGTGCTAGGTGGTTGCTTACTGGCTCAGAAGTGAACCTCCCTCAAATCTCTATGATATTTTGGTCCCAAACTTGCATAGGCTGTTGTTATGCAGTTTATATGGTGTGCTGTGTGGTATTTAACATGTTGCATACCTCTCCTCACAAGTCACATGAACAATGTGAGACAAGATTTGCACCAAAGTTTAATACTTATGGTTTGTTGAAACCCCTATATACTGAATACATGACCAAAGTCATGCAACTCCATGTGGTATTTGGACCTGAACCTGAAAGGTTCTTTGACTTATCTGTTAGCCAATTGGCTCGCTCACATGTGACATGTTAAGCCATTCGGCTGGCACGTGTAAGCTGACTGGTCCTTTGACTTGTAATCGTGTAGCCAATCAACTTGCATCTCTCTCTTTGTCTAACATTTATATGGCTCAGTTTTGCAAATAAGCTGGTTTCTCTTCAGCGCGCTGGTTTGCTGGGGTATTCCTCCTTCAGCTTGCACAGTAAGGTCTGCTTTTAGCCATGACGCATAGAAGCCCATCTTTAACAAGGTAAGCCTTAGCCAGATCTGGCTGGCACACATTGCTATCTTAGGTTATTAGATTAAATTAATCCACACATAGTTAGTCACTAGTTAAATAATTTATGGTCTTTCCTAGCTTAGGTACACATTATGAGTTAGGTCACTAGCTGTTTAAGATATTCTGCTAAGCAGGCCGGGGCACACATAGAAATGTAGTTAATTAGCATTACGCCGTTTGGCCTGTGGCCAAGGCACACCTAGCTAGCACACACTCAGTGCACATGGCTCTTCAGAGCAGCAACAGTACACAAGTCTTGGTGATAGATCTGCTTGGTTGGGGGGTTGTGTTTTGTGTGTATGTGTTATGCGTTTTAAGCAGTTTCCAAGCTTTGTTGGGGGATTATATGTAATGTCTATTTGTGCAGCAGCATGTCATACATGCTCGATGCAGCAAGTCTTGCAATCTGTCTAATTGTGCAGCAGCAGCAGCATGTCCACATGCTAACTCAGTATGTCTGTGTATTTTCTAGCAGTAGCAAGTCTCAGTACTTGCTCTGCAGCAGCAGCAAAGCAGATCTGCTAAATCTTTGAGTTGTCATGACTTATATATTCTTATATAATAAAGCTTATATTTTTGCACTTCCACAAATCATAATCCTTCTTTCATATATATATATATATATATATATATATATATATATATATATATATATATATATATATATATATATATATATCTTATAAAAATATAAGTTTATTGTCTCAGGAGGTCTATTTATTTGTTTATTACAAGACAAATGAGTATTATATTCATACAAATGAGTACTATATCATGCCAATTTTCTGTGCAACAGTGGTGAATTATCAGTATCCCATATGCGTGTACACGCATTTTACAAGATATTAGTTACTTAAAGTGGCTCTGTTATTTCAGTGATTGATTTGATTTACATTTGATATTGCTATTTGAAGAAGATGCAATGTGTAAGTAAACTATAGCAAGTACAACACATGAACAGTTTGATTTAGCTATTGTCATTTGGGTGTGTCTACTTAGATCTACACATTCTCATGACCCAATGTCACTGAGGAACTTTTTGCCTGCACTACTGAAATGTCGCTCTGATGCAGTATGTTCAAATCATCACTCAGATGCCACTGGCTCTTGCGTGTCATGTGACTGATCTTGGCACGTGACCGATTGCGACAATAGGTATGTTCAACCTGAACTGCGCCTTGCATTACCGATCAGCGATATTTGCCGGCTGCAGTCGGGGGAGGAGCTGAAAAGAGAGCCGTCAAGCCGGATACTTTGCGCTTCCCATCATGTGCTGAACCTAAATTAGGCTTTTTTATTTTATGAATAAACAATATATTACTATGATAAACATAACATAACATGATATAAACATGATGTACTGTTATAAAACCACTGATTTTTGAGTTTACCAGAACAGAAGGTGTCAGAATTAACACCTTGGTAATGGCATAATACCAGACTACTCTTACTACATAGTTCTGCATTAGACTGACATAGCAGAAGTAGTGAGAGTAATATGTGTAGTATGCCATTGTGAACGCAGCCCATGAAACATGTCATTGTTGTCTTCGGTGAGTCTGGCCAATCGCAAATATGCTGTGTCGTCATCAGAGCTTGTGCAGCCGCACAAGGGCATTTTTAAATCCATTTGGGATAGATATACTGTATGTACTGTGTCGCTAATATCCAGAGGTACGTAACAATGTTTATCAAAACATCCATGCATTTAAGGGTTAATGGCACAGACATTTGGTAACTCCTTCAACTCACTTTTAGCATTGCAAAAGTGTGTGCTCAATATGAACAAGACTGCACACTTGCAATGTGATGAGGAAAGATGTGTACAATATGTTTCTGGCCTTAGCAAGCTTCACTAATTAGTGAGAGCAAACCTACCTGGTGAAGCTGGCTCACCAGCATGGCCTTTCTGATGAAGCTGGTTAAGCTAGTTTAAAAGCCTGTTGGGGATACCAGCACCCCATGCTGGGGACCAGCACCCAATACACAACATAAGCTGTGATCAGCAAGCTGGTCTTTTAAGCAGGGTGCCAGCCTTCCCTTTTGTCACTTGACACTTCCTGGATTATTGAGCTGAAAGTGCATAAATAGTTAATGACGACAGATGGCCTTATCTCTATGTCGACAATGTGATTTAGACTGGATAACTGTAGGATAGGTCTGTGAAGATCTGTGAGGGTGAACATCTGAAAATAGTGAAGCAGACACAGCAGGTGAAAGGAATAAAGGGACAAAGGATGAAACACAAACAGTTCATAGATGGAATGAGGATGGGCAAACAGACAGCTATAGATGGTTAAACCTACATGTAGGCTATGTATGTTTTGTGAGGGTGAGAATGATGATGACAGAATGTATGTAGATAGGACAGTTTTGCGAATGGGCTGGTGTGATATACAGTAGTGGTTAAAGGTTGGGATGTGGTGGATAGCTGGAAGGTTGCTGGCTCATGCCAAGGGGCCAAGGTTTGGCTGGTTACTTTTGGCAGTTAGTGCCTGCTGGTACATGGCATAACTACACCTTTATGCTGGCAAAAAAGCAAAAGGCAAGTGTATTCACTTAAAAATGGGTGCATTTGTATGTGTTGTGGTAGGTTTGACATCATTAATGGAGCTGCTTTAACGCTCTGCCAAAACTCTCCTTTTACAGCCTGATCTCATGAAAATTCCATAACTGTGGCAACATTTCGGCAAAATGATATTGTATGGTTCTTTACACATGTCACGGCAGGTTTGAGGTTAAATGTCCACTGTGTGCCACTGAAATTTCCCTTCCAAACAGTGAGGATTTTCAGGTTAATGCTCTATCGAGTTTTATATCAACAAAACCAATCTCCCAACCCTAAAGCTTAAACCTAACTGATAGTGTCATAAAAAGCAAATGTGAGATGAAAAATACAATTGCTGAAGCAACCATGTAATTTTGTGGTAATTGTCTAAAACATTCGGCTCATGTATTGACTTGCATGCTCTTCGGGACTCGAACCCTTTGCATCACAACTGCAATACTCTATCAGCTACCACGCGATTTAATCGTGCTCAAACAAGCTTGTAAATGTAGTTGTTTATGTAATGCAACCATTAAAATATATGGCCTTATAAGTCATGCACTATAGTAAAAGTGTTTATATGTCATAAGATAGCACTGTGTGAGGAACAGGCCGAAAAGTTTTTATGAACTGATAATCTGCCATTTTACTTGCGATTTTTTTGTGAAAGTGAATAAAAGTTATTGTTCTAGAGCCTATAGTTTCATTTCACCAGGAAACTGGTGCGTTACATACTGTGAGCTACATAAAAATTATTTGGCAAAAACATGTTTCGAGACCAGGTTTTCCTTTGTGTTTTACATAAAAAAAATTTTAAAAATAAATTTAAAAAAAATAGAGAATAACTAGGTTGGAATGACATTGGGGTAAGTAAATGATGAGAATGTAATTTTTTTTTAAATAAATAAAATCACCAAGATATCAATGTGGATCAGTGTTAGCTCTTTTCCACTGACATGGTTCGGAGGCAGGTTCCTGAGCCAGTGAGAATTCTCTAAATGTTTCACGTGATTCTAATGCAGAATCTGGGTGTAAAAACACCTGGGCATGTAAATATTTTGTGGCCATCCTTAGTATCTATTCTCAATTTGTTCAGGAACATCAGTGCAAAAGCGACCTTCCATTGATGTAAGAGTTTCTTACATTCCTTGAATCGATCATGTTTCTCTCTTGACGAATTTGCAAAGTCTGGGAACAAGAAAATGCTGTGGTTCTTCCAAGAAAGCCTTCCTTTACTCCTTGCCTCGTGTAACACGAGATCTTTATCGGATGATCTCAAAAATTTGGCCTGAATTGCTTGGGGCCTGTCTCCCTCCGCGGATCTCCGAGTCGGAACTCTGTGAGTTTGCTCAATTTCCAGCTTATGGCCTGTTATGTTGAGCAGACTCGGGAAGAGCCTGTCTAGGAATTTCACCATATCTCGGCCTTCTTCGTCCTCAGGAATTCCAACAAATCGGGTGTTGTTTCACGGGTTACGATTCTCCAAGTCTTCCAACTTTTCCTAGATGCACTCCAAATCTGCCTTGGTTGCTAGCGGGTTAGCAGCTAATTCCCTCTCCGCTGACTCCAGATAATTGATCCGTTTCTTGACATCCCCCACTCTTGTAACCATCTCAGTGAATTTAGTCTCCATGGCAGTGATCAGTCGACGTATTACAGCAAGATCCTCCAAGTCAGCAACGACCTTCATCAGAATTTCCTTCACTTCACCGTCCAAGCTGACTCCCAGGCTTTCAGCCTGCTGCTCAGGGGCTTCAGCTTGAGCACGTAAGTGTCTTTTAATGTCTCCAGAGCTCGAGGATTTTGAATTCTTTGACATATTGTCTTCCTAGAGCAGTTAAAAATCAGGGTGTATCAAATCTCATAATTTCACTTATGACACAAAAAGTATTAAAACTAGCAAAGTGCGCAGAACTCGCCGTTCACACGTCTGGATCTCACATTGCACCCGAGGACTCTTCCTTCTTTTTCTTAACACAAAGGGAGAAATTGTGAAAAAAAAATAAAATAAATATATATATATATATATATATATATATATATATATATATATATATATATATATATATATATTGTGCTCAGTGATGGCATACAATGGCAGTTTATAGTGACCATCTCTTCAAGCTTCAAAAGTATAATTCAGAAGTCTAATAAATTATTCCATGAGACTCATGATTGTTATGAAACAATATGATAATGTTTGATGAATAACAAACTAAAATATAATGTATTATTTAGTGAAAATTTTCACTGACCGTTGAAATCCTGTGTGCGTTCATGAAATAGCACAAGAGCAACAGTTCACGAAGCCCTCTCTGGACATTGAGGCATTCAAGCGAAAACTAATTTGTTTATCTAAAAACAGGTCAGTAACAGTTACAACAGAACACAACACAGCTGAACACAAAACAGAAACGCAACTTACTCAGCATGTCTGAAGAGTTTGTAGTTGAAACATTGAAGCATTTCTATGCCCAGCCTTATTTTATTTTATTTTTTACATTTCTGTGGTGCTATAGAGTTTGAGCTTGATGCTCCAAATATGCCACGAGGAATGTCAAGACTTGCAAGATATAACATGCTATTTTATATAATACGTACATATTTTACTAGTTGGACTATTTCCAGACTTGCCAGCCTGTATTCAGAGTATTGGAATTTGAAATATGTCCTAATAGGCAAGTTTTAGTTACATTTAAATGTTGTTTCGGCTAAAGCAGGTATTTAAATTATATGCTGTATGAAATAAATATGATATGTAATATGATATAAAAATAATATGAATGTTTAGATTATATTTTAACTAGTGTTTATGCTGCCTCATTATCATCAACGAAGCTTGTGCTTGCAAATATCTGTTCAGGTATAAATGTGTAAAATGTGCTGTAAATATGCCCATATTAGAAAATCAGCATATTAGAATGATTTCTGAAGGATCATGTGACACTGAAGACTGCAGTAATGATGCTGAAAATTCAGCTTTGATCACAGGAATAAATTGCATTTTATAATATATTCAAATAGAAAAATTATTTTAAATTGTAAAAATATTTCACAATATCACTGTTTTTGCTGTATATTGGATCAAATAAATGCAGCTTTGGTGAGCAGAGGAGACCTCTTTTAAAAACATTAAATTTTTAAGTGAAATATTTATGTAAAGAAAATGTATAGTCAGATGACTTCTTTTAACTTAAACTTGATTTTGTGAATAAGCTACAAACAATACATTCAATCATTAAGTCTCCTTACATTCATTCTCTCTCAGGGGAGGGGTCTTTGTCTCCTCAGGTGTGAATCACATCAATATTCATGATCATCCACGCCTCCTCGCATATGGCCTTTCTAACACTAAAAGTGTCTTACAAAAGTTAAATGACTATATTGTTTTGTATGAATGAGTGATCAGGATGGTTTTCTCATCATTTTGTAGCAAAAACTCTAGGTTGCAAAATCCAGTTCTCAAAAGTCTTGTGAACAAATGTTTAGTGTGTGTTATATGGCCTTATTTCAGTGACTTACAATTTTTGGTTTTTCAAAAACCACGCATAAACGATATTTTCTAAAAAATAAAAACATGTACATACATGTTGCTCACATATTATTGTAGTCCAGTTTGTGCTGAATACAGTGTTATCAGACTTTAGCCATTAATATGTTTTTAAGCAACTGAAAAAAGCACAAATGTCAAGGCATGTCAAAACTTCTCCAGGGCCCAAAACACCCTCAGACCCCAGAGGGTTAAAAAGTTTATACATAACAATGTAATTGAATTACCTGTCGTCTTGAGGGTTGTTGTCTCTGGCAATCATGTTGAGCAATGTAATAACGTTGGATTGCATTTCTCTGTATCTTTAAATATGTCAAATATGTGTTTTTAAAAAAAACAGGAGTTAAATCTGTAGGCAACACTGACACGCAATGTTTGTTTATGTTTGAGGTAGTCACACAAAACTACCACATAGCCACATAATCCGTTATGTCACCGTTCAGTTCTCATGTCAGTGGAAAAGCCTGGCCAGTTTGCTAAAGGCTCCAGATTGCCCTGGCCGTGAACCAGCCAGGGACAGGTTGTACATGAGAACCATCTCAATTTCGGTGGAAAAGTGCTGATGCTTCTAGAAACTAAATGATTGGCTCATTTTACCACCAAATACCTATTTTCCTGCTTAAACCCCCTTATCAAAACAGCATAAATCAACACGCAAGAAAAGATTCAATTATAATACAAGTACCACAAGAGGATTAGGGAAGTTGTCAGTGAAATTCACTGGCCTATTGTGCATCTGAGTGAGAGACTGATTTCTTTTTGGTTCCCTCCTTTTTTGGGGTTGTGAACTATCATTCCATTGTGTCCTAGTACAAACTCTTTTCTTTCATGAAACAGACTTCATTTCCTGTTGCCTTTCAGGGTCAGCGGTTTTGTTCTTCATGTGGATCACTGGCTGTATTAAACCTGAGCAACAGAAGCTGATTAGGTGGACCTTAATTACTCCGGTGGTACCCTATTACTCTACCAATGAATGTTCCCACTCACCCCTGTATTTTCATCTTTCCTATCTTTTTCCTCCTAAATTAGCACTTCACCTGAAATCCTGTTGTGCAAGTTAACATAAGGTCTAACTGAAAGAAATTTGTAGACAAGCAAATAAATCCTAAATTATCCATGATAACATGATAAAATACTTACTTAAAGAGATCAAGTTAGAAACTTAATTCCCTGTGCCCCAGGGTTCTATACTGGGACCATTATATTTCACTCTCTACATGCTTCCCTTGCGGACCATTTTTCAGAAATTCAATATCTCCTATCATTGCTTTGCTGACAATTCTCAATTTTATTTACCAATTAAGCCTGATAGCAGTAGCTCCGTTGAATCTCTATTGATGTGTTTTGAGGAAATTAAAGGCTGGATGGCAAATAATTTCTTGCAGTTAAACGAAAACAAAACTGAAGTGATAATTTTTGGCCCTACTGGGACTTCCTCTGCCATTGAAGCCCAGCTAGGGCATCTCTTCTTTAATACACACAAGCATGTAAAAAATCTTGGGGTAATTTTTGACACATCATTACTGTTTGACAAACAAATTAGTGCTGTGACAAAGGTAAGTTTCTTCCATTTAAGGTCTATTGCTAAATTGAACAATTTTCTTTCCAGTAAAGACCATGAAACTTTAATCCATGCGCTTATTACTTCACGGCTGGATTATTGTAACTCTTTGTATGTTGGTTTGCCTCAGTTTGCTCTATCTCATTTGCAGATGGTCCAGAATGCCGCAGATTTAGCTAGATTTTTAACAGGGACAAAAAAAAAAAAAAAAAAAAACGGGATCACATTACCCCAGTACTGGCTTTGCTTCATTGGCTTCCTGCCAGGTTTAGAATTAACATTAAAATTCTGATCTATGTGTACAGGGCCCTGTCTGGTCATGCTCCACAATATATTAGTGACCTTTTGCACCCATACTCCAATCAAATTCTTCTATCAGTTCCCTGCTGTCCTTGTAAGTCAAAAAGAGATCAAGCTTTTTCTGCTGTCACCCTCAAAATCTGGAACAGTTTCCCTTCTCATGTGAGGTCTGCTCCATCTCTATCAAGTTTTAATTCTTCCCTTAAAACTTATCTGTACTCGTTATCTTTTGATACAATTTAAGTGATGGTTTTTATATGGTGCTACTGATGTTTCCTTTTATGTGATTTTTACTTTGTTTGATTGTTTTTATATATTTGTGTATACTATTACACTTTGGTGTGAAATTGTATGGCACTTTAGTTCAACTATTGTTGTTTTTATATGTGCCTTAGAAATAAAGATGACTTGACTTAATGATGCTGTAATGATCACTCAGCAATGACAGGCAGACGAAGACGATGGTGATGTGAAGAACCCAAGGGCAGTTTATTCATAAACGTGTAATCCAAAAACCGTGAACAGAAACATAAACATGAACTAAACTAGACTTGAGTTGACTTGACTTGACATCCAAACAACGTTACATAAACAATACCTGACAAAGGACCATGGCATACATGAGGGTTTAAATACAAGGACATGGGTAACCACATGACATAAAAAAACAATGATGAGACTGAAATAATAACAAGATAATTAGATACTAAAACATGAACCAATGACATGGCAAGACTGATAATGAGTTAACAAGACAATAAACCAATGAAAAGAAGACACATGAACATGGAGGGAAAACAGGACATCACATGACCAGGAAACCACATGACATGAACAGGAACTAAACTATCAAAATAAAAGACATGAACACAAAACATGAACAAAACACATAAACGTGACATATCCCCCCCACAATGGGCTCCCGATGCCCAAACAAAAACACATGGAGTTCAATAGGGAGCTGGGTGGCGGGGTCCTTGAGGCGTGGCCTGGAGAGACATGGTGTGGGACGGGGCCTGGCGAAAACAGGGCGTGAAGCATGAGACCGGGGCGGAGCCAGTTGAAGGTGGGCCATGAGAGGCTTGAGGGGCAGAGCCATGGAAGGTGGAGCCATGAGAGGCCCAAGGGTCGAAACTGGAGAACTGGGAACCCGGAGAGTAGTCAAAGACTCGAAGGGCCAGGGTGGAGCCAGAGGCTCGGAGGACCAAGGCAGGGTCACTTGACGTGGCAGACGTGCTAACATGGCAAGATGAGGTAGGAATGGCAGCATGGCATAACGTGGCCACTGAGGCTTGCAACGCTGGCTCTGGGACGGACGAGGCTTGCAATGCTGGCTCATTGGCTGTGGCAGGCGTGGGTATTGGCTGTGAAGCTTGGCTGTGACAGGGCATGGAGCAGACTGAGGCTTACCTGTGACATGGCATGGAGCAGATTCAGGCATAGCTGTGACATGGCATGGAGCAGGCCAAGTGTGGCTGTGACATGGCATGGAGCAGACTCAGGCATGGCTGTGACATGGCATGGAGCAGGCCGAGGCGTGGCTGTGACATGGTATGAAGCAGATTGAGGTGTGACTATAACATGGCATGGGGCGGGCTGAGGCTGAGGTGTGGCTGTGACATGGCATGGAGCAGGTTGAGGCGTGGCTGTGACATGGCATGGAGCAGACTCAGGCGTGGCTGTGACATGGCATGGAGTAGACTCAGGATCCGGGGTAGAAGGTGGCACGAGCTCTGCGACTATGACGTGGCACTCTGGCTCGGCGAACATGACGTGGGACGCTGGCCCGTCGGCCATGACGTGGGATGCTGGCCCGTCGGCCATGACGTGGGACGCTGGCCCGTCGGTCATGACGTGGGACGTTGGCCCGTCGACCATGACGTGGGACGCTGGCCCGTCGACCATGACGTGGGATACAGATCAGGAGATTCAGTTAATGTTCACATCAACCATCAGAATGGGGAAAACATTTGATCCCAGTGATTTAGACCGTGGCATGATTGCTGGTGCCAAACGGACTGGTTTGAGTATTTCTGTAACTGCTGATCTCCTGGGATTTTCATGCACAACAGTCTCTAGAGATTACTCAGAACGGTGCCAAAAACAAAACAAAAAACATCTAGTGAGTGGCAGTTCTGCAGACGGAAACGCCTTGTTGATGAGAGAGGTCAATGGAGAATGGCCAGGCTGGTTCGAACTGACAGAAAGGTAACTCAGATAACGACTCTGTACAATTGTTATGAGCAGAATAGCATCTCGTAATGCACAACATGTCAAACCTTGAGGCGAATGGTCTACACCAGCAGAAGACCACGTCAGGTTCCACTTCTGTCAGCCAAGAACAGAATGCTGAGGCTGCAGTGGGCCTACCATCTGTGTACCTCAGCAGAAATTGATATTCATCCGACCAGGCTATGTTTTTCCAGTCTTTTACTGTCCAGTTTTAGTGAGCCTGTGCCGATTGCAGCCTCAGTCAAAATGTCAAAGCCATCATGTCCAGAGGATGCCTGAGTAGTAGTAGTAGACACAGGGCCACCTAGTGGTCAAGTAATTTGTAAAAAAGGTATCTTTAGATTCCTTGAGGCATATGGAGTTAAATGATAACCAATTTTCAAACGCCAGCCATATTGTCCTTCTGACAGTTATAATTTTGTCTTAAAATGCTATATTTTACAAATGCATTGGCGTATTATTAAAAATAAATGGTGCATCATCGGCACCATGTCCTGAGGGCACCTTCAAAGTTTGAAGCCAGCGCCACCTTTTAGTCAAAAGATGTCTAAACTAAATGTTTAAAAATGTGTAATAAATTTTGACTTATTTGGCCTATCGTCCTGTGACTGCTCTCTTTAGATTTATTGGGTCATGCTGTGTACAAAGATACCCAATTTGCCATACTTTCTGTCTGCCATTCTGAATGTAATTTAAAACCTACTTTTTCTTACTTCTAGGCTGTATGTCCGATTCGCACAAAATTTGTGTGTATAATCTAGGTGTGGAGGTGAGGGCGTGGTCAAGCGCCCATCTGGGGAAAGAGAAAGCAGTAAGGACATCCACCTGAGATGAATTGTGGCTAATTACTGTTTCTATGTTTACAGTGAGAGTCGGGGGAGATAAAAGACGGCCCAGTCCTCCGAAAGAGGGAGAGCTGAACCTGAGGAAGCTTCCTTGTGGAAGCTTCAATGTCTGGCTGAAAAACAGTAGTTTTACGTTGGCCACTGAAAAGCATTATTTTTTTTTTAGTTGCATTCAGAGTATGTAAATAAACTCACGTGCTTCACCGAAGCCATCTCCTGCTTCCTCCTTTTGATCCAAATATGAACATATGTTACACTGGTGCTGAAACCCGGGACAAGGAGGAAGAGTACGCTGCTATGGAGTCATCTTCAACGCTGGAGGAAGTGTTCCAATCCCCCTGTTGGAGTTGTGGGAAGCTGGGTCACGTCCGCGAACAGTGCCTGGTGATGGAGGTTATTTCTCAATAATAAATGATCAGTTGTATCGAGTGATGCAGGACGCTCAGACAAAGAAAGATACAACCCAGTTGTTAGTACCAAGGAGCCGTCGGGAAATGTTGTTCCAGGTGGCTTATCACAGTCCGATAGTGGGTCATTTGGGACAGGGGAAAACACATGGCCCATTTCTATTGGTCGGGCATTCGCGGGGATGTTAGCCAGTGGTGTGCAACATGCCGTGAATGTCAGCAGGTGAATCTGCCAGCCACTCCAAAAGTATCATTGCGCCCTCTTCCGTTGATCGAGGTTCCCTTTGACAGAGTTGGCATGGACCTCGTCGGGCCATTAGAATGGTTAGCATGCGAGCATCGTTTTGAGTTGGCTCTGGTGGAAATCACAACGCGATACCAGGAAGCAGTGCCTCTTCGCAACATTTCAACATGTAGTGTTGGCTAGCAGTCCAGTTAATAAACCATCTAAACTAACTTGGACCAGTTAATGATAAACATCAACCAATTATCAACCAAAAAAACAGCTACAATTTGGTTAAAACTGGATCCCCTCATAAGAGTAAATGAAATGGCATTTTTCACTAAACTTTTTCGGTTGTCAGTCATAAAGTATTGTTGAATTCTTGTCTTTGAGTGGCTAATAATTTGCTCCATTATACAGGCTTTTATGCAATAATATTCTTCTTATATTTTAGCCAGTCTCTAGGACCAAATTGATTAAACCTGTCTCAAGGAACCAAGACTTAAGAGGTCAGTGTTCAGTTATGTCAGCTTTACAGAATGTTACTTTGTATTGTGATTTACTTTGAATAGTGTATAACTTTAAATAGTGTTATATAATGCCATCAAAATAGTCAATACCTTTATGCCATACTTTAGTTCTCAACAAGGACAAAAACAATGCTAAATTCAAATGATATAATTTGAGTAACTATATAATTGTGCAGATTTAGGATAGTGAAATAAACAGGCTCATCAACTTTTAAAAGGGAGGAAAAACGCTCACCATATACTGTATATATTTTTGTTGTTGTTTGCATCAAAGGCTGTGCATCCAACCAACTTGATGGTATGTCCTCTGTCATTGGTGGAAGCTAGCCAAATGCACATGCCAACAAGGACAGGATAATGAAACCAACATACAAAACCACTGCTAGAGAAAACACATTTGCGAATTTGGACTTTTGGCTTTTTAGCATAATGGACATATAACCCCTGTGACAACTTCCCGATGTGACAATGAGCACCTGTCTCCCCTGTATTCTTCTCAGAAGATCTACTTTTTATTTTGAATGTCCCTCTTACATGTCAAATATGAACATGCCCACACCACCACCCACCCACCTATTCCCTACAACCACAAACTCACAACGTGCTGCTCACCTAATACCTCCATTCTATTAAGAAACATGCACACCATGAAATATGCCACCCTCCCGTCCAATTTATTTAACCCAAATCAACTACTGTAATTGTCATGCTTACAAAACAAGGCCCCTGTTGCCAAGCAACTTATGTCTCAAAGGGAAAACATGTAGGTGATGGTGTCCGGCTGCATTCTCTGAGTTCATTTATTGAGAAATTTGTCCGTTGGCCCCTTTCCTCTTACTAAGCAAGATCCTGTAGATTGAAAGTTTTGACCTAACTGTCAGTCAGGATCTGTGTTGTTCTTTTCTGTGCTTTACTAAGGGAACAGGATGTGACCTGGTCATAAATAAAACTCTCTTGGAAGGTTTTAATATGGTTGGTGTTTGGTATTGAAGAAATCCTCCAAAGTAGCTGTTTTATAAGCATTTATTTAAAGTTAGTATTCTGTAGGTAACTATTCTAACTATTCCTTTAATGTAGGCTACAAGGTAGGAAATATGCAATATACTGTACGTTTCAAAAACAAGCTCCACAAATCAGTGCAGCACTTCAAACTGGAAAAGCTGGTGTAAGCATACTGTTATTGAACATTCATAAAAAGTTATTTTTCACCAGTAATTATATACTGTATGTTTTTGTACCTTTTTGCATGTGCACATTTTTATTTGGTCATGTTCTCAAAGGAATTTCATGGTATATTTGGATCCAATTAGTGCACACAATCAGCACTCTAATCCCAGATTATGCTACGCAGCGTGACAGTAGCATGAAAGTTTTGTAATCTTCAGTTATGTATATTTAATGTGTTTGTTTTTAATAGCGAGGGCCGACTAAACTGATCATAATAATTTGCATAGTTCCCTTGGCTGTATGGTGACCAAATAGCTTTCATGTCATCATTGTCTGCAATCTATTCCACACAGTAAATGTTCTAATGAGCAATTATGATGCAATAATCCACAACTAATGAGGGCCAATGTCAAATGGGTCTTACATGGAAATGGAAGGTTTTCACAGAGTCCTTGATAAAGATACATGCCTTATATTACACAAGAGCTCAAATATCATTAAAGATTTATACTAAGTAGCTTTTGGACATGCTCTGCACTTGGTACATAGTGTCAAGTTGCAAGTTGTCAGGATATATATTATGTATATGGGAGACTGTGTTTGTAATGTATGCATGTATACTCACTAAGCACTTTTTAGGAACACTATGGTGGTCTTCTGCTGTTGTAGCCCAGCCACCTCAATGTTCAACGTGTTATGCATTCAGAAATGCTATTCTGCTCACTACAATTGTACAGAGTGGTTATCTGAGTTACCGTAGCCTTTCTGTCAGCTCTAACCTGTCTGGCCATTCTCTGTTGACTTCTCTCATCAACAAGGCGTTTCCGTCCGCAGAACTGCTGCTCACTGGATGTTTTTTTTTTTTTGGTTTTTTTTTTGGGCATTATTCTGAGTAAAATCTAGAGACTGTTGTGCGTGAAAATCCCAGGAGATCAGCGGTTACAGAAATACTCAAACCAGCCCGTCTGGCACCAATAATCATGCCATGGTCGAAATAACTGAGATCAAATTATTTTTCCCCATTCTAATGGTTGATGTGAACATTAACTGAAGCTCCTGACCTGTATCTGCATAATTTTATGCAATGCACTGCTGCCACATGATTGGCTGATTAGATAATCACATGACTACGTAGGTGTACAGGTGTACCTAATAAAATGCTCAAAGAGTGTTTATTTCTGTGTAAAATTGTATAAAGTATTCAAGTTTTATGTTCATACAGACTCTTTTTATTATAATTAAAAATGCATTGTTTATAAATTGCCTTTGTCATGATGATTTTGCAAAAAATATGCCTTTTTTTCTGTTAAATTCCCATGATCTTATCTCAGCAGTAAATCCAATTGTATGCACATCATGGCCATGGACTGAAAAACAATTAAATTCTGCAGTGATTTTCATATTGTGTGTCTTTGTGTCTGCTGTGTTTTTGTCATTGAAAGATGATAAAAGGTTTCTGATGCCAGCTGGAGTGACTGATGTGCCACTAAATCTTTTTCAAATGGCATCATGTGTAGCAAAACAAGACCTGAATAAATAAAACTGTTGTTACAGATGACAAATCTCAGTCACAGTCCCAATTCTATACACTATAAAGTATTATATAATTAATGTACTCATAGGATGTATTTAATTATTTCAGCAATATTGTGAGAGAGATAATTTTATTTCAATAAAAAATGAAAAACTGGTCATTTACTCACCCAGATATTTTTCCAAATCCATATGCCTTTCTTTTTGTTCTATGGAATAAGAAGCCATTTTTTAAGCATGTCCGAGATTATGCATACAGTGAAAGTGTAGCGACCAAAAAGAACAAAAAGTTATCATGAACGAGGTCCAAAAGATTTGTTCCCCATATTACAAATCTTTTAAAGTTATACGATAGCTTTGTGTGAGGAACAGACAAAATGTTCAGACTGATCAAACTGTGAATTAAGCGACAAGATGTCAAAAGTATGTTGCTGTAATCGGCCTGTGCTTACAAAAATGTGAACCACTGCCCCCAGTGGCTGAAGCTGGAAGTGTTGTTAAGGTGATAAAGAGTGGAGCCATAAGTGGGTTATATTTTCAGTATTGCTGTCAGTCGGATATCATTTTTAATTGTGATTAATCGCATAATTTTTTGTAGTTAATCACGATTAATCACAGATTTTGAAAGTGCTGAAATGTGACTCTAAATATACTTATTTTCTGTCAAAATGCATTTATTTCCTTCTTAGGAAAGAAAACAAAACAACATGTAACAATTTAATGCTTTATTAACATTTTCCAAACAAAGCCTTCCATAGTATAAAGATAGAAATGCACTAAAATAGCACCAATTCAAATAACATCACACATTTCCCAAAGTCTAAGTGGGAGTTTGACTAATTGAAAGAACCAGTCCCCACATGCATATTCATTGCAATGGGCACTAAATATCTTAATATCGCATCCTCCACGATATTAATCAGCCGGCAGTCTGTGGCTATCCACTTTGTTACAGCAATCATTAAGCCGCGTTCATGATTTACGTCAGAGCGTAAATTTTTTACAGCTCCCATATTTTGTAGCAAATCGTGTAATACAGTCAACAAGAATGCATATTTTATCTAGCATGCTCCTTAACCCAAACCCCCAACCCTGAACCTAACCATCAGTAGAGAATAGCACTCATCATTGTTTATATGAACACGATTACTTCCTGGTTTCCACAGGACCAGAACCAGAGTCTAGGAGGTTACTCATGCAGGGTCAGTTTACATTTGAAAGAACATTCCGGTGTGATTATGTTGGAATTTTAGGTCGGTATTCGTGGATAATCTTCCTCTCGGCTGCAGCTCTCAAATCTAATTTCCGCTATGGTTGACATCAGTGACCTCAAACACCATTGGTTCTTTATTGTCTCTTGGTTGTCTTGATCTACTAAGTTTGAATGTGTGGAAGAATAAAAGAGATTTTGACAGAATTTTCATTTTTGGTTGACCTATTCCTTATGTAATAAATATTATCATTTTAAGATTGGCGATTAGGCTAAAATCAAACATATCAAGATAAAGTTAAATAAATATGACAACGGGCAGACCTTTACATCTGTTGACGTATTTATTAGATACTGACACATATTTAAACTTACTTCGGTAAACTGTCTGAAAGAATTTGAGAAATGTCACCCAGTTTACTCAACTGTTTTTCGAGTAAGTAGTATGTAACAAAAAGCCTTGCTGAATATGGATTTTGCATGCACAATGGTTCTGAGGAAGAGAAAAAATAGTCTGAGCTAAGTTATGAAATCAAAGTGTCATAGCAATACATTTATGCATATGATATTTGGAAATAACATCATTTAATTTTAGTCGTACGGGAAGAATGCTAATTGGCCTGCTAGAGTTTTGAGAACATATTTTATATAATAATTTATATATAAATATATTTCACAATTTATTTCATAATTAAAAAAATTCAGATTACCTTATTTATGCAATCACAAGCTGCTTCTGATGCAATGATTATAAGTTATAATGAATTAAATTCATAATTAATTCATGCATATATTTGTAATTAACATGATTTTATCTTAAAAATTAAAGTGGATGTATTTTAGAGTTTTAAGAGGTTTGAGAGCATTGTATCATCCAGAGATATTTAATTCAGCATCTTATGTCATGGTTTTGATGAACACATTAGAAGTTATTTATATATAGCCTAATTAATACAATTCATAGCAATCAATTCACATACTATGATATTTTTAGAAATATTTTATTAGATGGTGAAAATAAAGTGGTTGGAGCCACTGCAAGATACGGGATGCCTGTCAACTATACGCACGTTTCATTGCTGCATCGGGTGTTTACAGTATAAATAGCTTCATTTTAATGAGAGAAATCTAGTCTTGTTTTTTGAGCTACTGTTACTTTGAAAGCATTGATGCTGACATAATCCTGGTCAACGGCCTCTGACGTTAGCAGTTCATGGTTCGAGGCCAGCAAGCTTTTGGCTGTCGGTGGAATAAGGGCATAAGACAATGATTGGGTGGGCCTGAATGCCCAGTGGGTGGCACCGGCTCACCCAGGCCCACCCGTGGCTACACCATTGACATAGACTAAAAATAAAATTATAAATAGCGCAGATGGAACACAACAACATGTCTTGTGAGAACAGGACAGATTAATGAACTCAATAACAAAATGGTTTGCTGTCAACTGTAGGTTTATGTTCAATAATATGGGAATCAAAACAAACATTATATTGACTTCTAAAGACAGTAAGAAACAAATGAATGCTTTACTCTTCTGCCACAATAATTCAGTATATTTAAATCTGATTGTATATTTAAAATACAATGTATTATTTATATTTCATTTGGGGGACTTTCTCAGCAAATAATGATATATGTGATGTACTGCAATTAATTGTGATTAATGAATCATCAGGTTGATTAAAAATGAACTATTACTTTAGATGCACACTCACCGACCACTTTATTAGGTACACCTGTACACCTATTTCTTCATGCGACTATCTAATCAGCCAGTCGTGTGGCAGCAGTGCAATGCATAAAATCACGCAGATACAGGTCAGGAGCTTCAGTTAATAATCACATCAACCATAAGAATGGGGAAAAAAAATGATCTCATGATTGGCATTATTGTTGGTGCCAGACGGGCTGGTTTGTGTATTTCTGTAACTGCTGATCTCCTGGGATTTTCACACACAACAGTCTCTAGAATTTACTCAGAATGGTGCCAAAAACAAAAAAACATCCAGTGAGTGGCAGTTCTGATGACGGAAACACCTTGTTGATGAGAGAGGTCAATGGAGAGTGGCCAGATTGTTTCGAGCTGACAGAAAGGCTACGGTAACTCGGGTAACCCCGCTGTACAATTGTAGTGAGCAGAATAGCATCTTAGAATGCACAACATGTCGGACCTTGAGGCGGATGGGCTATAACAGCAAAAGACCACGTCGGGCACTTTATTAGGACCATAGTGTTCCTAATAAAGTGCTCAGTGAGTGTATATGTATGTATGTATGTATGTATGTATGTATTTTACTTTTGCCACACAAAACATTCAGCTTTGATTATTTGTACAGGATCTATTTATATGCATTTTATGATGGTTTGTATCCAGCAGGGAGTGTTTGGGGTGAGTCAAGAGACTGTTCTTGCCCCTGTGACTCACTTCAGTCAATGAAACTCACTCTGAGAGAGTTAAAAGCCATTCCTCAAGGGTCCAATGAATGATGATAGCACCGTCCTTGATTTGTGCTAACGTGTTAATGGTTTGATTAAAACAGAAAACAATATTCTCAACCATAACAATGTCCTAATGTATTCTCTGTGTCTAATGACTTTTTGTAATGGACAATTTGCTTCCTTAATTTAGCCAGGGAGTCCCAGACATGGGGGAAGTGAAAGAGAGAGGGTGCGAATGACAGAGATTGGAGGGAAAGGGGGAGGTTAGGAAAGACAACACTGTCTAATGAAAAAGGCCCACAAGTTCACTTAAACTTAACAACTATAGACATACTTTAGCCATGAGGTTAAGTCTCTTTTGGTGAAGGTGAATTGTGTAAAATACTTTTTCATATCCCAGCTTAATATGCATAGACAAGTATAAGTAACCCATTTGTAGGTTGATTTCCCTGAAAAATCCCTAACCCTCTAAGTATGGCCAACAGTAATGATGCTTGGCTCAGCAAGGACCACCAATGGTAGATTTTGATTAAATGGCTTTTAAGACACAGGATACAAGAAATATACACCGCACATGCAGCAAATAATTAGATATGGTAAAATAAGTGTAGGGGGCAGTAATTAAGCACAAATACAACTTCCCTGTTTGTTGTTCAGCTGTGGTTTTATTTAATTGAAATCTATTTTTGTTGGTGTGCAGTGAATGGATCCTAAACCAGCACAAGAATGTAAGCATCGCTCCTCAAGTGTTGTTCTGAAGTGTCTACTTCAGCTTGAGCAGAAGTTATGACTGATCTTCAATGTCATCTTTTAAAAATACACTTCATTCCTTTTGTGCCTTCCTCTGCGGAGATGCCCGACCCTATGGAATTGCTCACACAATGGAAGAGCTCTAAAATAAGAAGTTAAATAAGTTGTGGTCTTGCATTTCAAACACAGCATTAGATATGGAGAACCTCTTTATGTCTGATAGTGAATATGAAGTCTATTTGAGTGGTTTAAAATTATAGTAATGTGTAGACCCACATGAAATCTGTGCAAGCAGAACTCAGCAGAAATTCATAAAATTATACAAAACTCTGTCCCTTGTGATTCATTTACTTTGTCAAGCCAACATATTTTATGAACTTTTAGTTTTCTTTTTTTCTTTTTTTTATCCCTAAACCAAGACCAATATTTCTAACATTAACTCCTAGAGATTTCAAGCTACATCCACCAAACTCCTTCAGACCCTCAGACTGTTCTGGAATAGTGTGATGTGTCTTTTCTAACTGATCAGACTTTCAGACGACAATGTGGACGACCACATTTCAGAAAAATCCCATAGACTTACAGTGACAAAATGTTCAAATGGGCCAACGGAATGGACTAATTCAAACTCCAACAGTCAAAAATGCAAAAGTAAACACACCTACAAAAGGCGTTTATTCTGCTTAAGTTATCTTAAAGGGATAGTTCACCCAAAAATGAAAATTCTCTCATCATTTACTCACCCTCATGCCATAACAGATGTATATGACTTTCTTTCTTCTGCAGAATGCAAACAAATATTTCTAGAAGAATATCTCAGCTCTGTTGGTCCATACAATGCAAGTGAATGGTGACCAGACCTTTGAAGCTCCAAATATCACACATAAAAGTAATCCATAAGACTCTAGTGGTTTAATATACTGTACACTAATGAGCCAAAATGTTATGACCATTCACAGGTGAAGCGAATAACGCTGATCATCTCCTAACAAGGCCACATGTCAAGGTCTTGGTAGATTGTTAAGCGAACAATCAGTTCTTGTAATCAACGTGTTTAATGCAGGAAAAAATGGGCAGGAGTAAAGACCAGAGCGACTTTGAAAAGAGTCAATTTGTTATGGCCAGATGACTCAGTCAGAGCATCTCTGAAATGGCAAGGCTTGTGGGGTGCTCCCGGTCAGCAGTGTTGAGTACCTACCAACAGTGGTCCGAGGAGGGACAAACCACAAACCAGCGTCCTAGGCTCAAGTCACAGAATATTTTAATAATGGTTACAGGATGATTGTGTCACAACACACAGTGCATCACTCCCTGCTGTATATGGGGCTGTGTAGCTGCAGACCGGTCAGAGTGCCTATGATGATCCTTGTCCACCATCGAAAGCGCCTACAATGGGCACGCAAGCCTCAGAACTGGAAGAAGGTTGCCTGATCCAATGAGTCCCATTTTCTTTTACATCACGTGGACGGCCGTGTACGTGTGTGCCGTTTACCTGGGGAAATGATGCACTGTGGAAAGATGGCAAGCTGGTGGAGGGAGTGTGATGCTCTGGGCAATGTTCTGCTGGGAAACCCTGGGTCCAGCCATTCATGTGGATGTCAATTTGGCACATGCCACCTACCTAAACATTGAAATGGTATTCCCTGATGGCAGTGGCCTCTTTCAGCAGAATAACGCACCCTGCCACACTGCACACATTGTTCGGGAATGATTCGAGGAAAATTATTAAGAGTTCAAGGTGTTGCCCTGGCCTCCAAAGTCCCCAGATCTCAATCCGATTGAGCATCTGTGGGATGTGCTAGACCAACAAGTCCGATACATGGCGGCTCCACCTCGTAACGTACAGGACTTGAAGGATCTGCTGCTAATGTCTTGGTGCCAGATACCACAGGACATCTTCAGGGGTCTTGTAGAGTCCATGCATCGACACGTCAGCACTGTTTTGATGGACCAACAGCATATTAGGCAGGTGGTCATAATGTTTTTACTCATAAGTTTATGTCTTCTGAAGTGATATGATAGGTGTGGGAGAGAAACAGATAAATATTTAAGTCCTTTTTAACTATAAATCTCCACTTTCACTTTCAAAATGTAAAAGAATGTGAAAGTAAAAGTGGAGATTATATATATATATATATATATATATATATATATATATATATATATATATATATATATATATATAAAATTATATTGATCTGTTTCTGTCATATTACTTCTGAAGATAAGGTTCCATCAATGCTTTCCAATTTTCTGAACTGCCCCACCACAGTACTGAGACCAAAACAGCATTATTTTTTTAATTTATAATCTGGCTGTCTGGAGATCTAAAGGGATGTATTGTCAATGGCATAGCGTGGATAATTTTAGGGTCGATTTCACCTGAACAGAAGGAAAAATCCCATAGACTTACATTGAAGGAAGGACTTGAGCCATATCTAGGGGAACAGAGTATCATGGAGAACTGGAGGTGGGCTTTTTTTACTTAACCACCTACAGTAGTAACATCCAAGCAAACATATAGCAACACACTAAAAACACCTTAGCAATTGTATATCAATGCCCTTGCAACCACTCATGAGCATCATGGCAGCATCTTTTGCACAGCCAAGTACAACTCACATTTTCTTCAGCAATGTAAACATACAGTTATCTATACTGTATTTAATCTAGCTAAACCAAAATGCATGAGCCAGATAATACTAGATTTTATGTGAATGTTACAAGCTCCACTATATTGGTCTGAAATTCAATTTAGACATATTTATGCAGCACCACTGCAGTGAAAACAATATCTCTTAATTTTCTCAAGAAAAAAACGACACCAGTTCCCTTTTTGGAAAAGTATGCCACACTGCAAATGGCAAATTATCATGGAGCTTTTGATCAGAGCTCTTGGCTTTGTTCTCGCAATAGTAATCCTTCACCGGCTTCCCACATTTCGTTTTTTGATGGTACATTTGAAAACAAGTGTCTGACGGTTTTACAAATACTCCAGGGGCTTTTCATCTAGTGTACTTGGTATTTTTTGCTGAAATTGCACAGTATAAATTGTGCATCTGAAAAAATATTTGTCAATGTCTTGCTAACTTAATGCAAATATCCAAAGGCTGCTTTTGTTTTTGTTCTTCTTAAAGCTTCAAATACTTTTTCTTTCATTCGGAAGTAAACAATTTGAAGATAACGTGCATGGACTGTGAATATAAATGGGTAGTTCACACCAACATGAAAGTTCTGTCATTATATACTATACTATCCTTCTAACTGCACCGCTCCCTGCTATGCAGAGAAAAATTCATGCTGTATTTTGTCAATGGATTATTTCAGGGATAAATGTCATGATACATTTTCTTTGGGATCTGACACTGCTTTCACAGTGGCTATTTAATGATGAGACATTATCGCTGAAGTCCCAGGTGTTGTGTAAAATGCTCGTGTGAGCAGTCCAAGGCAGCTCAGCACTTTTTCCCCTCTGTTAATGAGGGTCAAAATGAATAACTCGCCACTTAATTGAACTTTGTGTTTTGCTGAAGTTCAAACAATGGATTCACTCTGGGTTTCATTTTAGCAGTGCTGAAAAAAATAAAATAAAATCCACATGCAGCAATTATCGTAAGCCGTAACGTTGAGTGTTTCAACAGGATTTATAATGACACTTTGCCACACTTGGTTTAAGGGCTTGTTTGAAATTAAAATAATTCAATGATTTAATAAATGACTAAATTAACTGTAAATCTGTGCCATATTTAATGTATTGCAAATCTGTTCCTGTTTCAGTGCACGTGAATCGGTGCATATTTTGATGCACAACTCATTTCGTAAAAAGAAAAAAACACTAGTAGGGAAGACTGGGGCAAGTTGTCGTGTGGAGAGTGACTTAGAAAATGAGGAAGGATACAACATGTGTAGGGTTAAATGCTCATGGAAAAGTTATGTCTTTAGCCATTTTTTTGAAGACAGAAAGGGAGTCTGCTTCATGGATTGAGTTGGGAAGGTCGTTTCACCATCAAGGTACAGTGAAGCCGAAAGTTCTGGAAAGTGATTTGGTGCCTCTTTGTATTGGTATGACTAGGCGCGACTGATTTGCAGACTGCAGCCTTCTGGTGGTAACGCAGCTTTGCAGGAATGATTTTAGGTAAGCTGGCGCAGACCCAGTGACTGTTCTGTATGCCAGCATCAGAGCCTTGAACTTGATATGTGCAGCAACTGGCAGCCAGTGAAGAGCGACAAGAAAGGGTATAACATGCACTCTCCTGGGTTTGTTGAAGACCAAACGTTCTGCTGCATTCTGGATCAGCAGAGGCCTGATTGTGCATGCAGAAAAATACAATTTATAAAATTGTAAAATATTTATTAATTATAAAAAAACAAACATTTATGCTGTTTCATAAATTGTTTTATGTTTCATAGTTGTTTTACTGTTTAAATTTTGCTGAAAGGCCTATAATAGGATGTTTAATGTTCAATGGTTCCATTGTGACAACTTACCCCATATAGTATGAATTATCAATGTGTGCTCAATGAACTGCTGTTTGTTTGTTTTTCTGGGCAATAATGGCAGACATTTTCAAAATTTTTATAAAATGTATTAATAGTTGTATTATTTATATTGTATTATTGTATTGTTGTATTATATATATATATATATATATATATATATATATATATATATATATATATATATATATATATTAGTTTGCTGCAGCCTATAATTAGTAGCACCTAATAAACATGCAAAGAGTTTTGCATAAAACTTGATGGCAACATATGTGGACAGTGAGACTAAGTTGTGAAATTTTGGATAATACCAAGCTATAGAAAGATGAATATTATTTTTTTTTTTGGGATTTTCCCCCTTTTTCATCCAATTTGGAGTGCCCAATTCCCAGTGCGCTTTTAAGTCCTCGTGGTCGTGTAGTGACTCGCCTCAATCCGGGTGGCGGAGGATGAATCCCAGCTGCCGCCACGTTTGAGACTGCCAAACCACGCATCTTATCACATAGCTTGTTGAGCGCGTTGCCACTGAGACAAAGCGCATGTGGAGGCTTCACGCCATCCACCGCGGCATCCACGCTCAACTCACCACGCGTCCCACCGAGAACGAACCACATTATAGCGACCACGAGGAGTTTACCCCATGTGACTCTACGCTCCCTAACAACCGGGCCAATTTGGTTGCTTAGGAGACCTGGCTGGAGTCACTCAGCACGCCCTGGGATTTGAACTAGCGAACTCCAGGGGTGGTAGCCAGCGTATTTATTTACCACTGAGCTACCCAGGAAAGATTTTTTAATCAGATTGTTTATTATGTTTCCAGGAGTGTTGGCTATTCATGTTTATGAGACTTTACAGACATTACATCAGAAATTAGCATAAATAGTTCTGATTCAAAGTAATGTCCAGCATCATCCAATCACTGCCAACCATGTTAAAATAAAATTATACATTATAAATTCTGAATCTATGTACTGATTATCATTGTCCCATTTCTGCCAAACATGTTGAGTGGCCCAAACATCATCTGTAGCCTGAAACTGAACTTTTGGTCTGATTTTAGGAGTGAATGCACTTAGCTGCATAGCTACAGGATGCTCCCTTGCTCTCTATTAGTGAATGACTTAACCTCAAGTAAAAATGCACCTTATTTTCATCCTAACTCCATAAAAAGCCTCTGAATGCAACATTGGATGAACGCATTGATTCTCAATGAGATAATGCACAGTAAATATAAGATTTCTAAGTTAAAAATTTGCTTAAGTACACAATAGTGTACATGGTGTTTAGCAGCGCGGCGTTTAATGATAAATCACTCAAATTGTATCTTTTGACTCAATCAGGTTTCAATGTAAAAACTTAAATATGTTTCTTACCAGACGTAGTTTTGTTGGCGTTTCTCCAAAAGACAAACTCGCTGTGATCTGCGCCATGTTGTTTTGTCACATGAGTCTTCTGAATTTCTGAACATTTTAAAGCTCTCGTTATGCTATATTATCACCAAATATTGGATTAGATCTTTTTGTCAGCTTGTTTTCTTTCAATTAGCACAGGTTTTGTACTTCTTTTTGGAGCTTATTGATCGTAGGCCTCATTGACCTGAGCTTATGCATCTCTGTTTTTGAGTGAAAAAAGCATTATTTGTGGATAATTTTGGAATATTAAATAAAATATGAAAACATTCTGTACTATTTATCACACTAGTGTGCTTTAATATTTAACTAGGAAGTTTGCTTTGAAAAGCTTTTATTTTGAACAAAATGGCACAAAGTCACACTTGTTGTGTTCACAAATGAATGGGGGAGATCAAAAATAAGAGAAAAATTGAGTGTTCAGGAGCATGTTCATCATGTTCATGTTCACATATGTGCATGTGTGCTTGCAAACATAAAAGCCTCGGACCTGTGCACATGCACACAGATATGTGCACTAACACACACACACACGCTCACGTACATGCACAAACGCTTTTGAGTATTACATGCTTTATTTTTCACAGAGATGAACTTTATCCTACCCTGAACTGCATCCAACATCCATTCATCCATCCAAGATTAACACACACACACACACACACACACACACACACACACGCACACACACTCAAACACACACACACACACACACACACACACACAAACACACACACACACACACACACACCAGAACTGTCTTTGCCCCACAGTGACCCCTCTCCAATAGAACCTTTCTCTGATGATCTTTCTTTCATCAAGCATTGTATGTTTCAAATTCAGAGCACACATTTGCAAGGCACATGCAAAAAGCCATTGTCAGTCATGTGCATGAGGACACAAAACCACCAGGTGTTCATTGATCTGGTATGTTGTTGATTAGAAAATATAACCGAAAAATTAACAGAGTGTGTGTTCAGTGAAATGTTCTTTTAGAGTTAATATGTAAATAGGCTTAGGCCAGTTTTCTTTGTCACAATGGTCAGATTTAACAGGTAATACCACAAGTGTTACTTTGTGCCCCTTTTCAGAAAATGAAAGCATTTCAAAATAAAAGTCCTGTTTTTTTATGATCTTCCCCATTCATTTTCAATGGCCGGTCATCTTTGACCAGGAACACCACAATTCTATTGATTCTATTGGCGAGGGGTCACTGTGGGGCAAAGACAGTTCTGGTGTGTGTGTGTGTATGTGTGTGCGTGTGTGTGTGTGTGTGTGTGTGTGTGTGTGTGTGTGTGTGTGTGTGTGGTAATGTTGGATGGATGAATAGATGTTGGATGCAGTTCAGGGTAGGATAAAGTTAATCTCTGCGAAAAGAAAGCATGTAATACTCAAAAGAGTTTGTGCGTGTACGAGAGCATATGTGTGTTTGTATGTGCACGCATGTGTGTGTGTGTGTGTTAGTGCACATGTGTGTGTATGTGCACGTGCACAGATCCGAGGCCTTTACGTTTGCAAGCAAACATGCACATACGTGAACACCAACATGTAAGAAAGCATGTAATACTCAAAGAGTTTGTGCATGTACGTGAGCATGTGTGCGTTTGTGTGTGCGTGCGTATGTGTGTGTGTATGTGCACATGCACAGATCTGAGGCCTTTATATTTGCAAGCACACATGCACATATGTGAATACGAACATATATGAAAGCATGTAATACTCAAAGAATTTGTGCGTGTATGTGAGCATGTGTGTGTTTCTGTGTGCATGTGCATGTGTGTGTTAGTGTGCATGTGTTTGTGTGGTAATGTTGGATGGTTGAATGGATGTTGAATGCAGTTCAGGGTAGGATAAAGTTCATCTCTGTGAAAAATAAAGCATGTAATACTCAAAAGCATTTGTGCGTGTACGTGAGCATGTGTGTGTGTGTGTGTGTGTGTTAGTGCACATATGTGTGTGCATGTGCACAGGTCCAAGGCCTTTATGTTTGCAAGCACACATGCACATATGTGAACATGAACATGATGAACATGCTCCTTTACACTAATTTTTTCTCTTATTTTTGATCTCCCCCATTTATTTTCAATGGCCGGTCATTTTTGACCGGGAACACAAGTGTGACTTTGTGCCATTTTGTACAACGCTTCAACAATATTTACATTTCTACTTTATGAAAATACACTCTTGTTCAGTATATAATGACATTTAGTCAAACTGGCCCCCAGTTGAAATCAAAATCAATTGGATCTGGAAAAATCGACAAGATAACTGTTTAAATGTTTCTCAATTGGCCAAAAAGTCTGGTATCCTGTTCCCCTTGAAGCTTTATTCCCTTTCAGCACATATAAACACTGAAACACAAAATTAAGTGTTTTAAGTGACTACTTCACTGACTCATGTCACTGTCAAAAAGAAGACAGCTTTATTCATGTCTTCATGATTATCACCATTCGCACTATCCATTTCCAAGCAATCAACGAATACAGTCAAGTGGTTATCTGCCATTTGTTGCATCAAGATATAGGGGGCCTCAATTTGCCAATGTCAAAATGCTTGACAGCATCTGATACAGGCTGCAAAAAAGGGGGAAAAGCAGTCTTAAATAACATCTGAAGAGTAGGTTGTGTTATTGAATTACAACAAGGGCTGGGAAACAATTAAGTACTGATTAAATTCCGTTTTCGCTGACAGGAGGCAGAGACAGACAGCAATTTCCGCTTCCCATAGATTAAATTAGCTACCATCAGCACAATTCCATTGAAGTTTGGGGGCCAAGAGAGGCTACAAGGAGATTAGTTACTTTGCGCCAGAGCGCTCTGAAGTTGGTAAAGCGAGCTGGCGATTGATTGAAAGATTTGGGACTAGAGGGGAAACTTAAGCAAATTCCCTCTCCGATACAATTCCCAGTTACAATAGTAACCGATGCATTCAAATAAGTCTCTTTTGCAAGAAACGGTCCTGATAGTTTTTTTGTATTCCTTTTGAATGTTCATATTCAGTTCTCGTTAAAGTAGACAATGACACGGCAGTTCGGTGCTTTTGACTGCGGGATAGCTTTTCATACTCATCATTATTCAGCATAATTTCACAAATTTATTACGGATGATTAAAACAAAACATTAGCAGACATGTGTTTTCACAGGCTCCCAGGTTTGACAAGCACTCAGGTGATAAGCAGCAATTGAATTAGAGATGATATTACAAATGTTCATTATGACTTCATAAGGGTATAATTGGATGAAACTGATTTGAGTGACACTCCACTAAGGTGGTACCAGTTCCCGAATGGCTGTAATTTAGCCTTTATGCTGCTATTGCCGATTTGAAATCCAACTTTTTTTTATAACATACCTGTATGATATAAATGTATACAGTGGCCCCAAAAAGCATTTGGACATTTTTGGACATTTAAGTCACACTTTAAAAATAATCAGGAAGATCTGTATGATCTGCAAGTGGCAAAGGCTAAACCTTTTCTCAGAACTAACTTTACTTTTTCTGAGCTATTTTGCAATCATACATTTTTGCATCAATTCCAATGTGTTTAGCTTTCTCTGAGGCGCTACTAATAGCTTGTTGCACGAATCACAGGTTCTGGCCCCATTGAAACCAGGAAGTAATTTCATTTACATAATCGATATTGAGTACACATATCACATTTTTTAAATGGAGGGCAATTCGGAGGTTGTATTTTTAATTTAGAGGTGCAATTAGTAATTTTTCCTCATTAAAAAAGTTGTACTCCTAATTAAATTAATGGTAATTTTGAAACATAGGTATAAAATCATGAGCAATCACATTAAAATGAAGACTCCAGTCATATCAGTATAAAAACAATGGAGGCTGCCATGTGAGGATCATATGGCCTGCCAAATACTACTGGCTTAATCTCAGTGACCGCATTGATATTGGACAGTTTCACTCTTGAAATAAATTAATTATGGCTGACTGTGTATAGTGAATTTCTACAATGGCATCTATAACTAAAAACTATTGATTATTGATTTTGATAAATGCTGCATCCACGCCACTAGGTGTCACTGTAAGTCCAAGATGACACAAACACAAAAGTTACTGAGTGCACCTTTAAACATAATTTTACTCCATTAACAATTAACTAAAAATTAAACTCGCTTTTGGTGCCACCTTGACATTTCACCCGTGAACTTGAGCTGGGGGCAGTGTTTCGAATTTCTGTAGTCACGGACCGATTTCAGCAGTGAAACTTTCAATCTGCTATCGCTGAATTCTCAATGTGATCAATCTGGTTTTATAAACTGAAACATACCTAACTTTTTTGTGAAATGTTTTGTTTGAAAGGTGTTTCTTCTTGTAAGTGTTATCTTTCTTACTTGATGTAATATTTCGTTATATAATAAAACACAGTCATATATTTTTAGCAGCCTGATATCTTGAAAAATGATATTTCATGGTTCATTACACATATCGCAGCAGTTCCGAGGTGAAATATCCACTGTTTGGTGCTAAAAGCAAGTTACATTTTTTTCAAAACAAATTGAGTTTTAAATCAACAAAACCTACCTCCCTATCATAAACCTTAAACCAAAACCTAACTGATAGTTTCATAAAAAGCAAATGTGAGATGAAACATTCATAAGTATTGCCTTATGCGCTATAGTAAATGTATTTAGATGTCATAAGACAGCACTGTGTGAGGAACAGGGTGAAAAGTAATTGTTTATAATTTCATAATCTGACGTTTTACATGTGATTTGTGTGAAAGTGAATTAAAGTTATTGTTGTGGGGCCTCTACTGTTGATTTCACCAGAAAACTGCTGCGATATGTAAAAAAGCAATGTAAAAATCATTTTGCAAAAACATAGGTATAATAATTACGTGATTCTATGAGACCAGGTTGATTTTTAGTATGACTTAAGTGTCCAGTTACTATTTAGAGCAACTGTAGCACTGTTGAGTAAACCCTGCACAAGTTTTAACTTAGTCGGCAAAACTATAAGAGAAAACGCATTCACCTGCAGATTTGTGTGCAATCCTCCGTTATAATTCCCCCACCCTCTGAGATCTGGTTGAAAATATCCAGGACCAAATATCAATCATGATAGTGCACTGCATTGCAATTTCTCACGACTTGATATATTTTTCATTGAGATTTATTGTGCTAGTGTGGGCAGGTGACACTCATCAAACCAGCATTCAGCTCGCCTTGTTTCTCAACACTGGCTCATCCTGACAGCAATAAAGAGACGCCCAGCTGATCCCGCTATGCAGCATTGTATTATCTCAGCGGCCAGGCGGACCCTCACTCACTAATCTGTCCCTCTCTGCTTAGGGTAGAGGAAATAACAGTCTCATAATGGTCGTAATTAGGGAGATCAATGCAGTTTGCCACCAGGGTGCTCGGCTTAGCCGTAAACCTTCTGCATGCTTGGGGGAAGAAAAATCAGGGGCCCCCAAGGCCAAAATTTAAGCTTGATAAAATTTGGCCATCACATATGTCATTAGTTAGAGTGTGTGCATGAGTGGATATATGAACAGTAAATTTTACACCTGGTTAGACTTGATTAATTTTTGTCCTCCTACTGAAATTAATCAGCAGTGAATATTTATTTATATGCAGTATGGCTGGACAATATGATGCTGTATACTGTGCATCTGCAAAAATATGTCAAATGAGATTTTGCTATATATTGTATACCGTGGTGGATGTATTTGCGTCATTTTCAGTGGGCAGGACTGCTTTACTTTATTTGCATGTCACTTGAAGTAATATGGAGTAATGTGAAAAAGAAAAAAAAGAAGAAAAAAAACAGAGTGAAATTTGTTCCAAACAAGTCAAGATGAGGAAGAAGAGAAGAGAGTGTAGAGGAGAGTTTGGTTATGAACAGTTGTCGAGTAATGTCACAACTTGCCGCATTAATCAGGCTAATCACACTGTGAATTCAGCGACAATAGGTCGAAAGTTTTGCTGCTGAAATCGTTCTGTGCTTACCCAAATTTTAATCACTGCCCCCAAGTGACTGAAGCTGTAAGTGTAATTGAACGTATGGGCATGTGTGAGCTCCAGTTTCTGGGTAAAATGTCCACAGAGTGGCACCAAAAGCAAGTTGTATTTTTACTTGTTTGCTGCTCACGCAAAACACTATATTAGCAGCACTAAAGTGCTGGATATCTCCAAATAAGGGTAGAATCTCCAAAAGAATGTGAGGTTACTCTAGAAGGGGGCGGGGTTTCTCCAAAAGGGGGTTGCATCACTTCCACACAGGGTTAGGGAAAGGGTTAGGTTAGGGGCTCCCTATGTCATTGCTGGCGGTTTGGAGCTCACGCCCCTTTTTTTGGCTCTTCCTGCAGCTATATCCTTCTCAGTAATTTGACTGAAGGGGGTTGATTTCAGGGTACATGAATTGTGTGATCATGTTGCATTCATATAGGCTTCAGTTGAAATTTGGTGAAGAGCATGATGCTAGCAACACCAAGGTCATGGGCTCAATTCCCAAGGATCACATTGTCAGAAATCACTGAATGAATTTAAGTTGCTTTGAATAAATGTCTGCTAAAATGTGCAAATGTAATTTTTACACTGCCCATCCAAATCATGGCTTGATTTGCCCACTGCCTACATTAAGATATTTTGTATAAATTAGTATTTTCACTTAATTGATTGTCATTGTCTTAACAGACAGCTATGGCATGGATGAAAATGATGTTTAACACGCCTGGAATTACCACCGATGGAGCTCTAAATTGTTGTAATTCCATGCAACGTGCCCCATGGGAGATGCTTCCGGCAGTGACTGACAGCATCAAAGTAGTCCTTTCCTGTCACCATTCCCATGAGTCTGCTTAGATGGAGCAGCTCTCCTGAATTGCAAAAATTGTCCTTAACTCCCCATAAAAATTAGCAGCTGAGCAGTATCTGTGGCTTTTGTAACCTCATCACATGCAGTCAAAGTGAAATAAAGCATTTTGCTAGTTAGTTAGACCTTTAGGAAGCTTTTCTCTCAGATTAACCAGATTTCAAAGACGTATGGAGTTTTTAAACAACGTTCGGGAAGAGTATGTTCATTTAATCCGACCAATCACAACCAACACTGATATGGACTACAAAAATGATGTGTCTAAGTCATTTGACACCAACTATCATTGGTTCTTGAGTGTCTCGTGGCCAAACGTCGTTGACATCCATGGGTGTCAAATCTGATTTGAAACTTGTGTGAAATCTATGCTGTATACTATTCCTTTAATATGCCTCACTAGCAGGACACACTATAATCATACTGATCCCATCCCACAGGAAGAAATGAATACTGCGTTCAAATTAATCCAGATACATTTGAAAATGGTGTTTTCGTTATTTTAAAACGCTCTCCGTCCACACTGCCGTTTTCAAGCATATTCCAAAAGTAGCTTGTCCACATGTAAATGTATGAAAACTCTTATATCCCAATACTGCGCATGCGAAAAATGTACGGTCCATGTATGGTCTGAAACATAACTGTCTTCGTGTTCATTGGCCGGACAGCAATTCTGAGTAAACATCCTGTCGTCTTTAAAGGAATGTAATGTGGAGATTGTACAAAGTAACATTTATCGGTAACATTTTACAATACGGTTCCATCTGTTAACATTAGTTCATGCATTAGATATCATGAACTAACGATTAACAATATATTTTTTACAGAATTTATTCATCTTTGTCATTGTTAATTCATGTTAGTTCATGGTGCATTAACTAATGTTAACTAATACAACTTTTGATTTTTAAAAATGTATATGTTGAAATTAACATTAACTAAGGTTAATAAATGCTTAATAAGTATTGTTCATTGTTAGTTCATGTTAACTAATGTTGTTAAATAATGTTAACAAAGTGAACCTTACTGTAAAGTGTTACCCATTTATCTTTACCAATGATATCAAAGTAAATTGCAGGCACAACAATGTTGCTACAACATGGGCCACTATCTTGATTGTTTGGGGTTTAATGGATCACATGACTGTGTCACGACAACAAATACGCCATCATTTTCAGATATCTCCATTTTCCCAGTCCACACTTACGCGAATGTGGATGGAAGGCCAACACGTAGTATGGACATGGCCTAAAGCTGACTAAGCTTCCCAAAACCACAAGCCAGTGATGGACAGCCAAGGCAACAGGTGCAGTACAGAACTGAATTGGCATTACAGACTTGCAAGCCTCAAGAGATATGTGCTCCAGCATTGACTGATTTACAGACACTGTCAACCCCCATATTTCATTCTCCCAAAGAAAGCAGTCATCGCATTCGAAAACGAAAGCAGTCAAGGCTAACATGAACAAGGCCAGGATATCTGCCAAGAAGCATTACACAGGGCAGCTGGAGAGGGACGTTTTACATCAAAACACAAGGGCACTTTGGGTCACCAACAAGCTTAGGAGCCACAAAGTCGGCCAATTTCTGAATTTCGGGAAACAGGAAATCCAGTTTTATTGACCCTTTGAGAAAACCAGTGACCCCTTTTTTATCCTTGGCCTACCCATGCCCTACCTCTCCACATACTGACAACCCCCTCGGGCAAGTGATGGAAGGTAATACACACCAGAAACTCTTGTCACCATGACAACTTCTTTGAAAAAAAAAAAAAAAAAGTAAAGCAACTCATTTGTAACAACAAGTGCAATTTCTTTTTCGGTGGCACTGCAATGTCTTCTTCCTTAACCTACTGTTAATCAGCTATACACACAGTACCTTTACATTTTTGCATTTGACCTACAGTGCATTCAAGGTATACATTTATCAGTATGTGTAATGATGGACCTGAGTAACGGGCCCTCACAGAAAGGCTTCATTGATATTCCATCATTACCATTTGTTATATACATATATATACAGTATAAGTTAAATGGACATTGTAACCAAAATATCACTTAGCAAGTTAAGACTTTCTAAAACTACCAGTGAGCAAAAATGTCTCAGGACAGACTAAACAACCTGGCACTCTTATCATTTCAGAAATGTTATGGTGACTTTGCCAACAAGAAAACTTGTAAATGTATACATGTATAATTTATTTTGTTAGTAGGCTTTGTATATATTTATTTTTAATAATGTATTGCTTGATCCAAATAATATTTGCGTTTGAACATAAAAAGTTATGAATTGGCACTGTTAAATATCCATCTATAATATTAATACTGGATATTATCCCAACCACAAACCCAAATTGGTCAGGGGGCCCTAAAATAGTTCTGTGCCTGGGGCCCACAATTTGGTACTATGCCCCTGGTTCACTGGGAAGCAAATCAATAACCTTTGTGTCCATTTATGGAGTGTGTTTACATGCGTAGTCTTACACAGATTATGTGTAATAAGTCAAAAATATGTTATAGTTATGTAAATGACTTAAGCTGTGTTCTTTTATTGGGGAAAGGTCATACATTCTTGTGTGTTACTTTTTAATGTTTTGCCATCATATTCAAACCAAATGTGCCGAATTCACCACGCTCCACCATACGGCGAATGTTCATACCCCAAAAATTTACCATGCTGTGCCTTTGACGTCACCTACCTGGTACAACAAAAGCAATATGTCAGCGTTTTTTTTTTTTTAAATTGGGGGGTCAAAGTATGTCAAGAGGGGAGCGGAGAATGATGATGAATTCATCAAGTAAAATCAAAAGATAAATACAATAAAATTATTGTAAGGGGGTTCAGTGGAAAGGAGGAGGCAAGAACCGGCTTGACAACTTAAATAACAATTTATTAAACAAAAAACACAACCAAAAACACACAACTAAAAACACACAGTACAGCTGCCTGCATTCTCTCTCTCTCTCTCGAACTGTCGTTCCCGGCCGCCTTTATCCCTCGCGCGCCCCATCAGGCTGATTGGGGACCGGGTGTGTCTCGTTCCAGCCTGGCCCCGCCCTCCTCAGCTCTACACTCCTCCCGGCGTTGCCTCAGGCCGGGGAGCCCCCGGCATGACGTACATTGCCCCCCACCCTTCCTCTCCGGGGGGGGGGGGGGGCGTGCCTTATGCCCCGACTGCTGGCGTGTCCTCCCCGCCTTCCTCGACTTGGGAGGAGACAGGAGGGGAAAAAAACAACAACAACACAAAATGGCGAGGGAAAGGCCAACACGGAGCGACAGAGAGAGAGAGAGGAGAGAGAGAAAAAGAAACTCACCGGTTCTCTGATGCGCCGTCGCGTGGTCCTCGATCACAACTCCACCCTCTCAGGCAGACTGCAGCCGCTCCTCCCCGGGCGGACTGGAGTCAGACCTCCGACCCCCAGTGGACAGAACGCCCCTGCGCGTTCCCGGCGTCCCGTGGGGACTCTCCTCCGCCCCTGGCAACGGCCCTACCACTCCAGGCGGTCGGGGAGTCGCTTCCCTTTTCCCCCCACGGACGGCGGTCTTCTCTCGACCCCTCCGCGTTCCTGGGGGACGGCAGGGCACTCCTCCGCCCCCGGCAGCGGCTTCCTCGCTCCAGGCGGTCGGGGAGTCCCGTCCCCACTCGCCTCGCAGACAGCGGCCGTTCCCCGCGTCCGGGTGGTCGGGCTACTCCGTCCCCCGTCGGACGGCAGCGGCGCTCCCCTAGGTGGACGGCAGTGTCGAGGACCCTGCGACGGGAATCCCTCCTCCTTCCCGGGTTTCGGCACCAGTGTAAGGGAGTTCAGTGGAAAGGAGGAGGCGAGAACCGGCTTGACAACTTAAATAATAATTTAATGAACAACTTAAAAACACAACCAAAACCAAACAATTAAAAACACACAGTACAGCTGCCTGCATTCTCTCTCTCTCTCGAACTGTCGTCCCCGGCCGCCTTTATCCCTCGCGCGCCCCATCAGGCTGATTGGGGACCGGGTGTGTCTCATTCCAGCCCGGCCCCGCCCTCCTCGGCTCTACAATTATATTGTAAAGACAAATTTAAAATGTTATTATTAATAATAGACCATTTTGCAGTTGCAGTTATCATAAATATACTATACTAGGCTACTAAAACAGCTAAATAACCTCATTTTCATAAGAACAAAAATTTATTTTTTATAAAGATAATGCAAAATACGGTTTCATATTATTAATAGAAATATGAATGGCCGTTACATTGAAAACCCCTGAAGTATGTGAAAGAACACTGTTTTAGTCTTAGAACTGTTTTGGTTAGGTATTAAGTATTTTAGGTATAAAAGGTATTTTAATGTAATTGCTACTCAAAAGTTGCCGAAAACATTGCAACGGGTGGTACCTTTCATGTCATATCCATTCAAAAAAGTATGTTCTCGTGCTTGTGCATGCACCGATTTTAGTTGAAAAAATATTTGACCTACAATCGACAACTTTACATGAAATTAGTCTGGCCTGTCATGAAAATAATGTCACATCACAAAAAATGTATTGTCCTTTATGCACAAAATTAAACATAAAATTTATGCAAAAAATTAAACTTGAAAATGTAAACTTAAAATCATGAAAAATAAATAATTTTTTCTAATGAAAATTGGAATAAAGAGCTAATATACTGTATATTATGTAATGTAAGTGGAAATATTTTACTGAATATAATTTTTTTAAATGAATGTTTATATTTCTATTACTATTTTATTATTTTCCCCATTGTTTTCCTTCTTTTTAATAATAATAATTAAAAAAAGAGTTGTTCAGTTTGAAAACTGAACATATCTCATTAAAGTTTAAAACAAAACGGTGAACTTGTGTACATCTTGTGGATTCACGGGTGAAGGCCAGGGTATGTACAGTAGGCATTTTTAGTAATACAAATGTAAGTTTCCCCAAAAACACAGCAGGAGAATGTAATGTCTGTGATCTGACGGGGGTTAATTCTCCTGCAGCTGAAGGTTAACTGCAGGTGGCTGCTTGGTTCTCGCCATTTCTCTCGAAAAACATCACATTTGGCAGCCCACTCAAAATGAGCCACGTGAGTGACAGGGAGACACGCAATCTTACATACAATGATTCCTTTTTTTTTTTTTTTTTATACCAGCCAATGTTCCATTTGACCTCTGTCGATCAAGTCTCTTAACTTACCTTGTGTACACCTTTAGCGTGGCACAGGGTGTGTATTTTATACTTAACTCTAGTGTGTAGGCAGTAGGCACCCAAATAGCTATGTAAAACAGAAATGAAAATTTTTAGATTAACCTTTTTGTGTGTGTGTGTGTGTGTGTGTGTTAACTGTACCTTCTAAAAAAATCTACATAAATGAATACAGCTCCTTTGTCAACATGATCACACACAGGAAAAATACATGTTGCTTCCGAAAGTTCATATACCCTGAAATCAACCCATACTGCTGAATTAAAGACAAGCATTCCCTATCAGACATTTTTGCATTAATTTAAGTATCAACACATTTCCTTCTAGCACCACTAATAGTGTTACACGAACAACTTCCGAGACACGAGTTCTGGTTCCAAGGAACCAGGAAGTAATCACGTTTACATAAACAATGGTGAGCGCGATTGAGAGGTTTCATCTTTGTCTTGAATAAAAAAAAATTCTCCACTGACAGTTAGGTTTAGTGTTTGGGTTTGGGTCAGGGGGTAGAGTTAATAAAATATGCATTACTGTTGACTATTACATCGTTTACAACTAAAAATACAATTGGCATTTGGCGCCACACTGTGGACATTTACCCATAGACTGGGCCTCACACATTCCCAAACATTCAACAACACTTCCAGGTTTGGCCACTGGGGAAAGTGATTTGAATTTAAGTACAGACTTAAAGGTGCCCTCAGTAACTTTTGTCTTTGTGTCATCTTGGACTTACACTGACACCTAGTGGTTTGGATGCAGCATTATTTAAAATCAATAGTTCCCTATCTGTCACTCACTCGACATTATGTCAATGTAGTGACACTAGGGGTCGCCCTTGGGAGCCCTAAACACCTCTGATGTTTGAGAAAGGGCCAATGAAAATTGCCGAGTGGAATTTGCGTGCCACTCCCCCAGACATACGGGTATAAAAGGAGCTGGTGTGCAACCACTCATTCAGATTTTTTCTTCGGAGCCGAGCGGTGATGATGTATTCCACTGCCAATCCATTCTCCTCTGTAGAAAGCAAGCGATCTCCACGGCTGTTGGATTTCACACCGCATCACAGTGGTTTCTCCCCCTCTCGCATAGATCTCGCCTTTCCGGTTATGTGAAGTTCCTGGTTGCGGTCATTATCTCTCCGCTTCTGACAGTCACGATCACTGCCTTACATGTCTGGGCTCCAGACATACTGAGACAGCGTTCGTGGATGGTTCATGCCCACACTGCGAGAGTATGACCATGGCCACGTTGCGATCGCGGCTTTCCTTCCTCAGAGGGAAAGCCACTCCAGCCACTCCCTGCCCCGGTTCTTCGGCTCGCGGGTACAAGAACGTGACGGTTAGCGCTGGGGCAATCGGGCGACTTCAATAGAAGTAACTCCGCCGGGTGAATCCCCACAGACCTCCCATTCCCCAACACGCTCGTGCGCCCCTATTGAGTTCTGGGATGAGTCAGGTGGCCCGCCTCAGAGCGGGTTCGACCTCTCATTCGGCACTCAGGAGGAGGATGAGATCTCGATAGCAGCATCGGAGAGCAGGCTGCTTCAGTCCGATGCAGAGGACTCGGCTGGGCTTCCGCCTTCGGATGTGGTTGCCCAGTCTGAGGCTGACGCTGAGCTGATGGCCATGCTTGCCCGGGCTGCCACGAGCATCAGGCTAGAGTGGAACCCTCCACCCTGCCCCGAACCCTCGCGGCTTGATGATTGGTTCCTGGGGTCGGAGCGCCACTCACGGCTGTGCTACGCCCCGGTGCTTTTCGTCCCGTAGGTGCATGAAGAACTCGCAAAGTCATGGCAGGCACCTTACTGCTGCTCTCACCACCCTCGACGGCGGGGCAGCCTTTTCGGCGACACTGTCAAAGACTTCGCGCAGCAGTTTTCGACGGTAAAGCAGTAGACCGAGGCCATTCAGCACATCTTGCCCCGGCATGGTTCAAGATCGCACACCCTGTCTGCCCGTCATCGTGGCGATCCTCCTGCAGCAGCAACATCGGCTCCACGCAGGAAGTTGACATCCCCGTCTCACGGTCCATGACCAAGAACCCTAGGAAGGCTTCTAAGCGCTCCTGAGATGGACAACCCGGAGGTGAGGAGACTTGCCCCACATTTGGAGGTGGTAGACAGACCACTCCATCCCCTGGTGGAGTGCCGGAGGGAGAATCCTTGGTTCCCTTTTTTGAGTTCGCCGCACACCCGAAGCTGTGCACCGAGCATTCGCTCAGCACACCCACACACAGGCGGTTGTGGCTGGCTACGAGGACACTCAGCCTCCTCCCCCATCGCTGACCATCCTAAGTTGGGTACGCGGAGCAAGGTAAGTGCATTAAAGTCTCTCCCTATACAGCAAGATCGGGACATGAGGCCCCCCGTCATAGCACTCCCCACTCTGCCACGAGGCGTCAACAGCGGTCGTCCCCTTGGTGCCCCTCGCCCAGAGTTTGGAGGTGTGGTTAACGCTCTCCAACCCATCGTGATGGCTGGCCAGGACGATCAGACTCAGCTACACGATTCAGTTTGCCAGGTGCCCGGCAGTGTCAAAAGCCCTACGTGCAGAAGCCCTACGAGATATGTTGTGTGCGCACAGGGACCTGGTACTCAGCCACATCAGCCGATTGGGGCTTCAGGTCAACTGGGAAAAGAGCAAGCTCACCCCTGTGCAGAGCATCTCTTTTCTCAGGATGGAGTTAGACTCGGTCGCTATGTCCGCTCGTCTCACGAACAAGTGCGCTCAGTCGGTGCTGAATTGACTGAAGGTATTCAGGGGGAGAACAGCAGTCCCACTGAAACAATTTTAGAAGCTCCTGGGGCATATGGCAACCTCGGCGGCGGTCACGCCCCTCGGGTTGATGCATATGAGACTGCGTCAGCACTGGCTTCAGACTCGAGTCCCAAGATGGGCATGGCACCGCGACACACATCGCGTGGCTATCATGCCGATCTGCCGCCGCTTGTTGAGCCCTTGGACGGACCTGCATTTCTACGGGCAGGGGTTCTACTAGAGCAGGTCTCCAGGCGAGTCGTCGTCACGACAGATACCTCCAAGTTGGGTTGGGGCACCATTTGCAATGGGCACGCAGCCGCAGGACAGGCCCTCATCTGCGTTGGCACATCAGCTGCCTCGAGTTGCTTATGGTATTGCTAGCCCTGCGGAGGCTTCAGCCATTGATCCAGGGCAAGCATGTATTGGTCCGGACAGACATGGCGATGGTAGTGTACATAAACCGCCAAGGTGGTTTACTCTCGCCCTCATGTCGCAACTCGCCCGCTGTCTCCTCCTCTGGAACCAGCAGCGGTTCAAGCCGCAGTGGGCCACTCACATCCCCGGCGAACTCAATTGCACAGTGGACATGCTGTCGTGGCAGGTGACGCTCAGGGGAGAGTGGACGCTCCACCCCCAGGTCCGGCTGATTTGGAGTCAATTTGGCGAGGCACAGGTAGACCTGTTTGCCTTCCGGGAATCCTCCCATTGCCCACTGTGGTATTCCCTGACCGAGGCCCCTTTCGGCATGGATGCACTGGCACACAGCTGGCCCCAGGGTCTGCGCAAATATCTTTCATCCACGTGAGTTCCCGGGATTGGTGAACCCTGAATTCCTCCCTCAGCACCTGCGGCAAGCAAATTCGGTGTAGGAATTCGACGCCAGGCCCAGTACTTGTGTCAGTATGCCCTGTTCAGGTCAGCCCCTGTACTGGGATAGGTGCTCCATATGCATTGGTTCCCTGTCAGTAATCCCATATGATGTAATCTTCCATGGTACGGTCTCCCTAATGGTAGACCCGTATCTCCACTTTGGCAGAGTCCCCTCTGCCACCGGTCGCCGTGTTTGTAGAGCTCCGTCCCCTCTGGTTAGGACCTAACACGGGGACTTCCTCCACATGCGATACTGCCAATAAAGAATCGGTAAGCCCATGTGATGTATTTCCACACAATTACCTCCCCTTCTGGCAGGGTGTGGTCTCCACGGTGTCTTTTTCCAAGGACACCTACCCCGACGCGAATACGTTTTGGCCCCAGCTGGAATCAAGCGAGTTCTTTCTCCGGGAGAAGAAAGAAGAGAAACGGCCGAACCAGCTGCTGCGGCCTGTTCCCATTGTGGGCATGTCTGACCCCCCCTTTTATGCTTTCAGGGGGCGAGGGTCCATACGACTTGCACGGGGCATTGGGAAGGTTACGATGGGGCCGGTGCACTTGTTACTTGGCACGCAGTGGCCTGTCTGCACCTGTACCGCCGATCCACATAACACAGTTACGCAGTTCAGCTGGTTGTGGCATTTCGTATAGGGACCCCTAGTGTCACTACATCGACACAATGTCAAGTGAGTGACAGATAGGGAACGTCTAGGTTATTGTTGTAACCCCCGTTCCCTGATGGAGGGAATGAGACGTTGTGTCCCTCCTGCCACAACACTGAACTACCCGCTGTGATCACCGGGACTCTGTCTCAGCTCCTCAGCATAAACCTGAATGAGTGGTTGCACACCAGCTCCTTTTATACCCGTATGTCCAGGGGAGTGGCATGCAAATTCCACTCGCCAATTTTCATTGGCCTTTTCTCAAACATCAGAGGTGTTTGGGGCTCCCAAGGGCGACCCCTAGTGTCACTACATCGACACAACATCTCATTCCCTCCATCAGGGAACGGGGGTTACAACAGTAACCTAGAGGTTTTCAGTTTCAGATGCCATTTTAGAAATGTAGTATTCACAGTCAGCCATGATTAATTTAATCGATGAGTGAAAGTGTCAAATAACAGGATGGTTACTGAGATTAAGCGAGTAGTATTCAGCTGGTCATGTGATTCTAACATGGCAGTCCCCATGTACGGACCCTCTTCATGTAGAATAAAACAGCTTTTATAAGTAGGGGTGTGCAGCGGAGCCATTATCTGTATTTGTATCTGTATCTGTTCATATGATGAAATTATCTGTCTCTGTATTCGGACAGAACCAGGTGTGGGTGAGACTTAAACCGGAAGTGTGTCAAAACTAAATGAAAAGGCCATTTATAGTTTCTATTAATAAAATATGTATTGTATATTCCTTTTCATAATAATAGCCTAATAATAATTATAATAGTTATTATTATTATTATTATTATTATTATACAATTATTATTTACAAATATTATTATTATTTTTATTTTTTTCTTACCAGATGAAGCTGAATTTGTTGGCCACATTAACTGTGGAATATGTTGTGGTTTCTCCTGGTATTTCAGATATTAATATCTGCATGAAACAGAATTTTTGTTTGTCTGTGCATGTATAACAACATTATTCTGGAGGCAAGAGGTGTCAAGCAAAATGTGAAATGTCAAGCACACATTTTTCAGTGAATAATAAATACAAATTCAAACATTGAAATAAAATCAATATAGCCTATAAACAGGTGAAAGTCGCATAAATCTTTCAGGATTTTTTTACGATAGGACGCCATTATTTAGTTAAATAGTAATAATAATGTTAAATTTATATAGTGCCTTACCAGAGTTCAAGAACACTTAACATTTTCAAATTTAGCACAGTTTAAAGAAGAAGAAGAAAAAAAAAGATGGAGCATGTTTCAGTTTCTTAGTTTTACATAAGGAGGAATATCCCTAAAAGATGAATATTCTATGGAGCATTTAAACCTTTATGGACATTTTTTACTTTTTTCAGAATAAAGTCTTAACCATTTAATAACCTTAATCACTGATGTGAATATAAATGTGGTCAACTTTAAGAGACATGTAGACGAGCTCCAACATTAAATCACTTCTGCTCAGTAATTTAACATTGCGCTCAGGTTTAGGCTATAAATATATACATGAGAATCACGTGTGAATCATGTGATACATAAACATAGACATTTCAAGAAGTGGAAAGTGTATATGATGTCATATCTTAATTAATGTTACACTTGACAATGTAACATCCAGGTTGTTACCCCTCCTACCAACCACCAGAAGGACCCCTCTCCCGAATACTAACCCTGTACTGTTTTTTCTTTGGTGATTTCCTGTTTGAACTATATAAATAACATGCTGTTCCATTTTGACTCTGTGAAGTATTGCCAGTTTACCCTGCCTTACCAAGCATTTTTCCATTGCCATTGCTGATTGTTCTCTTGTTATGACCATTGCCTGTTTTCCTGGATTCCCTTTGTTTTGTTTGCCTTGTTGGACTGTCTTTTTGGTTTATTGGATTATACCACCTGCTTAACAACTACCTCTATTTGCCTGCCGATTTGGATTGTTTGCTTGTGTACTTTAATAAACTTCCTGCACATGGATCCTAACACCGTCTCCATGGCCAGTTCGTTACAGAATACTTCGCCTAACATGGATCCAGCTGAAGTTTCACAGCTCCAGGCCACATTCGCGCATCAGTGAGGTATTAAGGGGTTACCAAGACCAGCTGAACAACCTACGAGCTGCCAATGAATGTTTGACACAATACATTCACTCACTGCCAGCTCCCCATGCTAAACCGGTAAGCTTTGCTCTACCTGATAAGTTTGATGGTTCTGCTGAAAAATGCTGGGGTTTTTTATGACTATGCAAGGTTTTTTTCTCAAATCAGCCTGAATCATTTGATCAAGATGCCAGGAAATGTTCTTATTTGATGTCACTGCTTACCGGCAAAGCTCTCGATTGGGCCGCCGCTGTTTGGGATAAAGATACTCAAATCCAGGTTTCATTTGATTACTTCGTTCAACAAATCCACAAAGTCTTCGTGTATCCAGCGGGCGGCCAAGATATCTCTGTTCAGCTACTTCATCTACGCCAGGGTCATCAATCAGCAGTGGATTATGTAGTTCTGTTCAGGACACTAGCGGCTCAGAGTGGGTGGAATGATGTCGCTCTGAAGACTGTTTTCCATGAAGGGCTTAACCTGAAACTCAGGACGGAACTGACTTGCAAGGCTGAAGATACGAATCTTTCTGAATACATAACTATGGCCATCAAGATTGATAACCTGCTTCAGAATGCTTCATGGCCTCAGTTTCACTTCACCTCAAATTCTACAGACTCAGTACAGGCCCAGGCATCCACTGTATCACCCGAACCCATGCAAGTTGCATACAATCGTGTTTCCATGGAGGAATGCCAACATCGACACAACGAAAACCTTTGCTTTTACTGTGGTTCACCAAGTCATTTCAATGCTGCATGTCCACACAAGAAATCAAGTTCCCCTGAGTCAAGGCAGCACGTGAGTACCATGAACATTATATCACCCATCTCACATAATTTTCTGTTGCCTGTAGAGATCTCCATTGGTGATCATGTAAGATGTGTTACAGCATTAGTGGATTCTGAGGCTGCTGTTAATCTCATTAATCAGGAGATTGTTCAAGAACTCAACATACCCACCACTGAATGCTTTCCTAAGATTAACATCACTACTGTTGACAATGCACCTATTGGTACTGGCATAACACAACAGACTGTTCCTATAACCATCAAGATTGGTCTTTCATGTAGAGAATATCTCACTATATGTCATCAACTCACCCAAGCATGCTCTTATCCTGGGTCATCCCTGGCTGGCCATCCACGACCCATCGATATCCTGGAACCAAGGTGAGCTCACACATTCATCAAGTTTCTGTCATAAACATTGTCTCCATGTTGTTGTTTCCAGACCTTGCCTTATCACCAGTACTGAGAGTCCTGAATCACAGAAGGGGACCACGATTCTAAGGAGTATGCAGAGTTCAGTGAAGTGTTTAGTAAGATTAAAACTCCTCCTCATCGTCCATGGGACTGTGCTATTGAACTTCTGTCCAATACAGCTCCACCGGGAAGCAAGGCCTATGCATTGTCATGCCCCGAAACCCTTGCCATGGAGAATTTACATTGAGGAAGCCCTTGCCTCCGGTTACATCCGTCCCTCCACCTCCCCATCTGCTGCAGGTTTCTTTTTCATAGAGAAGAGGGATGGAGGTCTACATCCCTGTATCGACTATCGAGGCCTGAACTTGATCTAAGGAATGCTTATAACCTCGTCAGTATTCGAGAAGGGGATGAGTGGAAGACTGCTTTCATCACCACCAGGGGGCACTATGAATATTTGGTCATGCTGTATGGACTTGCTAACGCCACCTCAGTTTTCCAGTCCTTTATCAATGAAATATTCAGAGACTTACTGAATCATTGTGTGGTGGCCTACATTGACAACATCCTCATCTACTCACAAAACATGGAACAACATATCCAGCAGGTCAAGACAGTCTTATCACATCTCCAGGAACACCAACTATTTTTCAAGGCAGAAAAGTATGAGTTCCATACCTCTCATACCACTTTCCTGGGTTACAATATCAGCCATCAAGGTGTAGAGATGGATGTCTCAAAGGTAACAGCAGTCACCGAATGGCTTCGACCTTCTAAAATCAAGGAACTACAGTGGTTCCTGGGCTTTGCCAACTTCTATTGCCATTTCATTTGGAATTACAATACCATTGCAGCACCACTCACGTCGTTGCTCAAGGGAAAGCCAAGCAAGTTGCCATGGAATGATGCCGCATACCAAGACTTCATTTCCTTCAAGTCAAGCTTCACGACCGCTCCGATATTGAAACATCCTGACCCCAATCTTCCCTTCGTCGTTGAGGTAGACACTTCAGATTGTGGGATTGGAGTGGTCCTGTCACAACGTCACGGAACACCAGGCAAGCTTTACCCTTGTGCCTTTTTCTCCAGGAAGTTGAACTCAGCTGAACGTAACTATGATGTGGGGAATAAATAATTACTTTCCATGAAAGCGGCACTCGAGGAATGGCATCACTGGTTAGAGGGGGCAGTCCACCCATTCCAAGTTATCACCGATCACAAGAATCTTGAATATATCAAGACAGCCAAGAGATTGAACCCAAGTCAAGCACGGTGGTCATTGTTTTTCACCAGGTTCAATTTTACAGTCACTTACCATCCTGGCAGAAAGGTCATCAAGGCAGATGTACTATCACGCAGACATGATCCACCTCACCTCCAACCTCACCCTGGGTCCATCCTGCCACCATCTGTCATCATAGCACCAATTAGCTGGGACATCATGGAGGAGATACAACGAGCACAACAGCAGGAACTGTCAAAACCTAACTGCACCCCTATCAAGCACTACGTACCCCAAGCTCTATGCCAGAGGACTATCCAGAGGGTCCACACTTCCCTGAGCACAGGACACCCTGGTATCCAAAGAACTGTTACCCTGGTATGTAATTCTTTCTGGTGGCCATCATTGATTAATGATGTGACTAACTATGTGAAGTCTTGTCAGGTGTGTGCCCAATCCAAGACCCCCAGAGAACTGCCCACGGGGTTGCTTCAACCACTGCCCATACCACAAAGACCATGGTCTCACCTGTCCATCGACTTCGTCACAGACCTGCCAAACTCCCATGGATATACTACCATTCTGCTAATAATTGATCGATTTTCTAAATCATGTAGACTTGTCCCTCTCAAGGGTTTACCCACTGCCATGGAAACCGATAATGTTTTGTTCCACCAAGTGTTTAGGATCTATGGATTACCAGAGGACATTGTGTCCGATCGAGGTCCATAGTTCACGTCCCGAGTTTGGGAGGCGTTCTGCAAACAACTGGACATTAATGTGAGTCTCACCTCTGGTTATCACCCTCAGGCCAATGTACAGGTGGAACGTCTAAACCAAGAGATTGGCAGATATCTTCGGAGCTATTGTAGCCATGAACAGGAGAAGTGGAGGGACTTCCTGCCCTGGGCCGAATATGCACAGAATTCCCTCATTCATACCTCTATGGGTTTAACCCCCTTCCAATGCATGCTGGGCTACCAACCTCCTTGGTCAGGAGAAACTTCTATGGTGCCAGCAGTGGACGATTGGTTTAGGCAAAGCAAGAGGGTGTGGGACAGTGCACAGCGGTCCGAGCACAACGCTTCCAGGCTGACCGACGGAGGCGCCCCCATCCCAACTATTAGCCAGGACAGAGGGTCTGGTTGTCCACAAGGGACCTCAAGTTGCGGAAACCCTGCAGGAAGCTCAGTCCAAGGTATGTGGGTCTTTTCAGAATTATCCGTCAAATAAACCCAGTTACTTACTGTTTAGAGCTTCCTGCTAATTACTGCATTTCTCCTTCCTTCCATATGTCCTTGCTGAAACCTGGCGTCTGGCTCTGGAACCACGGATTCTGAGCCTCCACCTCCACTGGAGGTAGATGGAGCCCAGCGTATATGGTCAGAGAGATCATGGACTCAAGATGACGAGGGAGCCAGATGCAATACTTGGTGGACTAGGAGGGCTACGAACCAGAGGAGAGATCATGGGTAGCCGCCAAGGACATATTGGACCAGTCCCTGATCCAAGAATGTCACCATGCCCATCCTAATCGTCCAGCACCACGACCAAGGGGATGTCCCAGTAGAAGAACACTAGAAGTTGTTTGGAGGGGGGGGGGGTTCTGTAATATCCGAGGTTGTTATCCCTCCTACCAACCACCAGAGGGAGCCCTCTCCCGAATACTAACCCTGTACCGTTTCTTTTGGTGATTTTCTGTTTGAACTATATAAATACCATGCTGTTCCATTTTGACTCTGCGAAGTATTGCCAGTTTACCCTGCCTTACCAAGCGTTTTTCCATTGCCATTGCTGATTGTTCTCTTGTTATGACCATTGCCTGTTTTCCTGGATTTACTGACTTTGGATACCCCTTTGTTTTGTTGGACTGTCTTTTTGGTTTATTGGATTATACCGCCTGCTTAACAACTACTGTACCTTTATTTGCCTGCCGATTTGGATTGTTTGCTTGTGTACTTTAATAAACTTCCTGCACATGGATCCTAACACCGTCTCCATGGCCAGTTCGTTACAGACAAGCTCCAGACACGCACAATTAACAGAGACAGCAAACAGAGTTAAGACCGTGCCCATCCGTTCTGAAATCACAACGTGCACATTTTCATTCATAAGGTTTACACTTTAGAAATATTGGATACACAGATTCATAAATTCTTTGTAATTTTGGATATGTTTATTTAAAATGTTGCTTTATCCTTGTGCTTTTTGGATAATCAATCAAACAAATATTTTTTATATATTATTTGAATGAATCCGCATGGGCACATCCCTATTTATAAGGTTACTGAAATAACTGGAATCTTCATTTTAATGTGAGTGGTCATGATTTCCTGCATATATTGCAAAATTACAATTCATGTCTTTAGGAGTTAAACTTTTTAAATAAGGAAAAGTGCACCTTTAAAAATGTTGCCGAATTAACTGTGTGATCGGTCTGTTCTCAACCCATTGGCCTATTTTTGTTGTTTTAAGCATAAATCAAACTAAATGCCAATAGGGTAAATGCAGTTCAATATATACAGTATGCTTGATATATTTTATTAACCAACTGCCAACTTGTCGCCAACTCAATTCTCAAGAGAGAACAAATCAAATAATCAAACAACATCAGAATGTTCAAATCATATAGAAAAATAATAAAATATGAAAGTGTCTGTGTTTCTTTCAAAAGCTTTCACAATACTTCAATCAGTCTGGCTGAAAGCAACAAAGCACTTACGAGAGATTTTCTCTCACTGCAGACCCCGATTCACAATGCATGGCCGATGAACACATGCTCAATTTGCTGCTATTCTTTACACAGCGATACAGTTAATGGATCTCTTGATAATGGCATCTGGAATGGGCATTAGCTCTCTCTGTTTTCAATATCTCCCTGATCAAAATTTTTTCCTCGATGAAGCAGAAAGATTTTTCCAAAACTACAACAGTGACATTTCAGCTCAAGTCAAAGGGCCCGTAACGTTTTAGCTACACTTTCAGATACAAAGTCCTAAATGACCTACATACTGAAAGTATGCTTCACAAAACACATCTATTATTCATTAAGCTAAGACTACCTTAAAATGGGATTTTGGAAATAAACTATGCAGCAGGGCCATAAGAACTGCCCATTTGAAAAAAAAAACAAAAAAAAAACTTCTCACGTTTTGGTGTTGTTTATGTGTTTTCTGCCCCAAGTGCACAAGGTTTGACCTGTTAGCATTGGCTAGTTAGCTCCTGTTGGTAGATGCAAACAGATGCTTTCTCCTGGTATTATAGACCCCTTTAAGTTAAAACTTTCTCAGTCAAATTCAAACCCTTCCCCTATACATCCTTGCAACACACCTTCTTCATTGACACCAAAAGATTGACAGCATCTGATGTAGCATAAACCAGTGTGTAGGTGCCCTAAATCTACAATGTCTAGTGTGCACAAAATGGACAGTTCGGACATTCAGAAAGCATACATACGATTTTAGCAGACAAAACATTCAACCTACTGTCGCCGAATTTTCGAGAGATCAGTCTGGGTTAAATTCTTGTTTGTCAAGGGATTATCACTGCAGCTGTTGCAAACAATTGCCCTACATCCTAACCGAAATCAAAAGGTTCGTAGCATTCTCCGATGTAGCTAGTTATAGCTACAATGTCTTGCTACAATCTCTAAATATCAATGAGCAAAAAAGAAACCTTGCATTTTAGATTAAATATTTTTATTGTTGTACCTCCTTACCAAACCTAAATGAAAACAGTTTCTTTGGGTATCGTCAAACATGTAATTACTGAGTCACTCTGTTTGAGGTGTCTAACTCAGAGTGGCTCATTTTGGAAACATATTTGATGATAAATCCTTCCCCTCCAAGTCATCTTCATTCCCCGTAGGCTGTCCTTCCATTGCTTTTCAGCCAGAGCGAACCATGTAGCATGTCTCTGAGGGGGTGTATAATTCTCTGCCTTTGTCTGGAGAGCTGGACTGCGCATGTAAACCTCTGGTTGTGATGGACAGAGTCTGTAAAGACTGGCAATGTGATTATGCACAGCTTAGGTCTGAAAGCCCAGGGCCTAAATACCCAATAGGCTGGTCCTGGCCCCAGCTGGGAGAGCATTGTTATCCCATTTCACAATGCGAACCTGGAAGAGCTGTCTTTTGAAATTGTCACTCATTTCTATAAAATCCTGGATGCATTCCAGTGTAGCATCCTGGGGACAAGGCGTATGTGTTTTTCTCGTAATGTTGTGTTTGTTTTGAGGGTGTGTGCAGTTCTGGTTGAGGGCAATGGGGGACATTTTAATAACGTGCTTTTCATTTTTGTTGTGGGTGTATTGATTTAGCAAGCAAGAATCTGTCACTGATAAGCTGTATTATTTGTTCTACTATCTATTGAAAACAATTCACAGTTAAAAAAAATATTTTTTCTCTTCCTCTCTCTGCCTTGGACACACACTAACTAATGTGAATTATTATTATTATTATTTTAATTATTTTATGTTTTTACAACATATTGCAAGACTTGCAAATGTTTCATTGCATGCATCATTTTATTTAACAATTTATAATTCACATAATAATGACAATAAAACTACAATAATAGTTTTTAAATGTGTAAAAGTAACATTAATAAATGCAATTAAAATACAAATCTGCTTTGAGTACAAGCATTGTTTCATTAAAAATGTACCAATCACATAGTAATAATACTAATACTAATAATTATAATAATGATAATACAATTATAATAACAGTTTATTAATTAATAAAATTACAATGAATACAATTCAAATAAATTATAAATTCTGCTTTGCATGCACACATTATTTCATTCAATATTTTATGTTTCACGTAATAAAAGTAATAAGAATAAATTATATTAATAGTTTATAAGTATATCAAATTAAAATTAATATAATACAATGAACATAAGTCAAAATTAAAAACATACTGCTTTGCATGCATACATTATTTCATAAAAAAATATAATTCATATAATACTAATAAATGATAATAGTTTATAAAAACGCAAAATTTATATTAATAAATCAAATCAATGCATTATTTCATGAAAAATTACTCATTCGCATAATAATAATAATAATAGTAATAATGCTAATAAATTATAATAATAGTTTATAAACATGTTACAATTAATAAACAAAATTAACAGAAAAATTCTGCTTTGCATGTACGCATTATTTCATTAAAAATAATAATTTACATAATAATAATAATAATAATAGTAATACATTTCAATAGTTTATAAAAATCCTAAATTAAAATTAATAAAATTAATGCAATATTTAATTAAATCACTCATTAACATATTATTATTATTATTATTATTATTATTATTATTAATAATAATATAAATAATAATAATACAACTATAATAATATTTTTAATGTATAAAATTCAAATTAATAAATACAAATAAAATACAAACTCAGATTTGCATAAACACACAAAATATTAATCATTCACATAAATATAGTAAATATATTGTTATTGTTATTGTTATAATAAAAACGATGTTAGGTGAGGTTTAAAATGCAACAGTCAGTTTTGTTTAATATTTATCTCTTTCCTTTATATACTGTATATATCTCTCTATCCACCAAAGAGATCCTAAAATAATGGTTAAAGACCCATAAAATAATAATAATGTGTATGAAATTACAGACCTTACATACATCCTGAAGAAAAAGAACCTGCTATAGCAACTCTGTAATTCAAGATTATCTCCTTTATTCCCTCTAGCCTAGTACTAAATCAACAATCTTAGTATGAATCTCATGAATAATTATAGATCTTTAATTATCATGACTTTGACAAAAAGAGCATGCCCTGTCATGCATGCCAAACAGTAGACACGTTTGTGGAACCTAAATGTATTTCATAAAGGCTACGTGCTAAAACCAATCATAGTGGCTTCAGTACAGATTCAGTACATGTTGTACCACATAGCAGAAGTGCAAGTGTTTACAGCCGAAGAACGCCTCTGCCCTCTGCCTGTAGCAGGAGGTAACGTGAACTAATACTAAATACATTTTTATTTATTTTTTGAAAATTGTTCACTGCATAGATTCATGATGTCATCATTTGACCTTGAATTCAAATACTCTAGGTGAAACCAATGGAAGTGCTGTATCAATACAAACCTCTTAATGCATTTTTAAATTGCACTTGTCTTTACTTTTAGATACGTAAGAATCACATAACTGCAGTATATGCAAACAAAAACAATAAAGCACAAAGGACTACAGCGAGCAGTTTTAATCGTCTTCATGGTTGTCATGGTGCAGTATTCAGTCACGACAATTATGCTCCAGAAGTCTGACGCAAACCACAGCATAATGGAGACTTTGAGTCCTTGTGAACCTCAAATGGACATGAAAGGTATGAACACAGCAAAGAAAACTGCAGAACTGAGCTTGACTATAAATTATTTAAAACCAGTAGCCTTCCATTCCATAATTCAGTGTGGCCTATATTGGATAATGCCACATTTGTTGTTACGCTCTCTTTCATGACTTTTTTCTTTGCTTTCTGACTCTGCTTAAACTCATTATATTCAATGATAATGAACAGCCAAAAGTTACTGCTTTTACAAAATGCTGAAAGTATCATTATTGTTTAATTTCTCAATTATTGCTGAACACCCCTTAAATAGCCTATAGTGCATGATAGATTGTGGATTTTTTTATTTTTATTTTTTTTTTACTTTAGATAGTGTTTCACTTTTCATAAAAGGTATTCTTCTCAAATGATTGTCTATAAACAGTATTTTCATTATGACAACTTGCCACATACAGAGTAGAGAGTATACATGCTGTACCGAGTAATACTAGTATTGAGTAATAACAGAGAATATTTAGCGCAAGATGGAGCATTTGTATTAAAATAAATGGGAGAAATTGGAACACCCAAGGGTGGATGTAGAACAGGAAGCCTTACAAGTAAAAGAGCCAGTCACCTTTTAGGCTATGTCCAAATGAATCTGCATACATTTGAAAACGGTGTTTCTCTGTCCACACAGCAGTTTTCAAACGTTTTTCCAAAAGTTGCTCATCCACACTAAAACTCTTAGATTCCCTTACTGCGCATGCGATGGTCTGAAACGCAATTGTCCTCGTATTCTGTCGCTGGTCAACAAGTCCAAGTAAACTTCATGTCATCTTTAAAGGAATGCAATGTGAAGGTTGTACAAAGTAATATTTATCTTTGTGGCAGCGGGGGCGTGGTCGAGCATCCGTCCAGGGAGAGAGAAAGTGGTAAAGGTGCTGACACTTGAGCTAAATGTCTAACACCTGTCTCTAATTCCAGTGAGCATGGGGAGAGCGGCATATAAGCGGCCACACGACCAGCAGACAGAGAGAGAGTCAGGGGCAAGAAACATTATTGTTGAGCTGATGAAATTATTGATGAATGAAACTGATGAATTATTATTGTGAAGAGTTATTATTGTGAAACTGCTGAGTCATTGTCAAGCTGTAAAGCACTGGAGTATATTAATTAAAGCCTTACTTGTGAGGAAACCGCTCTCCTGTGTCCTCCTGCTGTGAAGGTCTTTTACACTGGTGCCGCAACCCGGGAATTGGTTTAAAGACCGCACGCCCCATGGAGTCCTTTCCACTGTCCGACATCATCAAGTCCCTCACCGACCTACATCGGACCCACCAACAGGCTCTGCTTGAGCTCTGCCAAGATCAGGAATGCCACTTCCATGAGGTCCTTAGAGCTCAGGCAGAGGACCAGCAGGCCATTCGGAGCCTTCTCAACCAGGAGAAAGCCCTGGCAGTGATCCCGGACAACAGCAGACCCCTGTCCCCACCCACGCTGATGAAGATGGGGTAGAAGATGACCCGGAAGCCTTCCTCGACTTGTTCGAGCACACCGCTGAAATCTGGGGCTGGCCGCATGCTCAGTGGATGGCCGGGCTCATCCCTTTGCTGACCGGGGAAGCCCAGCTTGCAGCACAACTGCTGGCGGCTAATCTCCTGGTCTACAGCGACCTGAAGAAGACCATCCTGCAGCGGGTCGGCCGGAGCTCAGAGCAATACCGACAACTGTTCCGCACGATGAAGCTGGAAGGAGCTGGCCGCCTGTTCGCCTTCTCTCAGTGGCTCCGTGATGCCTGCCGGAAATGGCTGCTGGTGGGGGACCGCGGCGTCGACAACGTGGTCGACAAAGTGGTGCTGGAACAGCTGATCCCCGGCTTCCAGAAGGGACGGCGGAATGGGTCCAGTGCCATCGCCCAGTGTCGCTGGAGGAAGCGGTCCAGTTGGCGGAGGACCATATGGCGGCGTGCCCAAGGGCGGAAGAGTCCTCTCCCTCTCTCTCTCCTCCCCCTGTGTTTCCTCCCATCTCTTTCCCCTCCCCCCTCCCCTCTTACTCTGTCCTCTCTCCAGGTCCTGTTCCTGCACCCCGGAGGCGTGGAAACCCGCCGCCGAAGCTGGCTCCTCGCTCGCGCCAGTTTATCCCTTTTCCGGTGACTTCAGTGCCTTCCCACTCTTCCCGCTGCAGCCTCTCCCATCCTCGGGGGATTTCCCGAAGGGGATTTCCCTTTGGAGCAGCTGTGAGACGAAACCCTCAAGCACAACTGTGACCAAGTGAGAGTGATCGATGGTCAACAACTCCAGCCGAATATCGCACTTTCATATCCCTATTTCGCAGTTATAAACGGGCAGTTGTATAGAGTGATGCAGGACGCTCAAACTAAGGAAGATACAACCGAGCTCTTAATACCACGGAGCCGCCGGGAAATTGTGTTCCAGGCAGCTCATTATAGCGTGCTCTTGCAGGTGGTGGAGGGGGAGGAGCGCCCGGTGCTGTACATCAGCCGCAAGCTCTCCTTGAGGGAAACAAAGTACAGCACCGTGGAAAAGGAGTGTCTGGCCAGCAAGTGGGCGGTCCTCACTCTCCGTTACTACCTGCTGGGGCAGGCCTTCACCCTCTGCTCAGATCACGCCCCACTCCAATGGTTCCACCGCATGAAGGATACCAACGCGCGGATCACCTGGTGGTATCTGGCTCTCCAGCCCTTTAAATTCCAGGGGCGCAGATGGCTGTTACTGACTTCCTTTCCAGAAATGGGGGGCCTGAGTCAGGCGGTGGGGATATGTGGCAGCGGGGGCATGGTCCAGCGTCCGTCCTGGGAGAGAGAAAGCAGTAAGGGTGCTGACACCTGAGCTAAATTATGTCTAACACCTGTCTCTAATTCCAGTGAGCATGGGGAGAGCAGCATATAAGTGGCCACGCGACCAGCAGACGGAGGGAGAGTCAGGGGCAAGAAACATTATTGTGGAGCTGATGAGCTGTTGTTGTGAAACTGATGAATTATTATTGTGAAGAGATATTATTGTGAAACTGCTGAGTTATTGTGAAGCTGTAAAGCGCTGGAGTATATTAATTAAAGCCTTACTTGTGAGGAAACCGCTCTCCTGTGTCCTCCTGCAGTGAAGGTCTTTTACAATTTTTAACAACACAGTGGATAGTAGGCACAACAGTGCCACTACAACATGGGCCACCATCTTGATTGTTTTGGGTTGAATGGATCACATGATTGCCCTAACGAAAAATTGAGAGTTTATGGCAAATTTGCTGCAAACTTGCCGCAAATTCACCATTGATCATTTTCAGATGCAAATGAGCTTTGCTGCAAACTTGCGTCAAATTGTCCATTGTTGCCAAAGGTTTGCCAGAGGTTCACCACTACCAGCAAAGAGCTGCAAACTTCTGGCAAACAATTGTGGCGAATCAAATGCTCATTTGCATGTGAAAATAACGAGCAGCAAATTAGCTGCAAATTTGCGGTAAGTTTGTGGCTAGTTTAGATTTTTTTGTAAGGGTGTGTCACATGACATCAAATATGTTATCGTTTTCAGATATTTGTGTTTCCCCTGTCCACACTGCAGTGTGAAGATTATGTTTTTAAATGTATCCACTAGAGAGAGTGTTTTCGAAAAGCTCAGTTTTTGCTGTCAAAAATGACGTCTCAGTGTGGACGGAAGGCCAAAAAAAAGATGTGTATTCAAACGAAAACATATTAGTGTGGACCAGGGGTGTCTCCAGGACATGAGCGGGTGGCAAGTGGGGTGGCAGTGCTCATTTTTAGGATGGCATCTGCCGCCCCATGCCACCCTTGTAGCCCTGCCCCTGGTGTGGATGTAGCCTTAGATAAAGACATAACCTGTCAATTAACTCAAGAACCCACGTGCACATTAGCTGGACCAGCCTGACAAATAGTGTTTTTTTTTTTTTTTTTTGTGCATTCTAGGTAAAGAAGCACAATTTATGATACCAGTGTTGTCAAATTTTACTGCTGATTTTCAATATGTTCTTTGATTGTAATCTTGACCAAATATTTGGAGATTTTGGTCTTTCCCCATTCAGGTAGCAAGAAATTGTACTTTTATGCCACTTGTTTAAATAGAAAATAGCTGCCCGGGAGCATTCCAAAGATGGCCGCCAAGAGGACTGACTTGCTTTGAAAGGGAGTTTGGTAATAATAAAGAACAAACTGTACCTAATGTGTAATATGTTTTTGGAACCCCTTGTAAATAAAATTTCTTTATTATTATTATTATTATTATTATTATTATTATTATTATTATCATCATCATCAGTAGTAGTAGTAATAACCGTGCAGAAATTGCAGAAATTGCATAGACCTTTTTCACATTCTGGGTTTTGAAATTCGGAAGTTAACGTTTGCAGGGTAAACTTCGACAGCGGTGAATGGGAGATCACAGTACATATGATTCCCTGATAGCACATGTACATCACCTAGACATCTATTTGATGTCTGTGTATACATCTGGAAAACATATTTTTTTACATTGTTTGATCTTCAGTATGTCTATAACACGTTTCCTCTCAGATGTCAATAAGACATTCAGCAGATGTCTTTGAGACGTTTATGATTTAGAATGTTGGTAATTCTGATCTTTTTAAGATGTTTAGCAGATGTAAATTAGATTGTGATGCTTTCCAGATGAAAAGATCTAAAACAGACATCTCAGAGATGTATGTGTGCTGTCTGGCTTTTCACTTATCCATTTGCTCCAAGAGCAAAATAAAAAAATTTCCACTATAACGTTTAAATGACTTTCCTGAAAAGAAACAATATATATATATATATATATATATATATATATATATATATATATATATATATATATATATATATATATATATAAATGAGAGTGGTGGATTACACTCAATATATATATATATATATATAATTTAAAAAACGTTTGCGATATTTATGCAGATAAATAAGGCGGAAACGCGTCGTCACAGTCTGTGAAAAAGGACTATCAGTTTGATATATAAAAAAAATAAAAAAAAATAAAAAATGTTTAATGAAATAATGAAGCTGGCCCTTTAAGAGAAACATGTCACACATCACACCGGAAGAGAGATCCGGTACAGCAACTATCAACACATGCTGCTATAAACCTAATGAATCCTGCAAAGCTCACTGAAATGACACTGCTGCTTTAAAGCGTTTAAGCATCTGCATCTGTTAAGCAAAACTGGTCTCAAATTGCAAGTTTCTTCTGACCCACAGAACCAGACAAACAGCTGAATAAAGTGAGTACTGCAGTGATGCACTTGGACTGTATGTCGAAACCTGGTGACCTTTATTTTTCTTTGCAGATGCTGTTTGTTTGTCACGTCACCCTCTATTAATATTTTACAAACTAAAAATCATATTTGTAAATCTGTGATATAGGTTTTTATTAGTTGTGTGTGTGTGTGTGTGTGTGTGTGTGTGTGTGTGTGTGTGTGTGTGTGTGTGTGTGTGCGCGCGCGCGCGCGCCTGTATGTCTGTCTGTCTGACCTAGGGTAAAACATAGACGTAACATTTATTATTGATAATAACAAAATTAATAAAATCCTAAATTTCACAACAACAATCATAATTAAAAAAACAATCAGGAATACAAAAGATAAATAATATATATATATATATATAAATTATTACCATTCAATATTAGGATTTATCAGAGATTAAAATATAAATTAAGTTTGTAAATATGTGGTTTTTATTATGTAAAGCAATTAAATACAAATAATATTAGATTATTACAGTATACTATTACATAAATAATACTTAATAAATTATGATAATGTATATAATAATACAAGAATGCAATTTGTTTTTCTTTTTTTTAAAAAAATATATATTTATGTGAAATAACTAGGTATTATCAGAGATATTCAAATATATTTGTATATGACTGTAAATTATGCTTGTAAATCTGATTTGTATTTTTCTGTCTTTCAGGGTAAAACATAGGTAAAACAATTAAATACAGTTAAATATAAATAATAATAAGTAATGTATATGTATACTTTTTAAGTAATGATGTTAATAATAATAACAACAATAGTAATACAAGAATGTAAAATATAACTATACAAATATTTTTTTTAAATTATTAAATATAGTTTTTTTTAGATATTAAATAGATATTATCAGAGACATTAGTAGATATTTTCTTTTTGCATTAAAATGTAACTTATGTTTTTAAATATACCTGTGATTAGTTTTTCTGTGTCCTTTGGGGTAAGACATGGGTAAAAAAAATAAATAATATATATATATATATATATATATATATATAATGAAAAAAAAACATAATAATATATATTATTATATAAATACAAAATATTATTATTATTATTATTAATAATAATAATAGTAACACTAGCCTAATACAAGACTACAAAAGATAAATTAAATTTAAATAAATAAATGCAAAATGTTAAACATAATACAGTTGAAGTCAGAAGTTTACATACACTTAGGCTGAAGTTATTTAAACTAATTTTTTTAACCACTCCACAGATTTAATATTAGCAAACTATAGTTTTGGCAAGTCGTTTAGGACATCTACTTTGTGCATGACATAAGTAATTTTTCCAACAACTGTTTACAAACAGATTGTTTCACTTTTAATTGACTATATCACAACTCCAGTGGGTCAGAAGTTTACATACACTATGTTAACTGTGCCTTTAAGCAGCTTGGAAAATTCCACAAAATTATGTCAAGCCTTTAGACAATTAGCTAATTAGCTTCTGATAGGAAGTGTACTGAATTGGAGGTGTACCTGTGGATGTATTTTAAGGCCTACCTTCAAACTCAGTGTCTCTTTGCTTGACATCATGGGGAAAATCAAAAGAAATCAGCTAAGACCTTATAAACAAAAACAATTGTGGACCTCCACTAGTCTGGTTCATCCTTGGGAGCAATTTCCAAATGCCTGAAGGTACCATGTTCATCTGTACAAACAATAGTATGCAAGTATCATACTGCTCAGGAAGGAGACGTATTCGGTCTCCTAGAGATGAATGTAGTTTGGTGCAAAAACTGCAAATTAATCCCAGAACAACAGCAAAGGACCTTGTGAAGATGCTGGAGGAAACAGGTAGACAAGAATCTATATCCACAGTAAAACGAGTCCTATATTGATATAACCTGAAAGGCTGCTCAGCAAAGAAGAAGCCAATGCTCCAAAACTGCTATAAAAAAGCCAGACTACAGTTTGCAAGTGCACATAGGTACAAAGATCTTACTTGGTGGATAAATGTCCTCTGGTCTGATGAAACAAAAAATTAACTATTTAGCCATAATGACCATCGTTATGTTTGGAGGAAAAAGGGTGAGGCTTGCAAGCCGAAGAACACCATCCCAACCGTGAATCATAGGGGATGGAGCATCATGTTGTGGGGGTGCTTTGCTGCAGGAGGGACTGGTGCACTTCACAAAATAAATGGCATCATGAGGAAGGAATATTATGTGGATATATTGAAGCAAAATCTCAAGACATCAGCCATGAAGTTAAAGCTCAGTCACAAGTGGGTCTTCAAATGAACAATGGCCCCAAGCATACCTCTAAAGTTGTGGCAAAATGGCTTAAGGACAACAAAGTCAAGGTATTGGAGTGGCCATCATAAAGTCCTGACCTCAATCTGATATGTGTGGACAGAACTGAAAAAGTGTGTGCAAGCAAGGAGGCCTACAAACCTGACTCAGTTACACCAGTTCTGTCTGGAGGAATGGGACAAAATTCCAGCAACTTATTGTGAGAAGCTTGTGGAAAGTTACCCAAAACATTTGACCCAAGTTAAACAATTTAAAGGCAATGCTACCAAATACTAACAAAGTGTATGTAAACTTCTGACCCACTAGGAATGTGATGAAAGAAATAAAAGCTGAAATAAATAATTCTCTCTACTAATTAAGTTTAAATGTATTTGGCTAAAGTGTATGTAAACTTCTGACTTCAGCTGTAAATGATTACAAAATACTTGGGCATTTGTAAATTCTGGGATATTTTATTTAAAAACTTTTTTTTCTAAATCTGTGATCAAATTTTTATCGATTAATTACAGTTTATTTGCTGGGCTGCTAAGTTTACAGAATGCTGATGGTTGGACCACAAATGTTCAAATAGCCCAGAATAATGCTGTACAACTTCCTAGTTACTACTTTTGTCATTTAGCAGACTCTTTTATCCAGAGTACACTTATTATAGCTTCAGTTCCCCTGCAGTAACTTGAGGTTATGTGTTCCGGCTAAAGGCATACTGGTAATTGTTTGTTTGAACCTACAACCTTTCAGATATCAGCACAAGATTACTATGTGACTCCACCTATGTCTAGCTTCATTTTGATGTATTTCACAGTTTTGATGTCAATCATGAGTGTTGAACTGGTCAGCTGCACTGTGAAGTCACCCGTTGCTCTGCAGATTGGAGACGCTGTGTCCGATTCATCTCGCCCTGGCGTCTATATAACAGACGTCACCCTCGCAGAACCTGTGAATGTGAGTATCTCTCACTGTACGCCATCAGCTCATATAGGATACACTTCATTCTACTAATACACTTAATGTGCATTTGTTTCCCTTGTGCTTGTGTCTAGATTCAGGAGATTTCTTTCAAGAACTACTACACGGCATATCTGACGGTGCGTGCGCAGCGGAGAGATGAAGGAGCTGCTAAGTGGGTCACCTGTCTGAGAAATCACTGCCTGATGGCCAATCCACACGCGGAAGCTGGATCACATGACTATTTCTCCATTTACAGACAGCAGGTAGGCCAAGGTCACTGGAGAGAGATGGGGAAGAAAGAAAAACATTTATTAAGCAGGGAGAATTGGAGGGATTTTAGTTCCAACGTTTCAAACAGGGCGTACATGGCCACATTCTTGTGTAGTATTTTTATGAAGAAGTCAAACAAAAACTGAATGAAAATAATTTTGTTAAATGTAATCTAACGTAATTGGGGAAAACTTTAACTAAACTAGTATACGTTTTCATTACTTGAAAACTAACTACAAAAAAATCTAATTAATTGACTGAAAATTGATTTTAGTTTCAGTTTATGATACAAAGTATATTGTAAAGGTTGTTTCTGAGTGTTAAGAACGCAGAGGACGGACTTGCATTCTTATGAAGACCAGTCTTGCCAAGCTACCTTTGAAGAACGAACTCGGTAGGACAGGAGGACATAGAACGCATCTATTGTGACCTTCCTGTTGCGCAGTTGCCCATCCCAGCACATTTGTAGCCAGTGAGAGAACTATTGGCATTATCACACAAGCGACAGCATTATTATCATCACACTAGTGAGGTTTTGCAGGACTAGTGACACTTTAAAAGGGAAAAAGTCTGTTAACACTTGTTTCCTCCATGTGTTTATTACTTTACTAAAAGGATGCCCAACAAAACAACAAATGCTGACGGAGTATGACAACTCTAATGAACCATCAGATTTTTCATGAGCTTATGCGGTAAACTCTTGAGGGAAAACAAAACAATAAATGTCCTTCGTCTGCCACCGTAGTGCCGCTATGACTTCTGGGACTTCAAATGGGTTTCTTGTTCACAAGTCCCCATCCGATGCATCCTCAACTCAGCCTGATTAAGAGCACATCCGTGTAATTTAATGAATTCTCTGTACTTTCGTTCTTGAGTGTTGGAATTGGACTTCGGCAGTGGATGATGACGTCGAAAAAGTCCACGAGAACATTAGAACACATAAAAACACACATTGAGAAACATTTACAACTTGCCTTCATCAAACATGGAAATGCCACTAGATAGCAATAAAACTAGACAGCTATGAGAAATGTTAACCATATTTTCTCTCTAGTTACTTTGTAGGTATGTTGTTTGCAGACATTAGCGTTACAAAACATATATCTCTGATTTCAATTCCATTCGCTGATTTGAGTTTTCGAAAAATACTTTTTCGACTACTAGAGCGTTGGTCTGATTCGCACACAATTTTGCATGCATCATCTAGAGACCCTCTTGATACATATTGATTCATCAAATCATTAAGATCAAAGATATCAGCCAATAAATTTTTTTGGTCGTAGCCCAAATTCACTTATTAAAACTTAGTGCTGTATTGTGTACTGGAATAGGTGTTAGTGAGGCCAGCAGGGGGTGCTCACTCTGCGGTTTGTGTGGGTCCTAACACCCCATTATAGTGACGGGGCCACTATACTGTAAAAAGGCACCGTCCTTCGGATGAAGCATTAAACCGAGGTCCTGACTCTCTGTGGTCACTAAAAATCCCAGGGCACTTCTCGCAAAGAGTTGGGGTGTAGCTCCTGTGTCCTGGCCAAATTCCCCCCTTTGGCCCTTATCAATCATGACCTCCTAATAATCCCCATCCCTGAATTGGCTACATCACTCTATTCTCCTCTCCACCAATAGCTAGTATGTTGTGGGCGTTCTGGCGCACTATTGCTGCTGTCGCATCATCCAGGTGGATCCTAATGTAAAGTGCTTTGAGTGTAGTGTCAGAGAGAAAACATGGAGTATGCCAGTTTCATTTTAATATATTTCTTGGGGAACTCTTATTTCCACACCGACACAGAAAGCGTTCTCTCCTCCGCCATGTTGAAAGTTTACGTCTTCTTTCAACTCTAAAACTTATATCAGGTAGACGCCCTGAGCGTGTTTGATTATTCCATCTGTCGCGATTCTCAGCTGTGATCGGCAGAAATGCTGAGGCTGTAAGTTTAACTCTATTTCTCAGCTATAGTGTAGTAGTAATCTGAGTGATCATTGGAGTAAGACAATTCTGGAAGACTTCAAAGAAATTTGCGCACTGACTGACTGAGTTTGTCAATGTCAGCTCATAACACACACAAGACAGTTGCCACCTGCTGGCTTAAATCTTTAATGTCACAGAAATAAATGAAATTAACACATCTGCTCTGGTCTCACACATCTGCTTTGCTCTTACATGTTAGTTTGGAACACCACGCACACAAGCTGAGTGATACAAACTGTAAAGCATCCCAGTGCTGATAGTTTGAGGTATCAGCACTCTTGGAACACCTCTCGTCCAATCAGATTCGAGGACCATAACAAACTGTAATAAATGAACGTTTGACATATGTTGTAGACGTTTTGTTTCACTTGATTTATGACAGTTTAATTCTAGCCCATTTGGTTGCGAATATAAAGGGGAAAGATAAAAGTGCTTATAGCACCACCTAATTTTTATTTTTATTGTATAGACTGCATCATACAGATGTCCTTGGCATTGCGTCACCTTTTATTACCTTGTCATTTAGATGACCATTTAATACAGTTAAGGTTATGTGTCTTATTCAAGGGTACATTGGTGATAGTTATTATAGATTGGGAATTCTTTGAATTGTGCTGTGCTGACAATTTATTTCTTGCATGACTGGGCAAGTTTCAGTATGTATATTATATTGTAGTGGTGACAAATGCAAAATCACTGCTTGTGCAAGCAAAAAAATTGTTCCAAAACACCAGACATTACAGTTTCCAGGATATCCTTGTGTCTGCAGGATATCATCAGTTTTCAATTAAAAAAACCCTTTAACATTTCTGTCAGCCATCGTAGCATAATCGAAGCTGTGCAGAGAACATTTTGTTTGTCATCACGGTGACTTGGCCCATTTGTGTCTCTCTGGGGATCTGCTGTCCCTGATCTTTGATCTGTGAGTTTTCTGTAATGACAGCTTTAATGTATTGAGATCAGGCTCTCTCTATGCTTTTAGCTCTGTTTCAAAGACACGTAGATATTATATCTGTATCCTCGAATGAACTTGGAGATGATTGGACAGAAAGCTCTTTGCTGCGTGGGCACCTTTTGTGTCATCAAATGAAATTTGCATCGAAACTCGCCTGGGACGCGGTAGAGCTCTCACCCCATCTGCCGTTATCGGTATAAGCTGTTTTTGATGCCAGCAGACACCGCAATGTGTAAGTCTTCCTTAAGAGGTAAGGGAATATTGAAAGAGTGTCCTCATGGGTCTTTAAAATGGCAAGGACATTCCCTCTCACTTATATGGAGCTTTATGATAACATGCAAGTACAGATTTTTTACAGATACATTTATTTCTAGTCATTTCAATGGTGCCCATCAAGTTCCAAATACAACATAAATTAATCAAATGAGATGACAAAATTTTCATTTGCAAAGTATTTAATTCACTGACTTATCAAAAGGCATTAATTTATGGCTGTGTAATACACTGATGAGCCAAAACATTAAGGCCACTCACAGGTGACATGAATAACGTTGAACATGTCTTTACAAGGCCACATGTCAAGGTCTGGTTAGATTAGATGGTAAGCGAAGAATCAGTTATCGTAGTCAATGTGTCAATGTTGGTAGGAGTAAAGACATGAGCGACTTTGCAAGGGCCAAATTGTAATGGCCAGACGACTGGGTCAGATCATCTCTGAAACGTCAAGGCTCGTGGGGTGCTCCCGGTCAGCAGTGATGAGTACCTACCAACAGTGGTCCGAGGGGGGACAAAACACAAACCGGCGACAGGGTGTTGGACGCCCAAGGCTCATCGATGTGCGAGGGCAACGAAGGCTATCTGGTCCGAACCGACAGAAGGTCTACTGTGCCACAAGTCACAGAAAATTTGAATGATGGTTACGGGAGGAATGTGACACAGCACACAGTGTATCGCACCATGCTGCGTATGGGGCAGCGCAGCCGCAAACCACTCAGAGTGCCCATGATGACTCCTGTCCACTGTCGAAAGCAGCACCAATTGGCACGCGAGGGTCGGAACTGGATCTTGGAGCAGTGGAAGAAGGTCGCCTGGTCCGATGAGTTCTGTTTTCTTTTACATCACGTTGACGGCCATGTACATGTGCTTCATTTACCTGGGTGATGGCATCAGGATGTACTGTGGGAAGATGACAAACCGGTGGAGGGAGTGTGATACTCTGGGCAATGATCTGCTGGGAAACCATGGGTCCCGCCATTCATGTGGACGTCAATTTGATGTCAATTTTGCCAACTTCCAAAACATCGTTGCAGACCAGGTACATCCCTTCATGGCAATGGCAGTGGCCCCTTTCAGCAGGAAAATGCACCCTGCCACACTGCACACATTGTTCGGGAATGGTTTGAGGAACATGATGAACAGTTCAAAGTGTTGCCCTGGCCTCCAAATTCCCCAGATCCCAATCTAATTGCATCTGTGGGATGTGCTTGACCAACAAGTCCGATCCACCGCAGCTCCATCTCGCAGCTTACAGGACTTGAAGGATCTGCTGCTAATGTCTTGGTGCCAGATACCACAGGACAACTTCAGGGATCTTGTAGAGTCCATGCCTTGGCGGGTCAGTGCTGTTTTGGCGGCATGCGGAGGACCAACAGCATAGGCAGGTTGTCATAATGTTTTGGCTCATCAGTGTATATAAAAAATGTTGGAGTTGAATTTTGAGCAAAATAACTATACAATATTGCGGAAAACTATATACAGTTACCGTGGTATGAGTTTGGTATACCACCCACCCCTACCATGTGGCATCTGCGTGGTTTCTCTGCAGATGCCCTTTAAAACCTCCTCAAAATGTCTGGAAAAAAAAGAAAAACAAGCAGATAACTGTCTTGGCAGCCTAGGTGACTCCTCTGCATCAGTAAACTGCTAATGAAAAAAAGGTGATATTTTTGCTGCTCTGTTTTTGGAGTATGTATGTAGAGATGCCCATACATGCCATTGGGTAAAGATATACCAAATGATCACCCACTGATAGTTTACAGGCCATCTGATGCATATTGCACACAGCAAGATCTTTCTCAAAACTGCAAGTTCCAATCAAAAGGAAAGTAAAAAATAGCACTTCATGTCAAAAAGGATGGTGACCCCTGTTATATTGTATTATATCGTAAAAAAATTATAATTTATGCTCTTTGGAATCACATTATTAGCTTAGCAACATGCTGGTGCATAAGTAAAAAACAAAGAAAAAAGTTGGTTATGATAAATATAATTAATTTGATACCAATAAGTATCATAGTACATTGTATAATGCAATGTAAAGTCTCCCGTGTGTGTGTGTGTGTGTGTGTGTGTGTGTGTGTGTGTGTGTGTATATATATTTAAACTATAAAGTTATGTTCCTTACAGTGTCTTTGTTATAAAATCTTTATACATTTGTGAAAACATAATGATCAGTGATGAAACAGCTTTGTTGCAGGAGCTTTTATGGAGCAAATCTCTGACACATACAAGCTCAAATAAATGACTGAGTACAAACCATCTCATGTGTATCACTATTGTCAGCTACAGTTGAAGAAAACTTTGGTTTTGCTTATGTACTTAACAAACATCATCCCAAGCAAAAAAGTTAAGCGTTTGGAGCATATTTGTTTCGCAGATGTGACAGTTTTTTAGTTGAAAAGCCATTTCTGCATAAAACTCGTGAAACCAGTGCCTCATTTGTCAAGTTTTCTTTTTTTTTTTTTTTTTTGTTAATTAAGGCATGAAAACATGTTTTTAGTGTCAATGTCAGACTCTATAAAAGATGAAATATTCTCCCAAATTTGTGTTACTTCTTGCTGAGATCTTTCCTTGGATTTTCAGATGTTGACTGAACCTGATAATGTGACGACAGTCAGACTCATTTTGCGTCAACCCTCCTCAGAATGGCTTCATTTCAGCATTGAGGAAATTAACATTTATCCATACATGAAAGAGGTATGTATGTTGTTGTTTTTGTTGAAATATGTTTTTGTCATTGCAAAAGTATGTCTATCCATACTTTGTATGTTAACTTGGAACCAGACCTATTTAACATTTTAAAAATATAAAACACTCCCCAGAGATTTACCCTTTGAAAACCTGGAGCAAAAACCATAGGCTGACATTAACCCTACAATATGTAACATTGACAAATTGTAGGCAATTGTTTCTTCCCTCATCAACAATACAATAAAACATTTACTATATAATATATTATAGTATATATAACTTGCTTTGTTTCTTGTTTTTTTTTTATTAGGGCCCAAGCACTGAAAGTGCGAAGGCCCTATTTTTCTTCTAAAGATTATTATGGCCCAAGCACTGAAAGTGCGGAGGCACTATTGTTCTTCTAAGGACTATTATTATTATTATTATTCTTTTCAAGGTTTTGGGTGCTTTTGGGGAACTTAACATGCTTCAAAAATGAAATTTTGCACACACATCAAAGTTTGTCGGCCATTAGGCTTGGGCAAAAGGTCACACATGGGCGTGTAAGGCGGGCTTTGTAGCACCACCTTTTGACTAAAAATCTCTGGTGGTGGGGTCAATTTCACCTATAGTCACCAAACTTGGTAAATATATTGTTCTCATCAAGCTGGACAACGTTCAAAATTGCAGTCTTTAGCTCTGCCCAACAGGAAGTCGGCCATTTTGGATTGAATTTGGATTTATTTATTTTTTATTGCAGGCCCTGAACTTTTAAATACTCCTCCTAGGGGATTCATGTGACTGTCACCAAATTTAGGCAACATTATGCCAAGACATTGAAAATGCTAAATTGCTAACTGATTTTTGATATATTGAACGATGTTGCCATGGCGAGACAATAAATTAATGGCAAAAAATGGGAAACAGGAAGTGTCTCATTCCTTCTGCGTACATTGTGTGATTTAGATCAAAATTGAGCTGTATGTTTGGTCTTGGGGGCTAATCACACGGATGTGGCTACTGTGGGTCACTGTCATAGCGTTACCAACTGGCAGCAGGAAGTGTGGCTCTTACAACAGAATTTAAAATAGTCCTCTTATACGTATTTACCTGAATCGTTTCAAAATTGTTTAGAATAATGTCAGGACACAGCTGATGTAAAATTGTGAAGGGATTCTTGATATCTTAAATAGTGTTGTCATGGCAACTGATCAAATGACATGATGTTGTAGTGTATTCGGGTGTATTTGACACACTCAGCCATATGTTTAATCACGCTTATGACATGAATGTGGCTATGGTGGGTCATGGTCATAGGGCCTCCAGCTGGCAGCAAGAAATGTGACACTTTGAATAGATTTTGAAAAAAACAACCCCTCTTATTTTCACCCGTCACATCAGATTTACTCACACTAGTGTCAAATTTAATAAGGTAAGGGGATTCTTGATATCTTGCATGATAATGTAATAGCAACAAGTCAAATAACAATATTCTTTTTTGGACTGTTCAGGGGTTCGCACTTGCCATAATTACACATTTATTATATTTGCCACACACATCAAAGTTGTTTACCATTATGTCTGAGCAGAAGATAAGACATGGTGTCTTGTTTACTTGTCACCTTGTTTACATGGTGCATATGTCCATCATGCATTGTTTTCCGAAAGCCACTGGGTGGAAATGGACCCACGGTGCTTGGGCCCGTCATCGCTGCTTGCAGCTATATTTTTATTTTGTTTAGCTTTGTTTTTTGTCCTGTTTTTGTTTTGCTTTGTTTTATTTGTGGTTTGTTTTGCTTTGTTGTTTTGCCTGTTCTTTGTTTGGTTTTGTGTTTTTTTTTTTTTTCTTTGATTTAGTTTTTGTCTTGTTTTTGCTCTGTTTTTTGTTTGGGTTTGTGTTGTTCCTTGTTTTGCTTTGTTTTTGCTTTTTTTTTTTTTGTTTTGTTTAGTTTTTTGGCCTATAATTGCTTGCTTTTGTTGTCTTTGTTTTTTAGGTTTTGTTTTGTTTTTTGGCCTTTTTTTGGTTTGCTTTGTTTTTTTTTTATTTATTTATTATTATTTATTATTATTATTATTTATTTGGTTTGCTTAGATTTTATTTTGTTGTAAGCAATGATTTAGTTTTAATTTCTATTTTGTTTCATTACTGATTTATTTCCACCATTGTTTCCAGACTAAAACAGGTAGAATGTGTAACCATAGATAAAATGTTTTGTCTTTCTAGGACTCCAAACGGGATGTTTCCGCATGGTTATCCACTCTAACACCTGTAGAGGCTCCTCTTGATTTGAATGTGAGTATTTTGTGTTGTATATTTTGTTGTATAAATGTTTATTAGCCATATGAATATTGAAAAACCTGTTGTTTAGCAGCATGTACAATGATCTCTTTAAAGACTGCTAATAGCATTTCATTTAACAACACAAGCTTCCTTTAGCTTCTATGCATTTATGCAGCTCTGAAGTGTTATCTGAAGCTTTAGCCTGAAGAACAGACTGAAAGGATACCTATGGAAATGTATAAAACTTGTGGGTTGTCTTTTTTTTTTTTTTTTTTTTTTTTTTAAATCACTGAGCATTGTTATCACGTCCCAGGTCTTATTTATCTGTCATTTGCATTCGAAAATGTAAGACACTTGTTTGATGGTTTCAGAGTGTCTCTATAGCGCTTTTTTTTCCTTTTTTTTTTTTTTTGTGCAAATTATCCTTTTCTCTCTGTAGCTATATTTATGATCTTGAGGTTTATTTATATTGTTTCACCACCTAAAAAGCAGAGGACTAACCATATTTATTTTGTTTTTGTAACTATTGTATTTTATTGAGGAGAATAGATGTAGTGATTATATGTTAAGTTTATTAATAGACCCATTGAATAATGATCTGTCTACCTACCTGTCTCCCTCCCTCATGGATTCTGTGTTGGTTGTTTATTTTCCTAGTCTCTACTGCCATTTGCTGGTCAAAACTAAATCTGCACCAGCACTGCACACATACAAATATTCATTTTTTTTGAAGGAAAATTTGAAGATTGTTTTCCATGCTCTTATCTGTGTTATTACATTGAATGGGGACTGAAGCGTTCAAGCTTCAAAAAGGAGGTAAAAGCACCATTAAAAGAATTATGAAAGAAGTTCATCCGATTCGTGAGTGATAGCTTTGTGTGAGGAACAGGCCAAAGTTGAATGAATTATTTATTATTTAATCTCGTTGTCCATCAATTTTATATTTATTTAATTTTAAATGAAAGTGATTAAATGGTGACAATTAAAAAAAAAAAAAAAAAATTTTTTCTTAAACTACAGCTTTAATAAACAGACCAATACTGTATTTATTTATTGTGTGTGTGTGTTTGTGTGTTGGTCATCAGGGGCTTCCAGACCCGCAGACAGTTTCCTCCAGTATTCAGCAGATGTGGGCGCTCACTGAGATCATGCAGGCGAGCCAGACTGCAGCTTCCATCGGACGCTTCGACGTGAGTTTTACTTCATATGACCTGTGTCGTCATTATCGTCCTTTTGCACTGAGCCAACATGCGCTGTTTCTGTTCCATTTTCAGGTGGAAGGCTCGTATGATGTCAAATTGCTGTCTTACACATAACGGGACCACTGAAAGTTCATTGTCTGTTTATTTATGTATAATTAGATTTTGGTGATGCTAACTGCTTGCCCTGACAGTATTTTCTTTCATAATTGGTTCCTGTTTATATAAATATTATATTATGCTATTTTATTTCGCTTAATTCTTATTTAAATTAAGGTTCCAGAGTGTTTTAGCTTAACTGATATGACACTACAATGTAAATTCCATAAAAATCTCATAAACCGCATCCTTGACCCTATAAACCAGGGCCCGTATTCACAAAGATTTTTATCTTACCATTAGGAGTTCTACAAAGAGTTCCTTGCTAGGAGTTTTTGCTTAAAACCTATTTACAAAACTGCTAAGAGAAAAAAAGGAAATCTTAAGATAATAGTAAAGGCTCATTTATACTTACTGGGCAAACAGGCTTCGCTTATTTCGCCTACAAACGATGACCAAATGCAGTGACGTATTTGTTCCGCCAAGGTGTTCGTTTGGTGAGATGTGAGTGGTGGTGGTGTAGTGGACTAAAGCACTGAACTGGTAAGCAGAAGGTTGTTGGTTCAATCCCCACAGCCACCATCACTGTGTCCTTGAGCAAGGCACTTAACTCCAGGTTGCTCCAGGGGGATTGTCCCTGTAATAAGGGCACTGTAAGTCACTTTGGATAAAAGCATCTGCCAAATGCATAAATGTAAAATGTAAAAGACATTGTTGACCCAACAGAACTCGGCTGGTCGAAGAGCGTTTATGATTGGTTAAAACTATTCGTGGGTGTGGTATGGACATTACTTTTTATTTACAATCGCACTTGCCAGCGGAGGAGTTGTTACCTAGGTTATTGTTGTTAAAATGGATAACTTTGCAGCCCGTCTCTCTGAGATTGTGTGAAAGTATACTTTTTTTTTTTTTTTACATGATTTGTAACACAAAGTCTACTAAGACAGCGTAGCCACGACAAATAAGTGGAGAGAGATTTGAGTTTTTCAGAGTGAAAGGGTCCGTGACAAGTTTAATGAAACTTTTAAATTAATTTAGTTTAATAAGGGGCACAGAGATAAAAACCTGCATTATTGGCTTTACTTGTGGCTGGAACAGTATGTTAAACACGTGACATCACACTAAAAGAACAAATTTTAAAACGCCGTTGCGTGTAGTATAAATGGCGGCTTCATTCGCCTAGGGTGCTTTAGTTCATCCAGGAGAAAAAATTTTTGGCTTCTTCCAAAGTATAAACCAGAATGACAAAGACAAAAATTAGGAGTGACACAGCCCTAATTTTTAAGAGTTGTGTTAGGAGCTACTTTTAGCCTTAAAAAATGTTTTGTGAAAGGGTTCCCAGATTTTTTGCTTTTATGTGCCTTTCAGAATTTACAATTACATGTAATAAATTTACCTCTGTCTTTGGGGTTTCCACTGTCATGGAGAACCTGGAAATATATAAAAATTGCAATACTGTATATTTCAAAGGGAATTTTAAGTATTCTGGAAAAACCATGGAACATCGACCCAGGAATCTCTATAAAATGATTTTTCAAAAATCCAGTAACAACAAACAACTGAAAAAGAACATTAATTGGTTAGAAGGTTTGGGAACCCTTTGAGTTGATTGTCAAAATGTATAAGATTGTTTATGTATATGTTTATTTATGTGCTTGTTTTTTGTTTTTTTTACATTCGATACAAGTATTATTTTCTTTATAAGCTTGTCTTGCATTTTTGCGAACTTTATCTTACGAACCCTTGTTTTGAAAATAAAACACCATTTATGTGTGTAGATAATTACATAAATGTACAGTATGAGTTTATTAAGATTTACTGTCATATTTTGAACACAGAATTAGATAAAAACTTGTCTAGAGGAATTATTTGTCACATACTAAACACGCAAAAAGCAGATAATCTTCACGGTAAAGTTTCAAATCGAATCTCTCTTGCCAGACTTGACTATCTCTTGAGATCTCAATCTATTTTTAAATGTTAATGAAATGCATCTCGCTCTGTTAATTAAAACTCAATGGACATGTTCATGGTTGCCAGGCAGTAATCAAAAGGGCTGCTTCCTAATGCTAATCATTGGAAATCAATGGTCGGCGTCCAAGAGGCTCCTCCATCTGTCTCTGCTGGCATCTTGCGTTCATCAGAGGGGCCATCGTCTATGCAACATTAGCCTGCAAATGGGCCCCCGCGATTCCGTCCCCACAATGTCAGACAAGATGATGGACTTTCTTTTTTTATTAATAATATTCAGAAGTTAAACTAACTTAGAGGTGAATGAACACCATTATGTGTCCATGTAGGCAGAGGCCAGACTTTTAGTTATTGGCTGTTTGATCCATAAACATGCTTTTGGTGTTTACGCAATCTGGTTTTAAAAGAAAACCATTTAATCGTACCACATGACATACAAGGAAGCCTTACACAGGGAAGCTTAATGCATGCCATGTAGTCTATTGGACAACACCTTGCATTACTGGCTTCAGAAACAAGACACAGGGCTGTGCACGAAGACCTAAACACTTGACGTGCAAAACACGATGACGGTAACAATGAATAGGTAATTTTTTTGATCATGAACAGTTAATAAACTTCAGATTTCACAAAAATTCACTTCAACAATAAACATGGTTTAAACAAACTTGCAAACAATGAAACCATTCAAGCTCATTAAATATTGAAGCATGCTTGGAACATCAGCTTCGAAAAGTAAAAATTTACTCAAATCAGCAAATAAATATGACATGGCATTTAAAGTTAACAATCAATCATAATATTTATAAGCTAGAGCATACATTTTTACATGCTTGAATTTAATGTTTTCAAATGTAGAATTTAATATTTTCAAGTTCACACTTAAACGTACTTATTAAATGAGAGAGTACTTAATCTTTTCTGCTGTACTTTATTTTTTTTAAGTGTTGGCCACAATTTAATAACCTTAAAGGATTAGTTCATCCAAAAATGTCAATGTAGTCACTGTTTACTCACTCCTGTGTTGTTTTTTGACTTTCTTTTTCTAAACAGTAAAGGAGAAATTGTAAAAAAAAAAAAATTGTGCTCAGTGATGTCATACAATGGCAGTTTATGGTGACCACCTCTTCAAGCTTCAAAAGTTTAATTCAGAAGTCTAATAAATTATTCCATGAGACTCGTGATTGTTATGAAAGCATACGATAAGATTTGGTGAGAAACAAACTGAAATCTAATGTATTATTTCATGAAAATATTCACTAACCGTTGATCTGTGTGCATTCATGATAAGACACGAGAGCAACAGTTCACGCAGCCCCCTCGCTACTGGGCCGTTCAAGCAAATACTCATTTTGTTTATCTAAAAACAGGTCCTCTACAGCAATAGCGACAAAAGATCACAACACAGCTGCACACAAAACAGAGAACAGAACTTACTAAACATGTCTGAAGAGTTTGTAGTTGAAGAAGTGATGCATTTCTATGCCCAGCCTTATTTTTTGGAATGGAAAATAGTACTTGGAAATCAAACAGAAACATAGAGGAGGCTACAAGCAGCCACAGTCACATCGTGTCCTAACCTGACGGCAAATGACACGTGATAAAATGTATGCTTTCTATAGTGATCAGAGTTTTTGTCCTAACCAGCAGTGACGAGCGATGTCACATTCTATAGATTGCTTGTTTTCTATTTCCGGCATCGTGCGGGTAACTCCGTCTACTGTGAACTTGCACCAGTCCAAAAACTTTCAAAAAAATAAGGCTAGGCGTAGAAATGCAATTCTTTGTTCTTTTGAAGATGAAGAGGTTGTCACTATAACCTGCCATTGAGTAAACAATGACTGAATTTTCATTTTTGGGTGAACTGTTCCTTTAAATAAAACTGAAAATGAAAAATATGCATTTTGTCTCAAACTAATTGTGATAGTTTGCTAAATAAATTTGCAACATTTAAAAATGATAGATTACATTTACCTCAAAATCAACATTTTAGACATTACATGCGATGACCTCATGGATCAGGAAAAATATGCACTACATAGTGACAAACAGGTGTTTAGGAAAGTGCTATGGTAGTTTGTGTTGCTATGTATCATTTTGGGCCTTTTACCACATTATACTCTAGATTTTCATTTGCCTCTCAATCACACTAGAATGGCATTTTCCTCCAACAAAAACAAAGGCTTTCAAAAATGCTCTCCATAACTGTGAAAATGATGTTAGGAAACTAAAAAAGAAGGTTTCAGACAAAACAAATTAAACAAAGCAGGTGTCTTGAGACACGTTTTTTTAATTTGACGTTCTTTTTAACTTGACATGGTGTCTTAAAACTCGTATCAAATTTAATAATGTGCAGGATATGAATTATAGATATCTACAATGGAATTTCCATTGAATTTGAATGATGTCATCAATACCCATTCTTGATATCAAAAATGACGTCATTGCATTCAACTAGTATAAAACAATTATTGGTATCTGTAACTGAATTCACTCCTGTACAAAACGCAATTACAGATATCTATAATTAATTTCTTACTAGTTGCCCTGTGGAGGTTGGGTGTCGAGGATTTATGGGAACATCAATGCAGCACCAATTGAAAGATGTTGGTATCTCCGGATCGGCATTGAAGAATTCTTATGGAAATGGCAGAGGAAACTGAGAAAGTGAGCTTCTGGCTATAGTTAAGAAGGAAGTACAAAAAGTGGGGTGTGCAGAAGTGAGAAAGGCAGTAGGGAGAAAGTAGTGATAGGGAAAATGTGTGAGATTTGAGATAATGTGTGGTACAGTTACATTGAGGGAAGGAATACTATGGCTTGTGTCTGTCTAGTATGCTAGCTTAGGATACTGGAGAGGTTGACGCATGTAGTGAAGTAGTTCCATACGGAACCATGGTCACTGAGCACATAGTAGCACAGCCAGTGGGGCTAGCACAGCCTTAGCCAATGGGTTGGTGCATATGGTTGCATAGGAGGCTATATGCGGCATGGTGGGTATGGTACAGTATATGCAGCAGATGTTAGCATGGCAGAGGCCTTGGGACACAGGGTAGGATTTCTCATGGGGGGGCGGTTGATTGAACCTTGTCTGCATGTTATGACCTGTATGGTTGATGGGTCTTGATGGGAAGGCAAGAATGAGAGGAAATGGAAAGGGTCCAGTGTCCAGCTGCGATGGGTGGCAGGGAGACATCCCTGAGCTCTGCCCCACCACCAGGAGATGTTTTGGGATTAACGGGGTGAAATATCTGATGGGTGGCTCCAGGCTGATGATGCCGAAGCTGGCCTAAAGACACTGGCGGAGGTCATTTCTGAAATCAACAATTGAATTACGACAAAGTCTTTCTAGCAAGTCAGTCCACTGGCGGCCATCTTTGGAATGCTCTCGGGCAGCTATTTTTCTATGTAAACAAGTGGCATACAGGAGCAGCTCCTATCTACTTGAATGGTGACCCACAAGAGAGAAATCCCTGAAATGATTCGTCAAGATTATGATCAAAGAACATATTTCAAATCAGCAGTAAATCAATTTAATGTTAAGTCCATGAGTAGTAAGCAAATGTTTCTTTCCAAACTTAGGCATGATATACTGTTGGTTTACACGTTTCTTGCTGCTCTTTTATTAAGTCTCCAATAGATGGCAGTATTTAAACATGTTTAACAGAGAAATGCTGCATTTGAAAAAAAGGGGGTCTATATTGATGTAGTAAATCAACAAAATATCGCCTGCTGCAGTAGTTTAGTGATGATGGATGTTTTCATTATTTCACATAAAACAACGATGATACACATTACTGAGATTCACCACATTAGGTTAATACTCTTGGTTAACACACTTGACATGTAACATAGCTTTGTGTAAACACTTTGTGTGTGTCTGTGTGTGTAAGCAGGAGATTTTTCTGAAGAAAAAAAAAAAAAGGTTCGTTTTCCAGTCTGGATAACACAGACAGAAAAATTAGTTATCAAATAAGCTCTTTTTAATCCTATTTTTGATGCAATCATCAATAATTCAGTCTAACAAACTTCATAAACTCTACTCTGGCCCTGTTAATGCACAAAAAAAAAAAAAAAAAAAAAAATCAGCTACAGTACAATATCAGGTGTGCTGAAAAACTGATTGGCTGCTATCTTCCTTTCCTTGCCGAGCACTACAGCTTTGGTGTATTGGGCCAAGATGCTTCCAATCATGTCATTATTTATTCCAAAAGCAAGCAATCCAGACTGAAACTAATAAGCATATGTTTTGTCATTGAGTTGGACCAATATACCCAAATAAGCCTATATAGTAAATTGTAATGTATATACTGTATATTGTAATGCATATATTGCATTGTACATATTGTAATGCATATACTGTGTATTGTAATGTGTATATTGTATGTTTACATGTGAACACTGCCTTTCAAAAGTTTTAGAACACCAAGACACTTTTGTTTTTGAAAGAAACGAAGCTTCTGATGAACTTGGATGCATTCAATTGATCAAGAATTATAGTAAAGACCTGTATAATGTTACAAGTGAATATTTCTATTTAAATAAATGCTTTATTCTTTAAACGTTCTGTTCATCCAAGAATCCTCTTTTTAATAAGTGTTTGGCATGTACTGTTCACCAAAGCTGCCAGTTTCGGAACTGTTTCTCAAACTAGAGACTCTGGTGTAGCCTACTTGTCCTCGTGTTGTTGTGCAGCTGGGCCATCCACTTCCCTCTCTTTCCTGGTTTGATCCAGTTTGATTAATTACAGGGGAAAGCCTTAATCTTTCAAAAGAACAATAGACTGATGAGTTTCAGGAATAATGTGTCTCTTTCTTTTCTATTTTTTTAATTCATTTTTAAAACCAAAATTTGACTTGAAATGTAAAGTGACAATAATAAAATAAAATTTTTCTTCTGGACCAAATTAGCGCATTACAATTACTTATTAGGATTAGGTGACATAGTATATTCTTATCATGGGCAAAATTTTGATCTAAAAATATATAAACGCTTATTTCAAACTGTAATTATAACTTACAATATTACTAATCTTTTGGTAGTATTTTTGATCAATCGTCATTTATGAACAGAAGCTTCAATTTCTTTCAAAAACAAAAATGAGTGTCCTTTGGTAGTGTATATTGTAGGGATGTCATAAAATATTGATATATTGATTATTGATCGGCACATTATTTTATCAATACATTTTTAAGGCATCGATATATTAAAGCTGTAAAGCCTGACATATGAAAAAATTCTAATATTTTGACATTAAACTGTTTTTAGTACCATTAGACCAGTGGTTCCTAACCCTGTTCCTGGAGCCGCCACACCCCCAACATTACACATTTTGGATATCTCCCTAATCAAACACTCCTGATTCAACTCATCAGCTCGTTAGTGCAGAGTGGAATTGGGTGTGTCAGAAAAGGGAGATATACAAATTGTCCATTGTTGCTAAAGCTCTGCCGGAGGTTCACCACTACCAGTGCAGAGCTACAAACTTCTGGCAAACATCTGCGGTGAATCACAAGCTCATTTGCATGTGAAAATAATGAGCTGCAAATTTGTGGCAAGTTTGCGGCTAGTTTTGATTTTTTGTAAGCAAGTGTATCATGGATACATGGATTTCTAAGGGGGGATACATGGATTTCTAAGGGGGGTTTTCAATACATTTTAATTAATAAATTGCTTATATTCAGCAAATACTCATTTAAAAAATATCAGTAACAATATAATCATTACTGTCACTTCTACTTTATAAAAATAAGCTGTCATTTATCCTAACATAAGAGTCCATTCCACGCAAGTCCGCCACCATTTTCAATAGATCGATATAAACAATGAAAACACTTTTTTTCACAAATAACCATTAGATGGTGCCATAAACAATTGAAACGTACATACAATAGGTCAGTGCTTCCCAACCCTGTTCCTGGAGCCCCCCACATCACTACACATTTTGGAAATCTCCCTAATCAAACACACCTGATTCAACTAATTAGTAGAGACTCAACAACCTTAATTGTGTGTTAGATAAGGGAGATATACAACAGTGTTGGGGGGCCTCCAGGAACAGGGTTGGGAACCACGGCCATAGGTTGTTTAGCTCGTCAACATTATGTATCATATTTGATGCAAATGGCTTTATAAGGTTAAAATTAGCCAACATTTAAATTAGAAGCCTAATTTGCGTGCTTTCCAGTTCACTCAGTCAGCCTTCTGTTTAATAGTGTGGTGTAATAGCATTGGGAGACCACAAGAGGGTGATATAACATTTACTGAAGCCTGTCGCGTGTAGGACAGGACACAGGTATCACACACAGGATGAGCTGATGTGCCACAAGGTTTTTGTACTTCTTCAAGAATGAACAAAGTGATGTTGATGAGTTTGCAGGTTAGTGTATGAAACTGATGGAACTGGGCAAACTGAATGATTAGAAATGGCGACGTTTACTATGCAATTTTTCTGTTATGTATCCTTGAACAGGTCATTCATTCAAGGTGTCATACCACAACAAAACATACTTGTAACTGACATTGTATGAGGCTATATGTATGAAAGATACATATAAACAATATATATTATCCAGTGATGGCTAGAGCATGATGATTTGGGTCGAATATAATGGAAAACTCTGCAAGTTGCGCTCCGTGGCAGTGCAGGATTCTGATGCTGAGCATTGGCGGTGTGTGCATACCTTTGTAGAAAGCAATTGTTGCAAATTTTAGAATGCACCATGTCATCCGCCAGACGCATCCTGTCTGCGACCCCATTTAATTTACCCTACTTCTCACACTACCAAAGTTGTGTTGAGAAATATGTTTGTAAAGACAAAATCTGATATCGTTAATCATCGGAAAAATCTTCAGATTATCGATGCGTGAAAAAGGCATCGATCCCAAGTCTAGTATATTGTAATGTACATATTGTATTAAATATACTGTATATTAAAATGTGCATATGTTATATGCACAGTACGCATCTCATTGTATAAAGTATATTCTAACAGTGTCTGTTGTTGCATGTTAAGCAGATGTCAAATGTAACCACAGGAAATTCTAGTATTTCAACTTAGTACTTGCTTATAAAAGAGATAAAATAGCACATCGACAACAACCTCTGCCTGAATGGGTTCTCTTGTTGTTTGTTTGAATGTCCTCAGTAAGCACACTGTTGTTTCTTCACATAGATGTGTGCACAATGTGTTTTTAATTAATTAAATGTGTCGCCATGTTTTATGTATCACAACCCTTGAATTTAGTTGATGTTCCTTGCTGCTGATATCCTTTGGGCACACAGAAAGAAATTCCAAACAGATTATTATTGTAATAAAGTATTGAATCTTAAAGGGATAGTTCACCCAAATATGAAAATTATGTCAATTTACTCGCCTTGTCATTTCAAACCCATATGACTTTCTTTCTTCCGTAGAATACCGAAAGAGGAGCACAATGTCTAAGTTGCTGTCTTCCATACTATTAAAGTGGATAAGGACTGGGTCAAACTCAAAAAATGATTTTAAAAAAAGAACCATAAAAACAGTCCATATGAATCAGACTTAAATATAAGTCATTACTGACTCAAAATCTAGTTGGAATACCACTTTCAGAGTAAACTAACTAATGCTCATAAAACGTTAATCAACATGTCGATGACTATTTTAAATGTGCGTGGAGAATTACATAAAAATTAATAAAAAAAACAAGCAAACAAAAATGAATCACTTACCAAAAATATGGTCAGTGGATTCACAAAGGCTTAAATTGAAAAAGGTTAATTGATAAGTAATTAACGAGCGCTTCCTCCTTTGATTTAAAAGCACAAAGAATTTGTACTCTTTCACTGTAACATTTCTCTCTTTCAGTCTAATACTCAGAGGTGTGAGTTACCTCTTATATAGTGCTTGGCACAATTGAAGTCATTTGAATGGGAATTAATAGGGTGTCCTTTACAATAGGTCTTAATTGACATTTTATCCATTTCAGAGGTTGGCCAGAGGACACTTTCCATCACTGAGAGGCAGAACATCATCCTGAATGGGATTTTAATTGAAACGGAAGTATTGAGAGACTTGTTCTCCACTGACAGAGGCAATCTATCTGGACTCTGCTGACAACTGTTTCAGAATTCAATATTGTCATGACTTGTGCGATTATGTTTGCAGGGTGACAGATTAATTGTGAAGAAACGATTAGTTTCTGCATTAAAGAGAAACTTTTTCAGAAAATGAAGCAATTATCTTCCTGGGCAAACCCATCAGGTCCTTTAATAAGTGGAAAAGTGTGAGGCTTTTGACAAGTCTTTAGGTTGCACTTACTTTGCTCTCAAACAAAAGTCGAGACTGTTGTTGTTGTCGTCTGGGTTTTAAATAGGGTGACTAAATTAAATGTTTTATGAAACTGACATTGCTGTGCTTCGTGCATTTTCTGTCATGAGAAATAACAAGGATTAACGAGATAGTTGTTCATTTCCACAGTCAGAATCAGTGGTACTTTCTATGCAGCTCCTAGCCAGTGCTAAATTTTCCCCTCATTGCCCCCTCCCATCTGCTGTCTGTCTGTCCATAAGAAAAGTAGGGGGATGATGTCCTGTTGCATCCTGTTTTTTTGTCATGGTCATTTGGTCACCCTAGTTTTAAAGGTAAGAGAAAGGCTTTTGAAATGCATACAATTGTTCATTGCCAGTGGATGTTTGTTGTGCATGATGGATTGGAGCTAGCGTCTCTAGGTGTCATGTAGGCTATCAGTTGTTTTGGTTAGCAAGTCATTATGTCACAACAGGGAGTATCTAAAATGGTATGCCGGCAAGGGATTGGACACAAGTCAACATGATCACACCGGATGTACTTCTTCTATATGTGTACCCTGAAACTGATCCCTTTCTACCCGAATTACTGACAAGCGGCATACCCCATCAGAAATTTTTGCATCACTTCAAATGTGTTCACATTTCCATTTTATCACTACTTATAGTGTTGCATGAGCAATCTCAGAGTCACGGCTTCTGGTCCCGTGAAAAACAGGAAGTAATCATGTTCACTACGAGACTTAGGTTCTGATCCCATAGAAACAAGGAATAAATCTTATTTAACTCCAAGATACTGGTTTTGGTCTCATGGAAACCAGATAGTAATCGTGTTCTCTCAGAGACACGGGTTCTGGTCCAATGGAAACCAGAAAGTAATCATGTTTACTCAGAGACACGGATTGTAGTCCCATGGAAACCAGGAAGTAATCATGTTTACTCAGAGACACGGATTCTGGTAGCATGAAAACCAGGAAGTAATAGTGTTCACTCCAAGACGCGAGTTCTGGTCCTATGCAAACGAGGAAGTAATTATGTTGAACTCTGAGACATGGGTTACAGTCATAGATATACATACATAGATACTTTATTAGCAGCTGTTCCAGTGGATCGTGATATGAGTCTTTTCCAGAAAATGTACACATTATCTGATTTTCCATAAACATTGGGCAACATTTTAGATCATATAAAATTCCAAATTAAACTCAATATTGGTAAAACCCTCTTATAAATAATGTTGATAATCAGAGCACTGCCTGATGCTGGAAGCTTCAAATATATAAGTGGTGGTACTAGTGATGATAAACGCAATGGGATAGATGGGTCATAACCATAAAGAAATCTAGCTCCAAAAACATCCATATTTTTTTTTGTATATTCAAACCATGAATTAGTTTTGTTTTTTTAATCTAACATCCAAAATATAATATAATACCAATAATAAAGTCATATTACCACATATAGTAAGTTGTATTTATATATAGAAATTTTTATGATAGTAAGTTATTGTAAAGAAATCTTACTTGACTTCAAAACATTTGGAAATCCAATAAAAAATTAGAGAGCTCACAAAGGAGATATGGCAAGAAATTATGAACGCTGGCCAATCGGACGATTGACCATATAATAAACAAATTTACCAGACCAGAAGAAGGACCTAAGCAAAAGCAGTAGTAGACAGAGCAATACAACAGTTCATTATGATCTCTTGTACTCTGTGCTTGGACACAGTCCAGCTAGCCAACTAACCTTGGCATTGAATTCAGCAACATTCACGCTCGAGACAATCACCAAATTGTTTTTTTCTTTTTATGGGGTGCCCCAACCCATTCACATTCCATGTGGAGAGAGAGACACTCCACTCATATTAATATTTGACATTTTGACATATTAGAAAAAATAGATTGTGTGTCAAAAATACAGTTATAAAGACCACATTCCAACATTATTGCAACAATCAAACCCCAAACTTCCCCCAGAACCAAACAAACAGAAAAAAGAAAAATGTGCGCCATTAACCCTGCGCACGACAGTGCCAACTGGCGTCCATCCCTCTAAACTCAAAAAGTCCATGTACGCCTACGAGAGCCCCCATGACAACTTTGCCGTCGGATTGCTCAAGTCCGGTGTTTCTATACAAATTTTGTGAGACAGAATTACACAACAGAAAATAAACACAAATAAGATTAATCTACATAACTGTCCCGAAGGTTTGTTCCTCCACAAAACAAACTCCAGTCGCTAGGCGGAACCAGCACACACAAAAAAAAGGTGCTCAGTTTCCTTGGACAGTCAAACGAATGTTCAGTGAGCTCGCCCATTAGGCTGCTACATGGGTGCAATGAATGATCTAATCACTCCAATAACTTGCAAGAAATACTCCACAAAACAAACTCCAACCAATAGGAGGCATAAGCACAAAGAATGTGCAGATTCACCTACAAAACTGTCCCGAAGGAGTGTTACTCCACAAAACAAACTCCAGCCGCTAGGCGGAACCAGCACAAAAAGAAACAAAAAACACGCTCAGTTTCCTCGAACAGTCATGTGAATGTTCAGTGAGTCGGTCCACTTGGCTGCAATGTGAGTACCACAAAAAAACGTACTCACTCCATTGACTTTATGAAGGATATCGCTTGCTGGGGACATGTGAATGTTTTACGGCCATCCTTATCATCTGTTCTCCTTTATTCCTCGCCTCGCGTAACACAAGATCTTTATCGGATGATCTTAGAAATTTGGCCAGAATTGATCAGGGCCTGTCTCCCTCAATGGATCACAGAGCCAGAACCCTGTGAGCTCGCTCGATTTCCAGCTTATGGCCTGCTATCTCGAGCAGATTCAGAAGGAGCCCATCTAGGAATTTCACCATATCCTGTCCTTCTTCGCCCTCAGGAATTCTGACGAAACGGATGTTATTCCACTGGCTACGGTTCCCCATGTCCTCCAACTTCTCCCAGAGACGCTGCAAATCCACCTTGGCCGCTAACGGATTAGCAGATAATTCCCTCACTGATAACTCCAGATAATCGATCCGTTTCTCGACATCCCCCACTCTTGTAACCACCTCAGTGAATTTTGTCTCCATGGCAGTGATCGATCAACGTATCACAACGAGATCCTCCAAGTCAGCAATGACCTTCGTCAGCATTGCCGGCATGTTCAACATTTCTCGCCGAATTTCCCAAAACTCTCCGACCAAATCTACTCCCGGGCTTGAGTCCTCCGCGGGGGTGTCAGCTTGAGCACGTAAGTGTCTTTTAATGTCTCCAGATCCCGAGGATTTTGTATTCTTTGAAATATTGTCCTCCTATAACAGTTATGGAACAGAGTGTATCAAAACTCACCGGTTTATGACATTAATAGTGTTAAAACTAGCAAAGTGCGCAAAGTTTGCCGTTCACACATCTGAACCTCGCATGGCATCACGTGATTCTCTATTGACAGCATTTGTGGCATAATGTTGATTACCACAAAAATTTATTTTGACTCATTCCTTCTTTTCTTTAAAAAAAAAAAGCAAACATTGAGGTTACAGTGAGGCACACAATGAAAGTGAATGTGGCCAGTTTTGGAGGGTTTAAACAGAGAAATGTGAAGCTTATAATTTTATAAAAGCACGCATTAATTCTTCTGTTAAAACTTGTGTATTATTTGAACTGTAATGTTGTTTAAATCATAATTTTTACAATCGTTTTAGGGTTTTAGGGCTTGTTGACATTATATCGTCATGGTAACGTTGTAAAATTGGCTATAACTTTACACAGAAAAGGTTTGTAAGTGAGTTTATTTTATGAAACAGTGAGTATTTTAACATAAAAAAAAAAAATGGCCCCAATTCACTTCCATTGTACAGTAAGTGCCTCACTGGAACCTCGATTTTTGCTTTTATTTAAGAAAAGGAGGAATGAGTCAAAGTAATTTTTTTGTGGTAATCAACATTATGCCACAAATGCTTTCGATTGAGCTTCATTTGTATTGAACCCAGAACATTCTTTTAATGGTAGATGCCATTGCAACACCATCTGGAAGCAAAAAGCATCTTTCTCCTTTGACGGCAATTCAAAAGTACTCATGTACAAACTACTACCTCTCTAACAAACAAACAAAAAACAAAAACACAACCAAACAAACAGGTAGCCAACCCCAAATTCAAGCCTCAAAAAGTCCTGATTGTCAAACACGCATGGGCTGCGGTCATTTTTTTTGTTTTGTTTTTTTGCTGTTTACAGAGCCTAAGGCTATCACAGAGAAAAGTTTAATTTCTCAGGACACCTATTTAAGTCATATCCATCAGGCAGTAGTAATATTTGATGTGTGGTATTAAAAAATAAATAAATAAAAAATTACTGCAGTTCTAATGCAAAAGTTGTGGGTAAAAATTGACATTTAGTGATAAATATAGCTTTGATTCTGTAGATAGAGTGCCCTGCCAAGCATACCATCATACAATTTTGCCCAGGTAAAATATAAAAACCAACAGCACACTGAGTATTGATTTGTATATTGACTTTTGTCATAATACTGAGTGTTGTTGAATTTATGGATGGATTTGTCTCTGTCTTGCCGCAGCTCTTGCTGCAGTTCAGTTATTGGGTTGGATAACTCAACGGTTTGTCTGGTTCTTAAAATTTCTGCATTAGAATGCATGTGCTCTATCCTTGTCCAGAGAAACAGAGATGGGATAATGAAATTATACAGAAATGCTGTAGCCAATACAGTCATGAATTAGTCACCAAACACAACAATCTCTTCCAGAGCAAACCATGTTCTGTGTACATGATATTCTGGGAGTCTCTGTTTGTCTTGCTAGCGTGGAACTGACAGTCTAGCAAGAAATTAGGAGGAAGTCTGTTTTTTTTTTTTTTCTCACCCACTTGTTTCTTTTTCTTTTGTTCTTCACAGTCTTATTAGACTCTTCACCTCATAATCATAAATAAGTTATGGATAGCAGAGTCATTCTATGAAATTGGTTCATTTTACATTTTAAAATTTGATTTTGAAAGTATATTTCTGTATGATTTTAATCATTTTATTGGACAAAGTATATCCTTATGCGTTAATAACTTGCATTGTGACATCTCACACTAAATTGATGGGGTAGAATGTGACAGGGTGGAACATTTCAAACTTCTCTGTTATTAAAGTTATGTCTTCCAGCATTCAAGAGTCAACAAAATAAGTAGTAGAAAAATTAAATAAAAACTGATTTGTGTGTTTTATGCACCAGGGTGGATATTTTGTGCTCGATGAATCTCGTTAAGCATGAAAAAAAAAAAGACGTTGGCTCTTCTGAAAACTCAGATGATGCCACTTCTTCATTTTTTCATTTAAAATGACAATTCAGTATTATTTTAGTTAAATAAGTGGTATGAAGAATTGTAAGAGTATCACCAGTAATATAATTTCTATAATTTGCTATATGAACATGTAAAATGCATACATTATAAATACAAATACGTTGTTTTTTCGGTTTTATGGGGACCCCCCAAGAGCTCTGACACAATATTACTCGAACACATGATTGTAAGTCCTTCTAATATTACTTATATGTAGGCCTACTCTTCACATATGGTAAATATACAGTAAAACATACAACAACAGTTTGATTTCCATTGTTAAAGGAATAGTTACATTTAAACGTCAGTCCACCACTGTATGTAAAAACACATCTCATGTCAAAAAGCAGGGCCAAGATTTTTTTTTTTTTTTACAGTTTTCCTTTGGTGTTCCACGAAAGAAAGTTATGCAGGTTCACAGAGAAAATGATCACAGCATTTACATTTTTGGGTGAACTATATACAGTATGCAACAGTTCCCGCCCACTTAGTAGTGTTTTTCCCACAAAAATAAAAATAAAAAATACTTTTCATAAAATCCTCCATAAAAGAGTTGTAAGCCATGGACACAAACCAACCAGCTCTGAGGTGACTGAGGTGACTGAGGTGAGATGACATACCAACATCATAAGACACCACCCTATAGACAGACGTCTATTTGATGTGTGTTTACATCTGGAAGACATGTTTTTGAGATTGTCTGCTCATCTGCAAAATGTCTATAAGGTGTTTCCTCTCAGATGTCAAAAGCACATCAACAGATATCTTTGAGATCTTTGAGATGGTTTAGAATGTATCTTTTTAAGATATTTATCAGATGTTAATGAGAATGTGATGCTTTCCAGATGAAACGCTCTTAAACAGACATCTTGAAAATGCTTGTGTGCTATCTGGGAACCACCCAGATGAACAGTAACACTTTGTCTTATAATGCAAATATTGGTATAATTAGAATAACTGGCAGAAAATGAATTACTTACATATTTACTTGTTTAGCAGCATCTGATTGTGTTGAAATGCATCAGAGTACAACTGCCTATATTAATCTATATTACTGGTGAAATCTTCACTTTTAATCTAGGCAGCTGTTGATGTGTCTCTCTGTTCTCCCTCTGTCTTTATTATTTGCTTATCTTTTCCAAACTGAAATGGATAGGACAATTTGTAAAAAAGTGTGTAATGCAGAGAGTGATAAATATGTGTTTTTCCTATCTCCTTTCATTCCCTAAAACTCTCCCTGTTTTCTTGCCTTTTCTTTTTCTCCTCCATTTTAATTGAGTTATGTGGTAATTGTGTGAATGCACTGAACGGTGAAATATGTTCAACCAGCATAGCTGAGTCTCTAGATAGCTGTTACATTTTTAGACGGCAGGAGTCCAAAAATGATCTTCCTCAGATGTCAATCAAATAATCAAAAACCTGTTAATAATACCTAGAATATCAAAATCCCCAAAATGAGGTAGACCCTTTTCCTATTTGGCTCCTAAAGTATGTATGTAAACTAAGTAGTGTTCGGGACTCAGACACACTCTCTCATTTCCTATAACTCTGCTTTAAATTGAATGGCATCTACGCTAATATTATTCTATTTGTTTTCCTGTCTCATCCTTGGTATACATTTCCTGAGGTTTAAAACCAAAGCCTACCAGATCCAGCTCTGGTCCAGGCTGATGTCCGACTTACCAATGCTATATGTTGCTGTGCGATGACTACTAACTGCAGTCTGTGCCAGTTAGACATCACTTCAGTCAACTACGATGGACTGTGCAGAGGATGAGCTGCTGCCAACTCCAACCCTGAGACATGGGATACTTCACTGGCAACTGCGACTTATGGTCTCGTCACTCCGCAACATCTTATGGAGTTTTGTGTTCCTTTCTACAGTCGTCTTTGGCTTGCTCACTGGGGGCCTAAAGACAAATTATTATTTGTTTTTGTCTTTTTTTAATTAAGGCATAATCCACAATCACGTTATTCATTGAAACTGCAAAATGATGAGTCACAGACATAACAGCTTCATTTTCTTTTATAGCATGATTTTCTGAAAAGCTGCTTTGAAACGATGTGTGTTGTGAAAAGTGCTATACAAAAAAAAAAAAAAAAAAAATGTCTTGACTAAGTTGAGTAGAACATTATTTAAAGATTAGCGTAATTTTCCAACTTTATCAGTTTTCACACTCAGAAAAAAATAATGAAAGAGAAATCAAGTTTTAAAGATGTACAAATTATGTTGTACTAAGAATGTTTTATCCACTGTGATGACTTTCATCGAATACTAATAACAGCATGATTATGTTCCATTAAAGTCCGCACGTAATCAAAATTGACCCTATTTACTTTGTAAGCGCACATTACAAGTCTTGTGGTGAACAATTCCTCGGTGCAAGTTAATCCACAGAAAAAAATTGTTTGTCTTCGTAATCTTCATCAAAATCTGAAAATTAGCTTCGCCCCTGGAATGACATTCCTTCTCTGATGACATCAGTTTGACAGCTTGGGCAGAACATCCTTTAACCAATCCCCTCCAACCGCCAGTCTGCTTTGAGCTTTGACAGCGAGTAAAAAAGATGCAAAACAAACAGAGATGGCGAGGAGGTGCGATTTAGGTTGCGGCTCTCCCAAATCCCCTTTCCCAATCCCCCGAATACCCTGGTTGCAGGCCTGATGGCTTGATTTTTTTGCATTTCGAAGAAGGAGGGATATCAGAAAGGTCGCAGTTGTGTTCGAGGCATTTCACACAAGAATGCTTCAAAAATTGGACAGAACATGAAATGGGGTTTGTGAAATATCTGTCCTTAACAGATACGGCTGTCCCATCAGTGTACACCATTGGTACCTCACAAAGTTTGACGGTAAGTGAAACTAGCTAGCAAGCTCGTCAGAAACGGTTTTCATCTCTAGCTGCGTTATCTGCCAGCTATATATTTAGACATAGATTTAGGCTACTGTTCTAAGCAATGCACCCTATTTAAAACCTTGCGAAAATGCAGTAATTAAACACCATTTATTAATATAATAAAGGTTGCAGCAGTAATAACAAATAACAATTCGTTTTAAAAAATCTGCGTTACCATTGGGAGACATCGAGATGCTCTTGAGGGTGAACTTACTCCTGAGCCTCCACGTCCAGGTCACCATTAGTACTCTCAGCAGGTAATGGCTCAAACATATGAGGCCTGATTCCCGTGACAAAATGATCCTCTGTGTGCTCCTGCTCCTCGTCCTCCATCGCCTGCTGCAAAAAAAAAAACTTCTTCCCCGTTGAAAGCGATTTCTGGCGGTGTGTCAGGTGGTGAGTAGTCCTCCACAACTGATTGTTAACTTGCGTTCAGATCTGCCTCCATTTCTGTATGGAACGCCTACTTTTCTAAATCTAATCAATTCCCAGTCCACTATATGGGGTCGGCCATATTTTAATGTTGTCCATATTCTTAGTGAACAATTTTGTGCCCTATATAGTGAACCCTTTTATACACATAATGCACTTTTTATAGTGTACAACCAAAACATATTTGTTAATGCTATACTGTTCATAAGTAAAGTTATGTAGCAATAGATTCCCCAGGTGAGTGGACAGTTAAACAACAATGCCATGTACAACTGTCATTAGTTATAAATATTTGACCACTTAAAACCACAACTAACCAATCAGTATCAAGTATTCCAGAGAGCCGTGTAATAACTCTAAATCAAAACCTTCTTGCCATTAAAGCTCACATAGGGCTTATACAGAGCTAATGGTATTTACAGATTTAGAGTTGATTGCCTATTTGATAACATGAAGACCGTGTAGGTCTGATAGCAAAGAAATTGGCTGATTATTCATTCTCAAGTGAACACATGCTACTGTTATGAGAAGCACAGTGGATAGATGCGTTCATTAGGAGGTCACCACTGTATTCAACTCGCTAAATGAAGGACATACATCATACTGGATTTCACATACATGGATCATGCAGCATAAATTCAGATATCATTTATCTTCAGTTAATCTTTGGTTTCATGAAGGAGAGTCACTGAAAGTAAGAAAAATGAACAGAACTCCCTTTGGGGGCTTCATAGTAAAGGTCTGTGCCGGCTTGGATTTGCTTAATGTAATAGATTATATGGCATTCCAATTATATGGTGAGCCATTATAAAAAAAATAACCAGTTCAATATCTTCAGGCATTTTAAAAGCTACAAACATTATGTTAATAGTTACAGGGTTTCACGTGATTTTGATTTGAGAGGACATTGGAGGCTATATTCAAATACAATTTATACGATTCTTTTAAATATCAGAATATTTTAAAACATCCTATTTCCTTCAGCTAACCCTAACTCTAACCTAACCTAACCTAACCCAACCTAAGCCTGCCTTTCCTTTCTTAAAATAAAGTGTTGAATATGAGGCCATCTAAAATTTGATGCCTGTATTGTATTGATTTGAAACTTGATATCCACAAGCAAAACTGTATATTTAGGGGGCCTATTGTGTTCATTAGTTTTCTACTTATTCTTATTCTTCATCTGCCACTAAAGTCTATGGCAGCCCCTAGAACTGTTTGGAGGAAAGTTGTGAAATTTGGCACACTAATTGGAGTGGGCGTCAATTGTCTTTTGACAAACTTTGGGGTCTCCCAGACCAACCTTCTAGTCTGCTTGTGAAATTATTAGTACTTATTACTTTTGGATGGACAAAAATTCAGATCACAAATTCTACACACATTTTTTTTTTTTCTAGGAACATTTTGTTTTTTATTCATATAGATAACAAAGAAAAGCAAAACAAAAATACACAGAATCAACATTTAACCCCCATTATTACCCCTCCCAATCCCACCCTGACCCTCAACAACATTCCTGTGGTCACACATGATTATAGACACACAAAAAAAATAAAAAATAAATAAATGATAATAATAATAATAATAATAATATATATATATATATATATATATAAAATAATCACCCACATTTAAAACTAAACTTCTCTCTCCATGCCCAAAGAGGATACCAAGGACCAGTTGGTCTCCATATAAACATTGATTTCAGCCTTTAACATTTATTGGAATTCAGGATTTTGCAAAAGGGATGCATTATAGCACCAACTATATGATTTCCTTTTTTCCATATGTGGCAACACCTCTAAACTCACCAGGGTGTGATCTGAGACTAAAATGTTTCCCATTGAACAATCAACAACAGAATAAATGGGTGACATATATATATATATATATATATATATATAAATCTATTCTAGAATAAATCTTATGGACTGATGAAAAGAATGTATAGTCCCTACCAGATGGGTTCAAAAGTCTCCAAATATCTTTAAGACCAAGATTTTTACATATTCTGTGCAGCATCAGTGTTGCTCTAGGGGGCTTACACACTTTTGCTTCACTATGATCAAGGACTGAGTATATCAAAAGATTAAAATCTCCTCCCAATATTATATCATGAGGGGTGCCAGTGGCTTGCAACTTCCCTTCAAGATCTATAAAAAAGCCCTGATCATCAACGATAGGTGCGTAACTATTAGCCAAAATCAACCTTTACCCCTGAATTTCAGCTAAAACAATAATGACTCTTCCTAATTTATCTTTAATCTGTTTGAGACATTAATTGAAGATGCTTACTTAGCAATGTAATGACTCCCCCGCTCTTACTTGAGCCAGCACTAAAGTAAACATGTCCACCCCATATCTTCCCAAATTTTTCAGCTTCCTGTGGGGAAAGATGCGTTTCTTGAAGAAACACTATGTCATATTTCTTACACTTAAGAAGTGAAATAACCTTCCTTCTTTTTATGGGGTGCCCCAACCCATTCACATTCCACGTGGAGAGAGATAGTACACTCATATTAACATTTGACATTTTGACATAATAGGAAAAATAGATTGTGTGTCAAATACAAAATTAAAAAGACCACATTCCAACATTAGTGCAACAATCAAACCCCAAACTTCCCCCTGAACCAAAAAACAGAAAAAAGAAAAACGTGTGCATTAACTCCACACACGACAGTCCATCCTTCTAAACTCAAATAGTCCATGTACGCCTACGAGGGCCCCCACAACAACTTTGCTGTCAGATTGCTCAAGTCCAGTGTTTCTATACAAATTTTGTGAGACAGAATTACACAAAAAATTACAATCTATAAAACAAACTCCAGCCAATAGGCAGAATAAACACAAAAAAAAACATGTAGATTCATCCACATAACTGTCCCGAAGGTGTGTTCCTCCATAAAACAAACTCCAGCTGCTAGGCGAAACCAGCACAAAAAAAAAAAAAAAAAGAAGTAAATTAAAAAGGCACTCAGTTTTCTTCAGACAGTCAAACGAATTTTCAGTGAGCCAGCCCATTCGGCTGCTACATGTGTGCAACAAATGACCTAATCACTCAAAAGACTTGTAAGAAATTCTCCACAAAACAAACTCCAGCAATAGGAGGCATAAGCACAAAGAAAGTGCAGATTCATCCACACAATTGTCCTCAAGGAGTGTTACTCCACAAAACAAACTCCAGCCGCTAGGCGGAACCAGCACAAATATTTTATGGCCATCCTTAGCATCTATTCTCAATTTTGCTGGGAACACTGGTGCAAAAGCAAACTTCCATTGATGTAAGAGTTTCTTGCATTCCTTGAATCGATCACGTTTCTCTCTTGTTGAAGTCTGGGAACTATCAGGCTCAGGTGTAACACAAGGTTGAGGGAACCGAGCTCGGGAGGAATGGGATTTATGGACCCAAACAAAGTTTAATCGGCTGTGTTAAACCCAAAAGGTTTTCCAAAAAACATAAATCCAAAGAACAAAATGTAATTCCAAAAGTAAATCCAAAAAACAGAAAGTATTCCAGCAAGAGAGGCAGTAATCCACGGAGACACGGGAGACACGGGAGACACGGGAGACACGGGAGACACGGGAGACACGGGAGACACGGGAGACACGGGAGACACGGGAGACACGGGAGACACGGGAGACAGGACATGAACTCACAAAAACTGAGCAACCAGTGAACAAAAAACAGCAACTTAAATACATCTCAGAAAACGAGGCGCAGGTGAAATGAATAATGACAAACAAGCGAGGGAAACACAGGGAGAACACAATGAGGACATCTAGTGTACAACATGAGGAACAACAAGACCAAAACACTGACAAGAACAATAAAATGCTGTGGTTCTTCCAAGAAAGCCTTCTTTTACACCTCGCCTCATGTAACACAAGATCTTTATCAGATGATCTCAGAAATTTGGCCAGAATTGATCTCCCTCAGTGGATCGCCGAGTTGGAACCCTGTGAGCTCACTCGATTTCTAGCTTATGGCCTGTTATGTCAAGCAGACTCGGAAAGAGCCCGTCCGGGAATTTCCATATCCTGGTTGGGTTCTGAACTCGCGACTACATTGGTACAGCTAGTAAAAACATGCCTCAAACATCCACACCAACCCAGCCTTGTTTATTTTTTTTTTAGATATGCAGCCAAATAACCTACAAAAAAGGAAGTCTTAAATAATGCCTAAACTAAAACTCTGCTACTTAAATTCATCTGACTCGATGCATGTGTTAACGGACTATGATAATGGCCTACTCGGACAACACATTGTTTTCTAGAGCTGCAGAAAATAATCAAAACAGACACAAGCAGCGTATCTATCAACCACAAATAATATAATATTGAGTAGCAGCCGTCGGAGTTGCATTGGAGTGACATCACTTCCCCTCTTCAAATGACTGGCTAGAGGAGGAACTGTCGATCAAGACCTAGTGGACCAATAGGGATGCAAAACGCCCCCTGATTTACATGAAACTCTAATCACAAGTTTAGAGAAAACCGAGTGCAGAACTTGGAATCAAAAGCAAAGAAAAATACAGCGTAAGGGTACAAAAAATGAAAATATGAGCAAAATTGTCAGAGAGCACAAAAACAGTAAAATAACCAAGGAAAACATGATTTTGTTTGCAATTCTGATGACTTTGCTTTAATTCTCCTGTTGTTCTTTTAGCAGCATATTTTAAATGTGTTTATATATTTTTGATTCATCCTTGTTATTTTTTTATCTGCACTTATTATTTTTTGATTCAAGCTTATTATTTTGATTCATGCTTATTATTTTTGGATCCGTGACCACAATACATTTGACAGGATTTTGATCCCATACCTCTAGATTCATTGTATTTTTTAATTAAAACAAGATTGATAGTATTCAGCACATGCATTGATTGAATACCACAAACATGTTTTATACATACTCATAATTCTCCAAGAGCGCAGACAAACTAAAATTTCATTTTTCCTTATTGGCCCCATTTGATTCAGTAGCAAGCTTCAGCATTATTTGTGTGCCGGCAGGTATTTCTATTATTTCAAACAGAAGATCAATTTGTTTGAATCACTCAGCGTTCATGTTGGCATATATTAGAAGGTAACCTCCATACCAGATTTTAATAGCTACTTAAAGCAATGATTAATGCATCAACAAAATACTCATACCTCTTGAAATGGGAGAGCAAACAAAAATAACCCAAATAAAATTGAAATACAATCAAATTTAGCCAATAGTGGGCAATGCTGAATGCTCAAATCAAATATTAAGTGCATGGTGCAGTATGAGTGTTGCCCAGGACAACAACAAAATTTAATATGAGAGCATCTCTAGAGAGCTCTAATGTTGCATTTCACTGTTAGAGGGTTTAAAATGGAAATTCAGCTGACTTGGTGACTTTTTGTTTATCTTCTCTATTTGTGCTGTTGAATACATTAGATAAAACGCCTCCACTGTCAGTTCAGGCATATAAACCACTGTGATCATAGAGGGAAAATAGACTCATTGAATTTACATTAAAACAAGGGAAACAGAACAAATACAACATAAAACCATGGTGTTCATTAGCATTTTCTTTTCATTTTTATTTTTGGGACTTTCATCAGATTTATAATGAGGATAGGAAATGACGAGAAAAGAGATTGGCAAACAGTGCAAATGGGAATCGAACTTGCATCCCCCAAATGAGCACCACTGCTCCACAAGTCTGGAGCTTGTGCAGCAACAACCAGGCCATGTCCCAACTCATTCTCATCGAATCTCGTTACTAAACGTACCTACATTTTAGCAAAATTATGTTTATGTGCCTCAATGTACATATTGTGGCATTTAAAATTAACACAAGTAAGGGCAGACCATATTTTTTTGCCCTGTCCTCGCACAATGCAATTTTATGACATTAAAACACTTTTACTGTAGCACATGACATGTAAGGCAATACATTTTTATGTTTGCTTTGCATAACAAACTACATTAGAAAAACGTGTTCAGGTGTGATCAAATTGCTTTAAAACCCCTTAATTCAACATGTGGTGCTGGGCACACATCCATGAGCACTGCCATGTTGGGATCACATGACCAGCCGAATGTTACTCGCTTTATCTCAGTAATCCCCTGAAATTGGACACATTCACAGAATAAATAAATGCACACTGATTGCACTGTGAATTTGGCGACAGTAGATTGAAAGTTATTTAGCTTAAATTGGTCTGTGCTTATGCAAATTCGAACTACTGCCCCCAGTGGCCATTGTTGGAAGTGTTGTTGAACATATGGGCACATGTGAGCTCCAGTTTCTATGTAAAGTGTCCACAGGGTACCAAAAGTGAGTTGTATATTTAGTTTTATTATATTTAGTTATATTTTAAATTATGTAATACAGTAAACAGGAATGCAAATTTTATTAACTCTAACCCAAACCCCAACCCTAAGCCTAACCTCTGAATTGCCATTCATCTCAGAAATATTGCTAAATTATAAAATATTATTTCTATTCAAGATACAGAAAAGTTGCTTCATGCATCCATCACCATTGTTTATGTGGATGCAATAACTTCCATGGGACCAGAACCCGTGTCCCCTATCAGTAGCGCCAAATGGAAAGACATGTTGAATTGATGCTATAATGTCTGATGGGGAATGACGCTTGTCAGTAATTCGGCAGATAGCATGTGATAGAGTTTAATGCCAATGACATAGACACTGTATGAAAAGTGCAGAAATGGGCTTTTTCTTACAGTTTTTCACAATTGCTAAAACACTAAACCCCATTATCTGAACCAAATGCTCAGTGGCCTAAACCCATTTGTCCAATCAATCACTCTTTTGGCAATACCTTAAACAAGTTCAGGTAGTTAGACATGCTTTGCAAATCTCATCCACTCTTTTTGCAAAACTCTAAACACATTCTCACTCACTAAAACACATTAGGGCCTGGGTAGCTCAGCAAGTAAAGACGCTGACTACCACACCTGGTTTGAATCCAGGGCGTGCTGAGTGACTCCAGTCAGGCTTCCTAAGCAACCAATTGGCCCGGTTGCTAGGGTGGGTAGAGTCACGTTGGGTTAACCTCCTCGTGGTCCCTATAATGTGGTTCTTGCTCTTGGTGGGGCGCATGGTGAGTTGTGCATGGATGCCGTGGAGAATAGCTTGAGCCTCCACATGCGCTAGGTCTCTGCGGTAATGCACTCAGCAAGCCACATGATAAGATGCAGCTGAGATTCAATTGTACAAACCAAACCAAAGATAAACCAGTTCAGAGTGCACAAGTGGCACCGGTGCGTTGAATGTTGATACCAACAATGGATGGAAACAATCAGAGAGGAAGAGGAGGAAGAGTATGTGTAAGAGGTGGAGGACGAGGAAGAGCAAGACAAAGAACAGTAATTTCAGATGAAATTCGGCAACTGTGATAGACCATGTTCTTGTTCATGGAATGACAATGAGGGAAGCATTCACCACATGTATCACTTACTAAACGACTTACAGTATATTTATCTTTTTTATACATAGAGAGTGTTTGAATTGGATTCCACGGAAAGGCCCCATGAATACATTTTTGGAGATGAGGCAGGGTTCAATCTAATGAAGAGGAGAAGGAGAGGAAGGAACATAACTGGCCAACGTGCCATTGTGGATGTCCCTGGCCAGCGTGGTGGCAATGTCACTCTTTGTGCAGCCATAAGTAATCGTGGGGTTCTCCACCATCATGCAACCCTGGGGCCATATAACACTGGACATCTTATTACATTTGTGGGTGGTCTTCGGGATGTTTTCTTTCAGCGTGAGCAGCAGGATCATCAGCAGGCAGTGCATCCTGTCTATATCGTGATTTGGGACAATGTCAGCTTTCACAGTGGTGTCCGGATACGCGAGTGGTTCTACATCAACCAGCGATTCATAAACATTTGCCTTCCACAATACAGCCCTTTCCCCAACCCAACAGAAGATTTTTTCTCTGCGTGGCGGTGGAAGATCTATGACCGAAATCCATATACAAAAGGCAATGAAATTGGCCTGTGGTGACATAGGTGTGGAGTGTTGTCAAGGATGGATCCGGCACACCAGAGGGTTTTTTCTCCATTGCCAGGCAAGGGACAATGTTGCCTGTGATGTGGATGAAATCCTCTGCCTGGACCCAGCACAAAGATATGATGCTGAGGCAGAATAAATCTCTCACTGACTTTGATTTTGCAGTTGCACAACATTTTTGAGTGTACTGTAATGTGCTTACATTTAGAGTTTTCTTTGTTCTTTGGGCTTTCGCAGTTGGACTATTGTATTTTTTCAGTGTCCAAGTGCTGAATATACAGGCATTCAATACTGTATTACTAGCAGTACTTACAGTATACAATATATTCACTATACTAAGTTGTGATTACTATACTTTTTTTATTGCAAAATGCCTTTACTATCAATAAATAAATAAAAAATGTAAAAAATCATTTTTCCATTTTCTGATGTAGTGTCTAATAAATGCTCTGTACTGTTTAAATATTGACTGGCTGTGTGTATGATCTGAAAGCATTTTTGAATTTGAGCACAGATGCAATTGTTTTGAGACAGTTGTTTGATTTTGCCAGAAGAGTCAGGGATTTGTGAATGTAGTTTGAAGATTTGGTTTAAAGTTGAGAGAAAATGGGTGAAGGTTTCAAGAAATGTGTCTTGAAAAAACTGTAATTAGTGGTGCTTTCTTTAGCAATGTGCCACTATTACTGTTGCTCTGACCTTCATTTACCAATTCTTCTTTGTCCTCAACCTGCACGTTTGTCGTACACCCATAAATAAGCTGTCAAATCATCCAGCTTATTGAAGAGTGTTCTGCTATGACGTTTATTGGTGATCAGACATACAATGCACCCTAGCAACAAATTGCATAAACTTAGTACAGATACACTGAATATGGATGAAAGCGATATTTTCGCATTATTGTCCAATGTACTTTAAAGGTGAAGTGTGTAATTTTTCTGGATTTTAAAATACCTTTTACCTAACCCTAACCTTTTACTTAACCCTAATTATCTGTAAGCCATTCTTTAGGTTGATGTCTTTAGGAGTGTATGTTTTAAAAGCACCACAGTGTTACACTTTTCAGGGGAATCAACCATCAAATGCCTTACTTACAGTTGACTTTGCTGCATATTAAGCATATTAAGAAGAACGTATTTCAACATCCAAAAAATTACACACTTCAAATTGAATTTAGTTTATCTTTGATGGTGTGAATTTAGGAAATATTCTAGATATCATATTCTTTCATTTTGTTGTCTCACTTTGGACACTGATGGGGCTTTTAGGAGATCAGTGTTATTATTTCATTCTGTGAAATCTTGTTTCCATTTACAAGCATGACCAGCTCTCATTTGCTTGAAATCTTTTGTTGGGGACTATTACCGTGCTGTGTTTGTACTGCATGTACCTCTGGGAATTCTTTCTCTTGGCAGTTCATCTGTCAAATATTCTTTTAAATCCATTCTGTGACCCACGGCAAATGGAGAATTAATAATTGCTGCTCTTTCAAATTAAATTTAAATTAAAAATATTGAATACAAGCCATGCTTCTGGGCAAGTTTTACCAGCTGCATGTAAAAAAGCAATATATTTTTATAGGATTAATTGTGATTACATCTGAAAACTTTCCCATAGACTAAAAGCTTTTTGTTGTGTTTATCTAAAAGTTTTTATTTGTCTCAGGCAAATAATGTCAAACAGCATGCCTCTGGTGCAGTGTTCCCAAACTTGAAAACCTAGATCTATCAAGATTTCCAATTCATTTCACAAGGGCCCAAGAAGGCCTAAAAGTACCAAGAAATAAATGACATTTTCTTAAATCATTGGACTACTACTTAGTTTTATTCTATACAGTGATTCACAGCAGATAAATAGCAAGTCGCAAAGCTAAGAGTTATGAACATAGTTATTTTTTCTTGATTTGGAGTTGGTTGTTAAGGCTGAATTAGACTGATCCACCTCAGTATTTCATAGAAAATAAAACATTTATCTCGGACTGATGAGCTTATTGGGGACCCAGGTGACTTTTAAATGAGTTGCAAATGAAGACAAAGCTTTATTTTAATGAGCTCGTTTTCTGAGGTGAAATACGTCAATAGCAATTTCGGTTTAACTTTTCCTTTCAGCACTCTTTGACCTTAAACACCCAACTATTTCTTCAGCTATTTTATGTAATGAATGACAAATCATCTGTAATACTGTGGGAAAATGTAAATCTCAGGTTGTTTCTCTATTCAATTCCTGTTTCAAACTTGGAGTCCTTGACCGCCAATGGACCTAGTAAATTTGTAAAACGTCCTCCAAAGCTGTATATTTATGCGTCAATGTCTTATAAAAAAAAAATGTTTTTTTTTTACAAGCTTTCTATGAAAATTACTTGGCAGGGTAATTGCTATGCACAACAAATAGTTTCTCCAGGTTTTCCATAGTCTCTGTTCTGAAACTTAGTGAACATAGCAACCTTACTACATAGGCAGCACCCTAATGGAGATGAAACCTAGTAAGTGACAGATTTTGGAATGCTTTACATAGGCAGCAACTCATACAAATAGCACTCCTCTAGTAAAGTGCACATGAATCTCGATTTACAATTGATTTCAATAGGTTTTAGCGTTAGCATGTTGCTAAGCTAACAGCATGGTACTCAAATAAGCATCAAAACGAATAATAATAATAATACACAATATTTTTTTTAATGATATTTCATTATTTAATGATAAACAATTATATTTGTAATAATTTCTCCTGCTTCGTTTGCCATCTTGGATGCTTTCTAGGATTGCCCTCTCTGTGAAGGATACATGTGAAGCTCCCCAAATTAGATTATGCTGCCTTCCTTTTGGAACAGTCTTTGCATTGTGAGTACAGCTATGATGCCTTTAAATGCTTCCTACATAGGCAGTTCACTACATTTTGGAACAGGGCTGAAAACAGACCTGTTAAAATTGTTGTCAAGACCCAATAAGGGACCGTAACTGCACATCTCATTCCTATAAAACATACCTGCGGAGACAGGATACTGGATTTGTGTCCTGCTACACTCAAAATCTGATCTTTAAACTCCAGTAGTGTTCCTTATATTATCAGTAGAGAAAATTCAATGTGGTTGGCGTCATGGTGTTCTGACATCAACAGTGCATCAATGTTATGACATGGATAGCCACAGAAAGCAAAGGCACAGTGGGGTTCACACCAGGCTTGGGTAAAATTCTGAATTCAAGAACTGACTCCCCAAGTCATGAGTTGGATGTTTAATTGAATTGGCCACGCCCCACAGGATGTCGAATTAGAGTGACAGGAAGAGGAATTCACTGAATTGCAGTTAAAATAAAAATAAATAAATAAATAAATAAAAATCAGCAGTCACACAACAGAGGAATTTCATTAGTCCAATACAACAACATAGAAAAGACATCTTGTAAGCCTACTATGTTGTTTGGCTCCATTTTCTAATTTAGAGCATTGTGGGAAATTAAATGTTCTTCCACAGTTAATTGTTAACTATGATGAAATACAGGGGTGTTTGTTCAACTTCGTCCACTTCTAGTACTGTGGACTTCTAGAAAGTAAAGTATCGTTAAACATTTTTTAAACTCACTATTTAATTTATCTACTAACAACGTCCAACAATGTATGTACATGCATCACAGGAGATTTATGTCAATTTTGATATTTGTTTATGAAAGTTATGAAAATTCCCACCACAGTGTTATTTCCAGCACATTTTAAATTCTGTATTGTGTTTCATAGAATTATGTGGTGGAAATGATGGTGATGGAAATTTCATAGCTAATATTTTATGTATCCTAAATATACAAAATGTATACATAGTTTGGCCAAATTACAAAAAGGAAATGAAGCCCAATAAAAAAAGGCATTTTTAAAGAATAAAATATAACTGACGAAGGCCTGGTAAAAATAAATAAATAAATACATAAATGAACATGAAATTGCCCGAAGCTGTTGAAACATCCATACACAGATGAGCCAAAACATTATGACCACCGGCCTAACATGCTGTTGGTCCTCTGTGTGCCGCCAAAACAGCGACGACCCGTCGAGGCATGGACTCTACAAGACCCCTGAAGGTGTCCTGTGGTATCTGGCACCAAGACATTAGCAGCAGATCCTTCAAGTTCTGTAAGCTGCGAGGTGAAGCCTCCATGGATCGGAATCTGAGGAATTTGGAGGCCAGGGTAACACCTTGAACTCTTCATCATGTTCCTCAAACCATTCCCAAGCAATGTGTGCAGTGTGGCAGGGCGTATTATCCTGCTGAAAGAGGCCACTGCCAACAGGGAATACCATTGCAATGAAAGGGGTGTACCCAGGGCTCGAGTTGAGGGGGGATGCAAGGGGATGCCATCCCCCTTGTATCACGAAATACCAAAAAGCATCCCCCTTGTAAAACAACCATCCCCCTTTACCATCCACTTTAGATCAATTGTGTCATGGATTACTTAGAACTAATCATACAAGTAAAATATTTAATTTTCTACGTAAATAACAGATTTTAAATAAGGGCGATTATCCGGTCAGACTTAGATTTCGACATATTTAGGGTTGCCAGATTTCTATAGGTGAAAGCCCCCAATTAGATCTTGACACTTGTACAGTCTGTAAATATTCTGCCAGGGAGACACTTTAGTCATGCAATCTGACAACCGTGAGCACGCGAGCTCTCTCCCCACTACGAAAAGATGCCGGTTTTCTGAAAACACTGGCAGGTATGTCAGAGTTTAGCGATGACTTGTCCTTTCTGGTGATATCATGAAACTTACACCACTGAAGTTTTCAAAAGTTTCGCACACTTTCAAAAATAGCCAAGAGAACAGTTCAAGAAAATATTTTGTCTTTATTTAAAAAGGAGAGAACAGAAGGTAAGATATTGCTATGACGAGTGTACAACATGTACATGGTTTTAATACAAACAATTTTCAGGGTTTTGCCCATAAAACACTTTTTGTGTGTAGAACAGCTTTTTTACACCACTGTTTAAGCATCCGTCATAGAAACAGCCTAAACATCCTTTACTAGTTCAGTTACTGGAGTAGAAAATATGCATGTCTGTGACAGTGGACAAGCGATCTAGAAAAATAAATTATGTATTCAAGGTGTAATGAAAGTATTATAATACTTTTTACTTGATGGTTACAGCACATGAAAATTATAAAGTTTCATTAAGTTTTTTTTTTTTTTTTTTTTTTTTTTTTTGTAGAAACTGCTATAGTTGAAAAAAAAAAAATGTATGACACCAAATTGGACACAAAGATTACATTTTCTGAGAACATGACACTATTGTTTTCAACATTTTTTTTTTTTTAAGTTGTCTCATTTTAACACTATGGACGTCCTTATTATTAGACCCTTATCTAGTAAGTATTAGATACGTATTAGTATTTTATATATATATATATATATATATATATATATATATATATATATATATATATATACAGGTGCATCTCAATAAATTAGAATGTCGTGGAAAAGTTCATTTATTTCAGTAATTCAACTCAAATTGTGAAACTCGTGTATTAAATAAATACAATGCACACAGACTGAAGTAGTTTAAGTCTTTGGTTCTTTTAATTGTGATGATTTTGGCTCACATTTAACAAAAACCCACCAATTCACGATCTCAAAAAATTAGAATACATCATAAGACCAATAAAAAAACATTTTTAGTGAATTGTTGGCCTTCTGGAAAGTATGTTAATTTACTGTATATGTACTCAATACTTGGTAGGGGCTCCTTTTGCTTTAATTACTGCCTCAATTCGGCATGGCATGGAGGTGATCAGTTTGTGGCACTGCTGAGGTGGTATGGAAGCCCAGGTTTCTTTGACAGTGGCCTTCAGTTCATCTGCATTTTTTGGTCTTTTGTTTCTCATTTTCCTCTTGACAATACCCCATAGATTCTCTATGGGGTTCAGGTCTGGTGAGTTTGCTGGCCAGTCAAGCACACCTACACCATGGTCATTTAACTTTTGGTGCTTTTGGCAGTGTGGGCAGGTGCCAAATCCTGCTGGAAAATGAAATCAGCATCTTTATAAAGCTGGTCAGCAGAAGGAAGCATGAAGTGCTCCAAAATTTCTTGGTAAACGGGTGCAGTGACTTTGGTTTTCAAAAAACACAATGGACCAACACCAGCAGATGACATTGCACCCCAAATCATCACAGACTGTGGAAACTTAACACTGGACTTCAAGCAACTTGGGCTATGAGCTTCTCCACCCTTCCTCCAGACTCTAGGACCTTGGTTTCCAAATGGAATACAAAACTTGCTCTCATCTGAAAAGAGGACTTTGGAACACTGGGCAACAGTCCAGTTCTTCTTCTCCTTAGCCCAGGTAAGACGCCTCTGACGTTGTCTGTGGTTCAGGAGTGGCTTAACAAGAGGAATACGACAACTGTAGCCAAATTACTTGACATGTCTGTGTGTGGTGGCTCTTGATGCCTTGACCCCAGCCTCAGTCCATTCCTTGTGAAGTTCACCCAAATTCTTGAATCGATTTTGCTTGACAATCATAAGGCTGCGGTTCTCTTGGTTGGTTGTGCATCTTTTTCTTCCACACTTTTTCCTTCCACTCAACTTTCTGTTAACATGCTTGGATACAGCACTCTGTGAACAGCCAGCTTCTTTGGCAATGAATGTTTGTGGCTTACCCTCCTTGTGAAGGGTGTCAATGATTGTCTTCTGGACAACTGTCAGATCAGCAGTCTTCCCCATGATTGTGTAGCCTAGTGAACCAAACTGAGAGACCATTTTGAAGGCTCAGGAAACCTTTGCAGGTGTTTTGATTTGATTAGCTGATTGGCATGTCACCATATTCAAATTTTTTGAGATAGTGAATTGGTGGGTTTTTGTTAAATGTGAGCCAAAATCATCACAATTAAAAGAACCAAAGACTTAAACTACTTCAGTCTATGTGCATTGAATTTATTTAATACACGAGTTTCACAATTTGAGCTGAATTACTGAAATAAATGAACTTTTCCATGACATTCTAATTTATTGAGATGCACCTGTATTACTTGACAACACCATCCCCCTTTAAATGTTTTTTACAAATCGACCACTGTGTGTACCTGGTCTGCAACGATGTTTAGGTAGGTGGTATGTGTCAAATTGACATCCACATGAATGGCCAGACTCCAACGACTTATCGTCTTTCCACAGTGCATCCTTGTGCCGTCACTTTCCCAGGTAAACTGCAAACACGTACACAGCGGTTCACGTGATGCAAAAGAAGACTGGACTCATCAGACCGGGCGACCTTCTTCCACTGCTCCAAGGTCCAGTTCAGACGCTCGTGTGCCCATTGTAGGCACTTTCGAGAGTGGACAGGGGTCATCATGGGCACTCTGCAGCTACGCAGCCCCATACGCAGCAGGGTGCGATAAACTGTGTGTTGCGAACATTCCTCCCGTAACCATCATTACAATTTTCTTGACTTGTGCCCATTCTGTTGGTTCGGACCAGACGGGATAGCCTTTGTTGCTCTTACACATCTGGGCGCCCAACACCCTGTTACCAGTTTGTGGTTTGTCCATCCTAAGACCACTGTCAGTAGGTGTTCACCACTGCTGACCGGGAGCACCCCACAAGCCTTGACGTTTCAGAGATGCTCTGACCTAGTCATCTGGCCATAACAATCTGGCCCTTGTCAAAGTCACTCAGGTCTTTACTCCTGCCCATTTTTCCTGCTCAACACATTGACTACGAGAACTGATTATTCGCTTATCATCTAATCTACCCAGACATTGACATGTGGCCTTGTTAGGAGATGATCGGCGTTATTCACTTCACTTGTGAGTGGTCATAATGTTTTGGCTAATCAGTGTATATATAAATTCAATAAAAAAAAAAATCAGTTATATTCCAGTTTGCTATCCCAACTAAAATTTGGAAATGGAATTAGAAAACAAAGTACAAAGTATCACATGAGTGGTGTAACCATCTACTAAGTGTACTAATCCAGTAGGATAATTGCTTAGTCCGTGTGCTGACAGGTCTTGAATTGTGCTTCCCAACAACCATGGGTTGACACGAGTTGGCTTGCGGGTCATAGCAGGTGTTTCAGGCTCCATTTCTAATGGCGCTATTGGGACAATTATGATGGATAGCGGAAGGGATGTGTCATTAACCATCAGGCTCTGAGAGATTTCCGCATCTATGGGTGTCGACCCAATTGGGAGGAAGTAATGCAAATTGATCACGCTTCATTGGTTCTCTAACTGATGGTGGGCATTGGTGAATGTTTTAATGGGACAAACACATGAGGCTTGTTAAAAAAAAAAAATTGCAATGCTTAAACACTTTTTTATTAGAATTTTCTGACATCTAAGAAGCATATTTCTTAGAATTAAGATTTTCCAAGAAATAAAACAGCATTTAGAGAGGGGCTGATGCAGTTTCTATGTGCAGGGAAATTTTCATGATGTCAAATGAACAAAACAGACACTTTTTGCCATCCGTCAACTTCATGTCATTTTTAAAAGGGGAACTTAAGGCTTCTAAAGGATGAATACAAGACACTGATGCCCCTTTTGTCTTTCTCTGTCTTACTTTATAGTTTTCTGTCTGTTTTTGTTGTGGACACATGTACATTCAAATGGCATTTTGCTATATTTTTTGTCTCTATTCTGCAGCTAGACTGATCCTTAAATTATCTATCAATCCCTCATCTGTCCTTTTGCAAAAAAGGAGTTTAATATGTTGTAAATCCAATAAAGAAAAAGTTTACAATTTCAAAGAAATGTTCTGGGGTACGTTTCCCGTACTACAACGTAACTCACTGATTAACCACCATTGTACAATGCATCGTTGTAGAAATTAACTAGCTAGTCACGACTGGTTCCCAAAACCGTAATAACTATGTCGCACATCCATCGTTTAAACCATGTTGGTTGAGCTGTCATTTATGACATTACTCAGGGGTGGAGTAATAACTTCCACAAATATAACATTTTAATAGCTCATTTACACATACACCGGAAAGCTGTTGTAATGTGAGAAAGCTACTGAAGACATGAAAGCTGTGTGCATTTTGTTATGCGACAGGTGCATTCCGCTACAATAAATGAGTGTTTCCCACTATATTAGACTTCGGTGTTCCTTGACGCACTTGTGCATATTCACATGCACACTCTTCAAAAACATGTTAACGGCACTTCTGCGTTAATATAAACACATAAAAGCCGTGTTCTCCGATAGAATCCATGTGTGATGAAGCGTTTTAGCCTGCACTTGCGTTTACATGACATTTCACAACGGTGCTTTTTGCAAAACCCCGGAAAAAAATCATTTTCTTAAATACATGTAAACGTGGTCAAAGTCTTGACAAAATGAAAGATATATATGGAATTAAAGATTTAGAAGCCCAGGCGAAGTCAAATGATGTCCACACAGCAAATTAACAAGGAACTATGCTTCTAACCACAGGGGGAGAGCTGTAGTTCCAACCACACAACTTTGTAGTGCTGTTTGCGAATGTCTGTTGGAACTATGGAACTATGGGAAACAACAAATATTTGAACTATGTTGGTAACAATGGAACATGCGACCATAGTTGGCTAACGATGCCTTTGGGAAATGCACCCCTGGTTGGTGAAACACAAATTTAGTGACCACCAAATGGTTTTCTAGCCTCCAAAGAGACCATATATAAAAATGTACTGATTTAAAAATATAAATAGAAGAAAACACTACCACTATGTCTCGACTGAGAGCGAACGCCGATGTGCTGCATCGCAACGGCTTGAGGCTGTTTACACTGGAAGTTTTGAAGCTGCACAACGTCTCTGAATTTTTATTTACCATGGGCCAATTAACTGTAAGCATGAACTTCAGCAACAGTAAAATAGGCGAAAAACATATCTTACATTATTTTTGACGATAACCCATTGGTATAACTAGGACTGATGCAGTTATTACATAATTACCTGATCACGATTATTTGATCTAACCGCGATTATTGTGCACTTATAATTCCAATCACATTTTACCTTCCAAATAAGGGAATTTTAAGGGAATATCGAAATGCCACGAATGCCACATTGTTGAGTCTCATTTTTTGGTGTTATTGCTCACTGACCTGCACCACAATGAAGAAACATTTTTAAATACACACAGAATCTCAAAGATCTTCCTTTATATGAAATAAGGGCTCATGGGAATTGGAGAGTCTTACAATAGGAAAAAAAATATATAATATAATATAATATAATTGTAATGGGTAAGGATGGGCAAGGAGTAGGCAGGAACCGGCTGAGCAGTCAACGAAACTTTTAATGACATAAATCAACTTAAACACACAGACACACACACAGTGGCTGCATGTGTCTCTCTCTCTCTCGAACTGGCGCCTCCGGCCCATCTTTATCCCCCTCCCGGCAGATTAGAACAAATCAGATTCCAAATATATTTTAGGCGGTATTCCTTGCAGGCAACAAACTGTTTGTCAAGTTTTTCTTTGAGTACTGTATATCACACGCTACACTGTTAAGGCATACTTGTGTCATTGTACTACAAAGCCATGTTTTCAGCCTCCGAAGACAACTGAAACCTCTCTCAGCCTCATCTAAAGACACAGGAACAACAAGAGGCAATCTGACAAGTGTTTCCACCTGATCATCCCCTGAACGATACTTACAAGATGGGCTGGTTTGAGTTTTTCTGTAACTGCTGATCTCCTGGGATTTTCACACCCAAAAGTCTGTAGAGTTTACTCAGAATGGTGCCAAAAACAAAAAACATCCAGTAAGTGGCAGTTCTACGGATGCAAATGCCTTGTTGAAGAGAGAGGTCAAGGCTACGGTAACTCAGATAACCACTCTGTACAATTGTAGTGAGCAGAATAGCATATCAGAATGCACAACATGTCGAACCTTGAGGCAGATGGGCTACAACAGCAGAAGACCACATTGGGCACTTTATTAGGACCATGTATAATTAGCATTTGTTTTTTGTTTTTATAATCGATAATGAACCAATTTGGCTGATATTGGAAGCCTAAGCATAAGTGTACTCTTTATTCTGTGTCAGTCTTTACATTTTCTGAAGGAGAATTTGTGCTTGCCTATGCAAAACTCACCACCATGATATTAGATTGTTGTGGTTGGTTCCCAGGGCATTACTTTGCTATGCAGTTGCTCATGTATTCGGAGTGTTTTTAGCACATTTATATGTGGTTGCTAGGGTAACACCCAACCTCAAAATCTCCATGATATTCTGGTCCTTTGATATGGCTTGAAGGCCTTCTTCAATGTATGTCTGTAGGATGTATTTTTTGTACTTCTGCCAGGCAAAAAAACAGCATGTACGATCAAAACGTAATAGCACATGTTGTGACATGCTGTTCACATCCAGTTTAGACAAGGTGTGATTCTAATAAAAGACAAAAGTCAACAAAGTCACTCAACTGTTGCATTTCTAGAAAAGCATTGTATTTAGTTCAGTATTTAGTTGTAATATGCATGCAACTTGAATATAAATTACGAAGACTGTGTTTAAAAGAGCCCATAATGTTGGTGTTCAATTGACTGCGGGCCATTGAAGCTTGTCCTCTTTCTATTTCCTCTCTGGCCTTTGTATTACCTCCAACCATTGGATTTCACTCATAACTTTAGTTTATGACCTGTTCTACCAAGTCAACAGAAATCAATTTTACTGTAATGTCTGTAAACATTTATGCGCAATGGAAAATTACAGATCATAATCCTCGAGCAGGAGTTGTCTAACTGAAGAAAATAAATAAAGAGCTGTTTGAAATGTAAAATCTGTTATTCCTTTGTATGCATTAAATTGATTCATGTCACTCTGCGGTGTCATAAAGATGTCTACAATACAAAAAGCATCGCTTTCCCCATCCAAAAAAGGCTGATGCAGTTTTGTTTGTGTAAAACTGACAGAGATTATTCTTCAACAATTATGGTTAAACAGCCAATATTCTCTGTCAGTAATTAGATGAAGTACCAGGTAGGCTAGCTTACCATGCAGGAGCCTCGATTTTTAGCTAAAAAAAAAAAAAAAAAAAAAATGCATGATGCAGGTGAATCCCAACAGGGAGACAGGAGGCCTTTCTATTTGAATGGAAGTGAATGAATAAACTGGTTTTGTTGAAAACCAGCTCATCACTTCAAGGGATAGTTCACACTAAAATGAAAAGTCTGTCATTATTTACTCAACCTCCTCATGTCGCTCCAAAACTGTATGACTTTCGTTCTTCTGTGTAACACAAAATTATATATTTTAATGATATATGATAAGAATGCCGCAATCACCGATTTCCATACAATAGCTGTTGATTATAACTCACCGATGAGCCAAAACATTATGACCACCTGCCTAATATGCTGTTGGTCCTCCGTGTGCCATCAAAACAGCGCCGACCCACCGAGGCGTGGACTCTACAAGACCCCTGAAGATGCCCTGTGGTATCTGGCACCAAGACATTAGCAGCAGATCCTTTAAGTCCTGTACGTTGCGAGGTGGGGCTGCCATGGATCGGACTTGTTGGTCCAGCACATCCCACAGATGCTCAACTGGGGAATTGCCATGAAGGGGTATACCTGGTCTCAAAGATGTTTAGGTAGGTGGCACATGTCAAATTGACGTCCACATGAATGGCCGCACCCAGGGTTTCCCAGCAGAACATTGCCCAGAGCATCACACTCCCTCCACCGGCTTGTCATCCTCCCACAGTGCATCCTGGTGCCATCACTTCCCAAGGTAAACGGTGCACACGTACACGGCCATCCACGTCATGTAAAAGAAAACGGGACTAATCAGACCAAGCGACCTTCTTCCACAGCTCCAATGTTCAGTTCCGGCGCTTGCAAGCCTATTGTAGGTACTTTTGATGGTGGACAGGGGTCATCATGGGCACTCTGACTGGTCTGCGGCTACGCAGCCCCATATGCAGCAGACTGCGATGCACTGTGTGTTGTGGCACATTCCTCCTGTAACGATCCTTAAAATTTTATGTGACTTGTGCCACAGTAGACCTTCTGTCGGTTCGGACTAGATGGGATAGCCTTCATTACACTCATGCCTTGGGCGCCCAAAACCCTGTCTCCGGTTTTTCCTTCCTCGGACCACTGTCGGTAGGTATTCACCACTGCTGTCCGGGAGCACCCCATAAGCCTTGCCGTTTCAGAGATGCTCTGATCCAGTCATCTGGTCATAACAATTTGGCCCTTGTCAAAGTCGCTCAGGTCTTTACTCCTTCCCATTTCTCCTGCATTCAACACATTGACTACAGTAACTGATTCTTCGCTTACCATCTAATCTACCCAGACCTTGACATGTGGCCTTGTAAGGACATGATCAACGTTATTCGCTTCAACTTTGAGTGGTCATAATGTTTTGGCTCATCAGTGTAGATAAAAAAAACACCCAAACGTGTCATAAAATTTGTCTATGCAACTCATGCATCATATTTATGTATTTAAATCATTTTGATTTCATCATTCAAACTCTAAAAACAACCAAAGTTTAAGCAAATAGGCGAAGGTGGACTTAGGTTGCCCGTGATAAAGCTTTGGGAATTTTGGGAATCTCTTGATGGGGCTACTTCAGTGGAGGCTGATAAATGAATGCAAAGAACACAGGCAAAGCTGAACTTTGTCATTGATCACTATGGTGACATGTTGTCATCATGAAATATCTCAGTACTAGACCTCTCTGGCCTGAAGGTATCATTGCCTTTAGGCATCTTGAATAAAACATTAATGATTGGGTTATTGTTTTTTTTTTGTTTGTTTTTTTTTTAATGGATTTTTTCCCCTTTTCTCCCAATTTGGAATACCCAATTCCCAATGTGCTATTAAGTCCTCGTTGCCTCAGTCTGGGTGGCAGAGGACGAATCTCAGTTACCTCCACGTCTGAGACCATCAACCCGCACATCTTATCACGTGGCTTGTTGAGCGCGTTGCCACGGAGAATTAGCGCGTGTGGAGGCTTCACGCCATCGACCGCGGCATCCATGCTCAACTCACCACACGCCCCACCGAGAACGAACCACATTATAGGGACCACGAGGAGGTTACCCCATGTGACTCTACCCTCCCTAGCAACCGGGCCAATTTGGTTGCTTAGGAGACCTGGCTGGAGTCACTCAGCAGGGTTATTGGTTTTTAGATTAATTCTTTGTAAAAAAAATTTCTCATTTTTTGAAACAGGTGAGTTTCACAAACAAGAGTGTACCTGGCGAAAGTAATCAGGCCATGTTTTCACCTCATGGTACTATTGTCTACATTAGTATGAGATATAATTTTGGGACCTAAACCATTAAATTGACCCAATAGTTCAACCAAAAATTATAATTTTGTCATCATTTACTCACCCCCCATATTGTTCTATACCCATATGACTTTTTTTCTTTTTTTTTTACACTGCTGTTTTTTTCATAATGGGGAATTGTTGCACTCCAAAAATAACAAAAATTTTCTTTCAACCTGTATAAAAGTATAGTCATTAATCTATGCCTATGAACTTTATGGGTATAGAGCTGTAATTTAGGCAACAAAGAGTGTGACTAAACAGGAAGGATTTATACCACAATCGAAACTGAAGTTTGGTTCACTTTTATATTAATAAAGTCCAGAATTAGTGCTATAATAACCAATATTGGAGTAAAACAAAAGGGAGCACATGGAATTTAATAATTTAATTTACCAGAAGGCTTTAGGATTCATAAAGTCTACACTGTGAAAAGGGGTAACGTATATTTTTTATTTATTTTTTATTTTTATTTTTACATTGAACAACATTTTAGCACAATCTACACATTTGCCAGATGTTTTTTTTTTTTTTTTTTGGTTTTATTAAAAGTGTGGGTGATACTATCCCCTGGGTATTCTACACCCACACAATGGAGGCTGTTTGATTAATGCAAAGAACATACAGTAGATAAAGCTGAACTTTAAAGCTTTCATTGATCACTACGGTGCCAAGTTGACCTGTCGTGTCATCATGAATGATCTCGGTATGAGACCCCTCTGGCCTGAAGGCATCATTGCCTGTTGGGGTATTAGAAAACTTGAATAGATGAAACATAAGGGATCGGGTGCTGCCTCAGATAACCCTTTTTGTTTTCTTTTATTTTTAGACAGGGGAATTCCACAAACAAGATTAAAACTAATCAATTTTTGAAACCTGAAAATGTTGTACATGGTCATTGTAATAGACCCAACAGCATTATGAAGCATTATGAAGCCTTAAATGGTTAGCTCACCCAAAAATTTCAATTCTGCAAACCATTAATTCACCCTCATGTGAGGCTGTCAAGCTCCAAAAAAAAAAAAAAAAAATTTCATAAAAGTAGTGCATGCTACTTCTATCTTCTAAAGCTAATGATAGCTTTGTGTCAGGAGCAGACCAAAAGTTAAGTCCTTGAAAATCTTTCTCCCTAATGTAAACCTCAAATCTTACTGATTTCAAATAACGCACATCAAGACGTGTTGCTCTAGGTTTGACAGCGTTATACAGCAAATAACGACTTGTATTATGGTCTGTTCCTCACACAATGCTAAGCCTCGTAAAGAACAGAGGTAAAGCTAAACTTAACCCACGCTGTAGTAACTGGCATCATTGATCATTGTAATAACACGTTGTTCTTCCCTCTTGTCTCATTATGAAAGATCTCGGTTTGAGATTCCTCTGGCTTAAAGGCATCATTGCCTAGAGGCATCTTAGAACATCTTAATTAAAAAAAGATCAAGGATTGGGGTTTGCCTCAGACAACCCTTAAACTTCGTTCTTCTAACAAGAGCAAAACTTATCAAGCTAGGTTTTCACCTGTTGTCTACAATTATATGAGGGGCAACTTTGAAGACTTTTGAATCTGTTTGCTTTAACTGACATAAGAAAAAGAGCCTTAAGTAGCCTTAAATCACCCCTGACCAATAAATCAATGCCACTTTCATGACTTCACTTGTTCATGTAATCCTTAAGAGTGCTAAAGTCAAGCAGATTTGGCTTGCTGTCCACCAAGGAGGAGTTGAGTACAAGATTTAACTCAAAATCTAAGATAAAAGCCTCCAGACATTTTATTTTATAGTAAACAAATGATTATTTAATTATTTATTTTAAGTCATCTGGAAATAGTCTCTTACTCCAATGATCCCTTGGATTACTACTACACTATAGCTGAGAAATAGAGTTAAACTAACAGCTTCAGCATTTCTGCCGATCACAGCTGAGATTTGCAACAGACGGAGTAATCAAACACGCTCAGGGTGCCTTCCTGATACAAGTTTCCAAGTTGGGAGAAGACTTAAACTTTCAACATGGCAGAGGAGAGAACGTTTTCTGTGTTGTGTCAAAATAAGAGTTCCCCAAGAAATATTCAAGAATGAAACTGGTGTACTCCATGTTTTCTCTCCGACAACAAAACACTTGAATGTGAGTGAAATACTCGTAGGATAATTCTGATAGCACTTATGGCAGCATCACTCCACGATATGAGCGGATAACTATCACACTACAGCTCAGGAATACAGTTAAACTAACAGATGCAGGGCATCACACACTCAGTCACTCACTCTCATTCTCTCATACACACACATGTCCTTTTTCTCGATTAACTTGTTAGAAACAACCCAAGCTGTTGTTACTGTTCTAAAGTGTGATTTTCAAATTAGTTATGGAAGCTTGGTTCAATCTAGCAACGGCAGATCCCGAATCTGTGGGGTAAGAAAATAGTTCCACACACGAGAGCATTTTTTGGGACAGTCCTTAGTTTTTCCCTAATTATTTATTTATTTGTTGATTGAGCTTTTGTATAAAAACAATATCACACTCACAATCGTGCTTTATTGTCCATCTATCAGCACGGCTGTGATTACCTGTGGCCTCATGCCTATGGCTAAATCACAGCCATGCTCATAGCTGGATTTACAGTACTGCTTGTGAGATATTGCCTTAATAACTTACTTTTCAGACAAACTTGGCCAGTCAGTTCATACATTTCTTCCATCAAAACTAGTTCCAAAGAAGCCAAAATATCAAGCTTTGGTGTTTAATTCGAAAACGAATCAGAGATTTGAACACTTTTTATATATATATATATATATATATATATATATATATATATATATATATAAACTAATTGTTCTCTTCCATTGTTTCAAAGATAAACAACTATTTTAACTAGTCAATGATTGATTGACTCGCTCGTAACATAAAAGATGCCAATTTGTCGATACCTACTGGAGTAAATATATAATCTCCAGAATTGGTCACTGAATAGATTAGTGAATGAAATCATAATTAACAATGAATCAAAATCAAAATTAACTAGTGGTGTTTAGTTTGTAAACAAATCAAGAACAAATTGTTCTTATTCACTTCCATTGTTTCAGTGGTGAACAACTTTTTTAACGAGTCAATGATTGAATGATTCACTTGTAACAAAAGAAGCTTATTTGTTGCAACCTACTGGAGTAAATATACAATCTCCAGGAATGTTCACTGTACGAATCAGTGAATGAAATCAAAATGAACAATGACTCAACATCCCCACCGCTCATTTGAAAGCCACAAAATCTGAGAAGCGGAGTGATGCAAATATTGAAGCGTACTTGTTCTGTTGGACTTTATATCGGCACTTGTGCAGCGCCTCTCGTCCAATCAGATTCGAAGACCAGAACTAACTATTGTATAATAGATCCTCAGCATAGTTTAAGTCTTGATTATGATTGGTTGATAGAGGTTCCAAAGCACAGAAGAAGTTCCATTTTGCTTTCCGACCACATAATAGTTACATATCACTTTGCCATGCTCTTTTCAAACTAAGAATGACAGTTTGGCCTGAGGTTAGATATACTGAGGACATAAAGAAGTAGTTCTACACTCAAGAATGTTTTAGGGATGCAAATCTAAAAGCATCTAGACATAAACACATTATAGGCCTATAGCCATGTAAAGAGGTAACCATGATATTAAGGATCGTTAACATTAAATATTTATGGAAAGTTGTCATGTTCTGTGGTATGACATGCTATTCTCAATATAAAACTATTTTAATCTGCAAGTTCAGAGTCTGTTATATCTCACACAGTTTGTAATGGAAGATGGGATTCATGCCACCCAGGAAGTTGAACAGGAGAAGACCTGCTGAGGAAATCAGTGAGTCAGAGGATTAAACAGTTGAATCAAGTTTACCTGCCTTAAGGGGTGGAAGAACTAATGACTAGAGGGGAATACAATTTGTAATGCACAGCATTCGGGTTGGAACTAAGGATGTCTATTAAACCTGGAGAGAGCTATCAGTTAGCATTTCTTTTAATCTCAATGGCAGTTGCTCAGCTGGCACAGTACCCTAGTATTTAGGATTTATTTAAGTGTTTATTTCTGCTGGAACCGAGCAGACATTTATTTTGTCATGAAACTGAACACCACATTCATCCAAAGGTTTGGCCCGATTGAAGACGTGCCTGCCTCTCCAAGCTGTAGAAATGACACTGATGAGCCAAAACATCATGACCAGTTGCCTAATATGCTGTTGGTCATCCATGTGTCACCAAAACAGCGCAGACCCGCCGAGGCATAGACTCTACAAAACCCCTAAAGGTGTCCTGTGTTATCTAGCACCTAGAAATTAGCAGCAGATCCTTCAAGTTGAGAGGTGGCGCCACCGTGGATCAGACTTGTTGGTCCAGCACATCCCACAGATACTCAATTGGATTGAGATCTGGGGAATTTGGAGGCCAGGGAATTTCCAAACCATGTGTGCAGTGTGGCAGGGCACATTATCCTGTTGAAAGAGGCCATTGCCATCAGGGAATACCATTGCCATGAAGGGGTGTACCTGGTCTGCAACAATGTTTAGGTAGGTGGCACATGTCAAATTGACATCCATATGAATGGCCAGAATCAGGGTTTCCCAGCAGAAAATTGCCCAGAGCATCACAATCCCTCCACCGGCTTGTCGTCTTCCCACAGTGCATTCTGGTGCCATCACTTCCCCAGGTAAATGGCACTCACACATGGCCGTCCACATTATGTAAATGAAAACAGGACTAATCAGACCAAGTGACCTTCTACCACAACTCCAAGTTTCAGTTCCGATGCTTGCAAGCCTATTGTAGGCACTTTCGATGGTGAACAGGGGTCATCATGGGCACTCTGACCAGTCTGTGGCTACGCAGCCCCATATGCAGCAGGATGCGTTGCACTGTGTGTTGTGACACATTCCTCCCGTAACCTTCATTAACATTCATTAACGGTGACTTGTGCCACAGTAGACCTTCTGTTAGTTCATACAAGATGGAATAGCCTTTGTTGCCCTCGCCCATCGGTGAGCCTTGGGCACCCAACACCCTGTCGCCGGTTTGTGATTTGTCCCTGCTTGGACCACTGTTGGTAGGTACTCACCACTGCTGTCCGGGAGCACCCCACAAACCTTGCCGTTTCAGAGATGTTCTGACCCAGTCTTCTGGCCATAACAATTTGGCCCATGTCAAAGTCACTCAGGTCTTTACTCCTTCCCATTTCTCCTGCATTCAACAAGTTGACTACGAGATCAGTTATCATAGTCAAATTGTTGAATGTAGGAAAATGTTCGCTTACCATCTAATCTACCCATACCTTGACATGTTGCCTTGTTAGGAGATGATCAATGTTATTCACTTCACCTGTGAGTGGTCATAATATTTTGGCTCATCTGTGTAAGTAAGGCTTACAAAGGTTTATGAGAGGTTATAGTGGTGAAGACAGAGGGTAAAACTATCATCTTAATCCATTATGAGTCATTCTTTGTATGGCCATTGCATGGGCATAGATTTATGTTGGCTGGATGATGTATTAGAAATATTTGACATTTAAAAATGTTAAAGAGCAGTTATGAATCTACATATATGAGTAATGAAATACATGTAATGGGATTACGTATTTAAAATACAAAATATAAGTAACTGTATTTCACAACAGTTACAATTTAAATAACTGGTATTTAGAATACAGTTACATTCAAAATATAGAGAAGAGAATACTTTGCATTTTATTTTCATTTGTTTCATTTAATATTTAGTCCTTTCAGATGGAAAACATTTATACATATAAATGATGCGATCCAAAGTGCATTTGAACAGCGGTGAAACACTTTCTTATGATGTGTTACATTCATACGAGCAGACAGAGAAGTAAGTTTGAAGTAAGTTTGGAGCAGAAGAAATAGAAATAAACCTTGTGTAAATTGGCAGCTTTACGCTAAGTTAAAATGCTATTTCTAGCCATTTTACATGCACAGGTTACCAGACACGATCATATATTTTTATCAAGAAATTCACGTTGGATCATAATTTCTTTTTTTCTAGTAAGACCTTTGATATTAGGGCAAAAATCATATTCTTGATAATAATTTTTGTATTGTTTTCCTGTAAAAATGTCTAAAAATCCATAAAACAAGATCAGTTTGATTTATCTTGTTTTAGAAACAACACTGCATAAGATATTGCGGTTTTTCAGAGAATGTATTTTTAACATGTGTATATTGTCTTACTGTACTGGCAGAGTTTTTATAGTCAAAACAAGTGAAAAAATCTACCAGTGCTGAAGAAGTAATCCAAAGTATTTAGAATATGTTACTGACCTTGAGTAATCTAACGGAATACATTACAAATTACATTTTACAGCATGTATTCTGTAATATCTAGTGGAATACATGTCAAAAGTAATCCTCCCAACCCTGACTATATGTATATATATATATATATATATATTGGTGATGTTCTTTGGTCATCATTAATCTGCTAAATTATTAACAATTCAATTCAAATGTATGCCACATTTGTAGGAAACTTCCTAACAAGCGACTATATTTTTTTTTATATTTCCTTGTTTTCATTGAAGCACACAAGATGTTCTTTGGAACATTCTCAAATCATGCTGGATAACACCTTGTACTGTATTTAACATTTTAAATACACCAAACAAAAGCACATCTATAGTTTCACTGACCCCAGTATTTCAAAGGATCAATGGATATGAAATGTGTATATTTATTTCTGTGTCAGAAATTCACATTTCAAAATTCATATATATTTTTTTTTTTTTTTTTTTTGAGCCCCTGTTAATTTCTAACCCTGATTTATTTGTTTATAAAATCTGTCCAGCAGGGGGCAGTATATGAATGGTTTAAAATGGAGGCGCATGCTTGTACTAAAGGGGATATACATAAAGCACATTGTCTATGTGTAATCAGTTCACCAGTGTCAGTGTTACATTTAATTTTTTTTTTTCCCTGTCTTATAATGTATAAATCTATCTTAGCTCCATGTAGTTTGAATGATCTTACGTTGTATGATGTTTTATTAAATTCAGTATTAAATACACTGCTTAAAAATTCTTTAAAAAAAATTATACTTTTGTGAAGGTAAAAAAATATTGAAAGAATTTTCATTTTGTGTGAACTATTCCTTTAAATAAATGTTGTTTTGTTCTTTGAAAAGTAGTAATTGTAATATGTACGTTAATCAAAATATCTTAAAACTGTAGCACTGATTTAAAATCAAATTGACAGATTACAACAGATGCTGACATACATTCCTTAATTTATCAGTAAATTATAAAGCCCAGTGCACTCTTTACTGCCTTTTTTGACCATCTGTCAATGAAGATTGTAATTGCAAAGTGCCTCTAAACCCCCGAGCCTCTGAAAGGCTAGTGTACTAGTTCTTTAGCTGGGGTTAGAGAGAGAGAAAAAAAATCACCTGGGAAATTCATACCGGACAGAACAACATGGTCAAATTCATCTTCTTCGATCTGAGGATTGGAATTCTCACCGAATTATACTAAACGAATAAAGACATTTTCAGAGGTTTAAAAACCAGTTGTTTCCAGTACTATAAAAACATCAGACATTTTTGAAAAAACGCTGCCGCTGTGACGGCCCACATGTTGCCCGAAGCAAGACTCAATTAATGACCTTTGGAACTGGAGTTGAACATGCTGGCCGGCGAGCTAAAGGCCAAGCCTAGAGCTCTGTAGTTGGACTGCGGTTTGATCCTCAAAGGACTCAGATTTGCCGTGACAGCCCAGACAGCATTACTGATGAACCAGCCTCAGTCCATTACCACTGCATGGCGAAAACATTTCTTCTACACTATAGACAGAGAAACACCTTGTAAGGTAACACAACTCTAATGTAACCTGATTCTGTGTTTATTACTCAACACAATAAAGTGGATTTGTAGATGAAGCATGCTGTTTAGGGCACTGGGTTTTACACTGCATTGGTTACCAATAGCTGACTTGCAAACAATACGGTTAATAAAATATGCATTCCTGTTGACTGTATTACATAATTTACAACTACAAATCTCGCTTTTGGCACTTTGTGTACATTTCACCTGGAAACTGGAGCTCAATTGTACCAATATGTACAACAACACTTCCATCTTTGGCCACTGGGGACAGTGGTTCAAATTTCAGTAAACACAGACCGATTTAAAGGGATAGTTCACCCAGAAAATGAAAATTCTCTAATCATTTACTCATCCTCATGCCATCCCAGATGTGTATGACTTTCTTTCTTCTACTGAACACAAACTATGATTTTTAGAATAAGTTTTAAGCTCTGTTGGTCCAGACAATGCAAGTGAATGAGTACCAAAATTTTGAAGGTCCAAAAAGCATATAAAGTAATCCATAAAACTTTAATGGTTAAATCCATATCTTTAAAAGCAATATAATAAGTGTGGCGAGAAACAGATAAATATTTAAGTCCTTTTTTACAATCAATCTCCACTTTCAATTTTACATTCTTCTTCTTTTGTTTTTGGCAATTCGTATTCTTCGTGCATATCGCCACCTACTGGGTTTTTATGGTAAAACAATCCCTTTAAACTGAAGAACCTTCGATTAACTGTTGCCAAATTCACAATGCCATTAGTCTGAAATTATCAGTACAAGATCTCCCAACATACAGCGAAATCCTACAAATGTAGGAAAATTTATTAATGTCAACATGATATAAAAATAGATTTGACAGTTGGAGTTTGAAATGCATGTTGAAACATTCCATTCATGTAAGTCTATGGGATTTTGTTGATGATTTGTTACAGGAAAACTGTAAGTTGGATAAGTTTGAAAAGTCATAGCAACCAAGTCAGAACAGTCTGAAGGTCTGTATCAAGATGGAAGTATCTTGAAAGCTCTAAAGGCGTGGTCACATTTGCTTTTGCACAGCGAAATTCTGTGGCCGAAATACAGCCATCTCAGTGGGAAATTCGCATTCGTGAATTTCACGCAATGGACTTCCATTGGCAAAACATTTCCCCTCTGTTGTTTGTGTGGAGTTCAAGCTTGGTAAACTTTGACAGGTGAATTTGCCGCCTTTAACAATAAATTGCTTAATAAAAAGTGTATATTTTGCCCGTGGAATTTCGTCATACAAAGGATAATGTGACTGCGAGTCATCTTGGCTAGACGGCCACTTCTAGGGAGAGTAGCCACAGTACTAAATCATCTCCATTTATAGACAATTTGTCTAATTGTGAACAGATAAATATCTAAGCTCTTTGAGATAACTTTGTAACCCTTTTCAGCTTTATAAAAAGCAACAGTTCTTCATGTAGTTATTCTGAGATCTCTTTTTTGCAAGGCATGGTCCACGTCAGAAGATGCTTCTTTTAAATAGCAAACTCAAACTGTTTGAGTACTTTTTATAAGTCAAAGTAGCTCAAACCCACACCTCCAATCTCATTTCATTAATTGGATGCCAGGTTTGCCAACTCCAGACTCGAATTAACTTTTGTTGACATCATTAGCCTAGGGGTTCACATACTTGGTGTATTCAGTATTTACAAGAATTAATGTGTTATTAGTTAAAACAGATTGCACTTGTCCATTATTGTAACTTAGATGAAGATCAAACCAAATTTTAAGATAAATTTATACATAAATGTAGGTAATTCCAAAGAGTTCACATACTTTTTCTTGCCACTGTAGTTCATTAGTAATAACTGTAATCTGTTTACACTTGTCAAGATACTTGGTAAATTAATATAGACACTGTATGTGGCTGTATCAGAATCCACTGATATGTGGTCACAGGTGTGCATATATACAGTAGGCTATTGTATGGCTCATCCAATCCAATTTTGGAGCCGCGACTATCCATTGTATGAAATTTTAGAGAAATTTTAGAGGTCAATGGAAAAGCAATAATCTCCACATTTAGGTTGTCATGAAACTATTTACTGGCTACTTTATATTAAAAACACATCGCATGTCCCTTTAAAAAGCTTTAAGTTGAAAGACGTTACATCCCTGAGCGTGACTTTGAGAACAGTTTTACTTTGGGCTATCTTTGAGTTTAGATTAGAAGGACCTGAGGCCAAGCTCTTTAAAGGCTTTCTGATGACTGACTTGCATCTATCATTGATATCAGCTTTGATTATGTAGTTCTGAGCCAATTATCTGATCTGTATTTTACTGTTAATTAACATCAAGTTTTTCTCATGAAGCCTCGGGGTATTTTCAACACTGCTGCCCATTCAGTTAAAATGTTCTCTAATGGATGAAAAAGTAATGGAATAGTTCACCCAATGACTGTCATAATTTACTTATCCATATGTCGTTCAAACCCATATGACTTTTGAATGAGTAAATTATAATATATGAATTTCTGTGTAATCTATTAGTTTAATGCAAATATGATAATGCAACTATTTCTGCAGTAGTCCTAGTTGAAGCTTTTTGATAGTCACAAGATATGATATTTTTCTCCTGCAATTATTATTATAATTGTTCCTCATTTTCAGCCGTGATATCTGAGAAAGCACATATTTAAGCTAGTACTTCATTAATGTGTCACTTAAGAGGTCACACATGCCCACGCAAGGGCTGGAATTACAGAGATGGAGAGAGTTCTGCCGAGAACAGATGTTTCTTAAACATGAAATACACAAATCCTTTTTAGAATTAATGAGCTCTGCTGGGAAACGTAAAAATATTTCAATATTTTCCTTATAATCTGTGTTTATCCACATACCTTCATCAAAAAGTTGTCCGAAAATGGTGAGTCTAAAAAGACAAATAGTTAAAGATGCATATCTTCATGTACACAGTATTTAGAGTGCCCTTCACACCGAATATATTAAAAAAATATATATATATTTTCCTAAATAAACATGCACTAGATGGACGTCTTTAACATTTAAGCCACGTCTTACTGTCCTTTCAGTGTTTTGATCAGGAGCGCTATGTTTTTAAGATTCCAGATAACTTAAACTGTTAAAACCATCTACAGACACATGCATTTTGTTACATTTGTGGCACTGTGGCAAGCTTTTTTTAATGCAAGAGCACATTCTGTGTGAACAGCCCCTAAGATGTCCCACTGGCTGCCGCAGTAGCTATAGCATGTTAAAGCGGCTTAAGTAAGACAGATGATCCTGGTGTGCAGGTATCTATCGAGTAGATTGTTTCTTCTATTCTTAAATTCGTTTTTTCTCCCTGAAGCAGTGTGCTCATTCAGCAGTCTTTCACCTCAGAGCTGAGAGAGACACGTCTCCTAGTGTGACCACTATGTCTTTAGCAGAAATCCTATCGAGTGTCCTTGTGGTCACTGTCTATCAAACCTGTTCTTTAAAAAAAAAAAAAAAAAAAAAAAAAAAAAAGGCTTTTAAATATATATATATCAAGAAAATCACATATCAAGATTATCCTTAACACTGTTCAATGTCTGCTTTTATATGAGCATCTTTTTATTATGAGCATCATTTCTTAATGCGGACCATCATTGCAACATGATCACATGGGAAGTTGTGTTCCAGTACACTGACATCAACCCCATTAAGCCAAGTTATTGACAAGCACAATCTCCCATCACACATTTTTGCAATGGTTTAAGTGTACTTACCTTCTCTTGTGGTGCGACTGGAGGCATGTTGCGCCAGCAGCCTGGGAAACCAGGGTTCATGTCTCAGATTAAAACCTGGAAGTAATCGCATTTACATAATCAGTAAGGAGCGTGATTTGGAGGTTCCATTTTCCCCTCAAGAATATATATTTACTCCACTAATGGTTAGGTTTAGGGTTGGGGTTTGGGGTTAGAGTTGATAAAATATTAATTCCTCTTACGTCCTTTACAGCTTAAAACAACTTGAATTGCAACTCGCTTTTGGCGCCCCTCTGTGGACATTACACCCAAAAACTGCAGCACGAACGTTCCCTTTAAAAACATTTCCCACTTCGGCCACAGGGGCAGTGATTAGAATTTGGTAACTGACTTAACATGTATAAATATTTGTATGAACATAAAAAGATTCAACAACTAAGACATAAACTGAACAAGTTTCACAGACATGTGATTAACAGAAATGGAATAATGTGTCCCTGAACAAAGGGGGGGTCAAAATCAAAAGGAACAATCAGTATCCGGTGTGGCCACCAGCTGCATTAAGTACTGCAGTGCATCTCCTCCTCATGGACTGCACCATATTTGCCAGTTCTTGCTGTGAGATGTTACCCCACTCTTCCACCAAGGCACTTGCAAGTTCCCAGACATTTCTGGGGGGAATGGCCCTAGCCCTCACCCTCCGAATCTAACAGGTCCCAGACGTGCTCAATGGGATTGAGATCCGGGCTCTTCGCTGGCTATGGCAGAACACTGACATTCCTGTCTTGCAGGAAATCATGCACAGAACGAGCAGTATGGCTGGTGGTATTGTCATGCTGGGGGGTCATATCAGGATGAGCCTGCAGGAAGGGTACCACATGAGGGAGAATGATGTCTTCCCTGTAATGCACAGCATTGGGATTGCCTGCAATGACAAGCTCGGTCCGATGATGCTGTAACACACCACCCCAGACCATGATGGACCCTCCACCTCCAAATCGATCCTGCTCCAGAATACAGGCCTCGGTGTAATGCTCATTCCTTCGATGATAAACACGAGTCCGACCATCACCCCTGGTGAGACAAAACCATGACTCGTCAGTGAAAAGCACTTTTTGCCAGTCCTGTCTGGTCCAGCGAAAGTGGGTTTGTGCCCATAGGCAACGTTGTTGCAGGTGATGTCTGGTAAGGACCTGCCTTACAACAGGCCTACAAGCCCTCAGTCCAGCCTCCCTCAGCCTATTGCGGACAATCTGAGCACTGATGGAGGGATTGTGTGTTCCTGGTGTAACTCGGGCAGTTGTTGTTGCCATTCTGTACCTGTCCCACAGGTGTGAAATTCGGATGTACTGATCCTGTGCAGGTGTTGTTACATGTGGTCTGCCACTGCGAGGGCGATCAGCTGTCCTTCCTGTCTCCCTGTAGCACTGTCTTAGGTGTCTCACAGTACGGAGATTGCAATTTATTGCTCTGGCCACATCTGCAGTCCTCATGCCTCCATGCAGCATGCCTAAGGCACGTTCACGCAGATGAGCAGGGACCCTGGACATCTTTCTTTTGGTGTTTTTCAGAGTCAATAGAAAGGTCTCTTTTGTGTCCTAGGTTTTTATAACTGTGACCTTAATGGCCTACCATCTGTAAGCTGTTAGTGTCTTAATGACCGTTCCACAAGTGCATGTTCATTAATTGTTTATGGTTCATTGAACAAGCATGGAAAACATTGTTTAAACACTTTACAATAAATATCTGTAAAGTTATTTGGATTTTTAGAAAATTATCTTTAAAATGCAGTGTCCTGAAAAAGGGATGTTTCCTTTTTTGCTGAGTTTATATAATTGTCACATTTCTCTGCTTTAAATCATTCTTTTAAAGGGTTAGTTCACCCAAAAATGAAAATTATCTCATAAGTTACTCCCCCTCATGCGAGGGGATGTGTATGTCTAAGATGTGTGTGACTTTCTTTCTTCTGCAGAAAACAAACAAAGATTTTTAGAAGAATATTTCAGCTCTGTAGGTACATACAATACAAGTGAATGGTGATCAGGCATTTCAACCTCCAAAAAGTAGATAAAGTCAGCATAAACATAATCCATCAGACTTCAGTGGTTTAATCAATGTCTTCTGAAGTGATCAAGTTGGTTTTGGGTGAGAACAGACCAAAATGGAACTCCTTTTTCAATGTACAGGCATTCAGCCTGTGTCTTTTCTTATAAAAGCAATTTAATCATAGTAAACTCCACAAATAGTTCACCCCAAAAGAATTGTTTAGTGTAAAACATGTTAAAGATTAGCGGACAGGCAGTCAGTTCATTAAGTGATGTGCTGTTTCCTCATAAAAGCAGTTTATTCAGCACACTGAAGCATCTCCTCCATTAACATCCATTTAAAAAATGGCCTCTTGTCTCCTCACCAGCATACCGCCCAAAAAATGTCTATGGGATTGGCGCGTTATGCATTGTTATGCTAACCTTGTAGGCTCCCCTTGATAACTGGCTCTGACTTCCCCATCACTTTAGCGTCTTGCGCCACCTACAGGATATACTTGTAAAACACAATGCACTTTATTGAATGTAACACTGGAACACTTACAAAGACTAATAGATATGAGAACTGTTTTTAATCAACATTCTTTTTTTATTATTATATTTTTTACTATGTGACCAATTTTCAGTCATTTTCACCCAGACAAGGGCGGTAAGTAATACATATGGCATACATTTTATGGCTTTATGCAATTACATTGGCAGAAAATGCTGTGTTTGGATTATTAAACACCTTATTTAAACCTCCAACCTTTCCAGTGATTAGCCAATTAAATCTTTGCGTAGGTAAACGTCAAGTTTTATATTTTATTTATTGATTCTTTAAGTCGGCTTTGGAGAACCCAAACAGGAAGTGAATGAATATGCCATACCATCATTCAACATGAAGAGATAGAATAGGAAATTGGTCATGGAAGAACCTCTGAGAGGTGTCTGAGAGTTTTTGTGTCCAAAGCTTGGTTTTCATAGACACTTTCATGCACTCATAGTGCTGATGCTGTCATCCACATTTCACATTTTGATGTGACAGTTTGAGGCTGACTGTAAAAATACCTCCAGTTTATGCCAACAAATAAATTAACATGGTTTCAGTCACATATTAATGTTACATATGTGGAATATTTCAGTATAGCAACTAAAAATTCACATTGGAACACCATGTGGTATTTATTTTATGTATCTCCTATACATTTTAATGGTACACAAACTTTTTAACATAGGTAACTGACTGTTGTGCTGCGTTTCATTGATTTCTTTAGCATTTAGTACATGAGCGCCACATTTTTAAGACTGTCAAGTTAAGAGTTGTTCACACCAAATGTTATTTTTGTGACTTTTTGCATTATTAAAATATTTTTCTACGTAAACGTGCTAGGCAGGTACATTTGACCATTGCATGCGTCTCAGTGTTTTTTTTTTTGTTTTGTTTGTTTTGTTTTTTTTTAGCATCTTGCGCAGCAGCACCACATTTTTTAAGTAAAAAAATAAATTACAAAAACTTAAACAAAAGTGCATCTCAAGACACCTGCATTCTGTTCCCTTTGTTGCACTGCATCTAGTTCTGTCTGAACAGTCCGGTTTACACTACGCAACTTTTTATACCAATTTTAGCCCGACGGTTGTCGGCTCCAGTTTGCAGGTTTTAAGCTAGTCGGAGTTGTCAGATTTCACAGAAAATTGCATAGAATATGATGGCCACAGATTCTGATTTCTTACAACAATTACATCTAGTTGGGGGAGGATATCATACATATTGGATATTTTTGAGACGAATATCAATGACTATGGGAGAATCTCTTAGCGTATATAATGCTCCACGACTTAAATCTAAAGTGATACAGTGAGCAACTAATGGAAATCAAGTATGCAATTTCACAAAGTTTAAGAAATTAAGATGGTGAACAAGCGCTCAAAGTGGATCTTAACTTTTAACGGCACTCACCGACAAGTTACGTTTCAGTCTCTAGATGCCATATTGGCCACGTCTTCCCTCCCAAGACCACACCCAAATGCTCTTGGCCCATGTCTTTTGTAACTTGGAACACAGATCAGCAATGACAGCGCTGACTTCTGATTGGGGTTAAAGTTAGTGTTAAAGTCATAGTAGTGTAATCCAGCCTTAAGGGACCAAATGAGCCAGGACTGCCACTGGTACTGTACCATCTCCAAAAAAATAGGTGCAAGATGGCCCTGGTAGACGAAAAGAGTGAACACCTGAATAAGCTGGATGTAAAATTGCACCATCTTTCAGAATGAGGGGTCACACTGTGACCAGGCAGTTGAGGAGTACACTGTATTCTCTCTTCTGATTGAAATGACAGTAAAACAGCATTATCGTTAAGAGCTTTGGAATGGGTTTTTATTTGTGTTTTAGGTTTTTTTTCTATTGTTCCTCTGTCAGCTCGACTGACACGTCAGCCAGTCCATTGTTACATTGATCATTCTGGTGGAAGGGAATGTTTTATTTTTTTTTTATTTTTTATTTTTTTAAGAAGCATGGCCATCAGAGTCTCCTATTCACCAGAGATCAAATTCTCTAGAGGAACAAACAGCCTGCTAACGACAGGATAAAGGTATTTCCTTTTTTACATTTAGAGGCTGAGTACAAGTTGTACAGAAGTTAAATGGAAAAACCGTGTTTCTGACCTCCAAAACTAATGCATGCTGTTGGAGCACCGGTACGGATGAGGGAACAGCATGCAATGCCAACTTCACATTGGCTGGGAAATATCAAGGAAAAGATAGGCTGTGCTCTAATAACATTTCACAAAGAACTTTGGAGCTTTTGAGATCTTATATTTTAGGCGTTACATAGAGTTTTCTATGGCTACAGTATATACACAATTCAAAACATTTGAATGTATGAATATTAATTGAATGTGTATGTGTGTCTATATATATATATATATATATATATATATATATATATATATATATATATATGTAGTGTCAAGAAACAGTATGTGAACCCTTTGGAATTACCTGCATTTATGTATAAAGACGTCTTAAAATCTGGTTTGATCTTAAGTTACAATAATAAACAAACACAATCTGTTTTAACTAATAACACACATATTTTTTGTATTTTTCTTGTACATAATTTAAACATTCACAGTGTAGGTTGGGAAAAGTATGTGAACCCCTAGGCTAATGATGTCAACAAAAGCTAATCTGAGTCAGGAGTTGGAAAACCTGGCAACCAGTTAATGAAATTAGATTGGAGGTGTGGGTTAGAGCTACTTTGACTTGGGAAAAATCACACAAACATTTTGAGTTTGCTATTCACAAGAAACATCTGCTGACATGGATCATGACTCGCAAAAAATAGATCTCAGGAGACCTACGATAAATCATTTTTGCTTTGCTTTAAGCTAGAAATGGTTACAAAGTTATCTCGAAGATTTTTATATTATAAATGGAGATGATTTAGTACTGTGGCTACTCTCCTTGAAGTGGCTGTCCAGCCAAGATGACTCAAAGGGCACACCGCAGAATGCTCAATGAGGTAAAAAAAAATTAGAGTGACAGCTAAAGACTTGAAGGAATCATTGGAATTGGTTAAAATCTCTGTTCATTAATCTACTGTACGGAAAACATGTCATCATCGAAGGTGAATATAAAGTTTATCAAGATAACCTACCGGATAATGTCAGGGCGGCTGTGCACCAGCTGAAGCACAGTAGAAGTTGGGTGATGCAGCAGGACAATGACCCTAAAAATCAATGCAAATCCATTACAGAATTGCTTCAAAGAAAGAAAATTCACCAGTCAGAGTCCAGACCTTAACCCAAAAGAGATGCTGTGGAATGACCTCAAGAGAGCCGTTCACACCAGACATCCTGAGAATATGGCTGAGCTGAAGCAGTTCTGTAAGGAAGAATGGTCCAAAATTCCTTCTGAACGTTGTCCAGGTCTAACCCACAGCGAACGGAAACACTTGTTCGAGGTTATTGCTGACAAAGTAGGATCGACAGGTTAATAAATTCAAGGGTTCACTGACTTTTTCCACAGTAATGTGAATGTTTCATGGGATGTGTTCAATAAAGACATGAAAGATTGTTTATGTGTTGTTAGTTTAAGCACATTGTGTTTGTGTATACTTGTGACTTTGATGAAGATGAAATCATACTATTTTATGGCCAGAAAACCAGCTAATTCCATATTTTACATAGCTTTTATTGCAATATGTATATATATATATATATATATATATATATATATATATATATATATATATATATATATATATATGGCACTTGTGAAAAATGTTGTATAGTGTGGATCTCTTCAAAAATAATGCCATAAATAATGCCATTTATCAATTAACATCAAAGTCCAGTAAACATAAAAAAGCTAAATCAATATTTGGTGTGACCACCTTTGCCTTCAAAACAGCACAAATTCTCCTAGGTACACCTGGATACAGTTTTTCTTGGTTGTTGGTAGATGTTCCAAGCTTCTTGGAGAATTCACCACAGTTCTTCTATCTATTCTCAATTGCTTCTGTCTCTTCATGTAATCCCAGACTGACTCAATATTCAGTGGGGGGCTCTGTGGGGACCATGCCATCTGTTGCAGGGCTCCCTGTTCTTCCATTCTATTCAATTAGCAAAAGAAATGTTTGGGAGTCTAAAATGTATATTTACTATTAACACACTAAAGTTGAAGATATAAATAACCATCTTAAGACAAATGTTTTTGTAAAATATCTTATGTGCCTAAGATTTGCACAGTACTGTGTGTTTATATATATATATATATATATATATATATATATATATATATATATATATATATATATATATAATTCATATGAGAGCTAGCCATAAACTGTTATTATGCACAATTAAAAATTCTTAAAATGCAGCTGACCTCAAGGGTGTTTTGTACAAGGATAACTACTGTCAAGTTTCTGTGTTCATTTGCAAATTATTCCTGTCATCATTAGATTAAAAAGAGAACGGATGTGGTCTTGAAAACAACAGAAAAGGAGAGACTTTCACAAGCCTAATTCTGCTGTGTACATGTGCACATCCCCAGTGTATTTACAGAACCTCGCCATCAGCTACAACAAACGCAGCGCTGGACCAATAGCATCATTCCTAGCACTACTGTACAGTCCTCAGAGACTGTCTGACAAGCTCACACACACATCCATCTGTTTGTAATGCCCCTGCAGTTGTGTACGTGTCAGAAAGGCTCTGTGTGCTGACAGGAATTATGATCCAGTCCACCTGGACCTGTGTTCAGCAGTAACCACATGAAAAGCATCCAGGAATCGTAATTTCACACAGCTGCATGGCTCGTCAATAACTTTTAGCACTTATTTTGGCTTGCATCATCATAAATTGGGCACCACAGTGCATTTGGTGAAAAAAAATATGACCAAATCAAGTGATGAGAGAGGAAAAAGAAAACACCCATGCTTGTTTTAGTATAAATGCATAATTCATACCTGTGGCCACTTGGAGGTCATGTGGTTCACAACTGAAATTAGGTATTTGTGGTTACCTGGTTTTCCAAAGCCCAACAGCAGTGTATCTAACATGTTACAATACTAATGAGAGTCCCTTCACAATCACATTCTTCAAGCCTCTGATCTTGTTTCTTCAGTTTCAAAGCAATCAACAACCGAAAAAAATAAGAAAAAAAAAAAAAGAAAGAAAGAAGAGTAATCAAATCCATGCTGACTTTTTTATGATCTTTGTTTGAGAATTAAACTTGAAGTCTTCTGGAAACTAGTCTTCTGTATTAACACACTAAATAAGAATTTCATGTTTAATTTGATATTTTTTAAGAGGGTGCAGGCTGGATATCTTAAAATGTTCTTTTTTTGTGCTGGTCAGTAATAACGAAGATCTGACAAAAGCTCTTGTATCAACATTTTTTGAAGTGGTCATACATTTCTACAGTTTCTCTTAAAAGGATATTTCTTTTTATTTTATTCGTAAAAGCGTTACATACCAGCTTTTTGGTGAATTTCAGTTGATTTGCCACTTGAGTGATCACACATCCCAGATGTGAGAAACTGTTTTACATTTAGAGAATAAAAACAGGGTACTCCAAAAAAGAGGCAACAAAAACAGACAGTCATCATAAACATTCTTGAAATATTACTGTAATCCCTACTGAAAAAAATTAAAAAAATAAAATAAAAAATAAAATAAAATGGTTATTTGCACACAAAAGGTAAAAGATACCTCCAATTCTTCTAAACTGTCAAATACATGTTTGCTGCATTAGTGTTATAGGTAATACATTGCTGTAATATAACATTGAACATATGAATAGGCCTAGATGACTGGGGCTTGTCACACCTTTTAATCTGATTAATATTGTCACACCATATGGGGTCAGTTGCCACAATAGAATCTGCCTATTATAAGCTATTGAAACAGCTAGCGGAACCATATACATTTGTGTAATTGGACTTTTGACTAAAAACCCCTTGGTTTCTAAGATATAACCCTTGTGCAAACTTCCCTATGTGACAACGAGCCCCAGTCTCCCCTATATACATCTGTAATAATGCTACAATAATTTTTGCATGGCAAACCAATAAATACCAGGCCTGTTTGTTCTGTTCTTTTCTTCTGCATTGCAGAAAGAAAGAAAAAAAGTTACATAGTAAGCACTTGATTCGATTTTCAACAAAATATGCAAGAGAGTTCAATTGGGTACTTTTCATTGTTTAATATGTTTACTTGTGCACTGACTATATCTCTTTTAATTTGTCGCACAATACACAGTTTTCAATTTATTCAAATTTAATATAGAGCATCAGAATACTGTCTGAATGATTCAATCTAGAATTGCATAAAATGTAGTGAATACAGCCATGGAAAACTAATGTTACAGTATTTGATTTCATTTTAATGGTATATAACTTTCCCAGCTGGAGCATAATACCATGCTCAATTATAGGATGGATGTGCAAAGAAACAAAGAAAGGAAGAAAAGCAAAAAACATACACAACTGAAAGAGCATCTCCGATTCATCAACAACAATTCACAAGGATTAGAGAGTACAAAATAACTTTGATTTTGGACATGACATATATAGAGATAGTTCACACAAAAATGAAAATTCGCTCATTTACTCTCCCGCATCTCCCAAAACCGGTGCAACTTTCTTTCCTCTATATTCCTCTTCTAAAGGTATTTAATGTTGTATGGTGTGTTCAATGTTTAGTCTGAAGGAGGGCTGTCAGACCATTTGCATGACAAATGAGAAAGTCTACCAGTAGTTTGTTACACCTCTGGTGTCACTTATTTAATTACACATTTCCTAAATTTATTCAGGAACGGTGGCTAGGAAGACAGATGAATAGACTCAGTGATCATTTTTTAAAGGTTAATCTGATTGTTGACCATGATTTTACCAAGTACGATGTATTCCTGGATTAGCAGACTTGTTTTGGGGTCTTAAACTTGTGGTTTTGTGCTTGAGATCTCTCGAGACCACGTGAATATGGTCTAAAGGCCTGTTCACACCAAATCTGTGATGATTTTGCGAGACGAGCGTCTGATGGAAGATCTATTCACACAGACCCTGTAAAAAAATGAAACGATAAACTGTTTCACCCCCGTACAGTAGGCTGCGCTCAGTGCCGGTCCTACCCCATTTGGCCCTAGCCGAGACCCTCCGGTCACCACCCAACCCAACAAAATTATTAGAGAGTTATGTATACATAAAAAAAAAAAAATACAAATTAGTACAAATTAACACATAATTAAATAAATCACCAATGGGTATAAACTCAGACTAGCCAAACATTAATAATAACAATGTTGGGAAATATGCAAGTGCATGTTATGGCCTCTTAAGTAGGCATCATATATGGGTATCACCATACATAGAAATAAACTTAATGTAAATTGCACGTTAACCAAACCAAGTGGTTTAAGATGTTATTGATGTTATTATGTGTTTTAATGTATTTATTTGCAAAACAGCACCAACACATTAATATCTGGTGATTTTAGGAGCATCATTTGAACATTTTCTTTAGTAGCCAACATATATTGTGTAACATTAATGAAACTATGGACTTAAAATATATTGACACATTTTCACATTACACAGCACAGGATTAAGTTTATCAAAGTTACCATTCTCAAAAGCCTGCAGTGGCAGTATCATGGTACAGTGATGGTAAAATATGGAAAAACCTTTGTATTTTTATAATATATCATGGTATTTATATTGTAGGTTGTTCCAAGGAATGTGTCTAATAAACATGGTATTGCTTTCATGTAATGTTAATATTTTGATACACTTTTATTTAAAGGTGCAGTATGTAAGATTCAGAAACCCTTGTTATTAATGACACCTGTGGCCGTTAAGTGAACTGCAGCCAGCTACCTGTTGCTCGTGCTCGCACTCGTGCACACACTCCATAGGGACGAGAGCGAGCGAGCATCGACCAAAACAATGACGTAACGTACAAAGAGACAACGTGATTCACTGACATCATGCTGACATATGAGTTAGCATAATTAAAAGTACACAGTTATGGTTGTTTTACTACAAACTTTGAGACTGCATATTATATTTGACTCTCCAGTGCTGGAACAGGACTAAAACAAAGTGTGGATATAGGTCTAACTATGCGTGACTTTAGTTTGAAGTAATCACTTTTCTTTGCATATACATTGACTGCATTTATATGATAGCCTATGTTGGTGTTAGCTAGCTAGCCAGCTTTATCAATAGCTGTTAGCTAAATTTGGTGGATGATAACAGTAGCTGTTTAAACATAGACTGTACATTATAAATATGTTATTGTAGTTTAGCTAAAATCACATAGATCAGTCCTTATGGCACTATATTTCCCATGCTTTGCAGTTATGTAAGCTTACCTGTCCAATAAGAAGAACACCGATTCAGGGTCTGTTTTGATCTCCAAAACCGAACGAAGGTGTCACCAGGAATCAAATGCCCTGCCGATGTTCACTCTTTTGGTTACTCAGAGTTACTTTGTGTAGGTGTTGGTGTTGTGCTGGGAGCCAGGCGTTTGCTTGATTCCATCTCTAAGATAACGTTACCTAGTGTTGCAGTTTGTTGTCGCTGTTGAATAGCGGAAGAGAAGCACCGAGTCAAGGCTCTCAGGAGCGCACATAAACATCACATCCTTTGGATTTTCCTGGCAAAAGCGACTTGCTCCCTTCACATGAAAATCAGTCTACAGGCTTTAATAGGCAACCTAGGAAGTCCAGGAAGGACTCATGTTGCATTACAAGCCGTTCACTCATTGGCAAAAAAGGGTGAATATTACATGAAAATTGTTACATACTGCACCTTTAAAAAATGATTTACCTGCAGTAGACAACCACTCACAGGCTGCACACGCACTCACATGTGATCTTCTTCATCACTGGCAAACGACTGAATGCAGTTACAGGTTTTGTTTCAATTATTTGCAAGTAAATATCCACTTCCAGGGGCAAGTTTACGATTTCTGGGGCCCCAAGCAACCGACCAACCCGGGGCCCCATTTTGAAATTTTTTGCTTATAAAATAAATTTTATGGAATTTTTTTATCAGAATTTTAAATTCATCAAATCAGTTTTTGTAGCCAAGTACATTCAAAATGTTTAATTAAATTAAAATCTAGTTAAAGATAATGAATGCAAGTTTTCCAGTTTTTCCATAATACAGTGATAAAAAAGCAATATTTACCTACATATATAGTTTTACAAAACCTTTTTTTTTTTTTTTTTTCCACAAAAGTGGTGTGCAAAACCTACTACTTCACCCAGTAACATTTTGGAATTCAGTTGTTATTTATTAATATTATAACCCAACAATTACTCTATGTAACACAACTTTTGTTTCTGGGTAGTAAGTGTTATTTCCTAATTGCTCATGCCTCAAAAGTATAGAAAATGGCTATTATTCCCCACAAACTTTGTTTTTGTGACCAGGACAGTGATATTTTGAAATGTACCTATTTCCAATGAGTAAACGGGCAAATTTGTGTCTTTGCGTTCACATAAAGTCAGAAAAAAACAACATATGAATCCAAATTAACATGTATTTATACTAAAGTAATACAAAAATGACTACAAAAGATTTAGAAGTGAGTAGTTTTTCGAGATTTACGATTATACTCTAAATCACTTTCATGAATCAGCCCCCAAATGTAGTCTACCATCATGTTCTCGTTATACTGTCCTTGGTAGCGGCGTTCAAAGTCCAGTATATCCTGATGGAAGCGCTCGCAAACATAACCTAAAATTCCGAGCAATAATTGTCAATCTTACCTTCCAGAGTTTTTTTTTTTTTTTTTTTTGCAGTGCTCACAGGTGAAATGAGGTGCCCAGGGTTTGTCTTGATCCCCGACAGGCATGCCGGAATTTGCCTTGTAGCCTCACACAACTTAGCAGATGCTTCTACATAGTACTTTTTCGCTCTTGTCTTGATAAATTGGCCGCAGACACGTATCATGCATCACCACTCCGATTCACGAGCCCTGCGCTCGTGAGTCTATGGCGTGTTCACAATGGCATACTATTCATCCTACTCTCACTTTTCATGCCAAACACAAATATAACAGAACAGTAAAAGTAGGATGGTAGTAAGGCATTCAGTACATAGTCTATATGTTCAGTGGAGGGTGCCACAACACATTATCGGAACACACATTTTGTTAGACACATGCTGAAATTGGCTCTGTAGATCGGCGCCCCCGAAGCCATGGCGCCCTAGGCAGTCGCCTATGTTCACTAATGGGTTCACCGGCCTTGGCTGCGCTGTTGCTGTTCTAAACATTTATACCAGTCTGCTGCCAGCACCTTCAGCTGTTAGAGATTCGTTTGTGTGCCGCAAGCCCACAGATGCGTTACAAAAGATGTGAAGCATGTGAGCTGCTCTCTGATGGGGATTTATTTGGAGACAAGCAGGTATGAGTAATGCATCATACCATAATAATTATGATCAGGAGCCTGCAAAGACACAAATTATACGTCATCACATGGGTTCACTTCCGCAATCTGATACGATTGTGTTCACATCAGCAGCGAACATACCCCAGACCACCTTTTCAAGCGGACTCAGAAAACAGCGTTCACATCATCCAAAAGAAGCAAACATTTACGTCATTTGAATCAAGGTACGCACCAAGAGTGCTAGTGTGAAAGCACCCTTAAAATCGTGGGTCTCAATCTGTGTCTTGACTTATGGTCTCAGACAAGACTGCAGTCTGACTTCCTGCGTACTAAAGGTGATAACTGCCCCAACCACTAGTTGTCGCAGTATTTTCACAACTACAGAGAGACAAAGTGTGAGGCAAACTGTACAAAGTGGCTCATTGTTTCAAATAAATGCAGCTCTAAAATCACCATAATCTCTATTTTAGTTCATTAAAATGGTCTTGTTTTAGGTCTCGTGGTATCTGGTATTGGTCTGGCTTTAAGGGGGTCTGGTTTTGGTCTGGGTCTTTGTGGGTCTGGTCTGGGTCTTGGGGATTTTGCATTGTATCAGTATTAGGGAATCTAGTATTGGTCTGAGTCTAGGTCTCAAGTGGTCTTGTATTGGTCTGGGTCTTAGGGGGTCTGGTATTTGGTCTAAGACTTAAAGGATTTTGTATTTGTGTTAGTCTTATGGGCTCTGGTATTGGTCTGGTTCTTCAGGGATTTTGTATTTGTCTCAGTCTTAGGGGGTCTGGTATTGGTCTAGGTCTCAGAAGGTTTGGTTTTGGTTTGGGCTCCATTGCAAGAAACCCCTTAAATTAAGAAAACCGTTAGCTGTAATATAAGATTATCATGACAAATAGTTTTCTTAACTCAGGGGGTTTCTTGCAACTGGGCCCTGGGACTTAGGGGGTCTAGTTTTGGTCTGGGTCTAGGTCTCAGTTGTTCTGGAACTGATCTGGGTCTTAGGAGGTCTAGCACTGGTCTGGGCATTGACTCCAACTCTTCTATCAACCAATCAGATTTTAGGGTCAGTGTTAAGATTAGGGTAAGTGCTGGGGTTGGGGGTTCAACAACATTCTTATCAACCTATCATTTCCCTCTGATATAAGAGATAGTTAATGATTAGGATTATGGCTGGTTAGGATTATTCTTTGACATGATTGTTGCTCCAGGCCAACAAAAGATGTTGAATCAGATTATCAAATTAATCAAATACTGTATATCCTTAGCTCCAGGCAAGTTCAGTATGTGTAAGGCAACCCAGTCCCACAAAGCACCAAAAGCATTCCTTGCTCAGTGTGGCAACAAAACTTAATTTCTTAAGGATAGAGACCAGAGTAAACCATATGATTTATATTATATAAACTCCATTTTTAGACCTTGATTTTTTTTCTTCATTATATTTATTTACAGTCCAAAAAAGCACTAATAGTCTGTTAAATTTTCAAGGCACAGTGTTATTGTGAAAAACATTTGTTGTACTGGCCTTTTTCGATGAACTCTATGAAAAATGTTAAGATCAATTATTGATCTATTGCATGTTTGTCCTCCATATCTGCAAACAATCGATACAATTCACCAAAGTATACCGCAAACCAATTTGCAGAGAAATTGGTATCATCTACACACAATTGTGATGTCTGTATTCTCTTCAGATTTCAATCTCACGTTCCATCTGCAACCGCGGCACTAATGATCATTCATTTGTCTTGAAGCTTTCTCTCTGAAAATCCCTGCTGGAGAGGCAGGCACATCTCCATGACAAATCTGTCAGATTGCATGTTGACAAACATCGACACGGGGAATAGATTTCAATCTGAATGGTCGAGACCTGAAATCTATCATGGGAGAAATACACACACCCAAGAGGAATGGCTGTCTTTGCTCTGTAAGCGTGAAGTGGTCTCAAATGGCCTGGCTGGATTTGTATTCTGCAGGCTTTGGTTTCACTTGACTCAACTGGATGTGGCTTCAAGGGTGCAATTAGTTCTTCTTTGTTTCTGATCTGAGCATTGTTTTGCAGTCTTTACTGGTGATAAGGACAATTTTACTTGATTAATTAGTGGTGCTTGCTTTGAACAAACACCTGACCCTAAGTAAACTTTGGTGCATAACTCATCCAGTACTGTCTGAGCTACAGACATAAATGTTGCCTCAAATCATGTGGCTTGTTGAGTGGTGGCATGTTGTAACTTTTCTAAGCAATCAGAATTGCATAGACTTACAACCACCTAGCAACAACAAAGAACACCATAGCAACCATATAGCAATGCTGTGGAAACCACATATAACATACATTTGTGATGGCAATTTTTGCACAGACAAGAACCAACATGATCTGAAAGTTTATGTACTCTAAAATCAACCTCATCAGAAATTTTCACATCAATTCAAGTCTGCTCACCTTTCCTTGTGGTGCTTCTGATCTCCGAGACATGGGTTCTGGTCCCATGGGAACCAGGAAGTAATTGCGTTCACATAGTCAATGATAAGCGTGATTCAAAGGTTGCATTTTCCCTCTTAAATTACATTTTTACTCCACTGATGGTTAGGTTCAGTGTTGATGTGTGGGTTTGGGAGAAGAGTTAATAAAATATGCTGTCCTGTTGACTGTATTACATCATTTACAACTAAAAATAAAATGTTGGCACCCAGAAACTGGAGCGCTATACATTTAACAACACTTCCAGCTTTGACCACTGGGGGGCGGTGATATGATTTTCAGTGATTCACAGACCGATTTCAGCAGCAGAAGTTATTACCTACTTCTGCTGAATTCGCAGTGTGATTAGTCTGCCAGAACCACACATATAAATCTAGTGTATTATAATTTATGTTCCTTATGTTGTCTTTCAAGAACCTCCACAACTAGTGAACTGTATAGTTCTGTATGTAAAGATAACTTACCCATAATTCTACCATAATTACCCATAAATCTATGCATAATTACCCATAAGCCCACTACAGTGACCCCCGGCTCACTTGACAGTTCGCCAAATCTGTTTACCATTATTCCAAGGATTACATGAGCAAGCAAACTCGTGAAATAAGGATTGTGCTCTCAAATCCCATACACATTGCGCTCAATCCAAACATGGACTCACCAGGTTTGATGTCAGTGTTGGCAAACATAATTGGTTTTTGAATTTCTCATGACAAATCAACATTGACGTCAAAACTATCAAGTCAAGATACATCACGCGAGGTTTGATGTAAATCATGACAAACATTATTGGTTTTTGCTTGTCTTGCACTGTTTGCCAGTAATGTCAAACCTGGCATGTGAAGATATTGTGGCAATTTTTCAATGACGATCACAGAGTTTCACAACAGGCTGACACACCAAAACATTGGTCAAGTTCTTAAAATTCACTCCCTTTAACATCTCAGTTTGTTTAACCAGGTCTTTTTCCTCAAAAAAAAAAAAAAAAAAAAAAAAAAAAATGCCTCAAACTGAAAGCAAGCACAAATGAAATTTGTGAGCTCTTGCAAATGGGAAGATTTTGAGTGAATATCAAGTTATTTGCCACACAAAGCTATCATGTAGCTTAGGAAGACTTCTGCTGCTTTCCATTCAAAGTCAGATGTGGGATATTCCTACTTGAAATCTCAGATATGAAAATCAAAAGATCATGGCAAATTTGCCACAAACTTTCCACAAATTCACCACTGATAATTTTCACATGCAAATGTGCTTTGCAGCAAACATGGGGCAAATTTCCATTGTTGCCAAAGGTTTGCTGGATATTCACCACTACCGGCAAAGAGCTGCAAACTTTTGGCAAACATTTATGGTGAATCAAAAGCTAATTTACATCTGAAAATAACGAGCAGCAAGTTTGCGGCTAGTTTAGATTTTTTTGTAAGGCTTGGAAGATGATGTGCAAGAAAACAAAAATGCAATGCTCCCGTTAGCTTAGCAGCGATTTGACTGTCACCAGAGATGTCTCCTAGAAACCCAATTGATAAACAGTGCTGCAATGCTAGTATTTGTGCTACAGGTGTACGATTATCAAAAGAGAGTATAATTTACAATGTTTTGTAGACCTGTCTCTTCAAGCATTTGTTAAACAAGTTTTAATATCATGTAATGTAGGAACTTTGACTTATTTATCGATATTATTTAATAAAAAAGAATGTAGCACTAACGTTGTACTCTCACTGGGTGCCGACATGTTTGTGTGACGTCACACGCCTGCATCTCAGCTAAATCGGAGTTGAAGTTTCCAAGTTAGAAGTCTGACTTCAAGTGGCGTTCCATTGCACTTTTCTAAGTAGGAAGATGGAAATGCCGACTTTCAGAGTTGAATGGAATGCATCATTAGTCCATGAGTTTTCATTGTGTGTTTTTGTTTATTTATTATTATTATTTTTTTAAATTTTACATTCTGCTGTAATGAAGATGCTGGACTTTGAGGTTTAGAATCCATATCCATAAATGTATTAAACAATATGCCACGTTACAGTACAAAATCCAAAAGAGTAGCCACACAACAAGTCAAGGTCAAACTCCAAACAGTCAGAATAAATTAGCAAACAAATCTGAAATTAAATCTGAAAAAAACTAGGCAGTAACATAACCAAACTGTGAAGTATAAATTCTAAGAATTACTGAATAAATGGCAAAATGCTGCAAAGTACTACATGAATTGAATGAATTATACTTTTAACTCACCTAAATACAGCTGCCGTGCAGCTTCAAATTCCTCATGCATCTGTTGACCATTCTGGCTACAGAGGGAATTCACAGCGGTCAGTATCACAGATATGTACATCCCCCCACAAGCCAACACAGAACGGGCACTCAAGGAACTGTATGGCAGTATAAGTAAGCAGGAAACCGTGCACCCTGAGGCTGCGTTCATTGTGACCGGGAACTTTAAAAAAAGCCACCTTCAGGTCAATCACACCAAAATACTTCCAACACATTTCCAAAACAATACTTTCCTGCTTACAGGCAGAAGCTGAAACAAGAAGCACCCTCTCTCAGAACGATCCAGCGCTGGTCGGACCAATCAGATTCTACACTACAAGACTGTTTTGATCAGATGGACTGGGAGATGTTTCGGTCTGCCTCCAATGACATCATCGAGGTGTACGCAGATACTATAACGTGTTTCATCAGGAAGTGCATAGATGATGTAGTGCCGACCAAAACAATACGGATCTACCCCAACCAGAAACTGTGAATTAATAGCGATGTTCGTGCGGCCCTTAAAGCGTGGACCTCTGCTTTTAATTCCGGGAACGCGGATTAGCACAAACCTTAAGCCAGTTATGCCCTCCACAAAACCATTAGAGCAGCCAAACGCCAGTACAGGGACAAGATTGAAGGGCAGTTCAACCCCACTGACTCAAGAAGCATGTGGCAGGGAATTCATATCATCACGGACTTCAAAGGGAATAAAAACTTTGCTATGAACACTGCTGCCTCACTCCCGGATGAGCTTAATACATTTTATGTTCGTTTCGAGGGAAACAACACCGCCCTCTTGGAGAGAGCTCTCGCGGCCAAAGCTACAAAGGTTAGTTCACTCTCCATTTCTGTAGCAGACATAATCTGATCGTTCCGACGGGTGAATATCTGCAAAGCCGTGGGTCCAAACAGCATTCCAGGCTGTGTCATCAGAGCATGCCAACTGGCTGGTGGTTTTATGGACATTTTCAACCTTTCCCTGTCTGTGGTCCCCACATGCTTTAAAACATCCACCATAGTGCCTGTACCGAAGCAATCCGAAATCGCTTGCTTAAATGACTGGCACCCTGTTACTCTGCAAATGCTTTGAGAAGCTACTCAGAGATTACATCTGCTCTGCACTCCCTGCCTCACTGGACCCACTGCAGTTTTCTTACTGCAGCAACCACTCCACTGACGATACCATAGCATACACCTTACACTGCTCTCTCCCACCTGGACAAAAGGAACACATATGTGAGAATGCTGTTTGTGGACTACAGCTCAGCATTCAATACCATTGTGCCCTCCAAGCTTGATGAGAAACTCCGGGCTCTGGGCCTGAACAGCTCCCTGTGCAGCTGGATCCTGGACTTCCTGTCAGGCTGACGCCAGGTGGTCGGAACTGGCAGTGACATCTTTTCCCCGCTGACCCCCAACACTGGTGCTCCACAGGGCTGTGTTCTAAGCCCCCTCCAGTATTCCCTGTACACACACGACTGCATGGCCACAAACAGCTTCAACATTATTGTGAAATTTCCAGATGAAAAGATGGTGATGAGCCTGATCACTTACAATGATGAGATGGCCTACAAAGGTGCACAACCTGACACACTGGCACCAGGAGAACCACCTCTCTCTCTCTATGTCAAAAAGACCAAGGAGCTTGTGGTGGACTTCAGAAGACAGGACAGAGAGCACATCCCTATCACCATCGACGGGACACCAGTGAAGTGGGTCAACAAATTCCTCTGTGTTCATTTCACTGAGGACCTCACATGGTCTGTTCACACTCAGGCAGAGGTGAAGAACCTCATCAGCACCTCTTCTTCCTCAGGCGACTGAGGAAGTTCGGTATGAGCAACGATGTCCTCAGATAGTTCTACACATGCACTGTGGAGAGCATTCTAACTGGCTGCATCACCATCTGGTACGTAAATTGCTCCGCCCTCAACTGCAAAGCTCTGCAGAGGGTGGTGCAAACTGCCCAACATGTCATTGGAGGTGAGCCTCCCTCCCTCCAGGACATCCACATCAGGAAAGCTCGGAGGATCATCAGAAACTCCAGCCACCCGAGCCATGGACTGCTCTCACTGCTACCTTCAGGCAGACGGTATCGCAGCAACAGGTCCCGCACCAGCAGGCTTCGGACAGCTTCTATCTGCAGGCCATCAGACTGTTGAACTCAAACTAATAACTTCACCACTGCATAACCCCACCCCATCTTCCCATGCATTGCACTTTATAAGTTATCAGTTACACTGGTCTCAGACTGATCATTTTACACAGTACTGTATGTCTCATGTACCGCTCCGCACAGGCATACACTCCAGCACTGTAGACTGCACTATCATCACTACTCTGTGTCCCATGGCACTCCATTTGCACTATTGTATACTGCATTGCTCATCCTGCACGTGATTTTATATATTCATATTTATAAATTCATTCTTGTGCACTGTACATTGTATATTATAAGTACATCGGTACTATGTCTAAGTGTACACTGGTGACCAAATGTTTGGAATCATGTACAGATTTTGCTCTTATAGAACGAAATTGGTACTTTTATTCACCAAAGTGGCATTCAACTGATCACAATGTATAGTTAGGACATTAATAACGTGAAAAATTACTATTACAAATAAAAAAATTAAAACATTCAGAACTTCTTAAACTACTTCAAAGAGTTCTCATCAACAAATCCTCCACATGCAGCAATGACAGCTTTGCAGATCCTTGGCATTCTAGCTGTCCGTTTGTCCAGATACTCAGGTGACATTTCACTCCATGCTTCCTGTAGCACTTGCCATAGATGTGGCTGTCTTGTTGGGCTCTTCTCACACACCTTACAGTTTAGCTGATCCCACAAAAGCTCAATGGGGTTAAGATCCATAACACTCTTTTCCAATTATCTGTTGTCCAATGTCTGTGTTTCTTTGCCCACTCTAACCTTTTCTTTTTGTTTTTCTGTTTCAAAAGTGGCTTTTTCTTCGCAGTTCTTCCCATAAGGCCTGCACCCCTGAGTCTTCTCTTTACTGTTGTACATGAAACTGGTGTTGAGCAGGTAGAATTCAATGAAGCTGTCAGCTGAGGACATGTGAGACGTCTATTTCTCAAACTAGAGACTCTGATGTACTTATCCTCTTGTTTAGTTGTACATCTGGCCTTCCACATCTCTTTCTGTCCTTATTAGAGTCAGTTGTCCTTTGTCTTTGAAGACTTTATTTGACACCTTTGTATGAAATCTTCAGTTTTTTGGCAGTTTCAAGCATTGTATAGCCTTCATTCCTCAAAACAATGATTGACTGACGAGTTTCTAGAGAAAGCTGTTTGTTTTTTGCCATTTTTGACCTAATATTGACCTTAAGACATGCCAGTCTATTGCATACTGTAGCAACTCAAAAACAAACACAAAGACAATGTTAAGCTTCATTTATCAAACCAAATAGCTTTCAACTGTGTTTGATATAATGGCAAGTGATTTTCTAGTATCAAATTAGCAATTTAGCATGATTACTCAAGGATAAGGTGATGGAGTGATGGCTGCTGGAAATGGGGCCTGTCTAGATTTGATCAAAAATGACTTTTTTCAAATAGTGATGGTGCTGTTTTTTTTTACATCAGTAATGTCCTGACTATACTTTGTGATCAGTTCAATGCCACTTTAGTGAATTAAAGCATCCCAGATGTCCCACAATCTAATACATAGCAATATTTTACAGTACGTTGATAAAAAGGGATGTGTCATTGGAATTCATGTGCTAGGCTTGGATCCGGCCACACTGCAGTATCCCTTCCTGTTCTCTCATTCTCTTGGAGCACACATCATCCCTTTCCCCCTGGCAAGCCATACATCACTGTTTCAGGAAAGCGATCAGCTCTTTAAGTTGCATAAACACTGTGTCGGTGAGTCACCCACACCTACAAGTGATGAATGGTTGCTCCTACAAGACAATGGGATAGACACTTCATATTGACTGCTTCTGTACAAATGTAAGCCTTGGATATATAGACCTATCAATCAATCAATCAATCATCCATCCATCCGTCCATCCATCTGTCTGTCTAGTACCTAGGCAGTCGGATACATTTTAACATCAATACTTTTGCCTTGGAGGTTTTTGGAGTCATATCTGTGGTCATACTCCACTGGAATCTTTATAACACATTCCTCAGTTTGATAGTGACTGAAGAATTCTCGTATTCATAAATACATAAAGGTCATAAATAGCTAAACTTTACCACCGCTCTCTTCCATCTGCCAAATATGCTTATCAGAAAAACAGCAGTTTCCATGACAACTAAACCAGAACAAATATGTGCAATTCTGGCTGCTTTTATTAGAAAGAAGGTGAATCCAGCAATTCAGTTTTTTTTTTTTATCTAAAATGAAATCCAAATAATCATAAAAAAAATAAATAAATAAAAAATATTTGCACACATTGTGCCTCATTCATGAAACATGAACAGAACAAATGTATGTGTAATTTGTATTCAAAATCAATCATATAATAATTATTCCTTTGAATTTAAAGCATAATTTCATGTCAATGTATGGATTTACAAACACAAAACACATAAAACCTGAACATAATAAATTTCCATTTAAAATGTTCATAAAACCTTTTTATTTTATTTTTGCATTTAAATAATGGGATAATTTACATAAGAACTAAACATATTTTACGTACGTACATGTTTTATGCAATAAACACAAAACAGAAAACACTAAGATTATCTGTATAAAAAGTTTCGTAAACCATTCTTACATACTTGTTCTATGTAATAAAAATGAAACAAAACAAGAGAAAAGTGAATTTCTGTGTAAAATGGTTTATAAACAATCCTTATGTATGTGTTTTTTGCAATATACACAAAACATAAAACAGAAAGTAAATGAGTATAAAAAGTTTAAAAATATTCTTGCATCGTGCATCTTTTACCTAATAAATGCAAAACACAAGGAAAGTGAAAATCTTTATAATATATATATATATATAAACCATTCTTACATACACTTTTTTTTTTTTTTTTTTTACGTAATAAGCATGAAACACAAAACAAGAAGAAAGTTCATAAAATCATTACTGCTTCTTTTACATAAATAAACACGATACGCAAAACACTAGGAAAGTGAAAATCTGTGTAACTAAAAACTAAAAACTACTCACTAAGTAGTCAAACATTTCATAATCCAATGGCCAAGGGCTTTTCTTCATGTCAATTTCAGAAAACACAGTGCTAATTTTGATATATTTTCAGGTAGAATTTATCTTTAAATATATAGCACCTTTACTAAATATATTTGAATATATGCATATTATCTCAACCCATCCATAAAGGAAGGCTTCTTTATGAGACTGAGATATGTGTTTGTTCATGCACTGTGTCTCTGTCACTCCTCTTAAGATTTCCGCCCACTCAGGATAGCATAGTGTGTTTCTTACACCCACACTGCCTCCAACAAGTCTGCCAAACACATTACACTTTCCTGTTCATTTATACTCATGTTACAAATTATGCATATTGTACACTTACGAGGCCTAATACCAAAATTGCCTTAAAGTAATGCATACTTACTGTAGGCATGTTCAAGTACATGAAAATTATTCAGAAATGTGTCCTGTGTTCATGAGGGCCCTGTTTTCTCCCATGAAATGAGATAAAGTAAGTAAATACATGCTTCCGTGTTTTTAGTGGACTTACATTGGAAGTCTATGGGGCAAGGCGTTGCACCAGAATAAACATGAATATACACACTATTTTGAAAGTATATCTACAAGAGTAAACATTTTATTAACCATGGGACTACTGTATAGAATCATGTATTAACCTTATCTGAGCTAGAGGTCTGCAACCCGACCCGGGCCCGACGGGACCCAAGAACCCAACGGGTTTCAGGCCGGGTTCGGGTCATTTTTCAAGTGGGACTTCGGGTTCGGGTCGGGTTTGTAATTAATGAAAAAATAAACAGGCCTACCGAACTTGTTTCGTGCAAGCGCTCTCACTCACGCACGAACGGACGAGTTAGGGGCTGTTCACACCAAGCATGTTTTTGCGCATATGTTCTGTTTTCCCAATGTTTTCCTATGTAAACACATGCTGGACTGTTGCGCCATGTCTAGCTGTTTCTTCAGCGCCTCGTGCAGGACCAGCACTGTTTAAACACCTGCCAAGTTAAAAATAACTTTTCAAATTTTTTACATTTTCAAAAATGCATGTCAAGACACCTGCGCTCTGTTTCATTCTTTACACTGCATCTAGATTGTTTTTAGCACAGGCGTCACAAAGATTTAACGTTCTGAACAAGTTCAGGCTACATAGAGGGGACAGTTGCATCATTTCATATTATTCCAGATTGTTCTGCAGTAAAAACAATTTCTCCCTTCTGCTCTACTGTACTGAGGGGCTGACGTGCCTTGTTAAAACTTTATGTTTACTGTTTCAATACTGTTACAAATGTTGCCTATTTACTTACATAAAATATAGCCTATTGCAACAGTACTTGCTAGGAGAAGAAATTATAAAGAAAGTGAGCGATTTTGGGTTCGGGTCTGGTTTGGGTTTATAATCTGACAGTATCGTTAGGTAGTGTCGGGCCATGCAGTCTCAGGTACGAGTCAGGTTCGGTTTTCATTTAAAGGCTCTTGCAGACCTCTAGTCTGAGCACATCACCCCATAATTGTGTACTTGCACCTATGTCATTACTTCTGTAACATGCTAGAATTCATATGCTTAGAAAAGCAGTCCCACCTCTTAAAGGACAGTTTTGATGACTTAAGCTCAAATAATACACATTTTTGTGTGGAGGAATAAATATTAGCACTTTAACAAAAATACAAGCTTTGCATTTTTGCCTTCAAACCCTTCAGAATGTTTTGCCCCACAGACTTCCATTGTAAAATCAATACTGTACTCACCTTTCCCATTAGTTTAAAGGTGCACTCAGTAACTTTTGTCTTTGTGTCATCTTGGACTTATACTGACACCTAGCGTCTTGGATGCAGTATCATTTAAAAATCAGAATATTTCAGTTTCTGATGCCATTGTAGAAATTCACTATTCACAGTCAGCCATGATTAGTTTAATCATTGAGTGAAAGTGTCAAATAACAGGATGGTTACTGAGATTCAGCGAGTAGTATTCGGCTGGTCATGTGATTCTAAAATGGCAGCCCCCATGTGCTGACCCTCCTGTGTAGAATAAAACAGCTCCTATAAAGTTACTGACATGACTGGAGTCGTCATGGTTACTTTCGTAACCTCCGTTCCCTGATGGAGGGAATGAGACTTTGTGTCGATGTAGTGACACTAGGGGTCACTCTTGGGAGCCCCAAACACCTCTGCTTTTTTTAAAAAGGCCAATGAGAATTGGTGAGTGGAATTTGCATGCCACTCCCCCGGACATACAGGTATAAAAGAAGCTGGTATGCATCCACTCATTCAGGTTTTGCGCTGAGGAGCCGAGACCAGGTCCCAGCCATTTCAGTGGGTTGTTCAGCGTTGTGGCAAGAGGGACACCACATCCCATCCAAGGGCCAGACGTGGAGATTCCAGAGGTCTGGTCACGGGTGCCAGATGATGCCGCGTCCCTGAGAAAGAAGGTCCTTCCTCAGGGGAATTCGCCAGGGGTGTGAGATCCGAGAATCACGTCTGGGTGGGCCAGTAGGGTGCTACTAGGATGATCTGCTCCTTGTCCTCCCTGATCTTGCACAGGGTCTGTGCAAGTAGGCTCACTGGGGGAAACTATTTGCGTAGTCCAGAGGGCCAGCTGTGTGCCAGCGCATCTATAACGAGGGGTGCCTCGGTCATGGCGTACCACAGCGGGCAGTGGGAGGATTCCCAGGAAGCAAACAGGTCTACCTGTGCTCGACCGAATCAACTCCAAATCAGCTGGACCACCTGAGGGTGGAGTCTCCACTCTCCCCTGAGGGTAACCTGATGTGACAGCATGTCCGCTGCGGTGTTGAGGTCGCCTGGGATGTGAGTGGCTCTTAGTGACTTGAGGCGCTGCTGACTCCAGAGGAGGAGATGGCGGGAAAGTTGTGACATGCAATGGGAGCATAGACCATCTTGATTGTTGATGTATGCTACCGCTGCTGTGTTGTCTGTCCGGACCAACACGTGCTTGCTCTGGATCAACAGCCAGAACCTCCGCAGGGTGAGCAGTACTGCCAACAACTCTAGACAATTGATGTTCCAACACAGCCGCGGGCCAGTCCAGGAGCTGGCAGCTGTGTGCCCGTTGCATACGGCTCCTCAGCCCGTCTTGGAGGCGTCCGTTGTAACCACAACACGCCTGGAGACCTGCTCTAGGGGAACCCCTGCCTGTAGAAATGCAAGGTCGGTCCAAGGACTGAAGAGGCAGCGACAGATCGGCGTGAAGGCCACGCGATGTGTCCCGCGGCACCATGCCCATCTCAGGACTTGAGACTGAAGCCAGTGCATCAACCCGAGCGGTATGGCTGCCGCTGAGGATGCCATATGCCCCAGGAGCCTCTAAAAAAGTTTCAGTGGAACCGCTGTCCTCTGTCTGAACGGCAACAGACAGTTCAGCACTGACTGCGCATGCTCGTTCGTGAGGCGCGCTGTTATCGAGACTGAGTCCAACTCCAAACCGAGGAAAGTAATGCTCTGAACCGGGGAGAGCTTGCTCTTTTCCCAGTTGACCCGAAGCCCCAGTCGGCTAAGGTGCCAGAGCACGAGGTCCCTGTGTGCGCACAGCAACTTTCAAGAGTGAGCTAGGATTAGCCAATCGTCGAGATAGTTGAGGATATGGATGCCCACTTCCCTTAGCGGGGCAAGGGCTGCCTCTGCGACCTTCATGAAGATGCGAGGGGACAAGGGACAGGCCGAAGGGGAGGACCTTCTATTGGTATGCCTGGCCTTCAAAGGCAAACCGCAGGAAGGGTCTGTGTCGAGGTAAGATCGAGACGTGGAAGTAGGTGTCCTTCAGGTCTACCGCCGCGAACCAATCTTGATGCTGGACACTCTCTAGAATACATTTTTGCGTCAGCATCTTGAACGGGAGTCTGTGCAAAGCCCGGTTCAGTACTCGCAGGTCCAGGATTGGTCGCAACCCACCGCCTTTCTTCGGTACGATGAAGTAAGGGCTGTAGAACCCTTTCTTCATCTCGGCTGGAGGGACAGGCTCTATCACGACCTTGTGCAGAAGGGTAGCAATCTCCGCATGCAAGGACGCCGCTGAACCCAAACTCCGGGTGAGGGGGACCAAGGGAATGATCACGTCAGACGTACCGGCAGGTGGGGCCCGCCGGTACGTGCCACGTCGAGGGGATTCGAGCCCCGTGGCCATGCTGAGTCCAGGGACATCGAAACACTTACCTGGCTCCTGCCACCCACCATAAGATTGGCCGAGGAGGGGGAGGAGGAGTATCGTCCCCATAGTCCACCGGAACCAATCCCGAGTGGGCGTGTTTGTGCCACAGCTAGGCGCACAGGGGTGGGGGGTCTGCCGCTGGAGCACCATACCTGAAAAAATGGGACGGTGGACAGTGGTCATGATGACGGCCTTGCACACCGGACATGTGACCCAGGGAACAAGAAAACCGCTCTTTTGTTGAGTTTTTGGGCACCACAGCCTCTTGGACATGCGGCAAAATTAAATGAAAATGAAACAAAAGATTCTCCTCCTGGCCCTCCACCGGGGGATGAAGTGGTCTGCTCACCAACTCCAGAGAAGTGTGGGCAGTTCTTTTAGCACCTTGGCTTGGTGTACTTGCAGGAGAGCCATGGCGTGCAGGGCGGAGGTGGCTTGTCCAGCGGCACCATAGGCCTTAGCCATCAGGGACGTCATAAACCTACAGGCCCTGGACGGGAGCTTCAGGTGCCCATGCCAGGAGGCAGCGCTCTGCGGACACAAGCGCACCGCGAGCGCCTTATCCACCTGGGGGATCACTGAATACCCCCTGGCCGCTCCACCATCGAGGGTAGTGAGAGCGGGGGAGCTGAAAGACCAAGAGGTCGAACTCGCCCTGAGACGAGCCGGTGGTCTTGTCCGAGCGCCCGACCGGGGCAAGCGAGTGTGCTGGGGAATGAGAGGTCCGTGGGGGGATACCCGGCGGAGGTGGTCCCATTGATGTCCCCAAATCGCCCCCAGTGCTAACCGGCACGGCTTCATACCCGTAGGTAGAAGGACCGAAGGACCGAGGCGGGGAGCCGCTGGGGTGGCTTGCTTTCTCACGAATGCAAGCCGTGACCACAATGTTGCCATGGTCATGTTCTCGCAATGAGGACAAGACCCATCCACGAATGAGGTCTCCGTGTGGGCAGTGCCCAGACACGTAAGACAGTGATCGTGGCCGTCAGAAGCGGAGAGATAACGACCGCAACCAGGAATAACACACAAACGGAAAGGCATCTTTAAAAAGACATTCCGTGTGTGCCGCTCTTTTAGAAAGAAAATATACTCTTTTAGAATATACTCTTTTGTTGTTCTGCCGAAGCACTCAGGGGCGTTCCGCTGAAATGCGCCATAGAATCCAGCAGATGAGGTGAATGAACTCGTGGATGAATTCAGCTTCAATGAATAGAACCGCTTGGCTCCGAAGAGAAAATCTGAATGAGTGGTTGCATACCAGCTCCTTTTATACCCGTATGTCCGGGGCAGTGGCATGCAAATTCCACTCGCCAATTCTCATTAGCCTTTTTTTAAAAAATCCTTCAAACAGAGTTCTAAACCATGAACCAAACCAACCAGCTCTGAGGTGAATCACAACATTACAAACTTTGATTTAAAGCAAAAAAGTATTTGAAAATTGGATATAAAGACTAAGATAAAACATTGTGTACTTACCATCTTTCACGAGGGCACAAACTACAATCTCATGAAGCATTGCAAATGATTTTATCGGATAAAAAATGATGGAATATATAAAACTATTGATTTTAGGTTGTTGATTATAAGAATAGAAACAATATATTTTACATTTATTGCAGAAAGTAGAATGATGTAGAATGAAGGCCCACTCTAATGCATCACTCAGAGTGCATCCAGGCTTTTTCGCAGGCTTGCTTGGCTGCAGTTCTCTGAATGGTGAAGCTTTCTCTGCTGGACCATGGGCAATGTAGTTGTTCATCAGGTATTCTGCTGTCAAACGTGATTTTTAAACAATGAAGTTGAAATAACGCTGACTGATGGCTTCAACAGAAGCATATACCATGGATTAACAACATCGGAGCTCACAGTAGGTCTGTCTTTAAAGTTATTTAAAAGGATTTTTACTTCCGGAACTAGACTGTCGCGCTCTATGGCAGGCGATTTCTGTATCTAAAAGGTGATTGGCTTTTTTACCTGTAAGGCAGGACATTCTTTTCTACACCCGCCATATTGGGTGTTCCAATTTCTCACATTTATTTTAATACAAGTGGTCTGCATCGAGCTAAATAGTCTCTGGTTAGAGGGACCTTTTTCCAGTAATATTGACAGATTTATCACATAAAAATGACAACTAACTGATGGGACATGACCCAAAAAGTGGGTTTTGTGAGTTTTGTCATGGTTGAACAGGTCTGTTCTGATAGTGTCGCAGGTAGGAGAAGAAAAAAAACAAAAAACAAGACATAATATAATTGTGCATGTAGGATGGCAAAATACACTAACTTATCACTTTATTAGGGACACTTTGGTGGTCCAACATGGTCTTCCACTGTTGTAGCCCATCCACCTCAAGGTTCGATGTGTTGTGCATTCTGAGATGCTATTGTACAGAGTGGTTATCTGAGTTACTGTAGCCTTTCTGTCAGCACGAACAAGCCATTTTCCGTTGACCTGTCTCATCAACAATACGTTTCCGCAGAACTGATGCTCACTGGATGTTTTTTGTTTTTGGCACCATTCTGAGTAAACTCTAGAGACTGTTGTGCCTGAAAATCCCAGGAGATCAGCAATCACAGAAATACTCAAACCAGTCCGTCTGGCACCAACAATCATGCCACGGTCTAAATCACTGAGATCACATTTTTTTCCCATTCTGATGGTTGATGTGAACATTAACTGAAGCTCCTGACCCATATATGCATGATATACCACACAATTGGCTGATTAGATTATTACGTGAATAAGTAGGTGTACAGGTGTTCATAATAAAATGCTAAGTGAGTGTATACTGTATAGGCTTCTCAGTGTTTAAAAAGGAAGACAATTCCCATATTTTTGCTGTTGATATCAAAGGCTGTGTGTCCAAACAAATTCTACAGTATTTTGGTGCAAGTGAATGTGTCAATTTGTAGAAGCAAGCTAAATTAAGAAGATGCCAACATGGCGAGTTGTGCGACAAAACGTAAACAAAACTATGCAAGTTTAAAAAAAATACGACCCAGGCTACATTGTATATGGGTTACAGGTTTGGTAATGTGTTGAGTAACATTAAATCTGAGCCCTGAAGCAAAACCAGTTGATACACTTTTTTAAAGTGTTGCATTTCATATATTTCCTCAAAATATGACCCCATACACATCCACAGATATTTAAGTAAGCTCCAAATATCCACTGACCCCAAAACCGGCCCTGCACGCTTCACAAGTTGTCTTGAATTATGCTTGTCAAACCACACCCACTCCAACATAACCCTTGTTGTCAGTTCATGTTTACTGCATTATTTAACTAATGAATTGCAGAATGAGGAGAATAGACAGCAAAAATGAGAGGCAAACAGAGCACAGACAAAATGTCAGATGTCAACATGCCTGACACGACTGAGCGCATTTTGGGAAACTGATTTGAGATTGATTCTGACAGAACTTAAATGACTCTGAGCTCTGGTGACTTGAGCAACAAACAGAAGCCTCAAGTTTTGCTGTTATCTCACAATCTCAGTCCGCAGGGATCTCAGCACATATGGCTGTCAATCCTGGGAATCTATGCTGCTCAGACAAGATATTGGACTAGGGGTACATGTGACAAACTTTCAATCAGCAGACGACAAGAGATGAAACATTTTCACCAATCCTCCACCAATGTGAAGGTGTGGAATTGTTGGTTCTCCTTTAAATTTTTAAAGGCCTTATTGCCCACAAACACTAAACCCATTAGATCACTGGTAAATGTGCTTTTGGGCTTGTTGATTCAATTTTGAGCCAAAGAAAAGTGGATGTGGCTGTCGATTCTGAATAAACGTTTGGAGCTTGAATGTACTTTAAGTTTTAGATAAAACTAAAAGCGACTGCCAAACGCAAAAATGTAAGATTAATTAAAGGTATAGTTCACACCAAAATATAAATTCTGACATTATTTACTTCCAAACCCATATACATTTTTAAGAGTATTCTAAATGAGGACTGGGACTGTCAAGCTCCAAAATGACAAAAAGGCAACATTCAAATATCGAAGTGCAGGGTGTCAATAGAAAGACAACCAGAAATAGGAACCGCTACAATAAGCCTTTATTCTTCAAATACTGATCCTGCAATAAATATCTCTTATTAAATATTGCATCAAACATGAGTAAAAGAGGCCTAAGCTTACTTTAACAGGATCAACTCAAAAGAACACTAATCTCCTCAAGGGTAACTTAAAGCAACACGTTGCCATTTAAACTAAAGCTACTGCAAAATTAATTGTGTGAGGAACAGACCAAAATACAGACAGAATGTTCACTTTTGGGCTAAATATTTCTTTAAGGTTTCATGTTAGTTTTTACTTAGTAAAGCAAAATAACCCATGCAATTTTTGGCTACTCATTTTGTTTTGCACATATGAAGTGACCTTTGATCTGTGGAAGGTCATGTCTCAACCAATGAATCACTAGGGCACGCTTATTCCAAACAACAATCAGCATACCCACATTTGCATGTGTGAGTTTCAAATTCTCCAGGTAATGTAATGTCTGGATGATTCCTAATAATCCTTTCATTCATAAGTACCTGAACATGGCTTATTGGTCTTTAAAATGTATTCATGCATGCAAATGTTCCATCCCCATTGTAACACCTCTGAATCTTTAAGGCATTTAAATGTTAAAGACTTCATGGGATGCAATGATGTTCAATTCTGTTCACTATCACAGCTACAGTATTTGTTCAGCACCACTGAGTCCTTGGACTGCCTGTTCTGTGATACGTGTTTGTGATTTCTAAATGTGTAGTTTTTGTGTAGGTATGTCTATCAATTTCAAATCAATTTTAACCTGTGACAATTTATAACAATGGCAAAAACTTATAAAATGGCTACAATAATAATAATAATAATAATCTCAATAGTATTACAGTATATGTTGCATTCAACCATCTCCTCCATGTTATATTAAGTACTTTTTAAGAACATGTATTGCATCTTCACTCTTACTATACATCTTTATTTACAGACCTGCACAGACTGTTTTGTGTATATGTGAGAAAATTTACTTTAGCAATAGTCAGGAAATTTAATGTTATATTCTAATGTGACTACTGTAGATTTAGGACTAAGTCATGCTCTTAATTTGAATGTATTAGCTTTCCCCCCTATATATATAATCATAAAATACATTCCCTGTCTTAGGTCAGTTAGGATCGCTTCTTTATTTTAAGAATGTGAAATGCCACAATAATAGTAGAGAGAATTATTTATTTCAGCTTTTATTTCTTTCATCCCATTCCCAGTGGGTCAGAAGTTTACATACACTTTGTTAGTATTTGGTAGCATTTCCTTTAAATTGTTTAACTTGGGTCAGGGCTTTGTGATGGCTACTCCAGTACCTTGACTTTGTTATCCTTAAGCCATTTTGCCACAACTTTAGAGGTATGCTTGGAGTCATTGTCTATTTGGAAGACCCATTTGCAACCAAGCTTGAACTTCCTGGCTGATGTCTTGAGATGTTGCTTCAATATATCCACATAATTTTTCTTCCTCATGATGCTATTTATTTTGTGAAGTGCACCAATCCATCCTGTAGCAAAGCACCCCTACAACATGACGCCGCCACCCCCATGTTTCATGGTTGGGATGGTGTTCTTTGGCGTGCAAGCCTTACCCATTTCCTCCAAACATAACGATGCACATTATTGCCAAACAGTTACATTTTAGTTTCATTAGACCAGAGGACATGTCTCCAAAAAGTAAGATCTTTGTCCCCATGTGCACTTGAAAACTGTAGTCTGGCTTTTTATGATGGTTTTGGAGTAGTGGCTTCTTCCTTGCTGAGCAGCCTTTCAGGTTATGTCGATATAGGACTCGTTTTACTGTGGATATAGATACTTGTCTACCTGTTTCCTCCAGCATCTTCACAAGGTCCTTTGCTGTTGTTCTGGGATTGATTTGCATTTTTCGCACCAAACTACATTCATCTCTAGGAAACAGAATGTGTCTCCTTCATGAGTGGTATGATGGCTGCGGGGTCCCATGGTGTTTATACTTGCGTACTTTTGTTTGTACAGATGAACGTTGTACGTTCAGGCATTTGGAAATTGCTCCTAAGCATTTTTTTCTGAGGTCTTGGCTGAATCCTTTGGATTTTCCCATGATGTCAAGCAAAGAGACACTGAGTTTGAAGGTAGGCCTTAAAATACATCCACAGGTACATCTCCAATTCAGTACACCTCCTATCAGAAGCTAATTGGCTAATTGTCTAAAGGCTTGACATAATTTTCTGGAATTTTCCAAGCTGCTTAAAGGCACAGTTAACTTAGTGTATATAAATTTCTGACTCACTGGAATTGGGGTATAGTCAATTAAAAGTTAAACAATCTGTCTGTAAACAATTTTTGGAAAAATTACTCATCTTATGCACAAAGTAGATGCCCTAAACAACTTGCCAAATCTATAGTTTGCTAATAATAAATCTGTGGAGTGGTTAAAAAATGAGTTTACTCATTCATAAACGCGATTACTTCTTGGTTTCCATGGGACCAGAACTCATGTTTCAGAATGAACGCAATTACTTCCTTGTATGCACTGGACCAGAACCCATGTATCGGAAGAAACATGATTACTTCCTCCTTTCCATGGGTCCAGAACCTGTGTCTCGGATTAAACATGATTACTTCTTGGATTCCATGAGACCTGAACCTGTGTCTCGGAGTTAATGTGATTACTTCCGGGTTTCCATGGGACCGGAAACCATATTTTGGAATAAACCCTATAACTTCCTCATTTCCACTGGAACAGAATCCATGTTTCTGACTGAACATGATTACTTCATCATTTATATGGGACCAGAACCCGTATTCTGGAATAAACGCAATTACTTGCTCACTATCATGGACCAGAACCCATAGTTCGGAGTGAATGCAATTACTTCCTGTTTCCATGGGACCAAACCCTGTGCCTTGGAGTGTACTTGATTAGTATCTCGTTTCTATGGGACCAGAATCCATGTTTTGGAAATAACACGATTACTTCCTCATTTACATGGCACCAAAACCTGTGTTTCAGAATGAGCGCAATTACTTTATTGTTTCAATGAGACAAGAACCTGTGTTTTGGAATAAACACGATTTCTTCCTTGTTTGCATGATACCAAAACCAGTGTTTCGGAATGAATGCGATTACTTCCTCGTTGGGGACCGGGACGCGTATTTCAGAATGAACAAGATTGCTTCCTCATTTCCATGGGACCATAACCTTTGTTTTGAAAAAAAAAAAAAAAAAAAAAACACGATTGCTTTATCATTTCCATGACCAGAACCCATGTTTCGGAATGAACACGATTACTTCCTCGTTTTCGTGGGACCAGGACCCATGTCTTGGAATGAACATAATTACTTCCTGGTTTTCATGGGACCAGAACCTGTGTCTCAGAGTGAAATCGATTACTTCCTGGTTTATATGTGAAACCTTGTCTCTAGGTGAAGTATCAAAATGGCTAGTCAGCACCCTACACAGTATCCTACAGAGCCAAATGGGCAGTCAGAACCATGGACAGCACCCTAAAGACCAAAATGGCTAGACAGAATCATGGACAGCATCACTGCACTAATAAGATCATGGCTCTTTACATGCGCCATTACAATACAGTTGGCAAAAAAACAGGCATTGTTAGCATAGGCTTTTCAGATGTCACCAGCTTGTCAAGAACCTTGCAGTAATGCACCACAGTTCTCAACAGAGCCAATACTATTTTACACCCGGCTCAAACCTGCTCCAGTGGACTTTCAGCTGTGTGATGTGGCGTGTAAAATCCTGGCCTTTTCCAAGACAGTGGTGCTCTCTGAGTCTGCTGCTGTCTAGGAAAGTGAAGTGGGCAGTTTTAATAAGCCAGGACATTGATTCCTCACAGCCTTCTCTCCCCTGCTCAATGAGGAAGCAAACAATTCAGCTATTTTCCCTTCACAAAACCTTTCCATACCATTAGCTCCCCATGACTCAATACCCATTTCCCTCCTCTTGCCACCTGGAGTGTCAAAGACACAAATAATATGATCAAGCCAGGACTTTGAGCCCGTACATCAAGCTTTTTCATACTAAAAATCAGTAAAAATACAATAGGGTTCAAGCACCTGTGGTGCTTCAACACAGGTGCTTGAAGCTTCTTGTTTTTGTACTGATTTTAAGGGGCCCAGTCGTCAAAGTCGAAGCACTTAAACATCAAAACATTTTGAGGACGTATTTAAATTGTCGTCCAATTCCTATAGGGGGCATTTCAGCTAAAAACTGTTATACCTCTGCTACAGTTTGATCAAGGAAGCCACAAATTTGTCATATTTGTACAAGGTGGTGCTATAATAATTTAATTGACATTTTTGAGAATAACTCCAAACTGAAAGGACTAGATCAATTCTTAGCAAAACTTTACAATCAGTTTGCAAAACACCGAATAAGAGGAGGATTGGTTGTGTTTAGGGCCTAGGCAACCAGAACTCCAAACACATCATATTCTTAAAGTCAGAAATCCATTTTTTTTTAGGAGTTGACATTAGGTATGCATGTAAAGCTTGAAGGTGAGTTTGTACATTTATTTCAGGTCAGGATTTAATGTGGTCTCTGCCCATGACCTAAATGTAAAATCAGATGCCTTTAGAAATTTCCCATCGGCTTGCAAGCAAAGCAAGGGAAAAAAAACAAACAAACAAAAAACAACAACCGCTAGCACAACAAAACAGAAACATTTGCTGACGGCCTGCTTTTGTTATGCTTACTGAATGTTAAGTATAGTCTGTTTGCATTTGCACTTGGCGTATCCATGTATTTCCACTGTGTATTTTGGTAAAGCGAAAGAGGGCCAGTATCTATCTATCTATCTATCTGTCTGTCTGTCTGTCTGTCTGTCTGTCTGTGTGTCTGTCTGTCTTTTGTTATTTTACCATCTGAAATGACTTCTTCACATCCTTTATGCACACCGCAAATCACTATGTATATCTATGGCTGGTGACCCAGGTTAGTGTTTCCTGACAGTTTAGTGATATACAGAGTCCACTACTGCAATAAGCACTACTTTATACCATTGGTTATCTCTGTCAGACTATTGAACAGTAAATATTCAATTATGAGAAATTCCAGAGGGGTTTGGTCCTTATCTTGAGCCCTTGAGTCAGTGTAGATAGACACACACCTCTCTAGGATAAATCCTTTGCACATTCCACTGTGGATAATACCAAGATAAGATTTCCATGAGAAGTGAATCCATCACTTCAGCTTTTGTACACTTCAATTCATAAGAGAGAATAAGAAAATGGCAAGAAAAATACAAAACTGGATGTAAAGAGAGATAAACTGCACAGTGTTACAATAAAATGTGTATATTAATCAATTATGTAACCAAAATCAAGCCACACAGCACTTTACACAAACAGATGGCCTTGAAAATTGGACCTGAAATTCTAAACGGAATAGTTTACCCCAAATGCAAATTATGTCATTATTTACTCACCCTTATGTTGTTCTAAATCTGTATGACTTGCTTTCTTCTATGGAACAAAAAAAGGAGATGTTAGGCAATATGTTGATTTTTAACCTCAAGAGGTAAATAAAATATTTTAAGACCCGTTTTATTTTCTATTAATTTGGTATGAGATTTAAAAAAAAAAATAAATAAATAAATAAAAAATGGAACTGATTTCTGTGATATTGTTGTTTCTTAGCATTGAACATAAAAAAAAAAAAAAAAAAAAACTTTAGACAGATGGACAAAAGTGATAAAATTAAATACATGGTTGCAAGCCTAAATTAAGCTCAGTAGGGGCTGGCTAGATGGGACCAAATGTTGCTTTGCAGTTATTAATAAACTTACCATGAATTAAAGAAGAATTAAAAAAAAATTTTTTAGAACAACTTTGGTAGCATGGTAACGCATGCTGAGCATGATGAATGCAGTCAACACAAAAAAAAAAAAAAAAATAGAGTCTATTTACATGTCTTCTGTGTTGAAATAAAGTGTCTGAAAGATGTTACTTCTTGGGTGTCACAATTTTAAGAAATAAATATTTTCTTTGCAAATGTTAACTTTTTTGTAATGGGGGACAATCAGGCAGTAATTGCATGCACAGTGTGGGACACAGCTAAATATTATGTGTTTGGTTATTAAAATTAGTAAAGATATAAAATGTAAATTGCAATTAGTGTCTGTGTATACAAGGTAATGGAACTTTATAAAGATGCAAAAGGATATAAAAAGATATCCAAAGCCTTGAAAATGCGAGTCAGTACTGTTCAATCACTTATTAAGAAGCGGAAAATTCGGCAATCTCTTGATACCAAGCCAAGGTCAGGTAGACCAAGAAAGATTTCAGCCACAACTGCCAGAAGAATTGTTCTGGATACAAAGAAAAACTCACAGGTAACCTCAGGAGAAATACAGGCTGATCTGGAAAAAGACGGTGTGGTTGTTTCAAGGAGCACAATACTTGTTGACCCCTCTCCAAACATAGCGCTTATGGTTGTGACCATAAAGCTCTATTTTGGTCTCGTCACTCCAAATTACAGTGTCAAGGTGTTGTCGGGCATATTGTAACCGGGCTTTTTTGTGGCATTGGCTTCTTTCTGGCAACTCGACCATGCAGCTCATTTTTGTTCAAGTATTGTCGTATTGTGCTCCTTGAAACAACCACACCGTCTTTTTCCAGAGCAGCCTGTATTTCTCCTGAGGTTACCTGTGGGTTTTTCTTTGTATCCTTTATACAATTTCTGCCAGGGTATGCAAATTTTTGAGCACAACTGTGTGTGTGTGTATATATATATATACATCATACATTTGACAATGGAATGTAATGAAAAATGAAAAATACCTAGTTTTAAACAAATCCAGTACAGTATCTGCAACAATTATGAAAAATCATACACACACACACACAAACACACACACACACACACACACACACACATATATATATATATATATATATATATATATATATATATATATATATATATATATATATAATTTTTCATAATTCTTGCAGATACTGTACTGGATTTGTTTAAAACTGGGTATTTTTCATGCTATTTTATGTTAGAAAATAGGGTAACACTTTACATTAATATTCCATTTGTTTAGGGTTTATAAAGGGGTGAATTAATGACCAATAAGTCATTTACAAATGCATTATATTACATTCTGTATATACAGTTATAGCATCATGCATAAAAGTCTTAACTCTTTATTCCCCTTGCTTTGTTTGCAAGCCGACAGGAAATTTCTAAAGGTGTCTGGTGCAAATAAACAAATAAATGGACACAACACTTTAATTTGCATTGAAATTGTGTAATTATGTGAGAAGAAATAAATAACTGATCAGCTACTGGTTTGCATCTGAGTTTCTGTTGGTGTTTATTTTGCGAAAATGGCCGTCTGCCTCCTCATTGTCCAGGCTATTACAAGACTACTTGCCGAATAAACAAATAAATGGACATTAAACATTGATTTGAGTTGAAAATATTTTATTACCTTACTTGAAGAGATCGCACAGTGATCAAAAAAGAAGGGGACACGGCTCGCAAGGACTCGGATGAGCAGTCTGATACTTGGAGCTGCGGTGGTTACAGAGCAATAACAGACCACTAGATGCCGCCATTGACCAATCAGAATCGAGTATTCCAGTCCGCCGTGTAATAAACCATTTTAATGCATTTTGTTATAAATGCATATTCATGGTTGATCATTTGTAAATTACATAGTAATTAATGAACCCCTTTATAATCCCTAAACATCAATGTAAAGTGTTACTGATAATAGTTCACGAAACATATCTTCTTACATGGGATTGTTGACTGTAATGTAGTAAAAAATAATGGGACACCAAAGTGTACTGTATTCATGAAAGGTGTCAAACACATTTTTCCCTGTTCAGTATGTCTTGTGTAAGATTTCCAAACAGGTAATTCTCTTTAGATGTAGACATACACTGTGCTGAAACAGATGGATTATGTTGTCTGTGTTTATCGTCCTTTCAGATGTTTGCTGTCTCATAATGGCCAAGTACACCGTTCTGCTATCAGCTCGCCATGCATTCAGATCCTTTGCAATGTTATCTGTGTGCACACCCCAGTCTCCATTCATTTCAGTGTGAGAGTCAATGCACCACGCCTATTGCAACCACTATTTTTGGTCTCTGCATGATCATTAAGTCTTTAAATGTGTTTCATGGTGCAATTAGCCCACCCACACTTGTGGAAACCTGGCTGGTGATTGGTTGTGTATGTCAGATTGTCAACCCCCACACATCTCCTCAGCTGGCGGTATCAGCAGGTTGCAGGCTCACACCATATCTTTAGATTACAACAATGTGAGTCTTTCGAGGTTAAGACAAATGGCATAAGGGACTTTATGTGCTAGACACTTGTAATCATTAAGCTATTTATGGTTTGAGTGCAATTCAGAACAATTTGGTGCATGTACTCAGGTTGGTTGTACTACTCAAGGGCAGTTTTGTTGCCTTTATGCCATGTCAGGTAGCCAACTTCAAAGCAGACACGTTTCACAGACAAGAATACATACAGTATATATATATATATATATATATATATATATATATATATATATATATATATATATATATATATATATATATATATACACATATATATTGGCTATGTTTCTTGTCTTATAACCCATCCATCTTTCCATCATAGAGCTTCCAATGGCAGGTGTCCTCTAAAACCAGCTGTTCAGGTCATGCATTTACATCAGCTCTCTTGGAGTTAAAAATTCAAATCAATGATATTTTTAAAGTCAAGGAAAGATAATTGCAGATTCCAGCATTTGGTTTCGTCATAGTTATAGCTAATCAAAATATACATTAAAAATGTAAAGGTATTACGAAAAAGGTTTGAGTCTCATTTTGCATTTACAATAGGTACCTAATTTTTTCTACTAGAAATTCATTTTTCTACTTAATTTGCTCACTTAGTGCAATGTTTGAATGTAAATAGCTTTAAACATTATTATTATCGTAATTGTTGCTTATTATAAAATTTTATCGACTTCTTAAAACATTGCATGAAAGGTTCCCCGTTGTTTTCAATATCCAAATGTGTATTTTCTCTTCAAATCAAACAATGTGCAAGCCACCACCTATTGTGATAGATTGTTGAGAACTTCAAGAGGCAGCTAAAATCAGCATTTAAACATCCAGAGCTTTCCTTACCAAAGCAATGCATCCATTTTCCACCCGAAAAGCAGTTTATTGCATTTCAGGTCGGTGATGAAAATCCTGCAACAATACGTCTCTTAATATTTTAGCCCCTTGTAGATATGAGAAACCTTTCAGCTGGATCTCTGTCACCGTTTCATGGCATGAAATGTATTTATACAACAATGTGCAATATGCAATCTGCAGCCCGACTGCGTACACAAAACAAATTGACAGCACCATCAACAAGGCCTATAACGGTTGCTATTGTGTCTTTGTACATTGCAGGGAAAATTTGTTTCATTTTTTTAATTGCTAATGCATTCTGAAAGCTTTCAGACTATAAATGTCTTCAGTGACCTATGGATAAGTCCTTCTGTTCATGTAAAGTGCTGTATTCACAAAAACTTAAGCGAGGTTTCGATATATTGTGCATATATTCTGTTACTTTGCATTTATATCTCTTTTTTATATATATATATCTTCAGGGTCACTCAGATCACATTAAGGGATAGTTCACCCCAAAATGGAAATTATGGTTGTCATTGATTTATTTTAAAGAATGTTTGCACTGCTCTCATCCATACAATGAAAGTGGATGGGGACTAGGGTTTCATAAAACAAAAAGGCATCGTAAAAGCATCATAAAAGAAGTACATTTGACTCCAACATTATATGATAAGTATTCTACAGCCATATGATAGATTTGTGTGAGGAACAGACTAAAACTTAACCCCCTTTAAGCTCTGAAGGTGTTTTTCAGAACCCCTGTTTCAGTGGTATTCCCAAAAATAAAGGCTTATAAATCTACAAAAAACCAAAGCAGGTCAATTGTTTGGTATAATTTTAAAGAAAACCTTTATTTTTTTTATGATATAGATTATGATAAATTATGAGACTCTCAGCCTAAGAAAATGTAAAAAAAAAAAAAAATCACAATTTTGTTTTGACTATATATCTCTGTATGTAAATAAGGTAGCTCCGAAAAACTGCTTTTGTTTTGTTCCCAATCATGTCAGCCGTAACTGAGTAAAATTTGTGTTGATACGACAAAGCAAAAAAAGTTATAGAATTATAAAAATTATTTATCCTAGTGTCAGAAAATATCTCCTAGTGTCCAAAACATCTCCAAACAAATAAATCATAAAAGTATACATAAGGACTAATCACACCTGCAAATACAACAATAACTAAAAGTATGCTCCCTTCCCAAAGCATGCAAGCATGAGTAACAAGATCTCATTCAGTTCCATTCTGTGTCATCTGAGCCATCATTGAGTCCTTGTCATGTACTTGGTGCCATCTCCTGGCTGCCATTTGTAATTATAGTGAATAATCCTCTCTGCCCATATGTGGATGACTTTCACCTCTGGTGAATCGATCTGAATCCTAATTCGATATGTTTAGTGTTCCATGATGCTGGACAATGTACTACATCATTTTTGATGAAGTCATCTGATCCAGGAAAGCTAACGTGTTTTTATCCAGATAGCACATTGTGTGCTGTTTGCACATTGTGCTTCGTGTGGATTATCTAATGATCTATGCATCTAACTACGTTGTGTGTGGGCTCGTTTGAAATATAGTCACCTCCTCTAAGTAATGGTATGTGATATTTTATGTTTTGCAAATTTTTTGTGAAGTTATAAGCAAAAATGTGGATTATAAGCTACACCTGTTTACATGTAGCGTGTATGTCAAAGACATATTCTTATCTAATGCTCGCTATATTTCTATCTGTGAGTAAAACAAATAGGATGGTTGTATTCTACTCTTTGAGATCTTTCCGACAACAAATGACACATGGCTACTTAATCAGCCTGATGTTTTAACCATATACGTGAAATAATGCGTACAGGGCAAAATTATTAATAAATATTAAAAATGGAACACTTCTGATTTGACTGCAAATTTAAAATCACTTGTACAGTTTTGGTCATAATGCCTACATGCATTGTAAAGTACAGCTTCTAAGCTTTAAAATGATACCTATTTTGTGTTGGTCAATAATTAAGTTATTTATATTTTGATAATTAATTAAATATATATATATTTTTTTTTTTATCAGAGCCGAGCTTAAAGGGTTCATATTGATCTGTTTATCATCCACACCTGTCATATCGCTTTTGAAGATATGGATTTAACCACTGGAGTTATATAGATTATTTTCATGCTGCATTTATATGCTTTTTGAGTTTTAAAGTTTTGGAACCTGCTGACTTGCATTGTATGGACCTACAGAGCTGAGATATTCTGCATCTGGGATGGCAGGAGGGTGCGTAAAAAATGAGAGAATTTTTATTTGTAGGTTAACTATTCCTTTAAGTTGTTTTTTACTGAAAATCTTGCCTTGAAAATCACTTCCAATGTATTCTGCAATAAATATCAATAAATTCTGTATTCCACAAAATAAAGTAATATGGGTTTATTATGACATGAATGTGTATAAATGATGCACAGAATTTCCATATTTGGGTGAACTATCCCTTGAAATCCTTAAAATCTTGATTCCCAATCAAAGCAATTTCGGTCTCAATGGTCTTTAGGCAGCCACTGAAATTAGTTGGTTAGATATGTGATGTTTAAGGAAACATTAACCCTGAGACCTTTACCCATCAGACTGTGAGTGGTTAGATGCACTCTGACACCCTTAAACAACCCGAGACAGAGATAAGTGGGGTCAGTGTAAAAAATGATTAAACTAGAGGCTTATGTACGCCTGTGATTTAAAGAGCGTGCAGCAAACAGTTCATCTTTACAACCCACACACATAGTCAGCTAGTTTTTCTGGAACAAAACTGGGTAGAGAGACAGAGCGAGAGAGAGGATGTGCCATGGGGTAGGTGGAACAAACCAGCCCAGATGAAGCATGTCTCTTTGGGAATATTTTTAACAGGTAAACATAAAAATTAATGTGTGAAAATGCCGTGAATTTGAGGCTGCAGAGAAATAGTGTTCCACTTTTTCTTTCTTTTTTTTTTTTCGGTTTGTTGTGCATTGTAAACATATGGTTTCCTAAGATTAATTTAGTTCAGATGTTGAGGCACAGGGGCGGATTTTGGGATCATTTATTATGTAGTATTTGTAATAACGAATGCAAAGTTTCTGAAAAAGCACATAAAAATAAATAAAATTCAAGTATAGCTGTTTGTCATGCCACACGTTGTGTGGTGGCACCTTATGTTGGTGACCAGGTTAGAATCCAGCCCCAGTAAAGTCAAAGTTGTCCATACAATTTGTGCACTATATAGTATGCAGCTCTCAGTCCATTTCCACATATCTGAATTGACACAAGCATTTGGCTTCTATAACTATACTTTAATATGTAGAAGCATAAATGAGATTCCAGAACTATGGCAGAAGGGAAGATTTTTAATAAATAACGGGATATATTTTTGTCTATTCCTTACACAAAGCTATCATACAGCTTAAGAAGACTTGGAATATCGGGGACACATAGTCATATCGACTATTTAATGGTGCTTTTTTGTTCATGCCAATTCACTATCATTGAAAAAGTAATGTAACTATCTTTCAAAGCATTGCCTTTTGTGTTTCATTTACCTTTGCATTCACATTCAGTCATTTAGCAGGTTATGTTTCACGAAAGAAATAAAGTCATATGGCTTTGGAATGACATGAATGTAAATAAATTATGATATAATTTTAATTTATGGATGAAATAACCATTAAATTTGGTTTGGTGGGTTTAACCCTCTGGGGTCGACTGAACGCGCCGGCGCATCCTGCTGGATCTTTTCCCCATAACAGTGGAAACAACTTATATTCCATCATTTTTGGGCATACAGATAAGTGTAAGACATCATTAGAGACTATAAAGGGTCTACTTTTATTTGTGTACACTCATAATAACAACAAAACATTGTGCTTTTGTAAAATAAAGAAAATAAACAGGGTACGCTTTCAGCCGTCTCTGTCTCCGCGAGCATCTTTCTGAAACACGTCACAAAAATGAATTGGAAAGCTTAAATGTCTACTTTTAAATAAAACAATTCAAATTTAAAACAAATATTCTTCTGCAATGTAATCTGTAAACTTTTAAATGGTAGTGTAGGTCTAAAGTTTTTAAGTAAATTCTTTATGTAAAAAAAAAATGTATAGTCAGATTACTTCTTTTAACTTAAACTTGATTTTGTGAATAAGCTACAAACAATACATTCAATCATTAAGTCTCCTTACATTCATTCTCTCTCAGGGGAGGGGTCTTTGTCTCCTCAGGTGTGAATCACATCAATATTCATGATCATCCACGCCTCCTCACATATGGCCTTTCTAACACTAAAAGTGTCTTACAAAAGTTAAATGACTATATTGTTTTGTATGAATGAGTGATCAGGATAGTTTTCACAAAACTCTAGGCTACAAGATCCAGTTCTCAAAAGTCTTGTGAACAAATGTTCAGTATGTGATATATGGCCTTATTTCAGTGACTTAATTTTTTTTTTTTTTTTCAAAAACCATACATAAACATTATTTTCTCAAAAATACAAACATGTACATACATGTTGTTCACATATTATTGTAGCCCAGTTTGTGCTGAATACAGTGTTATCAGACTTTAGCCATTAATATGTTTTTAAGCAACTGGAAAAAGCACAAATGTCATTCTCCAGGGTCCAAAACACCCTCAGACCCCAGAGGGTTAATGAAGTCCCAATCAACGGTTGTTCTTGGGTCAGTGGATATTCATGGCTTAGCCCAGACCTCTGTGTATAAATTTGGGGCCATCCTTTGATAAAATATTTAAATATACACTCACTGAGCACTTTATTAGGAACACTATGCTAATGCTGGGTAGGGCCTCCCTTTGCTTTCAAAACAGCCTAAATTATTTGTGCCATGGATTCCACAACATGTTGGAAACATTCCTTTGAGATTCTGATACATGTTGACATGATAGCATGACACAATTTATGGAGAATTGTCAGCTGCACATTCATGCTACTAATCTTCCATTCTTCAACACATCCCAAAGGTGTTCTTTTGGATTCAGATCCGATGACTGGGAAGGCCACAGAAGAACATGTTCATGAAACCAGTTTGAGACCACATTTGCTTTGTGACATGGTGCATTATAATGCTGGAAAAAGCCATTAGAGGATGGGTAAATTGTGGCCATGAAGGGATGCACATTGTCAGCAACAAAAAAGGCTGTGGCATTCAAGCGATGATTGATTGGTATTAACAGGTCCAAAGTGTGCCAAGAACACATTCTCCACACCATTTCACCACCACCACCAGCCTGGACTGTTGACACAAGGCAGATTGGGTCCATGAACTCATGCTGTTGGCACCAAATTCTGACCCTGCCATCTTTGTGCCTCAGCACAAATCGAGATTCATTAGACCAGGCCATGTTTTTCCAGTCTTTAACTGTTCAGTTTTGGTGAGCATGTGCCCACTGCAACCTCAGCTTTCTGTTCTTGGCTGACAGAAGTGGAACCCAGCATGGTCTTCTGCTGTTGTAGCCCATCTGCCTCAAGGTTTGATGAGTTGTGCATTCTGAGATGCTATTCTGCTCACTACAATTGTACAGAGTGGTTATCTGAGTTACCATAGACATTCTGTCAGCTCGAACCAGTCTGGCCATTCTCTGTTGACCTCTCTCATTAACAAGGCGTTTCTGTCCGCAGAACTGCCACTCATTGGATGATTTTTATTTTTTTATTTTTTGGCACCATTCTGCATAAACTCTGACTGTTGTGTATGAAAATCCCATGAGATCAGCAGTTACTAAAATACTCAAACCAGCTTGTCTAGCACAAAAAACAAAAAACAAAAAAAAAAATCATGCCACGGTCTAAATAACTGAGATCACATTTTTTCCCCATTCTGATGGTTGATATGGACCTTAACTGAAGCTCCTGATCCGTATCTGCGTGATTTTATGCATTGCACTGCTGCCACACGATTGGCTGATTAGATATTCACATGAATAAGTAAGTGTACAGGTGTTCCTAATAAAGTGAGGAACACCTGTAATACAGGAGTGTAATTCATTTTAAATACACATCAGAAATTGCATGCTTTTATACTGAAATGTGATTTAAAAAAACACTATATTGTCCCTTTCAACTTTCCGTAGTTTGATGCAATTGTGTACAATTCAAGCACATCTGTATATATTGCTCTTTGTTTTCAGGGTTGATAACCTAAATATTTGGTACTAACTGCATCTGGATGTGTCACGAACGCCAGTGAAGATTCCTCAATCGACCACTGGAGGTCTCACTTACCTGAATATTAACATTGAACTACACTTCCCAAGTGCCCACATGCCTGGACTGACTACCCTACACCTGCCTCATATCACTCAGACTATTTAAGCCAGATGTGTGTTTTCATTCATTGCAAAGTCTTGTTTGCCCCTGCTACATTTCTGAGCATTATTACTTACTCTGTTGATCTACCTGTGTTTGACTCTGCTTTGGATTTACCTTGTATGATTCTCTGCTATCTGCCTATTACTGTGTTTGCCTGGGCTATCTCTATTTTTTTTTTTTTTTTTTTTTTTTTTGCTGCCTGCCCCGATCCTTTGCCTGTTTGACTACATTACTGCCCTGTCTCTGATATTGTTGGTTGCCCTGGTTATTTTACCCATGCCTATTTGTACCCTGAACTTGTTGTGTTAATAAACCGCACATGGATCCCACTCAGCCTGAGTCGGTGTTACAGGATGAACCAACTCACACAGTTTCCAATACCTCACTAAGCCATAAATCTTGACCAGACACACAGCTGGAATCACATGAGAGCTCTTATTGCATGAGTGCTGGAAAGCAGCTGCAAACATGACAGCGTGTGTGTACTGAATTGATTCTGCACTCAAAAAAAAAAAAAAAAAAAAAGATGTTTGGCTAAACTTGATTCAGTTGTGGATAGTGGTTCCATGTGTTTGAAGTGAGTTTTTGGTTGCACTTTATTTTACAGTATGAATACTTTCATTATACTTACAGTGTACTTAGTAAATACTGAGTAAAATTAGGTAACTGCATGTACTTAATAGGGATGTTCCGAAACCATTTTTTTGAGAATGAGTACGAGTACCACTACTTTTTTTTTTAAGTCCTCGCCAATACCGAGTCCGATACCTTGTTTTTTTTTATTTTTTTTTTTTTTTATTTTTTATATGAATTCAATATCAGCAGTTTATTCCAATTTTATCATCAAAATTGTGTTTAAATAAATAAATTAAAACTTTAATCAAATGAAAATATAACAATTAATTTTCAATATGAAATTGTATTATTTTTATCAAATGAAGTGATTTTATACAGAACCTCACAGCACAATCCAAAATACAACATTGGAGTTATTTTTGTCAGATAAAGTGCTGCACAATAGAGCATCACAGATGTGAGATATAGTTTACTATTGATTTATTGTTATTGTTATTATTATTATTATTATTATTATTATTATTATTATTATTATTATTAGTAGTAGTAGTAGTATAACAGTAAATATTACATAACTACGTATATATTAGTGATCTATTTCTGTCATAATTTTTTCAATTATATTGAGCTTTTATTTTGGCGGAGCTTTTATTTTGAAGTGTTTCTGTGTTGTTAGACCAAGAAACTCTGATGTAATGATGGCAGATTCCCAATCCGGAAAAGCAGGTCACTACATGAATCACAGTAATTATTAAACCGCAAAAGGCTACTATATAAATAAATAAATATGTAGTCTGTATATGACTCATGCTAAAAAGTGAATTAGCGCTCTGCCTGCTGTCATCTGCTACAAACAGAACATGCAATGCTCATAATAGTGTTTTCCGTGTATGAGCCAAGGATCTCTAAAGGTATGAGCAGTTTTTGTCTCTATGCCTGCACAACACCGGCTCCACACATTCACAAGCACTCTATCTATTTATTTAATTAAATCACATCTTTTGCTGTTAAATAATCTCACTAGGACATGACATGATTTTAATTTGCACGCTGAATGTTTACGTGATGACATTCGTTAGTCAGATGATATTGGTTTTTGGTATCGGAGGATTTTTACGAGTACGAGTACAAGTACATGAGCGTGGTATTGGACCCGATTCCGATACCAGTATCAGTATTGGTGCATCCCTAGGACTTAATATGGGCTAAGGTTAGGGTTAGATTTAGGGTTAGTACCTAGTAATTACTATAGTTGTTGTAATTATATATTACGTAAATGTAGAACAGTACTGTAAAATACAGTGCTACCAAGTTTACTTAACTTAAAATTACTACAACTCAACACAAAGACTTCGTGTAGAAATAACCTAGTTGAATTGGGTAAACCCAACACAATGAGACGTGCCAATGTAACTCAAATAAATCTATTTTATTTCTTTAAGTACTAACTAGTGAAAGTGAATGTTAGCATGCTAAATACATGCTGGTTGGACAAACAACAGAGTGTAGTTTAATAACTATGCTGTGGTTAGCACAAAAAGTATTCATGTAGTCCCAACTTAAATGGATTAAATAAACTTCCATTTTACAAATCTAAATGCATAGAATGCAATGAAAACAAGTGGTGACAAAATGTTCTAGACTTCTATTGCTTTTGTTAAGTAAATTAAACAGACAGCAAAAATCTTTTTTTTTGAGTGTGTATTTGGAGTCATTGATAATGTAGAAAGATAGGTATCATTTTATATATATATATATATATATATATATATATATATATATATATATATATATTACTTAATATTAAAACGTTATTTGAAAAAAAAATAAAATAAATAAATATTAAAAGATAATATGTTGTAGTATTAACCTGATACCGAAGCAGTGTTGCTTCTGGCATCACTACAAGACAGTAAAAATATTTGGGGCTTAATGGAAAATATTTGTGGCGCCCCAGTTGCCAACCCTAACGTTGCCAATGGTCCCAACTAAAGGATTTTGATTGTTCAGCAAACAAAATTTGTAAATACTGTATTTTGTTTATGCTCACAGACTGGTTTAAAAAAAAAAAAAATAAAAAATAAAAAAATGTTTCTGTCAAACAAATCAGGACTCAAGGGAAGTGAATACACTAAAGAGTTGCGCACATTTGGGGGTGATATTTCAAATAAAAAAACTAGCGTCTCATTCACTAAGCACACACAATCTAGTTTAAACAGGTGCATTTATCACTAAACTAGTGCTGCATCTTAAGTTTTTAAATCATTGATATTCCTTTCCATGCAAACATGCCTCCTTTCCATGTAAATTAAGCTCGTTATACTGTAAATTGTGCAATGTTCACAAAACTCTGCCCTATTTGTCCACCGAAACAAACATCCCTATTACCGCCCGAGGAAAGCAGGCTGTAAACTGAATTTTATTTAAAAGAGATGCTTGTGCACATTTTTTATTGATTATGGCAGCAGTAATTCATTAAATTATGATCAAATGATGGAGAAGAGCATTATAACCTGGCATATATCCAGATTCGCATGTAGTCAAGTGCACTTTCGGCATGTTAAAGAGACAATTCAGGTGTCTGGAATACAGTAGTGGACTGATGCTACACAGTCCCGGCAGAGTGTGCCATGAATACGGTGGTCTACTGCATCCTCCGCTGTATAGCGCTGAGATTCTGCACACAAGATCAGAACTGTGGCAGAAAATTGCATTCAGCACAGATTAGGCATAAGTTCTGTGAATTCCTAGTGAATCTGCCGCTAAACCAGCACAGACAGCAATAAACATCGCTTTTACCGGGCACGATTTATTTTAGTGAATTCACCCCTACTGTCGATGTTCAGACATTACCCTAACTAGAGGATTCACCCCCTATAATCATAAACACTTATTCACTGTCTTCAGAACTAGAAGTTTTGGCAGCCCCCAGAATAGGATAGATATCTAAATCGCTTCTCCCAATCTTGGCTCTGACAAATGGGGGGCTTGTGTGGTGTCCTACAAAGCATGCTCTTATAACGGGAGGTTAATGGGTCAGAGAAGCAAAAGTCTTATCGCTTCATGACAAGGTCAAACGCATAGTGACTCATGAAGAAAGGCAACCCTAGATCCAGTGGAACTGCTTATACTATCTTCATTTGTATCGAGTGCTAGGGAAATCCCAATGCTGGAATAAAAAAATAAAAAATAATATATATATATATATATATATATATATATATATATATATATATATATATATATATATATATATATATAACAATGCTTAAATACTTCACTTCTCTCATCCGAAAATTGCATTCTACTGTATGTTTATTATGCAAAGGGATACTATTTAAATCACATCCCAATGTCTTTAAAAATGGCTCCTTTAGTAACACGTTAATTCATAATTTTATGCATGCATCAGCATTAAACAACATCACACACAGAGACAGAGATGATGAGGCAAGGGAAGTCTAGAGAGGGTTTCTACTGAGCATAGTGGGTAAGTACATTCAAGAGCTTGTCGAGGGAAGTTGGTTTGTGCCATGATGAAAGCTGTACCCTGAAACAAACTACATCCATCACTGCATCCCCAGAGCCCACAACACAGGCACTGTTCGCATCCTTTTCTCTTCTGCTGCTGTAGCTGTAGACGCACTTCTCTTTCTCATCTAGACACTAAAAGAAAGACGCTCTGTCTTGAATGCCAGTTGGTGACAATATAATGCCAGTACTGTCCTAGCTTGTGGCGCGCTGCTTCTGACTACTCAATTTTGGGGTAAATAAAAAGCCAGCAAAATAGAAATGTGGATTGGAGGAATTATCGGTGGATTGGTTTAAAAGAATTAAAGATGGATTTCTTTGTTCAGCTGTTCTATGCATGTAGGTATTTCTACGTAAATTGTGGTTCTAGCAAACATGCATTTTTAATATGTTTATACACACACACACACACACACACACACACACACACACACACACTACTGGTCCAAAGTTTTGAAACACTTACTCATTCTTTATTATCATTTTTTTTTTCACATTTTAGAATAATAGTAAAGTCATTAAAACTATGGAATAACATAAATGGAACTATGGGAATTATGTTGTGACTAAACAAAATCCAAAATAAATCAAAACTGGGTTATATTTTAGCATCTTCAAAGTAGTCACCCTTTGCCTAGAATTTGCAGACATGTACTCGACATTTTCTCAACCAACTTCTTGAGGAATCACCCTGGGATGCTTTTTAAACACTGATACAGTACATATAATTATCAACATTTGGACAGCATCTAAAACCTAAACACTTTTTATGTACAACACTGATGTACAAAAGTTTAAATATGAATGCATATGAATATATGATATGGTTCATAGAATATTTAATGTATAGTATTCATGGATTAATTATATTGTATTTATAATTGCATTTATTGTATTTCTAATAGACTGCAAAAATCATGTTTTTCCCCCCAGTAAAAATATCCATGAAATTACCCAATGGGGAAAGAAAAATAAACTTGTTTTCCCTTTGAATCAAGTTTATTTTTTTATTTTTTTACCCCCACTGGCAATATATATATTGTAGGGAAATTTGGTTGTATAAATGTACACGGTATGGGTTAAAGTGCCTGTGTACCTCCATTATTATATAAGGAATTTATAATGGAATTAGTCACACTTGACAACAATTATAAGAAAGTTAAATGACAAATAATTAGATTATTTGTCTGAATAAAATTTTCCACCATTAAAATCGTAATACAATGGCTCGTTGTATCCGCTCACAATTTCTATTGTAAGGAATTAGCTTTAATAAGGAAATTATGATTAATTCACTTATTGGAGTAATTTTATACTCATGGCTTATTGAAAATAATATTACAACTGTTTTAGAAGCATGTGGCATATAATATCATCACGGACTACAAAGGGAATAAAAACTCCGCCGTGAACACCGCTGCCTCTCTCCCAGATGAGCTAAATACTTTTTATGCTCGTTTTCGAGGGAAATAACACTGCCCTCGCGGAGAGAGCTCTCACAGCCGAAGCTAAAGAGGTTAGTTCACTCTCCGTCTCTGTAGTGGATGTAACCCGATCCTTCCGACGGGTGAATATCCGTAAAGCCGCGGGTCCAGACGGCATTCCAGGTCACGTCATCAGAGCATGCGCGAACCAACTGGCTGGTGATTTACAGACATTTTCAACCTTTCCCTCTCCTTGTCTGTAGTCCCCACATGCTTCACAACGTCCACCATTGTGCCTGTACCAAAGCAAATCAAAATAACTTGTTTAAATGACTGGTGTCCTGTTGCTCTGACCCCTATTATCAGCAAATGCTTTGAGAGACTAATCAGAGATTACATCTGCTCTGTGCTGCCTCCATCACTAGACCCATTGCAGTTTGCTTACCGCAACAACCGCTCCACTGATGATGCCATTGCATCTACAATACACACTGCTCTCTCCCACCTGGAAAAAAGGAACACTTATGTAAGAATGCTGTTTGTAGACTACAGCTCAGCATTCAACACCATAGTGCCCTCCAAGCTTTATGTGAAATTCTGGGCACTGGGCTTAAACAGCTCGCTGTGCAGCTGGATCCTGGACTTCCTGTCAAGCAGACGTCAGGTGGTTAGAATGGGCAGCAACATCTCCTCATCACTGACCCTCAACACTGGAGCACCGCAGGGCTGTGTTCTCAGCCCACTCTTGTATTCCTTGTACACACATGACTGTGTGGCAACACATTGCTCCAATGCCATCATTAAGTTTGCTGATGATACGACGGTGGTAGGTCTGATCACTGACAATGATGAAACAGCCTACAGAGAGGAGGTGCACACTCTGATATGCTGGTGTCAGGAGCACAACCTCTCCCTCAATGTCAGCAAGACCAAGGAGCTTGTGGTGGACTTCAGGAGAAAAGAACACAGCCCCATCACCATCAATGGAGCACCAGTGGAGAGAGTCAGCAGCTTCATGTTCCTGGGTGTCCACATCACAGAGGAACTCACATGGTCTGTCCACACCGAGGCCGTTGCGAAGAAGGCTCATCAGCGCCTCTTCTTCCTGAGACGGCTGAGGAAGTTTGGAATGAACCACCACATCCTCACACGGTTCTACACCAGCACTGTAGAGAGCATCCTGACTGGCTGCATCACTGCCTTGTACAGCAATAGCACCACCCACAACCGCAAATCCCTGCAAAGGGTGGTGCGAACTGCCAGACACATCATCGGAGGTGAGCTTCCCTCCCTCCAGGACATATATACAAGGCGGTGTGTGAAAAAAGCTCAGAGGATCATCAGAGACTCCAGCCACCCGCGCCATGGGCTGTTCTCACAGCTACCATCAGGCAGGCGGTATCGCAACATCAGGACCCGCACCAGCTGACTTCATGACAGCTTCTTCCCCCAAGCAATCAGACTTTTGAACTCTTGATTTCTCACGATCAATATACATCAGCACTGCACTTTATTAATCTTATTATCTCACACCGGACTGTCATAAATGATATTCTCTCTTTACAACACACTGGCAACTGACTATCAACCGACAGCCTGAATGTCTCAATTCAGTACAATGCAACCTACTGTACATTTTATATATACTTTATATACTATTTTTATTGTATGTGTATTCTATATTATGTGTATGTGTATTCTATATTGTGTGTACTGTATACTGTATATTAGATATGTAAATTGTGTTGTGTAAATCTGATGTTTATTGTAAATTGGTATATGTCTCATCACTGTCATGACTGCTTTGTTGTTCGGAACTGCACCCAAGACTTTCACCCACTGTTGCACTTGTGCATATGGTTGTGTGACAATAAAAGTGATTTGATTTTGATTTTGATATATATATATATATATATATATATATATATATATATATATATATATATATATATATTGGGGTAAATAAAAAGCCAGAAAAATAGAACTGTGGATTGGAGGAATTAATGGTGGTTTGGTTTAAAATATACTGTATATTATATATTTATTAAATCTATGTATATATTTGTATTTAGTTATTTATTTATTTGCTGAATTAAATATTTATTGATAAAATTAATTATTAGCAGATATATGCATTTAAAATGTACAGTCTGTTTCTTACTGGGCAAATGGAATTTGATGACATGTTGTTTGCAGGGACGTATGAACATAAAAAAAAACAAAAAAACAAAGCTCCTTAAAATATGAGTTTTGACATATTAGGATGTAAGCTAGAGGCTACTGGATGTGATACATTCCATATGAATTTCCTGTTTCAATAGGAAAAACATCAACAAAGGAAATACATTTGTGTTCATAATTTCATAGGATCTCTAGTGTTGGAAATTGTCTGATTTATTGAATGAAAGAATTATTCTCATACTATCCAGTGTTTCATTTATTCGATCCAGAACAAAATATTTACAATATTGTAACATCATTCTAAAATTCTAAATTCTAGTATTTTATTCAAAATGAAATTCAAAAGGTTGAAAATTAGAAATTCTGAAAACTAAATTCAAAAGGTTAAAGCCAGACAATCAAATTAAATGATCCCTCAGGCCTATTGGTATGGATGACAAAACCTGCAAAAATATTAAATAATAAATTACACAAATAAATCAATAATTCTGCATATTCATGCATAATAAATATGTAAATATTAAAATGTGCATTGAGATATACAAATAAATAAATGAATGCATCTATGAATTAAAAAAAAATAATACAGTATAAAACATAGATAAATACTTGGGGAAATGCTAAACTGAAAGTTGATTTTTTAATTCTACATTTCTGTATTTGTTTAATCATTCCTTTATTTCTGTATGCAGTTCCTTATTTATTTTTTCATTGTGCAGTATGCTAATGAGAGGATGTCAACAGCTGTTCAGGCATCACAGTCAAACAACTGAGTGACTACCAACCAGGGGTGCATTTCCCAAAAGCATTGTTAGCCAACTATGGTCACAAGTTCCATCGTTACCAATATTGTTCAACGATTTGGTGTTTCCCGAAACCGTAGTTCCAATAAAAGTTTGCAACAGCATAGCAAAGTTGTGTGGTTGGAACTGCATCTCTTTACCTGTGGTTAGAAGCATAGTAGTTTGCTGTTTGGACATAATTTAACTTCGCTGAGGCTACTATATCTTTTATTCCATATATAGCTTTCATTCTGTCAAGACTTACCCCATTTACATGCACTTTAGAAAACTGCTTATTCCGGGGATTTGCAGAAATCGGCGTTCTGAAAGGTCACATACGTAGATGCGAATGCAGCGGTTTAAGGGATTAAAGGCTGTTAAGAGAAAACGCTTTAACACACACACATTCTGTCGGAGAACACGGCTTCTGTTGTCAAAGTTAACGCATTAGCTGAAGAGTGCGCATGTGCTTATGTGCTCAAGTGTGTAGGGGGAACCCCCAAGTTTGATGTAAATGGAAACCCCACTATTGCAGCGCAGTCATCTGTTGCATTACATAGTGCATGCAGCTTTCGTGTCTTCAGCAACTTTTACGTATTAAAAAGCTTTCTGTAGTACTTGCAATGAGCTATTATAATTTGATTTCCACAGAAGTTATTACTCCACCCACCATGTAACGTCATTGACGACAGCTCTATATTGTTGAATCAATGTGGTTCCAATGATGGATGTGCGACTTAGTTACTACAGTTTCAGGATACAGTCGTGACAAGCTATTTGATTTAGCAAACGATGCATCATACTATAGTAGTTAAGCGGTGAGTTACATAGTTGTTCGGGAAACGCACACCAGGAAGATACTTAAGTGCAACAGTTTGGCTAGAGTTTGCATTTTCACCAAGGCGAAGAGACGGTCGATAGCAGAATTAGTCAGCATGGCAAAGAATAGTTTAGAGAATCGTAAAAGCAAGATCCTTTGCTAAATTTGTATGAATTCACTGATTGTGAAAATTTGGTAATTTCATTCTAAATGTCATAGTCAAGTGAAGCACTTTTACAATGATCAGCCAATGGTGTCATAAACTCCGCCTACTGATGTTTGATTGATTTCCTCTTATTAGCATGTTGCACGAAGGAAATAAATACAGAATTACATACAGAAATAAATGAATTATTAAAGAAATATAGAACTAAAAATCAACTTTCAATTTTGCATTTCCTTTAACATTTTAGCATTTTCCCAATCGTTTTATATTGTATTATTTTTGCATTAATGGGTGCATTTATTTATTTAAAGATTTAATTATCTTAATTATCTATTAATTATCTAATATGACTAGCACATTTAATCTTTTATATAATTATTGATGCACAAATATATGGATTTATTTATTATTTTTGCAGGTTTTGTCCTCCATATTTTAGTGTACTTTGAAAAAAAAAAAAAAAAAAAACTGATGATGCTCCAAGGACATCAGATTTATTTATCCGCGTAGGGTTTAATCGATATTATGAAGAAGGTATATTTTGATGTATGATACATCAAAACATTTCAAGGTTACACAGGTCAAAATAAATGATTTTTGAAGAAGAATGTTCAGTGCCGCCAAAGCTACTGTCTCCCCAAATCTATAAATACATTAAAAAAATTACATTTAACATGTTGATTGATAAAATTGTATTTAGGCTGATGTACATTTTCTAATTTCACCTTTTCACAAGTAAATATATTTATGGTAAAAAATGGTAGAATAAATATTTGATGCCATATTGATATAATTTGATTAATATTATTAAGATAATACATATTATGGAAATTGTCTAAATTGCTAAACTACCAAGAAGTCTTTAGGGATAAAACAAATAAAATAAAAAATAAGTAATTTAAGTAATACTATATTTTGTAGCCAATCAAAAACATTTTCTGCCTTTAAATCATTTTAAATATTAAGATTTACTGACATTTGGTTGGCTGACATGTCTTTGGAAAGCAGGGTTTTGTAGAAAGGGCATGTGGTTAAAGGAATGGAGGCTAATTCAAGCCTGTGTATGGAATAGCATACATGGAAAAGTATATTTCTTGTATACTGCACAGTATGCACATTTTCTGTTAGCATAAAATACCAGGAAAATATCCGCACCTGTATAGTAGTCATTACACAGTACAGCCAATATACTGTGCAGTAGTCGGTAAACAGTAAGCTAGTATTGCATTCCGAACATGGCGAATCTCTAGAGGAAGTTAGTGAAACAACTGAAATTGCTTTAATGGCTCATTGGGCAATGAAAAAATAAAAAATAAATAACTGCTGGCACTTTTCTAAATAGTGCTGGTAATTATAGCCCAAAGTTTTAACTCCAGAAAAGACAAAAAGGCGAATGACTGCCCTCCATCCTAAGACAGATGAATACCGTTTTCTCCAGAACGAGCAGGATGCAAAAACCCCCTCTGTCCTCTAAAATTCGGCAAACAGAGATTCTCGTTTTAAGCGGTAACCCTCTCTGACATGTGCCTTTAATGGAATTTTCAAGCACTGGGGCATTTTGACCTCCTCATTCCATTTGTTAAAGCCAGCTCTATAACTCACACAGGTTGTGCTCCGTGAAGCAAAAAAGGATTTCTAATCTTTGAACAAGGAAAGTTAAAAAGCTGAGGTAAAGTGATATATACCTACAGTATAGATTAATTCTGCCTCTTTCCCCTTTTGGCACTGAACTCCACAAGAAGCTAGAAAAGTTTTTCTGTTGGCACTTTTGATCTTTAAATCAAATAACTTTAAAAAAAATAACTTCTTCAAACTATGTTTTATACATTTATTTATCACATGTCCTGGAATAAAGATCTGCTCACTGATTTTTGATGTTGTATGTGACAGCAATGACATTTTTCACTTTTGGGGGGGGGACCTAGTTAGCTATCAGTCAATTAACTTTGAACTGATAACAAAGAAAAATAATTGGGTTGCTTTTAAATTTAAATGGTAAAATACTGACTAGTTTGGTAAAGAATCCTAATTAACATACTAATTAATGTACTTAATTTCGGATCTTTAAACAGTCACTTTGCTACCTTGCATGGCAGATATGTGCTTTTCCATCACCTCTTTTCCATCCTAACCAAATATAAACCTTTTTGGGAAACTCAGTTATTCTCTAAAATGCTTAGTGTTAGATGTGGTAATGGCAGCAGTATTGGGGACAGTGATTCTGTGTAAAAAAAAAAAAAAACACAATTAATTAAAAATATATTTTTCAAAAGGGGTAGAGGGCGAGCCCAAAATGTGAAATTCGGTAAAATGTCAACACTTAAAAGAGACAACATAAAAAAGAAAAGAAAAAAGTATGTAGCTATTATAGCCTAAAATGTTTTTTTTTCTTTAAAACCATCCTAGAGGAAAGAAAACGTCCCCTAATTACTCATATAAATACCCATAGATGACTTATTATGAGTTACATTTGAGGTATCATTAATACTTAGGAATTGAGGTTTGTTCAAATTCCTAACTTCTATTTGACTAAATGCACGCTAATACCTCCATTTAAAAGCAGCACAGTACTTTTATTTATTTATTTATTTATTTATTTATTTATTTTTTAACTGTAGCACTTTACATGAACTTTCCCTTTCTATAACAGGTTATAAAGGGGTTAATTAATGACTTATAAGTTATTTAAAAATACATTATAAATCATTTATATGCAGTTATAACAACATGAATAAAAATGACTTTCATGCAATAACTGCCAAAAAGTGAGCCATTTTACATCACATGTTATAAATGCTTAATAATGCTTAATGGTCATCAGGGTTTATTATATGATACATGCTGTGAATGAGCAGAAAGACCTGAAAAGTGTTTTAGCAGAGGACTTCATGTAACTAAGTTGGGACACCACCCTTGGTAGCACCCTTCTTTTGACACCAACGTGATGAAGAAAGTGACAACACAAGTGAGTCAAGACATTACAGTAATTAATATAAACACAAAGCAGACTGTAGAAAAATGATAATCCCTTTTTTTAATCTCATTATAATAGTCTGTGTTTGCTGAATTGGGACATAAATCATGAATTTGGGAATTTTATGTTTTTGATTATTGTAAGTATAAATAAGTGTATTTATTAAGCATTAGTGAAATGTAAATGCTCATTATTTGGCAAACAAGTCACCCTTTTTATTCAGTTTGTTATAACTGCATATTAATGTTTTATAATGCATTTGTAAAGTACTTATTAGTCATTAATGAAGCCCTTTATAAACCCTGAATTATTGGAACATTAATGTAAAGTGTTACCAAAAATAAAATAAAAAGTTAAAAATCCTAACTGGGGACAGAAAAGTTCCCTCTGTGACTGCTTTTTCCATTCCCCCTTCTGATTTGTAACTAGTAGGCCCTAAGAAACAAGCAAAATAAAAAAATAAAAAATAAAAAAAATAGACCAAATAGTTTTCCTAAAAAAAATGATGTCCACATATGTGGACAGCATGACTAAGTTGTGAAATTGTAAATAATATTAAGCTACAGAAAATTTCATCAAATTTTTTATTATGTTTCAAGGAGTGTTATTCATGTTTTTGAGAAGTTCCAGACATTACATTGTAAATTAGCATAAATTATTCAATCAATGTCAACCATGTTAAAATAAAATGATACATTATAAATTCTGAATCTATGTACTGATTACCATCGTCCCATGTCTGCCAAACATGTTGAGTGACCCAAACATCATCTGCAGCCTGAAACTGAACTTTAAATGGGAAGTTTGGATTGAATGCAATTAGCTGTATAGAGAGCAATAGGATGCTTCCTTGCTCCTTTGCTCCCTATTTACTAACCCAGTGTGCTGTCTGTCTGTGGCAGTCTCAGAACAGTTTGAAATACACCTTGATTTCATCCTAATTCCATATAAAGCCTCTTAAAGCAACATTTTCCAGTTTTTGGATGCATCCATTAATTCTCAATGTGATAATACACAGTAAAAATAGGATGTTTTAACTGAAACTGAGCATACAGTCCACAGTTGTGGTCATTGTGTTTAAAACTGTGCCGTTTCACGATAAATCACTCAAATTTTAAAAAAATGGCATGTTGCATGAAACTAGAGACTCTAATCTTTTGACTCAAACAGGTTTTAATGTAAAAACTTAATTAGGTTTCTTACCAGATGTAATTTTGTTGGCATTTCTCCAAAACACAAACTCCTCTGTGATCGACGCCATATTGTTTGATGACATGATTCCGTACATCGAAAGTTTAACCCTTTACTGACAGCCCAGAGTCTCCTGAACTGAGATCAGTTAGTTTAAATAAATAAAATTATGCATTGCATATAGTGAAGTCAAAACATAATGTCTACGCAAGTGGACGCAGGGTCTCAGGAGGTTAAAGAAACACTATTTTGAGGTACATTTGAGGTATCATTCAAGTCTGTAGCACCAACAATGCGGCACAAGTTATACTTCTTAGTTTAAAACTTAGGGTTAGGGCTTGTATTCAAATGCAAGGTAATTTGGACCATATTCACAGTAGTGTAATATCTGACCAGGATGAAAACCTGACTGTGAGAGATAGACTTTAGTATTGTGCTCTGGATTTCAAGACCGAGGATGAAGCCCAGCCAAGGACGCTTGGAGTGAAAGTGAAAGTGAACCGAAAGTGCCATAGAAGCAACATGGAATAACGTAGTTGCTTCAGTAAATGTTCTTTATTGTCATATTTGCTTTTAAACTACTATTGGTTAAGTTTAGGCCTTGGTTAAGGGTAAGGATGTCTGTTTATCATCTCTCATTTATCTTTTAGGACACTACTGGCAGTGCTGCGTAGAACTGAAATGTAATTGGGTAATGATTACAAATTACATGACAAAAAATGCAATCAGTAACTTAATCTTGCAGATTAAATATTTGGGGTAATCTAATCTGATTACTTTTGGATTACTTCCAACCTTACTCTTTTGAGTTTATCGGGCATTTCTTATGGGAGTTTCTAGAAATATGGACAGGTTTCTGGGCACGTTACACAAACGTAGTCATGAAATTTCGGCATTTTACAAACACCATGTGTTTTAAAAATGCCATGTGTGGTAAGAGATCAGACCAGTCATATTTTAGAATCAACATCATAAAAACAGCCTCAAAGTTATAACTAAAGCAAAAGTGCATTCATATACAGTACATTTTTGAAGCCAAGTGCAAAAGCAATTCACGAAACTAAAACTAATTTTACGGCACTTTTGAAATTGGAACAATGAACAATGAACAATTTACTGCCATTGCCTAATTAACATGTAGTCATGTAATCCTTAAAAAAGTAACTGTAGTCTGATTATGAGTATTTTAAAATGTAACTTTTTCCCATTACAAGTACTTGATTTTCATAATCTGTTTACATACTCCAGATTACATGTAATCTGTTACTACCCAGCAGTGACTATTGGTTAGGTTTAGGTTAAAGTTTTAGGATAGGGAGATGCGTTTTACTCATTAAAACATCCATCTAATATTCACCTTGAAAACCTCATCTGATTACGACACCATTTCATGAGATCAGGCTGGCTGAAACTTTGCTGGATGAAAAACAATTTGGAATTAACTGTTATAGTGTTATAGTCAAATGAAGTCCTCTTTGCAACCGGAACTTCTTTAGAACACCAAATCTTGGTGACACTTGTGCTAAAAAAGCTTGAATGAAACAGAATGCAATTGTCTTGAGATGCATTTAAAAAGCTTGACATGGTGTCTAAAAATGCAGTAAAATAAACATGAGATGCTATAAAGTGTGTGTTTAAATAGAAAACCAATTGAAAAACAGTGCAGGCGCACATAAAAACTTCAATAGGTTATACTGTGCTTAAAGTGTATTGGATTGTTCCCCTGGCAAAACACTAAAAAATATATTGACAAAAAACTCCAGAAAACATGAGTTGTGGAAAATGTTATGTTATCTAGAAGCTTTATACAGCTTTATACAGGACATGCCATTGAAGAGACTGTAAGTCTATCCCTCACAGCCTCGTTTTCATTCACGTCTAAAATCAAATATGGTGCTACTGTGAATAAGGTTTATACCTTCATTTTAAAGCAACTTAGTACATATTTTCAAAAAACACATGTACCTATATTGATGCAATATCTATACCTGCAGTAATCACATGCTACATATTTGATTCAATCAGGAATGTTATTTGCATGAGAGATTTCATGTGAATTAATATCGGAACCTGCCCTTCACTGGGGATTCAAATGAGCGTAATGACCCATGCAATCACCATCTGATGCATGGCATGTAAATTAGGATGTGACACCTTTTATAAGTGGCGAAATTTGCATTTTCCCATAGTTCAAACGTCACAGAATAACTTTACAGCTTTTAGCTTATAGCAGTGTAATTGCGTAATGACTTTGCAGTACATTTATGGCTAATTTCCTGTCATACAATACTTTGATTTCCCAAAATTTGAAAGGGTTGACAAAGACCCTAAACATACCACATCATTTCTCAAGGCTAAAGGTTTCAATTTCATGACAGCTAGGATCCTGCCTTAGAAGGCAGTTGTCTATTTTGACAACAGACAGAAAAGCAGCTCACTAAGAGGTCCAAGGTTGTGACTTCAACTAAAATAGGATTTTATAGTGGCCTGAAGGCAGTGAGCTGTTGACACCATCCTAAACAGTAACTACAAGAACACTTGCAACCCAAAGTTCAACGTCATGCACTTCTAAGGGTACGTGTTTAAACATATTTAAACACACTTACTGAAGTATAAATAAGTGTATTTATTAAGAATTAATAACATGTAAGTTAAAATGCTCACTATTTGGCAAAAACGTCACTTCTTTTATTAATGTTGTTATAACTGCATATCAATGTGTTATAATGCATTTTTAATGACTTATTAGTCATTAATGAATCCTTTATAAACCCTTTACAAAGGGAACATTAATGTAAAAGTCATGATAGAGGGAAGGACCTCATCAGATTGTAGATATAACCCTAACCCTAAACCTAACCCTTCCTTTCAATAAAGAACAATGGCTTTTCGTAATAATGTCAATGCAAGGCCTGAAGTGAATGCTACATTTAAGTAAATTGGTGAATTGTTTAAGACCAGTTCATTTACATTAACCGTAAATTCACTGAAATGTTGCGGAATACTGCAAAAATACTGGGAAAGCTATTGAATTGTGAAAATAGTTGAACTACTGCATACCTACTGTTACTTCCCAATATTGATGTGGGGAGGTACTGATAAATGCAAGGGCTCAGCTCATCGGGGCGCCCCAGACAACACTGCCGCCCTAGGCGACTGCCTATGTGGCTTATGCCAAGATCCACCACTGATTGGCTAACGATGCTAACCAGCCAAACCTTGACCCCTTGGTACCTGCTCCCAAATGTAACATGCTTGCAATTATTGCATTTCAAGTTGCTTTGGAAGTGTCCACTTTGGATTGCAAGAGCTAAATAATAAATAAGTACTGTGTGATTATGACCTTTCCAGGAAGCTCAGTTGTTTAACAACCACAGCTAATATAATACTACTGAACATTACACATTCTCCTGCTGTTTGCTCTCGTCTGTTTAAAAATTGGTTCAGAACTTAATTGTGACACTGTGACACACATCAGCACTGTGACACGATCTATGTACTGTGCGCTATCATCATTCGTAGTGAGCCAAAATTGTCTGTGAATGGTGAATATGCAGCAGTCTAAATGAATTACAGTAATAAAGACCCTAACAATTTTGTTTAGATTTCGAAATGCGTGAATAATTGAGAATATCATGTAACTGACAAAAAGTGTAGCTCTCATACAAAAACTGCAGCTCTCATATAAAATATGGCCACATTAGATGCACCGCATTAGGTGTGACACCTTTATAGAGACCTAGTAATTATTAAACAGTAATCTAAAAGAGACTCTCATTATATTTCCTCTTAAGTATTTTAATGCTGTCATAAAATGCGATTTCAGGCGACAATAATCTGGTTTCCATTAGCAACAGTAGCAAAAAGTCATCCCGAGAGGCTTCCATGACATTTCTTACCATTTTCTGGATTGCTCGTAACAAAATGCAGAATCCAGGCAGGAAGGAGTTAAATGTATTGTGTGGCACCCAGAAATCCCAGAGCTGAAATGTCAAATACTTACTTAAAATGCAGCTGAAAAAGATCAATGTGTCTTTGAGTGGTCTCTCAATATCCTGAGTCCTCCCCTCCCCCCTTCCCCTACCAAATGGAAAGGCTAACACGCAAATACACATTCCTCAGCAAGAAGGTTAATAACTTGCATTCCTGCGGATCGTACAAATTGGGTTTTATTGACACCAGCTATTTCTTGAATGATAGAGGGAAGGACCTCATCAGATCGGAGACGTATCTATTTGTAGCCAATACTGTCTTTTTGGGTCTCAATTTTGCTTAGTGTAAGCACCCATGCAGGGTAGAAATGAAGGGATATATTGGTTTTACTTTCATTTCTTTGAGAGAAAAGTCGTCTTGATCATTTCATTTCTTGAGAGGGAAGTTATAGGTATAATTTTCTAGCCCCTTTGCAACATAAAAAGGAAAGTCAGTAAGTCTCAGCCATAGACAGTACACCCAAAACCAAACACATATTGCAAAACAAAATGGCATGAGCTACCAGAAATCAAGCAATTTCAATCTGATTGGCTGGCTTTACTTAAATTCCAATAGTCTACCTAGAAACAATGTTGTGTTGTGGAAGCCATTTTAAACTGTAGCTTAAAGTAGCTAAACTACAGCCAAGTTACCCTTTAAAAAAAGTAGTTAGCAACACTACGAGCTACTAACTAAAAATAGCATCTGACACATAGCTAGATCAACATAGATCAACTAGTTGGAAAAAGTAGCGTGTTACTGGAAAAGCTACACTTTAAAAGTAGCGACGCTACTAACTTAGCTTCATTTTTCAGTATCGTGACAGTAGTTAAGCTATTTTTTTTTTTAGTTACTGTAGTAACTCAACAACACTGTGTTAGCAAGGTACTAGACTGCTAGTATGTGCATGTGAAGAGGAGGAAGACATGGCCGGGCTGTGGCGCTGAGTCACCTAATCAGTGGGAGATAGAGGTAAAGTGGAGCCGGAGATGCCAGTTAGAGAGAGAGAGAGAGAGAGAGACACACACACACACGGCTGTTTGTTTTATGTTGTTTTAAGTTGAGTTTATGTCATTAACATTTACGTTGACTGTCCTTGCCCATCCCTTACCCATTACAGTGCACTTTTAAGGAAGAGCAAATTACTGGATTAGTCAAAGTTTGGTTAGTGCACTCAAATCTTTGAAAGATATTTACAGTTTTGTTTGACGCATTTAGTTGTTAACTAGATATTCACTAGCTATATTTCACTTTGATTTTCCCTGAGTTCTACCTGTGGAACAATCAGTACTTAATACTTTTAGATGTATATAAATTCATTCCATTATTGTAGTATCAACTATTTCCAAAAAATCCACCCCTAAACTGCATGTAAAAACAAAATGGCAGCTTGACATGTTGGTCAAACAATCTGACTGTTTAAGTGGTCGCATTAACAAAAATCAAGAGTTCATGGCAAATTTGCCACAAACTTGCCGCAGATTCACCACTGATTATTTTCACATGCAAATGAGCTTTGCAGGAAACTAGCGGCAAATTGTCCATTGTTGCCAAATGTTTGCTGCAGGTTCACCACTACCGGTGAAGAGCTGCAAACTTCCAAATCACAAGCTCATTTGCTTGTGAAAATAATGAGTGTCAAATTTGTGGCAAGTTTAGGGCTAATTTGCCAGAGCTCTAGATTTTTTTGTGAGGGTGGTTCTTGGACAGCGTCGGGTCAAATGAGGGCATGCTAGTGCATGCCAGGGCCAGTTGCATTCCAAATGTCACTTCTGGGGCTTCATCGTGCCTCCTCAGGGCCGATGGGGGTGGGGGGGGTGGGGGGGATCAATGTCAAAGGCAAAGTTTAGCTGAGTTAGATCAGAGGGTCAGCACCAAGATATGAAACAAAGACATAATTAAGTATGTTGTCACCGAACATACCAAGTCGTGTATCCAGTGTACAATGGTACAGATTTGGGAATAAAAATAAAAATTGCAGGCACAGTACAAAACCGTTAAGATGTACAATAGACAAACCGTTGCCCAAAGGAAGAACTTTCCATGGTCCCAGATCATGGACGGTGTGCTGGGACATCATCCCACTGTTAGTGAAGAGACCAATTGGGACACCATGGCAGATATAGTAGGTGACTTGTCAATGTTAACATATTTTGCTAGCCAGCTAATGTTTACAATGATATAAACTCGATATTCTAGATAACTAGATAACATGATACCTCAGCATGAGCTTACCTCTTGCTTGTAAAATGGGTGTTTGACGTTAGTGCCAGGGCAGAATATTAAGGGTGGGTTTTAGGGAAACGCTGCAGGGCTATTGGCCCGATGGTGGGAATGCATATCGATTTTGGTTTCATGGCTCGAGGTCTGAGGCTATTGGCTCCGGCTGACCATTTGATACCCCTGGCTCACACTGGCCCAATGGTAGAAAAGTGGCTTATAATCTGCAATATGGACCAGACTTAATGCAGATTGTCAAAAGTTATTGAATTCAAATTCACATTTCAACTACAACACAAGCAAGTTGCCACAGACAACTTCAAGAATATGTAATGACCTCAAGTTCTTCAACATACTCGACACACATTTTCTGTGAGTCATAACAAAGTCAAAGAACCGTTGCTAAACAGTTGAGCTGAGCAAAGAGCTGTGACAGTGGTTGGCAAATGTGTTTTGCAAACCGCACAGATTTCCATCCCCCACAAAACTTCAGAATTAAAGCCCTCTCTCTCCAGCTGTGACTGAACGACATTTCTCTGTCACCCTCTGACAGGCCTGAGCTTCAGCACACAACACTTCTGCTGACAGTGCAAGCTTGTCAAACTCGTACACGCCTGTGTGCTAATGCACCGCCAATCAAACCCAGCTTCGATCTCATTTTATAATTTAGAAGATGGCTTATGGCACACTCCAACACAAGAACTTCAACAAGAGCGTTTCCTTCAATTGTCCCAATGTGGAAAAGAATTATGCAAGTCATACTGAATCTAAATTTATGAATGTTTTTTGGCTTTGTAATTTTCCAAAGACATATTTGGTAAGGACCATGCTGAAAAGACCAACATAGCTTGCCACCAGCATATGTTCTGTTTTGATTGTTGGTGTCTTCACCAAGCTTCTTAAAGACAACAAGAAAAGATGTATAGCAACCCATTTTATTTAGGGGGGGGGGGGAATTAATGGATGGTGTAAAGTGGGCGTTCCATACCAGAATGGAGCAAGATGGTTGGAAGTGAGCGGTAAAGTAAGAGGGATTTGTCAAGTCAGAATAAACAGATTTTGTTTTTATTCTTTTTTTTTTTTTTCAGATGTGGAGTGTGTTTATGTTATTTTGTTGAAGGATTACAAGGACTTTTTCTTCTTCTTCTTTGGAATAACTTGAACTGATGTATCCAGTAAGTAAATAAGTAAATATGTCCAAGTTTGATTTCAGATTCGCTTTAAAGACACCATGAAATCAAATGAAGGAAATTGTTCTCACCAAAACCTATTGTATGCCTTCACATGAAAGTAAGGCACTATCAACTGCCGTTGTATTAAAAAAAGAAGAAAAAAAAAGACCTGGATATTCTACCTGCAGTCATACAACAACACTACTAACATTTTTGCTAAATTCTTTTTTTTCGTGGCGTGTTGTGCATATCGCAGCAGTTTACGGTGAAAGGAACGCTAGAGGTTCATACTTTTCACCTTGTTCCTCACACAAAGCTATCTAATGATATCTAAACTCTTTTAAAATCATGCATGACTTGTAAGGTGATACATTCTAACATTTCCATTTCATAACCAACCACATTTACACGTTTGTTAACACAATCACATTGCACGGTAGCTGAACTAGAGCATTGCATTTGAAATGCAAAGGACAAAGGTTATGAGTTCTGAAGAGCACGAGTCGACACGCAAGCCCATAATGGCATAGATGCACCAAAATGATGTGGTTGCTTTTACAATTGCATTTTTCATCTCACATTTGCTTAGTCTGACACTATCGGTTAGGTTTAGGTTTAAGGTATAGGGTAGGGAGGTCGGTTTGCTTAATACTGTAAAAAACTTAATAAAGCATTAACCTTAAAAACTTAATCTGTTTGGGATAAAATGTAACTCCTCTTTAGCGCCACACAGTGGCCATTTCCCCTCAGAATTGCCATGATACGTGTAATGAACTATGCAGTGGAATTTTGCAAAGATTTCACCACAGTTGCAATATATTCATGAGATCAGGCTCAGAATATTTATTAAAACGTCTCGTTTTATGTTCAGCTGAGGAAAGAATGTCATATAGGTTTGAAACGACATGAGGGTGACAAAATTATGACAGTTTTGGGTGAACTATTCCTTTAAAAATTAAAATAGCTTGTCTTGATCATAGTGCCAGGTCTTTTTAAGCTATCTGATAGGTTCAACAACCACACTGGAAACAGATCTCTCTGTCCAGATTTTATAAGAGCATGGATTTGTCCATTCGAGGGACAAAAAAACAAAAACAAAAAAAAAAAAACATGAGAATTTTTTTTTTTTAAATCACAACATTAAGGCACTGAAATTTGCACTGATCAGTGGTTACCTACAGCAGAGTGTGACTGTACACTGTAAAAAAAAAAAAATATAATAATTTTATCAGTAAAAAAGAAAAAACGTAAATCAGTAAAAGTAAATACCGTAAAATATACATTACATTTTATATATATATATATATATATTTTAAAAGACAATGCAACTTTTACAGTACAATGTTGTAAAAAATTACGGTAAAAAAAGTAATCCGGCATTCCCAGAATTCCCTGTGTGGCCCATTACATTTCATTATATTTTTTGGGAATAGATATGTTTCTTCTTATTTTTAATATTAGTTATGCACTTTGGGGTAATCTGTGTTATATTTAATGTAGTTTAGTTAATGTTGCATTATAATTATTGCATTAGTTTAATTTCTTATGTGTTACCCTGATGGTGTGAGTGACACTGAGCACTGTCTCTACATGTTTATTGGTCATTGCTCCTGGAAGGGCCACTATTAATGAGCTTCATGTCATCATGTGCCCTTCTGTAATTACTACAGTGATTAATAATACATTATAAAGTGAAAAGAAGGTTTCAGAAGGTTAATATTTTAAGTTTATCATTTAATAATATAAATGACTGTATTGCATTGTAAAATATACCATTAAAAACAAAAACTTTTTAAACTGTAAAATTTACAGGTTGTTCTGTAAATTTGTTTACATTTTTACTGTATTTTTTACATAATTATTCTGGCAACCACAGCTGCCAGTTTTTCTTTTTCTTTCTTTCTTTTTTTTTTTTTTAAACAACAGATATATTTATTTATTTATTTTTTACAGTGTAGAATGCGTAACAGTAAAAAAAAAAAAAAACTTTTGGCTGAACAATAGAGCGTCATATTTTATGAACCGTTGCATTATTCCTCTCTGTCCTTGCGACGCACCATCGCCATTGAAATAAATGGATTTTCTCTGTTGTCTAACTTAGCGTGAACTTTTGCCACATGTAAAGAGCACATCCATGTAATGCAAGAGTGCAAATTTCTCAATTTTGCACAGCTATTTCTGAGAGAGAGCAAAGGAAATTTGGAAAGGAGAGATTGAGTGCAAAATATATATATATAAATATTTGCCACTCAAATATATAAAGCCCCTCAAATAACAATAATTCAATAAATAATGATTAAATACTTCTATAAAATATATAAAATATATATTATAAAAAATAGGAATATAGGTAATTAAAATGCATTACATCATTGTGCCATGAGTAAAGCATTAAAAAGACGGTAACATTTTATAATAAGGTTCTATTTGTTAACATTAGTTAACATGCACAATACTTTTACAGCTTTTATTAATCTTAGTTAATGTTAATTTCAACATATACTAAAACATTTCTCAAATCAAAAGTTGTGTTTGTTAACATTAGTAAATGCATTATGAACTAACATGAACTTACAATCAACAATTGTATTTTTATGAACTAATATTAACAAATATTAATAAATGTTGTAAAAAATTATATTGTTATATTGTTTGTTCATGATACCTATTGCATTAACTAATATTACCGAATAGAAATTTACTGTAAAGTGTTACCAAAAAGACAATTCAAAAAGTGGCTTTAGTATGCAATATTTTGTTTATTTCCATATTACTGAACTTATGTCATCTGCCTATCATTGGCCTACAGTTCACGGCAATCTGTTTTGCAATTGAATCAGTCTGAGATAGATTTATTATGAGGGCTTGTCTAAGAACGCGTCAATGCACACCTGCGTCAGATGCTTTTGGACCGTCTCTTTTGCGTTGCGTCATAAACATACAGTTTTTAGGTCGCTGTGTCAAGTTAAACATAGTTTGAAGCTTAGAAAAACACGCCTTGAGATCCCTGCTTTCATATTTGCGCTCCATCAAGATGTGATTGAACGCAAGAACGTGTTCTCATCATTTTTGTCTGCTGCCGGTGTGTGGTTTGCTCTCTGTAGAAGCGCGTTGCCCAAACAGCTGAAGTTTCGCTTACTGCCCCCTGGAGAAAACAGGTGGTACTTCAAGCTTGAATTGCTCAGATGGAAGGAATATTGCTTATCACGGTCCGGGGACATGATTACATGTGTTATTTTTTTTATATAATTAATCTCACTGAATTAACATGTTAAATCGACAGCCCTAAAAAAAAAAAAAATAAATAAATATATATATATATATATATATATATATATATATATATATATATATATATATATATATATATATATATATATTCTTTAAATGAATTGTGCTGCCTTTGTGAAAAGTTTGTTTGAAATTTAAGCCAAGACTAATTAGAATGATGATAATAAAAGTAATAAAAAATAACCAAATGGTTTTATTTAATGTTGGTACATTCTTGGACAACACCACAGTATAGTTGCATGAGTGGCCAAACATAAAAGTCTTCCACAATATCAGCACATAAGCAGCAAGGGCAACATGAATATACTTAGTACAAACAGTATAAAACATACATGCTTTTTTTTTTTTTTCCTTATATATATTTTTAAATATATATTCATATCTTTTGCACAATTTCTCCATAAGTTCTGGGGCAGTTAAAAATTCCAAGACAAATTAAAGCCATATTCTGCCTTGAGTGAGTGAATATCTTTGAAATTAATGAGATACTTATTAAGAAAAAGATAAATAAATCAATACAAGTTTAAAAATTATCCGTAAACAGGCCAGTGTGAGAGAATTGTGATGAAATTTTCTTTTACTTCAACATCAAACATATCAAGCATGCATTGACAACTGCTACGTGAACACTTTCTTTAAAAAAGATTTCTGAAACACCATCAGTCACTGGGGTTTAGATACTGAAAAACCAATGCAACATCTCTCAAGATCACTAAGGACACAGTCGATGGTCTACAAACCCTTACAAACATGGTGAAGATGTATAAAAATGAGGCATACTGTCACATTTATCATCAAAAAAATACAAAAATAAATAAAATAAAAAATATGGAATTCCCTCAAAATAAAGAGTGGACAACAAAGAGTATTCCAGGAATGAGTTCTCAGAGAGAAGAATATGGCTTTAATACAATGTGCATTCAAAAAGGCAAGAATAAAGAAAGGACATTTTAAAGAAATCATCAACTGAAATGAAAAAAAATTAAAAAATAAAAACGTCAAAGGTAACAGAAATGCTGAGAGAATCACACAAATTTGCACGGAAATACCAAAAACTTGCAGTTTGGAAGTACATGTAAAGTCGAGGAGCCGCCCTGGGCCGGCATTCTGAAGCCATGTCATTCCATCATCGGGACAATCTGAATGAAGTCTGTGACAGATTATTCAAAAGAAAAAAAAAGAAGAAGCCTTATCAAAGGTCTATAACGCCAAGTGCAGCCTTATTCAATGATTGACGTGTTGTGCCAACGTTTTGCCCTATCATCAGTTAAGATTTCTCCTTCAGAAAAAAATAACTAAAATAAAACAACTAAAGTGTATTTTCTCCAGTTGTATCATCCATGTTACTGTTCTTTTTCTTTTTTGATTTCATTTTCTTTTTCAGTTTTTTTATGGGTGGTTTTACTTTTTTTTTTTTTGCTTTTTTTTCATATTTTCAGGTGTTAAATGAGTTGAAAACCAACTGATATCCTCTGCCGGTTGTTTAGCTTGGGGCCCAATCGCTGTTCGGGCCCTCAGACAAAAGAGGAAATGAAACGGTGGGACACAAAAAAGCAGTTGTCCTGCTTTGCTTTGTGCCAAAGAGCCGAGAGAAACCAAGAACTGTCATCGATCAACTTCCTTGTCTGATGGAGGTCCTCAGATCACAAGGTCATTGTAGCTCACGTATTTCTTCTTAGCGGCTGGACCTGAAAAGAAAGAAAGATGAAAGATAGCTTTTCATTTGACATTTCTTTCCATTTTCTCCCAGAAAAATTAGGAAGGATTCATCGATTCTTGTCAGAAGGCTAGACAGGAACACTTTTTACAGTAAAGTTACAGTATTTCAGAAGAAAATAATAAGTAATATATGGATTCAAATACAGTGGTGTCCAAAAATCGTAGACCACTAGAAAAATGCTTCTACTTTGCATTCTTTCATCATTTAATGAGGATTTTTTTATTTAAAAAATTACATTAATAGCATAACAATTTGAGTGAAACATTGATTATTTCTTTCTTTTCTTTTTTTTCTTTTCTTTTTTTAGACTTCTCCAAAGAGGTTCTTGTGTGCTTCCATGAAAGCAAGGAAACCTTTTGAGTAAACGTATTCATTGTCATAATGCTTAAAATCGATAAGTAAAACATTTTAAAACACTTCAAGATTTAAATTTGAAGAAATCTAAGGAAAATGTGACTAGTGCTTGCTGCCATGATGCCAGGACATTCTGGGTGGTTTTCAGGGCATTGCTATATGGTTGATAAGATACTCTGAGTGGTTGTTAATGCATTGCCATGAGGTTGCTAAGGTGTTCTGGGTGGTGCTTGTAGTCCACCACAACATGTGGTTGCTTGGGCATTACTAAGTGCTATGTTGTTCTAGGTGGTTGCTAGGGCATTTCTAGATGGTTGTTAAGATGTTTTGAGTGGTTGTTAACACCTTGCTACAGTATGCGGTTGCTAAGGTGTTCTGGGTTGTTAAGGCATTGCTATGTTGTTGTTAAGGTGCTCTGAGTGTTTGCTATTACATTTCTGTGCAGTTGCTAGGGTGTTCTAGGTGGTTGCTGGGGTGTTCTGGGTGGTTGCTTGGGCATTGCAGGGTGGTTGCTAAGGTGTTCTGGTTGGTTGTTTTAGCATAACTATTTGGTTTTTAATGTGTTCTGAGTGTTCTTTAATTATTGTTAAAGCATTGCAATGAAGTTGCTAAGGTGTTCTATTTGTTTTCTGGGATCTTCCAGTTCATTGCTAGGTGGTTGCTAGGGTGTTCTGGGTGGTTGTTAGGGCATTACTGTGTGGTTGTTAACGTTTGAGTGATTGTTAACATGTTGCTATAGGGCTGCTATGGAGTGTTCTAGGTGGTTGCTGGGGTGTTCTGAGTGGTTGCTAGGACATTGCTAGGTGGTTGCTATGGTGTTCTGGGTGGTTGTAAGGGCATTTCTAGACAGTTGTTAAGGTGCTTTGAGTGGTTGTTAATGCGTTACTACAGTATTTGCCAGCGAGGGTGTTTTGGGTGGTTGCTAGGGCATTGCTATGTGGTTGATAAGGTTAGGGGTGTGCAGTGAAGCAATCATCTGTATTTGTATCTGTTCATATGACAAAATTATCTGTATCTGTCTCTGTATTCGTACAAGAACCGTGTGTGGAAGGGACTTAAACGGGAAGTATGACAAAACTAAATGAAACGGCCATTTTTAAATGTTACTCTCACATTTATAGTTTCTATTAATATGCCTCGTATATGCCTTTTCATAATAATAGCCTAATAATAATAATAATAAGAAGAAGAAGAAGAAGAAGAAGAATCAAAAGGTTTTGAAAGGTGGTTGGCAAGGGTGTTCAGGGTGGTTACTAGGGTATTTCTAGGAGGTTTCTAGTGTATTCTGGTTGGTTGTTAGAGCTTTACTATTTGGTTGTTAGTGTTCTGAGGGATTGTTAAAGCGTTGCTATGGGGTTGTTAGATTGGTCTATTTCCAGGTTGTTGCTTACTGAACCAAATCAATCTCACTGCTACGCTGTAATGATTTTGCAGTTGTTTGCTTTTCTAGGTGGTTGTTAAGGTGCTTTGAGTGATTTTTTTTTTTGATTTTTTTTTTTTTTTATTAATATTTTTTATTGATTCACACATCAAACAAAGAAAAGCAAAACATATATACACAGAATCAACATTTAACCCCCACTACCACCCCTCTCCCTCCCAATCTCCCACCCTGACCCTCAACAAACACCCCTGTGGTCACACATGAGCACACACACACACACACACACACACACACACACACAAAATAATAATAATAATAATAATAATAATAATAATAATAATAATAATAATATATCTAATGTTGCTGCTGGAAGTGGTACTTGGGAGGGCAGCAGGGGGTGCTCACCCTGCGGTCTGTGTGGGTCCTAATGCCCCACTATAGTGATGGGGACACTATACTGTAAAAAACCCCAAAACTGAGCACAGTCTTTTGGATGAGAAGTTAAACCGAGGTCCTGACTCTCTGTGGTCATTAAAAATCCCAGGGCACTTCTTGTAATGAGTAGGGGTATAACCCTGGTGTCCTGGCCAAAATTCACCCCATTGGCCCTTATTTATCATGGCCTTCTAACTATCTCCAACTCTGAATTGGCTACATCACGCTATTCTCCTCTCCACCAATAGCTAGTGTGTGGTGGGCGTTCTGGCGCACTATGGCTGCACACTGGTGGTGGTTGAGGAGATTCCCCCTATACTATGTAAAGCGCTTTGAGTGCCTAGAAAAGCACTACATAAATGTAAGGAATTATTATTATTAATATTATTATTATAAAGTGACAATTTACATAAAATGGTTTTACTATTGATAATGCAACAATCTGAATTATTTCAAATTATACAAAACTTTTGTTTAAATTGTTTGTAAAAACATTCTCAAAATTGTCACAAATGGTAATACATAAATTGTGAATTTTCAGGTTGTGATGTAAATTGGTTACGTAATGCGACAAATTACCTAACAATGGTTTTACAAACAATAAAGTGACAATTTACGTCATATAATGTGACAATTAAATCAACAACTCTCGTTGGGACTCATTAATGAAACATTAGCAAAACTAATGTTGTAGTTTCTATTTAAATTGTTAGTGAGCATTCTTAAAATAGTCGCAAATAATAATGCAACGATTTATGTCACAATTTGACAATTTACAATATATGTTGCATAACGTGACAGTTTACGTAAAAAGGTTTCAAAGGTTTCAATGCATCAATTTACATAAAAAATATTTTCAAAAGATAATGCAACAATTTACTTCACCAAATCCGACAGTTTACATGGTTTTATGAACAATAATGTGAAAATGTATGTAAAAATGGTTTCACATACAACAACGTAACAATTTTTATTACATAATGCGACAGTTTATGTAAAAAATCTTTATTAATGATTTTAAAGTTACAGTCACTTTGTTGCTGCAAATCATCAGATTGCCAGTGCTAACACCCCTTACAAAAGGGAAACGAACATCTATTAGAAGTGAGTTGAGGCTCCTATGCTCTTAGCACAGGCAAATCTTTACAATGGTAGATAAATTGTATAGTGTTCATTATATTATATTATTGGAATGAGATTACAGGTATATAATGGGTCATTACCATCTGAGATATCTGAGATATATTCACTTTCTCCTTTCTCTTTTTTGTAAGGATAAGGATCATTACGATATTGAATATGAAATTGAAAGCTCACAAAAGCTGTTGCATCAGTTTGTTTATATATGCGTCAATGTTTGTACATGACTAATGAGGCATCACTGTTGTCAGAACAAATCTATGCATCGATTTTGATGCGAGCTCTTTGTTGCATACATTCAACCATTTTTATTTGCCATCACAAATCGTGCTGCATTCTTGCAGTGAAGTCCAGCGCCGTTACACCTCCCTGATGGAACTCGCATATCAAACAGTCTCAAATTCGCATGTGCCACCAAAATTGTTGGGAATGATCGCGATGATTACGCCATTCCCCTCTTGGCATTTCCATCTCGGCTAAATAGTTTTAGGGACTATCCCCCTGGGTGTCAGATATTTCAGGCTTCAGGGCATTCACATACATGCATGTAAATAAAAACAATTTAGAGTGAGAGTTATATAAAGGAAGACAGTCAGAGAGAGAGAGAAAGAGAGAAAGAGAGAGAGAGAGAGAAGGAAAGAGAGTGCACAGGGATGGCTGACACAGATGGTACATGGTTCTTTTGGGTCCTGTGACGGAATATGCTCTGCCATCATGGCGACACATGGGGAATTGTGCAGTGGGATTTGCGTTTGAAGCTGGGGATGTTTCACGTGTCATTAGATTACCACTGATATTTGTGTTCATAACGGTTTCATAACCATGTTCAGATACTGCTAATACTCTTTGGCATTTTGAAAATATCAAATCCAATCATAAATATAATCAAATGTTTTGCTTGCATTTATTGCTGAAAATACTAAAGGGCACTTCGTGAAAGGGGGCACTATTTTTAAGGTCGTTCTAAAGAAAATGGTAAAATTACTTTGACAAATGATATCGCTCACTTATATGTACGTATGAACCACCTCCAGTGAGGTAATTTACTTTGGATCTCACCTAAGATTTCAAATCAATACTTAATTGTTCTGTGCACCCAAAGACTATTGGTGGGAAATATCCCTTATATATTTACATATGTTGTGGTTTAAAGAAAAAAAATTACATGGAGAGACTCACAATTAGAAACAAAATTGAAACGTTGGATGCTAAATTTGTTTTGCCACAATAATCTTAAAAGCTTTAAACATACATTTTGCAGCTTTTTGTTTTTTCTCCCTAATTTGGAATGCCCAATTCCCAGTGTGCTTTTAAGTCCTTGTAGTCGTGCAGTGATTCGCCTCAATCAGGGTGGCCGAGGACGATCCCAGTTGCCTCTGCATCTGAGACCGCCGACCTGCACATCTTATCACGTGGGTTGTTGAGCGCCTTGCCACAGAGACACGGAGGCTTCATGCCATCCACCGCGGCATCCATGCTCAACTCACCACACGCCCCACCAAGAATGAACCACATTATAGCGACCACGAGGAAGTTACCCCATGTGACTCTACCCTCCCTAGCAACTGGGCCAATTTGGTTGCTTAGGAAGCCTGGCTGGAGTCACTCAGCACACCCTGGGATTTGAGCTAGTGAACTAGCGAACTCCGGGGGTGGTAGCCAGCATATTTTACCACTGAGCTACCCAGGCCCCATTTTGCAGCTTTGTTGTCATGGTATATATATATATATATTTCTGTTGCTGTGAATAGCTAAGCGAGCAAAAGATGGCCTGATTTCCAAAAGGCGTAAAGTTAAAGATTCAGGGGTTAAATATTTTAAGCAATTAAAATTTTCAAAAAAACAAAAAAGGAAAAGGGCCCGAAGCAATAGTTTGGGCACCCTGCATGGTCAGTAATTATTAACACCCCCTTTGGCAAGTATCACAGCTTGTAAACGTTTTTCGTGGCCAGCTAAGTGTCTTTCAATTCTTGTTTGGGGGATTGTCACCCATTCTTCCTTGCAAAAGGCTTCTAGTTCTGTGATTCTTGGGCCGTCTTGCATGCACTGCTCTTTTGAGGTCTATCCACAGATTTTTTATGTTTAGGTCAGGGGACTGTGAGGGCCATGGCAAAACCTTCAGCTTGCGCCTCTTGAGGTCGTCCATTGTGGATTTTGAGGTATGTTTAGGATCGTTATACTGTAGTAGAAGCCATCCTCTTTTCATCTTCAGCTTTTTTACAGATGGTGTGAAGTTTGCTTCCAGAATTTGCTGGTATTTAATTTAATCCACTCTTCTTTCTACCAGTGAAAAGCATGATCGATCCACCCCTGTGCTTAACAGTTGGAGAGGTGTTCTTTTCATGAAATTCTGCACACTTTTTTCTCCAAGCATACCTTTGCTCATTGCGGCCAAAAAGTTATATTTTAACTTCATCAGTCCACAGGACTTGTTTCCAGAATGCATCAGGCTTGTTTAGATGTTCATTTGCAAACTTCTGACACTGAATTTTGTGGCGAGGACGCAGGAAAGGTTTTCTTCTCATGACTCTTCCATGAAAGTCATATTTGTGCAGGTGTCGCTGCACAGTAGAACAGTGCACCACTACTCCAGAGTCTGCTAAATATTCCTTAAGGTTTATTGCAGTCAAACAGGGGTTTTGATTTGCCTTTCTAGCAATCCTACGAGCAGTTCTCTCTGAAAATTTTCTTGGTCTTCCGGACCTCAACTTGACCTCCACCATTCCTGTTAACTATAATTTCTTAATTACATTAAGAACTGAGGAAACGGCTACTGAAAACGCTTTGCTATCTTCTTATAGCATTCTCCTGCTTTGTGGGCATCAATTGTTTACATTTTCAGAGTGCTAGGCAGCTGCTTAGAGGAGCCCATGGCTGCTGATTGTTGGGACAAGGTTTGAGGAGTCAGAGTATTTGTAAAGCTTTGAAATTTTCATCACCTGGCCTTTACAAATAATGATTGTGAACAAGCCATAGCCCTAACAAGCTAATTAAGGTCTGAGACCTTGGTAAAAGTTATCTGAGAGCTAAAATCTCTTGGGGTGCCCAAACTTTTGCTTGGTGCTCCTTTCCTTTTTTTCACTCTAAAATTGTGCAAAACAAAAATAATACACTTATCTTGCTTAAAATGTTGAAAAGAATATTTCATCTTGAGCTTTATGCCTTTTGGAGATCAATTAATCTTCTACTCACTTAACTATTCATGCCACTGTATATATATATATATATATATATATATATATATATATATATTAATAGAAATGTTACCTTATTCACATTTTTAAAAAGCATATATATATATATATATATATATATATATATATATATATATATATATATGGCGGTCCAGCTGGCTGAGGACAATATGGCGGTGTATTCGAGGGCCGGCGAGCCCTCTTCTTTTCTCTCTCCCTCTCTTTCTCCTCCCTCCCCCTCTCCTTCCCCTCATCCTGTTCCTGTTCCCCGGAAACTGAGAATTCCTACCCTATAACCGGTTCCCCGGTCCCATGGGCCATTCATCCCACCAGTTTCCCCTAACCCTCTCCGCTCTCCCCAGCAGGCATAAAGATTGGGCCAGTCTGTTGGAGCTGAGGGGAACCTGGGCAGTCCAGGACTGATGCTCCACAATGGAGGTGGAGACATTGGTCCAGGTACCCGACACGCCACAGGCTGCCCCCAATGAAGCAGGAGCATTCCGGATACCTGTGAGTATTAAGTGGGGTACATATCATGCCTTGGTGGATTCAGGTTGTAATCAAACCTCCATTCACCAAAGCTTGGTTCAATCCGAGGCTTTGGATACAAGCTGGCGGGTGAAGGCAAGGTGTGTGCATGGGGATATTCAAAATTACCCTGTAGTGACGATCACTATTAATTTTCAGAGACAAAAACATAGTGCCGAGGCTGCGGTTAATTCCCGCCTCACCCATCCACTAATCTTGGGAGCGAATTGGTTGGTATTTACAACCTTACAAAGGGGAATGTGTGTGGATGGGTCCTGCATCAAAGCGTATCGGTGTGTGTTGTGTGACTCACTGGCTGGGGAGGCGGAGCCAGGACCGTCTACGTCAGCTCCATGTCAGGAGGACTTAAGGGAGGGGGAAGTCTCAGCTTCCCCAGCCCTTAAAGGATTCCCTGTAGGGGACTTCTCTCTGGAGCAGACACGAGACAAGGCCCTTAGGCACGCCTTTGATCAAATGAAAGTGATTGATGGTCAATACCTCCAGCCTGACATTGCAATTGCATATCTGTATTTTTCAGTTATCAAGGATTGGTTGTATCGAGTGACACAGGACACTCAGACAAAGGAGGATACAACCCAATTGTTAGTATCGAAGAGCCATCAGGAAAAGTTGTTCCAGACAGCTCATAATCCGATGGTGGGTCACTTAGGGCAGGAAATTACACTGAACCGTCTAATGGCCAGTTTCTATTGGCCAGGCATTCGCAGGGACGTTCGCAGGTGGTGTGTGGCATGCCATGAATGTCAGCTGATGAATCCGGCAGCCACCCCAAGAGCCCCTTCCATTGATCAAAGTCCCCTTCGAAAGAATTGCTATGGACCTCGTCGGGCCATTAGAGCAGACGGCATGCAGGCATCACTCTGTATTGGTTCTGGTGGATTACGCAACACGATATCCGGAAGCAGTGCCTCTGCACAACATCTCAGCACATAGTGTTGCAGCCTATTTACCACCCCCAAATGGATGGCTTGGTCAAACAATTTAATCAAACACTAAAGAATATGATTTGTCAGTTCGTGAACGAAGATGCTCGAAATTGGGACAAGTGGCTCGACCCCTATTATTTGCAGCATGAGAGGTCCTGCAAGCCTCCACAGGGTTCTCCCCATTTGAATTACTGTAAGGGCATCGACCGCTGGCATGCTTGACTAGGGAAATTAACACAGGAGAATTTTCTTCAGGCTCAAGAACGTCAAATCCAGCTGTATAATAGGGGTACTCGGCTACGGGAATTTACACCAGGAGATAAAGTCCTTGTATAAAGTCCTTGTACAGCAGGCGTTCATGCAGGTGAAAGCTGCACTTTTGCAGCGGGCCATTATTACACTCTCCTGACTTCTCTCTCCCTTTTATATTGCAGATGGATGCATTGGACAGGGGGCTGGGAGCGGAACTGTCCCAGATGGTGGAGGGTGAGGAGCGCACCGTGCTGTACATTAGTCACAAACTCTCACTGAGGGAGACTAGGTACAGCACAATAGAGAAGGATATTTTGACCATCAAGTAGGCAGTCCTCACACTCTGATACTATCTGTCAGGGCATGCTTTCACCTTCTGTTCAGACCACGGCCTGTTCCAGTGGCTCCGTCGCATAAAGGATACCAATCCATGGATTGCCCGGTATCTAGCTCTCCAGGCTTTTAAGTTCGAGGTGGTCCACCAGGCAGTTATTGAAGTGCAGAGGACAGACTCAATGACCACTGAGTAGAACTGTATCAGCAGTGCCTGTGGCAGGTTGAATTTCCTCAACTGGCGAAGGAAGTACAACCTCTGCTGGGCCTTTTTCGCAATGGAGTCAAAGTGGGTCTCCCACTTCAGGTCCTGTGAGATGGTAGTGCCCAGGAACCTGAATGACCCCACTGCTGCCACAGTGCTGTTTAGAATGGTGAGGGGGACAGTGTTGGGGGGTTCCTCCTAAACTCCACAATCATTTCCACCGTTTTGAGCGTGTTAAGCTCAAGGTTGTTTTGACTGCACCATACAGCCAGCTGTTTAACCTCCCTTCTGTATGCAGACTTATCGTCATCTCGGATGAGGCCGGAAAACTTCAGGAGCTTAACAGAGGGGTCCTTGGCGATGCAGTCATTGGTGTAGAGGGAGAAGAGTAGTGGGGAGAGCACACATCCCTGGGGGGGCACCAGTGCTGATTGTACAGGTGCTGGAAGTGAATTTCCCCTGTTTCACAAGCTGCTGCCTGTCTGTCAGAAAGCTGGTAATCCACTGACAGATAGACATGGGAACAGAGAGTTGGTGTAATTTAGTCCGGAGAATAGCTGAGATGATGGTGTTGAAAGCCAAACTGAAGTCCACAAAAAGGATCCTTGCATATGTCCCTGGTCTGTCCAGATGTTTCAGGACATGATGCAATCCCATGTTGACTGCATCATCCACACACCTGTTTGCTCGATAAGCAAATTGAAGGGGATCTAGAAAGGGTCCAATGATGTCCTTCAGGTGGGCCGACACCAGTCTCTCAAATGACTTCATGACCACAGACGTCAGGGTGACAGGTCTGTAGTCATTAATTTCTGTGATTTTTGGTTTCTTTGGGATGGGGATGATAGTGGAATGTTTGAAGCAGCATGGGACTTCACACTGCTCCAGTGATCTATTGAAGATCTGTGTGAAGATGGGGGCCAGCTGGTTAGCACAGGATCTAAGACATGCAGGTGAAATGCCATCTGGACCCTATGCTTTCCTTATCCTTTGTTTTCAAAAGACGCGGCTCACATCATCTTCACAGATCTTAAGTGCAGGTTGAGTAGCAGGAGGGGGGTTGCAGGAGGTGTTGGTGTTTGTGTGAAGTGAAGGTCAGAGTGGGTGTGGGGTGTGAGATTAGGCCTTTCAAATCTACAGTAGAACACATTCAGGTCGTCAGCCAGTTGTTGGTCCACCACAGGGTTGGGGGTCGGAGTCCTGTAATTCGTAAGTTGTTTCATGCCACTCCACACTGATGCAGGGTCGTTAGCTGAAAACTTGTTTTTCAACTTCTCGGAGTATGTTCTTTTAGCCACTCTGATTCCCTTATTCAGTGTGTTCCTGGCCTGATTGTACAAGACTTTATCCCCAACTCTGTAAGCATCCTCTTTGGCCTGACGAAGCTGCCTGAGTTCTGCTGTAAACCATGGTTTGTCATTGTTAAATGTTAAATAAGTCCTAGTAGGAATGCACATATCCTCACAGAAACTGATATATGATGTAACAGTATCTGTGAGCTCATCCAGGTCTGTGGCTGCAGTCTTAAAAACACTCCAATCAGTGCAGTCAAAGCAGGCTTGTAGTTCCAGCCCTGCTTCGTTGGTCCATCTCTTTACAGTCCTTACTACAGGCTTAGCAGATTTTAATTTCTGTCTGTAGCTTGGAACAAGATGAACCAGATAGTGATCAGTCCCAAAGCTGCTCTAGGAACAGAGCGATATGCATCCTTTATTGTTGTGTAGCAGTGATCCAGTATATCTCTGTCTCTGGTTGGGCATGTAATGTGCTGTTTGTATTTGGGCAGTTCATGTGTGAGGTTTGCTTTGTTAAAATCCCCAAGAATAATAATAACTGAGTCCGGGTATTGTTGTTCTGTGTCTGTGATTTGATCAGCCAGCTGTTGCAGCGTGGCATTCAAACACGCGTTTGGCGCAATATACACACTCACCAGAATAACGAGGAAAACTACCGCGGCGAGTAGAAAGGCTTACAGTTAATAAAAAGCGCTTCCAAATTAGGACAGCACATCTTCTTTAATGTTGTTACATCTGTACACCAACTTTCATTGATGTAAAAGCATGTTCCACCGCCTCTCGTTTTCCCCGTTAACTCCGCGATGCGATCCGCTCTGAACAGCTGAAAGCCCGGCAGATGTAACGCGCTGTCCGGAATGGCTTCACTCAGCCAGGTTTCTGTGAAGCACAAGGCAGCAGAGGTTGAAAAGTCCTTGTTTGTGCAGGTAAGGAGATGTAGTTCGTCCGTTTTGTTAGGAAGAGAGCGGAGATTTGCAAGATGAATGCTTGGCAGCGTTGTTCGAAAGCACCGCCGACTAAAATGTCAAACAAAACGTCCGAATATTCAAAATCTGGGAAAAGATTGATTGTTATATGCTGTCGAATGTTCAGCAGTTTGGGAGAAATATTGTCAGTATTTTATAGAATAAAACAAAAATTTTCATTTTAATCAAACACATACTCTAAACAGTAAATCCAGAGAAACTAATTCAGAGAATAATTTTGCAGTGGTCTAAATTTTCTTTCCATAAGAGCAAAATCTGTATGTTGTCAATCTTAAGGGGAACTGACTTTCACTAAAAAATCTCTCATCAGTTGGTTAAACATTTTTTTTTGTCAAGGTTCAGTTTCTTCTTCAAGTGCTGTATGACACTCTTTGATCATCTCGAATGATGGAATGGTCTGATCTGCAACTTTGCATAAAGTGAGACCTCTTGAAAGAGGAAGTTGGAAAAAAATGTTGAATTTGAATCCTTAAATTAAATAAAATGACGCTGTAAAAATCTACTTCGATCAATTTTAAGTGATGAAACTCTGTCAATAACAAAACAGTGAAATAATAGGTGCAAAAGTACAGAAAACACAATTAAAATCACATTATTTAGTTGTGATAACTTCCATCTGACCATGCGATCCACAATATCACTTTTTCTTTTTTTTTTTTATCTCATATTCTTCTTCTGAAAAGTTTCCTAACCACACCAGTAAAGTACATTTATTGGACTAAATTAAAGCTCAAGTGTGTAATTTCTTTGGCACTAGCGCCAACAAATGTAATTGAAAAAAGAAACTGTTTTCAAACAGCTTTCCTGAATACTCCCTCTATGTTCCATTGGCCGACAAAAAGATAGCTTGCCCCAAATTCACACCATTAGTTCAACTAGTGTCGCCGTGCGGGGCTGGATGGGCCACTCAAACAAACTGATGAATGTTTAGATAGCACCACAGATTGTTAAATTTTTAGATGAAATTATGGTTGGCAACTGTCCCATGTTAGCGGGGATGTCACGTATTTTGGCTGAAATAAAGAATTTCCATAGGGGATGCCTAGTGTCACATATTTTCGAGATGCTCGAGGGGACCCCATCATCCCACTAACGCAAAAAGTTGGCAACCCTAGGTGAAATCAACCTTCTCATACTTAGCATATTAAACTGAGATAGGGGATACTATTTTAACATAAAAATTACACACTTCAGCTTTAAGTAAATCCTACCTAATAAAGTATGTTTGTTCAATCATGTACAAATACAGTTTGAAAAAGAGGTTTAATTTCATCATGAGCAAAGGTACGTTATCAGCACCTATGTCTGCTATCAATTGCAAATAAAAAGATTTGTTACTTACTGTTGGGATCTACGTTTTCGCACAGTTCGGTCTTGGCCTCACCGTTGGGCCGGTCACTTGGTTTGTGTGATAGCCGTGAGGACATTGTGGCTGCTGTAACCACGGCTTTGAAGCTTCGCTTTCGCTTCTGCACGTTGAGCTCCGGGTGGAATATAATGACATAGACCTTGGGCATGTAGAGCATTCCTAAAGCCACAGATGCACTCAGGTTCATGGAGATGGTCAACGTGGTGGTTTGGATGTAGAGCTTTGGGAAGAATATACAAGTAGGAGATGTTATTTTTCTGGTAATTCTCCAAAGATGCATAACAAGTGAAAACGGATTTATGAAGACCTGAAAACATATAAATATATAATGCCGGCAGCTCATACATTATTTAGACCATTAGGAGTTTTAGCAAGTTCTGGTATGGTATTCAAGAAGAAAATAACGTAAATCGCACAGTTTTTCACAGGTCAGTTCAGGCTGAAGGCACTTTATGTTGATATCCTGGTGGGAGAATTCAAAATTATGAATGAAATGGTTGATAATCACCCTTAAAATCTTAAGTAGCTTTGATTGCCTGAGAGGACAGCTCTTGTATGTACTTCTCTTGTATGTAAAAAGAAGCTTGTCATAGTATTATAATAAATGCTTCCATGCTGTGGCCATATCACATTAGCAATATGTCCAAGATCCATTTTATGTGGCTGTTAACTGTTCTCTTGCAAGTATGTAATTACTGATATTCTTGATGTGTTTAATCTTTAATGTACTGTGAGTTCAAACTCTGTTAAGGTCATGGATGGGTTTCAATAAAGGCAATGTGCTTCACTCATGCACATGCAGAATGGACTGCATATCAATCTGTGTGAACCAGAGTATGTAAGTGAAATTAAGCAACTGCAATTTACCCTCCCTGCTTACAGTTTTCAGTTATCACTCCACTTCAACTCCGCTCCTGGTTTTCAATGTCTTGCACCAAATTTGCCCCATACAATTTTATCGTTCTTAAGCTAAAAAAAGTGAGATGCAGCTCAACGAATGGAACAGACTTCAGGTGTCTCAAGATGTGTTTTTTTAAAAGTTGACGTTTTAATCTGACACAGCATCTTAAAAACATTGTGCTCATGGCACAAGGTGCGGAAAAATTGCAGAGATGCACTGCAATGGTCAAAAACATCCAAATGCCAAATTAAAACCTGTGGGAATACTCCTTACCAGTCTGCTGTTGTTCTTTAAATATTTATAGTTTTGCATATAATATGTACTTATTATGTACATATGTGTTGTTGCATTGTACTTATATTTAAAGAACCTGCATTTAATTACATCTGTAGTTACACTGTTAACCTCACCCATAACCCTAAACCTAACCCTACCCCAACCATTACTCTAAACCTACCTATACCTCAACATCAGTAGCAGCAATTGTGAATCTTGTGGGAATTTTGCAAAACAACATGTAGTGACACTATAAATAAATTGTATTGTATGTATTTTAATGTTAGTACATAGCAGTTAATGACACCTAATATAAAGTGGGACCAAAAAAAAAAAAAAAAGCAATGCAGCGCAACAAATGTGTCTAGTGCATCACAACGGTCAAAGACATCCTTCTAGTGCATGCTTACTTAGAAAAAAATTAAAAAAAATTTTTTTTTAGTTTTTTTTAACAGAATGCATCTCAAAATGTATTTTTAAGAAGTTCTTGTAACTTGACACAGCCTCTTAAAAAAGATGCGCTCATGACACAGGACGCTGAAAAAGCAGCAAGATGCATCACAACGGCCAAATATTTCCATTTGCTCATGTTTACATAGAAAATAAATTCCAAAATAATACAGACTGATGAAAAATACGTCCTGTGTGAATGGCACTAACCGGTTCACTGTAAGTTTTTTTTCAACATTTGTATTTTTTTTTCCCTCCATAGTATACATTTTTGCATTCTTGCCCAAAAAAGTGAAATGCAATGCAAAAAACGGAACACAATGCAGGTGTCTCGAGATGTTTTTTTTTCTTTTACTTGACACAACATCTTAAAAGCACTGCGCTCATGGCTCAAGACACTGAAAAAGCAGCGAGACACATTGCAATGGTCAAAGACTATAGCGCGTGTTTACATTCAAAACAAAAACAGTGTAAACATACTGTTATCACTCCGCTCATACTCCACTTCAGGTTTTCCATTTCTGACGTCTTGCGCTACACAAAGGAATTAATGGAAAATTATTTCGGTATCTTAAGGTGCGTTTTTAAAATGCGACATCTGGAAAAAAGGTTAAAACCAACCTAAGGTGGTTTGCTGGTCTTAGTTGGTTTAAGATGGTTGAGCTGGTCTACCAAACTTGCCAAGCTGGTGTTTTGCTGGTTTAGCTGCTCGGCCAGCTGGTCTACAGCTTGACTAGCTTTGAAGTTCCCAAAACCCTCTAAATTCAACAAAACAGACGAGCCTAACTAGCTTTGCCAGGCTGGGAGACCATGTTTTTTCCTAGTTTCACTGAGTGCCTCTTAAAATTTTTAGCACATTATGAGGGCAAAGTTCACAGCTTGAACAGCAAGCAGAATTGATTTCCAGGAGGCTCTTGAATCTCACAGCCTTGCATATTTAAAAGAAAAAGTGTGAAAACCTCCAGGGGTGTAGAACTAATTTGCAAATCCAAAGTGCAAATGCACTGAACTGACACTTAACCCTTTACACACAACAGATTGGCACCTAGTCTTCAACTTTTTATAGGCTAGTGAGATGTGCCCAACGCAGTTGCATGCTGATGTTTGATGGAAGCGAGTCTCAACCTGGACCGCCCAGTCTCTGACAAACACACACACACACACACACACAGTGTAATAATTTTTGTCTTGTGTGGAGCAGTTTATAGTGCCAATCAGCATTAATTACTGAGCATTCAGTCATTACATTCTCTCTCATCTGAGATGTCTGGTCGTGAAGAACCAAATGGGAGAGAGGGAGATTTTTTTGGATGTGATTTGGGCTAATAATGGATCAGTCAGAACCAGAGCAGGCCAGAAATAAACAGCTCGATAAATGAGCAACACTGATTCTTCAGAGCTCTCCGGTGAATTGAGTTTTACATCAGAAGAGTTTATAAAACATCAGAGAGGGACTGAAAATCAAAAGTACAAGAAATTTCTTAAAATATCATGATTATAGAATAAAGTAGGACTAGGCAGTACAGTATGTACAGTATATACCGTGCAAAGGTTGAATGGCATAGATTCTGCTGTATTGTCTATACTGCGGTAATAGGCTTATATCTGCGCAGATATCAGTGCAAGTTAAGCTCAGTATCATTATAAATTAAGCTCAATCAACAGCATTTGTGGCATAAAGTTGATTGCAGGAGAAAATAACATTGACTCACCCCTCCTTTATTTGTCACGGTCCTGTCAACCTTGTTGGGTTTCTGTCTGATGGGACCGTGGCATTATCTTCCCCTGTTTGTCTCGTGTTTCATGTACGTTCTTTGTGTGAGCGCACAAGTCTGGTTGTTAGTGACCGCCGTGCGCAAGTTACCGCCGTTCGCTCTCCGGTGATGTCACGGTCCTGTCACCTGGTCAGGTTAGGTTTTTGCCTGACGAGGACCGTGGCATCATTGTTCCCTGTCTGTCTTGTTTTTCGTATCTGGTGCATGGTGTCTGGATCCTGACTCCCTCTCTGGTTCGGTTTTGGTCTGTGTCAGGATCCGGACACTCATGCTCCATGTTCTGTTTGTTTTGTTCCAAGCATGTCGACGTTTTCGCTCATGTGTTTCAGGTGTCGCTGAATCAGCATTTCCATGAGAACCCTGATTGTTTCCATGGGAATGTGGATCATGCCAACTTTTAGCTGCGAGCGGCACCTGCCCCTTGTTTGTTCATGCCTATATTAATCCCCTTGTGTGTCGTGTCCTTGGCTGGATTGTCTGATTTAATGTTAAATGTAGTCCAGTGTTGACTGAATGTCTCGCTAGATTGTTGTTTGGTGTGAAGTAACTAACCTTACTCTCTCTGCCTAGTTGGTCCTGTCTTATGTATCTGTTGGTTACCCACGTGTCGGGTGTGTGGTTGCCTTCCAGTTCACTGCGTGTCAGCTGGGTTTCCATAGAGGATACCTCGTCTTTGCCCACGTGTTGGGAGTTAGATCACCCTACGCTGCTGGCCGTCGTTCTGCACCTCACTAAGCTTCAACGGAGAATTCCACGAATCTATTCCTCGACATCCAAAGTGACTGCTCACATTTATTGTACATAAATCCTTTGAACGGTTCCTCTGCATTTGGGTCTGTTTGTCTCACTATCGCTTGTTACATTATTTAAAAAAAAATAAAAAATAAATTGTGGTCACAGCAAGGCACTGGTAGTGAATGGGTCCATTCTGTAAATGTTAAAATACACATCAATATATATTTTAACATGATTTTAATGTAATAAAATTGCTTACTAACCTTATACGTGTGATGTTATACCCCAAATTACAACTTTGTTGCCATGACAATAAAACCCTGCAATCCTGGTATTGGATATAACTACACAGATAAGGTTAGAAAGCATTCATACTAAAATCATATTAACATGTATAATTTTTATGTCTTGTGGCTATTCTTTTGAAACATAGTGTATTTTAACATTTATATACCCTATTCACTTCCATTGTAAGTGCCTTACAGTAACTGTGATTTATGCTTGTTTTAAATAAATGAGGAATGAGCTGAAATAATTGTTTGTGGTAATCGACATTATGCCTAATTGTTTATGCCGCGGTATATAGGCCTTTATCTGTACAGCTCTCAGTGGGCAAGACTGCTTAATGTTATTTACATGTAAGAGCGACAAAGAAACATTGAGTAATCTGAAATGAGAAATAACTTTTTAGGGAGCGTTGTTAAGCACAACTAAAGTGGGGTTTAGGCCAGGTCTACACTAATAAGTTAATTAATAAGAAAACGCATCTTTTTCTCTACGTTTTAGCCTTCTGTCCATGCTGAGACAGCATTTCTGACAGTGAAAACTGAGCTTTTAAAACACTCTCCAAACTGGATAACTTAAAGCCATCTTCACGTTCTAGTGTGGACTGGAAAAATGTAGATATCTGAAAACGATGATGTATTTGTTGTCATGTGATGCAGTCATGTGATCCATGCAACCCAAGACAATCAAGATGGGGCTCATGTTGTAGCGGAGTTGTTTTGCCTGCTACGCACTTTGATAGTGTTGTTAAAGATAAATGTTACTAGGGGGCCTGGGTAGCTCAGCGAGTAAAGACGCTGACTACAACCCTTGGAGTTGCGAGTTCAAATCCAGGGGTGCTGAGTGACTCCAGCCAGGTCTCCTAAGCAACCAAATTGGCCCGGTTGCTAGGGAGGGTAGAGTCACATGGGGTAACCTCCTCATGGTCACTATAATGTGGTCCGCTCTCAGTGGGGCACGTGGTGAGTTGTGCATGGATGCCGCAGAGAATAGCGTGAAGCCTCCACACGCACTATGTCTCTATGGTAACGCGCTCAACAAGCCACTTGATAAGATGCGTGGATTGATGGGATAAATGTTACTTTGTACAACCTTCTCATTGCATTCCTTCAAAGGCGAAGTGAAGTTTTCTCAGAATTGCTGTCTAGCAGCCAAACACGAGGACAATTGCGTTTTAGACAGTAACATAGAAAGACGATTTTTCGCATGTGCAGTAAGGGGATTAAGTGTTTTCATACATTATAGTGTGGATGAGAAACTTTTGGAAAGCGCTTGAAAATAGCAGTATGAGCTGAGAGTAGTAATTTTCAAATGTATCCGGAATAATGTGGACGTTGTTGTTAACGGTTGCCGAACAATGTTGCAACTTGACACTACTTTTCTATTTTATGTTGACTTTGAATGTGGCTCATACTATCAGAAATTAAAGCGGGAAGGACCTATTTATAACGTTAAATATACTGTTTTGAGTCTGTTACTGTTACTGTTTAGAGGTAGACTGATATATATCGGTTTTACCGATTAATCGGATTTCTGCAAAAATCTATGCCGATAGTTGGAGATTTTATTATTATTATTATTCCTCCGAGTTTCTCCTCCAGAGGATTCTACAGTTAGATTGACTTGTTTCTACAGTATAACAGCGGTCTCTGGAGCTGAAATGAAAACGATCACTGACACCTCGTGGGTCTTAATCTTTCATCATAGACTAAATTCATCCTTATTTTTAACATTACTTCAATGCATAATTTTGTTATTTTGATTACACTAATCAAGTGTTCCAAATCGAATCGAGGGCATGCAAAGAAAAATGAGAGTATATGGAAACATATATAATATCCAAAATAAGGAATGTATACAGAATCCTTCATCTGGTAAATATATAGGCTATAAAAAGCTAAATTTGATAAATACTTGAATATAGAGATTTCAAACAGAGCCAAGTCTAAAAATAAAATTCTAAAAATAAATAAGAATATTCCAGGCTTTTAACAGCTACAAAATCTTAGTTTTTCTGGTTTTTAGTGGGATTTTGGTTGCACAATTGTTCATTTTGGACTCTTGTAGCCTGTCACATTAAGAAAAGACTAAGATTTTTATTTTATTTTTTATTATGATTATTATTATTATTATTATTACATTCTATAAATTGCTTTTAAAAACTATCTGACAGAGTAATCAGTTATCGGCCTTTTCCACCACCTTAGTTATTGGTATCGGCAAAATCCACTGTCGGTCGACCTCTCTTACTGTTATTTATGTGTTAAATAATGTGAAGCTTTTTTCTTTTCTTTTTTGCATTGATGTCAGACCTTTCATTTGTTATTTATATAATATTATCATTTGGTTTTCATCAATCAAGTATCTTTCATTTCTGAAGTACTTAATTCACTGGGTTATATATAAAAAAAAATGTTAAAAACAAATAGGCACACAGGTGAATTTTGAGCAAATATAACTACTATTAATATGATATAAGATTACTCATACTGTGATTTTGCTTGACAACACCAGTGACAATCAAAATTACAATCTACCACCTTATGACAGCATGCAGTTTAAACAAATAAAAATTAGATTGGTACACTGACTCCTGCAGTGATCATATGCTAATTCTGACAATGATTTTTTTTTTTCTTGAAGGAATAGTGCACCCGGAAATGGAAATTTTGCCATCCTTGTGTTGTTTACAAACATGTATGATGCTCTTTCTTTCATGGAATGCAAAAGGAGAAATTTTTAATAATGTACTGGTCACTTTTTCCCATGCAATTACAATGAATGGGGACTGGTGCATTTGTGTAAGAAACAGACCAACATATCTGTACATTATTCAGAATTTCTCCTTTTGTGTTCCACAGAAGAAGGAAAGGCATACAGGTTTGGAGTATATTAGCAAATAATGACAGAATTGTAATTTTTGGGAGAACTATCTCTTTAATTTATGGTGTTTCGTGATGCTGTATCTCCCTCCTTCTTTTCTTCCATCAGACAAGGGCATGCAAATATGGAACGCTGGAATAGACAATAAAGATCCATTTATTTATTTTTTATCCAAGGTTTATGCCAGCGTTCTGAGTCTACACTCAACCCAGGATTGAACCTACTTCTAAGCGCCGTCTTTATCTTTGCCGGTAAAACCCAGTTTTTGAAAACCAATCCTCAAAACACCATTTTTTATAATGTGTTCTGTGAAAATCACCTATAGAAGAATCAAAAACATCCAACGTGTGCCACACGAGAGAGTTCCTGAATGCTTTGCAGATGTCACGCAGCTTTAGAAAGAATGGGTCTTATATAAAGTGACACATCTAGTGACAGAGGAGTTGACTCAAACTGCACTGTGATGTAGTCTTCAGTCACACTGTATGAAGGTTGCAGATATGGCACTGCTTAGAAATGCAATTGTGGGAGCCGTACACAGTACGCGGAGAGAGAATCTTGAATCACCATACGCACAAAGGACAAAGCTAGTTGTCATCCAAACATCCTTTTCTACCCCTAACAAGGCACATTTTTTGTTTAGTGTCAGTAGTTATTTCAGCTGGAAAGCAAGCAAAGGTCACTAGACAAAAACACAATGTGTATATTGAACATGTTCCCAAAGACCAAATCAGTCTCTACTCTCTACTATACATTTCAATAACAATCTTAACAACAGGAACATTAACAAGAGGGTCCAAAAGTCTGAGATCACATTGAAAATCCTGGGAAAATTTCAATTTAATTTAAACCTGGAAAATGACTGAATTACAAAAATGAAAAAGAACAGATCTGTCTGGGGAAAAGTAATTTCATTACCAAGTACAAGTACTTTGTAGGTGTTCCATCCGGCATTTTGAGTTTTCCGAAAAAATAAAAAAAAAAATCAACCTTTTCGAACTGTTCCTAGACCGTTGGTCCGATTCGCACAACATTTAACGTGTCATCTAGAGACCCTAATTACAAAAAGTAATCTTTTTTATTTTTTATTTTATTGTCAAATCATTTAGAATACATAAGCCAATTAATTTTTTTGCCAGTGGCCCAATTCACTTATCAACCTATCCCTTACAAAAATCGGGAGTTCATGGCAAACTTGCCGCAAATTCGCCACTGATTATTTTCACATGGAATTTAGCTTCATGGCAAACTTGCGGCAAATTATCCATTGTTGCCAAAGGTTTGCTGCTGGTTCACCATTACCGGTGAAGAGCTGCAAACTTCTGCCAAACATTTGCAGCGAATCACAAGTTTGAAAATAATGAGTAGCAAATTTGCTGTACATTTTTGCCAAGTTTGCAGCTAGTTTGTCAGAACTCTAGATTTTTTGTAAGGGATATCTTCTGAACGATTTGACGAATACAGATTATTTACTTTTGACACATACTTTGCTAGAAACACGTTTTAAGCAAGTACGTAAACACAGACATGAGTGCTTCACACAGATGTCAGCTAAAATGCCACCTTGTGGCTACGCTGAAAATGCAACACATACTTGCGTTGTGTTATGAATAGTGGTGTGACACATTTTGGAATGCAATACAAAGAAATTGAGTTTGCGTAGCTAAAACGTCTGCGTTTGCATACTTTCGTTATGTTATGAATTGCGATCAGACACATTTCGGAATGCAGTAATGTACGAAATCGAGCCTACGTAGCTTCAAATATATGCGTTCAACTGTACGCCTCTCTTTAACAAGCCACATGATTTGAGGTATCATACATCTCTGTAGTGCAGTCTTCAGATCTAGATCAAATGTTACAGCAGCGCAACCAATTTGTTTTTTTTTGTTTTTTTTTTTTTTTTTTTTTCTGAAACAAATGAAGCAAACCATTTATACCAGAGTGACAAGTGACTGGTGGCTGTAGTTGATATGCATTACATTTCATGTCATATTTACATTAAAGCAGCTTAGACAAAAAGCATGAAACATCTGTGGACAAGCGGATGAGGATATAGCGTGTAGTATGCAGTCTGGCATGCATAAAATGGCGTAACTAATCCTTAAAAAAACAAAGGTATTGTATACCTTACAAATTTGCATGCTTGCATTTCAAACTTCCAAACATTTCCATTAAACGCCCATCAAAAACATGAAAACCTACGCATCGGTGGTACCAACACACATAAACAGCTCGTTTTGTATGAGGCATGCATATATACAATATGTTCATGCCCATTCAACTCCATTCATGTGTATGCCCCAGAATGTATGCACACGTATGCAGTGTAAAGGTAAACAAAGAGACAGTCTGCTACATTGCTGCAAAATTGGAGGCACCTGCGTTCACTGACCTAAATCTGCATGGGAAGGCCACAGATGGCATAAATAAAACAGCCCTTTGCATTAAACGTGGGTCAACACTCATGCATGCACAGTATCCTAAATTCAGCATTGCATTCAGACTGCAGTGTGTGAGACATATTTAATTGAGGTATTCTCACTGAATATGCAGTTTTTGTTTATAAATGGCACCAGCTTTGTTTTAATGTAATATAGTAGGCTATACTGCCAATACTTTTCAAATGGAATACATTTAATTCATGGTAGACTTACTCAAAAAACTAAAACTGGAATATCTGGGCATGAAATGTGAGAGCTGAAAGAGGAAGCAACTAGCATATTTTTCTTTTTTTTCACTGATTTACATTATTTGGTAAGTTATTGGGTTTAGTGCCCTTAATAGATTTGTTTTTTTAACAAATCTATTAAGTAACTGACACAATTGCCATGTTCGGAATTGCGTACTACCATACTCTTACTATTTCAGCAGTATAGTATGAATACTGACCAAAAATACATGCTTGTTTTACTGTCTTCCATCTTACGTAACATAATGTTCATTTTTCATCACCCTTTGTGTACTTTTTGCATACAAAGTTAATAAAAATAAATAAATAAAAAAACTAGCAAGTTGGCGTTTGATTTCATGTTTACTAATGTTTAATGAAAGGAATGTTAACTTAATACATTTGGTACTTATTCGAATGAATGACTAGTTTATCAAAACATGCAATGAGTAATCCACAAGAAGTCATATTAGATTACCCTTAAAATGAAATTATTACATTACTGATTAAAATTTTTGTGTCATTTGTAATCAGTATCACATTTCACTTCAGAAGTAATCTACCCTACAGTGATTGTACATAATATCAGCTACACATTTTAACATGTCTTTCTTGAGTTATTATTTGATTGGACTACCGGAAATTAAGATATTCGCCACCTACAGGTGTATTCATGTAAACTACGAATCAGTGAAAAAATCGGCGAATGAATCAGGACAAATCTTCTTGGTGACTGGACTACCGAAAATTAAGATATTTATACACAAATTTCATTAAAAAATGCTAAACATACTTTTCATAGTTTTTATTATTTAAAATGATTTTGACACACATAATTAAACATGCAATGTTATAAGGTGACAGAAAAAAAGCAAATTACTATTTTATGTTTTTTATCGATATACTGCACTTACAGCAGTATAAAGTTAGTATTTCAATCTGAACATAGGCAATGACTTAAAAAAAAACAAAAAAAAAAACGTACATGTCGCCACCTATAGGTGTAATTATGTAAGCTACGAATCAGTGAATGAATCAGGACAAATCTTCTTGGTGATTGGACTACCGAAAATTAAGATAATTATACACAAATTTGATTAAAAAAATGCATACTTTTTTATTTCAAATGATACTGACACTCGCATAATTAAACATACAATGTTATAAGGTGATAGGAATGCAGCAAATTACTATTTGAATTATTTATCGATATACTGCACTAATTAAGCTAGTATTCCATTCTGAACAAAGCCAAGACTTGAAATAAATAAATAAAAACACAAAAGTTAAAAAAAAAACACACACACACACACACACACACACACACACACACACACACACACAAACGTACTGGTCACCACCTACAAGTGTAATCATTTAAACTGCAAATCAGTGAATGAATCGGAACAAATATTTTTGGTGATTGGACTACCGAAAATTAAGATATATTTATACACAAATTTGATTTAAAAAATGCAAAAAAATACTTTTTTAAATTTCAAATGACACACTTAATTAAACATGCAAGGAATGCAAAAAATTACTATTTGAATTTTTTATTAATATACTGCACTTATTAAGCAAGTATTTCATTCTGAATATAGCCAATGACTTGGAAAAAAAAAAAAAAAAAAAAAACACTTACTGGTCGCCACCTACATGTGTAATCATGTAAACTATGAATCAGTGAAAAAAATCAGTGGATGAATCAGGACGAATCTTCTTGGTGACTGGAATAAAAAGATTCAAGAAACTAAAATGAATACAACTAGTGTCCTAACAAGGTGCAATATATTAACGTGTTTTTGTCCTAACAGGCCACGATTATGACAAGCCATGTACAACCATGCATTTTGTCATACACTTTATATCTGTGGTGTCACTCTTGGTAGCACCACCCACAATGAAATCATCATCACACTCAACATAGCTATAAAATAGAGCGCAGCAGAGCCCACCCACTTTTTCAGTCGTCTTGGTTCCAGAAGTATTTTTCCCATTATTGTTTGTCACAGGGATTTCATAAAACCCTTCATTGAATAGTTCTAAGCCATGAACTAAACCAACAAGCTCCGAGTTGAATCACAACATTACAAATGTTGTATGTGAAAATTGGACAAAAAGTCAAAAGTAGTAGACTGTGTACTACATGAACTACAATCCCAAGAAGCATTGCGAATGATGTAATCAAAATAAAAACAATGGGAAATATAGAAGTACTGATTTTAAAGTTGTTGACTATAAGTATAGAATCAACAAATTTTAGAGTACAGTACACAGCCAATGAAATACACAGCCAATGAAATACAGAAGCATCAGTACAGTACAGTATGTATATATATATATATATATATATATATATATATATATATATAAACACCAATCAGCCTCAACATTAAAACCACCTACCTAATAGGTGCCCCTCACTGGATGTTTTTTTTTTTTTTTTTGCCACAATTCTGAGTAAATTCTAGGGACTGATGTGTGTGAATATCCCAGGAGATCAGCAGTTACAGAAATACTCAAACCAGCCCGTATGGCACCAAAAATTGTGTGGCAGCAGTGCAGTGCATAAAATCATGCAGATATGGGTCAGGAGCTTCAGTTAATTTTCACATCAACCATCTGAAAAGGGAAAAAAAAATGTATCTCAGTGATTTGGACCGTGGCATGATTGTTGGTGCCAGATGGGCAGGTTTGAATATTTCTGTAACTGCTGATCTCCTGGGATTTTCACACACAACAGTCTCTAGAATTTACTAATTGTAGTATACAGTATGTGTATATATGAATGTATTATAAACTCTGTTAATGTGCATGTTTAAGATTCAGATGGTAGATCAGTCAGTGCAAATAATTAATAGTACATACAGAAGGTGCTTTGGCACTGAATGAGGTAGAAATGGCAAATGACTGTTACAGTGAAAGATAATATACAGTCCAAACATCATGTTAAAGAGGTGTATTGATGCAAGTATAACAGGAGAAGTACAGTATGAAGCAAACAACAAAGTAATGTGCAACTGGTATGATAGTTTTTTTTTTTTTTTTGGTTTTTAGGGTTACATATTGTTTTTGATTTCTGTGTTCAGCAGGCTGACAGCTGAAGGGAAAAAGCTGTTTCTGAGTCTGCTGGTTCGACAGCGGAGACTCCTGTAGCATTTTCCAGATGGAAGAGGAGTAAACAGTTTGTGGTTAGGGTGAGGTGTCGCTGATGATACTTCTCAACCTTCATAAACAGCATTTATGATGAATGTCTCTGATGGAGGGAATTTGAGATCCAGTGATGTGTTGGGCAGTTTTCACCACTTGCTGGAGGGCTTTCTGATCCAGGACAGTGCAGTTACCATACCACACTGAGATACAGTTTGTTAGGATGCTTTCAATGGTGCAGCGGTAAACGTTTGCCAGGATCTGAGCAGACAGGTGAACTTTCCTTTTGAAATTTTTGAAAGGCCCAATCTCACACCCCACACCCACTCTGACCTTCACTTCACACAAACATCAACATCTCCTACAACCCCCCTCCTGTTACTCAACCTGCACTTAAGATCTGTGAAGAGGAGGTGTGCTGTGTCTTCCAAAACCAAAAGATAAGGAAAGCACAGGGCCCATATGGGACTTCACCCACTTGTCTAAAATCCTGTGCTAACCAGCTGGCCCCCATCTTCACACTGATCTTCAATAGTTCACTGGAGCAGTGTGAAGTCCCATGCTGCTTCAAACACTCAATCATCACTCCTGTCCCAAAGAAACCCAAAATCACAGGACTTAATGACTACAGACCTGTCGCTCTGACATCTGTGGTCATAAAGTCATTTGAGAGACTGGTGTTGGCCCACCATAAGGACATCACTGGACCCTTTCTATATCCCCCTCAATTTGCTTATCGAGCAAATAGGTCTGTGGATGATGCAGTCAACATGGGATTGCATCATATCCTGAAACATCTGGACAGACCAGGGACATATGCAAGGATCCTTTTTGTGGACTTAAGTTCGGCTTTCAACACCATAAATCTATTCTCCAGACTAAATTACACCAACTCTCTGTTCCCACATCTATCTGTCAGTGGATCACCAGCTTTCTTACGGACAGGCAGCAGCTAGTGAGACAGAGGAAATTCACTTCCAGCACATGTACAATCAGCACTGGTGCCCCCCAAGGATGTGTGCTCTCCCCACTAATCTTCTCCCTGTATTCAAATGACTGCAACACCCAAGACCCCTCTGTCAAGCTGCTGAAGTTTGCAGACGACATTCCTCATCCAAGATGATGATAAGTCTGTATACAGAAGGGAGGTTGAACGGCTGGCTCACTGGTGTAGTCAAAACAACATGGAGCTGAACACGCTCAAAACGGTGGAGATGATTGTGGACTTTAGGAGGAACACCCCAACATGGACCCCCCCATCACCACCATTCTAAACAGCACTGTGGCAGCAGTGGAGTCATTCAGGTTCCTGGGCACTACCATCTCACAGGATCTGAAGTAGGTGACCCACATTGACTCCATTGTGAAAAAGGCCCAGCAGAGGTTGTACTTCCTTCACCAGCTGAGGAAGTTCAAACTGCTACAGGCACTGCTGATACAGTTCTACTCAGCAGTCATTGAGTCTGTCCTCTGCACCTCAGTAACTGTCTGGTTTGGTGCAGCTACGAATTCGGATATCAGAAGACTACAAAGGACAGTTCGGACTGCTGAGAGGATTATTGGTTGCCCCCTGCCTCCACTTCAAGAACTATACACTTCCAGAGTGAGGAAAAGGACTGGAAAAATCACACTGGACCCCACTCACCCAGCCCACTACCTCTTTGAACTCTTAACTTCTGGTCGGTGCTACAGAGCACTGAGCACCAGAACCGTCAGGCACAGGAACAGTTTTTTTTCCCTCAGGCTATCCATCTCATGAACAGTTAAAACTGCCCCATTGAGCAATATTTATGTACAATACACAGCTTAGTCTATTTATATTTATTCAACATACCATACCTCTTCTGCCATTACATTTCCTTGCTTCTTTATATCACAGATTTGTATTTGTATATTGTACATACGTATATATATATATATATATATATATATATATTGTCTTATTGTGTTTTTCTATATATGTTTTATTTTCTATCCACTTTTTATTTTTTTTCTATTTTTATTTTTATTTTATTTTTTATTATTATTATCTCTGTCTTGTTGCTGTATTGTTTGTGCACTGCAAGCTTCTGTCACCAAGATAAATTCCTTGTATGTGTAAGCATACTTGGCAATAAAGCTGATTCTGATTCTGATTCTGATTCTGGCTTTGTTTGCCTCAACTCTCTGATTGGTGGATCTTTCTCAGCAGGATCATGGGTATTGTAGTTATTCAACACAATTTATGGTATTAAAGTTGAAATAATGCAGACTATAAACAGAAGCATATACCATCGATTAACAACCTCGAAGCTCACGGTAGGTCTGTTTTTAAAGGTTTATAAATTATCGCTAAAAAGCAATTCCTCTAGGATAAAACATTTATGGGATTAAGTTTGATAATGAAATGACTTGTCATTAGAACCTTGTTGCACCTTTTCAGATCACAGTGATTGGCATAGACATCTGTTTGTTTGCGGTTTGTTTACGTAAATTTATTCAAGTTTACATGACTTGAACACCTGCAGGTCTTGCATCGGTGCCCTTTATCAACAACCTTTGTCATGTCCACACCTGCTCTACATGTGCAATTTAAGCAACTCAGCAGCGCAGGTGGCCAACTTGCTGACCAGGGACAAAATGGGATAAGACAAGCTTTCACTAGGGTGTATGTAGCTTAATTCTGTTTTTTCTTAAATCAACTGCGAGGTGAAAATTGGTGTAGGTTAATCCTTATGCATTTATAATTATGGATGTTTCCATCAGAAAGCAAATGTAGGCAGGGATTATGCAAATGAATGCATAACAGACACATAATGAGATTTATTGCAACATCCTGCACCTGCTAGGGGTATGATTGTGCGATTATGCTCTGTATCAATATGTAAGGAAATGAATGCCAACCAGGCTTTTTTGAAAACATATCCGGTACAGGAAATTGTGAGGCTGTGACTGAACAAACATGCTTTTGTTGGCTTCTTATTTTAGGCCAGGACAAGTCTTATGGTTTTTAAAAAGTCATGCTTGCTCAAATGTCAGCATGGTGTTGTGACTATGCATAGAAAGACTTCGGACTGATTATGGAGCGTTTTGCGTATATGACACCTGCTTTACTGCCTCTGCGGTATTTCAAGCTCATAAACAAGTGCCCTGCCATTTAGAATCTGATCATAATTACAGTATAACACAGTAATGAGTAAACGTTCTGTGGCGTCTGCAGTTTAATTCATCCTGTTGGCAATCAAAGCATTTCTGTTCATGGTTTTGCACTGCAGCAAATACTAGACCAAGGGTCTCATTAACTAATCAATTTGTAAGTTTTTACTAATGTGAGCAGAAAGATTCCCATGCAAAATTTGAGCTGGATTCACAACAGGTGTGTACGCACAAAAATTTATTACTCAAAAATAGCACCACTTAGTTTATTACATTTTGAAAATAATGGCTTAACATATTATAGAGCCATATGAAATCAGTTAATTAATTAATCAAATTAATCTCATTTAATTGAATACATATATATTTGCTAAGAAAGCCCCTCAAATAACAATATTCTAATATATAATGATTAAATAATTATAAATAGTTATATTTAAATAATGATAAATAATATATATATATTATAAAAATAATGATACAGAAATAATACATTATTTTGGCACACAAGTGAAGCATTACAAAAGACAATACAAAAAGTGGCTTTAAAATGCAATATATTGTTTATTTCCATATTATTGAACATACTGTAAGCCTATCATTAGCCTACAATTTACAGCAATCCATTTTGCAATTGAATTTATAAATCAGTCTCAGATTTATTATAAGGGCTTGTCTAAGGACGCGTCAATGTACACCTGCATCAGACGGATGCTTTTGGAGTGCCTTGGTTGCGTTGCATCTTAAACATACCGTTTTTAGTTCACTGTATCAAGTTAACAAAGTTTGAAACTTAGAAAAACATGTCTTGTGATCCCTGCCTTCGAATTTGTGCTCCATCAAGGTGTGTTTGAACGCAAGAACATGTTCTCGTGTTGTCAGCCCTCGGTCTGTATAAGATGCGGGTTGCCTATACAGCAAGTTTTGCTTACTGCCCCCTGGAGAAATCAGGTGGTACTCCAAGCATAAATTGCTCAGATATAAGGAATATTCCTTATTGTGGTCCGGGTAAATGATTAATTGTGTTAATTTTGTTAACGCGCCATTTTTTGTATAAATAATCGCACCAAATTAACATGTTAAATCGACAGCCCTAATATACAGCTCAGGAAAAAATTAAGTGACCACAGCTAAATAATCAGTTTCACTGGATTTACTATTTACAGGTATAGGTGTGGATGGAGGACCACATTGTGTTAAATAAATGCTCTAAATGACAATATTTGTATTTGGAATTTGGGAAAAAAAATGTCAGTCCTTTATAGAATAAAAAAAAAAAATTCATTTTACGCACACATACTAGAAATAGTAAATCTCTTTTCTTTTTTTTTTCCAGAGCTGTATATAAATATATATATTTGTATATTTGTAGTTCTAATGTAGTAACATAACTAAATGCAGGCATGAAACTCTGCATAGCGCAAACTTGTTATCTTTTAGCCAATCAGTTCGCTAACATGTGATATGTCAAGCCAATCATTTAACATGGTATAAGCTAATAGGTCCTTTGACATGCAATCGAATAGCCAATCAACTTGAGTTTTCTCTAAAACCCTCCTCCACCCCAGCTTCACTTGTCTAGATATTCTACATAGGGATTGTATTGATGTCTAAATGTGCAGCAGTATGTCGTACATGCTTGATGTTGCATGTCTTGTGTTTGTTTAGTTTTTGCAGCAGCATGTCTACATGCTTTACTCAATATGTCTGTGTATTTTGTAGCAGTAGCAAGTTACCATTCTTGCTCTACAGCAGCATAGCAGATCTGATCTGCCAGTACCAACATCCTATCAATATGTCATACCCACATTAACATGCTAAATCTTTCTGAGAGTGGTCATGTTTATCTTAATTAAAAAATTAAAAAATAAAACTTATTGATGAATCATGACTTCTGAGAGTCTTAGTCTTACTAGCACTGTACATTATCTTTTCATTAACTTTCATATAATATAAAGATCAAAAGCAATAGGGACCTGTAATTCATCCTCCTGCGTGGCCATGAAACAACTACAAGCACTAAAAGAGAGAATGAGCTTCGGGTAATTTCATCCACTCTAGCCTTGAGTGTCTGCGGAGAAGTACATTTCACGGTATGTCACCCCCTTCAGTCCACAGATACAATAAAACACCAGAGCTTTCAGAACCTGACAGCATCAGGAAGACGCTAAAAGCCAGCCACGTTGTTTCCCTGTACGTTTAAGAAAAGTAGTTAAATCATGGATCAATAAGAGTCAAGTTAGTTCCCATTAAAACACAGACCTCGAAACTAGATTTGTAAATTTTCCGAAGAAGCCATGAGTGGTACTTGAACCACTCATTAGCCAACTTTCCAACACAATTCTAAGGTGTTCTCTGTTGTTGCTTAGTGGCTCAAGTCAATAGAGTCCACACGCAAATTAATATAATATTCTGGTCCCTAAATATGGCTCCGGCCCCTCCAACAAAGTAAGTCTTTGGGAAAGTTTTTGCCCGTTTTGTTGCTAAGTTCAGGATTCCCACACTTTTTGACCAATGAATTACCATGACTTGTCCATGACATTTCTGATAGTTTCCAATTACTAAAAAAGGATTCAGACTGATTTGCTAATGAATCATTCAAAGAGATTTGTAAATGGTGTTAGGAATTAACCAACTAAAAGTAGCAACACTACTAACTAAATACAATTTTTCAGTAGCCTGACAGTAGTTTAGCGAATTTAACAATAGTGTAGCTTTTTCAATAAGTAGCGACACAATATCGATTATTTTTTTTCACATTGTATTTTGTCACACAGTTCTATATCCGAGCAAATCGAGACAGTAATCAAACATGCTTACCATCCTAAAACTGTTTTCTCCTTCTTATGCAATGCTAGGGAATTTACAGCTGCATACCTAATCGCACTAATTTATACCATTTTGTAGTGTACGTACTGTGAGTGGTGTATTTGCACTGAAAATGCAACGAAAAGATGAGTATGAGCACCTGACTAATGTACTTCAACGTAAAAATGGATTGTCGAACGTTGAACAATTCATGCACTCAGTGGTCGGTGCTTGCCCTATGTAGAGGAAAGGGTGGACTTACTTGGCCGCGATCCTGGTCTGACAAAACGATTGTTATAAAAGGTGACTATGGCAACTACCGAAACTTCTGTGAAGACAGCAACTTGTAAACACAGGTTCAACCATCACCCCACACTGTGTGAATATGTATGTTATTGGCTAATGCGCTAAAGCTAATGGCAACAAATCGCATGCATTTGTAAAACAGCGAATGTTTCCGTGAAAGTTTTTATACTTTTATAAAGGCACTTAGATTAATTCTTCTGTTAAAACCCATGTATTATTGGAGTTGTTTTAATCATCATTTTTACAGTCGTTTTAGGGTTTGTTGACATTACATCGTCATGGCCATGAAGTTGTAAAATTGGCTATAACTTTACAGAGAAAAGGTTAGTAGGCAGTTAGTAGTTATCAGACTAAAATCATGTTAACACACATATTGTTTACATCTTATGACTATACTTTTGAAACAGTGAGTATTTTAATGTTTACGGATTGGCCACATTCACTTCCATCCACTTCCATTTTTTTTTTTTTTTTTTTTTTTTTTTAAAGGAGGGACGAGTCGAAATAAATGTTTGTGGTAATCAACATAATGTCACAAAAGCTGTCAATTAAGCTTAACTTGTATTGAACCCGGAATATTCCTTTAAATTGAATTAAATAGAATTTTGTTTATTATATATCAAATTAATTATCAATTTAATAGTAATATTAGTAAAAAGTCAGCAACTTTTTGTTAGTAGCTTGTAATGTAGCTAACTTTTTAAAAAGAGCAGCTGGACTCAAAACAACAATTTGCTCACAAATCTGGCATCAATGTGTGACTTGTGAGTATTTTGCAATGCAATCTCTACACAAGAACAATATCTATCCAAAGAAATAGTTTAGACAAGAAAAATGTACATTCACCATGGAAATTTCCATAGCTTTAAGACTTAATTCACAATGAGTACAAGTTGATTTTCCACTGTAAAATATATGTTTGCTTCTTTTAAGCATATCCTTTTACTATATTTTCTTAGACTTCTCTGAAAACAAGACTTACTATCTTATTTTAACTTCTCAATAAATCTTGTTCTACGGATGTTTGGAAAAAACACAAAACATACACTTGCAATGTATACAGTATGCAGGTCTTTTCAAGAAGTATCATTCAGCCTAGCTGTCTCTGCATGGGGTATCCTCCAGTCAGAGTATTAACAGATCCGTAGTGCCTGAGTCTCACCCCTCATCAGCAAAATCCCACAAGAGTCTATCAGTGATATGTTTGCCGCTCTAATCTGTTTGCCGCTGTCTTACGTTCACAGTCACTGATGAAAAACACCCCCAAGGCCTCCCTGAGTTAAAGACTCGCTGTCTGAACCCTTCAGTTGCATTGTTTTCACCACACAGGGGCACAGACAGACTCTTTTTACTGTATCACTGGCGCAGGTGGATAAGTAGGCCACTTCAAGAGAAATAAAAAAATGAAGGAAAGACATAGACACAAGGGAAGGAAGAAAGATCAACCTGGATTTTGGGCTATTCTAGCTTCGCTCACTTCTCCTTGATGTTTTCTTTTAAGGGAAATGAGTTCTTCAGTTGTGTTGCAGATTCCTAGCGATGTTCTTCAGTATAATTTACAAAAGTACAGCACATGTATACAAAGGATGTAGAGTCAAGTGTTGGGGAAGCCACTTTGAAACTGTAGCTTACTAAGCTACAAGCTACTCATAATTTAAAAGCATTAAGCTACACTACTAGCTAATAACAAAAAGTAGCTAACTACAATAGCTAGGTTTCCATCCACATATTTCTATGCAAATTTTTGGGATATTGCATAAATATGCTGGATTGAAACACCAAGATGCTAATAAAATCTCCAAAAATGTGTATAAAAAACATACAAACTCGTTTGAGGTGGATATATATATATACTATTTGTTGAGAAAAAAGTAGCTCTAGTAAAAGCTAAAAGAGCTGGCCTACTGCCGTGCTACTGAAAAATGTAAAGTTAGTACAGTTAGTCACTACTTTTAGTTAGTTATTCTACCACTCTGATAAAGACAAGGGTTAGGTGTTAGGGTTAGTGTCCGTTGATATGGTTACATTTTTCCACTGTTAATCAGGATTTGAATAGACTGAATGAGCAAGTGTCCAATCGTGAGTCACCACATCACTTCCATGCCGTTCCACCAGAATGGATATTTGTCCTAATTACGGTTTGCTAACTGAGACATCTTGCTGAGAAATACAGGCGTGAAACAGTATGTAATTGTACCATAACGAACTGTGAAAGCATTTACGTGAAAATGCAACTGGAACTATTACTCATCTTTCACAGAACCGTTTGGCCTGAAGGTGGAAAAGCTCTTTTACAATGCATGCAAGATATACATTTTATCAGCACTTGCGTTGGGAATCCAACCCATGATTTTCTACCAGTTTTAACTATAGGAACTACAAAGGAGCTACAAAGAGTGTAGCCATATCCGCTGAATAAAATGAATGTTAGCACCATTTATTGTGCGATAATAGATGATAGTTGCTTTCATCATGAATGTGCAACTGGCAGCCATCCTGGCAGCCACATTTTTATTCAGTCAGGTTTAACAGTTTCCACTTTAAAAAAATTTAGTGAGCGGGGAAGCTATTGGAGGCCACGTGCAGCTAATGAATTTTGGTCACCATCCAGTGGAGATACTCTCTATGGTCCTATCTGATTTTCAGAGTCAAAGACTCAGTTCTGTTTTCAAAAAAGTGAAAAATAAATGGGTATAAGCACAGAATGTGTCCCCCCAGAAAATCTAAGAGTATCTTTCTGCATTTCGCAAGACAACAAGGAACACCCACTTCACGACACGCCCACTACACGTAAAGAACTTTTCAAATTCTATCACTGTATGATTCATATACTCTTAACTCTTTAAATATGACTAAGAATAACATTTAAATTATGTCACATATCATATTATTAAACCAAAAATATAAATGGTAAACTGAACTTACTTGTTTATTAGTGATATTTTGTGGAAGTGCTCTGTTTTTTCTGAAGGTGTTTGTACAATTTCTTCTTGTAAAATAATAAAAAAAAAAAAAAAAAAAAAAAAAAGATATAAATGGTCAAATAAATATTTCTCTGTTCTGTTTTCTTCAGTTAGCTCACAAGCTAATCGGCTAGCCTATTAGCATATACTGCAAGCTTCTCCTCTTCATTTTCATCACATTTCTCCTCACTGTCACCACCTAGTGATACGGTGGTCTGATTGTGTTCAAAATAACTTTTAATTTGTGGTATCTTTCATGATTTTACAAACTTTTTTCATCTTTTAAATATTTGTGGTTATGGTTAGGTTTAGAGTTATGGATAGATGAAGGTGTAGGGTTGCTGCGGGACTCCAAATAAACACAACATACAGTGTATGAATGAGGCAACCAACTGTTCGAAGACTTCAGGATTTTGCTGGTTATTTGGAGAGGGCGTGTCTTGTAGTAGTCTTGCAGGATGCAGACAGACCCCTCTCAGAAAATCCCCTCCTGCACTCAAAATAAAACACTAAATAAAAATCTCAAAAACGAAACTCAAATTCAAATGCAATTCTAGCACATCCTCATTTCATTCGAACTCCACCTCAATTTTATACTATTTGGTGCACCATCAACCCTCCAGTAAATATCAAACATTCATAAATTCACCCCCGCCTGCCCACCCCCTCCTTGTTGTTGCCATGGAGATGTTATGTTATGAACATAACGAGACAGACAAGCACGAACAATCTCTCCTCTACAGCAATGTCAAAGAGTTTTGTACCTTCATGCCGAAACCCCCAAGAACAGACTTTGCAACATAAATGGTTCACAAGGGCGATAGTTGTTGGCTTTTAGTCTTCGTGGCTGCGAGTTTAAGTGCGAGACTGCCTTTACTGCACACTCAATGCTCAGGGACACCCCATTAAAGTACATTCCACATACAGTGCATCCGGAAAGTATTCACAGCGCTTCACTTTTTCCACATTTTGTTATGTTACAGCCTTATTCCAAAATGGATTAAATTCATTATTTTCCTCAAAATTCTACAAACAATACCCCATAATGACAATGTGAAAGAAGTTTGTTTGAAATCTTTGCAAATTTATTAAAAATAATAAAACAAAACAAATCACATGTACATAAGTATTCACAGCCTTTGCTCAATACTTTGTTGAAGCACCTTTGGCACCAATTACAGCCTCAAGTCTTTTTGAGTATGATGCTACAAGCTTGGCACACCTATTTTTGGGCAGTTTCTCCCATTCTTCTTTGCAGGACCTCTCAAGCTCCATCAGGTTGGATGGGGAGCGTCAGTGCACAGCCATTTTCAGATCTCTCCAGAGATGTTCAATCGGGTTCAAGTCTGGGCTCTGGCTGGGCCACTCAAGGACATTCACAGAGTTGTCCCGGAGCCACTCCTTTGTTATCTTGGCTGTGTGCTTAGGGTCATTGTCCTGTTGGAAGATGAATCTTCGCCCCAGTCTGAGGTCCAGAGCACTCTGGAGCAGGTTTTCATCAAGGATGTCTCTGTACATTGCTGCATTCATCTTTCCCTCGATCCTGACTTGTCTCCCAGTTCCTGCCGCTGAAAAACATCCCCACAGCATGATGCTGCCACCACCATGCTTCACTGTAGGGATGGTATTGGCCAGGTGATGAGCGGTGCCTGGTTTCCTCCAGACATGACGCTTGTCATTCAGGCCAAAGAGTTCAATCTTTGTTTCTCATGGTCTGAGAGTCCTTCAGGTGCCTTTTGGCAAACTCCAGGCGGGCTGTCATGTGCCTTTTACTGAGGAGTGGCTTCCGTCTGGCCACTCTACCATACAGGCCTGATTGGTGGAGTGCTGCAGAGATGGTTGTTCTTCTGGAAGGTTCTCCTCTCTCCACAGAGAAATGCTGGAGCTCTGTCAGAGTAACCATCGGGTTCTTGGTCACCTCCCTGACTATGGCCCTTCTCCCCAGATTGCTCAGTTTGGCCGGGCGGCCAGCTCTAGGAAGAGTCCTGGTGGTTCCAAACTTCTTCCATTTATGGATGATGGAGGCCACTGTGCTCACTGGGACCTTCAATGCTGCAGAAATGTTTCTGTACCCTTCCCCAGATCTGTGCCTCGATACAATCCTGTCTCGGAGGTCTACAGACAATTCCTTGGACTTTATGGCTTGGTTTGTGGTCTGACATGCACTGTTAACTGTGAGACCTTATATAGACAGGTGTGTGCCTTTCCAAATCATGTCCAATCAACTGAATTTACCATAGGTGGACTCCAATCAAGTTGTAGAAACATCTCAAGGATGATCAGTGGAAACAGGATGCACCTGAGCTCAATTTGAGTGTCATGGCAAAGGCTGTGAATACTTATGTACATGTGATTTTTTTTCGTTTTTTATTTTTAATAAATTTGCAAAGATTTCAAACAAACTTCTTTCACATTGTCATTATGGGGTATTGTCTGTAGAATTTTGAGGAAAATAATGAATTTAATCCATTTTGGAATAAGGCTGTAACATAACAAAATGTGGAAAAAGTGAAGTGCTGTGAATACTTTCCGGATGCACTGTATTTCTAAAATAATGTTATTTATGTAAAAAACAGTACATTTAAAACATGAATTATGTTCATATATACATCTATTTGCGTTTCTGTGACATTTGAAGGGTGTGCAATGTAAGGGAGAAATATGTGGTGCTGAGTATTTCTATGTCCCTTCGGCTCCACCGTAGTCCTTCGGCCAATCGGCTTCGCCGGGGTCCCTCATCCCTCCAGCTCCACCTTGGTCAGTCGGCCACCTAGCTCCGCCTGAGCTCTCCAATTCCACAGCTACGCTTCGTCAATCTGAACCTGCGGCTCCACCAGGGACCTCCTTCCCTACGGCTCCACCTTGGAACTCAGTCCCACCGGCTCTGCCTCAGTCCTCCAATCCCCCAGCTCCACCTCGGTCCTCCGAGCCTTGGGCGCTACCTCGGTTCTCCGAACCTCTGGCTCCACCATGGTCCTTCGAGCCGTCGGCTAATCTCCGGGCACCAAGTTCCCTGGTGTTGCCCCTCAAGTCTCTCACGGCCCCGCCTACAATGACTCTGCCCCTCGAGCCTCTCAGGACCCCACTTTCCATTGACTCTGCCAGGCCACGCCCCACACCATGTCTTGCCTAGCCACGCTTCAAGTGGAGGAGTGGTGGTGGCGTAGTGGACTAAAGCACTGAACTGGTAAGCAAAAGGTTGTTGGTTCAATCCCCACAGCCACCACCACTGTGTCCTTGAGCAAGGCACTTAACTTCAGGTTGCTCCAGGAGGATTGTCCCTGTAATAAGGGCACTATAAGTTGCTTTGGATAAAAGCATCTGCCAAATGCATAAAAAAAAAAAAAAAAAAAGAAGCTTCAAGACCCCCCAGCTCTCTACAGAACTTTGAGTTTATGCCATGTTTTATGTGTTTGTTCATGTGTTGGGGCGTCAGGAGCCGCCCCTTTGTCCATTGTCTGGTATTGTTTGTGAATGTAAATTTGTTGGTGTACAGCGTTCCATGTTTTGTTTCATAGTCAAGCCAAGTTATGTCAAGTCAAGTTTAGTCAAGTCATTCATGTTTATGTTTGTTTTGTTCACGTTTGAAGTTATGGTTTTTGGATCTCACTTTCGTTAATAAAACTGCACTTGGGTTTTACACTTCATTGTTGTCTTCGTGAAAACTGACACTTCAAAACAATTTATAATTCAAAATTTTGACAAATAATAGTTTGATAATGTCTAAATATATAACCAAATGCATATCTTTTGTTAAAATATAAAATTAGGTTACAACAAGCCATCGGACTACACAGTAGGTGGCTATAGTCATCTGCTGGCTGTTTCTGGCATGACATGGTTTTCAAGTAAAGTTGCAATCATGCAAAGTTGCAATTATGCAATCTGCCTCCAATTTATGTCAAATTCACATATTTTCTTCATGTTACAACAGCAAATACCAAAGGGAGATGCCCTTTTCAATATCATAGGAGTGTTAAGAATGTTTTTGTTTGTAGTTGAACTGTTTTGGCAACAGAGCACCTTAAAAATGTGTCGCTCATTGCGCAAGCCACATGGAACAGCGTGGATACGTTCTGTGTGAATGGCCCTTTAAAAATAGTCAAACTTTTTAAAAAGACTCTCAAGACCCCTGCCTTCCATTCAGTTATGTCGCACTCCATCTAGCTGATCTTTAACAAAAGAACGAGACCTGTGTGAATGACCCCTAAGAAACGACTGATCGGACATGATTTTAAATCAGCCTAATTATACAGGATTTCCTGAAGACCTTATTATTCGCTCAGACAACTCAATGACAAGTAGATTCTTAAAATATGTAGGTTTGAACATCTCTAGTTTGAATTCATAAGCGCTCCAGGTCTGATGGAGGCTCAAAGGCTAACAGATGACCTGAGAGGGTAACATATCAGGGTGGATCCATCTATAAAATTCAAGCCTTGTCTTCCCCCAGCCACTGACAAGCCAAGAAAACTGGAAAACACATTTGAATTAATAGACGCTACAAAGAACTACAATATTCATATCTAAGGCTATAAAGTGCAACAGTGACTGCCCACTTTTTCAGCAGCCTTGGTTCTGGAAGTGTTTTGTTTTTTGCTTTGTTTTTTGTTTTTTACATTTATTTTCTTCATATGGATAAAAAATAAAATAAAATAAATCTTTATCTTTAATAAAGTCCTAAGAGTTTGAACCTATTAATCAAATCGACGAACTCCGAGATTAATCACAACATTGCAAAATTTGATTTGAAGCAACAACAACAACAAATAAAAGTATTTGAAAATTAAAAAAAAAAAAAAAAGGAAAAAGGTATAAGATTGTACTAAATTTTTTTATTTTCAGGATTTAATTATTTTACATAACATCATAAATAAAAAATGGCAGTACAAATTAAAACTGAATTGTAGTCATTGATTATACGTATAAAAACAATATATAAATTATACGTTTTATTTCAAAATAACCAGATTTGTTAATTAAGTTGTTTTGGAGTGTAGGGAGACTGACACGATTATGCTATTCTCAATGCCTTATGGGTGGTCACATAGGCAGCATCTTCTCTGATTGCTGGATCTCTCATTGGGATTATGGGTAGTGTAGTTTGTGTGTGTGTGTGTGTACGTGTTTTCTTAAATATGTTATAATTACACCGACTTGAGGCTTCTAAAGAAGCTTATACCATAATTTTACACTCCTATACAGACTTTTTTACTTACAAACCCTATTGAAATGCTCTTTTAGCATTGCAAATATCTGTTGGAGGAAGTGTTGGAAATAAAAAAGGTCTGGTGGGCATGTTGCTCATTTGTAAAGAGGCTGGGTTTCGATTTGCCCTCGCAGACCTTGACTTCTCACTTTGAGTATAGCAGCAAATCCTCAGAGACACACCCACTGTCAGCTCCAATCAGCACTTACTGATGATGACTATGGCAAAAAAGTGTAGCCACAGATCGTTCAATGGCACAAAAAAGCTTCCTCATTTAATATTCATGCAACACTCTGGCATCATTGAATATTCATTGGCATGGCACTCGAGTCCACAACAAATGACCAAAACTTCACCTTTCCTATATGGATCTGGAAATTCTATCAGTACCTGTGAGGTCTATATGGTAATTATAGTTTGAATTAAGCACTATGTGCTACACTTGACACAAACAGTTTATTTCTAATTCACTCTGTTTTAATAAAGCAATGCATTCAGGCCCTTTTCGTGCCATTTCTGCAAAATATAACACTATATCCAATGTGTCCTTGAATTAATGTCTTTGAATTAGATGGGAGGTTTATGAGAACACTGATATAGGAACAGTTTTTTTCACTTCGTAAATAAGACATCAAGGTTTGGCTGGTTAGCATGGCCAGTTAACCAAGGTTAGCATGCCCCCCTGCTGGTAGAAGTAGTAACTACCATCTGGTTCCAACTGCGCCAGCCAAGCAACTGCCTTTGAGATGAATGGTACTGTTAAGGCTAACAGATAGCTCTCCAGATGTTATAAACCTATGTATTCATATACAGCTTAGATTATAAGACCCAAAAGGAACTGATGCCAGTTCAGATTTTGAAATGAGTAAAGCGTCACCTGCTTCTGTCAGCTATCACTTCCCAGACCTCACACCCAATGAGGAAATGCCTCCAGCAGTACAGATGTTAGCATAAAATCAACAGACTGCAGAGAGAGCTTCCCGTCTTCAAACACTCAAAGCATGGCAAAAAAACAGGGTTTGTTTGAAGATTGCTTGGAAGACTGTCTTCAGAGGACTGTTACTTATAGAGATGCAGCGATGGGAGTATGGTGACTAATAAACTGGCTGAAGTTTTTTTTTTTAGTCCTTTGTGTGACAGTTATGTTGCCGGAACTGTTATTGAGAATGCCTGTAAATCCGGTAAAGTCTATGGGTAACACTTTACAATAATGTTGTATTTGTTAACATTAGTTACCTACATTAGCTAACATGAACTAAAAATGAACAATACTTTTACAGCATTTATTAATCTTGATTAATGTTAATTTGTACATGTAAATGTTTACATGTACAAAACATTAATCAAGATTAATAAATGCTGTAAAATTATTGTTCATTCTTAGTTCATGTTAGCTATATATTCCATATACTACATATACACTATATAGATTATAACTATAACACTATATATATATATATATATATATATATATATATATATATATATATATATATATATATATCTTTTGTATGCTATCTGTCAGCACAAAAAAAAAAAAAAAACTATTTTATTTACTAACCACCAACAATCCTGATTAATCCAGTTAAGATGCTATCTGCACTGGTAAATCTGAATCAGAATCAGAATCAGCTTTATTGCCAGGTATGCTTACACTTACAAGGAATTTGTCTTGGTGACAGGAGCTTCCAGTGCACAAGAATACAATACAGCAACAAGACAGAGATAATAATAATAATAATAATAATAATAATATATATATATATATATATATATATATATATATATATATATATATATATATATATATAAATAAAAATTGAATAAAATAAAAATTGAATAGATAATAAAGTATATATAGAATACACAATAAGAGAGTATATATATACATATATGTACATATATACACACACACACATATAAACACATACATACATATATATACGTACACACATACACATACGTAGTGCAAATCTAAATACAAACCTGTTATATACAGTGCAAGAGAATATAATGGCAGAAGAGGTAGGATGTGTTGGATAAATATAAAAAGACTAAACTGTGAATTGCACATAATTATTGCTCAATGGGGCAGTTTTAACTGTTCATGAGATGGATAGCCTGAGGAAAAAAAAAAAAAAAACTGTTCCTGTGCCTGACAGTTCTAATGCTCAGAGCTCTGAAGCGGCGACCAGAAGGCAACACTTCAAAAAGGTAGTGTGCAAGATGAGTGGGGTCCAGAATGATTTTTCCAGCCCTTTTCCTCATTCTGAAAATGTACAGTTCTTGAGGGGAGGGCAGGGGGCAACCAATAATCCTCTCAGCAGTCCGAACTGTCCTTTATAGTCTTCTGATGTCTGATTTCGTAGCTGAACCAAACCAGACAGTTATTGAAGTGCAGAGGACAGACTCAATGATTGCTGAGTAGAACTGTATCAGCAGCGCCTGTGGCAGGTTGAACTATCTCAACTGGTGAAGGAAGTACAACCTCTGCTGGGCCTTTTTCACAATGGAGTCAATGTGAGTCTCCCACTTCAGGTCCTGTGAGATGGCAGTGCCCAGGAACCTGAATGACTCCACTGCTGCCACTGTGCTGTATAGAATGGTAAGGGGGGACAGTGTTGGGGTGTTCAACAATCATCTCCACCGTTTTGAGTGTGTTCAGCTCCAGGCTGTTTTGACTGCACCAGACAGCCAGCGGATCAACCTCCCTTCTGTATGCAGACTCATTGTCAGCTTGGATGAGGCCGATGACAGTGGTGTCATCTACAAACTTCAGGAGCTAGACAGAGGGGTCCTTGGCAATGAAGTTATTTGTGTACAGGGAGAAGAGTAGTGGGGAGAGCACACATCCTTGGGGGGCACCAGTGCTGTTTGTACATGTGCTGAAAGTGAATTTCCCATCTCACAAGCTGCTGCCTGTCCGTCAGAAAGCTGGCGATCCACTAACAGATAGATGTGGGAACAGAGAGTTGGTGTAATTTAGTCTGGAGAATAGATTGATGGTGTTGAAAGCCGAACTGAAGTCCACAAAAAGGATCCTTGCATAGGTCCCTGGTCTGTCCAGATGTTGCAGTATATGATGCAATCCCATGTTGACTGCATCATCCACAGACCTGTTTGCTCGATAAGCAAATTGAAGGGGATCTAGAAAGGGTTAAGTGATGTCCTTAAGGTGGGCCAACACCAGTCTCTCAAATGATTTCATGACCACAGACATCAGGGTGATGGGTCTATAGTCATTAAGTCCTGTGATTTTTGGTTTCTTTGGGAAAGGAATGATGAATGAGCGTTTGAAGCAGCATGGGACTTCACACTGCTCCAGTGATCTATTGAAGATCAGTGTGAAGATGGGGGCCAGCTGGCTAGCACTGGATCGAATGCCATCTGGGCCCTGTGCTTTCCTTGTCTTTTGTTTTCTGAAGACACGGCACATCTCTTCTTCACAGATCTTAGAAGAGGTTGAGTAGCAGGAGGGGGGTGGAGGGGGGTTGCAGGGGGTGTTTGTTTTTGTGTGAGGTAAAGGTCAGTGCGGGTGTGGGGTGTGAGATTGGGCATTTCAAATCTATAGCAGAACACATTCAAGTTGTCAGTTGTCAAGTTTTTGGTTCCCTACAGGGTAGGAGTCTTGTAGTTAGTAGTTGTTTTAGGCTCTCCACACTGATGTAGGGTCATTAGCTGTCACTGTCAGACCAACCCTCAAAAAGTTTTATTAGATTTATTACTAAAACAAGGATGAAAAAAATGCCAAATGAGTATGAAAAATACATATTCTTTATTTCAAGAAATATTATCCAAAACAAGTGTTACTATCTTATGTAATGTTGTTTCTCATGTCATTTGAACTTGTTTTAATGATGTTCAGAGTGTTTACTTGAAAACAAGACAAAAAAAAAAAAAAAAAAAATATATATATATATATATATATATATATATATATATATATATATATATTTTTTTTTTTTTTTTTTTTTAAGTGTAAGTAACTGTTGTATTCTGTACAATTAGTACATTAGATTAACATGTCCATTTACATTTAGTCATTTAGAAGATAATGATGTCAATCATATTGAATAGATATAGATGTTAGTAATACATTGGCCCTTATTCATGAAGCATGAGAACAAATTTGTGTGAAACATTTGCAAAACCATTCTAACATTTCAATTCAATGCATCTATTTTTTTTAAAACAAACATTTAGAAATTCATTATTTTTTTTCCCCATTTCCATTGTCTGATTGCATAGTACAAAAAAGCACACATACACCTTAAAAAAGTGCTCATAATAAATAAATAAGTACTTGCCATACTGCATCATACTGTAATATACCATAGTATCAGTATAGATTTGTGATATAACGTGAACAATTCAGCTACAATCCAACCCCGCTCAATAAGATCTTTTTTTTTTCATGCTAGATATTTTTAAAAGATTACCCTAGTGCAGATTACTCATATTTAATGGAAAGGCCTTGAGCTGAGACTATTTTGTTGCAGTGTGTGCAAAAATCAACCTATCAGTCATAAAGCAGGGAAAACCACACTGACAACACGTTAGAGAAAGACAGTAATGTTGCCGAAGGTATTTGCTCCTCCATCTGGACAGAATCACTATCAGTTGTCAATGACAGCAGTAATTCAGATCTAAATAATCACTTGTTTACTTTAATTACAAACAATTGTTAAAGAAAATAGAGAAAATTTATGAAAATACTGTCATCATTTGCTCACCTTCAATGATGTGCCCATACTATATTATTTTCTTTAATTCATGAAACACACAAATAAACACACACATACACACACACACACACACACACACAATATATATATTTGTTTAACCTGCTGTTTTTCATTCAACAGAAGTGGATGGTGATTTATAATGTCAAATAACAAAAAAGAAAAAAAAAACATCATTAAAGTAGTCCTTGTACAACATGCATGCTATATTCCACGCTTCTGAAGTCGTAAGATAGCCTTGTGTGAAGAAACAGAACAAAAACCATTGGTTGTAGCATGTCACATGACTGATATAAATGCGGCAAGTTTGAAGAATGCGACAACAAAAGAGATTTGAGAGCTACAGGCAGAGGTGACTTAAATGATGGTCGTTATTCAGAGAATAACAATTTTCAATAACAATTTTCAGTAAATAACTGAAATCACCATCCACTTTTGTTGTATGGAAAACAGAAGCTTGGACTTTCTACCTCAGATCACTTTTTTTGTGTTTCCAAGAAGAAAGAAAGTCATACGGATTTAAAACAACGTGAGTCAGTAGCGGGGTTTCCATACACACCAAGGTGTGAATAAAAACTGTAGGTGCTTGCTTGAGGTGGATAAATATTTTATTTGATAAGAGGACATGTGCATAAACTACAATGGAAACACATTTACTAAATACATGTATATTTCTATCGTGTTTATTTATGCTGAAAAAAAAAATGAAATTTTTATTTCACAAGTTTTGCATAGTTTTTGTAATTACATTTTAATTGTATAAAGGTAAAATCTACATCTTTAACATTGCCGCAAATCCAGTTAAATAAGTTCAGGGCTTTCCAGGTCCAAGTACAAATTATGAATCAGGTCACTAGCCATTTAAGCCATTCAGCTAAGAAGGCCCAAGCACACAAAGAAATGTAGTTAGTGTTACATCATTTTGCCAGCAGCCAAGGCAAACCTAGCTAGCATTTACTCGGTGCACACAGATTTTCAGAGCAGCAGCAGTACACAAGTCTTGGTGATAGATCTGCTTGATTGGGGGTTGTGTTTTGTTGTTTATTTGTTATGCATTTTGTGCAGCTTCCCTGCTTTGTTGGGGGATTGTATTTATGTCTAATTGTGCAGCAGCATGTCATACATGCTTGATGCAGCGTGTCTTGTTTTTTGTCTAATTTTGCAGCAGCACCATGTCCACATGCTTAACTCAGTATGTCTGTGTATTTTCTAGCAGTAGCAAGTCTCCATGCTTGCTCTGCAGCAGCAGCAGCATAGCAGATCTAGTCTGCCAAGACCAATATCCTTTCAATATGTCATACCCACATTAATATGCAAAATCTTTCTGTGAGTTGTCACTTTAACTTACACATCTAACTTAAATGTGCATTATATAATTAATTAATTATCATTTAATTAATTCCTTACATTTATATAGCACTTTTCTAGGCACTCAAAACACTTTACATAGTATGGGGGAATCTCCTCAACCGCCAACAGTGTGCAGCATCCACCTGGATGATGTGACGGCAGCCATAATGCACCAGAACACCCACCACACACTAGCTATGGGTGGAGAGGAGAGTAGAGTGATGTAGCCAATTCAGGGATGGAGATAATTAGGAGGGCAATGATAGATAAGGGCCAGTGGGGGGAATTTTGGCCAGGATACCAGGGTTACACCCCTACTCTTTACAAGAAGTGCCCTGGGATTTTTAATGACCAGAGAGTCAGGACCTCAGTGCTCTTTTACAGTATAGTGTCTCTGTCACTATACTGGGGCATTGGGACCCACACAGACCACAGGGTAAGCATCCCCTGCTGGCCTCCCTAATACCACTTCCAGCAGCAACCTTAGTTTTCCCCAGAAGGTCTCCCATCCAGGTACTGGCCAGGCTCAACCCTGCTTAGCTTTAGTGGGCAACCAGGCAAGAGCTGCAGGATGATATGTCTGCATTATATGCAAACACTTCACATTTTGGACATATTAACACATGTTTAGTTGTTAAAAAGTTACCAAACTTAACAAAAAAATGATCAATAAAAATTGTGTAAATAAACTTGCACACAGTGAAACCATGCAAACTCATTACTTATTCTAGCTCGGTGCATGCTTGGAACACCAGCTTTGAAAAGTTAAGTAAAATTTATATAACATACACAATTTTTTTCTGCCATATTTACTTCACCACAAAATCATTTTTCTTCAGTGTAGGAATATACAATAGATGCACATCAAAAAAGTAATGCGACTTTTCCCTCAATAAGCCGTGAATATCATCAGTATCACTGCATATCATTTGAAACGCTAGCAAACATGAAGTTCATCAGAGTGTTTTGTCTGCACGCTCTAAACCCCAAGTAATTCATTACATTTAACAAAAGAGCCATAAATGCCTCAACTTCCATTTTCTGTGCTATTTTGCACCAATTTCCCCAGAAGCAGATGCTATTCTGATGGCAATATAAATCTACAACCTAAAAAAAAAAAAAAAAAAAAAGTGAAACATAAAATGAAATGTGTAGAATTGTCTTTTTTGTGCAATCTGAGCAAGACACAAATCTGTCTTCTCATTCTTAAGATGAAAGCAAACTCAAAACATTTCTAAGTGCCTTATTTTCGAAACTATAGCGAACAACGAGCCTGTACATGAATGCGGCTGAGAGAAGCCATTATTTTCATTTAGGTGAGATCTGAGTAGTCTTGTTACACAAAACTCCCTTTGCTTTGTGCTTGCAACTCACACACATACACACGTGTACACACTTCATAGCGCCTGCATCTCTGCCACATTGGAAGAGCTTCATTTGTATTTCGCATGACTCTACCAAGGTAAGTAATGACAAGCAGCAAAGGCCAGCATGTCACAGTTACTTTCAGCTGGGACGCCTGGCTTACATCAGGTTTTCACACAGCTGCAGGCTCTGCCGCAGATGAGGCTGCTTCTCTCTAATGAGCCTGCTGTTTGCCTCTCAGGATTGTGCATCATCGCCAGCATCCCCTGGCTGGGTTCAGGTAATAGTCATGGGAATCCAGAGCTATTTCTCTTTAGGGCCATTATGCGTACACATACCATAGCATGATTTCCTAGTTTAATTTGCGTTTGAAGAGCTGCATCCTCATGTGGTAATAAGAACAATGATAGTTGTGAATAAAAGATAAAAATAATGAAGCAATTAGATTATGATTGTTTATTGCGGCAAGAAATTGATACGGCTATATAACACAACAGAGACCGTAACAGGGATGGATATTGTAATGCTATAGCACGCTAGTATCACAATAGGATTTTTTTTTCAGTCAGTGTGTTTCTGTCATAGTTTATGGGCATGTATTCTTATGGAATAACATATATATCCACATCAAAGTGAGTACATTTTAAATTATTTTATTTTTTTTTTTTTTTATTTTAGATATTTTTTCCATATATCTGTAAAATTCCAAAATAAGCAAAAAATGATGTGTATGGAAACCCAGCTAATGTGATCAGTTGAATTCTATATTATTGGTTGACAGTCGTAAACAACATACAGTTACATCACATGTACACAGCAGGTGTAAAATGTCTTTGAGTAATTGATTAGAAGTATAAAAACAATTATGTTTAATTTATTAATTGTCCAATACGTATATACAAATGCGTATTGTAAGAAGTTTGAGACTATAAGGAACTCGATTACATCATTTACAAAGCTTTATGGTAGTAGGCGGTCGCTGTTAACCTTTATTTCTGTTTCTGTAGTTACAGCGATGTATCTGATTGGTGGATCTCACTTCAGAATTATGGGTAGTGTAGTTCTTCGCCAGGAATTTATCTTTTTGACCATTTTTTTTCAAGCAGACCTAACCCTGACTTCTACAGAAATATATACAAATGTTTAGAAAACCTCAGAGCTTATGACAGGTCTGTTTAAAAAGGTTAAAACGTTATTGTTTATGTGTTATACGTCTTTTTCCTTCTGGAACCCGACTGTTTCGCTCTATAGTATATTAACCAAGTCAAAATGCAACCGACTTGACACCCTCTGAGTTATTTTAAACATAATTAAATTGTTTAAATGAATGGGAATGTTTTGTTGTCAGACCCCATCATCATATCCAACGTCAGTACACGCTCAAATCAGTTTACTCTATTATTTAGGTAATTGCTTTTCAGCACCGCCACTGAGGGGGGAAAAAAAGCAAAGCCATCCGTCTCGTATGTAGATAATGAGCAAATGTCCTTATGCTAATGAAATGTCTTTTAAAAGATTGTTGTGGGACATTGATTCTTAACTGTGCTATTAATACCTGTTTGCCCTTATTCTACCAGGGAAGGCAACCCTCTCCCCACACTGAAATATAATTTTTCATTTCTTCAGGAAAGGATGATCTTTGAGGTATAAAAGCCAGAGTCTAGATTGCCTGCAGCTTGCAAACAGGTATTATAAAATAGAGCCATTACTGTAACATCAGACTGCAAATGGATTTGAAATTGAGTGGAAAACCAAATGCGTACGCCAGGTTAGACTTTTAGCTGCCTTGAAGGGAATTATAGAAAGTAAAATATTCACGCCCCAAAAAGGCCAAAAGTAAATGAAGGAAAAGTTGACACTAAGATCGCCATGCTTTCAATTGCAAAGATTTAAAAGACTAATCAGGTTTTCACAAAAAAAAAAAAAAAAAAAAAAACTCTACAGGTAGAGAATCTACATTTAATGCTATTCTAAGAGCACAGTTGTATCTGGACTTGCAAGATTCGATCCCACTGCAGAATCCAATTACTCTTGGATCTCAAAGTGATTCCATTGACTGTTGGGTATGCTACTTGATCCCTGATCGAAAATCCAACTGTACAATATTACTTGATGATTTAAGTAGTACAGTTGGGTTACTTGAATCTGGACTTGAGTATGGTCTTGAGTACAACTATATCAATAAATGTATCATTGTAACCCTGATATTGACACATAGTTTTGATTATTTGTGAAGGTTCAAAGCTCAAAATATTGATGTAATGGCTTAGTGTTGAGTTTGCAGTTGTAATTAAAATCTTGATTTATTAAAAGATTTACTTGGACTGTTGTGGACTCGGTCTTGAGTCCAACTCGTCCCCTCTTTAGGCTTGACTCTAATTTAATTGGTTAAACACCAAGGCCCAGTTGCAAGAAACCTCAAACGTTAAGAAAAACCTTAGCTCTAATTGTATGCATACTGTCACTAAGGGATGTTTTAACTTAAGGGATTTGTTGGTCTTGACTAAGGTGGACTCGAACCCATGTACCTATTCTGTAGTCTTGACCATGAAAACATGCCAACTAATGTCTTTTAGAAATTTTCTTTTTAACCAGACTACTTAGCAATGCTATTAGAAAAGAAACTAAAACAAATATATTACTACAGTAGAATAAAATGTTAATATGCAATATATGAACTATTTAGAAGTATTATATTACTGTAACAGCCACAAGCCTGGATTATACATCCTTCACTCAAGAGGGCAATAGATTGAGAATGGTACTTAGAAACAATATATAAAGTAGTACTAGAGAAAGAGTGAGGGTAATCTGTAAATATTTTAGCATGCTAAAAACAAGTGTTCTCAAAAATAAAAATTCTATAGCAAATAGTTTTCCTAAAAATGTATGCCAACATACAGTATGTGGACAGCGGGACTAAGTTGTGAAATTTTAAATAAAACCAAGCTATAGGAAGTCAGATTGTATATATATATATATATATATATATATATAAAATTGTTTATTATGTTTCCAGTAGTGTTGGTTATTCATGATTTTGAGACGTTACATCAGATATTAGCATAATTATTTCTGATTCAAAGTAATTGCCAGCCTCATTCCATGACTGATAACCATGTTAAAATAAAATGATACGTTATAAATATTACCATTGTCCCATGTCTGCCAAACATGTTTAGTGGTCCAAACATCTTCTGCAGCCTGATACTGAACTTTTGGTTGGATTTTAGGAGTGAATGCACTTAGCTGCATAGAAAGATATAGGATGCTCCCTTGCTCCCTATTTAGTGAATGAGTTAACCTCCAGTGTGCTGTCTGTCTGCACTGGTCTCAGAACAGTTTGAACTGCACCTTATTTCATCCTAACTCCATATAACATGCCAACCATGTTACACAACACAGTATGGGAATTCGGATGCAGCTCTAGAGTCAACTCATCTACATTTGTGGTTAGCTGGTCTCTCAGTCTGGACAAGCTAGAAGACTGGTCTTTTATGTTGGTTTTAGAGATGTTTTGGGTGCTTGGCTGACCAGTTAAACACCATTTTGGCCAGGCTGGGAGACCAGCTAAACCAGCTTAAACCAACTTAAGGATAGTTGAAATTGAAAATATTTTACAAAAAAATAGAAAATATTTTACCTTTTCAGCTGACTGTGCCGTCCCAAAGAAAATAGGGATAAAGGCTAGCCACACAATGCACGTGGTGTACATGGTGAAGCCGATAGGTTTGGCTTCATTGAAGTTTTCCGGAACTCCTCGAGTCTTGATGGCGTATACTGTACATGTAACCATCAGTAAGATGCTGTATCCTAGAGAGCAAATGATTTGTAGGTCTGTAATGTCACACTTGAGAACCCCTCGAGCCTTGTCTGGGTTAATGGTCTTCTGCTCATCGTAATCGATTATAGTGTTTGGAGGATCTACCCCGAACCATATGAGAACCCCTAAGAGCTGGAAGGAGATGAGGCTTGATGTTATGGCTAACTGAGACGTCGGGCTTATCAGTTTAGGTGGACTAACGGACTTCTTGCCTTCCTCAAAGATCCGGTAAATGCGATTCGTCTTGGTTAAAAGGGCGGCGTAGCTAATACACATTCCCAATCCTAGGAAAATCCGTCTAAAGGAGCAAACTGCGACATCAGGTGTGGCGATCATTACAAAAGTGATGATGTAACAAAGAAATATCCCTGTTAGAAGAACGTAGCTAAGCTCCCTGCCAGATGCTCGGACGATTGGGGTATCATTGTAACGTATGAATGTTGCCATGACAAAGATGGTGGCGATGATTCCGAGCATGGCCAGGAAGACCGAAATGATGGCCCAGGGAGAATGCCACTCTAATTTGACGATCGGAATGGGTTGGCAGGATGTTCGGTTGGGGTTTGGCCGCATGTTGTAAGAACACAGTTTGCAGGAAGTCTCGTCATACTGGTACTGGTAGCCGTCACAGGGTTCGCAGTGCCAGCAGCAAGGCATGCCTTTCACCATCTTCTTGCGTTGACCCGTCTTACAGGGTAAGCTGCAAACTGAGCTGGGTATTTCCATTTCACCACTAGGCCACTGCATGTCTTCAGTCTGGAAAGAAAAAGCCATAGGTCAGCATTTTTGGACTTCATATGGGGTGTTCAAACCTTAGGCAAATTCAAGAACATATATAATTTTAGGGATGGGAATCATAAAGAGTTTAAAGATTTTGGTTTTGATTATGTTTGCATTTAAAAGGCTTTATTTATGACACAAAAGAATAACACACTTATGTGTAAATTGTTCATAAATCCATTCATACATAAATTGTTACATTCTGTTCAATGGTACAATTCATGTAAGAATGATATGATGTACGATTAATATTTGTTCTGCTCATGTTTCATCAATAAAACCCAATGGATCCGGTTCCACATCACTTTTTGGTAATACCATCTATGAAGCCCATATTTATAATGTATTGCGAAATACTAACTGTTTAATTGCTTGGATTCAGTCAGATTTACTGTAAAGAAACTGCCTGTCTGTGTGTTAGTCATGTTTGGCTTAAATGCGTTGATTAACCTAAGTTTTGATTATACTCTCCGTTTGAATGATAATGAAAACAAAACGATGTGTATATAATATCTAAAGTCATCAGACACCAAAAGCATATATATATATATATATGGCTCCTGGCGTGAGATCTAATTCATAAAAAATTACCTGCAGCCGTGATGCTATGCTGATGTTCACGTTTGTGCTAGTGACTTTTTTTTTTACTAATGCCTTTCCAAGACAGAGGCACTAAAGGGGCCATTCAGATTTCTGCTGGGGCCACCCTCCACACCACATTTTGACTTTTCCTTTTCTGTATAAAGTTATAGGTAATTTTATAACTTCATTGCTTTGACAATGTAATTTCAACAAACCCTAAAACCCTTAAACTGTACAAATTATGATTTAAACAACTTTACAGCTCAAATAAATACACACATTTTTACAGAATTAATGCAAGTGCTTTTATAAAATTTTAAGCTTCACATTTCTGTCTTTAAACCCTCCAAAAATTGGCTCTGTTCACTTCCATTAATTTTTTTGTGGTAATCAACATAGCAACAAATGCTGTTGATTGAGCTTCACTTGTAATGAACCACTTCATTGGTTATAAGCACTAATAAACACTGCATTAATTACAAACTAACTAGTAGTTATTAAACGCATAGTTTGAACTTTACACCCTAATTAAGTAAGGCAATAGCTAGTGCAACCATACCCAGTTTTCAGTTCTCAACCCTATTAAAGTTCCAAAATAAATGTTTCCAGAGCAACAAAACGTGCCCAAATTCAGTTTTGTTAACAAGTTGACAGTGTACACCAATAAAAGACGCTACGGCTTTTAAATCTGATCATTTGGGAAAAAATACAAATTTAGATTTTAGACTGCTTCCACTGCTTTATACATCCTTCAATATGCACTTTGACTTTGTATTCCTTTCATTCAAAAAATGTTGATTGCAGTGTGATTACCAGTGGTTTCTTTAAGCACTTTGTGGCAACAATCACCATGGAGACAGGCCGCATTTTAATGAACACATGCAATAAGAGGGCGGTAAGAGAAATGCGGCAAATGCCTCTTTATGCAAATCATGGAAAAAAGAGCACTGAAGAGCTGTGTTTTTAATATATTATAAATGTGTAATGATTACAGGTTTTGATTAAGTGGGGAAATGAATAGGTAACCATTTTTAAAAATAGGCCTGCATGAAAAATACAGTATTTAAAAAAAAAATAATAATTATAATAATGCAGAAGAATTTGCACTGAAAATGCAACAAGGTACACGGATGGATGGATAGATAGATGGATGGATGGATGGATGGATTGAGGAGTTGGGTTTGGATTGAAGGAAGGATGGATATAAAGATAAATATATAGTTATATAGATAGATGGATGGATGCATGGATGGATGGATGGGTAGATGGATAGATAGAGGGGTTGGGTTTGGATGGATGAATAGATAAATAGATAAAAAGATAAATATATGGATGGATGGATGGATAGATAGAGGGGTTGGGATGGATGGATGGATGGATGGATGGATGGATGATAGATAGATAGAAAGAGGGGTTAGGTTGGATGGATGGATGGATGGATGGGTGGGTTTGGATGGATGGATGGATTAAATAAAAAGGTGACTAAAAATAATTTTCATTTTTGAGCAAACTATTCCTTGAAGGTCATTGCAAAGTATGGCTTTAAATTAAAACCACATGCCATTAATTCTTTATTAAACCATTGCATCGCTCAGATAAGTCCACTTTCTTAAAAGATAACTAGTAAAAATCAAGAAGAGTTTGACCATGACACAACAAAACAGTGCTAACACCCCAAACCCCAGTACTGATGGCTTCACCAGAGGCCAGCCAGAGACAATTAGTGCCAGAGAAACATTCTATTACACCTGGCTATTATTGGGTCATGCTTGCTTTCAGGACCGCAGAGCATTCTGCTATTTCCGTGGCAATGATGTGAATGCCAGAGTGACACCTGGAGATGCCGTAATGAAAAGCCACATCAATCCAAATGACGCACACAGCAACTCGGCTGATTGGATACGGCTGAGCATTCCAGGCCCAAACAAAAGCAGAAAGACAGCACAGTTAATTTAGTGACTGAATCCCATCTGGAGGTAAGGGTAGAAAGATAAACCTTTTTTGTTGTATGTTATTTCAGAATCTTCTTTTAAATTCCATGTGCCTTTGTGTCTTAGTTTTATCTACTCTCTTGCTGTTGTTTTTTCACTAACTCTTTCTCGCAACCAAAGCGAGATTTTATCAGAAATTAAATTTGAAACCTTTTGGGCAAAGATGGCTAATTATCTTGTTTTCCTAAGAGTAATTTCACAGCTAGCATTTTATGTGCTGCATGATAAATAGTGCTGTCAGCATTAATGCATGCGATTCATTGAAAATGTATAACGCATAATTTGTTCTCTAAATCACGATTAAAGCATGTACCGAATTGACATTCGATTCTGACATTTTATTCAGCTCCACGTTCTGAACACTAGGTAGAGGGCGGAACCCTTGCGATGTGTCCAGCGGGGACATTACACTCGTATACACACTACAAACAAATACACAACAGCGAGTCCATGCTGGAGAAACAAACGCTGATGGGAATTGTAACAATTCTTCGTGTCTTTGGTAAATCAGAATTATACCACATAAGCATGTCAATTTCATACAAGCTTACTGCTCAGCTTATTCCCACATGGAGAGTCTGTTGATGCTCTGCTCAAATTTAACATAATTTCAACTTTGTACCTGTTGCCACCGAGCTTCTGAAGTGTCAGCTAATGATTACCAGACAATTCGGATGAATTATATTTCCATTCGGCAGTGCCAGCGCTAAAAGCAGAACAAGCGTGCTTTTCTATGGAGTTCAATGTGGCGCTTGCTGCCCTGAAACATTCCATTCCATATCCAAAGTGAGAAGGCAGCCTGATGAAGACAAATATTGTGGAGGATGGGGGGTTAAGAGATTTAATGTGCATTGCAATGAATAGTAGTTCTATCAATCAGTCTACATCCCACCAAGACTTTGGTAAATGATTAATGTTACTTGAATTGGTCCTATTTTAGGAAATTTCTTTGTTCTGTGGAGTTTGGAAAATGTTAATAAAGCATTATTGTTGCATACTGTTTTGTTCTATTGAGTTGTTCTTTCCAAAGAAGGAAATAAATACATTTTGACAGGAAATAAGTATATAGTCAAATTTCAACACTTTAAAATCTGAGATTAATCACAATTAACTATGAAAAACCATGAGATTAATCACAATTAAAAAATTAAATCTACTGACAGCACTAATAATAAAGTAATATATATATATATATATATATATATATATATATATATATATATATATATATATATTTATTTATTATTATTATTATTATGTAATTTAATTATTTTAACCTCCTGAGACCCTGCGTCCACATGTGTGGACATCACATTTTGGCTTTACTATAGGCTATGCATAATTTAATTTTATTTAAACTGAATATCTCAGTTCAGGCTACTATAGGCTGTCATTAAAAGGTTAAAATTTCGACGCACCGAGTCATGTGACAAAACAACAGCGCTAATCACAACGGAGTTTGTCTTTGGGAGAAACGGCACCAAAACTACATCTGGTAAGAAACTCCATTAAGTTTAATGTTTTAACCTGTTTGAGTCAAAAGAGTAGAGTCTCGAGTTTCATCCGATATGCCATTTAAAAAATTCCATGGATTTATCGCAAAACGGCAGGCTGTTAAACACAATGACCACTTACGTGGACAATAAGCTAATTTTCACAGTGACTGGATGATAATGGCCATTTCTATGAATTAGAATAATTTATGCTAATGTCTGATGTAATGTCTGTAACGTTTCAAAAACATGAATAACCAACACTCCTGAACACAAACAAATCTGACTTTCAATAGCTTGATATTATTTCTAATTTCACAACTTAGTCCCACTGTCCACATATGTGGACGGCAATTTTTAGGAAAACTATTTGGTCTAAAAAACTTTAGTTTTTTGCATGTTTCTTAGGGGCTACTAGTTACAAATCAAAAAGGGGAATGGAAAATGCACACAGCAGTCACGCTCAGGACTCAAGAGGTTAAGGCATGGGGAAAAAACAAAACGTCCCACCTTAAACTCATACCATTGGTTGAGCTGATGTTGCTGTGTGGGACTCGTTGGGATGATCAAGCCGAGTGATGTTTTTAAAGCACCACAGTAACTACGTTTCCATCCAAGGATTTTTTTAGGCATGACGTCATCACGCACACCATTTTTATTGATAAAAGGCCATTAGAATGGAAACAGGCAGAAGACAGCAAATTGTTTTTTGCATTTTCAAAATAACAAAATAGCGCGACAAGTGGATGGAAACTAGGCTAGTGTTACACTTTTCAAAATCAACCTGCTAATGGCTTACTTACTAAATGGCATACTTCCACATCCACATGAGATCATATTGCCAGAAGAAACTGTCAGAGCAGAATCAATTATTTACCCAGAACACCAAATATATATCTGATATAACAGAGACAGCAGTGCTGCCTTAAATTATTGAAGCCCCTTCGCGTTGATGATGTCACAGTTGAGAAAAAAGAACAGTGAATTACTCCCTGAGGCCCGTCATCTACATTATGATACAGCACCTTCTACCCAGCTAACACAACTGCATTTTTTTACGACCCCATGAAATCACTTGAGTTGACATATCGTAGCTGACATTTTATTTTATTCATATTTTTTTAAGTTTTAGGTGTGGTTTCTGGAAACTTTTTAAAACGTTGTACTGTGATTTGCACTGTAAACGAAATGTTGTAAAAACGTTTTATGCTTGCTGGGAAGTGCTGAAAAACCATCAAGCTAGCAGGGGGGAGTTGTTTTCTCTGTGCCAAAAGGCTTTGCATTATCATTAAAGCTGTTTTCCAGTATAAATAAAAATAAAATAAACCTCTAAAAGCAGAACTAGGAATTCATCACAACCCTAAACCCCAGTTCGAAGCACTTTTCAAGTGCGAGCTTCCAACTTCCTCTGACAACCAGTAATTTAGTTTTCTGCTAGCTTTAGTTGTTTAATCTAGGCCTCCTTTCTTGTTCAAGAAAAGGCCCTAAACAAAGTTGAAAGTGAACCAGCCAAGTCCCAACACTTGATTTGCCCAGCTGCAGTTCTATTTAAAGTGCAATCTCTACCTCTGGGTAAATCAAATCTAGTATCATCATCTATCATTGCGTGCAGACGAGCAAACACTGGGGGGTTGATGGCTAGTAAGCAGACATGAGGAAGGCCATTTAGGGTCATTGGTAAATTGCAGGCCGAGAGATTGAGAAACTCAAACTAACTACAGCAGTGCTGACACTTGTACAACAGAAGTCAATTACTCGTCCCTCAGCAATAGATTGCCTCCGCTTTTTCAGTGTGTGGACACCACAGAGACTTCCCAGATTTTACAGATTAACTGTCTGGCAGTAGACATTTTCCATGTAAACGGGTTAGAAAGCATGCTTGCTGATGAAAAACTAGTGCAATAGTTTTATATATATATATATATATATATATATATATATATATATATATATATATATATATACTGTATATATACAGTACTCTGCAAGTTTTAGGCACTTGTGAAAAATGTTGTATAGTGAGGATGTCTTCAAAAATAATGCCATAAATAGTTTTCATTTATCACTTAACATCATACAAAGTTAAGTAAACATAAAAAATCTAAATCAATATTTGGTGTGGCCACCTTTGCCTTTAAAACAGCACCAATTCTCCTAGGTACACCTGGATACATTTTTTCTTGGTTGTTGGCAGATAGGATGTTCAAGCTTCTTGGAGAATTCGCCACAGTTCTTGTATCTGTTTAGACTGTCTCAATTGCTTCTGTCTCTTCGTGTAATCCCAGACTGACTCGATGTTCAGTGGGGGGCTCTGTGGAGGCAATGCCATCTCTTGCAGAGTGCCCTTTTCTTCTAGTCTAAGTCTAAAATGTATTTTTTCCTATTGATACACTAAAGCTGAAGATATAAATAACCATAACTATAATAATCTTAAAACACTTAACATCTTAAGTGCCTAAAACTTTTGCACAGTACTGATATATATATATATATATATATATATATCTGCATTTATGTCACAAATAAGGCCTGAAAACATTTGCGGTGCAAATCAGCACCACCTAGAGGTCATGTGGTAGAAATATTCATAAGAATATAAAAGTCTTTAAAACAACATGTAAATTGACAAATCAAATATCAAATGAAATCTCATTCTCAGGATTGCAATTGTACAGTTTATTTTGTTGCCCTAATACCACAGTTCGAAATATTTTCAAAAGAATCACAAAGTGAAATATGTTTTCTGTAATACACCAAATACAAACGTCTCTTTTATGCGCCGATCACTGCTGCTGTAAGCCACAAATAGCTAAAAACTTTATATCTGCTTTTACCTTAGGCAGTCTTCCCCCACAAAATTGCCATTTTTTACTTGCTTGAGTGAATAATCCAATGTTATATCTTAGATGTCCTGAACAAAATATGTGGTCCAGCAGGCAAAGCATTCTAAACAAATAATTCGAAATATATGTTATCGACCATTGATGATAAAATGTTATACATTAATGTAGAGGGGATCTCAGCTTTCTAATGACATATTGAGCTTCTAGTCCACTCAGAGGCCAAGATATTCGATGAAACAATGGGGGTGGTGTGTGAACTGAAAATTAGACTGAATGTCTATGGACAAGCACATCTGTGAGGGCTAAAATGCATTCCAGCACCATCTACATTTCAGATCGCATTTTGTGATAGGAGGTGATAGAGGACAAATTCTTTTTTTTAGTACCTGCTGCCATCTAGTGGCATAAACTAAGACTTTTTAGAGGGAGATGGAGTGAACAGAACCAGAATTACATGCTTACAAAGTTAGAACAAAAAATAAATAAATAACATAAACTGACAAACACACACACACACACACACACACACACACACACACACACACACACACACACAGAGTAGCCGTGTATCTCTCTCTCACTCTAACTGTTACCTCCAGCTCGTCTTTATCCCGGCCTACTAGGACAATTCAGTGCCAGGCATGCGTCCTCACAGCCCGGGCACGCCCTCCTCCTCGATATATATATATATATATATATATATATAATTCTATTCATTATAAGATTTAAAACATATACAATATTATTTATGAATAATTTGAGTCTTTTTTTTTTATTTGGAGGGGTTTCTGAAAAAACAAAATAATAATAATTTTGGCAATTAGTCATCATATCATCAACAAAATCACAGATGGATCCATTTTGGTGTTATGAACGTTACCCGATAATGTGAACATCTCCAAATTGCATCTTTTTAGAGTTTTCATCTTGTAATTACAGTAGTTACAACATGAGATGAGCATAACATTATTCACAAAAGCTGGTGTTATTTGCCTGCTGCAATTTTATTAAAAAGGGACATTTGTGTACATGTACTAGCCATAATGGTAGCAGTAATTCATCAAATGATTAACAAATGATGAAGAAGAGCATTACAACCGTACAGTAAGATGTGCAGTGTTGTTGAGCACACTTTCTGCATTTTAAAGAACCGATTCAGGTCCCTGGATCATAGTGGTGGAGTGATGCTGTTCAGTCCCAGTTAAGTATACCAAATCGTGCTAGTCTGCTGCTTCCTCCACAACCTAGACCTCAGAACTGGCTTTCAAGATGGAGAACTGTACCGTGCTCAGCACTATTTTTTCTGCATGTTTGCGCCGTTATCTGATTTGCATATTTTATTGGATGCAAAAACAATGCAAACAGCATGTGCAAATAAACAACACTATCAGCAGGCGCAATTCATTCTTAGTGAATCACCCCCAATGTAGTGCACAGGGAATTATTCCAACTCAAAGTCTGGAAAACAGCTTTTGCATGACCTTTTGAACTGCACTGTTCTTTTCCTAAGGTCACTGCTCTTTTCTAAAACTCTTGGTTTTTCACGCTCCACTGGATCTGCTCAGGTTACGCCCTAGTGTGCTAGGAGTGCAGGGGCAGAACAGAGAATGGGCACAGAGTGTATTCATCAATGCAGAGAGGGGGTAGAACATCCATGGACCCTTATTATTCCCAGAGCCTCCTCCTCTTATCAGGACCAACCAGGCCTTTAGCTTTTTCTGCCTGCATTTAAATTGTGTGGCAAGCACAATTGTCAATAAATCATGGTTTGGGTAGGCTGGTGTCATAGGTAAGTGGCAACATAAATAGCCTGAGGTTAAAATTGAGGACCTAGTGCTTGCATGACAGAGAACGCTCAAAAAGAGAACCTACAAAACAAGTAAATAATAATATTAAAATGGCATGCAATACCGTGGCGTACTCACTGCCAAAGGGAAAAAATATGTAACTTTGATCGAGCATTAAACTAAGTCAAAACTGGAAATACTGTATCCTGCATTATGCTGTACCCTTCCAAACAATAAACTTGTCATTGGCCACACATTGAGAAAGAATGATTTTCATAAGTTTTGTATCACTGTAATTAGGCTATGTTTATCAGATGGTGCATTAAAGCAATACGCCACTCGAGGCCATGCGCTACAGTGAATTTACTATGGATAAGAGGCGTTTATGGTAAAATCACTGTAAAGCATGGTGTTGAGTGACTTACAGTGAATGATCAATAATCAAGTGAACATTTCTTCTGCCAAGTAATAAAGGTAATTTGTCTAAACTCATAGCTACATTAATGCTAAATGTATGTCACAGATGTGTGTTCATCTGCATTAAACAAGGGCTTCTATGGAGCTAAATTCATGACTAAACTCTTTGAAGTAGAAAAGCATGGTGAATTGCTCTAATTCGAAAAAAACAAATGCATTATATTATCAGTGTTTGCATTTAAATGCATTGCATTTACAGTGCTTGCATTTTGGGAGGCTGAAATTTAACATGGTTGTATTGTTAAGCATTGAATATTTCATTTGGAAACATTTCACTAATTTCATTATTAAAAATTACAAAATAAATATTCACCTTCCAAAGTTTGTTTCCAAAATATTCAGTTCATTTGAAAATACCATCTAGATTTTTAGACAGGTAAAATTCAGCCCGTTCTATTTCGCTTAACAAAATCCGCTTCCTCAAATTCAGTGGTTCAAATTTGGTTGAAAATTCAAACTTCCACATCTGGGAACTGCAGGAAAAGCAGCAGAGTACTGAGGCACAATCTCAACCTGGTGCTATTCGGTCTCACCAGTAGGTGGTGCAATGCAATCGGGTGTTGACAGCTGAAGACCAAAGCTACAGGTAAAGAACAGCCGTGTATGTTTTGTTTCAATTTGAAAAGAAATGAGCAGAAACAAAAAAACAAGAAAATTAAATGATTGAAAAATTAATTAGGCCTAAAACAATAAACAATAGGCCTACCTTTGTGCACGAGTTGGTTGGTACAAAGTGGCTGCATGATATAGTATTAAATTCAGAAGAATTCATAATTCAGATAATGTCGATGTTATACTGTCTCTACGGGGAAATTGTCTATCTTGCTGTGTCTTCCCACATTCCTTTCTTTACAAACTCTCATCTTCCTCTCTGACACCGAAGGGCGCTGTCACGTGCACATTGGTATGCATCGATGATCAGTTTGGGCACAAATCGCAGATCTCCGGTTAATCAGTTAATATTTGTACATTATTTGTTAGTGCCTCCACCGCACTGTTGTGCACATGAAATAGGCCTGCTCACTTCACGGTTTCAAGGGTGGCCGTTACCATATTTACAATGAACAAGAACTCCATTGTGCCAAGTCACATACACACACATATTTGTATTTACTAAAACCAATGCAAGTAAACACAAATTTCGTTATCCAAAGTCGTTTTGGATCTGTTTTATCTTACCTCAAGGAGAAGTGCCCTGTCAACACTCTTTAATTAAGATGCAGTTGACCACAGATTTTAAACTGCTCACTTTGTTTCTTTAACTGTTGCACTTCATATAGTAGTTAAATAAAATCAGCCGATAGTCTGTTGAATCATAACTGGTTGTTACATGAGATAAACAAATGATAAAATAAAAATGGCACTTGTGTTCATTGTTGATTTGTCTGTCTTTGATTGCCTATGAGAAAACTTGATGCAAATTTAGCGCAGCATTTATTTTTATTTGTTGTTTATAATTTCATTAGAATTAAGTGAAATATTTTTGGGTATGGCTTATGATTAGCACTGATGATGAACTGAAATCAGTTCATTTTAAAATTAGGTTTCATTTTGCAGTTTATTTTAACCTGACAAATCTACTTGTGCACTCATATGCTCCCAAGCCCTGGCTTTCAAATAATATCTCTTTATGAGATTTTCAAAGGATTATGTAGTTGAGGAATTTTAATGATATGTATCTTTTCTTCCATGTTTTCAGCAATCTAGATATGAGCTCAGTAAATTGTTGTATGATTGGCTGTGAATTTTAAGCCTTTCAATGACTGCTGCAGTGGCTCAGAACTCTATAAGCATTTGTAATTTAACTCCCTGGAGAAAAAGAAAAAATATTTTTTTACCTCTCACGTCGCCTGTCGCGAAGAGCCGTGCACGTGAAACTGGCAGGATATTGGGTGCACAAGCACTGCTTGCGCGCCCCGTCCGTGCCACTAGCAAAACCGCCTACGATTTGCTGCTTTCCGCGTGAAAATGAACTAGTTATTCGTAAAAGCAAACGTTCTAAAGGCTTGCTAGTGTGTAACAGCCTTTAGAACGTTCACTAGACACGTGTCCAGTGTAGACTGCTTCAAGCCGTCGCAGCACATTTCGCTCCCAGTGTAGACAGCAACATTGATTATGCCAGACAATCGACCAGAAGTCCGAAAAAAAGACAGGCTTGGGTAAAAGAGGATGCGGTCTGCCTATTACTGCTCATATGTGGCTGTTGCTTCTGTGTTGGATGTTAAGTAGCCTACTTCCATAAAGACAAACCATGATCAATTATCTGCTGAGCATAATAAACCGATTCGGTGAAAAGGGCGACACGACCCATTTCATTTCACCAAAACCATATAAATGTTCTTATTTGAAATAAAAACAATTGTCTAACTACATTTTCTAACAGGAATATGATGATTATCATGTAGTTTATAGATTATAATGCAGTTTAGGTTTATTTGCAAACTATTAGTATATTCTGGCAGACTTGATTGGGTGGACCAGTGCCACTCGTCATAGTAACATCATTATATTTGTGCATAACTCTATAAACATTTGTAATTTACCTCCCTGGAAATGTTTAAAGATACAGTATTTTAATCCTAATTAACTTCATAATTACATTTTGTTTTGCAATAGTTTTGTGCAGAACAACTGTGTAATTATTTTACACAATCAATGCTTCGTTCATCAGGTGTGCATTTATGCGCATTTGTAATGTTTAGTTTTCACAAATTGCTGTGTGGGTCGAGATCAAAGCTTCCAGTATCAATGAACACAGTGGAGGCCGTATAGTCCTGCCAATGACATTAACTGAATATAACTCACCTTGTTATCACGGAGCGCCAAACAAGGAGACATGTGGAACCTGCGCTTTAGGGACATTCACCAATCGAGAGGTATGCTCTTTACTCCTAGAGGTGATAACGGTGACAGAAATGTGGTGCTGCACAATGCATGGTGCGGGCGAGAGCGCCCTTGGGTATCAGAAAGGAAGAGGAGACAATGAGAAAAGTCACTGACATTTTTCTGCTCTCTCTGATTTTATTTCATCTAATTTATTCATCCGTTTATATATCTATTTTATGCATAATTATTATTATTATTATTAACCTTTGCTGGGTTTCCCGAAGTACTAAGTAGGACGTTAGTAGCACTTAAGTTGTACTTAATATCTAAGGAGCATTTCCCAAAAGCATCGTTATCTAAGTAGTTCGTAAAAATGTTCGTAAATGAATGCTCTTGAACCGCTCTTAAGTCCATTATGTGCAACTTAAACATATCTTTCTGGCATCTGTTACAGTTTATCAAAGAGAATGGGACATTTAATAAATTGTATTAATATGTTTTGATAATTGGAAAGCCATTGCTATGAAATCAATAGGTAGTCTGTGCATGCAACGTGATGGCTCTAAATTTACATGACACGTAATACAGTACAACATTATATTAGCCTTCATTAATAGGCATAATTGTAATGGCAATAGAAAGATGACATGTTCTTATTAAACAGATTATTTAAGAAGACATGTGAGTAATGTGACCACACATTTTAAAAAATAAATATGCCTTAGTAAATACTTAAAATATGGTAAACAGAGGAGATTAGAGTGAGAGTGTGCAATGAGAGACTCCCTCTCTTCATCCTCCTCTTCTTCCTTCCTCCAGTGGATGATTCAAATAGGCTCGCCTATAGTCTTTTTACAAGGCAGTAACAAATTGCATGATGCATAATGATGCCTAATTTCTTTAATTAAATTCTCTAATAGTTAGGTAATACATTCTGGCGCCTCAACAAACAACTGCATGTGTGTCAGTATTTTCACCTTATAGAAGACAAACTCCTGGACATACTGGCCAAAGTGATCAGCACCTTTGGACTGGACAACTCCCATAACGAAGCACTTGAGTTCAACTTTATAACGAGCAATCTACGAGCTGGTTTGGGAAACAGACGTTACTCTATCATAAAATAATGAGCGGCATCAGTTAAGATGATCGTTAAAACTTATGTTGCAAGGTTATTGGGTAACCCAGCCCTTGTCTGTTAAGATGCTCTTAGCTCTGAAGGATTACTCCAGAGCACTCGTAAATCTACGAGCATTTTCAAGTACTACTTAAGTTATGATGGCTTTGGGAAACAGGAGGCAAAACTAAGATGAATCGTAAGATGTATTCTTCAATCTAGGCTTACGATGCTATTGTGAAACAAGGCCCAGAGCTGCACAGTGCACTCACATTTGCAATTAAAAACTTGTGATTAGAAATTTGAACGCATTCACATGTGAGCGATAAGCTTTGTGACTATATTGGAAAATGTAGCATATTGACAGCGTTGCAACAAAAAAACTTGTAAAATGCATCTGATGTCTACTTTGCTATCGCAAAATCTCGGACACGTCTTCTGGGTGGAGGTAATGTTCCCTCTGCGCTGTATCACGTAGCTGCGCTCAAGAGACGCAATCCATCATTTAATGAGCTGTACGCAAAAACAACAGTAGGAGAAATTGAAAGGTGATCAAATAAAATGCTAAATATTATTCTGTTTGCCCAACAAGTCATACATGTGAGTCCTTTATCTAGATGTGAGACTTTAAGAGAACAAGCTTAAAGATGTTGAACTTTGACACAGTAACACTGAATTCAACATGTTTCTTGTTGAAAAACCATGCCATGTGTTCCTCTAATAGACTATTCATATTAGTAGTTGACAGATAATGTATAATTAATATAATAACATTATAATGAATATAATGTATAATGAATGTTAATAAAATATTTATTAAAATGGTTGTATTTTTTTTGTAGTGTTTACTACAAAGCAGGAAATAGGAAAATGCATATTCTTTGGTGTGTTGGAGTTTCAGAATTGGCAAGAATTTATCTGAACATGAATATTAATAGTAATACAAGTATGTCAATATTATTTCAAAATGTGGTATGTATATGGGATTGATTATTTTGCACTCTCTATATTTTAGTTTCTGTACTTGTAAAACATTAAACAATTGAGTCAAGAATGTTTGAAGGTGAATTTAATTTGGTCAATGCTAAGGGTTAGTCTCAGTCTCAGACAGCATGATGTAAATTGCAGCATAAATTGCAAGAGCGGTCAGAAAATCCATTCTGATTGGCTGGCAGCTCTTATGAGGTGCACAGGTTTTTATCACTTTATCAGATAACAAAATGTTGTTTAGAGGCTACAACAATGAGCACCTCTGTGGAAGAACTATAGTCGAAAAATACTTGACTTTTGATTAGATTTGAAAAAGCTTAAAAAAAAAAAAAGCTGTTAAGAGTACTGCTTTAAACAGATTGTTAAAGTGATTATTTGAATGAGCTACTTTGTTGTATGTCATGCCACATTAAATAATAAAAATAAGTAAAAAAGTGCCTCCAAAAGAAATTGCCTAAATTGCTCTCAATGTCTAGAAAAAGCCCTGAATCACTGATTGCTGTGTAGGTAGACATAGGCATAATAAAGTAGGGTGACCACAGTTTATTAGATTAATATGTAAGATGCAGTTATTTCATTTATATGATTTGCTGGAACATATTATACAGTGCATCAGGAAAGTATTCACAGCACTTCACTTTTTCCACATTTTGTCATGTTACAGCCTTATTCCAAAATGGATTAAATTAATTATTTTCCTCAAAATTCTACAAACAATACCCCATAATGACAACGTGAAAGAAGTTTGTTTGAAATATTTGCAAATTTATAAAAAAAAAAAAAAAAAAAAAAAAAAAAAAAAAAAAAAAATCACATGTACATAAGTATTCACAGCCTTTGCTCAATACTTTGTTGAAGCACCTTTGGCACCTTTGGCACCAATTACAGCCTCAAGTCTTTTTGAGTATGATGCTACAAGCTTGGCACACCTATTTTTGGGCAGTTTCTCCCATTCTTTGCAGGACCTCTCAAGCTCCATCAGGTTGGATGGGGAGCGACGGTGCACAGCCATTTTCAGATCTCTCCAGAGATGTTCAATTGGGTTCAAGTCTGGGCTCTGGCTGGGCCACTCAAGGACATTCACAGAGTTGTCCCGGAGCCACTCCTTTGTTATCTTGGCTGTGTGCTTAGGGTCATTGTCCTGTTGGAAGATGAACCTTCGCCCCAGTCTGAGGTCCAGAGCGCTCTGGAGCAGGTTTTCATCAAGGATGTCTCTGTACATTGCTGCATTCATCTTTCCGTCGATCCTGACTAGTCTCCCAGTTCCTGCCGATGAAAAACATCCCCACAGCATGATGCTGCCACCACCATGCTTCACTGTAGGGATGGTATTGGCCAGGTGATGAGCGGTGCCTGGTTTCCTCCAGACATGACGCTTGCCATTGAGGCCAAAGAGTTCAATCTTTGTGTCTCATGGTCTGAGAGTCCTTCAGGTGCCTTTTGGCAAACTCCAGGCGGGCTGTCATGTGCCTTTTACTGAGGAGTGGCCTCCGTCTGGCCACTCTACCATACAGGCCTGATTGGTGGAGTGCTGCAGAGGTGGTTGTTCTCCTGGAAGGTTCTCCTCTCTCCACAGAGAAATGCTGGAGCTCTGTCAGAGTGACCATCAGGTTCTTGGTCACCTCCCTAACTAAGGCCCTTCTTGCCCGATCGCGCAGTTTGGCCAAACGGCCAGCTCTAGGAAGAGTCCTGGTGGTTCCAAACTTCTTCCATTTACGGATGATGGAGGCCACTGTGCTCACTGGGACCTTCAATGCTGCAGAAATTTATCTGTACCCTTCCCCAGATCAGTGCCTCAATACAATCCTGTCTCGGAGGTCTACAGACAATTCCTTGGACTTCATGGCTTGGTTTGTGCTCTGACATGCACTGTTAACTGTGGGAACTTATATAGACAGGTGTGTGCCTTTCCAAATCATGTCCAATCAACTGAATTTACCACAGGTAGACTCCAATCAAGTTGTAGATACATCTCAAGGATGATCAGTGGAAACAGGATGCACCTGAGCTCAATTTTGAGTGTCATGGCAAAGGCTGTGAATACTTATGTACATGTGATTTTTTTCGTTTTTTATTTTTAATAAATTTGCAAAGATTTCAAACAAACTTCTTTCACGTTGTCATTATGGGGTATTGTTTGTAGAATTTTGAGGAAAATAATGAATTTAATCCATTTTGGAATAAGGCTGTAACATAACAAAATGTGGAAAAAGTGAAGCGCTGTGAATACTTTCCGGATGCACTGTATATATACTGCCAGTCAAAACTTTTAAACACTCATTCTTTATTATATTTTTTTTCTTCACATTTTAGAATAATAGTAAAGTCATCAAAACTATTGAATAACATAAATGGAACAATGGGAATTTTGTTGTGACTATGTTTCTCATGATCTTAAAAATCTTTTGATCTGAAGGCGTATGCTTAAATGTTTGAAATTAGTTTTGTAGACAAAAATATAATTGTGCCAACATATTAATTTATTTCATTATAAAACTAACATTTTATATATGAAAAAAAAAAAAAAAAAAACAGTTTTTGAAATTGATGACTTGGACCAAATAATAAAGAAAAGCAGCCAATAAGTGCCTAATATATATATATTTGTTTTTTTTTTATTTATTTGTTTATTTATTTATTTGCATTTCCTGAACTACATCAATATCTGCATATTAATGTCCGGTGCTGAAGTAAATTCCAAAAAACCAAGGACTTCTGCACAGTCGAGGATTTTTAAAATCAGAAATGTAATTGACAGACATATTTTTTATTATTATTATTATTATTATTATTTTAATTCAAATAATCTTATCTAGGCTAACAGTATATTAATTCCTAGCAGACATATATGCCTATCTTCATTTGTAAAAGTCAAAGCTCAGTTTTCAGATTTCTTATGTTAGATTAAATAAATAAATATATTCCTGGGATAGGCTCCAGTACCTTTGTGACCTTACATAGGATAAGTGGGAACAAATTAATGTGTATTTTTTTTGGTCGGAAAAAGAATCTTGAATGATCGTGATCAGAGATCACTGAAATGCTTGGTGAAGTCACGTCATAAAAAAATCGACAGTAGAACTCATGGCTGTTTAACAGTGAAATTAAGAGCATTTCCACATGCACAATATGACTTACAGGATTGGGACTAAACAGCTGAGTAGCCACAAGAGAAAGCCACTTGTTAGTGAGGCTAATTGAAAAAAAAAAAAAAAAAAAAAACTTTAATTCGCTAGGGAACATAAAGATTGGACTGGAAAAAGGTCATGTGGTCTGATAAGTCCAGATTTACCCTATTCCAATGAGATGGGTGCGTCAGGGTAAGAAGAGAAGCATATGAAGCGATGCACCCGTCATGCATAGTGCCCACTCTACAAGCCTCTGGAGGCAGTGTTATAATCTGGAATTGCTTCAATTGGTCAGGTCTAGGCTCAGCAAAGTTATGTGGCAATAAAATGAAGTCAGCTGACAACCTGAATGTACTGAATGACCAGGTAATCCCATCAATATTTTTTTTTCTTCCCTGACGGCACGGGCATATTCTAGGATGACAATGCCAAGATTAATCGGGCTCAAATTGTGAAAGAGTGGTTCATGGTGCATGAGGAATCATTGTCACACATGAATTGGCCACCACAGAGTCTTGACCTTAACCCCATTGAAAGTCTTTGGGATGTGCTGAAGATGACTTTACGGAGTGGTTTGACTCTCCCGACATCAATACAAGATCTCGGCCAAAAATGTATGCAACTCTGGACAGAAATAAATGTTGTGACGTTGCATAAGGTTGTCGAAACAATGCCACGATGAACGTTTGCCGTAATCAAAGCTAAAGGTGGTCCAACAAAATATTAGAGTATGCAACTTTTTTTTTTTTTTTGGCCTGGTAGTGTAAGTTAATATGTGAAAAGAAAGAGACCATGAAGTCTCTTCTGGTTTTCAGAGTTTTTTGGTGTTTATATTATGAAAATGACCAACTGACTAAATATTATCTTGCTTATTATCCTGTTTACAAGATTACTTGCCAAATAAATAAATAAATGGACATGACATATTGATCTGAGTTGAAATTACATTATTATGAGAGAAGAAAGAGACTGTAGATTCTCCAGAAACAGCTGAATTCAACATACGGTTTGAATTGGAAATTTGATGGTGTTTATATTGCAAAAATGACCATCTGACTGCCCATTATCCTGCTTATTACAAGATTACTTGCCAAATAAATAATTTGACATGACATATATACAGTATTTGAGTTAAAAGTACATTATTATGTGAGAAGAAAGTCTGTGGAGTCTCCAGAAATAGCTGAATTAAATCTCCGGTTTGCGTCTGAGCGAAAATGACCGACTGACTGCTCATTATCCTACTTATTACACGACTACATGCCAAATAAAGAAATAAATCGAGATCACAGAGTGATACGAAAAGTAGGAAAGATGATTCCCAATATCCAGATGAACGATAAAATATTACTTTATCCCCAGATGTGCAGTCAACTGGAGTCGAGTATTCCAGAGAGCGGTGTAATAATTATGTATAATAACCACTAAACTATAATAGGCTGCTATCTCAGGCAACAGATTTACTAGCTAGGCATACTTTTGTGTCACTCATATCACTCTGGGGTCTCTTTATTTTCAAATAATAAATAATTTAAAACTAAAATGATTAGTTTATGTATTCATTTATTTGGTAAGTAACCGTGTATTGAGTGGAATAATGTATAGGCAGCCAGTCATTATCTTGAAATAAACCCCACTGGGGTCCTGATCACCCAGTCATGACTTATTTTTTGATAATGAACAGGTCATTGTACATTATCCATAACCTATTAGTAGCATCCATTATTATAATTTGTATATCACCAAATCTATTTTACTTCATCACACAATACAATACAATACAGCAATACACTTACATTTATTGTGTGTATTAACTCTGCACAATAGAGGTTTCAGAGAGTTATGCAAGGTGCCAAGCCGTCTCGCTAGTTGCTTAGAAACCAAGAATTAAAGCTCTCTCTCTCTCTCTCTCTTGGTCCCCACTCATCCACTGCATGCATAAATGTGTCCACCGTGGCGCATTTGTGGTCAAGGTTTTCAATTTTGACTTTGTTAAATTCTGAAAACTTGAGATTAAAGTTGTTTTGGTGCATATGGGCCTAGTACATTTAAAGCATATTGTAAACAGTAGTGGAAGTATTAGACAGAGGGAAAACGATAATTAGCTTGATATCTGCTCCCCACCCAAAGCAATTTTCTGACCAGCCTTCATGGTGCAGTTCATAATTTGGACTTTATGGGCCACCATATTATGTCCTATTGTTCATAATTAAACACAGTGTGGAAATCCTAATGAGATTAACGGCCCTGTTGCTATGGATACTGGGTGAGATCTATCTCCTTAGCTTTCAGTGTGGTTTCTTCAATTCTTCATCACTACAGATCACATCCTCCTCTTCAACACATTCAGAAAAGAGAGAGCGCTAAACGCATATTTGTTCGTGGTGGTTGGGTTCCTTCGCAACGCATTCTCTCGGAGTGTAGAAAGTGCTCAAGTGGTGTCGACAGTGATTATTATGTTAGCTTGTTAGGCGCATAGTTGATGTCTTTTCCAACCATGTTAAGCCTAAACGGTACCTTTTTACCGAAAATTATGTAGACAGATTTCATTGTTTTAGCCTTTTCCAAGATCCAGACTTTCAAAATTTAACTATACAAATCCTTCATAAAAATACAAAGCATTACATGTTTAAATTATGATAATCTAAACAAAGAGTAAAATAGACCATTAAAATATTTATTGACTTTCCCACACTTGTGGCGTAATTTCCACTATTGCCATCAACATTAATGACAGACTCATCTATATTTTTGTTGCAAAACATACAGTTGTGCTCAAAAGTTTGCATACCCTGGCAGAAATTGTGAAATTTGGGCATTGATTTTGAAAATATGACTGATCATGCAAAAAAAAAAAAAAAAAAAAAAAATCCTTCTTTTATTTAAGGATAGTGATCATATGAAGCCATTTATTATCACAGAGTTGTTTGGCTCCTTTTTAAATCATAATGATAACAGAATGTTTTTCTGGAAAAAGATGGTGTGGTTGTTTCAAGGAGCACAATACGACGATTCTTGAACAAAAATGAGCTGCATGGTCGAGTTGCCAGAAAGAAGCCTTTACTGCACCAATGCCACAAAAAAAAGCCCAGTTACAATATGCCCGACAACACCTTGACATGCCTCACAGCTTCTGGCACACTGTAATTTGGAGTGACGAGACCAAAATAGAGCTTTATGGTCACAACCATAAGCGCTATGTTTGGAGAGGGGTCAACAAGTATTGTGCTCCTTGAAACAATCACACCTTCTTTTTCCAGAGCAGCCTGTATTTCTCCTGAGGTTACCTGTGGGTTTTTCCCGAACAATTCTTCTGACAGTTGTGGCTGAAATCTTTCTTGGTCTACCTGACCTTGGCTTGGTATCAAGAGATCCCTGAATTTTCCACTTCTTAATAAGTGACTGAACAGTACTGACTGGCATTTTCAAGGCTTTGGATATCTTTTTATATCCTTTTCCATCTTTATAAAGTTCCATTACCTTGTTACGCAGGTCTTTTGGCAGTTCTTTTCTGCTCCCCATGGCTCAGTATCTAGCCGGCTCAGTGCATCCACGTGAGAGCTAACAAAGTCATTGACTATTTATACACAGGCACTAATTGCAATTTAAAAAGCCACAGGTGTGGGAAATTAAACTTTAATTGCATTTTTAAACCTGTGTGTGTCACCTTGTGTGTCTGTAACAAGGCCAAACATTCAAGGGTATGTAAACTTTTGATCAGGGCCATTTGGGTGATTTCTGTTATCATTATGATTTAAAAAGGAGCCAAACAACTATGTGATGATAAATGGCTTCATATGATCACTATCCTTAAAGGCAGTTTTTTTGCATGATCAGTCATATTTTCAAAAACAATGCCAAAATTTCAAAATTTCTGCCAGGGTATGCAAACTTTTGAGCACAACTGTATGTTGGACTAGTAAATTCCTCTGTTGTGTGATTATGAAGTTATATGGTATCTTGCTTGCCACACAGTGCTTTCTCAACATTGCCTTATCATCAGTTTGCATCCCATATTTAATATGACACTCTGTATAAAGCCAGTGCTGCCTCTAGTGAGTGTTTGCTTCGATAATTAACTATTGTTGAGGAAAACCCGTCTTTTAGCAGGTCCCTCGGCTCACGGGTGCCACTGAATGAACACGCTTAACACATTAGCGCAAACAGCATGATTGGAGGGGCATATTTAACAACAGATAAAACAAGGAGGGGTGTTAATGTATTCTGTAGGTTCAAATGAGAATTAACATCTTACATTCATACTCTGTTCATGGTATTTTAGGTTTAGAATGCTTGAGGCATGTCTGTAATAAGACTTTTAGTTTAAATACTAAATGTAGATGTTGTTATTATTATTATTATTTATTACATACAAGTTCATAAGCACTCTAGCTATGTGAAAGCTCTCCTATTTTTTTAAATAATTCTTGTGAATATCCATGAGGTAAGTACATTATGTGTTATATTCGGTATGAACAAAATCTTATATTGCTATATGAGTATTTTAAATATCATTACAACGGTATACTGTAAATCATGATAAAGTTATTTGACATAACAGTGTAGTTATGTGTGGAGGTGAGGGTGTGGTTGAGCGCTCGTCTGGGGAGAGAGAGAGTGGTAAGGAGTTCCACCTGAGATGAACTGCTACTAATTACTGTTTCCATGTTTGCAGTGAGAGACGGGGGGAGATAAAAGCAGCCCAGTCCTCAGAGAGAGGAGAGAGAGACAGACCAGAGTCTTCATGTCTGTTCCCCGAGAGAGTGAGTTTTGTTTGAGTGGCACTGAAAAGCAGTCTTGTGTTCGAGTGAAGCTGAAAAGTGGACTTTTATTTGAATGAAGCTGAAAAGTGATTTCTGTTTATTTGTTAATAAAATGGACTCACGTGAACTGTGGAAACCGGCTCCCGCTTCCTCCTTTATCTGCCCAGCATGAACCTTTATCACACTGGTGTCAAAACCCGGGATAAGGAGGAAGTCATCTTCACCACTGGAAGAGTCATCTTCACCGCTGGAGGAAGTTTTCCGATCCCTCACCAGCATCCACCAGGTCAACACCAGGCCCTCATGGATCTGCAGGCGGAGCAGCAACAATGCTGGCAGCAGCGAACTCCCATGTGATGCTGGCAAAGATGGGGGCACAAGATGACACGGAGGACTTTCTGGAGCTCTTCGAGTGCACAGCCCAAGCTCTGGAATGGCCGCGGGCGCAATGGGCAGTCCACCTCCTACCACTGCTGACCGGGGAGGCCCAACTTGTGGCCCAACAACTCTTGGTCGACAAAATCCTGCGGTACCCTGAGCTGAAGAAAGCCATCCTGCAGCGGGTCGGCCGCAGTCCCAAAGAGCATTGCCAGCAGTTCCGATCCCTGATGCTGATCGAAGTCGGCTGCCAGTTTGCCTTCGCTCAACAGCTCCGCAATGCCTGCCAGTGGTGGGTGCTGGCTGAGGAGCCCAGCGATGTCGGGGGTGTCATCGATCTCGTGGTACTGGAACAATTCGTCTCCCAACTACCGAAATGAACGGTGGAGTGTGTCCAGTGCCACCGACCGGCGTCGCTGGATGAAGCAGTACAGTTGGTGGAGGACCATTTAGCGGCGTACCCGGGGGCCGGTGTGCCCCGTTCTCTCTCTCTCTCTGGTCCCTCCCCCTGCCCCTCCCCCGTCCCCTCCCTATTTCTACCCTATCCCGGATAGGGGCGGGGCTCATCAAATTTACCACCTCAACCTACTAAAACCCTGGAGAGAGCCGGTCCCAATATTCTTGCCAATGGTAGTTCCAGAGAGGGAGGAGCTCGGTCCGGAGGTGAGTCTAAAAGCCAATCAGTTCACTCCGGTCCCTGGTGGAGACCACCTCCCACCGTCACAACGTACGGAGTTTGCCAGATTGCAAAAACATTTCTCTGACATGTTCTCGCCTCTTCCCGGCCGCACTAATCTCATAGAACACCACACTGAGACAACCCCAGGGATAATGGTACGTAGTTGGCCCTGCCGGTTACATCGAACACAAAAAACATGTAGTGCGGGAAGAATTAAAGGCCATGCTCGATATGGGGGTAATAGAAGAAACCCACAGTGATTGGGCCAGCCCAGTGGTTCTGGTGCCTAAGAGCGATGGCTCAGTCTGGTTCTGTGTGGATTATAGGAAAGTCAACACATTGTTAAAATTTGATGCATATCCAATGCCTCGTATTGACGAACTGCTCGATTGGTTGGGCATCACTCACTTTTATTCGACACTGGACTTAACAAGGGGTTATTGACAGATCCCCTTAATGCTGATGTCCTGTGAGAAAATGGCCTTCTCCACAAAAATTGGGTTACACCAATTTCTGTTTGGGTTGATTGGGGCCCCGGCTACGTTTCAGTGTCTTATGGACTGAGTCCTCAGACCACACGCTGTGTATGCCACTGCTTATTTGGATATCACTATTATTAACAGTAATGATTGGCAGCGGCACATGCAGCATCTGGGGGCCATTCTGAGGTCACTGTGACGAGCAAGGCTCACAGCAAACCTGAATAAGTGCGCAATTGGGCGGGTGGAGGTACGGTATCTGGGGTTCCACTTGGGGCATGGGCATGTACAACCCCAAATTGATAAAAATGCAGCGATTACGACCTGCCCGAGACCAAAAAGGAGGTGAGACAGTTCCTAGGACTGGCTGGCTATTATCGAAGGTTTGTGCCTAATTATTCGGACATCACCAGCCTGCTGACTGATCTCACTAAAAAAGGGAGCTCCAGACCCGGTCCAGTGGAGGAAGCCATGCCAACAGGCTTCACACAGGTAAAAGCTGCGGGGAACTTTGTGGCGGGCCGCTTCAGCACTCCCCTGATTTCTCTCTCCCTTTTGTCTTACAGATGGACGCTTTGGACAGGGGGGTGGGTGCTCTACTGTCCCAGGTGGTGGAAGGGGAGGATCGCCCAGTGCTGTACTTTAGTCAGAAGCTCTCTATGAGAGAGACGAAGTGCAGCACTATAGAGAAGGAGTGTTTGGCCATCAAGTGGGCGGTCCTTACTCTCCACTACTATTTGTTGGGATGAGCATTCACCCTCTGTTTGGACCATGCCCTGCTCCAATGGCTCCACCGCATGAAGGATGCCAACGCCTGGATCACCTGTTGGTATCTGGCACTCCAGCCATCTAAGATCGAGGTGGTCCACAGACCGGGGGCAGAGATGGCTGTCATAGACTTCCTCTCCAGAAAAGGGGGTGGGGGGGTGGACGGGCAATCTGGTGGTGGGGGTATGTGGAGGTGAGTGCGTGGTCGAGCGCCCGTCTGGGGAGAGAGAGAGAGCGGTAAGGAGTTCCACCTGAGATGAATTGCTACTAATTGCTGTGAGAGAGTTTTGTTTGAGTGATGCTAAATTGCAGTCTTGTGTTCGAGTGAAGCTGAAAAGCAGAGTTTTATTTGAGTGAAGTTGAAAAGCGATTTCTGTTTATTTGTTAATAAAACGGACTCACATGAACTGTGAAAACCGGCTCCCGCTTCCTCCTTTATATGCCCAACATGAACCTTTATCACATTATGTAATACTTTAGCTACAAATTTACTTAATTATGTATGTATGTTCAGCTTAAATGTATGAATTTAAGCTGAATTATGTAAACGTTTTATGTGTTAAAATACTTTCTTTTATCCCATCTTAATATGCAGCGACAACTATAAATAAGCCATTCATAGATTTGTTTTCTTGAAAACTGTAAGCACCGTGTCTGTGTGGCACTATAACAATTCATGTGTTTGTTTTGAGCGATCTGCTTAGACCTGTACCAACAATGTTACTCAACCAATGGCGAGAATTGGGGGCAGGACTATCTCTTTGTTTGATCAACAGCAGATGAGGGGCGTATTCAGAAAGCTGTTTTGAAAACAGTTTATTATTGCAATTCCATTCGATGGCGCTAGTGTAGCAGAAATGACATACTCAAAACATTTAAAGAATATGGGAGTCAACAAGTGAGTCGAAAGTGTCACAAAAGCACAACAAAATGATGAGGTCATTTCAATTTTTTTTATCGCATATTTGCTTTTAATGACACTGTCGGTTAGGTTTAGGTTTAAGGTTTAGTGTAGGGAGGTAGGTAGGTTTTGTTGATTCAAAACTCAATAGAACATTAACCTAAAAACCTCATCTGCTTGGGAGAAAATGTAACTCTCTTTTAGCGCCATACAGTGGATATTTAACCTCCGAACTGCATCGATACTTGTAAATAACCACGTAATATAATTTGTCAAAAATGACGCCACAGTCAAGTAATTTCTTCTTGTTTTATTTACACTTGTAAGTATCTTTGCATTATGATATTCTACTAATTGGTTAAGTCTAGTGACGTCCCTGACATGAACTATTTCTTAGTTATTACAGTAGGTGACATTAACTTTTAGGCATCAATAATAAAAATAAAAACAAGTTGTGAAATGCAAATATATTATATGTGACTCACAGGCCAATAAAGTGCAACGATAATCTCTCAAATGACAGAAGACATCCTAGCTCTGTCCCCGAGACAGACATACTGTAATTAGCTCATCGGCTATAGGCTCTATTCTCCCAGACTAATCAAAGTTTGAAACTCCAGGAAAGTGTATATTTATGCCCTATTGGTATTAGGGAATGTATCCAATGATAAGCTAATTAAAATAATGAAGAATGGGTGACCAGTTTTGTTTTCAAACAGTGCTCCTTTATGTGTCATGCTTGATGTTCAATTTTAGTAAATACCTTCAATTAATTGTGTGAGGACTGAATGAGGTCCACTGAGGCTACCGTGTTCTCATTCTTGGATTACTGGCCTGTAATCAATCTTTTGTAACAAAGGTTGAAACTATAACAGTGACACCCAGGCTGTAGGAATAGTACATCTTAAATTGACCCACTATACGAAGTCTTTGTGGAACAATAATGGGCGTTTCCCAATCTATGTGCATTTTCAAACCAGGATGGGCATTTCTTACCTATCCAGTGAAAGTCGGGAATCTCAGTGTAGTAATCATTGGCGATTAGTTGCCACCTTTTCCATGCATATACTGTACAATGAGTGTGTCAGAGGTATACCTGACATTCAAGGACACAATTACTGCACAAAATAATGTTCACTAACTACTGATGTCTTATGAATGGGCTGTCTTCATTTCAGTCATGACAACTCTCGGGAAGATTTTGTATGTTAATGTGGGTATGACATTTTAATAGGATGTTGGTCTTGGTGGACTACATTTACATTACATTTACTCTTATTCATTTAGCAGATGCTTTTATCCAAAGCGACTCACAAATGAGACACATAAGCAATTTGTTATACAAAGTTTAACAACATCTGAAGTATAGGACTGCCAAGTTCTCACAGTGGCTAGAGTAGTAAAGATGCTAGCACAGAACAAAGAGACAGACAAGGATTCTATTTTTTGTACATTAAGTGCAGGTTAAGTGCAGGTTAAGTGCAGTAGTAAGTACAATTAGTGTGGGTTGGTTTAGTGCTCATGGAACATGTGTTTTCAGCTGGTTCTTGAATGTTGAGAAGGTAACAGCAGATCGTGTGGAGTTTGGAAGATCATTCCACCACAGAGGAGCAGAGAAAGTGAACGATCGTGACTTTGACTAGATCTGCTTCACTGCTGCTCCTACTGCTGCTGTTGCAGAGCAAGTATGGAAACGTTCTACTGCTAGAAAATACAGACATACAGAGTTAAGCATGTGGACATGCTGCTGCTGTTGCAAAATTAGACAAAACGCAAGACATGCTGCTGCAAAGATATACATTACAAACAATCCCCCAACAAAGCAGGGAAGGTGTACAAATTCATAACACAAACACAATCTCCCAATCAAGTATCCATGTAGATCTATCACCAAGACTTGTGTACTGCTGCTGCTATGAAGTGCTGCTGCTACAAAGAGCCATGTGCACTGAGTTTATGCTAGCTAGGTGGGCCTTGGCCATAGGCCAAATGGTGTAAAGCTAATGAACTAAATCTCTATGTGTGCCTTGGCCTGCCAAGCTGAGTGGCTAAAACGGCTTGTGACCTAACTCATAATGTGTACCTGAACCAGGAAAGCCCAGAGGTTATTTTACTAATGACTTAGAATAGATAAGTGTGGATTTATTTTATCTAATGACCTAAGATAGCGATGTGTGCTAGCCAGATTTGGCTAAGGCTTACCATGTTAAAGATGCACTTCTATGTGATATGGCCAAAAGGAGACCTTACAGTGCAAGCTGATGAGGGAAAGCCCCATCAACCACCTAAGCAAATAGCATTGTTCAGAGGAAAAACTCTTGCAGTGCACTGCAGTGAAACCGACTTGTCTGCAAAACTGAGCCATTTAAATGTTAAACAAAGAGATAGATGCAAGATGATTGTCCACCTGATTGCATATCAAAGACCAATCAACCTACACTTTGCGAGCCGATTGGCTTAACATATTACATGTAAGCGAGCCGACTGGCTAACTGATAACAAGCTCAAGAAGCTATCAAGTCATATCAAGTGGCTTGTGCCACGTAGAGTTTAATGGCTGAACTTAGGTCATTTATATCGCTTGTGCATGCACGATTTCACTAATCCACTTATGCCTAGACTTAGCCCATACTTGTATGAAAATACCAAAACTTCATGGCCATGTCCACTGACTTTGCACAAATGGTGTATCGCATTGCACTACACTTAGGATGTAGCATTCTTAAAATAGGTGCCTTAATCTTATTGACCTAGTGAAAACACTATTGCTAGTATTAACTCTAATTGTCGAGACATAAATTTATGTTCTACTGTAAATGCACAGACTGAGTTTAGACTTTGTGCTGAGAAAAGAGGTGGTTCTCAGAAGACTTAAGTTGACGACTTTCAAAAAAATAGCAAATTATGCCTTGTGCCATGTCATTTACAGGGGCCTACAATCTATTTTTGTGAATACACCTACTGTTGTGGATTTGCCCACAGATAACACGAACACTCCCACCCACACCCAGTTGTGCATTGCACTTAAATTTAGCACTCTCATGAAAATTGGACAAGATGTAACACATGGTCGAAATTAGAGGGCACAAAAATAGAGCCCTTAATACAATGTAATTTTGATTCTCAGGTTTTAAGGATGTTTAGAAAATTATGATAAATCTATTGATTAAGAAAATGTTTTTTTTTTTTTTTTGCAGTGCATCATCCTAAAAAACTATGATGCACAAGAGCTGTTTGCATGCAGAAGCAAGCTAGCTTCCTTTTTTAAAATTCAGAGCTTTTTACAAAAATGCAAATGAAGATTGTGTAATATCATTAATTATTAATACCTCTGCAGCAAGCATAAAACACATTAGGGTTCCTTTCCGCAGCTGACACTGTGCATCCTGATGAATTCAATAATAACCAACTGCACATCAATTCAGCACCTTTTTTTAGAAAAAAGGATTCAACTCAGGCTTTCATCACAAGTCCACTAAGGAGGCAGGATAAACCCCAAAAAATTCTGTCTTCTCCTGCCAGCATTCCGATAAGATAGGTGTGGATTCAGAATCAGCATTCCCAGTAAAACTCATTGCAACATGACCATTCATGACCGTTTGCACCTAGTGGGTGAGAAAAATAACATCACTTGACACTTTCCAAAACAACAGTAAATGCAGGGGGGACTTTCCACACATATGATACACTTTTGTGTCCTATTACTTTACTATAGGCACAAATACCATGTTTTTTGTTCTGAGGACTAATCGATATGTTTAATAAATTTTTATCTAACAAAAGTATCTAAGTTTTAAACACGTGAAATGTCTGTATCTCCCCTTAATATTGTGATTTTGGCCTGCCTCAAATTGAACAGATATTAAATAAATTATAGTAAAACTATTTTTAATTAACTACTTTTAATGACTAAAAATGCAACATTAAGCAGTGTCCAACATTTTATATGTATGAAACCCAAGAGGTCAAATCATTTTGACCTTTTCTACAGCAAGGTGGGAAGACAAGTAAATAATTGTATTACATTTTCAGATTTTCAGATCCTAATTTGTACCCTATTCTAGTAAAGTGCCAAAGACGGTTTCTTCGTAAGAAGACGCCAAGGACAGACAACAAGTCCTTCCGGTCCGAGTCCTGTAGGACTATTTGTGGGACTCGTTTTCTGTGTGGGGGGCTAAGAATGGGGAATGAGGGCAAATGACATTTTCTGTTAGAACTGTAGGCGATCCTTTGAGATGACTCAGTTGGACTCCTCATCTGTGACTCAATGGAGGCCGGAAGATGTGAATCACGTGAATGTTGACAGACTCATTCTCACTTTCTCCATCTTTCTTTTCTCTAATAATACAGAATTTCACAGGCTGAGCATGAAAAGGATTCACACAATGCAAGACAAATCCATTTACAATATTACTGAGCCCAAGAGAGAACACAGCCTGACAAATATAAGTGCATGTGCCAAGATGCACACTTCTAGCTACAAATACAATTATTCTTTGCCTTCATGGAAATAAAAATGGGATCAAATCTTATGAAGAATTACAGCCAGATGTCAAGGAATTAAACTGAGTAATAAAATGTCTAAAGTTGTGAGAAAATTATGTGAACCCTTGGGAATTAGCTGGATTTATACATTAATTGGTCATAAAATGTGATCTCATCTACATCAAAGTCACAATTATAGACAAACGTGTGCTTAAGCTAACAGCACACAAACTATTATAATCTTGTATGTCGTTATTAAACACATCCCATTAAACATTCACAGTGCTGTGGAAAAAGTAAGTGAACCCTTGGATTTAATAACTGGCTGATCCTCCTTTTGGCAGCTCTGGTAGCTGCGGATTAGACCCACACAACGTTCAGAATGAATTTTGGACCATTCTTCCTTACAGAACTGCTTCAGCTCAGACATATTCTTAGGATGTCTGGTGTGAACGGCTCTCTTGAGGTCATTCCACAGCCTCTCTATTGGGTTAAGGTCTGGGCTCTGACAGGGCCACTCCAAAAGGTGGATTTTTTTTTTTTTTTTAAGCCATACTTTAGTGGATTTACTTTGATGTTTAGGGTCATTATCCTGCTGCATCACCCAACTTCTGGGTGATATCATCTTGGCTGGATTGCCACTTCTAGGGAGAGTAGCCACATTACTAAATCATCTCCATTTATAGACCATCTATCTAACTGCAGACAGATGAATATCTAAGCTCTTCGAGATAACTTTGTAATCCTTTCCAGCTTTATGCAAAGCAACAATTTTTGATCATAGGTCTTCTGAGATCACTATTTTGCGATGCATGTTCCATGTCAGCAGATACTTCTTGTGAATAGCAAACTCAAAATGTTTGACTGCTTTTTATAAGTTAAAGTAGCTCCAACCCACACCTCCAATCTCATTTCATTAACTGGATGCCAGGTTTGCCAACTCCTGACACTAATTAGCTTTTGTTGACATCACTAGCCTAGGGGTTCACATACTTTTTCCAAACTACACTGTGAATTTTTGAATTATGCATTCAGTATGTACAAGAACAATACAATTATTTATGTGTTATTAGTTAAAACAGATTGTGTTTGTTCATTATTGCAACTTAGATGAAGATCAAACCAGATTTTAAGACATATAGTATTTATACATAAATGCAGGTAATTCCAAAGGGTTCACATTCTTTTTCTTTCCACTGTAGATAACATGTTTTGGTCATTCAGAAGTAACAGAAATAAATCCAACTGCAGGCAGCCAGTGCTGATATGACAATACCAAAATCTAAGGATCTTGAAGTTTGTTATTTTGTTGACATCATCTGTAATGTTCCTGGACTGTCCAACATGTAACCTACTTAATATTCACAAACTAAGCCTTCGCCATGGTAATTAGCTAATGCTAATGCCCACTATAGAGTAACATCACAAGCACTGAAAATGCACCACATAATTGGAATATGTAATGAATTGCATTCTGACACATTTTGAAACACAATTTAGTGTGGAATCAAGCTTGCGTAGCTTGAAGTGTTTTCTCTTGTCTCTTTTGTATTTTCCATTGGTTTTCTTTTTGAAAGAATCAACTGCAACCCCTGTCAGGCTGATGACACAGCTGAACGTGAAATCTGTTATGCTCTTTTATTCAGAATCAAATCAAACTCATCTCATATTTAGGCTAAAACAATACTTAATGCCTTTTGTCACACGTATACACTACAAAATGGGAATGAAAACCAAGAAGCATATGTTCCTGTTCGGCAAGCTGAAAGGCTTGTGATGCGTCCTCAATAAAATATTTGCAGTCAATAGTACCAGGAAGCATAGACAATATATCAGAATGGTAATTTTGTATTGCACATATAAATAACCTGTGCTTCCCAAGGCAAGCATTTTTTCATATAAAATCATGTTTAAATCTTAGGTTCAATCAGAGGTTATAGTCTTAAGAAGTCTGTGCTATTAAGATGTATCTTTTAAATGCCCCTAACAGTTATCTGGACTAAATATTATATTATGTTAAACTGCTACGCCAAGATTGATGTGTGTAGACAGAGCATTCTGAACTAACATAATCAAAATAACCAGAAATCAGAAACTAGAGACCAATAAGTGCTTATTATAAAATCCACAGAGATGAGTGAAATAGAGATAGTTCAACGGTGGAATCCAATCTGGTTTATTAGCGGATGTTTTTTAGAGTTGTGAACAAGAACAATGGCCTAAAATGTAAGCTTCTTATTGGCTAAGCACCAAATCCATAATTTTAAGGTTTGCTGACTAAAAAGATTATATGATAACTTCTGCAAATTACGTGTACTCACATTAAGTTGGAGAGTTTCTGTCCACTGTCCAATTACTTTATATCCTGGAGTACTATTGATGCTCATCTGGTACTGGAAAAGATCGTATCGTCCTGGGGCATCACCATTCCGATTAAAAGTGACAGATGTTCCAGCACTCCCTACAATAGAAAAAAATCATTTTATGACATTAATTCTGGATGCATGACATTGTAACATGACATTAAATAAGCAATTGTGTATAAACTTCAGAAGAGTCTGGTGTCTGATTCACAAACAATTCATTCTTTTCAGCCAGTTCTTTTCAATAAACTCAATTATGGTCATTTTTGACACAAAATAAGAACCTGTTTCACTGATGGGGTAAAAGGCAGTTACTACAATGGCGATCGCAGCAAATATGTACAGTACAGGAAAAATGAAAGTTGCTCATATGACTGCTGCACATACCTACTAAAAAACAAAAAGTTTGCTTAGATATGATTGAAATAAAAATAGTGAGTGCTCCTCAGGCTAGCAGGGCAGACTGATCAAGCCTGACATTCATCTCCATCAGATTGTTTGAGAGCTCTACCTGCAGGGCTTGGCACTCAGGATCACAAATCTGCCAAAATACAATCAACGTTGTGGCTTCCACAACGGCAGATGAAATATCCACTCCGTTCCTCTCTGTTTACTAGCCTCACAGTGTGGATTCTCATCACACTTATTATATTAAAGGGCATTATGAGTCAGTGTGTATAATGTGGCCATGGGCAAGACTATATGGTACTGAGAAAAGTTTATTCGAAAGATACTACTTTAGTGAACACTGCTATATGGTATTGCCAAAAAGTAAGATTTAAAGTAATAGTTCACCTAAAAATGAAAATTCTGTCATTAACTTTTTCTTTCTTCCATGGAACACAAAAGGAGAAATTAGGAATTACGTCCAGTATTTTATTTTCTATACAATGAAAGCATTAAGTGTAAACACCTGTCATGCTCTAAAAAGTACCATAAAAGTAGCATGCAAATAGTCCATACGACTTGTGTGCTAATTCTTCTTAAGCAATATGATTTGAGAGTAACAAACTAAAAAGTCTTTATTTACTAAAACATTTCCAAGCTCTCTAAAAATTCCATATGCGTATATTCAAATAAGACAGAGGGCAAGATTTCCAGTGAATAATGGATGCAATTCAGGGGTGTCTGCACAAAAACACTTCAGTGAACTGGAAATATATGGCTCAAGTAATATGGACCATTTTATGGTGTTTTTAATAGCCTTTTTTCCTTTTTTTTTTTTTTTCTTTGTTCTCAGAGCTCAACAGTCCAGGGTCACTATCCATTTGAATGAAAATCAAAGCAGCATATTTTTTCTGATAAACCTCTCTTTTTGTGTTCCACGGAAGAAAAAATAAACATAGTCTAGAATTACATGATGGTGAGTAAATGATGAAAATTTTCATCATCTAGTGTATTATACCTTTAATTTTTCAAAGTCTTAGACTATTGTTAATGGAAAATGCTTCGTAATCCACCCGTAAACCCTATGGACCCACCTGCAGGTACAAAGGGGGGTGCTATATTGCGAAAAAAGTTTACGCTTAAAACATTAAAGTTTCCAAATACATATGTCAGGCATATGAGTTATCATTTGAAAGCTTAGAATCTGAACTTTTCAGGGATAACAATCTCTTCTGCATTTATGTTTCTTAAAATTTAAAAAACAAGAAGTGCCAGAAGTGATTAAAGTGTGATTCAGCAGCGATTCAAAAGATCACGACTGTTGTGTCATATCAAACATATGGCCAGACAAAAAATAAAATACAAATAAAATATAGCCGCAAGGGGCAATCATCGGGGTCCAAGCACATGTGACGAAATAAACAAAATTAACAGAATTGACAAAAATGATCTAGTGGATGCCAAATAATACAAATTGACAGAATAGATCCTCCCTAACCTAAATTTGCTGAAATTTGTGTACTGTAAAACGCACATAAAGGAATAAAATTAATCCATAACTCCATTTGGTTGCTAGGAAGTTACTAAGATGATACTCAAAAGGCTCCTTGCTACCCTGAGACAAATGAACAAAACCGAATGTCTCTACAATGTTCTGCTGCAGAGATATGTGATTTGTTGGTTGCTGAGGTAATCCCATTTGTTTGCTAGGCAGTCACCAAGGTGATCCTCAAAGGCTCCTTGCTACCCTGAGTCAAATGAACCAAACCGGAAGTCTCTCCAATGTTCTGGTGCAGAGATATGTGATTTGTTACTTGGTTGCTGAGGTAACCCCATTTGTTTGCTAGGCAGTCACCAAGGTGATCCTCAAAGGCTCCTTGCTACCCTGAGTCAAATGAACGAAGCCGGAAGTCTCTACAATGTTCTGGTGCAGAGATATGTGATTTGTTACTTGGTTGCTAGGGTAACCCCATCTGGTTGCTACACAGTTACCAAGGTGATACTCAAAAGGCTCCTTGCTACCCTGAGACAAATTAATGAAACCAGAAGTCGCAACGATGTTCTGGTGCAAAGATATGTGATTTGTTACTTGATAACTAGGGTAACCCCATATGGCTGCTAAGCAGTTACCAAGGTGATACTCAAAAGGCTCCTTGCTACCCTGAGTCAAATTAATGAAACCGGAAGTCTTTCCAATGTTCTGGTGCAGAGATATGTGATTTGTTAATTGGTTGCTGAGGTAACCCCATTTGGTTGCTAGGCAGTTACCAAGGTGATAATCAAAAGGCTCCTTGCTACCCTGAGTCAAATTAACAACACTGGATGTCTCTACGATGTTCTGGTGCAGAGATATGTGACTTGTTACTTGGTTGCTAGTGTAACCCCTTCTGGTTGCTAGTCAGTCACCAAGTTGATACTTAAAAGGCTCCTTGCTACCCTGAGTCAAATGTATGAAACCAGAAGTCTCTATGACATTCTGATCCTGAGATCCCCATCTAAGCAATTTGAATGGAATTCAAAGGGGTTTGGTTGCTAGGGTTCTCTAAATGGTTTCTAGGGCATGGCTAAGTAGTTTCCATGATGATACTTGAAGAATGATTGCTCATCCAATTTAAACAAGCCAATTGTCATTTCTCTAGGACATTCTGATCCAGAGATATCACTCTCAGCCATTTTTAATGGAAGTCAATAGGGCTGGTTGCTAGGGTGCTCTAAATGGTTGCTAGGGCGTGGCTAGCCAGTGACCAGAGAGATTATTATTGGCTGATTACTAACCTGACTCAAAAGATCCAATCCCCAAGTGTCTACAAAATTCTGTTCTGAAGATATCTTTCTGAGACATTTTGAATGAAAGCCTATGGGAGTGGTTGCTAGGGTGCCGTAAATGGTTACTAGGGTGTGGCTACACCATTTCCAAGATGATACTTAAAGACTGATTGGTAGCCCGAGTGAAATGAGCCTGCCCCTATGTCTCTACGACATTCTGATTGGGAGATATGATCCCACAAAATTCATTGTCTTGTCATAGTAGGAAAAAAAAAAAACTATTGTTTTCATGGGCAAGAGCCTTGCTATAGTATGCCTATAGTATATAATTTTTGGGCTGGTTTTAAGGCAGCATTTTACAGTTTTCGGACGCAGCCATGTAGAAATGACACGAGACAGAAATGGGGATAATTGAAAAATAAACACATAATATAATTCCAGACATATGTAAACATATCTCTAAAACAATGTGACAGTTAATCATGTCTGGCAACTTGACAAATATGTTTTCAATATTTTTAGGATATGTAAAAATGAAGGTGATCTATAATCATTTTGGAAATCACAGATTTATTTGCAAACTAATATTATAAAAGTCAGAAGATATTGTCAGTGTACCACGTTTCTTCAAATAAATTTATATGCATTCATACACTCATGAAAGCCTTAGACTTCAAAGGATTTCTTATCCTGTGGCTCCCTCTGGTGGACAAAAATATAGTATTACACTTTTCATTGGTCAGTTAAAATGGCTGATTATTTAAAATTTGCTGTTAGCCCCTGTTCATCATAAATCCATGAAATTTAGTATGATTCCTCAGAATGTCATGCTTACCATATTTACACAGTTTTGTGAAGTTTGGCATTTGTGCACACAAGATACAGGAATATTAGTCATAATGGGCCACACTTGTCAATATATTTGATTGTATCTTCTAGACTATTTAATGGATCAAAATTCTTTTGATAACTTTTTGCCTGCATGGTCTAGCACTGACCTGGGCCAAGTTTGGTGAAGATCTGATTAACGCCCTAGGAGGAGTTCAGAAAAGTAGGGTTTTCAGTCAATTAGAATGGCAGAAACATTTTATGAAATGAAATAAAACTGAGATATATATTTTGTAGGACTTGATGCAAGGATTTAGAGGTAAAAAGCATTTCGATTTTAATGTGCTCTGATGCCGAGTAATTAGAAAAACTTAAATGTTTTTGTTGTAGTGCCACCTTGTGGCCGATTCTCACAAATCTTGGTACACAGCCTCATTTTGACACTGCGTATGAATATCTCAAGTTTCGTAATGGCCGGCCATTCAAATTTGATGTTATTAGCTGCTGAAATTTGATTGGCTGCTGGCGGCCATGTTTGTTGATTTTTCCAAATGATATTTGAGTAATATGTTAGCCTTTGGGTCACAGAAGATACAACCAATTTTCAACATCATTGATCATACAGCTGCAGATTTATGAGCGTTTTTTCAGTTGTAGCGCCCCTTATAGGCAGAATTTGATGTGACTTAGCATGCAGCCTTAGAATGTCGTGTTGTCTATGTGTATCAAGTTTTGCTATGTTTGGACTTTTAGTTTGGTAGATATAGGTCAATTTCGATTACATGGACGACACCTGACCAGTTTGTTGGCTTATATCTTTGTAACGCTTCGACAAACTAAAATTCTTTTGATAACTTTTTGTCAGGAGGTTCCATAGATGATGCATACTAAATTTCATTCGTATTGGACATACAGCCTTGGAGGAGTTCAAAAAAGTAAATTTTCCCAAAAATTCAAAGTGGCGGAAAAATTTTATAGACAGAAATGAAATCATTTTTTGATCCTAGCCCTTGCAGTTCCAGAATTATGACCACAAATGCAAAGGTGCTCATTATAGTGCCACCTAGTGTCCAACGTGTGTGTGGATGCCTGAGTAGTGGTGGGTATTTCTGACCATCCCACCAAGTTTGGTGTCTCTGCGACTTACGGTCTCTGACGCCCAGATGCATTTAAGGCAGAAAATGATAATAATAATAAGAAAAATAATAAGAAAATCGGAACAAATACAATAGGGTTCCTGCACCTTCGGTGCTTGGACCCCTAATATATATATATATATATATATATATATATATATATATATATATATATATATATATATATATATATATTATTTAGTATTATTATATAGATTATTTAGCAACTTCTCCTGCGGCCAGTTTAGGGTTTATTTTGTTTGTTTGCGTGTTTGGAAAGGGGGCATCATGGGAACTAGGAAGAAAATGGTACATGCAGAGCATCTTGTTCCTCTAATCTACTTTGGAGAGAATGTAGGCACTGAAGATTAGAGGACAGCTGCAGAGATAAAGAATATAACAGCATGCTAGCACTACTAAAGGACTGGATGAGTGCCTGGAAAACACACAGAATAGCACAAGTAACAGGCCTCTACTTCACAGTAGCTGCGTTTCCACTATCGGGCCAAATGAGGGTGTGCTAGTGTGTGCCAGGGCAAGTTGGGTTCTCACTGTCACTTCCGGGGCTTCATCGTGCCTCCTCTGGGCTTTCTCGGGGCCAACGGCCAATGGCCTTTCACCCGCCAATTACCCGGGGCTGGCCAGTTGATAGCACTTGCTTGCACTGGCCAGATAGCCTTCTGAGACATTTTTAGATTTTCATTCCTTGTGTAAAGAACCTGCTTGGAAATAGCCCAAGCCACCGTTACTAGTTCGAAAGCTCCGTACAAATACTTGGTACTTTTTTTTTTTTTTTTTTTAATTCAGACAGAACGTGGTGAGTTGAAATGAAACTGTTGTATGGTCAACAAACCTGGAACTACTTCATAGGGATGCAGTAATAGAGGAATAATCAACATCTGTCAACCAATCAGAATTAAGCATTCAACCATGCATGGTGTAACATAAGTCATGTAATTTTTATTTGTATAGTGCTGTTCACAGCACACACCGTTTCAAAGCAACTTAACAGAAAATTATGCTGTAACAGAAAATGTTGAAATGTTTCAAAGTCCTTGTGTGGTTTAAATGAATAATGCAATTGAAGATAAAACATAAAACATAAAATAAACCCCTACATAGAGATCAGGACCACAAAGTAACTCCTGTCAGGGGTTAGTTTGCAATATTGACCGGCTTACTATCCATTACTTCACTTATTACATGGGTAAATACATAAATAAATTAACACAAAATATTGATACAATTAAAAAAAAAAAAAAAAAAAAAAATGTGGTTACACTTTATTTTAGTGTCCTTGTTACAGAGTAATTACACAAGTAATTACTGATTATTACTAATAAACAACATGTACTTACTGTAGTTGTAGGGTTAGGGTAAGGGTTTGGTTTAGGGTTAGTTGCTTGTAATTATGCATAATTGACTGTTATTACTATAGTCAATACATTTACTATGTATAACAAGGACATTGTAAAATAAAGTGTTACCAAAAATGTTATTATGTAGGAAGAAAGAGAAAATAGGAAATCAGTTGTCTGGGACAACTGGGAATTTAATTCCCACTAGCAAAGAGCATGTCCCATTGACAACATGTCACTGCTCAAAGAATGAATCTGAATTTGATTTATAGATAAACTGGTAACACTTTACGTTATTGTCCCCTTTGTTTAGGGATCCATTAATTACATGAATTTAAGGAGTTGCCAACATTAGTATGGTTTAAAGGTGCACTCAGCGATTCCTGAGAAACACAGTTGAGATATCGAACTCAGCTGCCAAAACAAACACACCCCTCCCTTCAGTGCTCCTTTGGAAGTTCCGCCCTCGACTTATCATTATCCTTCTTTTTTATCTTATATTCGTCTGACTTTTTTCTCTTGGTCTGTTTCTCAGCCATTTGTCCTCTTTGGAGTTTAGAATGTTCGCATCAGCCAGATTTGCCATTACTCTTCTAATTAATTTCCCTCTCGCTCTGCCCCCACCCCCCATCCTGTGCACGTGCAAGAACCTGTTGCTGATTGGCTGGAGTAGTGTTGAGTGGATCGGTCCGATCCACTTTGTTTTAGTACCATTTACAGAGCCAGTGCTGTGTATAAATACTAGATTTTTTTTCAGCCCACCCACAGAATGGACAGCTAGCAGACTGTGAGGAGATATTTGCAGAATTTGACAAAAAATGTATTGGATTAGAATTACTAAGTGCACCTTTAATGGTCATAAGTTTTTATTTTATGATATATGTTGGGAATGAGCATGCAAAGCTGAAAAGTGTTTTTACAGAGGACTTTAGGTAACTAGGACAAGGTAAGTTGGGATAGCACTCTGAGTAGCGCCGTTCTTTTGACATTAACGTGACAACACAAGTGAGTCAAGACATTACAATAATAAATATAAATGCAAAGAGAAATGGAGCAAAATGACATAATCCCTCATTTTAATCTCAATAAAAATAGTTTATTTTCTTCTGTATTGTGACATAAATCATCAGTTAGGGTATTTAATGTGACTTATTAATATTAAGTATGAATAAGTGTATTTATTAAGCATTTATAACATTCAAGTTAAAATGCTCACCATTTCGAAAGAATTGCATGAAAGTCGCCCTTTTTATTCGTCAAAGATTTATTATGCATTTGTAAATGACTTATAAATCATTAATTAACTCCTTTATAAACTGTAGTGTAAAGTGTTACCAATCTATTGGCCTGTAGGAAATTGTTTCTCCATTGTACACTGATAAATAAAGCAAGGGTTTAGAAATCAGACAGAAAAGAATGAACCACTTGGAATGTCAAATTAGGTTAAATTAGGTTAATATGGTACTGTGTGTGTGTTAAATACACCAAACAGCATTAAACATTTCATTAATTGCATTACATTCAGCAGCTCAGAATTATTATTTTTTTTTAAGTAATAAATGTAGAAGTTTGTTGTTGTTGTTGCTGTTTTTTAATCAATTGCACATGAGATTCTTATTACTTATTTTTAAATATTTTCTTTTAATTAAGTGTAAAGGGAGGTCTGTCATATTTCAAATTTCCCATTATCAGTGTGTGTGTATATATTCTTATTCTATACACACACACACACACACACACACACACATCGGGTGTGCATTATTTTTCAATAATTCAACAGGCCAGAGTCAATTATTCCGCTTATATCACGGTTGCCACACCTTAAGACATTGTTCAGGGTTTTATCTCAAGACATTTTCTGGTTTTCGTCCCTAAAGTGCTCTTGTGGAACAACTTTCTTCCACCACGGATTCAGCATCTTGCCCTGATACAACTCAAGCCTTCGTTGCTAGTTCGAAAACATCACTTTAGAACTAGAAACATAGCATAGCGAGGCTTGCGATAGTGCGTATGTGAGAAAGTTTGAGTGAGTTTGTTTTTGAGGGATCAAAAGAGAGAAGCTCAGAAACCAAGAGAGATCGCCTGTGGGATTGCCTTTATTTTTTGCAGCTCTCATCAGAAATAACATTGCTTCAAAATCACCAAGATGTAAGTTTAAGCACTCAGCAGCAACGAGTGTCACCATATTTCCGTTATAAACCATAACAACTGATTCAATGTGTGTGTGTGTGTGTGTGTGTGTGTGCGTGTATGTGTGTGTGAGTGTGTGTGTGTGTGTGTGTGTGTGTGAGCATGTGTGTGTGTGGGGGAGATGAGGGAGCTTTTCAACTGAAATTGAAATACATGTAGGATATTATAGATATATAATATACACAGTGCATGTTATTACTGTAATGAGAACATTGTATTTCACTATACAGGATGTAATATTTGGATGTATGTCTCCATGCGCTTGATTTGCATCAAGCATATATGCATGCCAAAGGGGTATTTTTCTTATTGTGTAAGCTCATAGCTCAAAGCTCATCAATTATAAACACTATACAGGTACTGTTGTGCTTCAGTAAACAATATTAGATGTGTTGGGAACCATACAGAAAGTAATTTTTTTTGTGTTTACATCTAATGGAATATTTGTACTCAGATAACCTACAAATGAACACGAGAACTGGCTGTTTTTTTTTTTTTTTTTGTTTTTTTCATGAAAAAGATTGTTCGGTTTTCTCAGTTTCAGGCTAAAAGCAACGAGAAAATCACAGATTTTTCATATTGACTTGATGTCTTTACAGATGCTGGTATAAGATTAAGTAAACTCTTGACTGCTCACTTCACAAGCACACTCCAGAATAAATAAATGAAAGACAGCTGAAGCAATGCTATTTCAAGAATTTATTTGTGTTTTCTTCCATGTTTTCAGGGCACAATGTGTAAGTTACCATCTATGGATTTTATTTTAAAAGTTATAAAACTTTTCAGCTATGGTAAAAATTTGATCAAACACTTGCTATATACTGTATTTGTATACTGTATGTATATATTGCTGCAAAAATTGGTCTGTGTCTTATATAAAAAAAAGAACTTTAATATTTGAAACTTTCTATATTCAATTTTTAATGTCAAATTTATCTGTAAATAAAATACAAATGGGATTTTCTGTGTCAGAATTAAATTTTAATTGAAGCTCATCTAGAATGAAATACCCACAAGTCAATGTGTTGATGTAACAGTAACATGTTTTGTTCATGTGAATTTAGGTAAATGTGTTAACATATTTAATCTAATTTAATAAAAAATGTAATAGAATCAATCTATAAATTCAATATTTTCTGAACCTCAGGATATTGTAAATGTACATGTTTTAGAAATGTACTTTTTTTCGAACTTTCAAGGCATTCATATTGCATGTGAAATAAAGTCTATGCCAGGGTGCTGGATAGGAGACTCCAGCCGATAGTTGAACCTCAGATTGAGGAGGAACAATGTGGATTCCGTCCTGGTCATGGAACAGTGGACCAGCTTTTCACCCTCTCACAGATAATTGAGGAGGCATGGGAGTTTGCCAATCAAGTCTACAACAAGGCCTACAACCGTGTTCCCCACTTTGGGAGTATGGGGTGCCGGGGCCACTACTGCGGGCCATTCGGTCTCTGTACACGCGGAGCGAGAGCAGTGTCTGAATACTCGGCACGAAGTCAAGCTCGTTCAATGTGGGTGTTGGACTTGAGGTTGTGCCTTGTCTCCACACCTGTTTGTGATTTTCATGGATAGGATATCGAGGCACAGCTGAGGTCAGGAGGGCATTCTATGTGGGGGCCGGAAGGTGATGTCTCTGCTTTTTGCAGATGATGTTGTCCTTTTGGCACTGTCACATGGATGCCTCCAGCATGTGCTGGAATGGTTTGGATTGTGAAGCGGTTGGTATGAGGATCAGCACCTCCAAGCCTGAGTCCATGGTTCTCTCACGGAAAAGCATGGCATGCCCCCTTCAGGTAAGGGGAGAAAATTTACCCCAGGTGGAGGAGTTTATGTATCTTGGGGTCTAATTCACAAGTGAGGGGAGAAGGGAGCATGAGATTGGCTGCAGACTGGGAACAGTAGCAGCAGTAATGCGGTCACTGTACCAGACTGTAGTGGTGAAGGGGAGCTGAGCCATAAGGTAAAGCTCTCTATTTACTGGTCAGCCTACATCCCTACCCTCACCTATGGTCATGAACTCTGGGTAATGACCGAAAGAATAAGATCACGGATACAAGTGGCTGAAATGAGTTTTCTTCGCAGGGTGGCGGGACTCACTCTCCGTGACAGGATGAGGAGTTTGGCCATCCGAGAGGAACTCAGAGTAGAGCCGCTACTTATCCACATTGAGATGAGCCAGTTGAGGTGGTTCAGGCATCTTGTAAGGATGCCCCCAGGGTGTCTCCCATTGGAGGTGTTCCAGGCACGGCCAACTAGGACGAGACCTCAAGGTCGGCCCAGGACCTACTGGAGAGATTATATCTCCCAGTTGGCTTGGGAGTGGCTGGGGTTCCCCCAGGTTGAGCTGGAGGAAGTTTCAGGGGACAGGAATGTCTGGGTCTCTCTGCTCTCCGTATTACCACCGTGACCCTAATGGACTAAGCGGTATAAAAAAAAAAGATGGAAGTCTGTGGGATTTTTCAAATTTTTTATTGTCTGCTGTGCGAAAACTGTAAGTCTGATCAGTAATATAACACACAGCACACTAAGTCAAAACAGTCTGAAGGTCTGTACCGAATTTGGTGGATGTAGCTTGAAAGCTGTAATAGGAGTTAGGGCTAACTCTAAGTATGAGCACTAGTAACAGTGATGCTCGTCTTAGCAAACATATAGTAAACATTTCTAACACTGTGAGCTTTAATGTGACCTCAGTCTTGTGTCTCTGCAGGCTTTGGTTGACTCACCATTGAAGCTGACTGAGCGAATGTACTTTAAGAGCTTCTTGCCACCAGCCAACTCCATCTCAGGACACACACTTGACTGGTCGGGACACAGGTCCTTCTGCATGTTGTGCAGGGCATGGGCCATGGCGTACACCGCATCGATCACAAATTGAACCTTCCCTTCCTGCTCGTATTTGGAGTCTGTACCTATTCGTTCTTGACCTGGAAGAAAGATTGGCAAAAAAAAAAAAAAAAAAAAATCAATAACATGAGAAATTTTTGACAGTTCAAGCAAAGGATAACTGACGTGAGTATTCCTGACTAATGTCATCTCAAAATTATCCTTCCGTGAAACACAAAGGAGATGCTAGGCAGAATATCAGACAAAGTCACCATTGATGTTCATTGCATTGCTTATCCATACAAAGAAAGTGAATGGTAACTGAGACTTTATGTCTTACATCTCCTTTTTGTGTTCCACAGAAGAAAGAATGTCATACACCCTGTCTACACAGGGCGCGTCCATTGACACAATGTGACACAACAGCTTAGATTGTCTACACCGAACATGTCGACACGAACGTTCTACATTTTTCATTTGTGTTGTTGGCAGCAGCAGCGCTAGCACGTGCAGCACAAAATGTAATGAGACATCCGTTTACTCTTGCAACGGATGCTTCTAGTGTAGAGAGCATCATTGATTATAATAAGTTCTGTTGCTTTTGATGCAACGCGATGCACCCCGTGACTCGTGTCCAGTGTAGACATGGTGAATCAATTGTGTAACTGTGAGTAAATGACGACAGAATTTTAATTTTTGCCTGATCTAAATGCTCATGTAGGACAATCTCAGCCTAAAGAAACAGGATTTATAGAAGATTTATCTTCTGTCTCTGGAAGCTTTTTTATCTTCTGGCTCTGGAAGAAATGTGAGAAATATGTGATGGAAGGTTAAAAAAAGCAACTGAACAACTTTTAACATTTTAAAAGTACATTTTAAGAACAATCGTTCAAACTCCCGGCAAGATTGGGCTGTTATCTTTAACAAGGTAAAAAGTAATGGCTTGAGTTGTCAGTGCTTATCTTACTGGTCTTTTACAGTATGTAGATATCTTAAAGGGATTTATTTCCAATGTGTAATTGCTCAAAGTCAAGCCCAGATGGAATCTGCAGACTTTTTCTGCATTATTTGCTAGGGATGTGCCCGAAGCCGAATGCCCTATTCTGAAAGGCACGAATAATGACTTCAAAACGAATTATTACATCCAAATAATATTAAAAAAATATTAGTTTGACAGATAATCCAAGAAGCACAAGCATAAAGTGACATTGAAAAATTAATATATTCTAAATTACTAATGAATTTATGAATCTATGCAGTCAATATGTCTAAAGGGTAAACCTTATGAATGAAAATGCGCATGGTGTGATTTCAGATTGGATGGCCGTGGTCTCAACTCCATTTGCGGTCTCTGTAAATTGTTCACGTCTGGAGCTTGTCAAGTGTAATAATAACTAAGATATGATATCATGTACACTTTCCACTTCTTGCAATGTCTATGTTAATGTATCACATGATTCACACGTGATTCCCATGGATAAATTTATAGCCTAAACCTGAGCTTGATGTTAAATTCCTGACCTGACGTGATGGTTTCCCGACAGAGCTCGCCTAGCTGTCTCTTAAAGTTGACCACATATTCACATCGGCAACGTTGTGTCACAATGACAAGGTAATTATCTGGTTAAGACTTTATTCCAGGAAAAAGTTAAAATGTTAAACTGAAACTTGCTCTCCTTTTTCTTCTTGTTCTTCTTTAAACTGTGCTAAATTTGAAGTGTTCTTGAGCTCTGATAAGGTGCTGTATAAATGTAACATTATTATTATTATTATTATTTAACTAAATAATGGTGTCCTCTTGTTAAAAATCCTGATAGACTTGCGGGACCTGTTTGTAGGCTATACTGATTTATTATATTTCTTTAAATGCTTGAATTTGTATTTATTATTCACTGCAAAATGTGTGCTTGACGTTTCACATTTTGCTTGACACCTCCTGCCTCCAGAATAATGTTATTATACATGAACAGATGAACGAAAATTCTGTTTTTGGCAGATATTAATATCAGAAATAACAGGATAAACCAAAGTTAACAAAATATTCCACAGTTAATGTGGCCAACAAATTCAGCTTCATCTGGTAAGAAAAAACGTCATGGTTACTTGTGTAACCTCCGTTCCCTGATGGAGGGAACGAGACGTTGTGTCGATGTACTGACACTAGGGGTCACTCTTGGGAGCCCGAGACACCGCTGGTCTTTGATAAAAGGCCAATAAAAATTGGCAAGTGGTATTTGCATGCCACTCCCCCGGACATATGGGTATAAAAGGAGCTGGTATGCAACCACTCATTCAGGTTTTATGCTGAGGAGCCAATATAAGGTCTGGCCATTTCAGCGGGTAGTTCAGTGTTGTGGTAGGAGGGACACAACGTCTCGTTCCCTCCATCAGGGAACGGAGGTTACACAAGTAACCATGACATTCTCTATCTGTCACTCACTCGATGATGTGTCGATGTAGTCCCTATACGAAAAGCCACAACTGGCTGAACTGTGTTACGTGAACTGCCGGTGTGTGGTGGGCAGACTACTGTGTGCCTCATAGCCAGCACACCAGGTCAACACGTAACCTCCCCCAACATAGTTATGAGTGTCAAACGGCCCTTTGGGGATAAGTCGACTACCCAAAAGTTAGAGACAGGCTTAACCCAGTCATGGCCTCTTTTCCCCTTCTCTTTTTCCACTCCCTAAAAAAGAAGGGGGATTGAGTTACTACAAACATGGAGACTGGGGCAGAGGTGACTCTGCCCAAGGAAGACGCAGTTTGCCAACAGGGAAACAAATTAGTGGAAGATATATATCGCATGGGGTTAGCCTTACAGGGAACTGCCACATGTGGAGCACCTACCCCAGAACAGGACTCTTAGTTAGCGCGTGTACTGGGCCGGCAGCGAATTTCTCCGAAAACTCACCTGCCACAGGGCTCGGAGGAAGTCAACCAGGGAACAAACTTGTGAACACTACTGGGAATTAATGGCGCACGTCTTCAGCTCAAAAGGAGGTGGAAGGCGCTATGTGCAAGCGATACACCCGGCCGGCTATCCCGGGCTTATCCACTTGTGTTGCGTGCCACTACCTGGGATGAAACCAGTTCCACCCGGAGGTTGTAGAACCTTGCAAAGGTGTTGGGTGTTGCCCAGCCCGCTGCTCTGCAAATGTCTGTTAGAGAGGCACCCCTGGGCAGGGCCCAGGAAGCCGTTACACCCCTGGTAGAATGGGCTTGTAGCCTTACTGGGGGCGGCATGTCCTGGGCGACATATGCCATAGTTATGGCGTCAATGAGCCAGTGGGCAATCCTCTGCTTGGAGTCAGCGCTTCCTTTCCGCTGTGCACCAAAGCAGACAAAGAGCTGCTCAGAGGTTCTAAAGCTATGCGAGCGATCCAAATAGATGCGTAAAGCACGTACCGGACACAGCGACGACAGGGCTGGGTCTGCCTCCTCCTGGGGCAGCACTTGCAGGTTCACCACCTGGTCCCTAAAAGGGGTGGTGGGAACCTTGGGCACATAGCCCAGTCGGGGTCTCAGGATCACGTGAGAATAACCCGGACCAAACTCCAGGCACGTTTCGCTGACAGAGAACGCTTGCAGGTCACCTACCCTCTTGATGGAAGTGAGCGCAGTCAGGAGGGCAGTCTTCAATTAGATTGCTTTAAGCTAGGCTGACTGCAAAGGCTCAAAGGAGGCTCTCTGTAGACCCTGAAGAACTACAGAGAGGTCCCATGAGGGAACGAGGCGCGGACTGGACTGGATTCAGCCTCATGGCACCTCTTAGGAACCTGATGATCAGGTCGTGCTTCCCTAAGGACTTACCGTTGACTGCGTTGTGGTGTGCTGCTATGGCGGCAATGTACACCTTCAAGGTGGAAGGGGACAGCCTCCCTTCCAACCTCTCCTGCAGGAAGGAAAGCACTGATCCGACTGCGCATCTCTGGGGGTCTTCGCATCGGGAAGAACACCACTTAGCAATCAGATGCCACTTAAAGGCATACAGGTGCCTCGTAGAGGGGGCCCTAGCCTGAGTGATTGTGTCTACCACCGCAGGTCCTCGTCCTCCCTGACCTTGCACAGGGTCTGTGCAAGCAGGCTCACTGGGGGAAATGCATATTTGCATAGGCCAGGGGGCCAGCTGTGTGCCAGCGCGTCTATGCTGAGGGGAGCCTCGGTGAGGGTGTACCAGAGTGGGCAGTGGGAGGATTCTTGGGAGGCGAACAGGTCCACCTGTGCCCGTCAGAACTCGACTCCAAATCAGCCGGACCACCTGAGGGTGGAGTCTCCACTCTCCCCTGAGGGTAACCTGCCGTGACAGCGCCCATAGAAACGAGAGGTCGGTCCAAGGGCTGAAAAGACTGTGACAGACCGGCGTGATAGCCACGCGATGTGTCCCGTGGCACCATGCCCATCTTGGGACTCGAGTCTGGAGCCAATGCTGAAGCGGCCTCATATGCATCAACCCGAGAGGGGTGGCCACTGCCGAGGACGCCATATGCAGCGATTGTGACCATCCGAAGTTGAGAGATAATGACCGCAACCAGGAATAACACACAATCGGAAAAAACACACGTCTTTAAAACGACGTTCCGTGTGTGCCGCTCTTTTAGAGGAATATATACTCTTTTAGAGGAGGAAAAGCTCTTTCAGAAAATATACTCTCTTGTTTTTCTGCCGAAGCGCCCAGGGGCGTTCTCTGCAGTGCACCAGTGCAGAGGAGGGAGAAGCCACTGAAATGCGCCATCAGATCCAGCAGAGGTGAATGAACAGTAATATTCAGCTCAATGAGCATGACCGTTCGGCTCCGAAGAGAAAATCTGAATGAGTGGTTGAATACCAGCTCCTTTTATACCCGTATGTCCGGGGGAGTGGCATACAAATACCACTTGCCAATTTTCATTGGCCTTTTATCAAAGACCAGAGGTGTCTCGGGCTCCCAAGTGTGACCCCTAGTGTCACTACATCGACACAACGTCGAGTGAGTGACAGATAGGGAACTAATGATTAAATTATAACTTAATTAAATAATTATTGTAAAATAATAATAATAATAATAATAATTATTATTATTATTATTATTTTTAGTATTATTATTAGGCTATTATGAAAAGGCATACACAAGGTATATATACGAAAACGTACAACTTTTATTTCCATTGAAACCAACCAATCAACAAACAGAATTTAAAATCGATACAATTCAGGCATTACATTTTAGCTTGGCTCCTATCCAAAACTTTTATTTAAGTAAGAAATTGTCTGTCAACAAATTTGCTGACTCTTTCCTTATATTTATGCAATAAAAATGTATGATGTATGTCAAAAACTTGTAATGTGTTTCATTCGTCTCATTCCAAAGCCCATTGTATTCTATGTTCTGTTGTACACAAAAGTTACTTTCTTATTAAAATCATGGTTAGGTTTAAAGTTTGGGTAAGGGGTTTGACTTGGAAACAATATTGTCATAACATTGTTCATTAGTTTATTTTTCTTTATGGAAGTAAAAATCATCATTTTTTGGCATGCTCTTTGGAAACAGAAAGATAAACATTTAATTTGACCATTTGTTGCTTTGGTTGTATCATGTGATGTATATGTAGCTTTCACAACATTTATTGATGCATTTTCATGATTAAGACACCAAGAGCCTTAATCATGTCTATAACTAGTAACGATAGTCTCCACTTTTAACTCAGCAGAAAGCTGTGACAGTTCTATTAAGCTCCGCTATTCCTCGACCCTTACTTGGAAATTCTCACGGGACATGAATGGAGTTCACACAATATTCTTTGCAATTTCTCTCCAATTAGCTCTGCTGTCTTCCTGATCTGACACTAACCCTCAAATGCCAGTCCTGGTTCCTTAGGGAAGCTTTTAAAGTCATCTTCCCACAAAAGCTGTTTTTATTAAACATACTTCTGCCAGTTTAATCATAGGATTTTTCTGTAACTCAGTGTCCCGCCAACTATGGCAAACTCAAAGACATGTATTTTTGAGACAGCTTAATCAAAAATGGCTCTAGCTAGATGAAGACGCAATGGGTTACTCTAATAGTGCCTGACAGAACAGTAAAGCTAGCTTGGAAAAATATCAGCTCATCCAAAAAAAATGTCATTACACCTTTTCAGTAAGCTTGAAATATGCCATCAACGATGCCATCTCATTATTTAGATGATATTTACATGCAGAATGATTGATTGACATCTTTAGGGAGGAAACACCTCCTTATTTTTAAAGGAAAAATACAGCAACTTAAAGGACACAACTGCTCTTAAGTAGACTAGAAGATGGTTTGATTAATGTTATGATTAGGGATGGGAATCATATGAAATTTAATGGTTCCATTTTACTCTACCCAGATAGCACACATACATCTCCAAGATGTCTGTTTAAAAGCGTTTCATCTTGAAGGCATCATATTCTATTTAACATCTGCTAAAGATCTTAAAAGATCAGATTTACAAACATTCCAAACATACGTTTACACGTACACCTTGTTTTCACCACTGCGAAAGGAGCCAATAAGTCTGTCTCCCTACCTCAGCTTGACTACTCAGATCATATTTCTGTCATTCACATTCCAGCTTACACTCCACTTCACAAATGTACCAGATCAGTCCAGAAACAGATCACACTGTGGCCAGCATACGAACTGTAACATGTTTATGGAGGCAGCCACATATGACCACCACACTGGCCTGCAGGAGTACACTGATGCAGTGACTGCTTATATCAGGAAGTCTGCAACCATAATACCAGTGCCTATGAAATCCCCCACGACCTGCTTAAATGACTTCCATCCTGTAGCATTGACTTCATGAAGTGCTTTGAAAGACTAGTCAAGCAACACATAAAGACCTGCCTCCCCATTTCACTTGATCCCTATCAGTTCGCATACCGCCCGAACCGGTCCACGGATGATGTGATTTCTTCTGCTCTCCACTTGACCCTGACCCACATGGAGAAAAATAACTCATATGTTAGAATGTTGTTTGTTGACTTCAGTTCAGCATTCAATACAGTTATTCCACAAAAGCTCATTGGTAAGCTGAGTCAGCTGGGCCTTAATAAATCTCTCTGCATTTGGATCCTGGATTTTTAACTGGAATACCACAGTTTGTCCGTGTAGGCCACAACACCTCTAGCAACATCATACTGAACACAGGCACGCACAAGGCATTGTGCTCAGCCCACTGCTCTTCATATTTTGTACACATAACTGCACATCTAAGTTGAAGTCTAACCATATCATTAAATTTGCTGATGATACGACAGTGGTGGGTCTCATCAGCAAAAAGGAGGAGGTGAACCAACTGGTTGAATGGTGTGGCGAAAACAACTTGTCCGTTAATATTAACAAAACAAAGGAGATTCCAGGAAGAATCGCATCACATCAGTCACTCCCCTCTGACCATCGATGGCTCTGTCATAGAGTCTGCAGCTCTACATTTCTGGGAGTGCACATCTCGGAGGATTTCACCTGGACTACCAACACCACATCATTCACCAAGAGGGCCCAGCAATGTTTATACTTCTTGCATAGGCTGAAAAGGGTGAGCCCCTCTCCATCTAACCTCATTACTATAGGAGTTCTATAGGAGCACCATCGAGAGTGTGCTGACCAGCTGCATCATGGTCTGGTACGGAAATAGCAGCACTGCTGACCGTAAGAACCTCCAAAGGATTGTAAAAACAGCTAGTAAGATCATTGGTGTCCCACTCCCCTCTATTTCATACATTTATTTCACACGTTGCTCCAGAAAAGCCTTGTGAAGGACCCCTCCCATCTCACAGTCTTTTTCAGCTTCTGCCATCAGGCAGACGCTCATGGAACATTTGTTCTAGTTCTACCAGACTAATGAACAGTTTTTCCCCCAGGAGGTGAGGTTCCTCAATAACCAAAGACCACTCTCACTCTCCTAAGAAGCATAACCCTTACTTCCCCTCCACATCATTTCAGTTGTATGGACTAATGTATCTTTTTAAGCAGGCTCAGTCACTTAACTTATGCTGCTGTTTACTCAGGTTTACCTAGACTTATGTTTACAATGTGTGAGTTCTAACAATGCTCATATGTAATGTTCATGATAATTTGCACTTTATAAATGTACTGCAATTTTTCAAAGTACATTGCACTGTATTTTCTCTTCACTGTGTGAATTCCAAGTTGGAATCTAAGTATTGTCTAACTTTTCCTTTAGCACATAACACTGTGGTCCTGTGAGAGACAAATTTTCATTCTCTTGTATGTCACTGTGGAGGTGGGGGTGTGGGGGTGGAGGGCAACAGTGGTTCCAGAGAGGGAGGAGCTCGGACTGGAGGTGAACTAAAAGCCACCGAACTAGTCACCCCGGTCACTTGCGGAGACCACCTCTCAACATCACAAGTCAGTGAGGTTGCCAGGTTGCAAGGAGAATTCTCCTCTGTGTTCTAGCCTCTTCTCAGTCATATGAATCTCATAGAGCACCATATAGAAACGACCCCAGGGGTAGTGTTACACAGTCACCCTTACTGATTACCCAACATAAAAAAGTACTTCAGGAAGAATTAAAGGTATGGGGGTAATAGAAGAATCCCACAGTGACTGGACCAGCCCAGTGATGCTGGTTTTTTACAGTGATGGCTCGGTCCGGTTCTGTGTGAATTGTAGAAAAGTCAATGCGGTGTCTAAATTTGATGCATATCCGATGCCCCGGATTGATGAACTGCTCAATCGGTTAGGCGTGGCTCACTTTTATTCAACACTGGATTTAACTAAGGGATATTGGCTGATCCCCTTAACTCCCATGTCCCTTGAAAAAACGTCCTGGTTACTTTCGTAACCTCCGTTCCCTGATGGAGGGGATGAGACGTTGTGTCAATGTAGTGACACTAGGGGTCACTCTTGGGAGTGAACACCTCTGATTTTGAAAAAAGGCCAATGGGAATTGGCGAGTGGAATTTGCATGCCACTCCCCTGGACATATGGGTATAAAAGGAGCTGGCTCGCAACCACTCATTCAGGTTTTGTGCTGAGGAGCCGAGACAAGGTCCCGGCCATTTCAGCAGGTAGTTCAGTATTGTGGAAAGAGGGACACAACGTCTCATTCCCTCCATCAGGGAACGGAGGTTACGAAAGTAACCAGGACGTTCCCTATCTGTCACTCACTCGACGTTGTGTCGATGTAGTGACACTAGGGGTCCCTATACGAAATGCCACAATAAGCTGAACTGTGTTACGTCGACTGGCAGTGTGAGACGGGCAGACCGCTGTGTGCCTCATAGCCAGCGCACCAGGCCGTCACGTAACCTCCCCCAATGCTCTTATGAGCATTAAATGGTCCCTTTGGGGACAAGTCAACTGCCCAAAAAATAGGGACAGGCTAGCCCAGCCGTGGCCTCTTTTCCTCTCTTTTCTCCCCAAAAAGAGTGGAATTTGTCTACCGACTGGGGCCATAAGTGTCTATGTCGGGGGGGGGTGTCACTACCAAGGGGAAGACACCGCAGAGACCAAACCTGCCCGGGGGGGGGGTATTTTGAGTGGAAATACATCACATGGTCGAGTCTTGTTGGAAGTATGTCATGTGGAGAAGTTCCATGGTAGGTCCTACCCAAGGGGGGCGGAGCTTGGAAGATATATCACATGGGGTCACCTGTGGGGAACCAGTGCATGTAGAGCTCCTACCCCAGTACAGGGCTTAGTTAGCACATGTACTGGGCCGGCAGCGAGTTTCTCTGCAAACTCATTTGCCACAGGGCTAAGGAGGAAAGTCATCCAGGGATAACAACTTTGTGAACATGATTGGGAGTCAAACCATACATCTTCACCTCAGGGGAGGGGAAAGGCGCTATGCGCAAGTGGTACATCCGGCCAGCTGTCACAGAACTTACCTGCTCATACCTGACAATATACGGGACGAGACCGGCTCAACCCAGAGATTGTAGAACCTCGCAAAGGTGTTGCGTGTTGCCCAGCCCGTTGCTCTACAGATGTCTGCTAAAGAGGTGCCATTGGTCAGGGCCCAGGAGGCCGCCACACTCCTAGTAGAATGGGCTCATAGCCCCACGGGGGGCGGCACGTCCTGACCGTGATATGTCATGATGGCATCAATGGATCGGCAGAGTAATTCAGCTCGCTAAACACAACCGCTCAGCTCCGAAGAGAAAATCTGAATGAGTGATTGCGAGCCAGCTCCTTTTATACCTGTATGTCCGGGGGAGTGGCATGCAAATTCCACTCGCCAATTCCCATTGGCCTTTTTTCAAAATCAGAGGTGTTTGGGACTCCCAAGAGTGACCCCTAGTGTCACTACATTGACACAATGTCGAGTGAGTGACAGATAGAGAACTGCATTTTCCACACCATTTGGCTTACACCCATTTGTCACCCTTCCTTTTGGTTTGTTCAGGGCCCCGGTTACATTTCAGCGGCTCATGGACAGAATTGTCAGACCACACGCTGCTTACACCACTTCCTATCTGGATGACATCATTATTTACAGTAATTACTGGCAGCAGTACCTGCAGCATCTGAGGGCTGTCCTGAAGTTGGTGAGACGGGTGAGACTCTCGGCAAACCCTAAGAAGTGTGCAATTGGACGGGTGGAAGTACAGTATCTGGGCTTCCACTTGGGTCATGGACAGGTGCAGCCTCAAATTTATAAGACCGCAGCGATATCTGCCTGCCCGTGACCTAAGACCAAAAAGGAGGTAAGACAGCTCCTGGGTCTGGCTGGCTATTATCGTAGGTTTGTGCCTAATTATTTGACCGTCACCAGCCTGCTGACTTATCATACTAAAAAGGGGGCACCAGATCCGGTCCAGTGGACGAAGCTGTGTCAGCAGGTGTTCACGCTATTACACTCTCCTGATTTCTCTCTCCCTTTTATTTTACAGACTGACGCTTCGGACAGGTGGTTGGGAGCCGTGTTGTCCCAGATGGTCGAGGGGGAGGAGCATCCACTGCTGTACATCAGCCGAAAACTCTCTGTGAGAGAGACAAAGTAGTGCATCATTGAGAAGGAATGTTTTGCCATCAAATGGGCTGTCCTTACCCTTCGGTATTACCTCCTGGGATGGGCTTTCACCCTCTGTTCAGACCATGCCCCGCTCCAGTGGCTCCATCGCATGAACGATACCAACTCACGGATCACCCATTGGTATCTAGCTCTTCAGCCATTTAAGTTCGAGGTGGTCCACAGGCCGGGGTGCAGATGGTTGTTGCGGACTTCCTCTCTAGGAATGGGGGGGGTGAGTAGTGTGCAGGCCGGATGGCTCCCCAGCCTGAGTCGGGCGATGGGGGTATGCGGAGGTGGGGGCGAAGTCGAATGCCTATTTGTAAATGGAGAGCGAGAGCAGGAGATGAGAGCGGTAAGGAGTCACAGCTGTGGGTGATTTCTCTAACAGCTGTTTTGTGTTGCAGTGAGAGCTGGAGAGGAATAAAGGAGCAGCTAGAGCCGCAGCAGGGGTGAGAGAGCCGAGCCTGCACTTGTGTGTGTGTGTGTGTGTGTGTGTGTTTGTGTGCATGTTTGTGTGTGCTGAAAGCAGTACAAAAATAAATAATTACAAGAATAGTTCACCTGGCCCCACTTCCTCCTTGAGAGTATACAAAGACCTTGTCACAGTCACCATACTTGTGAAATGACAATAAAACAACTACTACTATTATGTCCGAATACCAAAAAATACTAATGAGATCACAATGTATCCTGGTATAAAGATAGATTGAATAACAGTTAAAAGAGTCTTTACCCTTTCTCAACATCCCAAAGGCATCAAATTAACGGTTATGATGGTCATCGTGTCAGGGTCAGCAGAAAACCTTAAGGAGTTCCAATTAAAAGACATCAATGACCCTATGTAGTGACAGAGAGCCTCATTCTGGCAGAGGTGCAAACAAGCTGAACGTCAAAATAACCATTACAAAATAATAGGTTGCTCTCACAGTGACAGATATCTTTTTCAACAATACTTGCACCTAGTTGTCATTGACTGAAGAGTATCAATAAGAGAGAGAGCTCAAATTGGCGGCATCGAAAGCAGTTGGTTAGACAATTTTCTTCTTTTTGTTACATAGTTCGTTTACAACACGGCTCTTCTTTTGAAGGCCAGATTATCAAAATGAAAATTTGACAGATTCCAAACATTTTTCAAAGTAATTACCAAATCTTAGTACTTTCAAATCTATGTGCATGCTTATTTAAAATTAATATTTTATATATATATATATATATATATATATATATATATATATATATATATTTAAAATTAATATTTTATATATATATATATATATATATATATATATATATATATATATATATATATATATATTAAAAAATAGGGTACGGACATCACTAACAATAAGTTATTTTATTTTTGACAGCAGTAATGAACAATTCATAAAAAGAGACGTTGCAATCCTTTTAAATGCTTTGAGTTATCTGATAGTCTCCATTTTAAGAGCAAACTACATTGTGCAAAATCCTAGCCAGGTGTTTAAGCTAATTGGAGAGCCTCATTCCAATTTGTGTGGGATCCACCTAATCTTAATCAGCCATATGCATGTTGCACTGCAATTCATTATCATTTTTCTGGTAGAAAACAGCCCATATATTAACTGTGGAAAAAAGAACACTTGATGTACTTAGAACATGTAAAGATCTGTGGAACCATGAAAAAGTAAAATTTCAAGTGTATCATTTAGTTGTGTTCACATTCAGAAACATTCATGTATTTATTAAGATTTTCTATTTTAGGAGGTCACAGGCATGGTGGGAGGATGGCATGGTGGGAGAAGAAATCCAGCGTCAACTGTCCAACATGTCTGTGATGCTGACGAAAGTTGTTGCTGACTTGGAGGATTTCGCTGTAATGCGTCGATCAATAACGCCGATGGAAACAAAATTCTCTGAGTTGGTTATAAGAGTGGCAGATATTGAGAAACGGATCGATTATCTGGAGTCATCGGAAAGGGAATTAACCACTAATCCGCTCGTGACCAAAATAGAAGTGGGAAACATTTTGGAAAAATTGGAAGATCTCAAAAATAGGAGCCGAAGAAATAATATATGGATTGTTGGAATTCCTGAGCATGAAGAAGGCAGAGATATGGTGAAATTCCTAGACGAGCTCTTCCCGAGTCTGCTCGACACAACAGGCCATAAACTGGAAATCGAGCGAGCTCACAGAGTCCTGGCTCACAGATCGGCTAAGGGAAACAGGCCCCAATCAATTCTGGCCTAATTTTTGAGATCATCTGATAAAGATCTTGTGTTGTGCGAGGTGAGGAGCCAAGAAAAGCTTTCTTATAAGAATCACGATATTTTCTTGTTCCCGGATTTTGCGAATTTGACAAGAGAGAAATGCGATCGATTCAAGGAGTGTAAGAAACTCTTGCATCAACGGAAGATAACTTTTGCACTGATATTTCTGGCTAAACTCAGAATAGATACGAAGGATGGCCGCAAAGTATTTACATGTCCCAAACAAGCACTGTCCTTTATAAATACATTGGAGTGAGTAAGCCATTTGGTGTTTCTTATGTGAGTGGACTGACTCGCTGAACACACACTCGATTGTCTGAGGAAGTTGGGCACCATTTTTGTTTCTGTTTGTGTCGGCTCCGCCTAGCGGCTGGCGTTTGTTTTTTGGAATAACACTTCTCTTTCAAGAAACTTTTGCATTGACAGAGGATCGCTTTTGCAAGGGGGTTCCTGGCCAGGTTGAGAGTGGATGCTGGGTATTGCCTCAAAATATCTACATGCCCACACAAAGGATGTCTTTTATAAAGTTGATGGACTAAGTTATGGTGTATTTTTTCATGTGGCCTCAGAGTGAATTTGACTCTTGACCATCCGAGGAACCGGGGCGCCTGTTTTTTTTCTTTTTGCGATGGTTCCGCCTAGAGGCTGGAGTTTGTTTTGTGGAATAACACTGCTTCGGGACAGTTGTGGATGAATCTGTTTGTTCCTTGTGCTTATGCCTCCTATTGTCTGGAGTTTGTTTTGTGGAGTATTTTTGTGGGACAGTGGAACGTTTACGTCATCTGCTGCACTCATAAACAGCTGGCTCACTGAACACTTGTTTGTCTGTCCGAGGAAATTGAACAGCTTTATATTGGATGGAATTTGTTTTGTGGAGGAACACACCTTCGAGACAGTTTTGTGAATGAATCTACACGTTCATTGTGTTTATTCTGCCTATTGGCTGGGGTTTGTTTTACAAAGTATTTTCTATTATGTAATTTTGCCTCACAAAATTTGTGCAGAAGCACCAGACTTGAGCAATCCGATGGCAAAGTTGTCGCGGGGGCTCTCGTAGGCGTACATGGACCTTTTGAGTTTAGAGGGACTGACAGTTGGCACTGTCGTGCGCTGGGTTAATGTGCACATTTTTCTTTTTCTGTTTGTTTGGTTTGGGGGGGAGTTCGGGGTTTAATTGTTGCACTAATAAGGGAATGTGGTCTGTATAATCTTGTTTTTGTCACACAACTTATTTTGCGATTATATCAAAATGTCAAATGTACTTTTCTTAAACGTAAGACATATGATATAGTGTTTCTTCAAGAAACACATCTTTCCCTGTAGGAAGCTGAAAAGTAGGGAAGATATGGGGTGGACATGTTTTCTTTAGTGCTGGCTCAAGTAAAAGCAGGGGAGTCATTACATTGATAAATAAACATCTACAGTTCAAATTTCTCAAACAGATTAATGATAAATTAGGAAGAGTCATTATTCTTTTAGCTGAAATTCAAGGGGAAAAGGTTGATTTTGGCTAATATTTACGCACCTAATGCTGATGATCAGGGCTTTTTTATAGATCTTGAAGGGATGTTGCAAACCGTTGGCACCCCTCATGATATAATATTGGGAGGAGACTTTAATCTTTTGATGAACTCAGTCCTTGATCATAGTGAAGCAAAAGTGTGTAAGCCCCTTAGAGCAACATTGGCGCTTCACAGGATGTGTAAAAATCTTGATCTTACAGATATTTGGAGACTTTTGAACCCATCTGGTAGGGACTATACATTCTTTTCATCAGTCCATAAGATTTATTCTAGAATATATATTTTTTTATATCTAAATCCCTCATTTCATCTGTTGTTGATTGCTCAATTGGAAACATTTTAGTCTCAGATCACGCCCTGGTGAGATCATACAGTATGCCTCATTCATCAAAAAATCCAGAGCAAGAGAACACGTGGAGTTGGAAGGAAATATTAAAAGTGCTGAGGCAGAGCTGAAGCGACGAATGTCATCTGACGGCCTCAGAGAATTTACCTGATTGAATACAGATATAATACTATTTTGTTGCGGAAGGTGGAGTTTTGGTTATTCAGAGCAAGACAGTCATACTTTGAGTCGGGGGACAAAGCAGGAACACTTTTGGCTAGATAAATAAAACAGAGAGAGTCCTTTCTACCATTCCCTCAGTGAAATCTGCTGATGGTGAAGTATTTACCTCGGCCATTGATATTAATGATGCTTTTAAAGAATTCTATCTTGATCTTTATAGCTCCACGTCTTCGTCTGCTGATGAAGATATTAGAAACTTTGTGCAACCATTAGAACTCCCTAAATTGACGACTGAGCAAAAAAAATTCTCTTGATTCTGAGATAAGCTTGGAGGAGCTTGACGAAGTAATTAAGGTCCTGCCTACTGGCAAGTCTCCAGTGCCAGATGGCTTTGCCGCTGAATTATTTAGATCTTATGCTACAGAACTGGCTCCACTTTTGTTAGAAATTTATACAGAATCATTAAAGAATGGAAACTTCCCCCAACTATGACACAAGCCCGGATCAGTCTGATTCTTAAAAAGGACAAAGATCCAAGCGAGTGTAAAAGTTACCATCCAATTTCCCTGATCCAGCTAGATGTAAAAATGTTGTCAAAAATTTTGCCTAACTGATTAAGTAAAGTAATGACATCTCTTATACATATAGATCAGGTGGGGTTTATTCGGGGCTGTAGCTCTTCTGATAACATTAGGCGTTTCATCAATATCATGTGGTCAGTAGCGAATGATCAGTCTCCGGTCACTGCCATCTCAGTTGACGCTGAAAATGTGCTTGATATGGTAGAATGGGATTATCTTTTTAAGATTTTGGAAATTTATGGGTTGGGGAGTACATTTATTGGTTGGATTAAGTTACTTTATAGACACCCTGTAGCAGCGGTACAAACAAATGGATTAATTTCGGATTATTTTACTCTAAATAGGGGCACTCGGCAGGGTTGCCCTCTTTCCCCATTATTGTACTGTCTTGCCCTGGAACCATTAGCAGCCGTGATATGATTTTCCAGGGGTGGTGGCGGGAGATGTGGCGCATAAGCTTCTGCTTTATGCAGATGATATTTTATTATTTGTCTCTGAACCTACTAGATCTATGCCTTGCCTCCACAGAATTATTAATTCCTTTTCCAAGTTCTCAGGATACAAAGACAATTGGTCTAAATTCGAAGCTTTGGCTTTGACAGCGTACTGTCCAGTAACAGCCTTTCAGCTGGGTGCCTTCCAGTGGCCCAAACAGGGCATTAAGTATTTGGGTATTTTATTCCCAGCAAATATGTCTGATTTAGTTAGAGTTAATTTTGACCCTTCAATAAAAATTTTTTCGAGCAATATGGACAGGTGGGCTTCATTACATTTATCGATGATTGTGATGGTTAATGATATTAAAATGAACTGTATTCCAAAATTCAACTACCTGCTACAGTCACTCCCTATAGATGTCCCCCTCTCTTATTTCAAGCAATTTGATATCATAGCGAAGTCATTCATTTGGAATGGTAAACATCCCAGTCTACATTTCAACAAATTACATATGGCCGATTGACAAAGGTGGGCTAGGCCTACCCAAGATTTTGTTTTATTATTATGCGTTCGGTCTCAGGCATTTGGCTCATTGGTCGCTTCCACCTGAAAGAGCCCCTCCCTGGTTTTCTATTGAACAAGAAGTCCTTGCCCCTATTTCGCCATTGCAAAGCCTTTCTATCAAACTAACCGGAGAAGTTAATTCACACCCTGTTATTTCACATTTGCAAATGATTTGGACAAGAGTGCCCAGAGTATTTAATTCTGACATTTATTTAAATGTTGCCTCAAGCATATGGCTGAACCCCAAATTATGTATAAACATGTCCCCTTTCTGTTGGTCAGAGTGGATTGTGAGGGGGGTTACTACACTCGGCGACCTGTATGAGAGTGGAGTAATAGAGATCACATAAAATTTTTAAGATAGATTTTCAAATTAAATCTAATTAAAAAAAAATTATATTCGTACGTCTCAAAATGTGTTCAATTTTGCCTGTGCATTTTTTTCCTCATTGTTCGTCTATGCACACATACATTTAAAAATGAATGTGTTTGACCACTGTGCCTTGAGACGTTTTATTTCAGTGTCGTATGCCATAAGTTTTACATTGCTATTTAAGTTAAAAGTAGTAAATTCTGTAAACGCATTTCCAGAACCATGTGTTATATTCCGCTCTTTTCCTCTCTGACTATCTGTTTTAAACTCAAGAGTGCATCTTGTGTGTATGCCCCCTAAGGGTGTGCTGGCACAATGCAAAAAGAAAAATACAATTTAGATTCACTGTGTAAGGGATAATTAAGAGATCTGGGCCCACTGTGGCACCGGCCCTGGGCAACTCTAAACACAATCCTTCATTCTAAAACAAATCTATACTGCTATATATGAGCACCAAGTTGTGAAGTGTGCACTCCACTCAAAACATTTAGTTTGATCTCCAAAATACCTATTAGGTATTTCAGAGCTAATTAGTTAGCATGATTCAGCTAAGTGAGGAATATGAAAGTTTTAAAAGGTAACAAATCCCCCTAAAAAAGGAAAAACAACAATAACGCACAACTTTACTGCTGCCCCCAAATTAAGGCATTTTGCCTTTTTCATAAAAATATATGCTTCAGTGGTGTTTTTAAATATTTCAGTAACCACACAAGTTATGAGTTAGTCAGAACGTGTTTTTTTTTTTTTTTTGTTGTTGTTGTTTTTTTTTGTTTTTGCCAAACAGATACTAGCAAACAGAAATTGTGCTCCCATTTTGCAACAGCAGTATTGCATGCTTTCACTATCAGTAATGCGTGATACTTCTACAAAACATGGCAAGTACTGTCAGCATGTATAACTTTATGACAGATTTTCATCATGAATATACATGGTGCTTCTTTGTTTAAAACATAGTAATTACATTGTAATTTAGATGATCAACATCTAGCTTAATATGCTGACTAATAGCGCCAAATTGACAATTTGTTATCCAACCTCAACTGATTACAACTTGAAAAAAATCCCTATGAAAGGTATTCTTATAACCTGTTGATGTGTGTTGAAATGCTCTCTAGAATGAGAATGTCCCTTTACCCAATAACACCTGCAACAAACTAGCATGTAGAAAATCATGGGCCATGGCTTTGATGTCAACTGAAGTCTATTGGGTATTAATATATATATATATATATATATATATATATATATATATATATATATATATATATATATATATGAGCTGGATTTTTCAGCAGGGTTTTAGTAAGTAAACCCCACCTGAAAGCCATTATATAATTTGCACCTAAAACAGGTAATGGTCAAGCATCATGATAGTCAGAACTTTATAGAACTCAAGAGCTGCTTTGATTTTTGGATGGACAGGTGGATGGATTAATGAATGGACAGATGGATGGAAGAAAGTAGGGGTGTTTTTTTTTTTTTGCCTCAGATACACAAGGGATGGCTGTCACTCTCATTATTATCAAGTTGTAATTCTGTAAAACCGACGCTGAAAATGGAAACGATGCTAGAGCATGTAATTATAATGAATAGATGTCTGTGGGCTGATTGGCGCCTGCTGAAAGAGGTCAAAAAAAGCAAAATATCTAATCAGGCTGTCCCCATTTGCTCAGAACAGAACATCCCACACATGACCAGTTTGTTTGTTATGGATACAACACTCTAACTCTCACCAAAAGTATGCAGAGTTGAAACATAACTAATATGACAATCAATCAATCAGGGGTGCATTTCCTAAAAGCATCTTTATCCAACTATGGTCACAAGTCCCATCGTTACCAACATAGTTCAACGATTTGGTGTTTCCCGAAACACCAGTTCATAGTTCCGAAACAAAGTTCCAACGAACATTCGCAAAAGTTGTGTGGTTGGAACTACAGCTCTCCACCTGTGGTTAGAGACATAGTTCCTTGTTAGTCTGCTGTGTGAACATAATTTAACTTCGCTGAGGCTTCTATCTTTTATTCCATATATATATAAGACTGTTAAGAGAAAGCACTTTAACAGATATGGCTTCTGTCGCAGAGCACAGCTTATGTGCAATGTTAACGCATTAGTTAAAGTTTGCACATGTGTGTATGTGCTCAAGTGCATCGGGGGAACCCCAAAGTCTGTGGTAAAGGGAAACCCCACTATTGCAAAGCAATGCATCTGACACATTTATAGTGCACACAGCTTTTGCACATAAAACAGCTTTCTGAAGTACGTGTAAATGAGCTACTATAATTTGATTTCCTCAGAAGTTATTATTCCACCCCCTACGTAACATTATTAACGACAGCTCTATACTGTTGAACCAAAGTGGTCTGAAAGATGGATGTGCAACATAGTTACTATGGTTTCAGGAAACATTCATGACAAGTTAGTTAATAAAGTTAGTTTTTAAAGTTGACATTAAATCAAAACTGAGCCAATTAACGTTTTTAATTCGCATTTTTGATCTTATTGTATAATTCACTGGTGCACGTGGATCCAAAAAAAATAAATAAAATAAAATAAATAAATAATAAGAAAAAGTTTAGTTTTGTAATTGTTAAAGAATCGGGTTCTTGGTGTGAGAAAGGAGGAATTGGGAATGGTGAACTTCAACTCAAACGGTATGTTTATTTACTAAGCAGAACAAAACCACTCTCTCGAAACACTCTCATGCCACGCAGGCTCATTCGCTCGTGCGTGTGTGTGTGTGTGTGTGTACAGTGCTCTCTCCTCCACTATTGGTGTCTGGCTCGCTTTTAACTCTGTCTCCACTCTCACTGTAACAAACAGCTGTTAGAGACAATCATTGCCAGGTGATGGTCCTTCACAAGCCGACTCTCGACCATGCCCCCACTACCATAGTAATCTAGCATCAAAATATAATAACTTGCCCCGCCTATGAAATGAATTTCTTTTCACACTGACACCACCAGGGGCACACAGGCTATTGTTTAATATTAATGCTTAACCAAATAGAAATTTAGGTATTGTTTTCAGTGAACTCAAATTCATTGATGTTAAGTTTTAGTATGGATGGAACACCCTTTTTTCACAATCCAATCAAATCCCAGTGGATAAAAGTGAGTCTTGCCATCAGAGGCAAAAGTTAGTGTCACATACATACTCGAAAATGGTTTGTTACACCCTTGCTCACCATGTTTTTTTTTTCCCCTCGCTGAATACCTTGTTTCACTCAGATAGCAAAATTGTGTTGCAAATGCCATTTTATTTTGACTTTAACCAATATCCAAATAGCTATTTAGGCACTGCATTGTTTTAGCAAACTCACATTCAGTTCTGAACATGGGCTATAGTGGGCATACTTATGATCCAATCAGTTCCCAATGGACAAAATCAAGTCTTGCCCTACATTCTACAGAGACTACACAACAGTATGGTGCTGCTTGTCTACAACAGTGACATAACATTGTATAAACACTGCAAGGGAGCGTAAAAGCCTTTAGGCATAGTGTGTCGAGTTTAGATGGAACCAGCCAGACAGGCATATCTCCCATCATCCACCTGGTTGCTTATCTGTAGTCATCAGTTAGTAAACGCTCGACTTCACATCCAACACTAAATCAACAGAAAGCTGTTTAATTATGTATGTGTTACAGTGCCAGTTTACATTTACATGTTATTTAGTGGTTGACCGATATTTTTCAATGGCCAATGGCAATATCTGAAGAGCAGGGTGGCCGATAATTAAATTTAATATATATATATATATATCCATCTGTAAATCCAGTTTTACTCGAAATATTTAACATTGTGGAAGTAAAGTAGGCTGCATCTAGGAATACAGATTTTCTTCTTTGTTTTTTTTTTTTTTTAAGGTGGCTTTGTTTTAAGGCTACAAAACAAAAGTGTAGGCCTCTCATTCTCTGTCAACATTTATTTCGAAAACTCTGATGATGATAGCAATTCCAAGGACAGGGTTAAAGTAATTTCATTTATGTTTTCTTTTGTGAGATGACAGAGAGACTGTCATTTTCATAAAGTGCCATTCCAGGCTTAATTTCAAACATCCCACTGCCCAGAGAAGAGCTTAACTCTGATTTTTCACTCTTTAAATAAGTTTTAAAAAGCCTGCCGTAAGTCATTCTGAAAGAGAGAGTAAAGGAGAAAACCTGCCTTTGGTACCAGAAGGGCTGGCATGTTGAAATGTGAGGCGAGACCATGAAAATGTGCATCACCGGTGTCAAATTGACATACATAAAAACATCCTACTGCAATGTAAAAGTAGGGCCTTTCTACAGTACCTATAAAAAGACATCATATCTTGTCAAAATCCTTATCATTTTCACATTACACTCTGGACTGAATTTTAGATAAATTCGAACTAACCTTTTCCAATTGTATTTACACACTATAACTTTCAACATCAAAGTGAAAATAACGTGTAATTTAAAAAAATATATATATATATATATTATTTCAGAACAATTATTACAATTTAATTGGTAAAATGCCTGGTTTAGATAAGTGAGTGTCCCTCTAAACTGGATGACCGTGCCAGAAGGATATTGATCAGGGAAGCTATTAAGAAGTCAAAGGCAACTTTGAAGGATTTACAGGAAACACTTATGGTTGAGATTGATTGGCCTGTGCATGTGACAACAATTCTAAAGCATTACACAAAGCTGGCCTGTACGGCAGGGTGGCAAGAAAGTAGCCTCTTCTGAAAAAGTGCCACACAAAGTCTTGTTTGCGCTTTGTGAAACAAACAAACAAACAAAAAAAATAATAAAATAAAATAAAAAGAACACTTGGAGGATTCTGATGGCATGTGGCAAAATGATTTATGGTCAGATTAGACAAAAACTGTCTTTAAACTGTCAACTTTTTGGACTGAACTTTGGAGCGCTATATTTGGAGAAAACCAAACACAGCACACCACGGTGGAAACATTATGGTGGAAACATTATGTTGTGGGGGTGTTTCTCTTCACCCGGTACTGGGCAATTGGTCAGGATTGAAGGGAAAATGGATGCTTCCATGTACACCCAAATTCTTGAGGAACATCTGTGGCCCTCTGCTCGACAAATGAAGATGGGCAGGTGGTTCACCCTTCACCACGACAATGACCCTAAACACACCGCCAAAAAAACAACGCAGTGGCTTAAGGATAGGAAGGTCAAAGTCCTTGAGTAACCAAGTCAGAGCCCTGACCTAAATCCAATAGAGAACCTGTGGATGGGCTTGAAAAAAGTAGTCCATTGCCACTCACCTCACTATTTGACTGAACAAGTCTGCAAGGAAGAATGGGCACATTTTCCTCAATCTTGGTGCGCGAAGCTATGTAAATGTAACTATGTAGTGTAAACAAGCAATAAATGGGCACAGAACATTGTGCAAAAGTAAATAGGCTTATAATTTAAAATGCTGTGATGAGGAGGAGGCCGTGGCCAGGCCGAGAAGATTCACGAAGCGTGCATCTCTCTCTATCTCTCTGGTGTCCCCGGCTCCTCTTTTTATCTCTCTCCTACTGATTGGGCAACTCAGCGCCTGTTGTGAATCCTCTCGGCCCTGCAACACCCTCCTGCTCGTCACAAATGCATTTTGTGCAAATAGCTTTAAATTTAGAATAATCACAGATTCACAGTGACTTTTCAATCCAGCCCACTTTAATTGTCTGTTCACCTGCACAGTCGTTATCCTGGATCACAGCAAACTCTTGTTCTCTCTTGCCTCTTTCTCTGTCATCCATCAGACCTGACTCCAGCCCCCAGCGCACACTGCTATTCCAGGGATGGCAGCATGTGCTTTTGCTCTCATCACATACTCGGGCCCTTGAGCGTCTCCGGGTGATGGAGTCTGATCAGCACTGCCGAGGTGCTGCTGTCGGTGCCAGCTGTCACTGACAGAAACTGCCTCCACCTCCGGTTTTTGAAAATCTCGAATTGATGTCCAGAGGCTCCCAGAGCAGACAGGACACTCAATAAATGTGATTTCTCAATGTGAGACACAAGAAATTGTGACCACCAAATGAGCTTAGATGAGCAACCATATGGTTAAGTTGGAACTTAATTTGGGTTTCAAATGTGTTAAATGTGTTAATGTGTTAGTTACAGTATTGTGCCATTGCATATTCCTGATAGAAAATCCTGCTAAAACTAGCTTAAACTGGTGGCTGGTTTTAAAAATTGATCCATGCTGTTCTAGGTGGTTGACCAGCTGAACTATCAGCTGGATGACCTGGTTTCAACCAAATAGACCATCTTGGTCAAGATGGTCTGAGTTGGTTCCAACATCTTGAGCCAGCGAAAACAGCTACAATGTTCCAAAAACCAGACTATTTTATGCTGGTCTGATGCTGGTCTGGTTTCTATTTTAAAACCAAATGAACATTTAAATAAATAAATACATAAATAAAAAATAATACATAAATAAATAAATATTTGAAAAATCAAAAATCAAGTGATTACTACATCTTAAAATATTACCACACTCAAGACTTTACCCTTTATGAGGGGGAATAAAGGGAAGCTTTCATCCTTCACCCATGCTTCTCATCCACAATTTTTTCTCTATAAATATTATGAAATTCTTACTGGCAATGAAACTGTATTTTGCATTATTTAAAAATAATATAATAATGATTTTGTTCTTCATATTTTTATTTTACCATCGTGATAAAAGGAATATTATTATAATTTTAATATGACTGTGCATAATGTTGCACTATAAAGTTACCCATCACCATTTTACTAACCAAAGCAAATAATTACTCACATTTGGTGCTTTGCGAGAGTTAAATATTGGTCCCCGGTTGTGAATCTTGACTCGTGGATTGAAATAAAGCTACTGTGCAGTCAGAAAAATGTAAATAATTAATCTACTAGGTTATCTAGATTTTTGTCCATAAAAATATTACCGTGCATGTGGTATACAGTTTTACTGAAAGCTGGCACATGTCTATATTTGTGTGCTATTTATATCATGTTGTTAGCTTAGCGACATGCTAACACCAAACTCCATTGAAATCAATATCGAGTCAAGCCTCCTGTGCGTGAGGAGAGCTATTTGTATGATGCACAGAGTTAGAGACCTGTGCGGGATGAATTTTTCATTCCCGCTCCAGCCCGCTCCCGCGAGATTCTGTCCCGCTCCCACCCGCTCCCGCAAAAAATATATCTTATCTTCTCCCACTCCTGCCAGCAACTTTCAACTTTTTTTAAAAAGCAAACACAAACACCACATAAATTGTCAGATGAAAAAGAGGATGAGGAGGAGGCAGACCCAGCCCCGACGTTTCTGTGTCCGGTGCGCACTTTACGCATCTATTTGGATCGCACGCAGAGCTTCAGAGTCTCTGAGCAGCTCTTTGTCTGCTTTGGTGGACAGCGGAAAGGAAGCACTGCCTCCAAGCAGAGGATCGCCCATTGGCTCATTGACGCCACAACAATGGTATATCACGCCCAGGATGTGCCATCCCCGGCAGGGCTACGAGCCCATTCTACCAGGGGTGTCTGGGCCTTGACCAGTGGCACCTCTCTAACAGATATTTGCAGAGCAGCGTGCTGGGCAACACCCAACACCTTTGCGAGGTTCTACAATCTCCGGGTGGAACCAGTTTCGTCCCGTGTAGTGGCACGCACAAGTAGGTAAGTCCGGGACAGCTGGCCGGGTGTATCGCTTGCGCATAGCGCCTTTCACCTCCCCTGAGCTGAAGACGTACACTGTTGACTCCCAGTAGTGTTCAGAAACTGTGTTCCTTGGATGATTTCCTCCGAGACCTGTGGCAGACGAGTTTGCAGAGAAACTCGCTGCTGGCCCAGTACACGTGCTAACTAAGCCCTGTACTGGGGTAGGTGCTCCGCATGTGGTGGTTCCCCATAGGTAACCCCATGCGACGTATATCTTCTGCTAATTCGTTTCCCTTTTGGTAAACTGCATCTTCCTTAGGCAGAGGCCCCTCTGCCCCAGTCACCATGCTCGTAGAAACTCCTCCCCCATAGGGTAGGACCTAACACGGGACTTCTCCACATGACATACTTCCGACAAAGCTCGGCAAGACCATGTGATGTATTTCCACTCAAAATACCCCCCCCCCCCCTGCTCTGGGCGAGGTGTGGTCTCTGTGGTGTCTTCCCCTTGGGAGTGACACCCCCCCGACTAGACCTGGTGGCCCCAGTCGGTTAATTCCCTTTTTTTGGGGGAGAGGAAAAAAAAGAGGATAAGAGGCCACGACTGGGCTAGCCTGTCTCTATCTTTTGGGCAGTCAACTTGTCCCCAAAGGGCCGTTCGACACACATAACAGCGTTGGGGGAGGTTACGTGTAGGCCTGGTGCGCTGGCTACGAGGCACACAGTGGTCTGCCCCTCACACATCGCCAGTTCACGTAACACAGTTCAGCCAGTTGTGGCATTTTGTATAGGGACCCCTAGTGTCACTATATCGACACAGTGTCGAGTGAGTGACAGATAGGGAACATCATGGTTACTTGCGTAACCTCTGTTCCCTGATGGAGGGATCGAGATGTTGTGTCCCTCCTGCCACAACGCTGAACTACCCGCTGAAATGGCCGGGACCTTGTCTCAGCTCCTCAGCACAAAACCTGAATGAGTGGTTGCATACCAGCTCCTTTTATACCCGTATGTCCGGGGAGTGGTATGCAAATACCACGAGCCAATTTTCATTGGCCTTTTATCAAAGACCAGAGGTGTTTCGGGCTCCCAAGAGTGACCCCTAGTGCCACTTCATTGACACAACATCTCATTCCCTCCATCAGGGAATGGAGGTTACGCAAGTAACCAGGACGATTCCCTGTGTGACAATTGTGTAGGGAATTTGTCAATTAACTGAGCTGCCACAGTTTTAATTGGTTCAAATACCAATTGAAATCACTGGATAAGAATTTTATGTCTGAGTGTAATATGAAGGGACAGATCTTACAATACAGAACAAACTATTTTTTTGCTTGCTTTTCATTTAGTCAGCATCAAGTCAATAGTACTGATTCTGACATTAATTACTCTAGATAGTCCAGAGTGTTTACCCCTTGTGTTGATATTGACTTAACCATAGGTTACATGACAAAAGGCAGGCATATACGACTGATTACAGAATCTATAAATAGCACAACTTCAGCATTTATTCATATCACTTTATGCATAAAATTTAATGTTCTGCCCAATTTTGGTTTATTGTTTGAAGAATCGCAACTACAGTAAAATATGAAAAATGCTTCTGTTATTCTGTTATGAATATACCTAAAATTTTGTTAACAATCTTGATGCATGTTTACTCTATCTTGTAGCTCTCTGGGTATTGGGAAGCAGTCAGCCTGAACTAGATGTGATGAGCTGAGAGAGGCTTATGCGAGAGTTATGTTACAGAGGAGAATGTGCTTTGCATTCAGAGACGCTCTGCTAATAAGCTGGAGTCTATGAGCCTGACAGGACTCTTCAGGTTTAGCGAGAAAAAAATCCAGGGAAACCATGGTAACTTTCATACTTTAACTTTCTTCAGCAAGTGTCTCAATGTGGGCTGTTACGTTTGTAACGTTTTATTCACCAAAAAACATATTAAGGTTGTAGGCTGGTCTCCTAACCTGGCCAAGCTTATCCGACTAGTCTGTTTTTCTTATTACAGATGGGCTTTGGGCACTCATCAGCCGGTCAGTAAGGGAGACCAGCTGGCCCACCAGCTAAACCAGCAAAAAACCAGCTTGGCCAGACAGGAAGACCAGCTAAACCATTCCTAAACCAGTGAATCACCAATGTAAACCACCTAATCTTAACTGACCCTAGCCCCAACCTAACCCTAGACCTAAGACCAGTAAACCATCAAATGCTGCTTTGAGCAGGGAAGATCTCTGCTCAGGGTCTAGCTGATCTCCTCTCTTGTCTAAGCTGGTATATTTCTGGTTAAACCACCTTACCAGCTGTGCCTCAAGTGCCCAAAACCCCTCTTAAACCATCAAAAGAGACTATAAAAAACATCTTGGCCAGGCTGAGAGAGAGCTCTAAACCTTAGTCTGGTTTAAGTATTCTTCTTGTTTTTTTTTTTTTGTTTTTTTTCCAGACAGAAAATAGTGACATATTTACCTGTGCACTTTCTGCTAGTGTCTTCTCTTTTGGAAGAGCTCAAGAGCTTGCAGTTGAAGTTCTCCTCCCAGAACTCAGCAAACCAGACATTTCTCCTGTTGTTCTCCAGCGTACGTGACATAAAGTAGGTGTCAAACCCTGAAAAGGACAATGCAGCTCCGTCAGTGATGATATCAGATAATAGATAAAAGTCGTGCATTTGACTTCATTAAGCCTAGTATATGAATTAGCTAGCCTAAATTTTCTACCAAAGAAACCAAACTGTGTACTAGTACTGTGTGCACAATGCCGCGTTTGTCTTGGTTACAGCTCAGTCATTACCATGCTTAAAATACCAGCATTGCTGGTTACCAATAGTTTACCAATCATGCTTCTTAACTAGCCTAACCAGTAAGACTTTCTTGGTTGACCAGCTTTACCAGCTTCAAGTTTTGCATGGCTATGCTGACTAACCACACTAAACAGTATTAACCAGAGTGGAAATTTACACTTTTCAGCATTGTAGTTACAGTTGGAAGCCGAGATAGCTTGTCTTGTGTACGTTACGTAGAGTACAATTAACCTAACACCAGTTTTTATTCAAAGGCCATGCAATTTTTTCAAGATTTTCAACTATTTAGGATCAAGTATCTGCAAATATCTTCAAGAATAGTAAAAATTTGGCATTGCATGTTGTGTAACTGAAGTGTAAACTGGTCGCAAACATTTTATACTTTTGTAAGGTTTTGTCGCATCGGACTGGCCATTAACAGGCCTTAATCAGTCTTTGTGACAACACAAGTTCTACTTCCCTAAAACAATATCCTTACTTAAAATGCATCTCGTCAAGTAGCAGAGAATTTAATTAGACTGTTCGCCATTAGCAGACAAACAAAAACATTTATCAAACTGGATACTAGAGAAGATGCTTTGCTTCTGTCCTCATCATTACTAATAATGTGCCTCATCAAAATAGGTTTTTGGCATAATGAGGCACAAGCAAGTCTTCATCCACGGAGCAGCTACAAGGACAAAGGTCAGGAAAGCATTTAATTTCACCAGAGGGTTTGGCTAACCTTACATATTCATAGCTCATTTAAACTTTGTTTGCTTCCACTCTGAAGACTGCAAAAGAGGGCAAGTCTGAGTCTGTCTTGCCTAAAGAGGGGAAATAAGTGTTAAGAAAGAGATAAGGAGTTATCGTGAAGCTGCTACAGCAGAGCTGCCCTAAGCCAGTCTCTAGATGCAGCTTAAACTATTGCATACACTTGGGCATTGCATACTCTCGAATTGGAGCAAGTATCCGGCCTATTTGTGGCTCCCAAGCTGCCCGCCCTGAGTTACCACCTTAAGGGCTGTAGTGTGGTGGTGAAGTCAGTCATCAATTCTTCCGTGATAGGTTGTGACAAGATACCATATGCCCCACCCACAAAAATAAGACTTAAAATGTGTTAGACCACAATTCAAAACACTACACATGTATGCACTGACTTCTCAATGTTGCCTCAAGGGGTATATCGAACGTTAGTGTGAATTGTCCACTTTTTTTTTCTTTTTCTTTCAAGCCAACTACTGTCATGGCAGAGCAACAGTTTGAAGAGAATATTGTTGAGTAAGTTAACTTCCGGTTTTAGAGCACAAACTTCTTAAGGTAACTCTATCGCCTACATTAGGCATGTTAAACCTGATTGCACATTACTGATGTGTTTTCCAAGTGCTTTGGATTGTCTACCAAATGCATAAATGTAATAGTTATTACAGTATACTGAAAGAACTTTGCTAACTGTCCATTTTCTGTTTAAATGGCCTTAACCACAAATTAGTTCTTCAGGTTGACTGATGCATGTATTGTGTTTATTTGTCAGATGTCTTCAACAAAGTGTGCTCTACACACCACTCCTTGGGCATGTGTGATCTCATAAATTTTACTAATTGCTGCTTATTTGTATTCAAGCCGTGCGCACAAGAAATTCCCAAAGGCTTGTCTGTGTCATTTTCTTGGTGACTAGAGGACAAGACTCTGAGCTTCACCTTTTGTTTAAACTGCTTAACAGCTGCTCTGTCTGCTCTGTTGAGGAGTAATTAGCAGGCTGCCTTCGAATCTCCACCACGATGGGAGCCAAGACCTGTCCTTGCTAACAAATAATGTCACTTGTTTATAAATATTAAAAATGTATCTAAAATAAGACTTTTGACCCTAGTTTACATTAGTCAAAAGCCATAGGGGGATTGGATTAGACATGTACTAGACATGAAAAAAATATGGGAAGACAGCTTGAAACAATCCATTAAAGTGTGGCGTCACATTCATAATTTATCCTTCTAATGTATTTAAATGGACAAACCCTCTTTGCCTTTGACTGACTCTTTGTTTCCTCTGAAATTACTCTTGATTGAAGAAGCTAACTACAAAGCTGCAAATGACAGTGAGCACTCTAATATGTATATGTATACCTAAATATATATATATATATATTTACACAGATCAGCCACAATATTTAAACCACCTGCCTAATATTGTGTAGGTCCTCCTCATGCTGCCAAAACAGTACCAACCCGCATCTCAGAATACCATTCTGAGATGATATTCTTCTCACCATAATTATACAGAGCAGTTATCTGAGTTACTGTAGACTTTGTCAGTTCGAACAAGTCTGGCCATTCTCTGTTGGCCTGTCTCATCAACAAGGCATTTCTGTCCACATAACTGCCACTCACTGTATGTTTTTTTTTTTTTCTGGCACCATTCTAAGAAAACTCTCGAGACTGTTGTGCGTGAAAATCCCAGGAGATCAGCCGTTACAGAAATACTTAAACCAGCCCGTCTGGCACCAATAATCATGCCACGGTCGAAATCACTGAGATCACATTTTTCCCCATTCTGATGGTTGACGTGAACATTAACTGAAGCTCCTGACCTATATCTGCATGATTTTATGCATTGCACTGCTGCCACAAGATTAGCTGATTAGATAATTGCATAAATGCGTAGGTGTACAGGTGTCCCTAATAAAGTGCCCAGCGAGTATATATACAGTATACACTACCAGTCAAAACTTTTGAAACACTTGACTGAAATGTTTCTCATGATCTTAAAAATCTTTTGATCTGAAGGCGTATGCTTAAATGTTTGAAATTAGTTTTGTAGACAAAAATATAATTGTGCCACCATATTTCATTATAAAACTAAAATTTTATTTTTATCCAAGTCATCAATTAAAAAAAAAAAAAAAATATATATATATATATATATATATATATATATATATATATATATATATATATAATTTTATTTTTTTTATTTTTATTTTTTAATTGATGACTTGGACCAAATAAAAAAGAAAAGCAGCCAATAAGTGCCCAACATAGATGGGAACTCCTTCAATACTGTTTAAAAAGCATCCCAGGGTGATACCTCAAGAAGTTGGTTGAGAAAATGTCAAGAGTACATGTCTGCAAATTCTAGGCAAAGGGTGACTACTTTGAAGATGCTCAAATATAACACAGTTTTGATTTATTTTGGATTTTGTTTAGTCACAACATAATTCCCATAGTTCCATTTATGTTATTCCATAGTTTTAATGACTTTACTATTATTCTAAAATGTGAAAAAAAATTATAATAAAGAATGAGTAAGTGTTTCAGAACTTTTGACCGGTAGTTTATATATGTATGCACTGTATGTAAGGAATAATTGATGATGCTTAACGTTGTGGTCGCATTACCACCTCGGGCTGTGCATTAATCCAGAATCTGGAGTCAATAATTGCACTTATTGCACAGTAAGTACATGTACAGGTGGTTACCTAAAGACCTTTTTCAGGTTTCTGCCCTAAAATGCTCTTGTGTGAAGAAATAATCCTAGAAACAGCCAAAGGAAATGTTACCAGTCAAACTGAAATAATCTCACAGTATTTTGTAAGGTGGATTCAGCTTTTACCCAGCTACTGAGATTGATGCGGTTTCCATAGATATTTCAGAAAAATCCCAGGCTGACATTTTTTATTTTGTTAATACTTTTTCTGGAGGCACCAAAGGATTCAGATGACCCCTAATGATGCATTCCAGAGCTTTTCAGGTGTTCAGTTCTGAAATCAAAAAAGTATGCACTGACTAAAGAGCCACATGTGCCTCTTATTCTTAATGGTAGTGAAATGTTTGGACTTTTAACATTCTGGATTTCATGAGAATAAATACATTTACATTTCTAGTTTCAATATTGTTTGTACTTCAGACCTTCATTTTGTTGGACAAGAAAAACTACCTTCATACCATGTAAGAGACATTTGGTTTTCGACTATTGAAAAGGGGTAAATTTGTTTACAATTTAGGGATGAAGCCACACTGAGAGCCCCATATCTGTGGTATTTAACCATATAGGGACCTTAAAATTAAGATCTAAAATGGAAAGTTTGTTCTGAACCAGAATCAAGATATCTTTAATTCTTCTGGAGTTATGGGCACTTCAACTTTGGAAAAATAACACAAACACAAATTTGCATATTATGCAAACAATGGGTGCTGACATAAACTGATTTTAGTAATAGACTTACCTAGCTCTGTGTGAAAAAAAAAAAAAAAAAAAAGTTTTACTCCAAAATAATAGGTGAAAATTTTAATTTTGACCCCCTCTAAAATAATTGATTACTCAGTAAATATTGATCCATAGCAATTCATATTTTGGCATTCATCATCATATATGTTTATCTTTCACCAGTTCCATTAACTTTAAACACTGATAATTTGGAAAGAATGTGTAGATAGTAATATTGAAAAGACAGTAAATTATAACTCACAAAACTGAATGTCTATGAAGTAGTTCCAGATTTGCTAACTGCAAATCAGAATCAAATATTCAAGAAAGCTGTGCAGTAGTTAATTTATTCCTCCCTATGGCACAATTTTGCATGTAATTTTTCCAAAACACATGTGTGTTTTCAGCTTTTCAACAGGCATCATCATGGAAGATTAATCCATGTGAAAGCCAACGCCACTTCCTTCTGATTCCACTACCCATGGCCAATCCATTCTCATGGGAACCATGAAAATTACTGAGAAGAAATCTACCATGACTACTTTACCCATCCTGAAACCAATTTAAAAATCATTAGTCTACCTTAAAGTCAACATAAAACATGATACATTTCCAAAAAAAAAAAAAAAAAAAAAGATATTTAACAAGAAAAAAAAAAAAAAAAAATGTAGCATGGAACTTGATTTCATCAATTGGGAATTGACTAGATCATGAAAAGTTTGCGTTACATACCAGAATGGATATGGGTAGGGGTTGAAAAGTAGGGATTAGGGTTTCCTTTTTGTCAGCCAAAAAGAAAAGTCTGCAAGTAATTACATTTTGATGAAAGATTTCGAAGATATCACAAACCCTAATGATAGTTTGGAAAAAATGTTTTGTTATTTTATTTTTTTTGCAATTTTGTTTGGTTTATCCACCTCTAAATCTCAACAGAAGCATTTACATTTTTCAGATATGACAACCCCCAATGCCCCAAACACAACTGATCCACTTTGGCCCAACCTTCAGTTACACAAGAAATCATAGCTGCTGGCAGCAGTCATCCATCCTGTCAAGCCATGCATTAAACCTCAGGTGACAATCACTTGTTTTGACGACACTTCAAATAAAGTGCCTGAGCTTCTAGTGCTACGCTAGATCTTTGCCTTCATGCTGTGATGTTATGTACGGTCCGAGGTTAAATGTTGCTCAGAGCCTTTAGAGAGAAAAGGCAAACCAAACTGATCTTTAAATCAACAAGGACCACACTCCAAACTGTCACTCCGCTTCAAGTGTCTCTAAGTGTCTACTATAACGTTGTTGTGGAGTGCAAGTGACTAATGCACTTGCAATTTGTCTACATCTCTGAAGTGAGCTCCAGACAGATGGAGGGGTGACAACTTCAGATCGATTTTACTAAAACAATTCATTGGGGGAGTTAGTGAAGCCTAATTTAGATGAGTAGCATTCTTGAGATCATTTTGAAGGCGCTTTTTATCAGATAAACACAAAAACAAAGAACTGCCACAATTCAGAGTGCTTCATCGTTTGCAAGGGTCTTATAGACTGGAACAATGACAATTAATTGAGTATCTCTGAAAAAAAGTCATTTCTAAGGATATCTGTTTTAGTGATACCTGTCAGGAAGAAGAAAACTTTTATGTGTCCTTTAGACCCTTTTTCACTCTAACAACTTGGAATATATCTTCTTAACTGTATAAATATCAAGGGCACTTTCTAATTCTTTCGATGCATTGTTTCAAAGACAAAACATTTCTGATCTCACCGCTCACTTTGTCAGCCATTTTGGTTCCAGAAGGATTTTTCTCTTTAATTTTATCCATAGGGATTTCATAAAATACTTCATAAAAGAGTTCTAAGCCATAAACAAAACCAACAGCTACGAGGCGAATCACAGCATTACAAACATTGTTTTGAAGCCAAAAAATTATTTGAAAATTAGAAAAAAATATATGGTTTACTTAATGTCTTTCATGAGGGATTGAACTACAATCACATGAAGCATTGCATATGATTTAACTGAATTAAAAACAATAAAATATATACAACTATTGATTTAAAGTTTTTGATTATAAGTATAGAAACAATATTAAAATAAATGTTACGTTTATTGCAAAACACTCAACACTTATATATATATATATATATATATATATATATATATATAAGCAGTTTTAGAGTGTAAGGAGATGACTCGATTGCGGAATTCACAGTAACCACATTTACATGCACTTAAGAAAACAGTTTTTCCAGGGTTTTTGCAGAAAGTGTCATTCTGAAATATCATGTAAACAAGACTGCCAATTTCCTTACGCCGCTTCAGCGATTAAGAGAAAGTGGTTTAACACCTAGGTTCCTCCTCGAGAAAGTTCATAGGATGAAGCCCAACAGCAAGTCAACACAGCGGAAGTACAGTGGGAAAAGCACATACACTATAAACTATACCCCTTTATATACACCAATGTAAAATATCAACTTTCCCTCACATTCGTGTACAGTATATGCGCTCGTACATTTGGGGAATCCCAGAGTTTTAAGTAAGAGGAAAACCCCACTGTTGCAATGCAATTCTGCTGCAGGACACGATGCAAAGTTAAGGAAACAAAAACAGCAACAACTCTGGAAATAAACAGATGCAACGGAGAATAAAATAGCAAAGTGTTCCTCAGATGCTATGTTTGTAACAGGGAAATTACGTTGCTGCTCACTGACCAAGCCGCATATAAAGTATAATGGACCTCGGAACTTATGGTACGTCTTTTTAAAGGTTTACAAGTTATTTTCAATAATAATAATACAAAAAAATAAAAATAAATAAATAAAATTACTTAATTCTGGAACACAACTGTTGCGTTTATTCAACTCAGCACAGATTTAACCAAACTTAGACTAAATGATTAAATGCTTCCAATTATGTACTGTTATATTGAAAACAGGTAATTTAACCAAATGCTCCAATTAAAATTAATAATGCATCTTTATAGCTTTGTTTTATTAATTACTATAAATTATCTCAAGAAAGACTTACTCAAGAACTCGCAATTAAAATTTTCAATTGATTGCAGATGTGCCTATCTCTGTGTACAGTCAGTGTGTTTTGTTTGTTTATTTTTCTTTATATTTATTACTTGTTTATGCCCCTAACTGCTCATTCAATTAAAAGCAAAACGACATCAATTATTTAAACTTCAAACTCTCTTAATTATTCAGTTGCGGCTGAAAATACATTTCCCTGATCTCACATCTCACGCTATACGGCCCTGCAGTAGATTGGGTTAAACTAATATAAAATAATGGGGTCAGGTCAAAGTCTATCTTTGTGGCATGAATAATCTTGACCTCTTGTGTGAAATACTTCACAAAATCAAATTTTTGATATGAGTTTTGTGGATTTTAGTCCATGTTTATTAGTTTTGAGGCCATCTTTATGCTAGTGTACTCCAAAAAGTTGTCAAAATGAACTTTAACAGATATACACATTTAACATTTTTAAATCTTTTTTGAGGAAACAGGCAGAAAAAAGACACTATTTTGAGAGAAATATAATGGTTTAGCGTTTACTATTAGGTAAGTGTTCCCATCCAAGCAAGCATATATAGCAACAGTCCAAATCCTTTCAATCTAGCTCATGTCATTGATGGCGGAAGAGTTGTAACTGCGAATTTAGAGTCATAATCAGAAATCCTGGTGACAATTCTGGTCCCCAACTGCGAGAGAGCCATCTACTACAAAACATAATAAGCACCCAAACAAACAAACCCAGTTGGAGGTCACAGCATAGGCCTGGGCCCCAGCTGTGAATCTAATGGCTAAATTAAAACTAAACTATAAGACTGAAATGCCACACGATAAGGCAGTGAGGAACCGCTTTGTGCGCAGTTTGATCCAATTGCAGGCCAGGCCAAGAATATCAGATTCCCGCCAGCAAATAAACTAACGTCCAAGCAACCCCAGGTGACACAAGTTTGATGTTTGAAAAGTTTGGTGATTTTGTCTCAATTGTATTTCAATTTACAAGCATCAATGATCCGTTACCTCAGCCTTTGTTTTTGACAAATGTTGTTTAAAGCATATCAAGAGTATTGAAGTATATATCTTTGATGCTGTTATCAGGAAATCAGAAATGTGTCAAGTGACAAAACAAACCAGGCAAGGGTGGAAAATTAACATTGTTGCACACCGGCCACAGTGGCTAGTGAACGCCTGATTTTTACCAGCCACTAAGATGCATATAATTATATCTTCAAAGTATTTGTGCTAAAAATATTTTTTATAACTAAACATTTAAAAACTTGAACTACAACTGCGACAGTTGTAATAAAAAGTTCTATAGACCTAATAGATTCGACCTAATAGATAATTTAATATGAAACTACACTACTTTTGTAAAAAAAAAAAAAAGTTTTACTTTTACTACTGCAAAATCGTGATTAATTTTAGTAAGAGTGATGTGTAATTTTAAAAACCTTTATTTTGGTGAACAACACACTGGTATCTCTTGTCCTCCTCAGTGCTGTTTAGCATGTCAGGGCTGTCTAGCTGTTTGAGAGATTTGATTTTCTCCATAGCACTTTAACTAGAAAATCCTCACCAGTTTCAGTTTGTGTGCTCTGCATCCACAATATCGAGGGAAGCCCGTTTGAAGCATGTGCTATCCAGAGATAAAGTGGGATATAGTAGAAAGTAGGTTAGAGCATAGCAGATAATTGGCGCAAGTGGTTCTGTAATGGCTTGCGCCACACTTGCGTGAAAACCAGGATTCAATAGCATGGCTCAAATATGAGTTTTAGAAGAGAAGCATATTTAGCGAGTATAATGCGGCCAATGCGAGATGAATATGATTACATTTGCTTCGTCTGCCTGGTATTTCACCTGGGTGTCCACCGAAATATTTTCAATGGAGAAAGAACCTTGGCATTGTTCTTTCCCTGCCATCCACAACCCTACCCAAACAGACCTGTGACCCATTTTTGGGCTGCGAACCACTAATTGAAAAACACTGCTTTAATTAATGTTTTAATTGTCTGCCACAATATGATGTATTTTAATATTTTTGTATTTTTCTTAATATACTGATGAGCCAAAACATTATGACCACTAACAGGTGAAGTGAATAACATTCATCATCTCCTAACAAAGCCACGTGTTAAGATCTGGGTAGATTAGATGGTAAGCAAACAAACAGATCGGAGTAAAGACCTGAGTGACTTTAACAAGGGCCAAATTGTTATGGCCAGATGACTGGATCAGAGCATCTCTGAAATGGCAAGGTGTGTGGGCAAATACCTTCTGACAGTGGTTCGAGGAGGGACAAAACACAAACCAGCGACAGGGTGTTGGGTGCCCAAGGCTTATCGATGCACGAGGGCAACAAAGGCTATCCCTTCTTGTCTGAACCAACAGAAGTTCTACTGTGGCACAAGTCACAGAACATGTAAATAATGGTTACAAGAGGAATGTGTCACAACACACAGTGTAATGCACCCTGCTGCATATGGGGCTGCGTAGCCACAGACCGGTCAGAGTGCCCACGAGCGTCGAAACTGGACCTTGGTGCAGTAGAAGAAGTTGCCAGGTCCGATGAGTCCCATTTTCTTTTACATCATGTGGACGGCCGTGTACGTGTGCCCGTTTACCTGGGGAAGTGTTGGTCACCAGGATGTACTGTGGAAAGACGACAAGCCAGTGGAGAGAGTGTGATGCTCTGGGCAATGTTCTGCTGGGAAACCCTGGGTCCGGCCATTCATGTGGGCGTCAGTTTGACACGTGCCACCTACCTAAATATCGTTGCAGACCAGGTACACCCCTTCATGGCAATGGTATTCCCTGATGGCAGTGGCCTCTTTTAGCAAGATAATGCACCCTGCCACACTGCACACATTGTTCAGGAATGGTTTGAGGAACATGATTAAGAGTTCAAAGTGTTGCCCTAGCCTCCACATTCCACAGATCTCAATCAGATTGAGCATCTGTGGGATGTGCTGGACCAAAAATCTCAACAGAAATGTGACATCATAAACCAGATGCTAGACAAAAGAAAACAGAACAGCCTAAATATAGTAAAACACATTCTAAAACATATTCTATTTGCTAAACTGCTAGTCAGACATTATTAAAGGTACTGAAGTACACAATGGACAAAACTACATGTAAAGAAAATATAAATATGGGTTACGGGATTGGTATTGGTATTGTGCTGAGTTGCCACATTATCTGTGTCCTGAAGCAAAACCAGCTGAGATCGATTAGTTTCAAGCGCATGAATGCTACTGAAGTATATTTATTGATACTTTTATGCAGAAATTTGCAACAGAAATACCAGGAGGTAAACAAAAGGAAACAGAACAGAATAGATATAGACAACTACACTACAAAAATCCTACAATGGAACAATAGCTAAGCTTACCTTATAAACACAAAATATTCTAGTAGCTAAACTGCAAGTGAGACATTCATAGAGTATGTCCCATGATTAGTCTGGCATCATACTCTGGCATCTCTAGCACATTAGAATGCTTGGCTTATTCCGAAAACGATATCTTTGCTGACAGGCTGCCAGCTAGATTTCAGCCTGAGTTAGTTGAGTGGTGAACGAGAAGCTATTGCACTGCATTGATGTGTTTTATAGACTGTGGCAGTTTCATAACAATAATTCAAGTGAAGGTGGAAAATTAACTTAACCCACAGATTCTGTTTGGGGTTTGAGAGACCACAAGTCCTGGTTTTCATGTTTCTTAATTTTAGAGGAATGGATTATAAACCAGACTTCCATATAAAATGCTACTTAGACATCAGGGTGGGATCTTACAAATAGGACCAGTAAGCAGTTAGCCAGAACACATAGGCAACCACCTAGCAACACCCTAGCAACTACACAGAACACCCTGGAAACCGCATAGCAATGCATTAAAAACATTAACTTTCCCAGTAAAAAAAAAAAAAAATAAAAAATAATAAAAAAAAACACCCAGAACAACCTGGCAAACGCAAAGCAACACACTAAAACCACTCAATGCACCTCAGCAACCACATAGCAATGCCCTAACAACCACCCAGAACACCCTGGAAACGACAAAGGAATGCTTTAAAAACACTCCAAACACCCTTGTGCATAGCAACCCAGTAAAAAAACACCTTAGCAAATTCAGAGCAACACACTAAATTCACTCAAAACTCCTTTGAAATCATATAGCATCACCATAACAACCAGCCAGAACACTCAAAAACTGCAGAAAAATGCATTAAAAACACTCTGAACACCCTAGTGCATAGTAAGAAATTGAAAAACATCCAGAACACCCTAGTAAACACATAGCAAGACATTAAAACCACTCAAAAAATAAATATATATACAGTGTATATATATATACAGTGTATATATATATATATATATATAAGCAATATCACACGACCAAGTGTGCATCAGCACTGCTGTGATTTGGCCGCAGGCAGGAGGCAGAGTGCTGTGTGTGTGTGTGTGTGTGTGTGTGTGTGAGAGAGAGAGAGAGAGAGAGAGAGAGAGAGAGAGATGAAGCATGTGCGATCACCTGTTGATGATGCTGTAGTCTGTTAGTCAGTTTTCTGAAGATAATGTCATTTTGGTGAAATGCATCCTATTTTCTCAATGGAAAAATAGCCGTCCAAGCGGGTGTATTCCTCTCTATTTTGTGGTAGCCGGTGCACAAGAGTCTTTCACTATAGAAACCACAATCTACACCACTATTTTGTCCTCTCCAATGTGGAAAGTTCGGTAAGAATGTAGAGACAAAACCTCTCTGACAACACTACGTTCTATTGTTTTCACAGGTCTTTTTCAAAGAGCACGATAAAGCTTTAAGTGTGATGCTTTATCTGACGAGCGCCTTTCAAATTGTTCCATCAGCGCTATGAAACGCAGGGGTAATTGCGTGACCCGTTAAAGCACCCCCTTGAGCTTGTGTAATTAATCACTCTGTTGTGTTTCTCAGCTGTGATGAGCCTTAATGCTGAAGTTGTTAGTTTAAAGCTGTTTAAAGCTATTTCCTATCTTTAGTAGTGTAGTAGTAATACAAGCAATCACGGACTGCTGTTGAATATAAACACTGAGTGACGCTGACTCACTTCACGTCACCAACTGGCTCATATTACATGCAAAAATGGTCTTTTGCCTCCACCTGCTAGCCAAAATATGTGATGTCATAAAATTAAATGTAAAGAGACAGATGGCTCTTAACACATCTGCACTGCTCTTACACTTTTGTTTAGAATGGCATGAACACAAGCGAAGTGATACACACAGTGAAGCGTTCGAGTGCTGATGGTGTGAGACCATCAGTACTCATGGAACGTCTCTCGTCCAATCAGATTCGAGGAACTAACATGAAAAACATGATCTTAATATATATATATATATATATATATATATATATATATATATATATATATATATGTGTGTGTGTGTGTGTGTTTTTTATTATTTTTTTTTACTTTCTGTAAAGTGCTCAAGTCAAAGCTTGAATAATATTTCTCTGCAGGGGTTTAAATAAGTCAAAGGAAATATTTTTATAAATTGGAGGGAAAATAATGGGTTAATTTAATAATTAATATTATTTTTGGTAATTTTAGTAAAGAAACCAGGAGAGTAAAAGTATTAAAATAATTACTAAAGCAATTTAATTAGTAAAGCAATTAATTTTGTGATAACAAATTAAGTGAATTAAGTGAAACAGTAAAACAATGAATTTACTTAATGTGAATTTTCTTCGCCAATGATGCATCATAAGCAGGACCGTGCAAGACCAAATTCATTATTACCATCACAATTTGCATGTTGTAGGCCAAAATCTAGATTGCTTAGCATTTTTAGCATATTTTGAATAATTTTAAGTCATATTGCAGCCCCCTTCGAAATTAGCTGAGCCTCCTTGGTTGAGAACCAGCGATGTAGATCCTAGGGATCTCTTGAACCCTAAACAACCATGAAGTAAAGTCAATATAAACAAACCATAAATTTTAAATCATGCATTACTTTTACTAGGTGGCATGTTCAATGTTCCTGCATGAGACTCACAACACAGCAGCGTTTGTAGCTGTACTCATACACTCCCATACACTTATTCCTTTTTAGATCAAAGAGGACCAAATGCATTGCTTGCAGCTTTGCATCTATAGACAAAAACAACATTGTTTCACTTCAAAAAGGAAAGGTAAACAGAAAGATGGAGTTGTGCTTGCTGTGAGTGCCTGTGGTAAGGTAAAACCTCTCTGACAACACTACATTCTATTGTTTTCACAGGTCTTTTTCAAAGAGCACGATAAAGCTTTAAGTGTAATGCTTTACCTGACGAGTGCCTTTCAAATTGTTCCATCAGCGCTATGAAACGCAGGGGCAATTGTGTGACCCGGTAAAGCACCGCTCAACACACTTATCAGCAAATGGCAAACAGCACGAGCAACCGCAAGCAGAGAGATGCTATCTTAACCCTGTTGATACCTGGAAAATGCATTTCAGCATGTGACATTATTTAGATATGCAGAGTTGCATCCATGGTTAAAAGTCTGATTAACTGGCAGGTGGAGTGAAAATGTAAATACTGGATTATCGAGGATACCATTTTCCAGTACACACAAAACAACTTGTTAAAAAAAGAAGGCATGGAGAAAACAGGAGTAAATTTTTTCTGACAACATTATTATTTGATAAGAGCAGCATTTCATCACAAACTTTGCAGTAGGTTTCTGCTATAATATTTAAGGAATAGTTGAGCCAAAAATTCTGAAAATGAAAAGTGTCATAGAAGCACCACAAAATGACGTGTTGCTTCAGCAATTGCATTTTCATGTCAAAATGGGTTTTTATGATACAATCGGTTAGGTTCAGATTTAAAGTTTAGGGCAGGGAGGTAGGTTTTGTTGTTCTAAAACTCAATAGAGCACATTAACCTTGAAAACCTGCGGAGCCCCTCAGAGGATAGGGCTGGTAAAAAAATAGTAATGGTAGCCAGCTGGTATGTGATAGCTGTGCAGTGTGTAAACCTCACCCTCCTGGCCTTAAGAGAAGGCTTTTATTGCCTCCTTGCTAGCGCACCCGACTCCATGCCAGGGATCGCCAGTTTGAATCTCACTCTGAGCAGGTTAAGTAAGACTGGTGACACGCAATAAGTTTTGCGTTCCTTCGCAATATGTTTTGCATTCCCTCGCAAGAAGTTTTGTGTTCCCTAGCAATACGTTTGCGTTCCCTAGCAATACGTTTGCGTTCCCTAGCAATATGTTTTGCGTTCCCTCGCAATAAGTTTTGCGTTACCTTGCAATAAGTTTTGCGTTCCCTCGCAATAAGCTTTGCGTTACCTTGCAATAAGTTTTGCGTTCCCTCGCAATAAGCTTTGCGTTACCTCGCAATAAGCTTTGCGTTACCTTGCAATAAGTTTTGCGTTACCTCGTAACACACCTGATTCTACTGATTATCTCATTAGTAGAATGTTCCTTGATCTGAATTGAGTATGTCAAATAAGGGAGACATCCAAAATGTGTAGTGACAGAGAGACTGGATTGAGAAACACTGCAGTATACTGTATTAAAAGCATGATAGAGGGAAAAAAATGCTTTCTGCCAAAAACTATGGTTTTACTATAGTAATATTGTGGTAACACTTTAAAATAAGCTTACATTTGTTAGCATTAGTTAACAACGTTTGTTAACATGAACTAACAATGAATAATACTTAATGTTAATTCCAACATATAATAACACATTTTTTCAAAGTTTTATATGTTCACATTAGTTAATGCACTATGAAATAACAAATTAACAATGAACATTTGTATTTTTATTAACTAACATTAAGATTAATAAACACTGTAAAAATATATATATATTGTTTATTGTAGGTTCATGATGCCTAAAGCATTTACTTAATGTTAACAAATTTAACCTTATAATAAAGTGCTACTGTGACAGTTCTCTAACTTTCAAGGAGGAAGCGGGAGCCGGATAACCTGTTCAACGTGAGTCTTTATTCCTTATACTTTTCAGTATTCACACACACTAATGCTTTTCAGCACAGCTGATCACACACACAGCCAGGTTCGTGTGTCACTCTTTCTCTCCCCTCCGGCAGTCTGGATTGCCCTTTTATTCCTCTCCACTCTCACTGCAAACACAAAACGTCATGGTTACTTGTGTAACCTCCGTTCCCTGATGGAGGGAATGAGACGTTGTGTCGATGTAGTGACACTAGGGGTCACTCTTGGGAGCCCGAGACACCTCTGGTCTTTGATAAAAGGCCAATGAAAATTGGCGAGTGGTATTTGCATGCCACTCCCCCGGACATACGGGTATAAAAGGAGCTGGTATGCAACCACTCATTCAGGTTTTATGCTGAGGAGCCGATATAAGGTCCGGCCATTTCAGCGGGTAGTTCAGCGTTGTGGCAGGAGGGGCACAATGTCTCGTTCCCTCCATCAGGGAACGGAGGTTACACAAGTAACCATGACGTTCCCTATTTGCACTCACTCGACGTTGTGACACTAGGGGTCCCTATACAAAATGTCACAATTGGCTGAACTGTGTTACGTGAACTGGCAGTGTGTGGTGGGCAGACTACTGTGTGCCTCATAGCCAGCACACCAGGTCAACACGTAACCTCCCCCAACATAGTTATGAGTGTCGAACGGCCCTTTTTTGGGACAAGTCGACTACCTAAGAGATAGAGACAGGCTTAACCCAGTCATGGCCTCTTTTCCCCTTCTCTTTTTTCCAGGGTTCCTTCATCCCTGAGTCGCCTGTCTCAGGGGTGCTTTGAGGACTGGACAGGGGTGTCTCAGGGGTGCTTTGTCCGACTGGACAAGCCCGCTCTCCGATGCTGCGCTCGAGAGCTCATCATCTTCGCGGGCTCCGAACAAGAAGTCAGACTCGCCGTGAGACGAGCCGGCGAACTCATCCGGAAGCCCGATTTGTGCAGACGAGCATGCTGGGGAATGGGAGGTCCACGGGGGGATACCCGGTGGAGACGATCCCATTGGGGTCCCCAAATCGCCCCCAGTGCTAGTCGCGCTGGCCTCATAACCGTAGGTAGAAGGACCGAGGCAGGGAGCCGCTGGGGTGGCTTGCTTTCTTACATAATGGTCTTACGTTTCTCTGCAGTGCACCAGTGCAGAGGAGGGAGAAGCCGCTGAAATGCGCCGTCAGATCCAGCAGAGGTGAATGAACAGTAGGATTCAACTCAATGAGCATGACCGTTTGGCTCCGAAGAGAAAATCTGAATGAGTGGTTGCATACCAGCTCCTTTTATCCCCATATGTCTGGGGGAGTGGCATGCAAATACCACTTGCCAATTTTCATTGGCCTTTTATCAAAGACCAGAGGTGTCTCGGGCTCCCAAGAGTGACCCCTAGTGTCACTCCATCGACACAATGTCGAGTGAGTCACAGATAGGGAACAGCTGTTAGAGGTGATTTCCCACAGGTGTCAATCCTTACCGTTCTGTCTCTCAACTGTCGCTCAGCCACGCCCTATCACCACAGCTACCAATATTGTAGACTGTAGTAACCATAGTTAAACTATGGTATTTGCAGTAGTAAAACCATGATACCCACAACATTTTGCTTTTTATTAACATTATTTATGGTTTCACTACGAATATTATGGTTAAAATATGGTTACTTTAGTAAAAACATGGTAAATATATTGCGAGGAGAGAAAAACTATTGCAAGGGAATGCACAAATTATTGCGAGGACATGCAAAACTATGTATAACAAAAACACAAAAAAAAACACGCCCCGTCCTCTAAGTGTCTCCGTAAAAACTTCATCTGTATGGGAGAACATTTAAACACATTAATTATTTCTGTAATTCTGCTCTGTACTAGGCAGTGGGTTCAGCAACATCTGGTTTCTTTGTCCTGGAGAGTCCAGCACCTTAAGACTTGCGTCTTTACTTCTCGGTAAAGAAGCCATATCTCTTCTGCACCATGCATGCCCCTTCCATCCACAAATATCACACCATAGGGCCTTTCATTTATTACTCTGGCACTGAGTTGCACCCCATGACACGGTCACATTCATTCAAGGACCGGATGGGAAGGTTTGCCAGCTGGGTCAGTCCGGTCCAGGCCTCTGGCTGGGTTCACGTCAAATGAAACAGCTCGGCAGTTTTTTTGGACACTATTGTGCTCTGTTATGACTCCACACGCACCAGGCGCCATCTCCATCAAAAGTGACACAGTTTCGCAGACACTAGAGAGATTATTTTCTATTATTAGAGCAATGTTCCTTCCATTCATTCAACTGAGCACCTGACATTATTTTGAACATGAATAAATTACTAACACTAAAACAAGTAAAATAAGAAATGCACAATGCAGCCTCTCCAAATGCCATTATATTTTGTACAGAATAAGATTTAACCTCAAAGGAACATTTCAAGTATGCCCTGTTTTTGCACATTTGGTTTGTTGTTAGACACAAACAGTTAGGAAAACAATGTTGTTGATGGATTGTTTTTGTATTATTATGTATCACATTCAATTCACACTACAAGCTCATAATTCAGCTAAAACATTTCTTTTGAAGTAGCACTGTAGATTCAGAAGCAATGCAGGAAACACTGTCAAGACTGTTTTAACAGGGTGTTCCTTTGGCATTGATTGAAGAATGCAGACATTAAAACTGTCCCCAAAAAATAATCAATCATGCTGCAATCTTACCAGGAATAGTCGCTCTTTTTGGCAGGATGGTGACAGCGCCAATGGCAGCATCCTCCAGGCCTTGAATAGGGCTGTTCTTGGCTCCCCAACTATCTGACCCTATCCACAGGAAATGGCCCACTTGATCCGCTCTTTTACTGGCATTAAGAATCCCCCTGCAAACATTCCCACACATGGAACCATTATCATGACATTAAGGCCCTATTTGTCTCTTCAAGTGAGCATGGAGATGTCAGCTAGCAGTTGTTAAAGCATCAAATGGTAAATTCACTAAACAGTTGTGCCACTTCTGTACGCTCAATTAAAGTGCAAAAACCTGCATTTTATTCACTTACCACCTGCAATCCTGTTTAACCATGTACTGTGCTGTTATAGCACTGTGACATGAGTATTTATATTAAGTCATTATCAATATTTACATTGCACATATGCCTCCTTTCTATGTAAATTAGGCTTATTAAAGATTGTGCCTTATTTAAAGTCACCGCTATTTGTCTGGTGCAATTAATGTTGTGCAATAAACACACTGTGGAAAGCAGGCAGTTAACCAAAATATGTTTAAAAGATACACTACCTGTCAAAAGTTTTGAAACACTTACTCATTCTTTATTATGTTTTTTTTTTCACATTTTAGTATAATAGTAAAATCATCAAAACTATGGAATAACATAAATGGAACTATGGGAATTATGTTGTGACTAAACAAAATCCAAAGTAAATCAAAACTGTGTTATATTTGAGCATCTTCAAAGTAGTCACCCTTTGCCTAGAATTTGCAGACATGTACTCTTGACATTTTCACAACCAACTTCTTGAGGTATCACCCTGGGATGCTTTTTAAACAGTATTGAAGGAGATCCCATCTATGTTGGGCACTTATTGGCTGCTTTTCTTTATTATTTGGTCCAAGTCATCAATTTCAAAAACTGTTTTTTTTATTTATTTTTTTATTAAATGTTAGTTTTATAATGAAATAAATTAATATGGTGGCACAATTATATTTTTGTCTACAAAACTAATGTCAAACATTTAATCATACGCCTTCAGATCAAAAGATTTTTAAGATCATGAGAAACATTTCAGTCAAGTGTTCCAAAACTTTTGACCGGTAGTGTGTGTGTGTGTAAATTTTCTAGTGATCATAGCAGCAGTAATGCATCAAATGATGATCAAATGACGGAGAAGAGTGTTATAACCAATTATAAAGACTTGCGTTCCCTCGCAAAAGTTTTGAGGCACTAGTTTGCATTCTCTCATTTTGCATTCCCTGGTTTTCCTACAGTAACGTGTGTGTGTGTGTTTTTTTTTTTTTTTTTTTTTGTGGTAGGAGCCATGGTTTTAAAAACACAAATTAACACTAGTCACTATAGTAAAAATAACCATGTTATTTTTTTATTTATTTTTTTATATAATAGTTTTGGTTTTCATCTATTATTACTATGTTTTAACAACAAATATCATGGTTAAAATAAAGTAACTGCAGTAAAACCATGATACATTTTGTGGTTATTATAGTTTTACTACAAATAAGAAAACTATTGCTAAGGAACCAAAAATAATTGAGAGGGTATTCAAAACTATTGCGAAAAAATGAAAAATGTATTGCGAGGGAATGCAGAACTTTTTGCGAGTCAATGCAAAACGTATTGCAAGGAAATGCAAAACATATTGTGACAGAACACAAAACGTTTTGCGAGGGAAGACAAACTATTGCGATGGAATGCAAACTTATTGCGAGGAAATGCGAAAAAATTAATCCTACCTCTCTAAGGAGCTCCGTAGGATTGTAGGATTGAAGTGGTGAAGTGATGCTGTACAGTCCTAGTAAAATATCCTAGATTGTGTAACTCTTCTGCATCCTCCACTAACACTCTAAACCGACATGCAAAATGGGGAATTGTACTGTGCAATTTGCATTCAGCACTCATTTCTTGGGCATGTTTGGGCCGTCACCTGATTTGCATTATTCCTTTAGTGAATAAGATGCTAAAACAACGAAGACAATGTGTGCATTTAAACAATGCTATCAATGAACTGAATTGATACTGTGTATGAAATTCAAAATTGCATGTTTGAATTAAATTACTGACTGATGACATGTTGATATCATGAATCAATAGCCCTAGTGGCTGAGCTTTACATGGCAAACAAGATACAATCCCCTAAAATGCACCCTTGAGTTTTAAGTATTGACTACTTGTCATCTACTACTTCTTCTACGTTGCTATTTTTGGTGCTCAAAAGGGAGCAATTAATTGGTTCCAAATCGAATTTATGTCTTTCTCTTCAAGTGTGGTTGGAAAGGCTGTTTAGAGCTTACCGAATATCCTCATCGTAAGCAAAAATAATGACTGCCCGGGCATGACGTGTTTCGAGCAGTTGCCTGATAATCTTGTCAAAATCGGCCAGCTTGTGGTCGTGTGGGATCTTCAGGGACTGGGCGATGCAGATTCCACCTAGAGAAAGACAAGTAGAGAGCCTTGAGTGAAGCCAATGATACCTTAGGAACTATTAACAGTAAATCTCAGCAAGTTTGGGATGGATTACACTCAGGAAATGTCTTGGATGGCACTGCTAAGGATAAAGTGTTAAGTCATGTCAAAATCCATCACCGGTTCTCCAGGTGTGATGGGTTTGAATCAGATAGTAATGGAAAATGTCACTTATATGTCACTTTAACCCATCTATTTTCAAGAATTTTTCCCATTGGATAATCCCTGGGTAGTTGACAAATGGACATTAACTTTTTTTTTTTTTTTTACATCTTGATTTAAGGTTAAAATGTGTACAGAATATTTATTGTAAGTTTTTAACAACAATGTGCAACAAATAATTTTATTTATTTTTTTTTTTTTTTTACAGGTCATCTCTCAATTAATGAGGTCATAAAACTGCATGTACACTCATTGAGCACTTAATTAGGAACGCTATGGTCCTAATAAATTGCCCGACGTGTTCTTGTGCTGTTGTAGCCCATCCGCCTCAAGGTTTAACGTCTGAGATGCTATTCTGCTCACTATAAAATTGTACAGAGCAGTTACCATAGCCTTTCTGTCAGCTCGAACCAGTCTGGCCATTCTCCATTGACCTCTCTCATCAACAAGGGGTTTCTGTCTGCAGAACTGCCACTCATTGGATGTTTTTTGTTTTTGGCACCATTCTGAGTAAAATCTAGAGACTGTTGTGCATGAAAATCCCAGGAGATCAGCAGTTACAGAAATACTCAAACCAGCCTGTCTTGCACCAAAAATCATGCCACGGTCTAAATCACTGAGATCACATTTTTTCCCCATTCTGATGGTTGATGTGAACATTAACTGAAGCTCCTGACCCATATCTGCATTATTGTATGCTTCGCACTGCTGCCACAAGATTGGCTGATTAGATAATCGCATGAAAAGTAGGTGTATAGGTGTTTCTAATAAAGTGCTCGTGAGTGTATAATAATATTAAACAGCATTTAAAACAAAAGTCAGGCTCCGTATGCTGCATCCATATAAATAAATGAAACTACAACTTTTTAACTGTTCTGTTATGTTTAAAAATAATGACAACTGTGATGTACGGGTCAAAAATGATCCGTGTCGAGTTCGATAGATTTTCAGTATATTTATTCTTCTCTTATTTATTAATTATAACCTACAGTACATGTTTTCACACTGAACACAGGTTTATATTGATAACTCATTTGTATAAACTTGCTTTTACTACTTTGTATTATTAATTTTTTTACCTTATGTTTTACTGATTGTGTTTTGATTTGTTTTGTGAAGCACTTTGTGCTAAATTGCTAAAATATGCTATATAAATAAAGTTGCAATGTATTAGATGTCTACTGCCTCCTGGTGAAAGTTTCTGTACTTCTGGAAGTAGAAGACCTTGTAATATCATTTGTTAATAGCCACCTTCATATTTTTATACACGTCTTTTTGAGAGGAAATCTTTGCTGATTTGAAAAAGTAAAAGTAACAGTAATGTTTATCTCTTTAAGAGAGAGAGAGAGTCTTGTGACTTTCTTCACTCAAGAGAAGCTTCATAGCTGCATTGAAAACCAGCATTTCTTACCCCCGGGTGAGATTTGACCCGAACATAAAAGTTGGAGACATAAAATTTGACATTCCATAAATATAAACAAATATTATATATATATATATATATATATATACACACACACACACACACACACACACACACTATATATATATATAGTTAAGAATATTCTTCATAATTCAATCATCTTATGAAAAACTAAAAGCGAACGTGAAACACAGGTCCTGCTTTTTATAGTCTGCAAGTTAATGATGACTCCAAATCTCCCTGGTGATTTACTGGCCAACATCAATATCCGAGTCCATGCCTGCTGCCTGGAGTGGCGCTTTTATGAGTGTAGCATCTGAAGACTGGAAATGCGATAAAAAGAGACAAACGAAGTAAACCCATCACAGTTTGTCTGAGCTAATTCAACACGCTGGCTTTTCTGGAAAGAGGGGCTCTATCACTCCATGTTTTGTTGTAACAAAACCTCACAGCTGTGGTCTTCTAATTCATTTTACAGTCAACTTAGCCATGGGAATATTCCTTATTATCTACTACGTTTTGTGCTGTTTAGTGCAGGTGTCTCAGACTACTGGCTCATAGGCTGCATGATAGTTTCAAGTGTTAACAGTTTATACTTGAATCAGGCCGGCAATTTAGAAAGAGCACACAACCATCTGATGACCTAATGTGACCGAAACTGACTTGCCACAAGTATCAAAGAGGAAGTATTGTTGAATGATGGATATGTCATTTCCTTTCGTACTGTACAGGTTAGATTAGACTGATACCATGAAAATAAGCCAAAAATCTGAAACTTTCCAGCCTTTCAAGTTGAGATAATGTGATTTAATTGATCTGTCAACTAATGTTAACTGACCAATTAAAGTCTACCAGAAGCATGTCAACGAGTGGCAAGACTTGCACTAAATTGACATGGACAAGCCCTGCAGACACCAGTTATAATTAAACCCCTCTCAGCCATGCGATTCATCCCAACAGGGCTTGGAAAATACACAATGCATGCTGACAATGTATGCAGCATGAATCACCAAGGCGGATATGGCCTTTATTTTTCCCCTATACAGTGTGGCGTGAAATTACTGAAATGTAATCCAGGCATTGTTTACGACTCTCTTTCTTTGTTGTTGAGTGGAGTCTAACAAAAGACACTTGCATTCTTCTGAGTCACAGTATTTGAAGTCGGTTATTGCTGTATTCTTTGAGTGTCAGCGTGTTAAACCTTTGCATATTCCCATCACTAATTTCTGCCCTGAAGTATTTGGCTGGGGGGTTAAAACTGAAAGTCCCATTATTTCAACGCAAAGTCCATTAAACCCTGAATGAAAGCACTTTTTTGTCTTATCCACCCATACACTCTTTTGACTTTCTTCAATGGGAGTTACAACACAACACTTTTCCTTTTAATTCAGTAAACTACAATTAGTGATGTGCTCTGTCTTACCAAGGCCAGAAGGATTTTTTTCCTATATTGAAAATAGCTGATAAACGCACACTGTAGTCTATTCTATTACTATATTTTAACTCTATATATCATTCTACGTATATACCATTAAGTCTATCACCAACAGTTATGCTGACTGCATTACTTAGAACTGTTTATTTTAAGTTTTATTAATAAATGAAATTATTTATTGGTGTTTTTTATCATGTTGATGTTGCTGCTATTGTATTAAAGCAATTAGCCATGATAGCCCAGGGTTTACAGTGATTTAACCACAATCAAGGGGGTTTTAAGAATGTATTACTTCGTGCCGTGTCTAAGAACATGCTTTAAAGGAATATTCCGGGTTCAGTAAAAGTTAAGCTTAATTGACAGTGTTTGTGGCAGAATATTGATAGCCCCAAAAATAATTTTGACTAGTCACTTCTTTTATTGAAAAAAAAAAAAAAAAAAAGAACAAATTAAGGTTACAGTGAGCCACTTACGAAGGAAGTGAATGGGGCCCATGTTTTGAGGGTTTAAAGGCAGAAATGTGAAGCTTATAATTTTATAAAAGCACTTACATTAACTCTTTTGTTAAAACTTGTGCATTATTTGAGCAGTAAAGTTGTTTAAATCATCGTTTTTACTATCCTTGGTTTACAGCATTACGTTGTCTTGGCAACAAAGTTGTAAAATTGGCTTTAACTTTACACAGAAAAGGTTAGTAAGCGATTTTAATCGCACTAAAATCATGTTAATACACATATTTGTTTACGTCTTGTGGCTATACTTTTGAAACAGTGAGAATTTTCATGTTTACGGATTGGCCTCATTCACTTCCATTGTAAGTGCCTCACTGTAACCCAGATTAGTGCTTGTTTTGTTTTTTTAAAGAAACAGTATGCCACAAATGCTGTCGATTGAGCTTAACTTGTATTGAATCCGGAATTATCCATTAACTGTGGTAAAATCACTGTAATGCACAGACTCTCAGGACGTATTGCTTTAATATTGTACATTGTTTAAGCGTTCTTAAGGGAGCTTAATATTGTAACATCTACATTTTCCATTTTTAATGTTTAAGTTTTACTAGTTCTATTGAAATCAAAGAACATATTTAATATTATTGAAACCCAAATACATTTGGTTATATAATGTAAAAACTGTCATTTTTAAAGGTGAACAGTGCAATTTCTGTGCCACTACCATCACCCAAAAATAGGAACAAAAAACAAACAAACTGTTTTTCTGACAGGTTTTTCAAAAACTCCCCCCGTCATTGATCGGTCAGAAAAACAGATAGTTCTGTCCCAAAACTCAAGCCAATTCGAGATAATTCGTAATAATTCATACGAGATGGCAAAATCGTAAGATATTGGGGTCGCGACTGCATATTAAGCTGGGATAAGAGAAAGTGTTTTAACAAAGTTACATATGTCACCAATAAGGGTCAGACAGATATAAAGCTCTAGTGGTCTGCAACCCGATCCGGGCCAGATGGGACCCAAGAACCCTCGGGTTTAGGGCCGGGTTCGGGTCAGTTTTTCAAGTAGGATTTTGAGGTTCAGGTCAGGTTCGGGTTCGTAATTAAAAAAATAAACAGGCCAAACCGAACTTCTTGTTTCGCACACGCGCGAACAGATGAGTTAGGGGCTGTTCACACCAAACGTGTTTTTGCGTGCATTTTCCATTGTTTTCATATGTAAACACATCCTAGACGAACATACAATATTTGACTGTTGCATCACGCTTTGCTGTTTCTTCAGCGTCTTGAGCAGGTGTCTGAAAAATAATTTCAGGTTTCAAAAAAGTATTTCGAGACACCTGTGTTCTGTATCATTTGTTGCACTGTGTCTAGATTGTTTTTAGAGCAGGTGTCACAACATTCTGAACAAATTCAGGCTGCAAAGAGGTGACTGTTACATCACTGAAATGTATTTCAGAGTGTTCTGCACCAAGCAAAGTTTCAGCACTCGATAAACAGTAAGCACATTTATTTTTTTTCCTTCTGCTATAGTGTGCTGAGGAGCTGTTGTGCCTTGTTAAAATGGTGTATGTTTACTGTTACAATACTGTTACGAATTTTGCCTACGATGCTTACATAAAATACAGCCTGTTGCAACAGTACTTGCTAGGAGAACAAATTATAAAAAGAGTAAGCGATTTCAGGTCGGGCTTAAAATCTGACGTTTGCAGGCAAACAACACTGCATGCTGCAGCCATGGAAGCTAGCAAATGAACTGGATCAGAGATAACAGATTCCACCTGACCTAAAAAGTCTCGCCATCCGTCTAAAAACCACCATGACCAGAGGTGTAGTAAAACAAGGATAAATACTGGAGATGCCTTTGGAAGATGGAGACAGCTTAAAGCCCAGCAATCCTTTAAAACGTATGCTAAGTTGGCTAATTCTGTCAACCCGCATGAGCTTCGAGTCTGGGGTGGGGCAGACAACTCTCCAATATTTTTAATTTGGACTGCAGTACCCATTTCAAACGCTTGTTGTCAATCTTACATATAGCACCTTTAAAGTATCATCCAGGGCAGTGTTTTCCAAAAGCATCACAAGCTTAAGTTGATCATAGAGACCACTGTCGCCAATGGTTTCTACGATCTTCTTAGGCTTATGATGCTTTTTGGAAATGCCTCCCTGATGTGATTCTATATTCTAGAAATAAATGTAACATTTAAAAAAAAAATCTAAATTTGTCTTGGAACAAGCAAGAAAACAAGAATATACTTATACAGTATAGGGGAAAAAACAAGGGCAATCTGCTTAGGGGTTGTGGCTTGTTCATCTTTTTTATGTTCTTTATGGCTCAACTGAGCATAAATGTTACAAAAATATGTTTAGATCAACATATTTTCTGATTTGTTATAAGAAGACATGCTAAACCCTAAATCGTACTCACTATTGCTGTATGAGGGTGAAGTGAACACCAAAATGAGCACCATTTTGATGAAAAGCCTCTGGTAATCGACTCTTTGGAGATTGTTGTTCACGTCTTTTCATCATGGAGCTTCAACAGCCATCAGAGACTCTCAGGGAAATAAATGTTTGAGATTGGAGACACTTCCCATCATTAGGGGGATAATTTATGGAACATGAGTGTGGAGAGGTCTGTTTAAATGAAACATGGAAATGAGGAGGAGGCGCACGCTATCAACATGCAATTAAATGCTCAGAAGAAGGGGGATTTACTGTGAAAAGCAGAACTGAGATGACATGCTAGTTTGACTTTGCTAAATGTGAGAAAAGAACAACCAATGAGCAATAACTAATATTAACAAATTGTGAAAATTATAAATGATTTTTTTTTTCTTTCAGCTTTGGTTGTATGAATTGGCTTCATATCTATTAAACGTACTAATATCAGAAAAAAAAAAATAATAATTTGCATTGTGTGTGGGCTGGCATGTATTTACCAACATACATATAATGTATATGCCAAACATGCATTGCAAGTTCCCTTTAGATTTTTTGCATTAGATTATGGAGCATTTGTTTGTGTGATACTAATGTTATAACGATCAATAGTGAGACAAACAGACCCAAGAGCAGAGGAACAGTTCAAAGGATTTATTAACAGTAATAATGAGCAGTCACTGGGTTGAGAAATGTAGAAAATCCCGACACCAGCTGCAGCAGCGTGAAGCGATCTCCAGTGGCGTGCACGTCGTAGTTGTGCAAAGGTCAATCCGTGAATAGTGTGTTCGCAGGATGAGTGTGTGTATTGTGGAAGTCAGTAACAGTTTCGTAGAATCCTCCGTTGAAGCTTAGTGAGGTGCAGACCAACGGCCAGCAGAGATGAGCAAACTTAACTCCCGAACGTGGGCAGAGACGAGGTATCCTCTGTGGAAGACCAGCTGACACGCAGCAATACTGGATAGCAACCACACACCCGACATGCGGGCAACCAACAGATACACCAGACAGGACCAACTAGGCAGAAAGAGTGAGGTTAGCACTTAACATCAATCAACAATCTAGCAAAGATACTGAGAACACGACGGGCTTAAGAAGGGAGTGAATTAGGGGAGAACAGGTGTTGCTCAGCACGCTAATCAGTGGCATGATCAGCATACACCCCGGAACAATCAATGTTCCCATGGAAATACCGATCATGCATGCCAGCCTCGCCTGCAAGACACGAGGGAGAAAAAATGGCAAAACATACAAAACAAACCAACAAATTCATCAGAGCCATGACAAATGTTACATAGAGCGAAATGGACTGCTGACAGAGTTAATAAGCATATCAGTGTGATATAAGATAATTTAGGAGATTAAGCCCCCAAAATTTGAGTTAATCTGCCATGTGAATTAAACTGGCAAGTGTGCTGAGTGGATTTCACTTACACGCACTGATCTCTCTCTAATCCCTCAGAAAGCCCATTTCCCACTGATTTTATCACTACGGTCCAGTCCTCACTGATATTTATGTTATTTAAGTTCATGGTTAGTTGTGGTATGTCTTGATCCAGTTAACCCCAGCTATGTGCATTTTCTACTTAAAAACACTTAAACCTTGCATACAGTTGGCAGGTACTGAGTGACATTTGAAGATGTGGTCATTTGCATTTTGATAGTTGACACATACACTTTAAAATGTGTTAACCTGCACTTTTTAAAGGGGTCATGAAATGGAGAATCAAATTTTCTTTGATATTTAGACATATAAAGGGTAACTGTACAATAAAAACATACTGTAAGATTCAGAACTCAAAACCCTGTAAGATTATTTTCACCAAAACTTATTTATTTGGTTATATTTTTCCAGTTGATCTAACTTTATTGCTTTCATTAACTGAGAGGAAAGTGCTTTTGGCAGAAGAACGGAAAACAGTGGTGAAGGATATGGTAGAACGGCTGTCTGCTTTCTCATCTGTATCGTTATAGCCATGATGTCCCACATTTAGGCCAAAATAAATGCATCGAGATGCCAATTTTGGCATATTTAAGAGGCAAATTTATCGAGGGAGATTCCCCAGCCGGTGAACATCGCTTATTTACTGGCACGGGATGCGTACTGAAGCCTGTAGTTCAAACAGGTAAATCCCCGGGCCAACCGTCTCTTATAACTCTCTCCCTTGAGCTTGATACACATTTATTAAACTTTCACATTCGCAGCTTGTGTTCGACTATTAAGCGTTATTTTATCATCAAATCTTGTTGATTTTGTAAATCACTTGCAGGTTTTCATTTTTTCATTATTGGAAATACAGTTGTTGGGCCTCATGTATTCAGATAGAAGACAAAGGCAGGCCTAACACAGTCGAAAAATCTAACTGAGGCCCACAGACAGAGTCATAAATCTTACTGATAAAAACCGCACCAAAATCAAACAAAGGGAGTCCAAAACAGACTACAAATCCCATGAAGCCTTGCTCACTAAAAGATCTAACTCTTAACTCCTATTGGATGAGGCACACAACAGAACGCCCCTCAACCATGACGTCATCAGGAGTAGAAATACCTCCGAGATGCTTCCGGGATTTGCTTCCAGCAACTTTGCTCGCCGTGTGTAGACGCAGCTCATCGCAAGGAAGTAACGTACGACTTGAAACTGTGGCCATACAATCTCCATCTCGCTGGACGAGTTGAGATTACTCTGTGTTCCACCGAACACTCTAACAGATCCGAAGGAGATCGCCGAGCAATCCGCATCTTCATCCGTTTGCATGCAGAAGTGAAGTGAAAAAGATTTCTCTTCCATCTTCAATCAAGTTGAATTCGCTGATTTTTCCGCCAGCCCGCCGAGAATCAGCAGCTGTACCGCCCACCAACAGAGCGAGGAAACGGCCTCCCTTCATCACCCGAGCCTCAAGGAACCGAGTCGGAGTTAAGGACGGATGAACACACATTCGTCTGCGTCCTCATACAATTCAAGTAAGAGGTTTACGTCTGGGCAGATATAGAATATTATAGTGTGTTATTCTTGTGTATCAAGGTTATTGCTTGTACAGTTTACGGACCGCCGAGTTGGCGGTTACTGCTAATAATACTCAAGGTATTACTGTAATGTACTGTTATCACAAATGAAATCTGCTGTGTTGTAGTCCAACCACATTGGACTGTTGTGTATTTCCGCCATCGCGGGTGAGACCGGCACACTGAGTTTATCCATTAAAGAATCAAAGACCGCGGGATGGTTTACTAGCCGTCCACCACGTCTCTGAGTGATAAGCTAACAGCTGCTTTCTCTCCCACGATTGCGAAACCGGCTTTGGTGCCGTCACTTTATTCTCTCTCTCGTACTAACCACAAACACGCGACCCCTCACAAACATTCTCGCACACACTTTTGCCTAGTAGATACTGTAACTTCGTGATAAAGCTCAGCTTTGTCCCTAAGTTATCGTACAAGCGGAGACACGCGGTAGACGGGCAGACGCCATTAGCCGGCTTCTCTCCGCCCACATTCGCGACCATATTCTCAGGCATGAAATCTCACATGACGTACTCTCCACGAGAGTCACGTTCGCCATTTCGTGCACGTCCCTCCTTACACACACACACCTTCCTCCCATGTGTTATAGGATTATTTTGGTTACCATATCTAATCATATCACTGTTTAGTTTGTAGTTGTAAGTCGGAAGTTTACTGACTGCATTGTATTAACTATTAATTGATATTACTGCATAAATAAACTTTGTTATATTTCAAAGAGAAGTGTTTTGGTTTGTTTTGCATAAACCTGTGTCAAATGCTGACAGGGGATGTCAGTGCTTGGATTCAAGCCTTCATTGTTTCTTTTCGAAGGTCGATTATTCTTCGGATGTCGATTTTCCTAAGAGAACAATCTAATATTGAGACTGTTATACTATCTGGTTATTAGTCCCTGATTCCAGGGTGGTGCCAGGTCGATATTAATCCTTATTAATATTCTGTTGATTTTTGATAATTGATAGTTATCTTTGATGATTGTTGAATTTGAAGGATCAATAAGCTAGTGTTAATTTTAATTAATGTTTCATTGATGATAATAATTAATTATTATCTTTGATAATTGTTGATTTAAAGGATTAAAAAAGCTAACATTGATTCTCATCAATGTTCTATTGATTTTAATAATTATCTTTGATAATTATTAATTATTGCTAATAACCAAACCCACTCTTGAACATGGTGCACTACACTTAATGGTGTGCCGTGTGAGGTTTTAATGAGTTAGATTCTATTATTTAATGTAAATATTAATAATTATTAATTATTTCTGATAGTAACACTGATCTAAACAACCAGTAGAACCTACACAGTTCCACACTTGGAATGGTGGGAGGGTGTCTTCTTTTCAATGATGTTAGCCAATCAGAACAGTGGGTGTGTCTTAAAGTATGTATATGTATATTATGATTTTATATATATATATATATATATATATATATATATATATATATATGGACGTGCTGTTGTTAATATATACTACTGTTTTCGTTAAAATTCATCATCTTTCATCTCAGTTGAGCAGCACAGACAGTTATTTATTTATTCGCTTTGGTGTCACCCTCAGGCATAAGCACTTTATGTTATGCTTTATCTGCTTCAAAGATCATTTAACACAGTACATTCATTCAAATTGAAATCACACCCGCTAGTACAAATGGCCAAGGTAAGCATGCTTAAAAAAATGAGTAAGCCAATCAGAAGCTCCGTCCTTCATTCATGCTATCTGATAGGCTAGATTTTTGTTTTGCGTCAGCACGTTCAAGTTCACATAACTAATGCATTAAGCGCAAAAAAATCAAAAAAGAGAGGCTATGGAAACTTCAACAAGCAGGCGATTTTTACAAAAATGTGATGTAGATGTTCATTCACAAGGAGAGATGCATGGATTTTGTGTTGAAGTGAAGGTAAGTTAATGTATTTATTAAAAATCTGTATTATTGACTAGGTCATTTCTTCTGGTTAATCTGAGGCATAGATGTAACGACTAAAAAACTAAAAAAGTAAAAAAAAAAAAAAAAAATATATATATATATATATATATATATATATATATATATATATATATATATATATATGTGTGTGTGTGTATGTGTGTGTGTGTGTGTGTGTGTGTGTGTGTGTGTGTGTGTGTGTGTGCATGTCATGACCCCTTTCAGGGCAAAATTGCAGTTCACTCAGTCTAATTCTATTGTATACACATTTTAAAACCATTATGGTTTTTTGGCTGAAAAAGAAATCACTAGTAAATGTAGTCAGGCTCTGATCTGCCAATAAGGACCCCAATGGCAGTAGTTTGCAGGATGCTACACCTCAAAGAGTGTGTGGTATATGATTGTTTCTCAGTTTTGAGCATACCGGACACAAATCATATATAGAACTTTAGTTATTGCCTGCTTTGGCGGCCTGCCTCGCTGACAGCAGTCCAAGGATGAACAGCAAAAATCTATCAGCATTACGAATGACAAAATATTGATCTAGGTAATCATTTTTAGGTTTATTCATGTCTATTCCTTGGCCAGAGCAATGGCCTGAAATATGACTTCATTCCCAAACCACTAAACCTAAAAACTACACATGGAGTGTCAAAACTTACAAGGTCAGCCTTCGAGCTCTGGCAAGCTTGAGCGATCTGAATGGCCGCAGTAGCTAACTTAAAACTTCAAGGTTGTAATTAAAATTCAAGGTGCCACTCAGACAGCATCGGGACATTCAACCATGTGTGCCTTAGAAAAAAACGTAATATTTGCTGCAATATCGAGAAGCAACTAACTAAACATAGTGAAACCAACTAAAAGTATTGGCGCATTTTTCAGTAGGTTTTTTTTTTTTTTTTTTTTTTTTTTTTTTATGACATTGTATTGTGCATGCAGTCTTTAACATTTAAACATAGATTTATGTACATTTGGATAGATGCTGAAATGTTTAATATGGATCTTTTGACAGCAACTAAGGTGTACAAGTTTTTAACGTATTGAGAGCTTCAGAAGCGTAAACATACTGTATTTATGAATTGTTTATATTATAATAACTATTGTTTAGTTACATTTTTACTATTTTAAATACATTTTAGATTCCTTAACCCTAACCCTACTCCTAAACCTAACCAATTTTCAACAATATCAAAATGTAACAGGCAGATACATGTACAGTGACAATAATGTTAGTAAAATTTACTTCAAAGTAGCTTCCCCAACACTGATCTGCATTATCAGGCTAAGTTAATCCAATAAGATGCCCCTACTGCATCTTATTAGTGTATATTGGGGAGATGGCTCAACCAATCAAGATATCAGCATCGTCTGAGATGGCCTTGTATAGCGTGTTTTGCTGATTTTTGGCTTGAGGGGAAAGTTGTTTTCATGGCCCAGCAATTTATCTCTATTGAATATGTAACAAAAGAAAATTATTGCAAGGCTGTGGATGGAGAACTTAGGATGTTTTCCATCCTAAGAGGGTGCAGCTCCAGTATCTTCATAACTACCAACATAAATTATACTCTTCAATTCTGGTCACAAACCTTTTAGAGGAATGGAGCTGAGCATATCTTTGACTTTTTCATTCATTTACAGCCTAGACATGAAAAAAAAAAAAAAGGCCCCATTCACAATGCCGACCTAAAACACAGTTCTGTGCCCAAAATGAGCAAATTGTTTCTCAAAGAAAGCAATTGGTTATAGCAGAGCCTGCAGACTTCGCAAACTGCATATATTTTCTAACTGTGTCAATGTCAGATGTGATCATCAGACCAATCTATCTTTGTAGAGGCACTTCACATCAAGGTGCAACAGTTCATTTACAAAAACCCAGAATAGTGCTAGTGTACATACAAGAAGAAAATACTGTACATTTCAAGGTTGAAGGATTTCTTGAAGAAATAGTTCACCCAAAAATGAAAATTTTGTCAAAATTACTCTCCCTTGTCGTTTCAGAGTGGTATGACTCTCTTTTATTAAACACAAAAGGGGATGTTAGGTAGAATGTCCAAGCTGCTCTTTTCCTAAAATGGGTCATGATTTATTGTTGCTCAAAAAAGTACAAACAAGCATCTTAAAATTACAATAAAACCATAACCCATACGAATTGTGCTCTATATTCTAGGTCTTCCAAAGCCATGCAATAGAGCACAACAGGTGCATTGATATTAACGATAACTTAAAAACCTTTAGAGACAGATCTACGAGCTATGAGGTTGTTAATCCATGTTATATGCTTCATTTGAAGCCATCTCAGTGCGTGCTGAGTGACTACAGACAGGTCTCCTAAGCAACCAAATTGGCCCGGTTGCTAGGGAGGGTAGAGTCACATGGGGTAAACTCCTCGTGGTCGCTATAATGTGGTTCGTACTCGGTGGGGCGCGTGGTGAGTTGAGCATGGTTGCCGCGGTGGATGGCATGAAGCCTCCACACGCGTTATGTCTCCATGGCAACGCGCTCAACAAACCATGTAATAAGATGCGCGGGTTGATGGTCTCAGATGCGGAGGCAACTGGGATTTGTCCTCCACCACCTGGACTGAGGCGAATCACTACGTGACCACAAGGACTTAAAAGCACATTGGGAATTGGGCATTCCAAATTGGGAGAAAAAGGGGACAAATCTAAATAAATAAATAAAAATAAGTCAAACTCCCACTTAGACTTTTCAATGTTACTTGAATTGATGCTATTTTAGTGCATTTCTATCTTTATATCGTGGAAAGCTTTGTTTGGAAAATGTACATAAAGCATTATACTGGCATCACTAATATTTGTATATACAGTATCTGAATATTTTGCAATAAAATTATCATATGGTGTTTCTATAATTATAACCGACAACTTCAAACCAATAATTAAATATTTTTCCATCGTTTTTAATTTGATTGCATCATTCGCAATGCTTCATGGGATTGTAGTTCATTCCCTGATTAAAGATGTTAATTTCACTGTCTTGTACTTTTGTCTTTTTGTAAACTTTTCAAGTACTTTTTTGCTTCAAATCAAAGTTTGTGATGTTATAATTCACATCGGAACTGTTTGATTTGCTTTATGGCTTAGAACTCTTTTATGAAGAATTTTCTATAATCCCTATGGAAAAAATGAATGGGAAAAATACTTCCAGAAACAAGACAGCTAAAAAAGTGGGTGAGCACTGTTGTGATCTATCGCTAAATCACCATCCACTTACCTTGTAGGGAAACAAGAGCAGCCCGTACAATCTGCCAGCAAAGTATGCCACTTTATGGTAGTCTGCTGCACCTTCAACAACTTAGCACTCAGAATCAATCTGCAAGATGGGGAACTGCCCCATGTAAATCGTGTTAACAACAAATCTTCAGGCATGTCTGCACCATTACCTGATTTGCATTATTCCTTTAGTGAATCGAGGGCTAAAACAATGCTGACAGCACATGCAAATCAGAAAGTGCAATTCATTCTTAGTGAACTCCCTACAGAGCCACTTTGCTCTTTACATTCACAAGCTTCGATATATAGCTTGTAATGCTTAGACATGTTGAGAGACCATTCAGAAGATGGAGAAACAGAAGCATCCAATTTGCCCTCGCTAATATGATTTAGTCTGTTTTTATGTAGCTGGGAAAATGGATGGATGCTGGTGTGGTGGAAAATCTTTGTACAGCTTTTCGTTTTTTAGCATCCATGACATGTTCTACATTTGCTATGAGAAATGTGACACACACCCAATAATATCAAAGCAATTAAACTCAGATCCAGTTAGAGAAGACAATAAACTGTAATAAAAATGCATTTGTGTTTGACAAAACATGAGCCAATTTTGCCTCTTGTACATTACTGATAATACAATGGGCTTGCTCGTCCTCTCTCTCAGCTTGTTCATTTGAATGACAGGCATGTCACGGTGCAAAGTCATTATCTTGAATTGCGTTCTCACATTTTTTGTCTCAAATCTGAAGCCTGGGGAAAAGTAATCAAGTCTTATGTTTTTAAATCTCACCAGACAGGACACATCATATTGTGATGGATGTTAACAATAAGCAAAAATATAAATTACCAGAGAATATTTATATTTTTTTACTTTAAAAATAAATAAATAAAAAACAAATAAATGAAATAATTTAATAATTTATTATTAAATTAAGCACTGATACTTTTACAAGCAAAACAAAACTTTATACTGTATAATGAATATTTCTCCAATATATTAGTGATGTAATATGTAATTGAAGAGCCACTGGCAGAACTAGTGTTTATACCAATGGTTATAAATATGCTTTCCCCAAATTCTCACAATCACTTTTTGTCATCTACTTTTCTCACATGAGAGGCATTTCAGTTAAACTTCCTGTGTGAACTGGCAATTGCATCACTCCAGAGGAGAAGCGGTTATTGTCCATAGCATTAAAAATTCAAAGAGAAGCCAAAGAATGGCGAGCAAACACAGCGTAAACAAGGTAAATAAGCGTCCGAGCTCCTGAGGGAGCAAACGTGTAAGGTAGATTCAAAGGGGAGTTCCTCCTCAACTTAAAAGCCATGTTCCTACTTGACTTCAAAGGCATGTTTTGTCTCGGTGAAAGCCGTGTTTAGTCTTCGCCTCTTTGTTTTATTGCGCTGAAGAAACAAGTGACAAAGCACAAAATAAAACATTAAGCAGATCAATCCAAAGAGACCGAAACGTAATCAGTCATTCTCTTTTGGCGAGCACTGAGGCGTGTCCAATATCTTAACACAGATGTCTGAAAACCAACAGGAATGTTTTTGTGAGAAATTCAAAGAGATTGCCAAATAAAATGTAACTGGGTCATTTAAATGTACCAAGGCAGATCACACATTTCAGGGGGCAGAAAATAAATAAAATAACAGTGATTTACATATCAGTTATTTACAATATACAACATTTAGTTCCATTCCACGGATCTGATTGGACAAGAGGCATTCCAAGAGCGCTGATATATTTAGTATAACAGCACTGGGGCACTTTACTTGTGTTATAGACAGGCTTGTCAGTCTGTACTTGCTCGGACATATGCAACAATTGATAATGCTTTGGATTCATTTCAAACTAGTTTCATTCACAGAGCAAATGAAATTAAGTCTAATCCGGTACTGATTACAAATTAGATGACTAAAACTGTAAGCAGTAACATAATATGTTAGATTATAATTTTTATGTAACCTAGTCTGATTACTTTTGAATTAAAAGCATAAGAAGTAACTGTAAATTTACTACACACATTTCACAATTTAGTATAACCTGATTACTAGTACATAGGTTTGTAATTTGATTACGTAATATGGGTTACATGTTACTAACACTGTTAAAATATTCTACATTAATGTCTATTAACTAAATATCAGCACTTTTAAAAGGCAGCATGTCCAATCAGATTAGAGGGCCAGAGGCTGAACAGGTTATTACAGTTTGATGAATTTATTAAAAAATATATATATTATTTGGAGTAATGTAATATCATCATTATAAAAGTAAATGGGGTCTATTTTAATTTCGTGTGGAGTTTAAAAGGTGCATACTATTCTTTATAGCAATGTATGATGTTTAGTTTGGCCTGATTCAAGAACAGGATATGCATTGTAGTAGTCAAGTATCAATAAAGATCACATACATATTTTGATTATTATTATTTATGCATCAGGTAACCAGTCATAACTAGGTATTTCTGACTTAAAATTCTAAAAAGTACACTTTTTAAAAAATTAACTCTTGCTTTTCCCCTTTTTCTCTTTCTACAGCTGCATTGTTATTGCCGCAAACCGGGTAAAAAAAAGAAAAAAAAAAGAAAGAAAGAACATCACACTGATTCTTCAGAATGCAACAGGACATGTTAAGTCTCGGATGTTTATTTTTTTCTCGGATGTTTATTTTTACAAACTTTCTACTCGATATAAACCCGGTAACCAACGAGCCGAGTTTATAACACAACTCTTTCTCTAGACTGGTTGCATTGTTAAGACTGATTTACAGCAACATTGGGATGACCTTGGAGGTGGCGTATGAGTCACAGGTCCTGAAGAGGGAGCGAGGGGAAAAAAAAAAACTGGAGTGCTGCCAGCACCTGAATGTCAAGGGAAAATAGTAGGAGAGAGGAAGAGATGCAGAGGTGAATGTCATATACTGCTCAGTGCCAGGATGTTCTAAAAACGTTGCCCTTGATAATGAATCATGAAGGAAATGGTGGGAAAAAAGATAATAATACTGGAATGGCAGAAAATACACTGAAATCCAAAACATATTCTACGCAAGTACATGAATGCAAACCATTTTAGCTCAATTTCACTTATTGATGTGTTCCAAAATATGTCAGACCACAATTCATAATGTAATGCAAGCGTTGCGTTTTCAGCATTGCCACAAGGGGCATTATAGCAGGCATTAGCACCAACTGTGTTCTTCTTTCTTTCAGGGCTGCGTTCTTCTTCACTTTTATCATACACTCACAAACTTCCCTAAGCACTTCCCCTCAGGGGAATCCCCACCGCCATTTTGGAGGTATATTCCACTTCGTTAAGTGGGTGAGAGAAGTTTCTGCTGACAGACCCACAACCCCTCAATTGTGACCGAGGGAGCGAGCCTACACATATGTAGGCTTCAGGTAGCTCCATATCCCAAAATGCAACTTGATTCACAAGCATCACAGCATATCTCGCATAATGAAGTGTTGACATTCAGCTGTCAGTTGATAGTCAGATGCCAATATGTTATTAAGAGAAGTATAAAATGTCCAGTCTGAGGCTAATAAAGTGCAGTGCTGATATACGTATGTATCGTGAGCGATCAAGAGTTCAAAAGTCTAATTGCTTGGGGGAAGAAGCTGTCATGAAGTCAGCTGGTGCAGGTCCTGATGCTGCAATACCGCCTGCCTGATGGTAGCAGTGAGAGCAGCCCATGGCTCGGGTGGCTGGAGTCTCTGATGATCCTCTGAGCTTTTTTCACACACTGCCTGGTATAGATGTCCTGGAAGGAGGGAAGCTCACCTCCAATGATGTGTCTGGCAGTTCGCACCACCCTTTGCAGGGCTTTGCGGTTGAGGGCGGTGCTGTTGCCATGCCAGGCAGTGATGCAGCCAGTCAGGATGCTCTCTACAGTGCTACAGTGCTGGTGAAAAACCGTGTGAGGATGTGGTGGTTTATTCCAAACTTCCTCAGCTGTCTCAGGAAGAAGAGGTGCTGGTGAGCCTTCTTCACAACAGCCTCAGTGTGGATGGACCATGTAAGTTCTTCAGTAATGTGGGCACCGAGGATCTTGAAGCTGCTGACTCTCTCCACCGGTGCTCCATTGATGGTGATGGGGCTGTGTTCTCTGTCTTTACTCCTGAAGTCCACCACAAGCTCCTTGGTCTTACTGAAGTTGAGGGTGAGGTTGTGCTCCTGAAACCAGCATGTCAGAGTGTGCACCTCCTCTCTGTAGGCTGTTTCATCATTGTCAGTGATCAGACCTACCACCATCGTATCATCAGCAAACTTAATGATGGCATTGGAGCCATGTGTTGCCACACAGTCATGTGTGTACAGGGAATACAGGAGTGGGCTGAGGACACAGCCCTGCAGGGCTCCAGTGTTGAGGGTCAGTGATGAAGAGATGTTGCTGCCCATTCTAACCATCTGGCGTCTGCTTGACAGGAAGTCCAGGATCCAGCTACACAGCGAGCTGTTTAAGCCCATAGCCCGGAGTTTCACATAAAGCTTGGAGGGCACTATGGTGTTGAATGCTGAGCTGTAGTCTACAAACAGCATTCTCACATATGTGTTCCTTTTTTCCAGGTGGGAGAGAGCAGTGTGTAGTGTTAATGCAATGGCATCATCAGTGGAGCAGTTGTTGCGGTAAGCAAACTGCAGTGAGTCCAGTGAGGCAGGCAGCACAGAACAGATGTAATCTCTGATTAGCCTCTCAAAGCATTTGCTGATGATGGGGGTCAGAGCAACAAGATGCCATTTAAGTAATTTACGCAAGTGATTTGGTACAGGCACAGTGGTGGATGTTTTAAAGCATGTGGGGACCACAGACAAGGAGAGGGAAAGGTTGAAAATGTCTGTAAAAACACCAGCCAGTTGGTTCGTGCATGCTTTGATGATGCCGCCCCAAATGCCATCTGGACCCGCGGCTATACAGATATTCACCCATCGGAAGGATCATGTTACGTCCGCTACAGAGACGGAGAGTGAACTAACCTCTGTAGCTTCGACCGCGGGAGCTCTCTCCGTGAGGGCAGTGTTGTTTTGCTCGAAACGAGCATAAAAATTATTAAGCTCATCCGGGAGAGAGGCAGCGGTGTTCACGGCAGAGTTTTATTCCCTCTGAAGACCGTGATGATATTAATTCCCTGCCACATGCTTCTAGAGTGTGTAAATGTGGTGGAATATGTACAGCAAATGTTAAAATGCATAGCCTTACAAGACATAGGCTATAATAAAAGTGTTTAGATGTCATAAAATAGCATTGTGTGAGGAACAGGGTGAAAAATATGTATTTATGAAGTGACAATCCGCTCTTTAACTCATGATTTGGGTGAAACTGAAAAATAATACACCCAGTCAGCTGAGCAGCAATATAAAAGCTATAAAATTCTCCCATTTTGTTCCCTTATTTAATGTTAGTAACTTTACACATCAGTCATACAGCTAGTAGCAAGTGACAAAGCTATGTGGAGTGGAACCATCCATTTTCCATAAATTTTGTCTGATTCCTCTGTAAATGGGTAAAATTATGAGATTAACTCTGTAATGAAACTGAGGTAATCAGTTGCTTGCATTTCAAAAATCGACACTATGTTGTCAGAGCAAAGTTACATGACAAATGATATCAATTGCCAATATCAATAGCCAATAGACAAGAAAGGCTAAAACTGATGTGTACCCTTGGAAAAATCTCATGTTGTGCCATTACGTCAATATTTAAGGCACCCAGGGTTATGATGGACTGATTAGCAGTTACGATTGTACAGCGACTCAGGCACGGGGTGGCTCAGAAAGGAATCACTAACTGATCGAAGGAGTACACAGTGGGAGACTGACACAAATCACTGCCTATGTCAGTTCATAGAGTTTTCAAATGTGCAATCCAGAAATACTTCCAACCCCTTCCCCGTCACACAAGCTCTCAAATAACAAACATGTCAGTTGAAAGGGCACAAACAGTGTAACTTTGCATGACAGCATAATGACTAGATTGGTCTTCTTTCATTTCTTCCAGCAAAGCGTTTTCTTCCTCGTGGCTTCATTTTTGATCTCCGAAACACATGAGGCTGCAATGACTCCGGTAATTAGTCAACAGAATTTGTTTATCTAAAAAATTGAAAGTGATTTCTTTGTCCTTTACCATTGTTACTTGTAAGATTTCATTATATTACCACAGTGAGATCTTGTCAAGGCAAATGTGCTACATTTAATTTTTATGTCAGACTCTACGATATACATCTTGGCTAAGACTTTGGTCACAACAGAAAGTGTTACTTGGGTGTTTTAAGTTACCCCGTCCATTCTGACAGCCTTTATTACATGTAAAATTACATGCAACAACATTTCGGACTCTGTCAGAAGTGTTGGATTCATTGGCTTTTGGCGAGAATGTGATCCAAGGCTTCAGATTTTGCTTACGATGTAATTTCTCTCTAGCACAAGAAAACAAAGGATTGAAAAAAGACATTTCAAGAATGAAAAGTACATTGAAATCTTTAGAAACAGCAGAGGACAGTAAAATAGGCTGTCACTATTTACCAGTATTGAGAATCGCCCTGAGGAGAAACTGTGATGTGAAAGTGGCCCATAAAAGTTTTTTTTTGTTGGAGGAAAACAATGTGAAATGGACATAAGGTATAAACATGCTTTTATTAAAGGCTTGCAGAATAAGAAAGGGTGGGATTTTCCTGAAAGCAAAGGGAGCCTTGTTGATTCGCTGACAGAGAACTGGCTCACATATGGGATCCAAGGAGATTTCACAACTGTCACTGGAGGATTTCATCAGACACAGGGAAAATATTAATGTGTGTTTCCCTTGCTATCCAGTAAACAAATAATGTGGTTTCTCAAGGGATTCATTATCATGGAGTCAAGCCCAAGTAATTACTACATGGATCTGTTTGGATCTAAATTGTCCTCAGGATTGATTTTTGATAATTAAAGGATTTATTTGATATGTTTCAAAACCACATATGCGTGTTAACCTTTGGGACGAGACATTCATTGTAATCGGAGTCACAACAATCATAAATGTCACAACTCCCACCTCCATTTATAAGAATTCTTCCCCCTACTTTTGGGAAGATAATCATTATATTTAAAGATTTTTGTGTTTCTAAGCTTCAGCAGTAGCTTTAGTTTAATGCACAAACTCACTAAGCAATAAACATTATGTGACTAGTGTCCTCTGCCTTTTAACTAATCAGTTATGACTGCTGTGTAAAAGTTACATCACCCAATTAATATTCATGGGACAAGCTGGTAAGGTTTATACCATTTTTTGATCATTCCTATACCCCTGTGAACTAGTATGAAAATATTTCAAGGTGAAAATATACAGTACTTGTAGTATATATAAACATCAACAGTGATTGAAAGCTGCCAAAATTAGACAATTTTGAGATTATCTGCTTGACTGGCAAAATCTCTGTAGAGCCCAGACCCAGTGTACAGGCTGTGTCTGCAGAAACCAAAAATGAAGAAACTGTCAGGTATTGTGCAACTCCTGATAGCTGCCTTGAAGCCTCTTCTGAATCTCAACCATAATCAAAAGGAAAGGCCATCAGCATATCTGACAAACCCAGTTCCCCAACCAGCCCAACAGTCCCAAACCAGTGGACAGCTGTGGGTCAAACTGTTGACCTTTCGTCTTCTCTCAGAGAGACGTTTGGTGACACTGATTGTCCTGTTCTTGCAATCCTAGCAAAAATTATTAACCAAAAAAATCCAACTCATTCTGTCCATATGGAGTAAGGTCTCAAAAAAACAAAAGAAATAAATGAAACAATGTTCACAACCTATTTTACTTCCATAATCTGACAGATTTACAAGTAAATAGATTGGATTGTGAAAAGTGGTTGTTACATGCCAGAAAGAAGCCAGGTCATTGAATGGAAAGAGCTGAAAAATATCACAGTGTCGTAACCAGGTGCGATGCAGCAAAGCGACAAGCAATAAGAGCTATATGTTCCATGTATATGATTTTCTGTCCTAATCGAAGGCAAAATTGATAAGTGACAAATTTGGTTCCTATTTCTGCAATGTTACATTGGGTAGCTCTTCTCACAGTGAAACCTGATCATTCCAAATTGTTTGTAACTGGAAATTTGGTTCTTTTTTCTTTTTTTTCTCCCCTTTCTCTCCCCAATTTGGAATGTCCCAATTCCCAGTGCACTCTAAGTCCTCGTGGTGGCATAGTGACTCGCCTCAATCGGGGTAGAGGAGGACGAATCTCAGTTGCCTCCATGCCTGAGACCGTCAATCCATGCATCTTATCACGTGGCTTGTTGAGCGCGTTACCATGGAGACCGAGCACATGTGGAGGCTTCACGCTATTCTCGGCTGCATCCACGCACAACTCACCACGCGCCCCACCGAGAGCGAGAACCACACATTTTAGTGACCATGAGGAGGTTACCCCATGTGACTCTATCCTCCCTAACAACCGGGCCAATTTGGTTGCTTAGGAGACCTGGCTGGAGTCATTCAGCATGCCCTGGATTCGAACTCGTGACTCCAGGGGTGGTAGTCAATATCTTTACTCGCTGAGCTACCCAGACCCCGGAAATGTGGTTCTTAACGCTAACCCTAAATCTAACTTCTTTTTTTTAAATTAAAATACCCCAATGAATCATGCATTGTAAGACCAAGTGTTCTTTTAAGTATACAGGGTCAATTTTTATATTATGTTGACTCTGAAGTGTGACATTTGACATTTCCGATTCAAATTTTAACCTAAAGTGAATTGATAAATACACTTATATCTCAACAGCCTGTTCTCACTAATCGAGAGACTTTCCAGAACAAAACAAACCCCAGCAGAGCATAAGTTGGACATATGCTCTTAGCAGCTGCTTAATCTTGCCTTTGTGAGGTAAGACCTCAAGCAGTCTTTCAAACGGCTCACCCACCCCCGAGCGCTTCGAATTAATATTCTGCAGGCCATATTTCCATTTGTTAGGGCACAAAATCTCATACTACCCACACAGCTCAAGGGACTCTGTGAGAGCTTGAAAGGTCAAATCCCCTACCTGAGATGCAATGAATATTCCACATTGAAAAAACAACTATGACCGTCAAAAAATAATAACAATGAATATATTAGGCGGAGAAACAATGTATTCACTGATCCTTTTTTAAACAATTCTGAATCGACCCACAATTCCAATTTGTAATTGGAATGTTTTATTAATTAATAATTCTATACAATATTTATGTTTATTGAAAAGCATCCATAAGACGAATGATTATAGATACAGATACAGAAGTGCCACGTGATGTGCAAACAAACATACGAGAGAGTTTTCTGATACTTTAATTGCCAAGGGGAAAAGGATAAATGAGCTTTACAACATTTTAAAGAAAACACACAAACAGTGTTCTATATCATTAACTGTATAATAAAATGGAATAAACACATTAATGCATGCTGAGTTAACGCATTAATGCATTCTTTTCAATAAAATGGAAAAATTAGGCATATACACTATATTGCCAAAAGTATTCGCTCACCCATCCAAATAATTGAATTCAGGTGTTCCAATCACTTCCATGGCCACAGGTGTATAAAATGAAGCATCTAGGCATGCAGACTGCTTCTACAAACATTTGTGAAAGAATGGGCCGCTCTCAGGAGCTCAGTGAATTCCAGCATGGTACTGTGATAGGATGCCACCTGTGCAACAAGTCCAGTCATGAAATTTCCTCGCTACTAAATATTCCACAGTCAACTGTCAGTGGTATTATAACAAAGTGGAAGTGATTGGGAATGACAGCAACTCAGCCACGAAGTGGTAGGCCACGTAAAATGACAGAGCGGGGTCAGCGGATGCTGAGGCGCATAGTGCGCAGAGGTCGCCAACTTTCTGCAGAGTCAATCACTACAGACCTCCAAAGTTCATGTGGCCTTCAGATTAGCTCAAGAACAGTGCGTAGAGAGCTTCATGGAATGGGTTTCCATGGCCGATCAGCTGCATCCAAGCCATACATCACCAAGTGCAATGCAAAGCGTCGGATGCAGTGGTGTAAAGCACGCCACCACTGGACTCTAGAGCAGTGGAGACGCGTTCTCTGGAGTGACGAATCACGCTTCTCCATCTGGCAATCTGATGGACAAGTCTGGGTTTGGCGGTTGCCAGGAGAACGGTACTTGTCTGACTGCATTGTGCCAACTGTGAAGTTTGGTGGAGGGGTGATTATGGTATGGGGTTGTTTTTCAGGAGCTGGGCTTGGCCCCTTAGTTCCAGTGAAAGGAACTCTGAATGCTTCAGCATACCAAGAGATTTGGACAATTCCATGCTCCCAACTTTGTGGGAACAGTTTGGGGATGGCCCCTTCCTGTTCCAACATGACTGCGCACCAGTGCACAAAGCAAGGTCCATAAAGACATGGATGAGCGAGTTTGGTGTGGAAGAACTTGACTGGCCTGCACAGAGTCCTGACCTCAACCTGATAGAGCACCTTTGGGATGAATTAGAGCGAAGACTGTGAGCCAGGCCTTCTCGTCCTACATCAGTGTCTGACCTCACAAATGCGCTTCTGGAAGAATGGTCAAAAATTCCCATAAACACACTCCTAAACCTTGTGGAAAGCCTTCCCAGAAGAGTTGAAGCTGTTATAGCTGCAAAGGGTGGGCCGACGTCATATTAAACCCTATGGATTAAGAATGGGATGTCACTTAAGTTCATATGCGTCTAAAGGCAGATGAGCGAATACTTTTGGCAATATAGCGTATGTTGTGTAATGGCCGAAAAATTATCCAGGGGTATGTGCTTCAAGTACATGAACACAGATGCTTCTGGCTACGCAAGCTTGATTTTTTGCATTGTTGCATTCCAAAATGCATCAGGTGGCAACTCATCATACAATGCAATTATGCATTGCATTCTCAACATTGCCACAAGAGGCGCAATAGTGGATATTAGTGTGAACTGTTCACTTAGGGTGACCATACGTCCTCTTTCTCCTGGACATGTCCTCTTTTTCGGATCTTAAAAAAGAGTCCGGCCGGGATTTCAAAATTTGCGAAAATGTCCGGGATTTGGCTTTAGTTGCGTTATGATGTGCATCTGGTCTGATACTTCATTGTGTGTGCTCGCATATTTGCATTGCTTCAACACCTCTTTTTTAAGCCCCACCTTCTTGTACACCAATTGGCCAATTATAAGAGGCTTGCAGCAACTATTGGCCAAATTCCTGCCTGTCAATCTCTCCGCAAACGCGCGAAGCGCTGTTGTGTTCGGCATCTAACAGTTGCTTGACAGTAGCAGCAAATGACATCTGAGTGGAAACAATGCCCAAACGAAAGTGCAAATTTACAGAAGATTTGCACAAAAAATTCCCATGCTTTCGTCCAGGTCAAGATCCGTGGGAAGCAGAATGTATGACATGTAAAGCTGGCACTTATGTGTCATTTGCTAATAAAGGTGCAAGTGATTTAGAAGCACACATTAGCTCTGCAAAGCATAAAGGGTCAGCAAAAGGTGAAAGTTCATTAGGTAAATTAACGGACTACTTTTTGCGACCAGGTAAAATTGTTATCACATTGCTTCATTTTCCATGGCCATTCAAAATAATAGTAATAGTAAATGAAGGTACACTCATGGCATCAAATATTTTATTTTAGTACATGGACATTCAAAAGAATGTCGGATATTTTTATTTATTTATATATATTTATGTTATGCTAATATAGTGTCTTTTTCACTGTATTAAAGTTTGCATTCATAATAACACTGTTTTGAACCCTACTGACAGTTTTCTTTTTCAAGTCAATTACTGTAATGGTGGAGCAACAGTTTGAAGACACTATTGTTGAGCAAGTAAGGAAAGGTCAATATATTTATAGCAATTTACCTGCAAAATGATACATCCAGTTTAATCGCACAGATTTTGAAGGGAACTTTATCGCCCCCTTGAGTACTGAGGTTTGTTACTGCCACAGCACTGCAAGAATGCACATTAAGCATGTTCAACCAGACCGCAGATTGGAATTGCGTTGGTCAAATTCTTACGTATTACTACGTATTTCGTAAATTACTACATTTGTTAATTTTATGGGTGACACTCATTATTTTCACATGCAAATGAGTTTTTGATTCGCCACAAATGTTTACCAGAACTTTGCAACTCTTCACCGGTAGTGGTGAACCTGCAGCAGACCTTTTGTGACAACGGAAAATTTTCCGCAAGTTTGCCACAAAGCTCACATGCATGTGAAAATAATCAAGTGGTAAATTTGCAGCAAGTTTGCGGATTTCTGTAAGGGCTACACTGTTGCCCAAAATCAAAGATTTATCAAAAATCACTTTATGCCACATCCACTCTAATAGGTTTTAATTTGAAATTTTTTTAAATTTGTTTTTTACTTTACGCCTCTGATCCACATTAAAACGTCAATTTCCTCCACAGTAAAAAAAAAAAAAAAAAAAAAATAGCATTTTGAAAATGCTCTCCATTACCGCATACTTTGGACAATGATGACATTAGGAAACTAAAAAGTTGTTGAGTTTTCAAACAAAAACATGTTAGTGTGGATGTGCCCAGATTTTCACACCCTGAATCAAAATCGAATTATGCCTAGATATTCCCACCCCTAAAACAGCTTGCATATTGCACACAATGAAAAGCTTTTATGCAATTTATGAATTAATGTTGTGACTCCCTGAATCTAAATCGAATCTAATCATGAGGTGCCTAAACAGTCCCACTCCTAGATTTTCACTGTTGATATACCAGCATACAAACTGGCAAAAGTAAGCTCATTAATTCAAATATGCATACTGCGACTCCTTGATTTGAAATCAAATCGTTAGGAACCTGAAGATTCCCACCCCATTCAAATTCCATTGTTGATACAACAGCTCGCAAACCTTGAAAAATAAGCTGTAATGTAAATAAAAAATCTGCATAAGCTCATTATTACCAAGAAAGAGATGCAGAATATATCAGCCTTGCACATTAACAGCATTTTTTTTTACTTTCAATATGCCATAACAATTACGGCACTAGAGCAATAATTATGGTCTTGAAAGGCACTGTTCCTCACTGTCTCTCAGCATGAACTCTTGACATCAGCACCATAGATCTGTCCATAAGGATGTCTGACATGGTAATCTATTTTGCAGGCTCATTTACAGGTCTGTTTGTTGAGAGTCCAAGAGTCCACAAGACTTGATGAAGTGAAAGTTTAGAGACAAGAGCATTGCAAGTAAGAGGGGCACTTTGGCCATCCATTACCGAGTAATAGACTGAGTGCAAAGGGAGAAATGCTCTTTAATGGATGAGGGGGATCGGTTTCCTGTTAGATCGGTTCCATAAAATTAAGTGATTGGCTGTAGAAGTCATAGTGTGAACACAGGATCAATTAAAATATTCAGATCAACCATCTACTGCTACATGTATACCATGGCCGGGTGTGTGTGTAGATTTTCCTTAAAAATCAATGTTTTACTTGAAAATGACTCGCATTTCGGGAGTAAAATTTGTTGCAAATTGACTTTAAGTACTATATGTATTGACATTATGATAAACTATACTGTAGATTTGTTAGCACGCCATGCAAAGTGCATTGCAATCATCTGGCATTAGTTTTCCCCAGCAAAATCAATCCATCAATTTTGCATGAACTGTCAATGAGTATCAGTGCAGTGCATAGTGAGCCTCATTTGCTGGCATGTTTTATTAATTCCACAATTAAGAAATAAAAATATACACAAATAATTATTCATTAGCAAGGAGGCAAACAATGGCCTTGCATCTGCTTTTAAACCATTCTTATATATATATATATATATATATATATATATATATAAAAATAAATAAAAAAAAAAACAATTGTTTGATATATTTAAAAAAATAAAATAATAACAACATGTAGGTTACGTTAGCATAAGCATTTTGCACAACATTTCGGCCAGCTAAAAGAGGACTTGGCTCATTCTCCTGGGATCGTGAGCTTGTGAGCTAGCATAGAATGCTAAAAGGAAATGTGATCTTTTTAGCTGGTTTTGAATTATTCAGAGCTAATCTGTTTTGCAGTGCACCACTGCTTTACAGCGCTATTAATAATCAACTGAAACAACATGCTTTCAGGAAAAAGGTTAAAATTGAGCTAAATTACTTGGTTTTCCCAAGGCAGAGAGTTGACAGAGGATTTTAAGACTACAGAGCTATTGGTCCCAATGATAGACTTTCAACAGTAACTGCTAGGTAGCACCTTTTTAACACCAAGCGCTTATGACTCATATAGGGGAAAATATGTGTTGTAAAATGTGCTGTCGTCAGGCACTGATGGTTTGCATTCTAACATTTGAAACTACAAAGAGTTTGGCTTCACCTTGGATTTCAAAAGGACAAAAAAAAAAAAACAACAAAAAAAAAAAAAAAATAAATGGTGATTTAGAAGCTGTAAATCTCTAACTGACTGATCTTCAACAATGTAAATGACTGTACTGTTTAGAGATAGGTCACAATGATCGACTATGTAGTTAGTTAGGTCAACTAGTTTATACAGACTTTATTTCTAGGATTGTTTAGTTTGGATATTTTTTACCAGAAGTGTGCAGTACTTAGCTTTTAGCATGGTAAAATGTTGAATCTACAGTTTATCTCAAGGATTTTTTAATTAGAATATTTTCACTGTTGGTGCTTAAATTAGCATCCAGTGCCTAGTTGTTAGCATGGTAAAATGTTGAATCTAGAGTTCATTTTTATGATTGTTTAAATATTTTACAGATCTTACCTTCTCACAGCTGCAGAATCTCAAAGAATGTGAAACGAAGATGATAAATGCATGTGGCCTTCAGCTCCGTCAGATCTTAATTATTGCTAAATTACGTGCTTTTTCTCTTTGCCCCAGAGGTGTCCTCTTGAAGTTGATCAATATTTGTTGATATTTGTCTCACTAAGTAACTTGGGAATGGATTATATCTAAGAGACAGACTTAGTAAACCATAATTGAAAAAAGTTCACCGCTTCGTATGAATCAATTACAACATTAGTGTCATCCCCTAAAGATGGTAATCATTTTAATTTTAAACTTGTCTTCCCTTATTTCACCTTCGAAATAAATAGAATTTCTTTATACAGTATTATATATATATATATATATATATATATATATATATATACACACACACAAACACACACACACACACACACACACACACACACACACACACACACACACACACACACACACACACACAGCAACCAAAAGTTTGGAATAGTGTACAGATTTTGCTCTTATGGAAACTGGTACTTTTATTCACCAAAGTGGCATTCAACTGATCACAATGTATAGTCAGGACATTAATAATGTGAAAAATTACTATTACAATTTGAAAAAATGTTCAGAACTTCTTACACTACTTCAAAGAGTTCTCATCAAAAAATCCTCTGCGTGCAGCAATGACAGCTTTGCAGATCCTTGGCATTCTAGCTGTCAGTTTGTCAAGATACTCAGGTGACATTTCACCCCACGCTTCCTGTAACACTTGCCATAGATGTGTCTGTCTTCTTGTGGCTGGACTTAGGATAGACCTCACCGAAATGACCGGCCGGTTGAACTGCGATGCATCTCACTTATCTATGCTTGCATCACCTTGGTCTAATGATGGACTACAGTCTTGAAATGGAATACATAGACTATCAATTAATTGACAACAAAACCCTTCATCAGCCAACTAACAAAGGTTAATTCAGGATGAACTTCAAAGACATTAGTCATTAATCTTACATAAATCTTTGTTTAAACACTGGCTCTTAACACTTACTTAGTTTACTCATTTTAAACCATGACTTGCGCTGCACATAAATAAGTAATATTGGCATTATATTCACGCTGTTTAGCCAGAGGGGAACTGGTCCCCACAGTGAGCCTGGTTTCTTCCAAGGTTATTTTTCTCCATTAACCAGCATCTTATGGAGTTGCATGTTCCTTGCCACGGTCGCCTTTGACTTGCTCACTGGGGTTCTAAATACTGTTATTATTTAATTATTTATTTCTATACACAATGTACAATCATATTTAACCAAACTACACAATGATGACGAAGACTTTATAGATATTACAGTTTCATTTTCTGTTAATATATGATTTTCTGTAAAGCTGCTTTGAAACGATGTGTGTTTTGAAATGTGCTATACAAAAAAATAAATAAATAAAAATAACAAAATTACTTGACAAACACGGTAAAACATTGAATCTAGAGTTTTTTATATTATATTTTATATATACAGGTGCATCTCAATAAATTAGAATGTCATGGAAAAGTTCATTTTTTTCAGTAATTCAACTCAAATTGTGAAACTCGTGTATTAAATAAATTCAATGCACACAGACTGAAGTAGTTTAAGTCTTTGGTTCTTTTAATTGTGATGATTTTGGCTCACATTTAACAAAAACCCACCAATTCACTATCTCAACAAATTAGAATATGGTGACATGCCAATCAGCTAATCAACTCAAAACACCTGCAAAGGTTTCCTGAGCCTTCAAAATGGTCTCTCAGTTTGGTTCACTAGGCTACACAATAATGGGGAAGACTGCTGATTTGACAGTTGTCCAGAAGACAATCATTGACACCCTTCACAAGGAGGGTAAGCCACAAACATTCATTGCCAAAGAAGCTGGCTGTTCACAGAGTGCTGTATCCAAGCATGTTAACAGAAAGTTGAGTGGAAGGAAAAAGTGTGGAAGAAAAAGATGCACAACCAACCGAGAGAACCGCAGCCTTATGAGGATTGTCAAACAAAATCAATTCAAGAATTTGGGTGAACTTCACAAGAAATGGACTGAGGCTGGGGTCAAGGAATTTGGCTACAGTTGTCGTATTCCTCTTGTTAAGCCACTCCTGAACCACAGACAACATCAGAAGCGTCTTACCTGGGCTAAGGAGAAGAAGAACTGGACTGTTGCCCAGTGGTCCAAAGTCCTCTTTTCAGATGAGAGCAAGTTTTGTATTTCATTTGGAAACCAAGGTCCTAGAGTCTGGAGGAAGGGTGGAGAAGCTCATAGCCCAAGTTGCTTGAAGTCCAGTGTTAAGTTTCCACAGTCTGTGATGATTTGGGGTGCAATGTCATCTGCTGGTGTTGGTCCATTGTGTTTTTTGAAAACCAAAGTCACTGCACCCGTTTACCAAGAAATGTTGGAGCACTTCATGCTTCCTTCTGCTGACCAGCTTTTTAAAGATGCTGATTTCATTTTCCAGCAGGATTTGGCACCTGCCCACACTGCCAAAAGCACCAAAAGTTGGTTAAATGACCATGGTGTTGGTGTGCTTGACTGGCCAGCAAACTCACCAGACCTGAACCCCATAGAGAGTCTATGGGGTATTGTCAAGAGGAAAATGAGAAACAAGAGACCAAAAAATGCAGATGAGCTGAAGGCCACTGTCAAAGAAACCTGGGCTTCCATACCACCTCAGCAGTGCCACAAACTGATCACCTCCATGCCACGCCGAATTGAGGCAGTAATTAAAGCAAAAGGAGCCCCTACCAAGTATTGAGTACATATACAGTAAATGAACATACTTTCCAGAAGGCCAACAATTCACTAAAAATGTTTTTTTTTTTTTATTGGTCTTATGATGTATTCTAATTTTGAGATAGTGAATTGGTGGGTTTTTGTTAAATGTGAGCCAAAATCATCACAATTAAAAGAACCAAAGACTTAAACTACTTCAGTCTATGTGCATTGAATTTATTTAATACACGAGTTTCACAATTTGAGTTGAATTACTGAAATAAATGAACTTTTCCACGACATTCTAATTTATTGAGATGCACCTGTATATATATATATATATAATAGGTATTTACACATATATTTATATGGTATATATATATTCTATTTTTGTTTTTATTTTTTTTTATCAGTGTTCCTTAAATTAGCACCCAGTGCTTAGCTGTTAGCACAGTTAATGTTGAATCTAGAGTTTATCTCTAGGTTTATTTGGATGTTTTTACTAGTAGTTCATAAATTAGCATGCATTGCTTAGCTGTTACATGGTAAAACACTGAATCTAGAGTTATTTCTAGGATTTTTTAAATTGCCATATTTGTACTAGTAGTGCTTAAATTAGCATGCAGTGCTTAGCTGTTTGCACAGTAAACCTTGAATCTACAGTTTATTTCAAGGATTTTTTGTTTTTATATTTTGGTGTTTAAATTAGCATGCAGTGCTTAGCTATTAGTACGTTAAAACTCTTTCAGAAAAGATTTGTCTTCAAATTCATACCCTTTAATGCATAAACCACAGCCTCAAAGGGATGTCTTTTATGACTGTGTTGTGTCTTGTGCTAATTTTGGAGCATCCTGCGATTTTTCTAGCATTATTTAAATTAGCATCCAGTGCCTAGCTGGTAGCATGGTAAAATGTTAAATCTAGAGTTTATTTATATTATTTTTATATATATTTTTACCAAACTTACAAAAAAAATCTAAACTAGCCGCAAACTTGCCGCAAATTTGACGCTCATTATTTTCACGTGTAAAAGATTCACCACAGAAGTTTGCCAGAAGTTTGCAGCTGTTCGCCGGTAATGGTGAACCTCCGGCAAACCTTTGGCAACAATGGACAATTTGCCGCAAGTTTGCCGCTAATTTGCATGTAAACATTATCAGTGGTGAATTTGCAGAAAGTTTGCAGCCAATTTGCCATGAACTCTTGATTTTCGTAAGGGAAGTGGTGCTTAAATTAGCATGCAGTTAGCAGTTGGCACAGTAAATGTTGAATTCTTTTTAGTTTTTCCTAGGCACCTCATTTTATTTGCATATTTGTACTAGTAGTGCTTAACCCCCGCGTGATTGCTGTGTGCATTTTCCATTTCCCTTTTTGAATAGCACCTAATAAACAAGCAATATATATATATATATATATATATATATATATATATATATATATATATATATATGGACAGTGAGCCTAAACAAGAGAAAGTCCAATATTTTTTCATCAAATTGTTTATGATGTTTCCAGGAGTGTTGGTTATTCATGTTTTTGAGATGTTACAGACATTACAGCTGATTTTCTGTAAAGCTGAATAAATAATTCTTATTCAAAGTAATGTCCAGGTTCATCACTGACACTCTGTTAAAATATGTTGCATTATTAAATTCTGAATCTATGTACTGATTGCCATTGTCTCATGTCTGCCAAACATGTTGAGTGGTCCAAACATCATTTGCAGCCTGTAACTGAACTTTTCGTCGGATTTTAGGATTGAATGCACTTAGCTGCCTAGAAAGCTATAGGATGCTCCCTTGCTCCCTATTTAGTGAATGACTAAACCTCAAGTGTGCTGTCTGTCTTCAAACTGCAAGGGCTCAGGGCAGGGTGGAGGGTTCCACTCAAGCCCGACACTCTTCACTGGTCTCAAAAGAGTTTGATATGCACCATATTTCATCCTTAGTCCATATAATGCCTCTGAAAGCAACATTTTTAAGCTTTGAATGAACACATTTATTCTCAATGTGAAAAAGCAAAGTAAATATATAGAAATGCATTAACTAATGTTAACGAATAGAATCATATTGCACAGAGAGAACAAAATAAAATATAACAAAATGAAGCGAAACGACCCACTGATGTGTTAGAGTTGAAAGTTATTCAAAATAACTAACATGTTTTTTTTCTACTTTTGAGAAAATATGATACGAGTTTCCACAGATGTGGACATATGTTTATCAGGGCGCTGACGCATGAAAAATGAACAGATTTTTTAATCCGGCATATCAAATGAAACTAGAGACTCTCTTCTTTACAACCAAATAGGTTTCAATGAAAAAAAAATGTAAGAGATTTCTTACCAGAGGCACTTTTGTTTGCACTGCATCCATAGGAGCACTTCAAGGAAATCGACATCATGTTGTTGTGACACGTGACTTGGTGTAGCAGAAGTTAAGCTGGGATGAATTTGAAGACTGTATTTGGTGCATCCTGTGACACGTGTAGCTCTTTTTTTATGAAGTTAAAAAAAGACCAGCATGACCCTCTGCACAGCGCTCCTGAATTCATTTGCTATTTCAATAAATAATTTCTTAATAAAACGAGTTACACCTGCTTAAACCCAAACTGAGTGGCTTGTTTTCGATGAACAGCTCACAGTTTTACATTCAAAGGAGCCAGAGGTGGACTGGAGTTGTGAGGCTGTCTTGAAGATTTATCTATGCGGCATAATAAAGTCACGAGTCGTTGCAATGACAATTCATGGGATAGATGTGGAGAATATCCGCATCCATTCCATTCTAATTGCTCTTCGCAAAGTGGAGTGAACAGCAATTTGTGTAACAAAAACATTTGGCTAAGCTAGTAAATGTACAAACAGCAGATTAAAAAAGGAAGACACAGTTAATTCAAAACTCTGTTGCAAAACCTAAAAATACTGAGACAGCCTTCTAAGACAGCTTCCTAAAAGAGCAGGTATTGAAAAAGGGACAAATGATTTATTTTGAATTGTTACAAAATGTAGCTAACCATACCATCTTGTGCAACCAGCTACATAATACAAAACATTTTCTTTGTTCTGCATGGAACACTATCTTTGATAGCAAAAGGTAAAAGATTTATTTTTGGGTACATACTTACTGAAAATTAAAACAATATCTATCAAATATGACCGTGATACATTGTATAATGCTAACCCTGTACATTTTTAATGCAACTAAAAAGACATTGAGTGTTATTTATGTATAAATTTGTCATAAAACAGAGTATGTTTGTTCATTATTGTAACTTAGATGAAGATCAAACCAGATTTAACTAATAGTAGAAATTATTGTATTGTTCTTTTACATATTGAATACATCATTCAAACATTTACAGTATAGGTTTGAAAAAGTATGTGGACCCCTATGCTAATGATGTAAACAAAAGCTAATTAGAGTCAGGAGTGGGCAAACATGAAACGAAATTGGAGGTGTGGGTTAGGGCTACTTTAAATAATAAAAAATGCACTCAAACATTTTGAGTTAGCTATTTACAAGAAGCATCTGCTGACGTGGATCATGCCTTGCAAAAAAGAGATCTCAGAAGACCTATGATCAAGAATTGATGCTTTGCATAAAGCTGGAAAGGGTTACAAAATTATCTTGAAGAGCTAAGATATTCATCTGTTCGCAGTTAGACAAGTTGTCTGTAAATGGAGACGATTTAGTACTGTGGCTACACTCCCTAGAAGTGGCCATCCAGCCAAGATGACTCAAAGGGCACACCACAGAATGCTCAGTGAAGTAAAAAAAATAACCCTAGAGTGACAGCTAAAGACTTGAAGGAATCATTTGAACTGGCTGAGTCTACTATACAGAAAACATTAAACAGGCATGGTGTCTATGAGAGGACACCAAGAAGGAAGCCACTGCTTTACAACAAAAATATTGCTGCATGCCTAAAGTTTGCCAAAGACTACCTTGACACTCCATAATGCTACTGGGAAAATTATTTTTGGACCGATTAAACTAAGGTTGAATTGTATGGGTAGAACACGCAGCATTAGGTATGATGTAAAAAGTGCACTGCATACCAATATGAAAACATCATCCCAATGGTGAAGTACTGTGGAGGGAGCATCATAAATTGGGGGCTGCTTTGCTGCTTCGGGGCCTGGACTGCTTGCCATCATCAATGGTGAAAATAAATTCTTAAGTTTATCAGGATATCCTACAGGATAATGTCAGGGTGGCTGTGCACCAGCTGAAGCACAGTAGAAGCTGGGTGATGCAGCAGGACAATGACCCTAAACATCAAAATAATTCCACTACAGAATGGCTTCAAAAACAGAAAATCCACCTTTAGGAGTACCCCAGTCAGAGCCCAAACCTTAACTCAATAGAGGTTCTGTGGAATGACCTCAAGAGAGCCATTCACACTAGACATCCTGAGAATATGGCTGAGCTTAAGCAGTTCTGTAAGGAAGAATGGTCCAAAATTCCTTCTGAACATTGTGCAAGTCTAATCGGCAGCTAATGGAAACACTTGGTTGAGGTTAGACGATCAGCCAGTTATTAAATACAAGGGTTCACTTACTTTTCCACAGCACTGTGAATGTTTAATGGGATTTGTTCAATAAAGATATTAAATATTATAATTGTATGTGTATAGCTTAAGCACATTGTGTTTGTCTATACTTGTGACTTTGATGAAGATGAAATCAAATTTTATGACCAATTAATTGCAAAACCCAGCTAATTTCACATTGGCACAGAATTATCTGTTTGTAAAATGTGTGTGTGACTGGCACTGCTGGTGAAGGGGAGAGTTCCGGAAAGGGGATGAATAATGTATTGGTGAAAAGGCCTGCTGTGTGAAAAGCTCTCGTCGATATGTTGGTGCTGTGTTCACCGCTTGAGAAGAGCGGGGGAAGACGTTTTAATAACAGCTTTCCCCATTCGACTCTTGACTCCACAGGGCACTAAATTGTTACCTGAGCCCGACTTGAGTCCATATGACTGACTATCTAATAGCCTCTGCCTCTACTTCTGTTGCTATTACAAGACTAAAGCCTGAAATCAAGCGAGCAAATGCAACCAAGCAACAAAGGACAACTGTCTATCGATACACCAGTGAGGAACAGCAAGATCTTTAGATGCTCTAATTTGCTCTCTAATTTCGATCTAATTTATTGTAAAATACGATGAAATCAACCAATGGATTAGAGAAATTATAATTTAAACATTTTACTAGAAATAAAAAATGAAATGGTCACTATGTCTTAACTCTTTTAGAAGTTTTTGCTTCTTATGCATGTTTTTTTAATTTATTTTTTTATTTTATGAAAATTTAACATTCTTTAATCATTTTAACTGTCCATGAAACTGTGTTTTGCATTATATATATATATATATTATATACACTGATGAGCTAAAACATAATGACCACCTGCCTAATATGCTGTTGGTCCTCCGCGTGCCACCAAAACAGCGCTGAACTGCCGAGGCATGGATTCTACAAGAATCCTGAAGATGTCCTGTGGTGTCCTTCTTGGACCAGCACATCACAACCAGATTGAGATCTTGGGAATTTGGAGGCCAGGGCAACACCATGAACTCTTCATCATGTTCCTCAAACCATTCCTGAACAATGTGTGCAGTGTGGCAGGGCACATTATCCTGCTGAAAGAGGCCACTGCCATCAGAGTATACCATTTCCATGAAGGGGTGTACCTGGTCTGCACGTGTCAAATTGATGTGCACATGAATGGCCGGACCCAGGGTTTCCCAGCAGAACATTGCCCAGAGCATCACACTCCCTCCACTGACTAGTCATCTTCCCACAGTGCATCCTGGTGCCATCACTTCCCCAGGCAAATGGCGCACACATACATGGCCTTCCACATGATTTAAAAGAAAACTGGACTGGCGATCTTTTTCCACTGCTCCAATGTCTAGTTCTGATGCTTGCATGCCCATTGTAGGCACTTTCAACGATGGACAGGAGTCATCATGGACACTCTGACCAGTCTGTGGTTACGCAGCCCCATCAGCAGGGTGCTATGCACTGTGTGTTGTGACACATTCCTCCTGTAACCATCTTTAATATTTTCTGTGACTTGTGCCACTGTAGACCTTCTGTAGGTTCAGAACAGATGGATAGCCTTCGTTGCCCTCGCGCATCGATGCGCCTTGGGTGCCCAACACCCTGTCACAGGTTTGTGGTTTGTCCCTCTTCGGACCACTATCGGTAGGTACTCACCACTGCTGACTGGGAGTACCCCACAAGCCTTGCCTTTTCAGAGATGCTCTGACCAAGTCCTCTGGTCATATCAATTCGGCCCTTTTCAAAGTTGCTCAAGTCTCACGTTATAGCCACGCTGAGACAGGGTTTGCGGATGGCTCATGCTCTGCGAGAGCATGACCATGGCAATGTTGCGGTCGTGGCTTTCCTTCTTAAAGGGGAAAGCCACTCCAGCCGCACCCCGGTCCTTCTACCTACAGGTACGAGGCCGTGTCGGTTAGCGCTGGGGGTGATTTGGGGACCCCAACGGGAGTTGTTTCACCAGGTAATCCCCCACAGACCTCCCATTCCCCAGTACGCTCGTTTGCCCCAGTCGAGTTCTGGGATGGGACAGGCGGCTCGCCCCAGGGTGAGTTTGATGTCTCATTCGGAGCTCGAAGCAGGATAAGCTCCTGATCGCAGCATCAGAGAGCGGGCTGATCCAGTGGGACACGGAGGACTCAACTGGGCTCCCACCTTTGGGTGTGGTCACCCAGTCTGAGGCCGTCGCGGAGCTGGCTGCCATACTTGCCCAGGCTGCCGTGAGTGTCGGGCTTGAGTGGAACCCTCCACCCTGCCCTGAGCCCTTGCAGCTTGATGATTGGTTTCTGGGCACAGAGTACCACTCACGGCCACGCCCTTCCTTGGTTTCATTCTTCCCGGAGGTGCAGGAGGAGCAGCGGTAGACCTGAAGGACGCGTACTTTCACATCTCGGTTTTACTTCGGCACAGACCCTTTCTGTGATTCGCCTTCAAGGGACGAGCGTATCAGTACAAGGTCCTCCCCTTCGGTCTGTCCCTGTCGCCACGCATCTTTACAAAATTCGCAGAGGCAGCCCTTGCCCCGCTAAGGGAAGTGGGTGTCCACATCCTCAATTACCTCGATGACGGGCTGATTCTAGCTCACTCTCGAGGCACCTCAGCCGGTTGGGGCTTTGGGTCAACTGGGAAAAGAGCAAGCTCTCCCAGGTTCAGAGCATCTCTTTTCTCGGCATGGAGTTAGACTCAGTCTCTATGATAGCACACCTTACGAACGAGCGCTCGCAGTTGGTGCTGAACTGCCTGAAGTTGTACAGGCGGACAACAGTGGTCCCACTGAAACGGTTTCAAAGGCTCCTGGGTCATATGGCATCCTCAGTGGTGGTCATGCCGCTCGGGTTGATGCATATGAGACTGTTCCAGCACTGGCTTCAGACTCGAGTCCCGAGATGGGCATGGTGCCATGGCACGCATAACGTGGCCATCACGCCGATCTGCCGCCACTTGTTCAGCCCTTGGATGGACCTTGCATTTCTGCGGGCAGGGGTCCCCTTAGTGCAAGTGTCCAGGCGTGTCGTTGTTACGACAGACACCTCCAAGCAAGGCTGAGGCACCGTGTGCAACAGGAACACAGCCACGGGCTCCTGGACAGGGCCGTGACTGTGTTGGCATATCAACTGCTGGCAGTATTTCTTGCCCTGCGGAGGCTTAGGCCGTTGATCCAGGGCAAGCACGTGTTGGTCCGGATGGACAACACTGCGACAGTAGCGTATATAAACTGCCAAGGTGGCTTACGCTCGTGTTGCATGCCACAACTCACACACTCCTCCTCAGGAGTCAGCAGCGACTCAAGTCGTTGTGAGCCACTCACATCCCAGGCGACCTCAACCGCACAGCGGACGTGCTGTCACAGCAGGTTATGCTCAGGGGAGAGTGGAGACTCCACCCCCAAGTGGTCCAGCTGGTTTGGAGTTGATTCGGCCAAGCGCAGGTAGACCTGTTTGCTTCCCGGGAATCCTCCCACTTCCTGCTCTGGTACACCCTGACTGAGGCTCCCCTCGGCACTGACGTGCTGACACACAGCTGGCCCCGGGGGCTGCGCAAGTATGCATTTCCCCCAGTGAGCCTGCTTGCACAGACCTTGTGCAAGGTCAGGTAGGACGAGGAGCAGGTAATCCTGGTGGCACCCTACTGGCCCACCCAGACTTGGTTCTTTGAGCTCACACTCCTCACGACAGCCCCTCCCTTGGCCCCTAGAGTCAGTTGAGCTAAAGGCACTCTCAATGAAGACTGCCCTCCTGACTGCGCTCACATCCATCAAGAGGGTTGGGGACCTGCGGGCATTCTCTGTCAGCAACACCTGCCTGGAGTTCGGTCCGGCGTATTCTCACATGATCCTGAGACCCCAACCGGGCTATGTGCCCAAGGTTCCCATGACCCCGTTTAGGGATCAGGCGGTGAACCTGCAAGTGCTGCCCCAGGAGGAGGCAGACCCAGCCTTGTTGTTGCTGTGTCCGGTGCGTGCTTTGCACATCTTCTTGGATCGCACGCAGAGCTTTAGATGATCTGAGCAGCTCTTTGTCTGCTTCGGAGGACAGCGGAAAGGGAGGGCTGTCTCCAAACAGAGGATCACCTACTGGGTCATTGACGCCATCGCTTTGGCATACCAGGCCCAGGACGTGCTACCCCCCTTGGGGCTTCAAGCACACTCCACCAGGAGTGTGGCGGCCTCCTGGGCCCTGACCAATGGCGCCTCTTTAGCAGACATCTGTAGAGCAGCGGGCTGAGCAACACCCAATACCTTCGTGAGATTCTACAATCTCCGGGTTGAGCCGGTTTCGTCCCGTGTGTTGTCAGGTACGAACAGGTAAGTATGCGGGGCAACTGGCTGGGTGTACCATTGCGTACAGTGCCTTTCCCCTCCTGGAGGGTAAGATGTGTGCCTTTTTCCCCCCAATCGAGTTCACGAGACTATGGACCCTGGATGTCCTTCCTCCATAGCCCTGTGGCAGGCGAATTCGGCATGGAAATTAGTTGCCGGCCCAGTACATGTACTAGTAGGCCCTGTACTGGGGTAGGTGCTCCACATGTGCTGGTTGCCTGTGAGTAACCCCGTGTGATGTGCCTTCCGTGGTACGGTTTCCCCATTGGTAAACCCGCGTCTTCCTTGGGCAGATTTCCCTCTGCCACCAGTCACCATGTTTGTAGAGCTCCGTCCCCTCCGGGTAGGACCTACCATGGGACTTCCTTCATATGCGATACTGCCGGTCGGTAAGTTCCCCTTGGGAAAGACCCCCCCCACTGACATGGATGCTTATGACCCCAACTGAACGATTTCCACTTTTTAGGGAGAAAAAAGAAGAGAGGAGGCCATGGCTGGTGTGGCCTGTCCCCGTTATGGGCAGTCGGCTTGTCCCCAAGGTGCGGGGGACCATACGACGCTCGTGGAGCATTGGGGGAATTTACGTGAGGGCCGGGTGTGCTTGCTACGAGGCACGCAGTGGCTTGCCCGCACCTGCACCACCAATCCACGTAACACAGTTCAGCTAGTTGTGGCATTTTTTATAGGGACCCCTAGTGTCACTACATCAACAAAACATTGAGTGAGTGACAGATAGGGAACGTCTTGATTACTGTCGTAACCTCTATTCCCTGATGGAGGGAACGAGACGTTGTGTCCCTCTTGCACCAACACTGAACTACCCGCTGAAATGGCCGGGACCCTGTCTCAGCTCCTCAGTGCAAATCCTGAATGAGTGGTTGTGAGCCAGCTCCTTTTATACCTGTATGTCCAGGAGAGTGGCATGCAAATTCCATTTGCCAGTTCCCATTGGCCTTTTCTCAAATATCAGAGGTGTTTGGGGCTCCCAAGAGCGACCCCTAGTGTCACTACATCGACACAACGTTTCATTCCCTCCATTAGGGAATGGAGGTTACGACAGTAACCAAGATGTCTTTTGTCAGTTTCAAGCATTGTATAGCCTCAAAACAATGATTGACTGATGAGTTTCTAGAGAACGCGGTTTCTTTTTTGCCATTTTTGACCTAATATTGACATTAAGACATGCCAGTCTATTGCATACTGTGGCAACTCAAAAACAAACACAATGCTAAGCTTCATTTAACTAACCAAATAGCTTTCAGCTGTGTTTGATATAATGGCAAGTGATTTTCTAGTACCAAATTAGCAATTTAGAATGATTACTCAAGGATAAGGTTTTGGAGTGATGGCTGCTAGAAATGGGGCCTGTCTAAATTTGATCAAAATGACTTTTTTTCAAATAGTGATGGTGCTGTTTTTTACATCAGTAATGTCCTGACTATACTTTGTGATCAGTTGAATGCCACTTTGGTGAATAAAAGCAACAATTTCTTTCCATAAGAGCAAAATCTGTACATTATTCCAAACTTTTGGTTGCCAGTGTGTGTGTGTGTGTGTGTGTGTGTGTGTGTGTGTGTGTGTTATATATATATATATATATATATATATATATATATATATATATATATATATATACACTGTATAAAGCAACTCTACTTCTTTCCAAGGTGAAAATAAGGGAAGACAAGTTTAAAATTACAGTTATTACCATCTTTAGTGGATGACACTAATGTTGTAATTGATTCGTATGAAGCGGTGAACTTTATTCAATTATGGTTTACTTAGTCTGTCTCTTAGATATAATCCATTCGCAAGTTACTTAGTGAGACAAATATCAACAAATATTGATCAACTTCAAGAGAACACCTCTGGGGCAAAGAGAAAAAGCACATAATTTAACAATAATTAAGATCTGACGGAGCTGAAGGCCACATGCATTTATCATCTTAAGTTTCACATTCTTTGACATTCTGCAGTTGTGAGAAGGTAAGATCAGCAAAATAAGGATATTCTCTGACATTAGTGATATACAAAATCGTACTCGATCATGCTTCAAGGATGGAAACATGTCAGAGCTGCTCATGTCGACAATGGTTTGGTATAACAATCCATTTCTTGGAAATGGATTCCACTGTGTAGGAAGGGTTTATTTTATCATCTGCTACTTGTAAAGGTGTAAAATACATTAAAATGTTCATATTCAAATTAATTTAATCTAAAATAAGCCCACTGATTAATACATTGTTGTACTTGTAATGATTACATTACAAGATTATTTTATACTTTTTTTAATATTACTTATTACCTCACAAATATTTAATTCACATCTTGATCTAAAAGAGTACTTTGCCACAATTTATGATGGCAGAGGTGATGATACTGTAGCACCAACACTCAAATGTACACCCACCTCAGTAATGTTTAGCCTCAATATCACTCTACATTTTCACTGTTGTAATTGTTATGCTACAGTGGTCTTTCCAAATGAGATGCTGTGCTTTCTCAATGGCATATTGACACAGATACAGCAACAGATGATGGCTCTGTTTGAAAACCTAGTGAACAGCATTGATGACTATTGCTTAAATAGGCAGTTACCTTCTAAGGGGACATTCACATCTGTGTGAACTTTGTAATTATTAGTCTCTGTACACATGCGTCAGATGTGTGGTCTCATGCTGTGTCAAGTTAAAAACAGTTCAACTTGTGTCTCGAGACTCCTGTGTTCTGTTCTATTCTGGTGCTCTCCAAGCTTTTTTTTAACTCAAAAATGTGTGCAGTGTAAACAGCCTCTAAGACCACGTAGCTGTGTAGTTAATAGTTTTCATCTGAAAACAAATACATTTCGCTACATTTATGCCTCTCATCCACACTAGAACAGCCCTTTTCTTCCCACCGAAAATGCTCACCATAACCGCATACTTTAGTAAACTGAAAACTGAGTTTTCAAATGAAAATGGATTAGTGTAGATGTTGCCTAATGCAGTATGGTTACAAAAGGAACTTCATAAGTGACTGAACTGGAATGATACACATAGGCAACATCTTTGCGAAACGTGTCACGAGAATTGCAATGAAGACTGACTTTTTATTACAAGAGAGTTTGGAATTAGTATGTTGCTAAGCTACCAATGCAACACTCAAGGAATAAAAAAAAAAAAAAAAAAAAAAAAAATATATAAAAATATATATATATATATATAAATTGTATATATGTATATATAAATCCATATATATGGACAATTTGGGGAAAAATAGTAGATTTTTAAAAAGTGAAAAAATATATTGCTGTGTTTAATTGTAGGATGAAAATATGTGTATTTATGGTCGAAATCAATCCTTGTTGTCCACCATATCGGATTCATTTTTTAAATGAGCTTGTCACAATTCCCAAATAAAGTATTTTAGACGGTGGCTGTTGCCTACATTTTGGAAAACCTTTATGTTGGGAGCACACCTATGGTGCCTTAAAATGCTGTCTTGGTAGCGAACTAGGAGCTAATGAAACAAATGTTTTGTCCCTTGCAGAATGACAAACACCACCAACACCACCAACTCTAGAAGCATGTGGCAGGGAATTAATATCATCACGGACTTTAAAGGGAATAAAAACTCTGCCGTGAACACCGCTGCCTCTCTCCTGGATGAGCGAAATACTTTTTATGCTCGTTTCAAGGGAAATAACACCGCCCTCGTGGAGAGAGCTCTCGCAGCCGAAGCTACAGAGGTTAGTTCACTCTCCGTCTCTGTAGCGGATGTAACCCAATCCTTCCGAGGGGTGAATATCCGCAAAGCCGCGGGTCCAGACGGCATTCCGGGAAGTGTTATCAGAGCGTGCGCGAACCAACTGGCTGATGTTTTTACGGACATTTTCAACCTTTCCCTCTCTTTGTCTGTAGTCCCCACATGCTTTAAAACATCCACCATTGTGCCTGTTCCAAAGCAATCCAAAATCACTTGCTTAAATGACTGGCATCCTGTTGCTCTGACCCCCATCATCAGCAAATGCTTTGAGAGACTAATCAGAGATTACATCTGCTCTGTGCTGCCTCCATCACTGGACCCATTGCAGTTTGCTTACCGCAACAACCACTCCACTGATGATGCCATTGCATCTACAATACACACTGCTCTCTCCCACCTGGAAAAAAACACTTAAGTGAGAATGTTGTTTGTAGACTACAGCTCAGCATTCAACACTATAGTGCCCTCCAAGCTTGATGAAAAACTCCGGGCTCTGGGCTTAAACAGCTCGCTGTGCAGCTGGATCCTGGACTTCCTGTCAAGCAGACGTCAGGTGGTTAGAATGGGCAGCAACATCTCCTCATCACTGACCCTCAACACTGGAGCCCTGCAGAGCTGTGTTCTTAGCCCACTCCTATATTACTTGTACACACATGACTGTGTAGCAACACATAGCTCCAATGCCATCATAAAGTTTGCTGATGATACAATGGTGGTAGGTCTGATCACTGACAATGATGAAACAGCCTACAGAGAGGAGGTGCACACTCTGACACACTGGTGTCAGGAGCACAACTTCTCCCTCAACGTCGGTAAGACAAAGGAGCTTGTGGTGGACTTCAGGAGAAGAGATAGAGAACACAGTCCCATCACCATCAATGGAGCACCAGTGGAGAAAGTCAGCAGCTTCAAGTTCCTGGGTGTCCACATCACTGAGGAACTCACATGGTCCATCCATACTGAGGCCGTTGTGAAGAAGGCTCATCAGCGCCTCTTCTTCCTGAGACGGCTGAGGAAGTTTGGAATGAACCGCCACATTCTCACACAGTTCTACACCAGCACTGTAGAGAGCATACTGACAGGCTGCATCTCCGCCTGGTATGGCAATAGCACCGCCCACAACCGCAAAGCCCTGCAAAGGGCGGTGCGAACTGCCAGACACATCATCGGAGGTGGGCTTCCCTCCTTCCAGGACATATATACCAGGCGGTATGTGAAAAAAGCTCGGAGGATCATCAGAGACTCCAGCCACCCGGGCCATGGGCTGTTCTCACTGCTACCATCAGGCAGGAGGTATTGCAGCATCAGGACCCGCACCAGCCGACTTCATGACAGCTTCTTCCCCCAAGCAATCAGACTTTTGAACTCCTGATCTCCCATGATCAAATACATCAGCACTGCACTTTATTACTCTTATATCTCACACCGGACTGTCATACATTATATTATTATTATATTATATTCTCTCTTAACAACACACTGGCAACTTACTATCAACTGACAGCCTGAATGTCAATACAGTACAATACAACCTACTGTACATTTTATATATACTATATATACTTTTTTATTGTATAATGTGTATTCTACATTGTGTGTATTATATACTGTACAGTGTATGTTATTAGATTTTAAATTGTGTTGTGTTAATCTGATGTTTATTGTAAATTGGTATATGTCTCATCATTGTCACGACTACTATGTTGCTCGGAACTGCACCCAAGAATTTCACACAATATTGCGCTTCTGTATATGGTTGTGAGACAATAAAAGTGATTTGATTTGATTTGATTTGACCCCATCTCTGACATGATCAGTTACTCTTTGATTATTACAATGATATAATATGGACACATTGCTAATCAGAGGCACTGATTAATACATAACTCTCATATCTCTAGAGCCTCTGTTGTGCATCGGGTCCTTAAGCCATACTACTGATGAAAACGTTGTATATGATACTGCAGTTGATGGATCAAAGGTTCTGACCTGATCCTTTGAATCTTAACCGCTAAAAGTTAGTATTTTCACAGCTACAATTTGGATAATCCTCCTAAGTCTTCAAAGGAACCCGAAGGCATAGAGTAAAATGATAGAGACATTCAAATAGCCCAATTTATTTCTGTGTGTTCCCTGATGTGATCTGAAATGCTCTGGAAAGTGCAAACAGTAGGGTTCACAACTTTAATAAAAGTATATTTCATAAATTATATAGACACCTCATAGGAGAATACTTACCGACATAAAATCTCTGTTTTCCAAAAGACCTCCAAAACCAAATATTGATTAAAACTGCTATGGATGCTGCCCAAGTAATTTGTATTTTTGCGAAGGCAAGCATTATTATGGGTGATCTATTGTTCACCCATAACACCCTAGCAACCACACAGCAATGTGCAAACAACCACTACATTTACATTTATGCATTTGGCAGACGCTTCAATCCAAAGTGATTTACAGTGTACTTATTACAGGGACAATACCCCCGGAGCAACCTGGAGTTAAGTGCCTTGCTCAAGGACCAGCAACATTCTGATTACCAGTTATGTGCTTTAGCCCACTACGTCACCACCACACCAAGCACTAAGAACACTATAGTATCCGCAAAGCAATGTACCAAGTCAATTACCCAGAACATCTCAGTCACCTGAAAGCAACACCCTCGCAACCACTCAGAACACCCTAGCTACCTCATAGGAACGTGCTTTGATAAGAACACTTCAATAACTGCATAGCAATGTGCTTACAACTACTCAGAAAACATTAGCAACCTCAAAGCAACACTCTGCACCTAACAATGCCCTAGCAACCACCCAGAACAACCTAGCGACCAAATACCCATACAAAAATCGAGAGTTCATGGCATATTTGCTGCAAATTCGCCACTGATTATTTTCACATGCAAATTAGCTTTGCAGCAAACTTGCGGAAAATTGTCCATTATTGTTAAAGAGTTGCTGCAGGTTCACCACTACCAAAGAAAAGAGCTGCAAACTTCTGGCAAACATTTTGTGGCAAATCACAAGCTAAATTGCATGTGGAAATATTGAGTGGAAATATTACAGCCAGTTTACGTAAAATTTGCCATGAACACATTTGCACGATAACAACCACTAAAACAATTTAGTAAGTGCACAGAAATTAACGAACTACCCAGAACACCTTAGCAACCTCAAAGCACCACTTAGCAATGCCCTTGCAACCACATAAAACACAATAGTAACCACATAAGAATGTGCTTTACTAAGAACACTTTAATAAGTGCATAGCAATGTGCTAACAACTACTCAAAACACATTAGAAACCTCAAAGCAACACCCTACACCTTACAATGCCCTAACAACCACCCAGAACACACTAGCAACCAAATAGCAATGATCTAATTACCACTAAGAACACTTTAGTAAGTGCATAGCAATGAACGAACTACTCAGAACACATGAGCAACCTCAAAGCAACACTTTGCATCTAGCAATGCCCTAGCAAACACCAATAACACTCAAGCAACTGCATTTAGCAAAATGCTAAAAAACAAACAAACATAATAACACTTTAATATTGCATAGCACTGTGCTAACAACTGTTCAGAACACCTAAGCAACTTCAAAGCAACACCCCTGCACCTACCAATTCCCTAGCAACCACCCAGAACAACCTAGAAACAACATAGCGATGTGCTAACAACTAATTTAGCAATGAGCTAACTATTCATAACACCTAAGCAACCTCAAAGCAACACTCTGCACCTAGCAATGCCCTAACAACCACCCAGAACACCCTAGCAACTGCACTGCAATTTGAAACATGCTAACAACCACTCAAACACTTTAGCAAGTACCTTATAGAAATGCGCTAACAACTAAACTGTAAAAATCAGCTCCCAAGTTCAGTCAGCTACCTAGTTCAGCAGTCAGGGCACTGGTCAGGGAGTCAGCCATTTCTAGGGCTGGCTCGATCACAAAATTGTTACAGTGCACTGAAATGTTCGCTCCCTAAAAATTCCCAGAATGCACCATAAAAACCAGGGAGTATCATTGCTCATTATGTTACTGTGACGAGGAGGAGGGTGTGGCCGGGCCGTGATGGAGCACAGCCGGCACTGAATCAGCTGATCATTGAGAGAGCGAGATAAAAGGTAGCCGGAGACGCCGGTTCGAGAGAGATGCATGCAGCCACGTTGCATATGTGTCTGTGTTTGTTTACGATTGTTTTAAGTTGAGTTTCTCATTAAAACTTTGTTTACTGTTCAGCTGGTTCCCGCCTCCTCCTTGCCCATCCATGAACTGTTACAGTGGTGACGAAACCCGTGAGGGAGGAGGGATGCACTGTCATAGAGTCCTCGCCGCTGCCATCTGCCAGGGGAGCAGCCGCCTGGGGATGGAGGGGTCACTGCCAGCCGACGAGAGCCGGAGGAACTGCGGCCATCTACTGAGAAGGGGAGGAGTGGTTCTGTCTGCCAGGGGCAGGAGGACTCGCTGCCATCCGCCGGGGGAGGAGCGAGCTGGTATCTGCCAGAGGGAGGAGGAGCCATTGAGGATCAGGTGACAGCGTGTCTGGGAGGCGGTGAGCAAGTTCTTCTCTCTCTCTCCTCTCTCTCTCTGTGTGTCTCTGCTCACCCTTTCCCTCTCCCCCTCATCTCTCCCCCAGGTTCGCAGGAGGTGGGGTGGACCACCGGCTGACAGAACGGCCGGAAGGGCAGCACCTCCCCACCAGAGATGGGGGAGTTAGTCAGACAGGTGGCGCATCGGCCTGAATCGGGCAGGGGAGGCGTGTGACGAGGAGGAGGGCATGGCCGGGCCACGATGGAGCACGACCGGCACTAAATCAGCTGATTAGTGGGAGAGCGAGATAAAGGGCAGCAGGAGACGCTGGTTTGAGAGAGAGAGAGACGCACGTGGCCGTGTTGCATATGTGTCTGTGTTTGTTTACGTTTGTTTTAAGTTGAGTTTCTCATTAAAACTTTGCCCATCCATGAACTGTTACAGTTACCTTACCGGAAATGTCGTCAGGTCTTCAGAAGTCTCTGAAGTTGTTAGAAGACGAGCGCAAGTGTAAATATACAATGTCAAATCCTTATTGACTCTTTAAAAGTGATGTTGTTTGTAATAGCTTTCATCCATAATGTTCATTAAAGGTAAACAATCCTTTAAATAGAGCTGTTAGAAAAAGTTAAAAAAAAAATACACTCCATTGTATATTTATTTCTTCATTTATCTTTTACACTTAGTAACCAAATACCAGTGTGCTAACAACTATTCAGAACACCATAGCAACTGCATAGCAACATGCTAAGAACTACTTAGAATACCTTAACGACTGCACAGCATTGCCTTCACTTACAAAAAATCTAAACTAGCCGCAAACTTGCCGCTCTTATTTTCACATGCAAAGAAGCTTTTGATTTGCCACAAATGTTTGACAGAAGTTTTCAGCTCTTCGCCGTTAGTGGTGAACCTCTGGCAAAACTTTGGCAACAATCGACAATTTGCCGCAAGTTTGCCGCAAATCTAATTTTCATGTGAAAATTATCAGTGGTGAATGAACTTTCGATTTTTGTAAGGGTCAGCAGCCACAAAGAACACTATATCAAACACATAGCAACACACTAACAACTACTCAGAATACCTTAAATGAATATTCCGGGTTCGATACAAGTTTTTGTGGCATAATGTTGATACCACAAAAATAATTTTTGACTTGCCCCTCCTTTTCTTAAAAAAAAAAAGAAAAAATTGAGGTTAAGTAAAAACTTACAGTAAGGTAATTACAATAAATGTACTATTTAAAAAATAAACTTAAAATACACTTTTCTGTGTAAATGTATAACCAATTTACAACTTTGTTGCCATGACGATGTAATGTCAACAAACCCTAAAACCCTAAAATGACTGTAAAAATTACAATTTAAACAACTTTACAGCTCAAAAAATACACTAGTTTTAACATAAGAATTCATATAAATGCTTTTATAAAATTACAAAATCACATTTCTGCCTTTAAACCCTCCAAATATCGGCCACATCACGTCCATTGTAGTGCCTTACTGTAAACTCATTTTTTTTTTTTTTTTTAAGAAAAAGATAGATGAGTCGAAATACATTTTTGTGGTAATCAACATTATGCCACAAATGCTGTCGATTGAGCATAACTTGTATTGAACCCGTAATATTCCTTTAACAACCACATAGCAATGTCCTAGTAATCACAAAGAGCACTTTAGCCATCCAATAGCAACACGCTAACAAATACTCAGAATACCTTATTAACGGCATAGCAATGCCCTGACAAAAACACACAACATCACAGGCAAGCACCACTCACATTTTCATTTTTTGTTATACAGACCAAAGAAACAAGTGCAACAAAAACAGTTTTAACTTTGCAATTAAAACTTTTATTTAGAGTTCGAACTTGCCTGTTAGACCCTTGGAACTTTCAGAGAACATAATTACATCTAAACCACAAAAAGCTGTTTGCCAAACAAACTCTCATATAATATGAATGGATCCAACAGTTTCTCCTCGTCTGCCCTCATCTCAGGCTCCAGTGTGTTTTTTTTTGTTTTTTTGGGGGGCAAGACCATCTGAACAACTATTTAAAACCAAATCACAACCTTGCAGTAACTTCTGCAATTCTAATAAGCGATCAGATGTGACTTCCCTGCAATATTAATTTCAGATTAGCTTTTTGGGTGTCCTGATTATTTTTGTGGGGGGGGGGGGGGGGATTATTTCAAATCTGCACAAACTCTACAGTCAAATTTGATGTACTTCTATCAGAAAGACTTGGTAAAGTTGACGTGATATTTATTTGATGAAATGATGGTGAACACCGAATATAATGTCTCTTCTGGTGTAAGCCCCGTCTGGCGGTCCGATGAGAATGCTACTCGAACGGTCAGATCCTGCCAGAGATAGGAGGCAGGGGGCGAGGAGCCTACCCCCATGTAGGATGGGACTCAACTGGTGGCGGTGGGGAGGTGGAGGTTGCCACGTTGGCACACTGAAACAGCAAAGTGGTAGATTGTAAGTAGACTTTTAAAGAAATGGCTGATATATGATTGGCTGGAGCTGACTAGATAATGGTGTGATGATGTACATCTGCGAGTCTCCCGCTAGAACTACACTTACATTTCTGAAAAAGATCAGGTTGTCAAGACAGGTTATTTTGGCCAATTCCACAATAATACATTTTTTGTTTGAAAATGCATCTGATTCTCTACGTTTTGGCCTTCTATCCACACTGAGACCGCATTTTTGACAGCGAAAACTGGGCTTTTTGAAAACACACACCCAAGTGGATAAATTTGACAGTTGTGGAGAGGGAAAACGGATATATCTGAAAACTATGACGTATTAGTTGTCATGTGACACAATCATGTAATCCTTTCAACCCAAAACAATCAAGATGGCGGCACATGTTGTAGCGGTGATCACATTGCATTCATTCAAAGGACACGGGATGTTAACTCGGAATTGCTGTCCAGCGAAGGAACATGAGGTGTTGGCGGCTGTATTAGGTCCAATATTTTAAACAGAGTGGATTATCAAAGATGAGGCAGCATTTAAACTCTGTGTGATTCGTGAGCTGATGGTGACAGGTACCGATTCCAACAACAGACTACAGTGAGGTGAGGCAGAGGCAGTTCAAAACACAGATTAGTTTCCTGGACATACATCTGTAAAGTAAAATAATTTTATTAGGCTTCCGCAGACGTCTGTAAGGTTTACCGTCGATTTGCATGGGATAAGTGATGTCTGTATAAATCACAGAGCATCGACTGCCTTTACACACTGCTGTCAAGAGTAACTGACCCATCAGAAAATGTATGCTATTTAGCTGTGCAGATTAATTATGAAGTATTAAACATGTCCATATGTATCTGAGATTATTAGAAGAAATTGACTTGAATATCTGGCTACATATAACAGAACTGGTTACATTAGCAAGCTAGTAATCCTAGAGTACACTCTTGAATTAAAATTGTAGACAATCTTTTCACATTGTGTAATTTTATTTGTCCCTCCGGAAAATATGTTGCAAAACACAAGTTTTCCCATTCACTCTGCTCAAATCACAAAATTAGCACTTGCGTCCTTTTCTAATTTTCCTAATCAAAAGAAATCATGCTCGTTTGTTTCTCATGGATCAGTAGTTCTATGAAGTTTTGAAGTGCATCTTACATTTTTTGGTGTCTTCTCAATGATCAACATCCACTTTAGACACTTGGTGAACTTTAGAAACAATGAGTTAAAGGGTTCACAGGCTGGATAGTACAGATTCATTGGCTTTTTACCAGCATGTCATTTCGCACAGTATAAGTATATCATAGGTTATTTTTTACAGAGTGTTTGATAGGTAAAAGACTCTATTATCTTTACCGGCTTGGGAACGCACAGCCCGCAAAATGTCTGGAAAAATTACTGACATGAACGATTAGCATGGGATTAAAATAAATGAGAAGCTCTGGTATTTAGGCTGTTACATTACCCCATGTCCCCATATAAAAGAACTACATACAAATACTTTTTTTAAGTAGCCTACATCAAGGCATTGTTTGTGCAGTTGTTATTTGCACCATTAAATATTTATTTAATATAGAAAATATTTAACTGGAGTGACAAATCGCTCCACTACGCTCGCATGCTCTGCAAGGAACCCAAAACTCCGTAAGACGTTATTTAATAAAGAAAAAAAAAAAAAACTTGGGAAAAACCAGGCACAGCTGGGGGAGTCAGTATGTGTGGGAAAACTCACTGTGATAATAAATATGCATTAGTAGAAAATCCTTCCAATGGCAGATGGGGGGAGTTTCATGGAAACCTGTTTAAAAACAGTATGTTGTCATTATTTTTTGAAAAGTCATTGGCAGTTTTTAGGTGGATGGGTTTGAAGTCTTTGCACCTCTCGAACAAATCGGAACCTCTTATAGTTAGCATCATAAGTTTTCATGCATTACTAAATATTTAAACATCTGTCCATTTCTTTCATGAAGGTTTGTACAGACGCTCATGTGTCTTAATTCCTCCTATGAAACAACTAGAGCACTCCAACCCATAACTACGACCAACCAGGAATAAGCTGCCCCTAGAGCATTCAACAAGTGTTTTTCTAAATGCTCTCAGGTGCACCTTCTCCTCTAGTGGACTGAAGTTCATTGAGCACATTTAATTAAAATCAAAAGTAACACATTAAAGTCTTGACATCAGTGAATACACACATACACACCAACGTAGCTCAGAACAATCAAGGCAAGGCTGTGTTCTCAGCCATATTAAAAAACATTTCCGCCATCTCCCATGGGACAAGCGGTATTCCACTAATGTGTGTGTGCCAAAGCAATAAGAGTGATAAACAGCCGTGGACTGCCACTCACATACGGGATAATCAAATACACAAATTACGATCATTAATAACTGCCTCCTCTCTTCTGATCCCGAGTGGAGTGTGAATGGCTTCGTAAATAAACTCATTCATAAAATGAATGCACGTGGTGGCCGCCAAGTCACGTAGCTGGAGGGAAAAAATACCTGGAGGAAAAAAGGTAGATACAGATAATATGATGGGATAGACAGGAGAGACGTAGGTGTTGACGAATTAGGAACGTGTCAGAATGCAACTGCGTAATAAATCTGGATTAGATTCAACCTGCTCTGCAGACAAAATGTTGTCATTATTGTGCTGTAGTGCTTGTGAACCTTGCTTGGAAGAGTACTCTGCTAAATGTTTTTTTTATTTATTTTTTTTTATACAATTCTTACTCCAGAGTTAACAGTATTTCAGCGGCTGTATAAATAGGCATAACATGATTTACCCAGTAAAACCAAAACAACATGAACACACGGGAAATCGACATGCTGCTTCCAAATGATCATGTACCCTGTAATTGACTAGAAATTATAGCACAATTATAGGAAATAAAGTCACAATTAAAAATACAACTTGCTTTTGGCACCACCTGTGAAAATTTCCACCAAAAAACTGGTAAAAAAAACACATTCGGCTTTAGCCAATGGGGGTAGTACTTAGACTTATGGTAGGCACAGACCGATTTCAGCAGCAGAAGTTTCGACCTGCTGTCGCTGACTTCACAGTGTGATCAGTTTGACAAAAGAAGAACATCTTATGGTAGTCCTGGAATAAATAATTATAGACCTAAAACTATTAAGCGTCTAACCAGACTTTTTGGATGCCCCCTCTTGTCGCAATTGTGAATTGTGATAAATAACTATGAATTATACTGCAAATACAGGAAATAAAGTCACAAATTTGAGTAACAAAGTTGCAAATAAAAGAAACAAATTGCAAAAGAGACAAAAATGAACCATGACTAGTATACTGTACAACATTATAGCTCCAATAAGATGTTAAGAAAGGTACTACAGTAGGTAGTTGTGGAGTGGGACGTGGTCATGTGTCTGTCACTGGGGAGAGAGGAAGCGGTAAGGGCCATCACCTGGTGATTAATGATACGTAACACCTGTGTTTCGTTGCAATGACGACGGAGATGGGCTTGAAAAGGCTGCCAAGAATGCCAGTGGGGGAGAAAGAGACTGAGACACACACACCCTGAAGCTCAGAGCTGGAAAGCTAGTGGTATCTTACCATGTGAAAGTGTTTATTGTTAGCGTGAAGCTGTGTGTGAAAACGATAGAGTCTAGAGATTCCTGTTGTGTAACTGAAAAGCCCAAGACTGTGTTTGTGGAACTGAAAAGGCATTAAAGGTTTATTTACCTGGACTGCAACCCCGCTTCCTGCTTCCTTATTGCTGGAACTTCTACAGTAGTCAACCAAAATGATCCTTACTACCATGCACAGTATCGCCACATTAACACTGTGAATTCTCACGTGTGACTTACCAGCAAAATAACCGGCATGAGGTGCAGAGGGTAACTTTTTGCACCAGAGAGTAGTGTGAAGAAAGTGAGAGATATGATGATTAAAATGGTTCATATTATTTTTATTGAATTGTTTACATTGTTATGTGTAAAAGATATAACAATGCAAAATTGATGGCAGCATTAAAGTTATAGTTTATTTAGCTCATGTATTTACCATTTGCAATTAGAAGTAAATGCTAGAATGCCAGCCTTTTTCAATTAATTGAAACATTTGCTTCATAGATATAGGTTAATTTTTCCATCTTCCTGAAAATCAAAGAGAAAATATATTGTGAACATGTATACATTTATGATTTGCTAGCCCTACTAAAAACAACAATGCATTTAATAAATGGTTGTGTTAACCTGTGTTATAATTGACACTGTGCGGGAGGGTGGTGTGAAGTAGACAATATTTCATAGTAGTTCTCTGATGACACTAGTTAACCAGTTGTTTCGGGGTTGTGCGGTAGACTCTGGTGCAACAGAGCACAGGTACGAAACTTGCTTACTTATCTTTTTTGTTTGTTCATCTGTTTGAATGCACGTGGAAATGTAAAATGCACCCAGCAGTGTGGGTTACAGCTTACGTCATTCTCCGGGATTCCCCCAGTGCACTTGAGTGCAAACGCTGATGCGAGGGACAGTAGTTGATTTTAAAATGTATGTGTTCTGGTGATTCGTTTGGACAGTTCATTGGTTATTGCAGCTGTTTATCACTGTTCTCGACCCACAAACCCACAACTACGATTTCGTAGAGATTAAAGTTTAAAACATTAAACAGTTTATCATTTCATTCTCTGGTTTTATGGGACGCTTAAGCTACTTGGTTTCAGAAAAGAAAACTCCTGCAAATGTATTTTATTTACAACCAACCCCGCAAAAGAAAAAAAGAAAAATTCTTGTGATAAAGTGTGAAATGTTGCTAATCTGAGCTTTCTACAGCATTGACAGTCAGTAGAGATATATTCCACCTCACTGCTAAATTGGACACTGGGCCCAATTAACAGAATTTTTGGAGCTCAAAAAGCCTGTGAAGGTGTGTGAATCTGGAGAGAATCCACATGAGCTGCTACAAAATCAAGTTACCCACAGCTTTCTATTTTAAAAGGGCTTTGTTTAGCAAACTTTTGCCATAACTAAAGCAGGTTATGCAAAACTGTGCAAAAAATGACACTCATGCGGGCAACTCGAGTTCCAATCTAGCATGTGTCAGTATTCCGTAAAACTATTCTTATATAAACCGCTGCATCAAATTGAATGTGTCAATTTATGCAAGATTGTTTTTACAAACTATTTGCACAGAAATTATTTATTTTTGTATTTCTTGACTGAAGCAATCTGTCCCAACCAATAAAGTAGCAAAACATTAAGAAAAGGTCTTTGTTTGTGGCCCTAAAATAATCTTAGTGAACAACCCTGCCAAACAGCTATGAGCACAGTTGTTGTTGCCAACATACTGACCTATGTGCCAAAGTCTCCTCGGAAAGATTGAACTCATATCATGGGAAAGTCGTACCCTCAAGCGCCATTTTACACACAATATACTGCTCATTATAAAATAATTACATGATACATTTAGCAAAAAATATTACAGGGTGCTTGACCTCCCCTAACATTAGATAGTCAACATGAAACGGCATTCACAAAAAATGCAACATTTTCGAGTGAAAACTCATATTTCCTTGGTTAAAAACTGGGCATTCCATTCCAGGTTGGAGTCAGGTGTTGACAAGTAAGAGGGCTTGGTGAAAATTAATTCTGAAGGCCAATCAAGCTATTACATGTTGATTACAAGACATTACTTGTCGAGTATGCTAAAACTTTCCCTTAGGTAACATCTGTATAACAATTATGAGTTTTTTGGGTTGACATTCCATACAGTAGGGCCCATTAAGCAACCCCAGTTACTGTACCCTTCATGTCAGGTTACACCTTACAATCTAATTTGTGCCCTAAAAGGAACACATCAAGTTCCAGTAATTGGCTTTCCTCACTAATGAGGGAGACAGGTAGAATTAATCTCCTTCCTTGGGGCGTATCACACTTTGTTTTGCATGAACGGTTGGACCTGTCTCTGAGACACATCTCCACCATTGACAGACACTCGTCTTGTTGTTTACATATTAATTTATTTGATAGGTGGTTTTTAGTAATTTGTTATTGGGGTAAACACTGTACATTTCCCATTTAGTGTTTGCAACTGTGTCTAGCAATCAACTTTGTATTGCAGAGAAAAATGAGTAATGCAATTCAAACTTTTCTCAGTGAATAAAACATGTTTTTTTTTTAATATTATCTGTAAACACTGATGAAACTGACCGGCTGTTATTTGAACAATAACAAATGTCTGAGTAACAACTTTCGTATACTTTATTCACAAGCACCCTCAATCCAACAAAAGCAGGTGTAAAATGTGCTGAAATACAGTGTTGGGTGTAATCAGATTACAAAGTAATTAAATACAGTAATCTAATTACTTTGTCAAAACAAATTACATTATAAATTATTGTAATCAGATTACAGGTACTGACTTTCACTTAGTTTAATTCAATTAGTTCAACAAGTTAATTATTTTTAAGTACATTACTGCATATTTCTTAAAAAAAACATTATTTATATAAAACATTTAAAAAATGAATTCTGTTAATGTGTACTTCTGTTTGTGTTTCTAAGACAGCTGAGGGGTGTGCAACTTCTTAGAAAACATGTCTTATTATTGATAAATTTGTGCTATTAACGCCCACAGAAAGCAGGCACTAAAAGAAATGTATTTTAAAAGAGATGTTGGTGTACATTTTCTAGTGAGCATAAATCTAACAAAATTTAGCAAAGTTGATATACAAGAACATTTTTGCCAATGGTGTAAAGAGAGTCTTCAAAGACTCATAGATCATAGTTTAAATGTCTGACTCACCAGCTTCTCTTGAAATCTGCATGAAGGCCTCAACTCCTTTCTCGCCGTAGCTTCCCTCCGATGCCACCGTAGAAACGTAGTTCCATCCCATCGCTTTCACTATGTCCACCATGGCCTGTGCCTGGAAGGAGTCGGGTGGTACCACACGAGAGAAGAAATCGTACCGGCGGTCGTCACTCAGTTCTGGGGCAGTGGAAGCGTAGCTGATCTGCGGAATCTGAAACCAGATGAAAAGAAGTTGTTAGATACATTGACTCTGGAGTCAGAAAACTGACCAGGTCCAATTTGAATCTCTGTCAACTCTTATAATGGAAAATTATAGTGTTACCAACAGTGATTCTGTATTGAATGTCAATTACTCAAACTTTCATAGGCAGTTATATTTACAGACTGTCTCATTGATGTGGTCATACTATGAATGCTGGTCTTCTTTGGGTTCTTGCTATGAAAATGTGTAAATCAAAGAAAAAGGGTGAGCTAACTTGTCTGCCTCTCTCCACCCACGTAACTAATCCTGATCCATGCCTGTGTTCAGTCATAAGGGAGTAACTAACTATAAGTAGTAATGATCCTAACTTAACTACATTTTACGGTAGCTCTGCTTATTTCAGAACAGTGTTCCTTTTCCAGTAACAAGCTAATTTTTCTAACAAATGCACCAACAATATTGGCCGAATGACAAAAAAGGCTAAATATATGAACAAAGACCCCTAATAATTTGTGATATAAAATAAAAATATTACAAAATATATGTATACAAATATGTAAAAAAATATCATATTTTAAATATTTAAATATTTAGAAATATATATTTAAATGAATAAATAGCTAGTAAAACGTATGAGCTTGTAAAAAAAGAGCTTGCCAAGCTCTATATAATGTAAAGCAAGCTGTATATAATGTAAAGCAAGCTCTATATAATGTAAAGCAAGCTGTATATAATGTAAAGCAAAGCACAAAACATTTGTTTGCCATATTCTGACTGGTGCATGGCCAAAATTCACTATTTGGCAGACAACAGAAACACCTAGACATACAAATTTCATGTCACCCACCAGATGTCGGTGCAACCCATTTATCACCTTGGACAAGCCGCATACTATCCTCATCGTGTTTTGAGTTGAACAGTGACTGTTACATTAAAGTCGTTCACCTCAAGCAAGCCCATGCCAAGAATAAATACAAAGATTAAAACACTCACTAAACGCTGTTTAGCATAAAATTGCTTCTATTCTGTGCTCTTCTAACTTACAGTAAGAACTGACTTATGCTCTGAAACTCAACGATTCAACCTCTCATAATTATCTCCTGGCACACCATACAGTATGTTATGAACAGTGGTGTAGTCGGGGCCATACACACATATACACCATATTCCTCCTTTTTTTTTCTAGGTCTGTTTGCATAGTTTTCTCTTCCTATTTTCACCACAAAATTGTGCAAAAAATTACACTCATGCTTGCAACTCGAGTTCTTTTTGCCACAAATTACTTTTGGTGAGTGCATTCTAACGAAATTAAAAATATTTAAATACTTATACAGCAATCACAAATGAGAAGAAAAGTCATGGAAATTCATTAATGAACAGGTGAGGCAGTCATCTGTCTATCACACACCAAGAGATTTCCTTCACAAACCACCTCTTAATCATTATTTGTTGAAAGGTAATTACACTGGTGAGCCAAAACATGTGAAGCAAATAACATTGATCATCATCTAACAAGGCCACATGTCAAGGTCTGGGTAGATTACATGGTAAGCGAACAGTCAGTTCTTGTAGTCAGCGTGTTGAATGCAGGAGAATCGGGGAACAGTAAAGACCTGAGCGTCTTTGATTATGACTTTGACATTGTTATGGCCAGACGACTGGGTCATAGCATCTCTGAAATGGCTAGACTTGTGGGGTGCTCCAGGTCGACAGTGGTGAGTACTGTACATACCAACAGTTGTCCGAGCAGGGACAAACCACAAACAGGCGACAAGGTGTTGGGCGCCCAAGGTTCATCAATGCGCGAGGGCAATGAAAGCTATCCCGTCTGGGCCGAACCAACAGAAGGTATAATGTGGCACAAGTCACAGAAAATGTTAATGATGGTTACGGGAGGAATGTATCACTGCACACAGTGCATCGCACCACACTGTTTATAGGACTGTGAAGTCATAGACCGGTCAGAGTGCCTATGATGACCCCTGTCCACCGTCGAAAGTGCCCACAATGGGCACACGAGAGTCAGAACTGAGCCTCAGCAGGTCGGTGCTGTCTTGGTGGCACGTGGAGGACCAACAGCATATTAGGCAGGTGGTCATAATGTTTTGGCTCATCACTGTATACTATCAACAACTTTCAAAACCTAACTTAGTTTCCACTGGAGTTACTGCTTAGGCTAAAAATAGTTTAGTAGTTGAAAGTCAAATGAAAAGCATATAACAGCAGTACTGTTATTTGTTTGTTTCGTCAAGTACATTGTTTGCGCTCCCATTACCAGTCAAAGCAATTACAGGTTGCGTCTTTCAACGTAAGCAGTCCTGAAGCAAAAACTTGTCATTCAAACTTTTCCAAACCAAACCATTTCCTTCAAGGTTTGGTTATAAGGAGGAGCCTGCAGCGAGCTTTGAAAACTCATTCCTTCAAGAGTCGGAAGGAACAAAACTCAAAGCCACAAAACGGGATAACAAATTGGCTTTGGGTGAGGCCTAGAGCCTTTTAGCTTTCTTCACATTGCATACAAATCTGATTTGGTTTTTCAAATCTGATCTTTAGGACTGACCAAGAGTTTCACTGTCATTTAGTAGGTGATGAAATCTGATCTATTTATTCAGGCAGTGTAGTCAATATCTGGTTTATCTGTATCGGTTGCTATAGTAATGACTTAGTGTCAGTAGTGTCAGCTCTGCACTAAAACATCTGAGAGTAGCTGTCAGTATGAAAAGAGAGTATGGAAAATTGAAATTCAATCATGACAATCATGCGGTGCTGAACTTACAAGGCACATGAGAGAACATAAGCAACAAAGGCATTACTGTATTTACATATTCATGCATATACTGCTCACTCATTCACAATTCACTACAAGTTGAATGTCACATACTTGACTATATGTGGAAAGAGTGAGCAAAAATTATTGCATTTGGTCAGTTCCAGAAAATATTGCGCAATTTGTACATATGATGATGCATAAGCCCACATTATCACATGGGAAATCGGCATGCTGTTTCCGATTGTTCATGTACCCTAAAATCAACTCCATTCAGCCTAATTACTGACAAGTGCAATCCCCCATTAGACATTCTACCAACAATTCAAAGGAGTTTACCTTTCCCTGTGGTTCTACTGATAGCATGATGCAGAAGTAATCTTCGAGACAAGGGTTCTGGTCTAGTAGAAACCAGGAAGTTATTGCATTCACTCCGAGATACAGGTTCTGGTCCCTTAGAAACCTGGAAGTAACTGCGTTTACTCCGAGACACATGTTCTGGTCCCATGAAAACCAGGAAGTAGACTCTGAAGTTGCATTTTCACTCTAAAAATAAATTTTTACTGTACTGACAGTTAGGTTTAGGTTTGGGGTTTGGGTCAATTTAATAAAACATGCATTTTTGTTAACTGAATTACATTATCTACAACTAAAGAAACAACTCGCTTTTGACACCACCCAGTGGATATTTTACTTTGAGAAGTATCACTAACACTTCAAACTTCGGCCAGTGGGGTAAGTAGTTTGAATTTCAGTAATCAAAGACAGATTTCAGCAGCAGAACTTTCGATCAACTGTCACTGAATTCACAGTATGATCAGTCTGCATATTGCCAAACCCGAATGGTGAAAAAACTACTTGAAATCCAGTCTGACCATTCCAATATACTTATTCATGCAATTATCTATTCAGCCAATCGTGTGGCAGCAGTGCACTGCATAAAATTATGCAGATATGGGTCAGGAGCTTCAGTTAATGTTCACATCAACCATCAGAATGGGGGAAAATGTGATCTCAGTGATTTCAACCATGGCATGACTGTTTGTGCAAGATGGGCTGGTTTGAGTATTTCTGTAACTACTGATCTGCTGGAATTTTCATGCACAACAGTCTCTACATTTTACTCAGAACAGTGGCAAAAAAATGAATTAAAAAAATGACCAGACTGGTTCGAGCTGACAGAAAGGCTACGGTAACTCAAATAACCACTCTGTACATTTGCAATGAGTAGAAAAGCATCTCAGAATGCAAAACACGTTGAACCTTTTGGTGGATGGGCTACAACAGCAGAAGACCACATCGAGCACTTTATTAGGACCATAGTGTTCCTAATAAAGTGCTCAGTGAGTGTATGTATATACAAATATATATATATATATATATATATATATATATATATATATATATATATTGTGATCAGACAACAAATTTGAGTTGGATATGCCAAAAGAAAAGTCTATCTAACTCCAAAACTCCTCCATCCTTCTTTCAGGCTCTTGTCTTTCACACTTTCTCAGACACAAAGAAATAATATCAAGGTCCTGGATCGTAGCCTTAGCCCTTGTAAGCTGTCAGCTGTGTATGTATATGTCTGTGCAGATGAAAGCAGGGGCAGTGATGAACATTGTTCGGCCTTGGGCCGGCAGCCCATTATCGGACTCCATTATCTTGTCTATCAGTATGAGTGATCAGAGGGTGGCGGCTACTGTGTCCCTGGAATCCAGGGGCCCATCTTGTGTCAGGTCAGTAGCTGTAAGAATAAGGTGTCCTGTCTAGCCATCCTTCAGGTGAAGGCGTCTTTTATTCAGCAACACAAACAACATGGAGAACCTTGCAGCTTAATGCAGCCTTCTCATTGTAAAGTGCTTATCAGGGTGTCACGGTAAGAATTTGCGCTGTAGACATGGGATTGTCAGTGTGACGATCAGATAACTCTGGGACTAGTGGTGTTCAACTGATGTGTGTCGCTTCAATGATTGCTCCCAAATAAGAAAAAAAAAAACAAAGACTTTTCCTTGAGTATTGGGCACTGATGCTACTTTTGTTTACTCAAATTATGCCAGACTGGGCTTGATTTTATTAAACTCATTTTGTTTGGCAAGACACTTGAGTCATATTATCGAACCTAAATAGCATCAAACCATCAGTTGCCTCACACTTTGTGATTATCTCCCAGTGTGATGATCCATTCTGAATTACGATCAAATCCCTCTGAAACTATTCAGTCCATAAATAAATGTGCAGTGCTAGCTATATTTGAAGAACCTTATTGAGAGCAGCCTCTTCAAATAAATGCCTTTTTCTAGCCACCCAAAACCAAGAAGCACAAATCAGATTTTGTTTGTTTGTTTGTTTGTATGCTTTATCTGTAGCTTCCTTGTGAGCTTGTAAACATCTCTCCGGGGCTGTCAAACATCCAACCACAGTTCCTCATAAGTCAACATTTGCCGTTTAGAACAACCTGAAGCATTTTTTTCTCTCCTACCAGTCCTTAATGCGGTTGTGACCTTAGCTTCTTTGTCTGGGCCAAAGACGGATGAGATGCAGGATAATAGATCCACCTCACGTCCGCTTGGGGTCATTGTTTGTCTCACGCTGAAAGGTCAGGTGTGTTGACAGCACCAATAAAGAGAAACAGACGAGGTATTTGACAATGGGCTGACCCAGCATTGATCGGAGGTGGAGTGCCTCTACCTTTGAGAAATGGAGACTCAGTACAGGACTGGTTTGCCACATTGGATGCATGACTTGTTGGCTGACATTTCCACTGACATTTTGTCTACATCCATTTTCCACCCACCATGAGCAGAACTTGCTGTCATTAACTTTTATGGTTGTAGAGAACTTATACATGGGACACCATTATAAGGGTGAATTTGCAATTGGATAGAGATCAAGATGACAACAAGAAAAGGGTCCTTCATTTTTTTTTGGACTGATGAGTATGTGTTATACAATCTTTGATATCAGCAATCAGCAGTTTTTCCATGACAATGGATTTTGGGCATTACAATATTCATACTGATAACTTAAGGAATAATTCACCCAAAATGTAAAATTCTGTTATCATAGACTCACCCTCATATCATTTCAAACCTGTATTTGCTCTTTCGCAGACCACAAAATTAGATGTTTTAAGAAATGTTCACACTGCGTTCTTACATACAATGAAAGCATACTGTGCCCAAGGGCTGTCAAGCACCATATAAATAGGCCACATGGTTTGTGCGCAAGTCGTCTTTTTTCATTAATGTTAACATTGCTCGTTGTACGTTACGCAGCAGTTTTCTGGTGAAATGAACACTGGAGCCACTGAAACAACAACGTCTTTTATTTAGTTTGACACAAATCACAAATAAAAGGGCAGATTAACAGTTCATAAACACTTACACAATACTATCTTATATGACGTCAAAACACTTACTAACAATAACCAACCAACTACTTTTAAATGTGTTCAATTGCAATCAAATTGTGCAGTACTTTGAGAATCAACACGTGAGCCAAAAGTATCATAGAACAAAACAAAAAATGTGCATTCGCCTTAAAAACCTTTTCTGTTTGGGAGAAATTTAAATCACTTTTAGCGCCACACAGTGGACATTTCACCTCAGAACTGCCGTGATACATGTAATGACCACGTACTATAATTTTATAAAAATGTCGGCAGTCACATTTTATTTTTTCATGAGATCAGGCTCGAAAATCTTTCCCTCTTTTTTTAGCACTCAAATCTCACAGGTCAGTCTGCATATTTAAATTTGTCGTCAAACCTGCTTCAACATGTTTTCATATGTCATTTTTTTAATATACACCAACCCTAATGGAATTTGTGATTTGCACTGAAGGGAAATTTTTGTCTGATCCTCACACAAATCTATCGAATCTGAATTCAGAAGACTTACTGTGCAAACAAGTAGTATGGACTAATTTTATTATACTTTTTGTATGCTTTTTGAGCTTGAGAGCATCACAGCATCAATCCATAATTTTCATTTCATTTTAATATCTATTTCATTTGATTTTTTATTTGTCTTTTGAAATTCAATTTCGTTTTCATTAGTTTTCACTTCTTTGACCGTTTTAGTTAACATTTAGTATTTTTATTGTTTTCTAGTTTGTTTATTTTTAGCTCTTCAGTTTATTCTATTTTTTAGTTTTTAGTTCAAGTATTTTCTAGCTGCCAAAGTTAATGCCCTAACTGATATAATTTAAACATATTTAATGGAGTTACATTTCTTGGGACCATCTAGTGTTGTCGCTATCTAGTGGTATTTTTTTTTCTCCCCAATTTGGAATCCCCAATTCCCAATGCACTCTAAGTCCTCGTGGTGGCGTAGCGACTCGCCTCAATCCGGGTGGCGGAGGACAAATCTCAGTTGCCTCCGCATCTGAGACCGTCAATCCGCGCATCTTATCACGTGGCTTGTTGCGCGTGGAGGCTCACGCTATTCTCCACGGCATCCATGCACAACTCACCACAAGCCCCACCGAGAGCGAGAACCACACATTATAGGGACCATGAGGAGGTTACCCCATGTGACTCTAACCTCCCTAAAAACTGGGCCAATTTGGTTGCTTTGGAGACCAGGCTGGAGTCACTCAGCACACCCTGGATTCGAACTCGCGACTCCAGGGGTGGTAGTCAGCATCAATACTCGCTGAGCTACCCAGGCCCCCTATCTATTGGTATTTTCATATTTAATCAAGGTGGGTTGTAAAGTTGTAAACTTCTCGTTTTGAATTTGATAGAAATTTAGGGATTTTAAACAACATAAGGGTAAGTAAATTAATACAGAATTTTCATTGGGCAACTTAATATAATAGAGCGCCCACTTTTTCAGCCGTCTTTGAAAATTGAACAATTTTAAACAATTATGTTGAAATTACACAGTCTGATGGCTTTAATGGAAGCATATACAGTACCACTGCTGAACAACCTCAGAGCTCATGGTAAATATGTCTTTAATTATTTCAGTGACTTAAAATGTTTGTTTTTTCAAAAACCACACAAACGTTATTTTCTCAAAAATTCATGTACATACATGTTGTTCACATATTATTGTAGCCCAGTTTGTGCTGAATACAATGTTATCAGACTTTAGCCATTGTGTAAGCTGCTGGCAGGAAGCATTTTTTAAAAGTTAATAACATTTTAATTATTTATTTATTTTTTACACAAATGTATCGTTTTGCTTCAGAAGACATTAATTGATCGACTGGAGTCGCATGGATTACTTTATTGCTGCCTAAATGTGACTTTTGTACCGTCAAAGTGCTGACACCCGTGTACTTCTATTCTAAGGATCTGACACAGCTATATCTTCTAAAAATCTTAATTTGTGTTCTGCTGAAGAAAGACAGTCATACACATCTGGGATGGCATCAGGGTAAGTGAATAATGAGAGAATTTTTGGGTGAACTATTCCTTTAAGTCATTCCCTAAATAGGGAGCAAGGGAGCATCCTGTAGATTTCCTATGCAGTCAAGTGTATTCACTCCTAACAACCCGGTCAAAAGTTCAGTTTCAGACTGCAGATAATGTTTGGACCACTCAATATGTTTGGCAGACATAGGACAATGGTAATCAGTACATAGATTCAGATTAATGCAAAATTTTATTTTAACATAGTTAAAAATAAAAACCATGTTAAAGTAAATGCTTGCCTTTATTTTTAATCAGTATAACTTATGCTAATTACATCAGAAATGTATGATAATTTCTGATGTACTGTCTGTAACATCTGAATAACCAACACTTTTGGAAACATAAACAATTTGATAAAAAATAAAAAAATAAATAAATAAAAAAAATCTATAGCTTGTATTATTTAAAGTTTCGCAACTTTGTCCCACTGTCCACATATGAAGACATCAATTTTTAGGAAAACTATTTGGTCTAAAAAAAATATATATATATGCCTGCCGCGTCCGACGAGCCAATGCCCAAGCCTGCCACGGCCAATGAGCCTACGCCCACCATGGCCAACAAGCTAGAAGCCTCGTCTGTCCCAGAGCCTGCGTTGCCAGTCTTGTCCATCCCAGAGCCTACGTTGCCAGCCTCGTCCGTCCCAGAGCCTGCGTTGCCAGCCTCGTCCGTCCCAGAGCCTGCATTGTCAACTTCGGCCATCCGTAGGAGGAGAAGGAGAAGAAAAGTTTCTGTTCCCAAGTCTTTTCCCATGTACACAACCACGGAGGTCGTTCCCGAGTCTCCGCCCATGCCTATGACCACAGAGGTCGTTCCCGAGTCTCTGCCCATGTAAATTGTGCCGTAAATTGGGTTGAAATGGAGCATCCCTTGAGGAAGGGGACAGTGGTTTCTACCCCTCAGAGTGGAGAAAAGAAGAAAAAAAAACACTTTTGGACACTGATGCCACTAACTGCAATACCTGAGCCTCATCTGCTGAGTGTCGAGTGGACAGCCAAACCTTTTTACCCACAGGACAACTGTGTAATTGGATCACAGTGCTGTTGGTTCTGCTGTCATATTACAACGTGTAAGATCACAATTTTGGCCACCGATTCTAAGATCTGGGGCCTGCAAACAAGGGCAGATTAAAAGCAGTAAAATGTGAAGTGTGTGAGAAGTGTGCATGCCATTAATAGGGAAGACATAGTATTATCCTAGCCCTTCAAAAAGCAGAAGCATACAGAGTACTGTCTTTAATGCACTACAAACTGAACTATAGTTTTCAGTCACCCTGTTTTTTTACTTTTATGTCAAGATGTACTGTACATTCACTGTAAAATGGCACTGGTAAAATAGAAGGCAGAATCGGATGGAGGGCAAAACTTTGATAACAGACAGCCTGTTCCTCTCTAAGAGGGACACATTTCCATGCCAAAGGAGTGAGAGAGACAGCTGGTGCTGTCACTGAGCCCGGCTGTCCTGCAGTAGGTGGCAAAACTCGGGAGAGGGGGGGATCTCTTCCAGCTCAAACTAATTACTGAGCCTGCATGCTCTCATCGGACTGTGAATGACATTGATGCACAAGACATGTAGTTTTATTTTCATTTTATGCTATGTTCATGAGTTTTAAATACACATTTAATACAAATAAATGCACATAGTACTAGAATTGGTACATTATTTGTATCTCTGTGTTGGTCTAGCACTTGTACTGGTATACAGTAGTACTAGTATCAGGATACTGATCTAGCACTAGTATTGGCCTAGTATTGGTAGTCTCAGTATAGTGGTAAGTACTAGAATCATTATCATGGTGAACCACTAGTATTCAGCAGAATAGTGTAGTACTAGTATAAGTATAGTAATAGTATCAGTATAGTGGTATAAAACTAGTATTAGTATAGTAATAGTATCAGTATAGTGGTGTAGCACTAGTATTGGTACAGTATTTGAATCAGTATAGTGGTACAGAACAAGTATTAGTCCATTGTAATGTACTAGTATCAGTATAGTGGTATAGCATTAGTAGTACAGGTTGAGTGAACCTCAGGAGACTTCACCAGTTAGCATGAAATTGTATATGCCTGAGCATGTTTCTTGTGATATTCACACTTAATATGCATCTGTTTGTTCTAATAAGAGAACCCACTGTAGATTACTATTATGAGTGTAGTGGTATAACACTTATTGTTATACTACGAGTATCACTACAGTAATGTAATAATAGTATCATCATTGTAATAGTATTGGCGCAGTATGAGTATGGATATACCACTATTATTAGTACAGTACTCAAATGAGTATAGTGATATAGTACTAGTATCTGTATAGAATTAGTAACAGTGTAGTGGTATAGCACCAGTATTGGTATAGTACTTGTATCAATATAGTGGTATAGCACTAGTATTGGTACAGTACAAGTATTAGTACAGTGGAATAGCACTAGAATTGGTACAGTATTTGAATCAATATAGTGATATAGCACTAGTATCAGTCCACTACTAACATTAGTATATTGGTTTTACCACTAGTATTGTAATGTACTAGTATAAGCATAGTAGTACAGCACAGGTATTCTCAAGTACTAGTACCAGTATAGTAATATAGAAGTAGTATTGCAATGTAATACTATTATTATATTGTTACAGCACTAGAATTAGTACAGTACTTGTATCAGTATATTGGTATTACACTAGTATAAGTACAGTACTAATATCATTATATTGGTATAACTCTTGTATTGTTATATCAATATACTGATATTAGTATTGTACTAAATACTAAAATACTAGTATAATTATAATGGTACAGCACAAGTACCATAAAGTACTTGTGTCAGTATAGTGGGACAGCACTAGTATTGTACAGTACAAGTATGAGTATAGTGATATTGCACTAGTACAGGTATAGTACTTAGGCTTGAGATCGATGCTGTTTTATCTGAGTTACCGTTGCCTTTCTGTCAGCTCAAAACAGTCTGGCCATTCTCTGTTGACCTCTCTCATCAATAAGGCATTTCCATCCGTAGAACTGCCACTCACTGGATGTCTTTTTGTTTTGTTTTTGGCACATTTCTGAGTAAACTCAAGAGATTGTTGTGCGTGAAAATCCCAGAAGATCATCAGTTACAGAAATACTCAAATCAGTCTGTCTAGCACCAACAATCATCCCACAGTTGAAATCACTGAGATCACATTTTTTTCCCCATTCTGATGTTTGATGTAAAAATTAACTGAAGCTCCTGATCTTAAAGTGTCACCATTTCTAATCGTTCACTTTGCACGGTTAAACCAGTTTCATACACTAACCTGCAAACTCATCAACGTCACTTTGTTAATTCTTGAAGTACAAAAACCTTTGTAACTTTGGACTGCCATCAGCTCGTAATGTGTGTGTGTGTGTGTGTGTGTGTGTGAGTGATGCCTTGTTAATGCTGCAACTGGCTTCAGTAAATGTTATGCACCCCTTGTGGTCTCCCAAAGCTATTATGTCAGACTACATTGAGTGGAATGATAATGGCAGTGAATTGAAAGTACACAAATTAGGCTTCTAATTTAAATAACGGCTGATGTCAATATATCGATGCCTCAAATATGTATCGATAGCATATCATGCCAATCAATAATCGATATATCGATATTTTATGACATCCCTAATAGTACTAGTATCAATATAACTTTGAGTACACCTCAGGAGACTTCACCCCAGTTAGTGTGAAATTGTAAACGCATGGACATGTTTCTCTTGAGATTCACACTTAATCTGTATCTGTTTATTCTAATAAGAGAACCCACTGTAATTGTTTCCAAAGCAACTCGGCTATGATAACACTCAGCTAACCAATGACAGATGATTCCAGAACCTCCTGCCAACAGCCACATGACACATTCAGTAGTTGTTAGCCAGAGACTGCTGCGCGAGTGTCTGCCCTAATATTCACTAGATGCATACTACTAACACACGCTGGTCATGCAAAAACCTCCAGAAATACACCACTGCTCCATACATCATGTATTCTCCAGCCAAGACCAGACTTCTCAAAGGTGTAACTAATGTAATGGAGAGATATATGGAGAAAGAGACAGAAAGACAGAGTCTTTGACAGAGACATGAAGAAATGAGAAGGACAGATGTCCTGCCAGAAATTCTTCTGCCATCAGTGAACCATGAGGAGCTCCTGATGCTGTCTTTGGACTGACCACTGAGAACAAACTGTAGCCCTCTGTATTTTAAGAAACACACAGCATGCCATCACACTCTGATATGAGAATGTTTTTCAGCTATAAAAAAAAGGACTACAACTGTACATACAGACAACAGATTGGTTTTATTTACTAGTATTGGTAAAGTACTAGTATCAGTACAGTGGTACAGCCCTAGTGTTGGTATACTATGAAGTATCATTACAGTTATGTAGCAATAGTATCCGTATAGTAATAGTATTTAGTATATATATTATTATTATAGTAAAGTAATATACCGCTAGTATATTACTAGTATGAGCATAGTGTTATAACACTCGTGTTGTTATACTACAAAGTATCATTGCAGTAATATAGCAATAGTATCATTATAGCTATAGTATTGGTACAGTACTAGTATGAGTATAGTGATATACTACTAGCACAGTACTAGAATTAGAACTAGTATCAGTGAAGTGGTATAGCACTACTATTAGTGCATTATTAGTATCATTGTAGTGGAATAGCACTAGTATTGGTACAGTAGAAGTATTAGTAGTGTATGAAGCACACTACTAATATCAGTGTAGTGGTATAGCACTTGAATTGGTAGAGTACTAGTTTCAGTATAGTAGTATAGCACTAGTAATCTGAAGTACTAGTATCATTATAATGATAAAGCATTGGTATTGCAAAATTGTAGTATCAGTAAAGTGGAATAGTACTATTATTGTAAAGTACTTGTATCAGTAAAGTGATATAGCCCTTGTATTTTAATGTACTAGTAGCAGTATATTGGTGTAGGTAGTATTCCGATGAGTTTAAGACAAGTGCCGTCGCCATTTTGTCCGGAGGCACAGATCAAAACAGTTTGTATGCGGAAGCAGTGGAGAAAGAATATTACCAAATACCATGTAGAGTTAGTATAGTATTTAAAGTTCGGTATAAACTATCAAGTTTATATACTTTATATACTGGTTGTTTTGATTTTTAGATGATAACCAGTTGTATAGTTTTATAATCTGGCCAACGGCGAAGAAACACAAAGGAGTGGACATCGGGCTGGTTGCACACAAGTTACAACTTAGCCTAGTTGTGGTGTAAATGGTCACTAAGTTACAATTTAAGCATTGCACCATTAAACTTAGGTAGAACGTAACACTAGGTATAAACTAAATATTTACGGAAGCCGGAGTTTACGACCTACTTGTTAAGTCTTGCCTTAAGAACAGGTGGTGCAACCAAATTAAGCACTGACTTAGTTACAAACTAACTAGTAGTTACTAAACCCTTAGTGTGAACTTTACATCCTAACTTACGTGAGAACTTACGCATAGCTGGTGCAACCCTACCCAGAGCACTAAGACAATGAAGGATCCATAGTATAGCCAGTATGAATAGAAAAAAGTAAATTAATTAATTAAACTTCAGCTGGGTGTTATTCTGATCACATCTTTAAGAAAAAAAAAAAAAAAAAAAAAACTAGGAACTGTAAGGATATATCTCCCATTGTTACTGAAGTAACACAGGCAAGTGATGGCCAGCTAAAGGCTACACACAGTCTAATGACATGCTAATGCTTCTCCCGTTTGTTAGTGTTTCTCTGTTGCCATCTTGGCCCTTTAGTAAGATATTTTTATCTCTTGTACACCGGTGTAAATGCTGAATGACAGCTGAATCTTGAACTTATGACGATAGCATTCTGTAGTTTGTTTACATAAAGCATTCAGGACTCAGGACAGTTAGCATTAGCATGCAAGCTTGTGTGTAGACTCTTATTTATTGAATAGGCTACTCAGATATTAAGTGTTCGACCGTGTTTCAATTATTATATATATTTTCATGTAGACAATGTTACTTTCAAAGTAATACAAAACTGTTTACTGGCGTCTCCATCCAAAATGGCGGTGGTGGCGTGTTTGACGACGTAATTGAACACTATCTATAAGTATTAGTACGGTTCTAGTATCAGTATAATGGTATAGCGTCAGTATTAGTATAGTACTAGTATCAATATTGTGGTATATTACTAGTATTATAAAGTACTAGTGTTGTACAGTTCTAGTATCAGTATAGTGGAACAGCAATAGTATAAGTACAGCTTGAAAGTACCTCAGGCGACTATGAAAAATTCAGTTGGCGTAAAATTGTATACGTCCCGTTTTTTAACAATAGGAATATGAATGCATTATGGTGCACAGAAGTAAAACTCTAATGATATCAATTTACACCACCATAGTACTATATAAAAACTACATTATTGTGCATGAAATGAATGATGTGCATTTTGTACCCAGATTGTTGTAGTAAGCTGCGTTGCTGTCTATTCATGTTTTTTGCTGATTCTATTGTTTTCAACACCTCCCTACTCATCTACTGATATAAAATGGGTTGAAAGTATAAATAAACAGTTGCATAATGCATGATACGAACACTATCTGCATCTGTTGATTCCATCTGAAGCCGCAAATGGCAGCGGCCCAGGCTAGACTGACATGTTATTGATGACATGATATCGCATCATAATAGCTGCGCAGTTAGGAGCTCATCACCGCCTGCACTCCGAAAATGGTGTCGCACTGAAAAGATAAGGCAAACAAACACAATCCCTTCCCAACAGCCCCTGAGGGTAACATCAGAGCTATGAAGCATGGCAGTGTACTAGTTACCAATGTGCTGTGTTCAGTTTATCCAAATAGAGGTTTAAGAATAATTTGCGCAAAAAAATGTATTATAACAATACACGTTCATCCAAAAAAAAAAAAAAAAAAAACAGTGTTTGAGTTTTGAATGACATAAGGGTGAGTAAATAATGGCAGAATGTTCATGTATGAGTGAATTATTTCTTTAAGCCTTAAAGTCGATTTAGCAGCCCAGTGTGTGTTAAACAGGAGCTATCTTGGCATGCAGCAGAGCAAATAGACTTTAGCGTTTAGGGGCATTACGGCATATTAAACAAATTTGGAGCATTTTACCCACTTCAGTTTTCAAAGGTTAAATATCTAACCAACCACATCTTTTAACCTCATGTTTGGGTTTACACAGTACCCCATCTGGAAATGTGGAACCTGTAAGTTTTATTAAACATACTCCTGCATGAACTCCCATAAATTGTCAGTGCATAACGTGCTATGTTGATTCTAATAATACAATGCATCTAGGCTCATGCAGTGTGACTGACTGAACCTGCTTTGGATCCCTAAAGTCATTATAGTAAGTGAAGTGAAGTAAATTTTGCAGTAATTAACAGAAAGATGCCCACTTAACAGCCTCAAATGCTTATTCAGCTCTTAAATTTCTGCCAGACCTTCCCATATCAACACAACTTCCCTTCAGTATCCTGAGCGGAGTCAAACCTAGTCAGATTTGGCAATGTGTTTCAATGAATCATGAAAGTTTGCAGACAAACGTGATTTTTCATTAGTCCAAAATGGATCTGGATGTTTACAACCCATGCTAAAATAACTTGAGTGCGAGTTCATATGTTTAACATTTCTCACAAAACCCGTCAATAATATGTCTGGGACATATTTCACACCAAAATCAAAAAAAAAATAATGGTAACACTTTACAATAAATCTCTATTCATTAATATTTGTAATCAAATTAGGTACCATGAACTGACAATAAACAATTATTGTTATTATTATTATTATTATTATTATTATTATTATTATTATTATTATTATTTTACAGCATTTATTATTCTTGGTTAATGTTAATTTATAAAACTACTCTTGTTCAATATTTGTTCATGTTAGTTCATGTTGCAATAACAAATGTTAATAAAAACAGCTTTTAATGATGAAATGTGGAAATTTCTACAAAAAATATATAAATAAAAATACAATTAAATAAATAAAAATACTGTACTTTAATACTGTAAAGCAAAAAAGCAACAAAAAGTGTATATGTAAGATTAATAAGAGCTGTAAAAGTATTGTTAGTTGTTAGTACGTTAACTATTGTGTTCACTAATGTTAACATATACAAGCTTATTGTAAAGTGTTAGCGAAATAATAAATAATATTTTGCAGAAAGAAAAAAACGTAAGCCTATATTATAACCATTTTTGCATTTTAATTTATTATCATGACAATTACACACATTTGCCCCACACAATTACTGTACTTTAATATTTGTAATCAAATATATATATATATATATATATATATATATATATATATATATATATATATATATATATATATCCTTTTGCAAAAGGAATGATACTATCTACACATGACTGATGCCGAGCCACAGGAGAAAGCCATCACCCCTCTTGCCCCAGACAAAGAAGGGGACGCGTGTGATAGACAGACCCCACGTCTTACCCGGATATCATTCTCTCAACTCCCCGGCATTCACCATGACCAAATCACTGCAAAGAAAACAATCATTATATTAATTTGTATTTCTAATTATAAATACTATTAAAGGAAATATTAAGAATGGAGTCAGGAAACAGAATAGGAAAAAGAGTGGGACAATAGGCGTATTTAAACCTGGGTCGCTGGCACGAAAAAGCATATTCACACTTTTGTCACACCCCACACCACTGAAGCTACACTAATACAGCATTTTGCAGTACATTTCTGTTTCCACTAGTGATGTGCTACGTTGTTCGACTAATTGGCTAGTCATCCAACAACTTACTAGTCGATTAGTGGGGTCGACTACTAAAATTTATATTTGTAGTGGTGGTGGTTTTAATGGGAGAAGCACTTTTCAAATTAATTGAGAGAAGCAATTCCTTGGAGACCGTTTTTGCATTATTATACACTGAGCCAAAACGTTATGACCACTCACAGGTAAAGTGAATAACACTGATCATCTCCTAACAAGGCCACATGTCAAGGTCTGGGTAGATTAGATGGTAAGCTAATATTCAGTTATCGTAAAGACCTGAGCGACTTTGACAAGGGCCAAATTGTTATGGCCAGATGACTGGGACAGAGTATCTCTGAAATGGCAAGGCTTGTGGGGTGCTACCGGTCAGCAGTGGTGAGTACCTACCAACATTAGTCCGAGGAGGGACAAACTGGAGACAGGGTGTTGGGCACCCAGGGCTCATCGTTGTGCGAGGGCAACGAAGGCTATCCCGTCTGGTCCGAACCGACAGAAGGTCTACTGTGACACAAGTCACAGAAAACTTTAATGATGGTTACGGGAGGAATGTGTCAACGCACAGTGCATCACACCCTGCTGTGTATGGGGCTGCATAGACGCATAATGATCAGATTGCCCATGATGACCCTTGTCCACCGTCGAAAGCACCTACAATGGGCACGTGAGCGTCAGAATTGGAACTTGGAGCAGTGGAAGAAGGTTGCCTGGTCTGATGAGTCCCATTTCTTGTTTCATCACATGGATGGTCATGTACATGTGCACCGTTTACCAGGGGAAGTGATGGCACCAGGATGCACTGTGGGAAGACAACAAGCCAGTGGAGGGAGTGTGATGCTCTGGGCAATGTTCTGCTGAGAAACCCTGGCTCCGACCATTCATGTGAACCTCAATTTGACACGTGCCACCTACCTAAACATAAATTCAGACCAGGTACACCCCTTCATGGCAACAGTATTCCCTGATGGCAGTGGCTTCTTATAGCAGGATAATGTGACTTCAGGAATGGTCTGAGGAACATGATGAAGAGTTCAAAGTGTTGCCCTGGCCTCCAAATTCTCCAGATCTCAATCTGATTGAGCATCTGTGGGATGTGCTGGACCAACAAGTCCGATCCACGGCGCCTCCGCCTCGCAACTTACAGGAATTAAAGGATCTGCTGCTAATATCCTGGTGCCAGATACCAGAGGACACCTTCAGGGGTCTTGAAGAGTCCATGCCTCGGCGGGTCGGCACTGTTTGGCGGCACATGGAGGAGTAACTGTATATTAGGCAGGTGGTCAAAATGTTTTGGCTTATCAGTGTAGCTTGCTGTGTTTAACAGTGAATAATAGTCAGCACAGTAAAACCCTCTGCAAGAAGTTTCCTCTCTTTAATCCTTTATGTTTAGTCCATATATGCACCGCTGCTGTTACAAGCCAAAGTGCTGAATCAACAATACATTACAAGATGAACACTGTCAGACATTAAATCTTCTGCTGTGAGTAATGTTCCTATATTTGTGGTGTTGTGGAGATATTATAGTTGTTTGCTGATTCTGTCTGACACTTTTTTAATAAATAGTAGGTTAAACTGCTTAATGTCCTGAGACTTCCAAGCTCTTTGTTTACAACGAAACATCTCATTCTGCGTTCAGGATGCGCATAAGCCATTTGTGCCGTCCTTTATTGGAGACTTTTGAATTTCTTACTTTTCATACTTTGGTAGTTTTGTGCAATAAGATGTAAGTTACATTCCATAGATTCTCTTCTAAACACATGAAAACAGAGGTTAGCATGGTGTATTATTGCTTAAACTGTGACCAATCAAACTGTATGTTTAAGTCATTGCTGATAATAACGCTTTCTAGTTTGGGTGGCTGGGGGCTTGGTCCTCAATGCCAGGTCATTGGTTGAGAAGAGAACATGCTCTGACCCCCTGGGGGGTGAAGTTGCCATCTGTGTGGCACTCATTAAACTAATGAACCATGAGAGATAACAGAGAAAGCCTAAGCAGATGAAAAATGACGTTAGCGCTTAATAGCTTGTGTTGATTAACAATCATTTGTTCACCCTATACATGTGTTAACATCAAATGGTGTGTAGATATACAGCAGCCCCAACAAGCAATTGGACACTTCCTGAATTCTGGCTTTAGTTTGCTTGTATTAATGCTAAGCACCATCAGTTAAGAGAACATTATCATTCTCTCTGAAGTGGTTGTATTGAAGACATATGTTATTAAGTGGAACATGATACTGCTGGCCTCTTGGGGCTGGTAAGGCCACTTTGACTTGGCATTCGCCACCACATCTGGCAAACACTGAAGCGTGAGCACCCTGAGCCACTACATGCATTTGATCTAGCAAGAGGACAACCAATACATTTCACAAGGGATGGATACTAGAATTTTCATGTGCCAAATAAGTAGGACCTCATCTGAATGTAAATGTGCCTCTGAGATGCCATTTCATGGAATTGGGAGACCTGTGCAGGACTGATTTCAAATTTCAGCACCGCAGGTAGAAGGAAAATACAAAATGTAAAAAAAAAGAAAAAAGTAAGGTAATATCAATGTGTCAATGGAGTGCAATAAACTAACCTCCTCCCGCCTGTCAGCTATAGCCATCCGCAAGACTCTATCAAAAATATCTTGAGTGGTTCTACACTGGTCATGCTTCAGGATCCAGAATTTACATACACATATGAGCTTCAGTTTCTCTGGGAAATGCCACAGAGTGGTTCAAAAAGTGAGCTGTATTTTTCGTTGTAAATTATGTAATGCTTAATGACAGTAAAATTACTGTAAATGTCAGATATGCATATTTTATTAACTCTACACCCTAATTCTGACCATCAATGGAATAAAAATGTCATTTTAGAGGGGAAATGTAACTTCTTAACTACTTATTACTTCCTAGTTCCTACAAGACTAGAACCTGTGTCTCAGAGGTTGTGCCATCACTAGCACAAGATGGAAATGTGATCATGTTTGAATTAATGGAAATGTTCAAGCCACGCCCACATCCATTTATAGCCAAATACAGATACAGATAAGGCTTCGTTGCACACCCTTTTCAGGGTACATGAACTTTTGAAACAAAACATCGACTTCCAGTGTAATCAGGATGTTCAATTGTTTTTTATATATATATATATATATATATATATATATATATATATATATATATATATATATATATATTATTATTATTATTATTATTATTATTATTATTATTATTTTATTTTTATTTTTTATTTTTTGCCTTGCATAGATTTGTTCACGGTTTTGAGTTTGAGGGAATATAACTATTCATGTTGACTAGCTTCTACCAAGTGACAGATGAATTCGCGCCAAAACACTGTACAGTTTGATTGGACGCTCTGACATCATCAACAAAAGATGTTGTCATTTTCTCCTCCCTTTTAAACTTCATAACCCTATTCATTTTGCTGTCATTACTATGCATGGTTAAATTGTCCGTGGCCCAGGAAAGAAATACCACCTAGATTTGTTTTGTAATCCACCAGTTGAGAACCAACCACACTGGACATTCACATGTTATTTTTGCCTATCACATAGAGTTGTTGTAGTTTTTCCTGTTCAGATCTCTGTGGGGATAGATAGTGCTAAAAGAAGCAAAGACTTTCAGGTTGTTTTAAAATTGTTTACAGAGTACAGGGCTAGAGGTAGGTGAGATCTGTTAGGTATTCTTAAGTCTCAAAAATGCATTTGTTGACCAATGTAGTTCAATACTTAATGTATCATTTAAAAAATAATTGTGGTAAACCATAAAGAAAATGTAGTAACTATGAAGAACATTTCTGATGTAAATCAGTGGTGTTCACCAATGAAAAGGTGTTGCCAGGGACTTGCTATAGCATTGCTAAGGTGTTCTGAGCAGTTGTTAGCATGTTATTATGCAGTTACCAATGTGTTCTTGATGGTGGCTTGGTGGGTACCTCGAGAGGCCAAGTTTTATAACGTTACAAGCATGACCCAATGTGGTGCTTGGGTCCCACTCATTAGGTTTTCCAGAAGTTTGCAACTCTCCACTGGTAGTGATGAACCTGCAGCAAATCTTTGGAACAAAGAAGACTGCCTTGATTTTTGTAAGGGCAGTTCTAAGCCATGAACCGAACCAAACCAACCAGCTCCAAGGTGAATCACATTACAAACTTTGATTTGAAGCCCAGTTTTGTCATTCACTATAATTCAGCTGTTTTTGCACACTTTGTTTGCCGTGATTAGAGGAATGTTGGATCTTTCTCTGCTGGATCAAGTGTAGTTTTGATCTTCACACAAATTTTGTTATTAAACATGATTTTTTTTTTTTTTTTTAAGAAGTTGAAATAATGCATAATGATGCTTCAACAGAACCATAGGTGACCCCGTCTGTGAAATCCCGGCTAAAGTTGCATAATCTAATTATGAGATTAAGAGCATCAAAGTAGTCATAGCCATAAAAATGATGAAAATAGGTAATGTGTGTTTATTGCTTTAAATGATATATTATACCAAGGGATTAATATATACAATACAATACTCAAATTGTAATTTATAACATGATAAATACTGAAATTAATGATATTATTGACACTACGTTTTATAATTTTGCGCAAAAAAATACTGGACGTGGGCTTCCTAAACATTGATTTAAATCGTCTCTGGGTTTATTTCGGCACAAAAACATCTGCTGATTCTTGTATCATTCGGTTCAGGAACTTCTTTTCTACCATTAGAAAGTGTAAATAGACCTTACTATCAATCCGCACGAGCGGCAATCAGGTCAACACCAGTTAAGGCAAAAAAATAGCAGATTATTTTCTGGAGGATGATGATGATGATGACACATTCTTGACACAGTTTTTGTCATTAAACTTTTTTTATGCTAAATGTATAACGCTACTGTCAGTGTTCAGCCAATGTAATGCTAGCACAGAATTCATCCGTGAAGATGCAAAATTTGTGGATTTTAATGTTTATTACAAATTTGTTGATTGGGATTGAGTTAGTTTAAATGAATTATGTTTATGACATGATGTTTATTTGTTTGATTACACTCTGAATTGAAGTCTGCTTATAACCTATAGCCTTACCTGTTCCTTGTCCCTCTGCCCTCACCTCAATCAATCAAATCCAGTCTGACTAAACTGAAAGACTGATATTTTCATATAAAATGCTTTATTATCCACTTTAAATGTGGAATTAGTCCCCCGCCCCATTCTTGCATGCTACGCCATCATGTTTTTAGGTCTCTTGCTTTGAATTGAAAAATTTCTCCTTGCTTTTTCAGGCAGTGAACAACATGACAAGCCAGTTTTGGTGATTGAACCCCAAGCTATTAGTCTAGCAAATCTGAAGAGGGAACACTAACAAGAAGAATTTGCTTCTAATGCTGGAAGTCCAGATGTGAAAATGAATATTGGTTTCTCTTGCAACTGCAAGTATTTCAATGGGGAAAATTGTTCTTCATTTTTCAAGGAGGGAGAGTTGCTGTCGCTCAGGATGAGGCATTTGGAGATGGACAATACTGTACTCGACATGGTAGTTTTAGCTCAAATACGAAGTCACTAGCACTGTGGGGAAGAAACCGTTAAATCAAAAAAAGAATCACAGACTGTGCGTAAACGTCATCGCCTAGATTACTACTATGAAGGGCAGAAAATCTGTTGTGACACTTTTATGTATATGCATGCTGTATTCAAGGATCGCTTAGCTGCACTGGTCCAGCATTATTTGCAGAATGATGTGACTCCTAGGATGCATGGAAATAAGGGCAGTTCTAAACCATGAACAGAACCAAACCAACCAGCTCCAAGGTGAATCACATTACAAACATTAAGGATGCCTTGGATGTAAATGACATTGAGAGGGTTGTGACATTTATCCACAATTATGCAGAAGACAATGCTGCTCTGCTTCCTGGCAGAATTTCAGGATACAAAAGGGACAACCTAAAGCTACTGCCCTCTTCTGTCAGCAAAGTTGCCATCTACAAACTGTATAATGATTCTTGTGAGGCCAGTGGTCATCGAGCTGTGAGTGAACGCACATTTTATCGTCTCTGGCAGCAGTATGTGCCAAACGTGTTGCCAATGAAACCGATGTCAGATTCTTGCTGGACCTGCCAAAAGAACAGTGCTTTATTGGTAAAGGCCTCAAAGAAAGATCTGGGGGAGAAAACAGAAGCACTAGCAAAAACAGAGGAACATCTGTGGCAGGCCACAACAGAACGTTCATTCTACAACAGCAAGGTCCAGGAGTGCTGCAGAGTTTTAGCTGAGAATGGTGTCTCCAAGCTGCTGGTGCCTGGGAACAGTGTACCAAATTCATCAAATGATTTTGAGGTATTTTTATTCTATTTCCTTTCCATTAGATTCTTGAAGTGACAACTGTGGTTGAAAAATAAAAGTTAGTACATTACTGAAAGCTATTGAAAGTACTATACAGTAACATTATTTACACTATACTACACTATACAGTTACTACAAATTGTAATTTTTACTATTTAATAGTAAAGTTATCGATCAGCTATTTAAAAAATGACCTGCAATCTTGTGATGTCTTCCATCTCTACCATTAAGCACTAACATGAGGCATTCATCTGTTTTTGAATGGATTTTCATTTTTTACAGGAAACATGGTGCATTGACAAATTGAGTAAACATTTGCACATTCTTTACAGGTTCATTACAGCTTTGACTTTGCTCAACAGCTGCATTATCCCCATGACCCCATGCAGCCAGGACCCATCTTCTTCAAGACACCTCGCAAGTGTGCTGTGTTCGGCATTGTAACAGAAGGGCTTCCACAGATGGTGATCTTTCTTCTAGATGAGGCAACCATCACTGGCAAAGGGGCCAACTGTGTGATCAGTCTCCTGGACTACTTTTTTGATAACTATGGTGTGAAGGAGACCAGCTTGCACTTACTTGCAAACAACTGCTCAGGACAAAATAAAAACAATGCACTGGTTCTATAAATTCTTTGGCGGGATATAACAAGCAAGCATCAGAGGATCACTCTTTCATTCATGGTAGCTGGTCACACAGAGTTTGCTCCTGACTCTATGTTTGGCCTGTTCAAGCGCAAGTAAAGGAATTCAAAGGTGGACTGCTTGGCTGATATTGAGAATGTTGTGCGCCAGGCTTCTCCAAGTGGTGTACTGATTCCCCAACTTTGTGGTGATGAGATGGGCAATGTTATTGTCCCCATGTATGGCTGGAATTCCTACCTGTCACAGTTTTTCAGAAAGCTCCCATCAATCAAGCCAAGTGTAATGTGCAAGACCCTTTCACAGTCAGAGTCAGTCACATACAAGCTGCTGAAGTGTGACCCAGTTGACGTGCCTTCTGAGAAACCTGCCACTCTGGTACCAGAAGGACTTAGCAACGAGAGGAAAATGTACCTCTTCAATGAGATTGGGGAATTTGTGGCAGAAAGATATAGAGATCCGGTATGCCCTAATCCAACAATGCAGAACAAGGTTCCGATTGATGAAAATAACAATGTTGTCCATGTGGAGGTGCAGACTCCTGCTCCACCCCACACCCGTGGTGTTGGAAGACCAAAAAAAGAGTGGTCTTGCCGAAATAATTAAACTGGCTTAGAACATTGACTGTGTAGTCTCTGCTTATGTACATACTCCCATGACAATCACTTAGCTGTGAGCAAGTATTATATTTCCAATTTGAATTCTAATTTTAGAATTTTTAATACCAAAATTGACATACTTTTGTGAATAGAATCCCTGAGATGATCAATTATTTTGCATCTAGACAATTTTAGAATTGTGTGGTTCTGTGTATACAAAGTTTGAGACTGACCTGTTAAAGGGATAGTTCACCCAAAAATGAAAATTCTGTCATCATTTACTCACCCTCATGTTGTTCCAAACCTGTATGAGTCTCTTTCTTCTGTAGATATTTTAAAGAATGTTGGTAACCAGACAGTTGACGGTAACCATTGATTTCCATAGTATTTTTTTTTTCCTACTATGGCAGTCAATGGCTACCTTCAACTGTTTGATTACCAACATTCTTCAAAATATCTTCTTTTGTGTTCAACAGAAGAAAGAAACTCATACAGATTTGGAACAACTTGAGGGTGAGTACATGATGACAAAAGTTTCATTTTTGGGTAAACTATCCCTTGAATGTTTTTATTTATTTTATTTTTATTTTTTTTGTTTGTTTGTTTGTTTTTCACTCCAAATGTTACACAGTAGCCCAGTAAGAGAATGAGATTTTCTACCGACATTTTATATACTAATTAGTTTATATATTAATGACATTTTCTACTGATATTTCATTTTACTAATAAAGTTATACAAATCATTTCATTGAACTGACTTGGTAATTGGTGCTACAGTCAAGCTCTTGTGGTACCCCCATTCGTTTCAATGTTTTTATGCTTTTTGGACATGTATAAATAGGCCTGTTTTACAAAACCTTAAGAATTTTCCCATAAATGTGTCATATATCACTGAAAAAGAATCTCAGCTTTAATGTAATATATGGCACATAGTCAGGATAATTATGGTTAAAATGTGTTGCAGTTAAAAAATAAGCTTGTTTTTACATTGGAATTTCTCAAAAACATGATTTTCTGAGCCCAAAATTCAGCAAATCTTTGACATAGCCTTACTCAGTCAATATTATTAAAAATTATCATTAAAAATCAGTTTATTTATGCAGAAGATGAATAGGATTTTGACTTCAATCAGAAAGACTCGAGGTTATTGGAATTAATACGAATAAAATATACTTATATAATTTAGTGTAAGACCCGTCCTACGGTTCAGTGCTCAGATGCTGCATGAACCGTAAGAGATGATGATGGCAGGGGAACGGAGCTTACCCCCGACCAGGACGGGAGCTAAACTGGTAGAGATGGGGTGGGGGTAAAAACTTTAAGTATGCGAACAATGAGAGACAGCTGGCCGGCTTTTAAAGCGGAGGCTGTATTTTGATTGGATGAGATGCTTGACAGATGAATCATGATATCTCCCTGCTAGAACTACGCTCACGCTTACATTTCTATCAGAAAGACCCGAGATTATTGGAATTAATACGAACGAAAGATACATATATTATTTGGTGTAAGCCCTGTCCTACAGCTCAGCACTCAGATGCTGCCTGTCAGAAACTGTCGGAGGCGATGACGGCAGGGGAGCGGAGCTTACCCCAAAAAGAATGGAACCTGTTTTGAACCTAGCCCCCAAAATAAAATCAAACAATTTGATTAGACTCAGGACACCAAGGTGAGGATGAATCTGAAAGAAGAAATAAATATGAATGATGCAACATGGCCTGTGTATAACTGTATGACATGCTACTTTTGTGTCATATCCTGCAGGAGGATAGGCTGCTTATGAGAACTGTTAAGTCCTTGCGAATGGGTGAGACTTATTTGTGTCATATCTTTGCAGTAGTCAATGCTGACTGGCCCTTCGATAAGGGCGAACTTTGTGCAATACCCTTTGCTGAAGGTTATACAATGTTTGCGTTTGAGCCCTTCAATAAGGGTGAACGTTAATAGCAAAGCTTGCCTGAAGGATGAACATTTTTGTATTTGAGCCCTATGATAAGGCTGATATTGTTGTACAATTCCCATTTCTGAAGATGCTTAACGTTTGATATGAGCCTTCCAATGAGGGTGGCCATTGTTTGTGTAAGATTTCTGCCAAAGGATGAATAACGTAATGTGAGGGCCCTACAATAAGGGTGATGTTGTTGTGCAATACCCTTTTCTGAAAGAAAAACAAGGGTGACCATTATTTGTGCATGGGTTTGTACAACAGTGTACTTCACTGTACTTCGGACCTGTTTTGTTGGACAAGAAATTGAGTGACCCACATTTAGTTTCTACCATGAAAATGGGTAAAATTCACAATATACACTGAGAGTCCCATATCCTTGGGATTTAACCAAATTTATCCCAAATATTTGTAAAAAAAAAAAAAAAAAAGTTTTTAGTGAATGGCACTAGTTAGAAGGCAGATATGATTATACTGTATCCTTGCTGGAGGATAGGCATGCTTGAAATTGAAAATTTGTTTGTGCAAGCCCCTGCAAAGATAACCATGTTTTGCCATGTGAAGGGAATTAAATGCTTTATTATAAACCACATTGCTGCATCGTGGGACATTTCTAGGAGATGGAACTAATGAATAATGATGTGATGTTTGATGCCAAAGTTTCTGTTGAAGCCTGTGTTAAATCACAACGAGTATGAATGATCCATGACATGTGAAGCTTCAGTCGACTGATATTTGGTATCTGCTTGAAAGGAGCATTAATCCAGAACAATTTTAACCAAAGGTAATACGAATGCCTAACTTACTGTACCTGCTACTAAATGTTACCGCCCCGACCACAGGCACATATGCAGAAAACAGAGCAAAATGACTGAATTGCATTGATGACTTAAAATGTACTGTTGTTAAACTAACAGAGCATAATGAGGAGCTTGAGTTTTGACCGAGATATATTTAATGAACTGTATGCAGAACTTGAGAATGAAGCTGGAATTCAAATGCTGAGAAGGCCTAATTAGAAAGTTTCATGGTCCTATCACTGATAAAAGATAGGAGTTAGCAGTGCCTATTATAATACAAAACTCTACATTGTAGAGACAGAATGACTTCTGATTAATTAAACATGTAACATAACTGTAGTTAGGAATGGTAACCTTTGTTTTGATTATTTCTTGATTTGGCAGCAAATGCATTGTGCTGTTAAGGAAATGTAGAAATGTAATGAGCAATGCTTGCCACTAGGTTTCAGAAGGCATGCAGCAACAGTGATACTTCCCCTTTAAGGAAACATGGATGTGAAATGCGAGAAAAGAAACCCCACGGTTTAACGCAAGAACATCATATTACGGATATAATCAGACCCTATACATTGGAGTACTTGTGTGTAAAGTTGTGCATGAATTAGGAACCTGCTTCGCAAATAGGAGGATGCTCAGGCATGCAAACATTGAGATAAAATTGAGAAATATGCACCCGTACTCATATGTGCGTGTGACGTGGCCGCCGTGCTGCGGAACGCACAATCACCTAACAAGATCGGTGAGGACCAAATGCTCCAGTAAAATGAATATTGCTGCTGAAACGGTATTGATGCATTAAGGCTCATGATGAACAGCGAATTGAGAACAGTGGAGCAGAAGGCCCGGAACCCCATCTACCACCAGCTATTTGCATTGACAATTGTTCCTCAAAAGAAGAATAGACTGAGAACTTATATAGCGTATTTGCTTGATGTAGACTGATGATGACAAGCATGACATCAAGGTGTGTAATAACCTGTCATGAAGCAAATGTTGCTTGGAGAAGCGAGGCATGTAGTCTGAAGTACGTTTCACTCGCATGCGCGAGAGTAAAAACACAAAGTATGTGAACATTGAGAGACAGCTGGCCAGCTTTAAAAACGGAGGCTGTATTGTGATTAAATGCCTGATAGATGAATCCCTGCTAGAAATACGCTTACATTTCTGGAACCGACTGTTGCACTCTATAGTCATTTTACAATAGCTTTTAACTCAGCTCATCCAATCCAATCAGAATTCAAGGTTGGCATTATCTGTTTTATAACTACTGTAAGTCTTCAACCCTGTAATATGTCAGAAGAAGAGATTGCTCAACTAAAGACCGAATGCATGATCCGCTACGTAGGAAAATATGTAAGATGCCAAGAGGTACCACAAAGTTTATTCTTAAATGAAACATAACTGGGAAGAACTAAAGTAAATCTTCTGCACATTCTTCTGGGCATGTCTAAACTATTGTGATGACAAATCGGAAAAATATGTTGCAGCTCATGAGATTTCAACGCACCACTGTCATCTTCTACTTTCATATCCACATCTTATAAAGAGGCTGCTTTTGTCCCTTCGAAGCCATATCCAAAGATTTGAAATCGATAGATCCTATTTCACTGCATTAAATGCTACATGTAGCATTGACACGCACTTTCAATAGCTTTCAAACAATCTGCCATTCCTACTCAATCTTTGCAGCAGTATTTGGGTTTGCATGTATATTTCACGTCACCTCATTTTGTTTTCCTTTGCAAACACCAGTATTTGTTTGCCTCCTCACTTTCACCTCCTGCCTTGCATAAGAAGAGCTCCGTGTTTTCACAGCTCAGTCCCCTCCGGCACAATTTCCATGCTCTTCTCCACCACTGACTTTCCTGCTCTGGGATTGTTGTACAGCACTACTGCATCTACCCGAAAACACACTTCAAATGCAAAATCTTCTACATTTCCCGGTCTCACTGTGGGGCTTTTGCTTAATCCTAGCTGTCACACAGCAAAATATGCAAAGATATAACAATAGCATCGATTGAGCTCCCTTGTAAAAAAAACTCCATTGAAATGTGCCTCGCGACATGTTTAGGGTGTTCTTCTTTCAAGCTCATTATCGCAGTTCACCAGCATAGCTCAGAATTTGAACATTAGTGATAACAATATCTCTAGCATGGCTTGAGAGTAGCACCACAAAATTACATGGTTGTTTCAGCAATTGCAGATGCAGATACTGGTCAGAAGCTTCAGTTAATGTTCACATCAACCATCAAAATGGGTAAAAAAATTGTTATCTCAGTGATTTCAACCGTGGCATGATTGTTGGTGCCACATGGGCTGGTTTGTGTATTTTTTGTAACTGCTGATCTCCTGGAATTTTCACACACAACAGTCTCTAGAGTTTCCTAAGAATGGTGCCAAAAACTAAAAACGTCCAGTGAGCAGCAGTTCTGTGGATGGAAATGTCTTGTTGATGAGAGAGGTCAATGGAGAATGGCCAGACTGGTTCAAGCTGACAGAAAGGCTACAGTAACTCAGATAACCACTCTGTACAATTGTAGTGAGCAGAATAGCATCTCAGAATGCACAACACGTCAAACCTTGAGGCGGATGGGCTACAACAGCAGAAGACCACGTGGGGCATTTTATTAGGACCATAGTGTTCCTAATAAAGTGCTCAGTAAGGGTATGTGATTTATCCCCCCCCCCCCCAAAATGTTTTAATGCCTTAGTGAGGCTTTCTGAGGAGAGGTGTGCGGTTTTCACCTGGCAGATGATAAAACAGACAAAACAATCTCATTGATTTACATTGAAGGAGGTACCCAAGCAGTGACCCAGGGACAGTATCTAGGGGCCAGAATATTATAGAAAATTGGGGCTGGGCTTTTTTGACTTGGTCCAGTAAGCAACTACTCAAAACATGCTAGCAACCGCATAGCAACTGGCTACAAAACACTCAGCACACCTCATCAACTGTAACCACTTTTTTCCTGAAGGTGGAAGTGTTCTATGATTAATAACAGCAAACTGTTTTTGCTTTCCATTCTCCAGTGTTTTCACTAATTCTTGGCCGATTAAATTTTTTTAAATTGCAAAAAAAAAGAAAAAGAAGGAAAAAGCATGTGGCTACATAGAGCCAATACTTTACAGAGTCGCACTGACAGTGTCTCACCTGTCAAACTTTAAGAAGTGGGTGGATGACGTAAAGCTCTGGACCTAGGTTAGTTACGCTAATAAAATAAAGTACTTTAAGTTGCTATTACAGGCAACAACTGCACAAGATGAGCCTAAACTAATTTTTATTCCAACTAACACTTAAAACTGATGTTCTCAATCTGGAACGCTTGTATTGATAGTTTGTACATTGCTTCTTATTGAGACCGGAACTAGAAAACAGTCCAGCGGCAATTAGAATCATCATGGCGGTGCCAAGTGGTTGGTCAGGAAAACTGGATAGAAACACCCTAGCATAATGGCAGTGCATTTATGCTAATATCACTACACTACACATCACAACAAACTCCTAACCCTAAGCATTAAACTTTGGCATGCAACTTGTCCCGCACCATTTTTGCTATAGACATCAATAGCTGTGTTTCCAGCCAAATGTTTTCATGCCAATCTTGGGATATTGCATTAAATAATGCTGGATGGAAAGACTAACATGTGAATAAAATCTCCAAAATGCACATAATGTGGATAATCTTTTTTTTTTTTTTTTTTAATTTGGCAAGAAGACATGCATGTAAAATATAACGGAAACATATTTACAGAATAAATTCCTATAGAATTTTTATCGGAATACAGATGTGCATAAAAAAAAAAAATGTCAAGTGAATTTGCCTCAACAAGCCATGTAAATACAAAATTTGATCAAAGAATGTCATCAATATCATCGCACAGCACCTCAAATGTTGCTCTGTGTTTTTCTGAAATGCCAAAGCCTGTAATAAAAATGATTTGTTTGGCTACTATTACCTACTTGAACTGTGTGACACGCTTTCGCTCCCAGACAAAAGGCATCTGCTAGTGAACACTAGCAATCAATAAGTTCATCAGAGCATTTGTTGGCATGCTCTAAACCCCAAGTAATTCATTGCATTTAATAAATAAAGCCACATTAGTTTCAACTTCCATGTTCATTTCTATTTTGCACCAATTTCTAATAGAACTGATACATTTTGTTCTCTTAAACAAATGACATGGAAACACTGCTTTATTAACAAATAGGTTTTGCGATAATCCAATTTTTCAGATAAATCAAATTGGCAAATTGGATGGAAACTGGAAACATAGCTAATGTGACCTCAGATCATGCCTTTTACAGTGCAACTGCATAGCAACAATGCTAAATGTACTCCTTGGCAATTTCAGTACCTACTGAGTAAAAGGTTCAAAAGTTGTATTTTGAGTTGCTGTCTTGTGAATTATATAGATTTCACAGCCCAACATCTTCTTTGGAAGTGGTGTAACTTGCCCTCCCAGTTGGACCTTTCATGAGGTAAAGTCTTCAACACTTAAAAGAGCATTTTTCGAATACAACAACAAAACATCTGTCTTATTTGACAGCAGGAGAACCACGCAAGCTGCGCCGCGCTAATTTAAAAACTCATCTCGACAATGTTAATACAATGGTTGACTTATAATCCATCCCCAAAACAAATCATCTTTTGTCTTGCCTCAGAACTTCGTCTTAATGAATGATAGTTGATACTTTCATCCCTGTAATTTGACGGAAGAAGAGATGACTCAGTTAAATGCCAAACGCGGGATTCACTTTGTAGGGAAATATGTCATATGCTGAGAGGTACATCACCGTGAAACTAGAGCGCCGTGACAGTGTCTCTCTTAGGACACCTCATTTGAGGACTTCAAGGTTACGCTGATGTCCCAGTCTCCAACGCTTGTGTTTCTCCCAGTCTCAGAGCTGTAATAAGCTCATTATACACACTCTAAAAATGTCATGGACCCAGGCTACAAGCACAGGCATATTTTTCAATTTAGAATAGCAAGTGGTAGAAGGTTCCCCGCTCAAGTGCATCGTGCACACAATGGACCGAGTGTTGACCCAGAATTTCAAGCATTGGTTCAAATGTCAAATTTTACATTATGGAAAGACAGGAAAAACTCAGTTTGCACTGTGTCTTGCAAAAGGTCAATTGTATGAAACCTGCTGGCATGTTGTCATGTTGCATTCAATAATTAAGACTGTGTCAAGCATCAGCCACCAGGCTAAAGCTACGTAATGAGTGAGGCAACATCCACACTAATCCATTAAAGTTTAAAAACTCAGTTTTCAGTTTCCTAACATCATGGATTTCCAAAAGTATGCAGTAATGAAGGACATTTTCGAAACGCTCCATTTTCTATGGAGGAAAATGTCGTTCTAGTGTAGATGAGAGACATGAACATAACAAAATTAAAGGAAAATTCCGGGTTCGATAGAAGTTAAGCTCAATGAACAGCATTTGTGGCATAATGTTGATGACCACAAAAATTAATTTCAACTTGTCAGCTTAACTTGTATTAAACCCAGGATATTCCTTCAAACAAAAGCATATTAGTGTGGGCATGGCCTAAAAAACGTCAATTTGAATAGTAGTTTGTGGTTAGTCTTGTTTTTCTCGCATATATTTAAGTATTTATAGCGGCCTTTATACTGCATAGATGGTGTTACGTCCACTGATTGTCACGACAACAACAAAGCGGCTCTAATGCGGCATTTCATTTACATTGAACCAAAGCCTGAAACCTAAGCTTACTTAAAGTTTTAACACTATTCTTTTGCTGCCTTGCAAGCACTGCCATTTCTTTCATGAAACGCAAATCAGTTTTAAACATGTTGTTTGAATTTATGTGTTCATTTCACCAGTACTTTCATTTAGCTTTGCTATAATCCCTTAATTCTGTACATATACCCCTCAGCTTAGCACACTTGCAATAACACTTATTACCTCACCACCTTAAGGACCAAATTATGTAAAGCTTTATTACACTGAAAATAATGAGGGGTTTTGCTGCGAACTTCCAAAAATATCCACTCCTTTGCTTTTCTCAGCCTCAGGGAACCACGCAAACACACTGTCATCAAACACCACAATTAATTGTGACATTGCAGTTAGATTAAATGTTGGTTAGACAGATTAGTAACTATAAAAGTATTAAATACCACATATGTCTTTTTAATGTGAAATCTTTTAGGTTTTAGAGCACTCCCTGCTCATTTTGACTAGTGAGTTGTGTGTATTCTGCCATGCAAACAAGGTTGCAATTACAGGTTACACCCCACATTATGTTTAAATTTATATTAATAAAAGATTTGTCCATCACCATAAGACGACTGAAACTGGCTTTCCTAGTAATTGAGTTGTAATTGCCAGTAATAATGCACTCACTGATTTGTATGTAATTAGGTTAATGGTTGATGTTGGGTCAAGAGTTGGGGTGAAGTCCCTAATTCATGCTGGGAGGTATGGAAATTAACAGCCTTTGGAGTAAGGTTTGTTAAATTGCTGCTACACAATCTTCTACAAATCTTCTTAATTAGTTTAATTAATAAGTTGATGAATAAATTAATGTTCAGATTTCGAGAGAGAGAGAGAGAGAGAGAGAGAGAGAGAGAGAGAGAGACATTTTACTAGAGTTTGTTTATTTTCTTAATACAATATGACAGAAAAAGGTGTTCTACCATTTTATCATGCCATACCGCAATTTGTTTGAAAAAGTAGCCTGTTACTGCAAAAGCTACACTTTTGAAAATAGATGCTGTCACGCTACTGAAAAAATAAAATTAAGTGACTAACTTCATTATTATTTTACCTTATGCATTCATTTTCAAATCAACCTTTAACTGAATTCTCCACATCCCTCATAACTTTTTAAGTCTCTTTTATGACTGTGATACAATAAATCAAAAAGTCTGTTTCAGATCATTTTACAGCTTTGAAATCATTCACACTCTTAAAGCATTCTCACATTTTCAACTCTGAAAAGCAGATAAAAGACCCTGGCGATATATAGTGTCTCCCTACCTTTAGTGCTTTATTTTTGATACAATACATTCCAGCTAATCTTCACATCCTGAGCCATTAGATATCTGCATGGAAGTCAAGGGGACATTAAAACAACTTATTTTATGCTATATGAAAGACAAAGTGAGGAATTGCAGGATTACTATTCGATGCTGGAGAGACAAAAGTATTTTTTTTTTTTAAAGGCTGGTGTGTAGGGAGATCACAGAGATGGCTGACATCATCTTAAGAGTTCTTTAAAAGCAGAGAACGATCAGACTTCAAGCATACAAATACATGAAGCATACAAAATCACAAAATATTAATTTAATAGTTTTTACAATAGACAATTGGATGTGTGATGTTAATATGTTGCTAAACCAATGAAGCTTGCAATACTCTAATGAATATAAAGAAATATAAAGCATACAAAAGCACACAAATATTAGTTAAAAAGTTTTGACAATAGACAATTAGATGTTTAATATTAGCATGTTGCTAAGCTAATGAAGCTAATAAATCTAGCAATACTCTATTGAACGTAACAAATACATTCGCTTTGACGCATCCACTGCAGATAGCCTCAAGCTGTTGCGGCGCATCACGTGAATGGACGCGCCCGGTGTAGACAGGTGAGGTAATTAATCCCTGAACTTGAAAATGTCAGTTCGCCTGGAACAATAAATCCTACGTTCACACCGCAGCTGATGTGGCCCACATCTGATTTTTTTCACTCACATGTGACACAAAAAAGTCGTGGGCATGCAGAGATTTAAAGAGGGCTAAAGTGTAAAAACAACTATAGTAACGTGCCATCCAACGTTTCGCAATCTTCCCGCACCACGACCAGTGATCTCCATTGATACTTTGCTTCTCTTGTGAGAGGACATTTTTCAGCACACACCGCAAGAGAAAGGGATCAGGCTAGAAGCAGCGTGTCTTTTCACTCACGACACGTCATGAAAAATGCAACATTAAAGCGCTAAAGCAACATTTGCGCCATGCAAGAGATAGTTGAATGACACTTGTTTGGGTAAAGAGTATCAGAAATGCACTGTTGATATTAAGGCCCGATGAGATACCTCCTCCCCCCCGCCCCACACACACTTTAAATGTTTTTAACGGATTTACAAAATTCACATGGGTCACAATTTTAGGTTGGAAAAAAACTTAATTCCGTACTAATACGGAAAAATCACATCTCTGTAATTTTACTGTAAAGTAACACTATATTGCGATTTCCACACTTCATTGAGCATGGTGTTTGGATCCTGACTATTCGGTCTTGTTCGGTTTAGTTTCTGGGTCGGGATCCAGATGTTCCTTGTCTCGTCTTTGTGAGCGCATGGCTTCATGTTCAGGTTCGGGTCACCGTGAGAGCAATTCAAGAGCAGCCGGCTGGCTCAGCCTCTGCAGTTGCTCCAGAGGAGCTGCACAACTCTGATGGCGACTCACAACGTGACAATGGGTACACATATTTCATGGGCTGCTTTCACAATTGCATACTTCACATACTATTACTACTTCTGCTATGTCAGTCTATGGAGAAATAAGAGTAGTGTGGTAGTATGCCATTACCATGGTGTTTATTCTGACACCCCCAGTTTGGCGAAAACTCATACAACTCCGTGTTTTTTTTAACAGTACATCATGTTTATATCACGTTATATTATGTTTGTCATAGTAATATCATGGTTATTCATAAAAATAAAAAAAATCTAAATGATTACAAATAATGTCTCCTTTATTGGTATTAAACTAATACAGGCTTTTATTGGACTTTCTTTTTGTACACACAACAGGTTATTTCTGTTTCTGGTTATTTTACCGAATCTGAATTCCACTTGTCTGCAATAAAGAAAGCAAACATCTCGCAAACTTCCGTGACTGGTGTGAGTTCAGCAGATGACGAGAAGCGCAAGTGTCTGGCTTGACGGCTTTCTTTTCAACTCCTCCCCTGACTGCAACAGGCAAATCTCGCCAATCGGCAAATCGAGATGCAGTTCAAGTCGAACACACCTGTTGTGTTTGATGTGAGCACATGGCTTCTGTTAGATTTGTTTGCCATGTGCTCTCCTCTGTCACGTCCAGGCCCCGCCCCCTTGTTACCTGGTTATTAGTTAATTTGCTTCACCTGCCTTCCCATTATGTGTATGTGTGTGTGTGTGTGTGTGTGTGTGTATATATATATATATATATATATATATATATATATATATATCACATTTGTTATTTTTCTTATTCTTTTAGAAAAGCTTTAATTTCCACAGGATAATATTTCTTGTATTAATAATTACTGTACCCCTTTTTTCAGATTTTGGAAGAGATGAAGATGATTAAAAATATCAATGCAGACTAAATATTGTTGAAACAAAAGCCAAATGCCCTCTGAAGCTCCAGTGTGTCCAAACACTGAATGGCTGCCAGACAGATAAAGAAAGAAAATATGTGTTTGCTCAGTACTACACAAAACATTTGCTTGAAAATAAATATGGCGACAACACCAATAACATCAAACCTCATTGGTTCTCAATGCATCTTGTGACCAAGAGTTATGACATCATGTCGCAAGAACCAGTGAGGTTTGACGTTATGGATGTAGCCACCATATTCAATTTCAGAGCTTTAATGATTTGCTTAGATTTGAGAATGAATAAGGACTTACATTTTATTATTTTCATCTCTCAGAGAGAATGTATATAGTGCATTAGTCATATCGATTAATTTTGCTGTTGTTCATTTTCGAGCTCACAGACCAGAGTCACTATTCACTGTCATTATATGACAAATACACCCTATTAAGACTCCTTAAAATTCACCTTATGTGTTCCATGGAAGAAAGTCATATGGTTTGTAGTGACATTAGGGGAAGAAAATAATGACAATTTCCATATGTGGTTGAACTATTCCTTTAAGAAGGAAGGGTCTTTGGTGGACTGTCAAAAATGAAGTGAATTTTAATGATGCCCCTTCAATGATGGTCCTTCAAATGTCATTTTTTGCATCATTGTTTGTATTTATTAATTATCAGACAAGATGGTAAATGCAGCTGTCCTCTTTTAAGAGAATCAGTATGAGATTTCATGACTGACAAGGTAATTTTATCAAATTGCCCTCAACATCTCACCCTATTTTGATATGAGATTTAGCATTTATGGTCCAAGGTCTGACTTACTTTTAATTATCAGGACCGCTTACTCCAAAAGCCATGTTTATTTTTTTTTTATTATTATTATTTTTTGGTGGATGTTATGAGAATCCACTTGACAGCACACACATGACTGTCAGAATGGATGGAAACGTCATGGTTAATGATGATGGAGGAGTTGACATCTTACTTGTGTTGGATTTTTAATTGTTTCACGTATTCCAAGTTTAATAATAATAATAATTCCTTATATTTATTTAGGAAGCCATGATAGATAAGGGCCAATGGAGGTAATTTTGGCTAGGACACTGGGGTTACACCCCTACTCTTTATGAGAAGTGTCCTGGGATTTTAATGACCACAGAGATTCAGGACATAAGTTTAACGTCTCATCCAAAGGACGGTGCCTTTTTACAGTATAGTGTCCCCGTCACTATACTGGGGCATTAGGACCCACACTAACCCACACTTTTTAGTATCATAAAAATGTAAGAAAGGCTATTTTGTTTCTTGAGGCCTTTGTCTTAAAAACTAAAATGTGAGTGCCAGTTGCTGTTCAGAGGGTATACAATTATTTGTAACTTTAGTCAGCCAAGTTCTGTGAAGCCTAAGTCCTTTGTATTTTTCACTTATTAAAGTAATAGTTTACTTACAATATAAAGATTATTTTATAATTTACACTTATGTTGTTCCAACCCTGAATGACTTACTTCCATCAGTTGATATAGTGACTTACTTTTAAGCTTAAAAAGGACCCAAAGTATCATAAAAGTAGTTGCAACTCAAGTCTTCTGAATATGCTAGGTTTTGGTCAGAAACAAACCTAAATTTAAGTAATTTTTCATTGAGAATCTTAATGTCTGTTGCATTTTCATGAGCACTATGAGAGAAGACTGTTCAGTGGCTTGCATTCTCAAGTGATAACTTGAGTTGTTTACATCAAGAATGTCACTAAAAATTACTTAAAATTAAAAAAACTATCATACGGCTTCAGAAGACTTGACATGTGACACAAAACTGGATGGACTACTTGAATGATACTTTCGGTTGCTTTTTTAAGCTCTAACATCCTGAGATCCGAGCGTGACTCCTGTGTGCATTTTCCATTTCCCTTTTTGATTTGTAACTAGTAGCCCCTAATAAACATAAAAAAAAAAATATATATATATATATATATATATTTTTTTTTAAAGAAAACAATTGCAAATAGTTTTCTCAAAAATCGCTGTTCACATATTTATGTGGACAGCGGGACTAAGTTTTGAAATTTAAAATAATACCAAGATACAGAAAGTCAGATTTCTTTTTATTTTTATCAAATTGTTATGTTTCCAGGAGTGTTGGTTATTCATGTTTTTGAGACTTTACAGACATTACAGCTGATTTTCTAAAAAAAGCTGCTTTGGAACAATGTGTATTGGTTAAAGCTAAAAAAAAAAATAAATAAATAAATATATATATATATATATATATATATATATATATATACACACTGGTGGCCAAAAGTTTGGAATAATGTACAGATTTGCTGTTTCGGAAGGAAATTGGTACTTTAATTCACCAAAGTGGCATTCAACTGATCACAAAGTATAGTCAGGACATTACTGATGTAAAAAACAGCACCATCACTATTTGAAAAAAGTCATTTTTGATCAAATCTAGACAGGCCCCATTTCCAGTAGCCATCACTCCAACACCTTATCCTTGAGTAATCATGCTAAATAGCTAATTTGTTACTAGAAAATCACTTGCCATTATATCAAACACAGTTGAAAGCTATTTGGTTCGTTAAATGAAGCTTAACATTGGCTTTGTGTTTGTTTTTGAGTTGCCACAGTATACAATAGACTGGCATGTCTTAAGGTCAATATTAGGTCAAAAATGGAAACTCATCAGTCAATCATTGTTTTGAGGAATGAAGGCTATACAATGCTTGAAACTGCCAAAAACTGAAGATTTTATACAAAGTTGTACACTACAGCCTTCAAAGACAATAGGACAATAGGACAACTGACTCTAACAAGGACAGAAAGAGATGTGGAAGGCCAGATGTACAACTAAACAAGAGGATAAGTACATCAGATTCTCTAGTTTGAGAAATAGTCGCCTCACATGTCCTCAGCTGACAGCTTCATTGAATTCTACCCGCTCAACACCAGTTTCATGTACAACAGTAAAGAGAAGACTCAGGGGTGCAGGCCTTATGGGAAGAATTACAAAGGAAAAGCCACTTTTGAAACAGAAAATCAAAAAGAAAAGGTTAGAGTGGGCAAAGAAACACAGACATTGGACAACAGATTATTCAAAAATAGTGTTATGGATCTTAACCCCATTGAGCTTTTGTGGGATCAGCTAGACTGTACGGTGTGTGAGAAGTGCCCGACAAGACTGCCACATCTATGGCAAGTGCTACAGGAAGTGTGGGGTGAAATGTCACCTGAGTATCTGGACAAACTGACAGCTAGAATGCCAAGGATCTGTAAAGCTGTCATTGATGCATGTGGAGAATTTTTTGATGAGAACACTTTGAAGTAGTTTAAGAAGTTCTGAAAATGTTTTTCAAATTGTAATAGTCATTTTTCACATTATTAATGTCCTGACTATATATTGTAATCAGTTGAATGCCACTCTGGTGAATAAAAGTATCAATTTCTTAAAAATCTGTGCATTATCCAAACTTTTGGCCGCCAGTGTATTCACAACTAAAAATCATTTGACTTATGTTATAATGTTTTTTTTGTTTTTTTCTTTGGCAACAAAATCTCAATTTATCTCTTTGCACTGTCATACAAACAAGTTATAGACAGTGCTGAAGCATTTTACCAATCAGAAATCAGCATAATTAATTCTGATACAAGTAATGGCGAGCATCGTCCAGTCACTGCCATCCATGTGAAAATAAAATTATACATTATAAATTCTGAATCTAAGTACTGATTACCATTGACCCATGTCTGCCAAACATGTTGTGTGGTTCAAGCATCATCTGCAGCCTGAAACTGAATTTTTTAAAGGAAGTTTGGATTGAATGAACTTGGATTCATAGGAAAGCTATAGAAGACTTAACCTCCAGTGTGCTGTCTGTCTGCACTGGTCTCAGAACAGTTCAAATGCATCATATTTTCATCCTAACTCCATATAAAGCCTCTGAAAGCAACTTTTTTCTCAATGTGAAAATGCACAGTAAATATATAATTTCCAATGGAAAACTTGTGCAATTGTACGCAAAGCTGTACATTGTGTTTATCAGCATGGTGTTTCACGATACATCGCTCACATTTTAAAAATGGTATATCGGATGAAATTAGGAGATTACATTTTATTTTACACAAACAGGTTTCAATTTAAAAACATAATTAGGTTTCTTACCAGATGTAGTTTTGTTGGCGTTTGTCCCAAAGACAAACTCCGCTGTGATCGGCACCATGTTGTTTTGTCACATGACTCTGTATGTCGAAAGTTTAACCCTTTACTGACAGCCCGGAGTCTTCTGAACAGAGATAAATTGGTTTAAATGGAATTTAAGTGTGCGTTGTGTATAGCGAAGCTAAATTACAATGTCCACCCATGTGTACGCGGGGTTGCATGAGGTTAAAGTGAGTCATTATCAACTGTCATTGTACTGAAAAGATGGACTGGAGTATTCATTAAAAAAAAAAATCTCCTTTTGTGTGCCACATAAAAAAATAAAAAATAAATAAATAAATAAATAAAATAAAAAAATTCTAAGGGGTTTGGAACAATATGAGGGTGAGTATATAAAAAGTATTATTTTGGGTTGAATTATTTCTTTAACTTCAAGAAGGAAAAAAGCCTTCTTGCTAGTTACCCAAGCTTAATCATCCGTATTGTTCTCTTAATGTTAACTTAAAAGTAGTGATACAATGAATGTGCGATATTCATGTGCTGAATGAACAGATGCTATAGATTATGTTATTGTAATAAAACATTTAATAATTGCAACATAATGTTTTGTGAAGAAAGTTATATGAAGCTGATGGCAGTAAGTGGTTCTTCAGATCTAATATGTACTGTATAAGGTTCTTTGTGGTAGTGGAAATATTTTTCCTATGTCAACCCCAATAACTCTACAATGGTTATTTAAAGCACCAGTAGTTTAAGGTCTCTTTAGGGAACTCTATATAAAATGGCTCTTTGTGGAACTTAAAAGGGTTATCCTATGGCATGAGGCTGAAGAACCCTTTTGGTTCAGTTTCTGTTTTGCACCTTTTTTTCTCGTTGAAGGTCCTGTTTCCCTCAGAAATGTCACATTACTGAAGTACAATGGGTTGTGAACCATTTCAAAAAACTATTAATTACAGAGCAAAAGGAGCATCAAAATCAGGCCAATCATTCCACCTTAATATCCTTTACAAAGAGATCAGACCCCCGCGAGCCCTGAATACAACCTACTAGTTATCAACCAGCTCTGCATGTCAACAGTCAGTTTAATCAAAACTGACACAAACACCCAATCTTGTAACACCATATAAGATGCGACAATCCAATTAGCTGCAGAGCAAACTAACAAGCGAAAAAACCATCATTCCTTTAATTCTGAATCACAAAACACGTCAAGAAGCAACCGAGACTACAAATGACAAGCAATTACAAAGTTACACACGCAAAAAAAAAACAAAAATAGCAAACTCTTGAAGAAATGTAACACCCCTGACACAGAATTACATGGTTTCATTAATGGAGACAATAAACATGGTTAAATAAAAGCCTGTCATGGTTGAATTGCAGTATTGGCTGTCTATTTAGACACATGATTGCTGTAGTCTTTTCTGGCAATACCCCTTTTAATTGCATGTCTGCTACCCATTGCAGAAAATTGTAATATCAGTCATGAAAATAATGTTACAATGTAAAAAATCTTAATGGCCCTAACAATAGCCTTCATTTTCTACATACAAAATATAAACTAATTTGTTTCTTTTGACTTTTGAGTAAAATAGGACAAGCACATTTAAAAAAAAAAAACAATTTTTACAAATTGCTTGAGAATCACCCACCCTGACAAAGGTCCATTCTTCAGTGGTTGGATATGTTGTGGAGTTTGGTTTGATCCAGTTCTCCAAAATCAATAATGCTTGAATGAGTTTTCCCAGAGTTGTTCTTAGTTCAGCATGGGAATAAAGGGTTGTTAGGGATTTAGAAAGAACCCAATGTCTCTTCTGAGTAATCTTTCCATGCTCGAAAACTTTGGGGACCAAAGCACCCAATGAATTTGACGAGTTTGTAATTTTTGAGTCTGCATGCATATGTAATATTTTGCCTTGATAGGCAGAACAGGGCTCCCAGATCTAAAAGTGGAATCCGCCTAATACTTTCTGCTCTGCATCACAAAAATATGAAACATCACCTTGGAAAAAAATCCTCTCTGTATTTTTCAGGAAATCGCAGTGTGCTTGGGGGTTTGTACATTGCAAACCCAAATTTGTATATGCTGGATTTATTACATCTCTGAAATTAAAGCAATCATTGAATTCTACTGAAAACATTGTTTGAGCAACTTCTTTGTTTAGGAAAAAAATTAAAATAAAGAAATAAATAAATAAAGTAGTGCCATTACTAACTTAACAATATTCCAGTATAACTCTCGGAATGATTTAGCATGTTAATGTGGGTATGACATATTGACAGATCTTCTACGCTGATGCTGCTTCTGCAGAGCAAGTGTGAAGACTTGCTACTGCTAGAACATACATAGACATACTCTGTTAGCATGTGGACATGCTGCTGCACAATTAGACAAACAAAAGACATGTTGCATCATGCATTTAGTACATGCTGCTGCACAATTAGAAATGCATACAATCTGCACAAACGCATCACACAAAACACTAACCTCCAAAAAATTCAGATCTACCACCAAGACATGTGTACTGCTGCTGCATCGAAAAGCCATGTGCACCAAGTGTATGCTAGCTAAGTGTGCCTGGGCTGGCTTGGCCGAATGGTATAATGCTAACAAAATAAATCTCTATTTGTGCCTGGGCCAGCTTGGCTTAAACAACTAGTGACCTGACTCATAATGTGTATTTGGACCAGGAAAGTCCAGAGTTTTTATAACTCCCTTAATCTAGCTATGTGTTCTAGTGGCATATATGGCTAAGGCTTACCTTGCAGCCTGATCTAATGTAAACTGTGCTGACATTTTTGAAAAATTATATTACATGGTTCATTGCACACGTGGCAGAAATATCCACATTGTGGCACTAAAATCAAGTTAAATTTTCTCTCAAACAAATGAGGTTTTAAGGTTAATATTCAACAAAACTATGTACCTAGCCTAAACCTTAAACCGATAATGTCATTAAAAGCAAATGTGACATGAAAAACACAACCACGTAATTTTTGGCTACTACTATGACACTTTGGCTCATATGTTGACTCGCATGCTCTTTATTTTGTAATGCAAACATTGAAACATATTGCCTTACAAGTCATGCGCTATAGAGAAGATTAGATATATAGAGAGATAGATTTTTGCCAGATAAATACTACTGTTTCTCTTTATATAATCTGATAATTATTAAAAGATGTTTCTGCCTTAAATAGCTTCAGTGTTCTGAACTCTGTAGGGAATTTACATGGGACCATGCTCATGGGCACCTGCAGGATTTAATCTGAGGGTTTGTACAGAAATCTGCTTAATAAACCTTATATCTAGGGGGGTTCAGGGGCATGCTCCTCAGGGAGATTTTTTTTTTTGCAAAAAACAACACCAAAGCATTCAATTCTGGTGACTCTGAGAGAAGCATTTTTTTTTTCTCGAGTATGAGTAGCATTCATGAAACTATTGGTTAAAGCATTTCTTCCAGTAACCGTTCAGACAGACATATTCTCGCACTAAAAAAGCAAAATGCACCACAACGAAAAGAGCAGAACGCAGGTGTCTCGAGATGCGTTTTTATCAGTTGAAGAAGTTCTTTTAAACTTGACACGGCTTATAAAAATGCAGCGCCCCTGTGAGAGATCCTAAAAACACAGCAAAACATGACGCTGTTGTCAAAAGACATCCATCTAGCGAATGTTTACATGGAAAACGTTTGAAAAACAGCGCAAGTAGACGCAAAAACACGTTCAGTTTGAACAGCCCCTTGTTCATATGCCACAGCACTAGCACTCAAAGAGATAGCCTTTTGTTTCAGTTGATTGTAGGTAAATTTCCACTGAATTCAGCACTGTTTGTTCTCTGTATTCGTAAATATCCCGATACTGTTTTACTGTGTGAGAAAGCGCTCCAAATGATTCAGTGTGAGAGCGCTCTGAACGAATTATGAATCGATTAAGACCATTTTGCAAGCCCGTTTGGCCAATTCACTGAAAAGAACAGACTCAAAAAAAAATTATTCATTTGCAAACTGGGCATTGCTAGTTCTTTTAAACAGCCAACAGAAATCTGGGACACACTTCATGATTGATGTCAGGTCAGTCGGAGTGCTCATGGTATGCACAGTACGTACATCCGTACAGCTGCAGGCTCCACTGACCACACTGACTCTTTAATGTGTGAACATTTAGTCATTATTTCTATATTTATGCCTAATTTATGACCATTAAAAGGGGGCTTAGTGACAAAAATCAGACCAGACTAGCTCTGTCTGACAGTCTACAACACAGACTCTGATCCATTATTGATTCATGGCTTATAAGAAATGGGGGCAAACTAGACGAAGAAAAGGAAAGCATAAATAAATGCTTTTATGTAACGTCAAGATGTGCAAGTAAGTAAGTAATGCATTAAAAAGGCAAAATGTGCAGGTAATTTATGTTCAAAAATTATGGTGAGATAAAAAGTGCAAGGGTTGGCTTTGTAATAAAACAAATTTTACAGTGTCACAAATTATAAGCCTGGGCTTTGTAAAAGCCACCAGCCAAGGACAAGAGGGGAAAATATGTGTCAAGAAGAAAGCACAGTATCTTTGTGTTATTTACATTAGGTGGAGACCGTTGTAAAAAGCAGAGGCTGGTGTTGTGAGAAAGGATTGCAATAAGATCATAGATCCATTATCACAATGCGAAATAGTTACAGTGACATATTTATAAAACAGGATTGCAATGACGGGAAAGGATATCTGAGCCAAAAGAAAGGCAGATTAATTGAGTTACAGTGAGAGGGGAAGTTAAGGTGTTCTCGGGGGGGGGGGGCATTTAAGCCAGGACTACTAAATTTTGGAAAGCTCAGGGGCCAAAAAGCAGAATCCCTTTAGTTTCAAGGGCCACTGTAATATTTTATTTTAAATATTACATAATGAGGCAAGTAGACTATGTGTTGTCTGTGGAGTATAGCCAAAATCTTATGTCACGCTATGAGTAATTTTATCGGAAAAAATCATGACACTGTAATTTATAATGGAAATTCAACCTATTACATATATATATATCGAAACTAGCCACAAATTAGCCACTCGTTATTTTCACATGCAAATGAGCTTTTGATTCGCCGCAAATGTTTGCCAGAAGCATGCAGCTCTTCGCCAGAAGTGGTCAACTTCTGGCAAACCTTTGGCAACAATAGACAATTTGCCGCAAGTTTGTGGCAAATTTGCCATGAATTCTCAATTTTCATAAGGGCAGACATTAGACAATCATTATGTCTAATGTCATCATTGCCTAACTTTTGTAACGCTATTTAAAACAACTGTTTTCAATAAGTCAAAACAACAGTGGAAGATAGGCTGCTTACCTGCTCATAAGACATATTTTTCGGATATCCGTCTTTTTCTTCCTTCAATTCGTTATATTTTTATTATTATTATTATTTGAGGGGAGGGGTGAGTTTTGTTGTCATGACATTTGCTGTAAGATGATCACCGGTAACCATGGTAACACCAGTACACTTCAAACCATCAGATTCATTCATGCAGAAGAGAATAAGGAGATTTTAGGTAGTTTCAGTCCAAAGTACTTACAGTAGTAGTTTAAGCCCAAAGGGCTCTATATTGCAAAATAAGTTTACTCTTAGAAAGGTAAAGTCCCAGTAATCATAAGACAGGCATATGTGGTATCATTTGAAAGCTTAGAATCTGAAATTTGCAGTTTTGCATTACATTTATTCATTTGGCAGATGCTTTTATCCAAAGCGACTTACAAATGAGGAATACATTATAAGCAAATTATCTTAAGGAGACAGTGGTACGAAAAATGCTGTATTACAAAGTTTCAGTAATTCAAGACAGATTAAAGTGCAACAAGAATTGTTTTTTTTTTTTTTTTTTTGCTTATGGAAAATATGTTTTTAGCCATTTCTGGAAGACAGAAAGTGAGTCAGCTCCACTCAGAGGATGAGATATTTGCATTTATGTTACATGAAATAAACAAAAGAAGGCCTGAAATCATTTGTGTCGCAAATTAGTGCCCCTAACAGGTAATAGGGTAGAAATGTTAATATGAATATAAACTCTTTCACACACCCCTAAATGGACAAGTCATATATTAAATGAAAGCTCTCGTTATCAGGAATTTGACTATACAGTTTGTTGCCCTAATACCACAATTTGAAAGATTTTTTACTTGTCTGTGAGCATGCTTGTGTGAATAATCCAATGTTATATCTTAGATGTCCAGAACAAAATATGCCATCCAGCAGGAAAAGAATGCTAAACAAATCATCAGAAAAATATGTTTTCGACTATCGATGATAAAATGTTCAATGCAAAGGGGAGAATCTCAGCTTATTAATGACACCTATATTGAGCTTCTAGTCCACTCAGAGGACGAGATATTCAATGAAACAATGAGGGTGGTGCATGGACTGTAAAGAAGACTGAATGTCAATGGATGAGTACATCTGTGAGGGCTAAAATGCATTAGAGTGCCTCCTGCATTTCAGATCTGTATATTGTGATGGAAGGTGATAGAGAACATATTTTGAGTGCTTACTGCCATCTAGTGAAATGAAATAGAACTTTTCAAAGTGAGATAGAGTGAACAGAAGCAGAATTACAGAATTAAAAAAAAAAAAAAAAAATACTTTTTGTTAATCGTAAGATTATATACACATACAATATTATTTATTAATAATGGGTCTTTTTTATTATTATGGGGGGGGGGGGTGGAGTTCTGAACAATTTTTTATTTTTTTTTTTGCAATTAGTCTACTGTATGTGTTAATGGTGAGCTTTTAAATTTGAGTGTGAAAAATTGCGGGCGGGGGAGCAACGCATTTTGTAGTGTGCACTTGTGTTTTGGTCTGACTTTGTCCGTTCAATGCAGGTCAGTTGTATTCCAGATACTCTACAGTGCGCTAATCACTAAAACCTTAGTTCACTTAAACTTCAACGTCACTGCAAATACTAATTAGAACATCAGTGGCTCGGCCAAGAAGAAGTCTCACTTGACTGGCTGACCCGGACAACCAACTTGGGGCAACAGGAATGACCTGCGGCTACAAGTCCCAAAAGCTATTAAAATTCGCTACACAGAACAAGCTGTGGAAATGTACACGTTGCACTGACTGGGTCATGTAAGTTTTCTACAAGAAAGCTGGTTTGATTGCAAATATATTTAAAAAAGAATTCAAATGTTCTCAAAGTTCTCTCAATACCCAAAGCTGATGTTTCATTCTCTTTATTCTTTAATAGAGGTTATTATATCTACATGATGCCCTACTTTTGTACCTCAAACACAATAGTCTGGTTAGACTCCCAGAAACATCATCCTCAGCACTGAAATGGACTTCCTGCAATCAATGGAGTTACAGCTGGGAAAACCACTCATGGTAATGCCATCCACTAATAGTAATGGAGGAAACCAAACACTCTAAAGTCAGTGGGTGAGATGCCATGTTCATGTCAAAGTTATATTTCTCTAATGGTCAGGCCTCGCCCAGTCTAAACAAGTAATGTGGATATTTGAGAATATGGATGAAGAATGCCTAATCACAGTACATTTCCTGAAACATGATAGTCTGGTTTAAAAAAAAAAAAAAATTAAGCATTTGTGGCATTAGGCTGATTTTTATTTATTTTTTTCCTCCCCTTTTTCTCCCCAATTTGGAATTCCCAATGCACTCTAAGTCCACGTGGTGGCATAGTGACTCACCTCAATCCGGGTGGCGGAGGATGAATCTCAGTTGCCTCCACGTCTGAGACCGTCAATCCTTGCATCTTATCACGTGGCTTGTTGAACGCGTTACCGTGAAGATGTAGCGCGTGTGGAGACCCAAGCTATTCTCCGCGGCATGCACACACAACTCACCACATGCCCCACCGAGAGCAAGAACCACACATTATAGGGACCACGAGGAGGTTACCCCATGTGACTCTACCCTCCCAAGCAACCAGGCCAATTTGGTTGCTTAGGAGACCTGGCTGAAGTCACTCAGCATGTCCTGGATTCGACCTCGCGACTCCAGGGTGGTAGTCAGCATCAATTCTCGCTGAGCTACCCAGGCCCCCCGGCATTATGTTGATTAACACAAAAAATAATTTTGGAAAAGGTTTCAATGAGGCACTTACAAAGTGAATGGCGCCAATCAGTGAACGTTAAAATACTCACTGTTTCAAAAGTATAGCCACAAGACGTAAACAATATGTGTGTTAACATGATTTTAGTGTGATAAAAATCACTTACTAACCTTTTTCTATGTTAAGTTATAATCAATTTTACAACTTTGTTGCCATAATGACTGAATGCCATAAACTTTGAAACCTAAAACATCCATAAGAAATGTTGATTTAAACAATTGTACAGCTCAAATAATACACGTTTCAACAGAATAATTAATGTAAGTAGTTTTATATAATTATAAGCTTCACATTTCTGCCTTTAAACCCTCCAAAAATTGGCCCCATTCACGTCCATTGTAAGTGCCTCGCTGTAACCTTGATTTTTGAATTTATTTATTTTTTGAAAGAAAGGGACAATTCTATGTATTTATTTACTTATAGGTAATCAACATTATGCTAAAAATGCTGTCGACTGAGCTTAACTTGTCTTTTACTTTTATAATACTTATTTATCCTTTTGGTGTATGACTCTATAAATCACCATCCACGTTCCATGTACGTATGCTAAAACAGAAGCTCGTACATTTATTCTGCCTGACATTCCATTTTGTGTTTCACAGAAGAAGGAAAATCATGAGGGTGATTTTTGGGTGAACTATTCCTATAGTAAAGAAAACAGAACCAATTGATTTATTTTTTATTTTATTTTATTTTTCTTGTGCTGTGTTGAAATTTTTAACCTAGTTTGGTGTTCCTGGTCAAAAATGACTGGCCTATTAAAGATTGCTTTGAGTGAAAAAAAGCATTGTTTGTGGATGATTTTGGCAATATTAAATACAATATGAAAACATTCTGTACTATTAAGCACACTAGTGTGCTTTATTGTTTAACCAGGAAGTTTGTTTTGAAATGCTTTTATTTTGTACAAAATGACACAATTCACACTTGTGGTGTTCCCGGTCAAAAATGACCGGCCTATAAAAATAGCTTATAAATCTCTCATTATGCTATATTAGCACCAAATATTGGATTAGATCTTTTTTGTCAACTTGTTTTCTTCAATTATTACAGGATTTGTATTTCTTTTTGGAGCTTATTGATCGTAGGCCTTATTGTCCTGAGCTTATGCACAAACGTTTTTGAGTGAAAAAAAGCATTATTTGTGGATAATTTTGGCAATATTAAATACAATATGAAAACATTCTGTACTATTAAGCACACTAGTGTGCTATATTGTTTAACCAAGAAGTTTGTTTTGAAATGCTTTTATTTTGTACAAAACGACAAAGTCACACCTTTACTTCTTTAGGAGAGTAAGGAAAGTGTACCTGTCTGCTCAGATCCTTGCAAACTTTTACCACTGCACCATTGAAAGCATCCTAACAAACTGTATCACAGTGTGGTATGGTAACTGCACTGTCTCGGATCAGAAGCCCTCCAGCAAGTGGTGAAAACTGCCCAACACATCACTGGATCCCAGCTTCCCTCCATCAGAGACATTCATCATAAACGCTGCTTACGAAGGTTGAGAAGTATCATCAGCGACACCTCTCACCTTATCCACCAACTTCCACAAATCGACACACACACACACACACACACACACACACACACACACACACACACACACACACACACACACACACACACACACACATATGTATATATTAGCTATTGCACTTCTGGTTAGATGCTTCTGTATTTCATTGGCTCTGTACTGTACTGTATACAATGACAATCTAATCTAATCTAATCTAATCTAATGAGAGATTTATAAGCAATTTTTAATAGGCTGGTCATTTTTGACCAGGAACACCAAATTAGGTTACAAATTTAATGTATTATTATGTATTGTTTAATAATACATTATAATACATCCCCACAATGGAAGTTGTGATACCATGTGTGAGCAAAGTCCGTAAATTTTAGTCCAATAGGATAACATTAACTAGCATTTTCAGGCAAAAGAACGACCGGAACTTAAACTTGATTTAAACCATTTCTCAATATGTGCTATTTCTTCAGCAATTTATCCTCAGTAAGTCTCTCTGTAATTCTACCTCTAACATTTTTTTTTTGAGAAGGTGTTCTTTTGCCTCAGGCACAACAGGTACCTCAAAGGCCCATGACCTACTTGCAGAATAGGGAAAGACACTTGCTGCCCTCTGTAGCTGCTGTGTTTCAGTACATGCTCTGAACAGACCACCCTCAGGAACAGCGTAAAAAGAAGCAAACACAGGAGTGAGAACATTATAAAAGCAAGGTTGGTGACACATAAAGAAGTCAGCATGGGTAAACAATAGGCAGACAGCGGAGCACACAATTTGGTCAAATGGTGAAGGACACAGACAGGACAAACACAGCAGAGACGTGCGATGCATTTCCTGTTGGTTAATCAAGCATGACAAGACTACCTAAAACACGAGCAGAGAGGAAGAGAGGTCAATTCAACATCCTTCCCAAAACAGTTTCAGAATTTTTAAAAAAAAATACTAATAAAAGAAATGTCTTTAAAGGCCAATTCACACTGCTCCAAAAAACAACAACTCCAATGTATGTTGGAGTTTGTTGATGTTGATTGCTGCTGCATTACAGACTGCTTCCAAAAGCCATTGTATATGCAAAGCATATGATCATGACAGCATGGTACATCTCTTTGTCTTTCGAAAACTTTCTTAGACCATTGCCATTACTGATTAAACAAGTTACTATTGTAAAGAAGAATCCTAAAAGCATTCATATAAAGGGTCTTATTATCCAAAACACAAACTGCAGTGAACAGGACTTTACTGTCAGTGGAAATCTTTCAACAATATTACCACAGCTGAACAGGTGTGCATTTGAAATCCACTTGGCATCCAAAGAAATAATGTCCCTCTCTCTGACTGTGATTAATTCTGCTATGTTGTCACACCTTACAATCGCTGCATAGAATGCTTCACTTCCATAGGTACAACATTACCATGGTAACATGTTCTAGCAGAATTGCCTTTTGTTTTGGCCACCAGATTTCCAGCAAAGTTAAAATGCCTCAACATAAAATTGTGTTGTCAAGCATTTCAGTTTTGGAAAATGAGAAAACTGTGCCACACTCCGAGCAAGTTGTCTCCCCAAGACAGGACTGAATATGGTTTTTCATCAAACATAATACATAATACATTATATTTTTACATGACCGAAAGCAAGCACCACGACAAAATGGCAAAATTATTTTGTCACTACTCATTTTGTCACTACTCAATTTTTTTCAATTTTTTTTTTTTTTTTTTTTACTCAATACAAACATACTGTATATTGTAAATCTATATTTTAACAGGATGGTTGAAAGAAATGTGTTTTCCAAATTGTAAAATATTACAAAATGTACTACAGGAAAAAAATAAATATATAATAATATATATATATATATATATATACAATATTAAAATACATTTGACATAAATGCATATGTATGCAGCTTAAATGCATTCTAAGTTGCATCTGTGAAATTAATTAATGCAATGTGTTAATGTACAGACAAGAATCTGTTCTTGCTGAAATGTATACATTGTGATTTTAAAGGAAAAGTTCACCCAAAACTGAAAATGTTATCATCATTTACTCATGCCATCCCAGATGTGTAAAGCTTAGTTCGGAATTGCATACTACCCATACTACTCCTGCCATATCTTTCTATGGCAGATATAGTAAAAGTAGTATGGTAGTATGCAATTCCGAACTCAGCATCTTACTTTATTTCTTCTGCTGAACACAAACGAAGGTTTGTATAAGAATATTTCAGCTCTATAGGTCCATACAAAAAGTGAATGGTAGCCAGAAATTTGAAGAGCCAAAAAGCATACAAATAATCCATATGACTCCAGAGGTTAAATCCATGTCTTCAGAAGCAATATGATAGGTGTTGATGAGAAACAGATCAATATTTAAGTCCTTTTTTTTTTTTTTTTTGCTATAAATATCCACATTCACATTCTTCTTTTGTTTTTGGTGATTCATATTCTTCGTGCATATTGCCACCTACTGGGCAGGGAGAATAATTTATAGTAAAAAAGGATTTAAACATTGATCTGTTTCTCATTCACACCTATCATATCACTTCTGAAGATATGGATTAAACCACTGCAGCAGAAGAAAGAAAGTCATACAATCTGGGATGGCATGAGGGTGAGTAAATGATGAGAGAATACATTTTTCTCTATCCCTTTAAATTATAAAAAAAAAAAAAAATAATAAAAAAATAAAAGTATAAATGGGCAATAAATGGCTGAAATATATTTTAAAAAATATATATATATATATATATATATATATATATATATATATATATATATATATATATATATATACACACACAATATATTACATTCTTCAAAAATTATTAAATATAAATAAAATTACAACAACTAATATCTTAGGTGTAGGTGTTTATATAGAATCTAATATATTGTAAAATAAAAGGTTTCACTTGCAGTGAAAAAAGAAAAAAGTTGCCAGAAATGTAACATAGAGTGACAATGTTTTAAGCATTATGACATGGCATTTTGGTGAGTGTATAGATGAAGTTACTGTTTAAACTGTAACATATGTGCTCTCCCTATCATCCAGTAGGGACGCTAGTCATGTTGGACTTTAATTTTGAAGTCCAACATGACTAGCGCCCCTACTTGCCATCAGGGAGAACTCATAATGCTTGTTACATTTCCAGGTTCTTTTGGTGCTGCTTTCAATTTAAGCTGAAAATGCCAAAAAAAAGTGCTGTTTACAGGGTTGAAACACCCTGTTTCCAAAAGATTATTGGAGATTTGGACGTCTTTACATTTCCATCAGGATCGGTGGATCAGGACAAACTCTGGATTTTACATAAATTCTAATATTCCAATGGATCGCTGTTATCACGTTTGCTCTATTAATACCCAATTAACCCGCCACTGGTTTTGGTAGATTTGAACTTTTCTTGGAGCAATCACACAAACTCTGTTAACAAAAAGCTATTTTAATTTCCAAGTGTACTGCTGTGACAGATATGAGGCCAAATGTGATCTAATTATGATCTTATATGAACAAGACCACCGTGTAAGATATGGAACGAACTGAATTCCTCCACTATAAACCACAGATATTTTCAGTTATAATAACGTTTATTAAGCCTTATTATATAATATAGTGCAGCGCTGCTCATGAAGAAGCCGGAAGTGATGTTTCATGCGGTGTGACGTCACAGTAATTTCATTTACATTTGTCATGCTTTTTACTTATTAAAATCAATCATATTTTTTTCTTACAATATTTAACCATAAAATTGGATCCATTGTTTCTCAGTTAATCAATTAACAGAATTTTCTGTAGCTTTTCACATTCTTTTTTCTGTTAAAATGACTAACAAAATCAACACAGTCTATGATTCAGAAGTCTCCAGAGTGATTCTCTTCACTGCATCTCCAGTGTGGACCGCTAGTCATTAAACTTTGCCTGCAGCTCTCAATATGCCCTGACATCATGTAGATGATTTCACGAGAGCTGCTCATCATTAGCCCCTGACGAACCCCCCCAGACCCCAGCCAATCACATGTGCATTCAAGCATCTCGACCAGACCAGACTCAGCAAATGCTGAGGAGAGGAAAGAAGAAATGACCTGCTCTTCTTGTGAGAATTTGTTTCTCAAGCGCAGGTCGAGAGGGCTAATGCTAAGTGACAGCTCGGTCAATTGTTGTATTCATATAGGCAAACAGTACTTGGGGAAAATCACTTACAACTTAGCATCTTTCAGTGCTGGAGATGCAGTGATTAAGTTGAAAGAGTTCATCAATCAACAGGATATCAAGAATTTGACGTGCATACAGGCGATTTCGTCGAATCAGGCTATATTAGTGCCAAACACTACTGAACTACTACAGGTACCAAAATTGTAATAACACTAATCATCAACGGACCTGATGAAATTAGCTACAGACACTACGACTACAGACACTAACACATTAAATAATATGGACAAGCCCCACAAAAATGAGTTGGTTTTGGATACAAGACAAATCCCTATAATATCCTTGAAGTCAACGTGAAATACAAATTGGCCCAATTTATTTTAATACACATTTCTGGTCTTTTTGTGCACATTAGTCTGTCTTTGTAATCTTCCATCAAAATGTAATAACTTGCTCTGCCTCTGAAACAACTTTCATTTTCAGCTGATGTCACCAATCATTCTTACTTTTTCAGCCGGTATGGTACGCCCACTTTACCTGATCCAATCAAGTCCTGATGGAATCAGGTTCTCCAAGTGGAATATGCTGTTTCATTTGTAAATATGCAGCCTGATCTCACGGAAGTTACATAACAGTGGCGTCATTTCTGCAAAATGATATTACGTGTTTCTTTACACGTATCGTGGCAGTTCCAAGAAAATGTCCACTGTGAGGCAAACACAGTTTAGTCCCAAACAGATGAGGTTTTAAGGTTAATGCTTTTTCGAGTTTTAAAATCAACAAAACCTACCTCCCTACCCTAAATCTTAAACCTGAACCTTACAGTGTCATAACAGCAAATGTAAGATTTATATTTATTGTTTTTTTTGACAGGGACAATACAGAATAACATTGCTGAACAAGTTTTGAGCAGCAGATGCTCTATATACATGCTTCTAGCTAATAGCTAATTTGCAGCATCTGTCCCTGGTTAGGCTTTTTCTAAAAACGTAAGAAATCTAACAAACAGCAAACAATCATAAAACATGAATTACAATGATACAATATATAGTAGACAATATAAATACATAGCAAAATATCCAATTGTATAAACACAAAATAAAATCATCAGTGTTCACAAAATTGGCTCTGTTTAAGCCAGTTTCTTTTGAACAGTTTTACTGAATATTTTCAATTCTGTTTGTCTTTTAATTTTTATTGGTAAATTATTCCATAACTGTACACCTTTTACTGAGAATGATGACTGTCCAAAGGCTGTTTTACATGTTGGTACGCTACAATTATGACTTGGTGCACCCCTCGTAATAATTCCCCTTTCCTCTTGTTTTGTTATTAATTAAGAAATAATTTCCGGAGCCAAATTATTTACGCATTTAAAAATGTATTTCAAAAATGAAAAACTTATAAAATTCTCAAAACTAAGTAGACTATATATATATATATATATATATATATATATATATATATATATATATATAATTATACAATGATGCCATTTCATTGACTTCTGATCCATTATTTTTAAAACTTTATATAAAAACACTATTGGTTTGATAACTGATTGAGAAGCCTGACTCCAAACGGTCACACAATACGATAAATGTGAAAAAAAATCATTGCATGCAAATATAACTTGGCTGCTTTAATAGGTATATAAGGTGTTATCATGTGAAAACCGTTCAGAATTGTTCTAATGGTTTTACACAATAACCAAAATAACAACTAAATATTTTTAATCATAAACTTTCTCTATTTCCTTTTGATCAGTTGTAATTATAAGATCATCTATTGTTTTCTTTCTAATTGAGAAACACACTGAAACTGTAATTCAGTGTCAAACAATTATTTTGCATCCACTGAGACATTGAGTCATTGAGATCAAATGAGTCATTTCATATGTTAATATGTTGCCTGCCTTAATTGGAGTCTTTGCTGATACATATAAGGTCTTCTTGTCAAAGAATCATCTGCATACATTTGACATTCAGGGTTCTTACAACATTCTGGTAAATCGTTAATATATAATGCAAAAAGAAGAAGTCACGCTATTGATCCTTGAGGAATACCCAGTTTAATGCCTGCTCAGAGAAATTAAACCTTTTTAATTTACGTATTAATATGTCATGATTTATAGTATCAAACGCGTTGTTTTAGATCCAAAAACACTGCACCTACTGCATTACCTTTATCCAAGGCCTCTTTTATAAATTATGTAAGATAGCAATTTGCCATTTCTGTTGAGTACATAGATCTAAATCCAAACTGTTTGGGGTAAAGAAGCTGATTTGTTTCCATATAAATAAATAGTTGTTCAGCTACAAATTTATCCATAATTTTCGAAACTACTGGAAGTACTGAAATTGGTCTATAATTCTTAACTTTATTAGCTGCACCCACTTTAAAAATTGGGGATAAAACAGCTGTATTCCAATTATGAGGGAATTTTCCCTCTCTAATAGATACATTTATCAAATGTTCTATAGGCTTTATCAGACTGGTACTATGTTTGATCAACCTCGGAAATAGAAAAGGAGGAATGTGTGTGTGTGTGTATATATATATATATATATATATATATAATTTTAAATACTTTTGGTAATTGTACTAATTAGCAAGCTCTTCTACTGAATGAATAAAATAATTTACAATTTTACTACTCTCCATACATATCCTTACATTTATATTCAACTCCTGTATAGGTTTTCTCTGTTTGCACCCACGTTTGATTAAATTATTAAGGTGCTTCCAGAGAGATGAACTTCTTCCCTCTGCTTTCGCTATCAAACGCATGAAGTAGTTAGTCTATGCCTTTCGCAATTGACTAACTACCTTATTTCTCAACAATTTAAAACTACAAATATCCACTTGAATTTTTGTAAGCAATATCCTTTTTTTCCATTAACTGTAAAATATCAGCATTTAACACTCTGGGGTCGACGGGCGCGCCGGCATACAGATAAGTGTAAGACATCATTAGAAACTATAAAGGGTCTACTTTTATTTGAGTACACTCACAATAACAACAAAACATTGTGCTTTTATAAAATAAAGTAAATAAACAGGGTGCGATTTCAGCCGTCTCTGTCTCCGCGAGCATCTTTCTGAAACACGTCACAAAAATGAAGTGAAACTCCGCGAATACTTATCACACAAACATGAAACATGTCTAAAGAAAGCTTAAAATTTCTACTTTTAAATAAAACAATTCAAATTTAAAACAAATATTCTCCTGCAATGTAATCTGTATGAAACAAAGAGATGTACAGTTTCTATGGACTCAACTAATTATCCCTAATGTGATCACACCCACCAGCAGAGCACACTATTCATACGGTAATTTACTGAGACGATCAATGCAAATAGTAAACGCCCCCAACAATGCCTTAAAAAAACATCAAGTTCATCGATGAATGTTTACATTTTGAAGAGTGACTTGATCCAGCCGAGGATACAATTTCGGATGAGTAAGTCATTTAGTTTTACTTACATTAGTTTATATGCTATTTTATATAAACATGGACATATTTTACTAGCTGGATTATTTCCAGACTTGCCAGCCAGTATTCAGAGTATTGACTTTTGAAATATGTCCTAATAGGCAAGTTTTAGTTACATTTAAATGTTGTTTCGGCTAAAGCAGGTATTTAAATTGTATGCTGTATGATATAAATATGATATGTTATATGAATGTTTAGATTATATTTTAACTAGTGTTTATGTTGCCTCATTATCATCAACGAAGCTTGTGCTTGCAAATATCTGTTCGGGTGTAAATGTTTAAAACGTGCTGTAAATATGCCCATATTAGAAAATCAGCATATTAGAATGATTTCTGAAGGATCATGTGACACTGAAGACTGCAGTAATGATGTTGAAAACTCAGCTTTGATCACAGGAATAAACTGCATTTGACAATATATTCAAACAGAAAACAGTTATTTTAAATTGTGAAAATATTTCACAATATCACTGTTTTTGCTGAATTTTGGATCAAATAAATGCAGCTTTGGTGAGCAGAAGAGACTTCTTTTAAAAACATTAAAAAATCTTACAGATATAAAACTTTTATATGGTAGTGTAGGTCTAAATTTTTAAGTAAAGTCTTAAAATGTATAGTCAAATTACTTCTTTTAATTTAAACTTGATTTTGTGAATAAGCTACAAACAATACATTCAATCATTAAGTCTCCTTACATTCATTCTCTCTCAGGGGAGGGGTCTTTGTCTCCTCAGGTATGAATCACATCAATATTCATGATCATCCACGCCTCCTCGCATATGGCCTTTCTAACACTAAAAGTGTCTTACAAAAGTTAAATGACTATATTGTTTTGTATGAATGAGTGATCCGGATGGTTTCACATCATTTCTGTAGCAAAAACTCTAGAATACAAGATCCAGTTCTCAAAAGTCTTGTGAACAAATGTTTAGTGTGTGTTATATGGCCTTATTTCAGTGACTTAAACACGCATAAACTATATTTTCTCAAAAATACAAACATGTACATACATGTTGTTCACATATTATTGTAGCCCAGTTTGTGCTGAATACAGTGTTATCAGACTTTAGCCATTAATATGTTTTTAAGCAACTGAAAAAAGCACAAATGTCAAGGCTTGTCAAAACTTCTCCAGGGCCCAAAACACCCTCAGACCCCAGAGGGTTAACCATGGTAAGGATGTATGATGCCAAGAATTCCTCAATGATTGTGTATAATTTTTTATAACTTTTTCAGGTGTTGTCATCATATTCTCGCAACAACTATCTACATTCATGATTTGTAATGCATTACTCCAATTAATATGTTTTATATCACTTTCAACCTTAGTTACTTTACCCTTTGGAATACCTGTCATTTCTAGTTTACTATTCTGGTGAGAAGGACGCTGTAGATGCTTTTTTGTTAATTTCTGGATAACCAAGATCATATTATGATCAGACAAACCTGTTAATAAATTATATACTTTCATGACTCTCTCAGGTTTATTAGTAAAAATTACATTAATAAGAGTTTCAGTGGTTCTAGTATTTCTTATTGGACATTTTATTAGCTGACTAAATTTATATTTTGTTGTAATTAATTTTTGCTTACTACGTTTGTCTAACCAATTTATATTAAAATCACAGAGTAAAATAGTTTCACTACATTGATTCAAAGTTTTCAACAATTCATCTAAAACATGATAGAATATGGAATCATGTGAAAGTGGGTTATACATACACACAAGATTAAAATTCATTTTAGGGGATAATACAACATTTAACGGCAGACATTCTAAACCAGTATCATCCAGTTTAATTTCAGAGCATTTTAAGTTATCTCTTATATAGATCAAAACTCCCCCACCACTCCTTGATACCCTGTCCTTTCTATAGCACACATAACCTGGAACACCAAGCACTTTTGTTGGCATATTTGTATTTAACCAAGTTTCACTCAGTGCTAAAAAGTCCATATTTGAGTCTGCAAGCAGATGTTGAACTTGATCTCCCTTTGATAAGATACTCAGAATATTCAAATGTCCCCCAAAAATTCCTTTTGGTTTGACTCTTGAATCCCAAACGACCTTAGCATGGCTTACAGTTTGAAATATCTTTAACTCACTCTGTTTCTGTTGAATGTGACTAATGGGTCTGCAGCTCTCCAGATGAGAAATAGGATCACCGCGAAGCCCTGATGTCAGACAAGGACATAATCTGCGAGAACTCCAAGTGAAATCCAGCCCTTGATCCTTCCTCCTCGGTAGAACCAGACCCAAGCCCGAAGCACCCTTAGTGTCCATATCCAACTGCATATTCCAACATGGAGATCGGCCAACCAAAACCCTTGACACCTCACCAGGTTGATTATCCATCAATGGACCTGGATTCAACTGTATATATCCACTTAATAGAAGAAAAAAAAATTTTTAAATACAAGGAGCATGCCATTTGCTCCCTTTGGCAAGTTGTTTCTTAGCTTTCTTATGCCATGATGTTTGTTTTGATAGAAAGTAGAGTGAATAACAGAATATCCTGGACTGAAAAAGTTCAGTTTTGGTTTATCAACCAGATGTGTGAAATAATCCAGAAGGTTATATGTTTTATCTCCAGCAACACTAACTCCATGAGCACATGGTCTCACCAAGAACCACAGGTAGGTCAGCCACATGCAATAAGATTATTTAGATCTTTCCTTGTAATGTAAATGTCTGTATTAATAGAAGTTTTCCTTCCCAATAAAATATAACTGTTGAAAAACGCTGGTTATATTAAAAACGTCAAAATAAGTATAACAAGAAAGCAGGAGTGGAGCCTAACAAACCACACCTGCCTCTGTTGGCCATCTTGAATCAAGTACCGAGTAAGATGAAAAATGCAATTGTTAAAGCAACTGCACATCATTTTGTGGTGCTTTTATGACACCTTTGGCTCAGGTGTCGATTCATGTGCTCTTACCACGACTCGTACCCCGGTCCTTTACATAACAAATGCAACGCTCAATCTTTTGAGATAAAGCACAATTTGATCGCACTTGAACAAGCTTGTAAATGTAGTTGGTTATACAATGCAAATGTTAAAATGTCATGCGCTATAGAAAGTGTTTTGATGTCATAAGTTACCATCGTGTGAGGAACATGGCAAATTTGTATGAATTCGTGATTCGTTATTTGTATGAAAGACCATAAAAGTCATTGTTGTTGTAGCGCCTCTAGTGTACATTTCACCAGGAAACTGCTGCGATTCATACAACGAGCCACCATAACGTAATTTTGTACAAATGTAGGTATAGTAACGTGTTCTATGAGACCAGGTAGTTTTGTCAACATTTAGGAGTACTAAAAGCTAACAGACATACTGTAGAGTAAAAGCCACAAAACCAATTTTGATTTAATTGGGCCTTAAGCCAACATATTTTCTTCCATTCATTTAGTATTTCAGTTCATTAACTGCCTCTTATCCAAGAGCTTTCCTCTAAGGTTGGTTGGAACATCACAATATGTTCTAAAAAATTACAACTGAATTCAAGCGATGTGCAGTGTTGACCCTTGAGGGTCCTTTTGGACAAGCCATAATGTTCTCCAGAACTCTGCCATACTGCCAAAACAAGGTGCCCATTCCGATTACACATCTCATTTGTACAACCCACATCCAAGACCACCTAAAGCCACTCTTCTCTGCTGGAACCACCATCTTCCTCTCACATCCAGGTTTTCCACTTGGCTTCTTCGCCATTGGACATTTATGTCTGACAAGAGGACCATTCACTCAGTGCCAGCAAAAAAGCCTCCCAGGCCATGCTTGAGACTGTTTAGTGGCACCATCCAACCGAGCCAATAGTGGGGAACAAACAACAATGTCAATTTGTTCAGACAAGGTGTTGCTACAGATTAGGTTGTGGAATGTGGACTGAGTAATAGTTTGTGGATGTGGATGGAAGATGGGTAGGAAGGACAAACAGCACCGGTTGAGAAAAGAGGTGAAGTAGAGCGTTATTTAGCATATAACCTCAAACTGCCATACCTATTATTCCAGTTCACTGAAATCATAACGGTAGGCTTCTCTGATTCTTACTCCAAGAGGAAATGTAAGTTTTAAGAACAGTTCTTTTATAGATCATGCAAAACCGCCTAGACCGTTGTTCAAAATGTCTAGAAGGCTATTTTGAGCACGGATCAGGGCACGTTGAACACACACTACCTAAAAGTAAGCTGATTTTCCTTTTAAAAGGATATTTGTTCAGGCACTGTAATATCTTAGACAGAGGAATACTACAGTATGGCTCTGTTCCAAAATTTAGTGAGCTGACTATGTAGGCAGCATTTTGAGACATCATAGGCACAGTAACGACACAGAGACTATTCCAGAAGTTTGGCAGAATGATTATGGCATCTTCTAAGATACCTTCTTTTGGCCAACTTCTAAGGTAGCATTTAATGTATTAATTTGTGGTAAAGGCAATTCCCAAAATGCATAAATATGCAAACTGATTGTAAATACAATCCATTTAATACAAAAAAGTATTGGTAACAAACTGTTAAATCAAGGTACAATTACTATTTTACCCAAAATCTGTGTGCTATGTATGCATATTAGAACATTTTGCTGTTATCTTAGTAACATGCTAATGGCAAATGCTATTGAAATCAATTGTGAGTTAGGTGTCTTGTGCGCTTTTCGTGAGGTGCACTTTTTGTATGACGCACATGAGTTGTTGCTTATGTAAGTATTCCAAATCAGCCACTCAAAGTCAGTTAGGATACTGCCTCGGGCAAAATCCACACTAATCACAGTTTTCCAAAGTAGGGACTATAGGTTAAAGAACAGCGTTTTAAAAAAGATTTTGGTGGAGGAAAATGGCATTCTAGTGTGGATGAAAGGCATAAACGTAGCAAAATTAATGTGTTTTTGTTTTCAAATGAAAACATATTATAGTGTGCGTGGCCTTACAAGACAGCTGCCTATGTAGGCAATGGAAAACAAGATGGCTCATTAAGTTTTTGAACCTATGCATGAGAAAATCTTCTTGCAGTCCTTTGAAACTACTTTGGCACCTTGTATTACTTTAAAGGGGTCATGTCATGAGGAATCAAATTTTTCTTGATATTTTTACATATAACAGGCCACTGTACTATAAAAAACATTCTGTAAGCTTCAGAACTCAAAACTTCCTCAATGCCAAAAACATTTATTGAAACCAAGCTACAAAAACACCTCATTCTCTACTTCCACGACTTCCCGTTCATCACTAGGAGGCTTCTTATTTCATGACTGCCTCAACAGCAACGGCATTAACAACTACTTTTACATCATTACACACTTGGCCCTGCCCACTGGCACTCAGTCAACAAACAAAGAGAGAGAGTATGACAGATGGACCTAGTGGCCTAATATTGTCATCTCATCTGATGATGACCGTTTGATATTTATTGTTTACTGTATGGTGCAGCTGGGCTGGAGTAAACAATTCGATACATTCAACATGTTTCACCGAGTTTGTTGCTATTGTTATTCTGTGTTGGATGTGCGCTATGTCCAAACCCCGAAATGTAGTTTTTGTTGTTGTGGAGCTGGTTCATTCTCTCTTCTGAATGAGTTTCAAACATATATGGCTGTATTCAAGGGGTTGTAAAATGTTGGCCAATCATAACAGTGGGCCTTACATTGAGGTCTTAAAGGGGAAGAGAGCCAAAAACCGACTGTTTCAGTTAGAGGGCCAGAGACAGGGTTTAAAATAATCATATATAACTACAGTCTGACTCTTTTTGTTTTCTCAGAGAAAAAAAATACATGACATGACCCCTTTAAGAGTAACAAACAAACAAGAGTCTTTTTCTTTTTCACTCATTTTTTTTTCTTGTTTCCCACACTGTCTTTTTAAATCTAAAAACTCATATTTTTGCACCAGCTGTCACTCAGATGTCTAAGACAAGATATCATATCTGCAGTCAATAGTGCTGTACTGCAGTATTCTCATTATTAAACCAGCTAGGAGTCTATTTCATATGTATCATACAAATTAATAACTTAGAATTACCCAATAATAAGTTTAAAATTAACATGGAATCAAAATTGACCATACTTACTTTTGTATTACACGTTTCTGATGTACATGTGAACGATTCATGCACATTATTCTATAGAAAAAATATGTTTGTCTTTGTAATATTTCATCAAAATGTAATAATTTGCTCCGCCTCAGAATCAACTTCCCTTTTCGGCTTTTTCTCTTATTGAATCATGTTTTACTCAGAAATTCATCACATTCCGGAAGTGAAATGGGTTTTGAATGCAATTTAATTTGAACTAAACCACAGTTGTAACTTTTTGCTACAGCCAACCTTTTTTCATGTACTAGACTCCAATATCAGTAAATCGGGTTTTAATGTATGACATACTGAGCCTGTATCAACAATATCTTAAATAGTTATTTTATGATTAATCTATAAAAAATAAAAATAAAAAAATAAAATAAAATAATAGAAAGTAATGTCAGTATTTCTAAAACAATGGACCCAAAAGTACTTCAAATAATAATAATAATAATAATACTAATAAATCCTATAATACAAAGGAAATATGTTAGATTTCTTTAAGTATTCAGAATGTAAATCAAATAATCCACTTTAAGCCCAGTTAAACATTATTCTTTGAATGGTGTCTGCTGAAAACTTCCCCCATATTTCATGTGGGGCTGTCCTGCTAAAATAGTACTCACTCCTGTCTTTGTTGCTAGCCTAAAATGTTTGATTTGGCTTGCATATAAATTGCCACAAATGCCTTTCAAACCATAAGTGCACTATTCACTTGAGCAAACTGTTCACTTCATTCCATTTTCCTTGAAACATGACATCTGCTATTTTATTGACTGTAGACACAATCATAATTGCAAGAAGAAGAGCGCCCTGCCCACCAAAAAGGTAACAGACTTGAGTATAAGATGCAGAGCATTTCTTGTCCTTTATCAATTACTGTGTTTCAGAGATAGAAGAGGAAATTGGGTAATTTCGAAGTTTAATTTAAGAAAGAGATGTGTTTAAAAGTCTTTAAGATTAGTCTCGCCATGCCAGTCCATATCATTTTATAACGACCATCAAAGCCCCAATAACATCATCAAAGTCTTGATAGAATTTGACAGACAATATTCACTCTACAACGTCATCCGTTGAGCCCCATTAGTTTAATTTATAAACACCAACGCTGAGGATTTAACTAATTCACTCATGAAGTCATTCAAAATATGGGATATATGGCATAATCTGCATTTTATGCAATTTTCTTGGAATAAATGGAAACAATTGCTGTATACATTATCAAACTAGCTGGGAATCTATTTCATCATACAAAATAGTAGCAATTTATAAACATCAAACCGTAACTTAGAATTAACTCAAACCTATACTTAGCTTAAAGTTACTGTGACATCAAAATTGACCCTATTAACTTTTATTAAAGTTCATGGTCTTCATGTTATTGCCTTTGTAAGTATTTGTCTTTGTAATTGTAACTTTTCAATCATAACTTTGTATCGCAACTTTTAATCAAATATCACAATTTTGGAATCACACCTTTGGAATCACAGCTTTATAATTGCAATTCCAACTTTATTCCAAAGAAAAAAGTGTTTGTCTTTGTTATTGTAACTTTTTAATCATAACTTTGTATCACAGCTTATGAATCAGAATCACAATTTTTGGAATCGCACCGTTGAAATCAGAATCACAATTTTGAAATAGCACCTTTTGAATTGCAATCACACTTTTGGAACTGCAACTTTAGAATTAAAATCACAACTTTATACCAAAGAAAAACGTGTTTGTTTTTGTAACTGTTACTTTGTATCGCAACTTTGGAATCAGAATCACAATTTTTGAATCGCACCTTTGGAATCACAACTTTGGAATCAGAATCACAATTTTGGAATCACAACTCTGGAATCAGAATCACAATTTTGCAATAGCACCTTTGAAATCAGAATCACAATTTTAGAATAGCACTTTGGAATCATAATAACACCTTTGGTATCACAATTTTGGAATTGCAACTTTGGAATCACAATCACAATTTTGGAGTCTCCCCTTTGGAATCAGAATCACAATTTTGGAATCACACCTTTTGAAATCAGAATCCAGTGTTTCCTCAATAATATTTTTTCAGCAGCAGTGCTGTTGTGCGTGTACACAAACCCGCAACGCCGGACCCGTATTAACGCACGTCTGTGAAGGAATAGCTTAAAACAGTGGGTGTCAAACTCATTTCAGCCTTGGCCACATCAGGATTTATTTGTGCCCTCAAAGGGCCCGTTGAAAATGTGACACCAAAACCTGTTTTGGTATCACCCATGCAATTACCAATAATATTACATGTTATGTGCATTGAAATGCACATTTGACAGTACAGCATTGATTTTGAGGTTGGGATGCAGATGAAAATTATGATATTAACAAAACAAAACAAAAAAATGTTTAGGTCAAAACTGAAATATTCTGACAGTGTGACTAAGTTGGGTCTCTTCTACAGATTCCTTTCACCAGGCTGATTAAACTACAGTCTTGGAATTTCTGAAGGTAAACAAAACAACTTACATTTTCCTACAATCAGAGAGCATTACTAGAGAAGTGTTACAAAATGGAAAACTGATAGCTTGGTCCATAATAATTATGAAAATGTATCATAGTGCTTCCATAGTATCCATATTTTTAACAGTTATATTTATAATAGTTCATGGTAACCATAGGTAAAACCACACATGGCTCCTCACTAGTAACTATGGTTTCTATATAAAGAATTATGGAATTTTTAAATTAAAAACTGTAGTCTAAATACATTTAGAAACGTTTTCTGTCACAACTACCATAGTTAATACAGTTAGTGTGTTACTACAGTAAATCCATGGTACATTTTTGTGTTGTGATTTGAGAATTGCAAAGCCTTCTAATTTATGTTTTCTTTGTCAGTGCTGTTTAGAATGTTGGGGCTGTTTGTTTTAAACTAGTTTCATCACCGAACCATAAGAGTTTTGCAACAGACAATTCTGTACCGGATTCAAATGGGTTTCGTGCATCTCACTGGTTCACAAACGCATTTAAAATAGTCTGTTCGGTTGAGTCTGTGAATTACCGCACCTGCTATGCGCTCGCGCTGCTCTGTCCATTGAGCTGTGTTGATAAATGATCCGTGTAACGCTGTCATTCTGCTTTTGAAGCGAGCAAAATGCACTCCAAAACATACAGATGACAGGGGAAGGCTCATTAATATTCACGAGGAAAGCACTAACTGATTGGTTAGTGAAACGTTGCGATCCTCTGCCATCCTATGTTTCAGAAACGAGTTTGACACGTGTGTTACGTGGTGACGTCACTGTGAGTATGCGCGTGTATTTGTGTGTGTGTCTGGTGGAATCTCTTTAGCTGTGTAGAAAGCACATAGCTGACTAGGGCTGACAAGTGTTATGTTGAGTCAAGAATATGAAATGAACAATGTGCGCTGCACTGCTGCAAAATGTATATAGGGGAAACACTGAAATCACAATTTTGGAATAGCACTTTGGAATCATAATCACAATTTTGGAATTATACATTTGGAATCTTTAGAATCACAATTTTGGATTAGCAATGAGATTGGCTTTAACTGAACCTATTTAACTTTTATTTATCAAGGGTAATGGATTGAATGCAAACTGGACTAAAATGTGTTGATTCATTTAAATATTTAGCAGGTATATGTCACTGTTATATATCAGAATGAGCTTTATTGCCAAGTATTCTTACACATACAAGGAATTTGTCTTGGTGACAGGAGCTTCCAGTGTACATCAATACAAAAACAGCAGCAAGACATAGATAATAATAAAAAATAAAACTTATTATACACATACGTACAGACACACACATACATACACACACACATACACATGGGTAGTGCAATGGGAGTGCAATGAGTGCAATGAGAATATGAGAGCACAAATTCAATACTTTTTCACTGGTAAGGCTAAACAAATAATTAAATCTTTATGAGGTGAGCGATGCTGTCCGTGAACTGTTTCTGAATTAAACAGAATGCCTTCATTCTAAAAACCTTGGCTTGCTCCTTACAAATTTCATGAGAAATTGAGATGTGTGAACTTATTCTATGCCTTTCATAACTGTTTTTGTGGTGGGGTAATACATTTGTTTATAATTGTCTCCTCGGTTTTTACTGGGCTAAATCCATTACCGTCTGATCTGAATGTTGGTCATAATTAGAACCCTCTTAAAGTTTCAGCCAACCCTTAATTCCCTTCTGCCAAAACGGATCATCCCGCACCCTAATTAAATTTCAGCTCTTCCGTCAGAGTTTCAGGTTTTTATTTGCTATAAAAAAAAAAAAAGCTAATGCTGTATGCCAAGTTTCTGGTAAAGTGGAACACTGGTCACAACTGTTTTTTTTTTCTTTCATAAAATACCTTTAATTGAAATTGTGATGCATTCAGGATCTTGAAGCCAACATTAAATGGAATGGAATGGAGCCAAACTTGAATGCTACAGTATATGTGCAAAATAAGACAGGGAATCTGTTTTAAAATATTAAATAGGGCCAATTTTGAATACTTCCCTTAAAGAAATATTGAGTTCTGACAAACTAGCCACAAATTTACGACTCATTATTTTCATGCACAAATGAGCTTGTGATTCACCGCAAATGTTTGCCAGAAGTTTGTGGTGGTGAACCTGCAGCAAACCTTTAGCAACAATGGACAATTTACTGCAAAGGTCATATGCATGTGAAAATAATTAGTGGCGAATTTGCGGCAAGTTTGCAACAAAGTTGCCATGAACTCTCGATTTTTGCAAGGGTTGTTGACTTTGTGTTATTTTCAACCTAATGTTGACATACTATATCTGTGGCCTGCAGTCGATTTCCACCGACAATTAATTGGACTCATCTCTCAGACTGTAAAAATGAACAGGAAATGCATTACCAATAAATACACTTAAAAGCAGAAATGTAAAGCTCAATTTTTGTTAAATCTCTTACATTCTTTATCATATATAAATATATATATATATAGTATGTTATTGTATCAACTTTCCATTGTGAAATTTGATGTGCATTTATAAGTGATTCTTGCAATTTCTCATACTATTTTTGATATATATCAAAACTTTCAAAAATAGTATGAGAAATTGAAATAATCACTAATAAATGTACATCAAATTCCACAATAGAAAGTTGATACAATAACATACTATGTTGTAAAGCTAACTGAATCAATACAAATATGAACATTGTTCTAAGCAGAGTTATTTATTTATTGTCAGTAGATGCATACTGGCAGTAAACAGCTTATGGGAAACCAAGCGCAACGTTTTCCCCAAGCGTGCCTTGAAGTGAGTCTCAGCCTTTGCACAGACAGGCAACTCTCAAAGCCGCCTCCTCCCACAACCTGACAAGGGTTCTGAGCAAATCCAATGAAACTTGCTAATCCAAGAGAGTCTCTCAAGCTAAGTGATCAGATGAGTTACACCTAAATGAGCACCTTAAATCTTTCTTCTGTAATTAGTAGCCACTTCTACGAAACCACTTACGAACATGGCCAATTGAGGCTCATGAAATTTTGAAAGGAAAAAGGAGACATTTTTAATTAAGTTCGAATTAAAGTCCAAATGTGTGCAAAAGAAGTTTCTACTATGCTTTGCTCCAGTAGCTTTCTTCAAAACTTTATTTCTGAAATGCTTTTTTATTAAACATTTAGAAGTAGAAGTAGAAGTAGAAGTAGAGGTCTCTGCTGGAGCAAATCCCCTATGTACTCCTTTAAAAAGGGCTGCAAGACCTGCCATTCCAGTTTGCTTGTAACATGAAGGCCCTGTTAGAGCTACAGATATCAATGCACAGCTGTTTTATAAAGAGTGTCTGAACTCTCTGCTAACTTTAAAGAGCTAGTTTACACAAAAATGTAAGTTATTTCATCATTTACTTGCCCTTGTGTTGTTTTAAACCTGAATGACTTTCTTTAATGGAACACAGAATTTCAGAAAACCTCAAAGTTGCTTAATTTTAGCAGGCCTACTTTTTTCACATAATGAAAACATGTAGTTACCAGGGGCTGACCAAAAAAATAAATAAATAAACAAATAAATAAATAAAAAGGCACCATTTATATACCACATGCATTGGTCACACTTTCTTTTTTTGACTTATTTGCTGGTAATAAAAATATCTAAATATCCTTAAAACGAGAAAAAAAAAAAAAAAATACTTCAGAAGCAGAATGACATAAGATATTAAGTTTTTTTGTTTTTTTTTATCATAGAAATGTAACAAAATGTATTAGGGGTTTATGCTTAAAACAAGAAGAAAAAAAATCACTTGTAACAAAAATAAAATCGTTTACCCTTTAAATCGTTTTTTTTTTCTTATCCCATTGGAAAATAGTTTTTTTTCATCTTAGAAGCATAAACGTTACTAAATTTTATGTATCTACATATTTTGAAGCTGAAAATTTTTTGTTATGAAATAATATCTTATGTAATTTTGCTTCTCAAGTACTGTAAATTGATCCTGTTTTAAATAATATTTTGATTTATATATATATATATATATATATATATATATATATATATATATATATATATATATATATATATATATATATAAGACAAATACTTCGTAAGAAAATGATCATTTTGCTCATTATTTTTTTTTTATAACATTTACTCCTGTGAAGAAAAATAAAACAAACCATCGAACAATGTTATTCAGATTTTTTCCAAAGTTTAATCCCTAACCTAAACTTAACCATGAAGTGTAACCCCTTATCAAACACTGCACCTAACCATTCTTGCATAAATAAACATTTGTTCTTTCTAAAATAGAGTATTGGATAGGAGGCTAGCTAAAATTTGATGCCTTTATAGAGCGCAACAGTTTTCACCCATTTATTCAGTCATCTGGGTTACAGAAGTATTTTTACCATTCATTTACCCCTTAGAGTTTTTATAAATCAAATCAAATCACATTTATTGTCACACAGCTATATACACAAGTGCAATGGTGTGTGAAATTCTTGGGTGCAGTTCCGATCAACATAGCAGTTGTAACAGTGATGAGACATATACCAATTTACAATAACATCAAATTAACACAACACAATTTACATATCTAATATACACATAATTACACACAACACAATATACGTTTCGGTAATAAAAATAATAATAGCAATATATATGATACAATACCAAATATAATAAATGTTTAACACAACATTAATGAACATTAAAAAACAAAAAAACTTTCATGCATGCATGTTTGTGGGACGGGAATTTTATTTGCATTCTTTGTATGGTGGACTTTAATAATCTAAGCTCAACAAGTAAAATATCGCCCATGAGTGCAACAACAGCATGAAACGCAAACATCAGCTGCCTATTGCGATCAGCAACATCTAAAGTTTTAAGTTTTAAGAAACTTGACAGTCAGACAGGTCAATCAGACTCTTGCGGATGCGCAAGATAAACAGTGTCCTGAAAATGATAGAAATTTTGTATACATAAAAATTCCTTCAATGCAAATATACTGTATACATTGTGAAGAAGGTCGCAAAACAGTAGAAAAATGAAAAAATATGTTTTAATTATTTACTGTAAGTGCTATCACAAAGTGGGATCATCTTCCAGTCATCTTTCTATTATTTATTATTATTATAATTATTATTATTTTGTATACAAAATTACATAAAATGTTTTTCTGCATATTTTTTTTTTTCCCATTTCCCCTTGCATTGTTTTCCTTCTTTCACATTTTGCGCCTTTTGGGAAATACAGGAAAAATACTTTATATTTTGATAGGCCTATGTATAATGGAATATAACAATGAGCAACAAGAACCAAATTTCTCTCACTTCACTTATCACAAACATCTACACCTACTGCTAAAAGAATGACACATAAGATTTTTCATTTTAAGCCCTTTCCTTCCAGCTGTCCACAAGGAAAACGCTTAACGTGGCTTAAAAAAAAAATGTAACTTTTTTCTACGTGGTCATTGTTTTTAGTAGTATTAAGCCACTTTAAGCATTTTAGAATGTCCTTTGCACTTCATAAACTGGAGCATATTAATCAAACGCTATGAAATGCGCGTATTCATGCATCAATAAAATTAGAATGTGCATGCCAAGCATACAGTATACAAACACTATTAGTAACTGAATCATTAGTGTTTTATCTGCATGTGTGCAGTATATGCATACAATAAAAATTTATATGACTTTTCCACTGCATTACAGGTCCGAGAGAGGTTCACAGATCCCTAGCCAGGCACAACCCGAGCATCGGCTTTCACATGAGAACAGTACTGTTTCACTGGAAAATTAGTATGTAGCCTAAAAGGAGTATATGCCCGAGCGAAACCTGCAACACTTTCATACATTTATACTCCTAGTCAATGATATAAAGTCAACAATACTATAGATTATTGCCATTGCTGATCAAAATCGCTTGCTGTGGCTTTCGGTAAGACTGGCTACTACTATAGATGGTCCCGTTTGAGAAATTAACTAACTGACTAAACCATTAACGATTGGTGCTTGTTCAAAGAATGAAACACCACTGCCCTCTACTGATCATGGCCTCGTTTCCCAAAAGCATTGTAAGCCTAAGTAGATCATAGAATCCATCTTACGATTCATCTTAGTGTTGTGGCCCATTTCCCAAAAAATTTTAACTTAAGTACTACTTGAAAATGCTCTGGAGTAATCGTACAGCACTAAGACCATCGTAAGCACATTGACTTATGCAGACACCAGCAGGACAAACGTGGAATTATTTAATAATAATAATAATGAAATGCATAAAATAGTGTACATAAATGGATAAATAGATTAATTAGTAAGTAAATAAAGTTATTTGTGTGGACTAGTTGGACTAGATGGTAACAGCAAAGTGGTGACATGATTGATGCAGACAACAGAATAAATTAAAAACAGAGTAGGGGAGAAGGGTGTGGCTGGGCCGTGAGGATATATGCCCGGTGCCGAGTTGCCTAATCAGCGGGATGGAGATAAGGGTAAGAGCCTGTTACACTGGTGCCGAAACCCGGGAAAGGAGGAAGGGTACACTATCCGGGAGAAATCGCTGCTGCTGTCCACTGTAGCACTTAAGTAGCACTTAAACTGCGTCCTTGCTCATTCATGTTCTGAGCAGTTTTGGGAAACGCACATAAAAAATAACGAACGTTCGTAGAATCGCTCGTAGAAAATGCTCTTAACTGCTAAGATCGATCATTATTGGGAAACCAGGCCCATATCTCTCTTGTACCACCTAATGTTGCGTCACACCGCGTGAAATTGCAGGATCTGTTTCCCTTTGATGCGCATTCTCAAGGCAGCATCTGTATATTTAAGAACGATCCTTCTGTAGGATATTACAGTGACTGACTGACGGTTGAACCAACCCAATGTCATGATAAGTCATAACAATAGTACGAGATGGTGAAATTGTAAGAAATTTTATTAGTTGGCTCATACAGATGTATACAACTTTTACTCCTATATAAAAACATTTTTTCTAAAAAAAACAACCAACACTGATTTTTCCTATGTTTCCCCCTGACCTCAACCTAAGTCAAGTCAAAAGACATCTTACAGTTTCGCCATCTCTATTACGAGTTGTCCTGAGACTATGTTGGTAAACAGTTAAAACGTATTTTGAACTGAAGACAAATGAACCAGCATCCTGTCAAAATTTTTTAAAAAGAGCTGTAAACTATGTAGCTTTAGGCTTCATATGACTAAACATTGCACCCCTTCATATCATACACACCTTGAAATGTTTCAGCTTTAACATAACTGTTTAAAACCAAGAGCTCAATACTCAGTTCACACATACTATTAAGAGATCGTTTAAATGTTCCATTGTGCAGCTATGTCACACTCAGTTCACTCTAAATCAAAACACCTACACTTGATAGCTGACATGTTGCACATTTGACAATTGACAGCAACCTCACTCCGAAGCTCAATTTGAATTTCACGAACAACAACTAATCTGCCTGATAAATTCAGCTGCAACCATCTGAAGTGGTCTCAACTACATAACAACCAGCACTCAAGTACATTTGGTTTAGTATGCTTTAGTTTTCTGATTTGAGAGCAATATATCATTCAAACAAATTATTCCTTCTCATGTTGAGGTAATGGCAATACAAATTAATCAGTAGCACTCAAAATGATAAATGTCAGCAAAGTCTGCGGGGAGCCGGGGGAGCTATTGATTGGAGAGAAGTTATTTAATTAATTACTCATATGTATACCATTGACGCTTCCTAAATAAGAAAAAAAAAGCGCTCATTATGATTTATGGCAGCTCACCCAGTGGGACCCTCTCATTTAACGAGCCTGAGATGAGCCAATGGCAGTCGTGCTTTATGACATCAACGGCGGATTTTTCCAGACTTCATGCTGCGCAACTTCACAGGCAGGCATTGAACAGGAGATAAGAGAGAGCACTGGGAGAAACTTAGAGCTCATCTTCAACTGGCTGTATAGCAAACTAATATGATTATGAAGTTTGGAATTAAGATTAGCAGAATAGCTGTTGAGATTTAAAAATACCTGTTATCTGCACAGTAGTATACGATATGGAAACGAAGGATGTCATGATGTTTCAAGACTTGTAAGAGTAAGAAGAAAAACAAGTTTACTGTGTACCAGTTCAGCTTCAAAAGCTACACATAATTGCCCGTCAACAATCGCCAGTGTGGTAGAACTTCAATAGATGAGTTTAACGTTATGTAACAAAAAGTTCCAATTTGGCAAAGCTGTGATGAGGTTTCTGGCAGGCTCATGCTTACACAAATGGCAAATATTGATAAATAGGCTGGGATTTCTCACGCTGAAAAGATACCAACCCCGAGGGGAGGAGTAGCCAATTGCAAGTTAAAGGATGGAGAGGACTGATAAAAAGAGGAGAGCGGAGAGGTTATCAGAGCGGAATGACCTCCAGGTGGACTTGGTCTTCCATCACGCATACTGCCATGCCAGGTCCTGCTTCCCCTGGCACGTCTCTCATGAGGAGAGAATGGTGGGTGGCCCAAACTCAAAATGACTCATTTCATTGTGTTGATCTGTTGATCATCTAAGAAAAGCTCATTTTTTGGATAAATAAATATAAATGGAGCTTGCTGTGTAGTGGTTTAAAAAATTCTGTGGTGGTACCTTGGTGTATTGATGGTAATAGTTGATAAAACCATGGTTCTTTGACATATTCCATTGTACTGAATGATTAGCATATTCATGTACCATGGTGTTTGCGTGGTACTCCCAAGGTTCTTCAAACAATACTATGGTACTACCATGATACATGTCCAAAAAACATGGTATGTCCACAAAACTTGTTAACACCATGGCACTTTGGTATATACCGTGGTATTGAATGATTGCTATAATCATGTACCATTTTATTTACATAGTATTCCAAGGTACATTAAACTATACCATGGTACTGGCATGGTACATGTCCAAAACCATGGTATGTCCAAAAACATGTTTACACCATGGTACCTTGGTGTTTACCGTGGCATTGAATAATTACTATATTCATGTACCATGATATTGATGTTTACATGGAACTCCAAGGTACTATAAACAGTATTATGGTACAACCATGATACATGTACAAAAAAAAAAAAAAAAAAACATCTTAATATTGTGGTACTTTGCTATTTGCCATGTAATTTAATGATATAGTCATGTGCCAAGGTATTTACATGGTACTCCAATTGTCCATTCAAATCATAAATCTGATCACTCAGAAAACTCGCAGCACACCTTTCCTCAACAAATCACATGATTTAAGGTATCTTTCATGTCTACAAACATGCTAAATGAACTACACACTTAAGTTGAATAATTACGCTATGGGGTTTAGAACAAAGCCATTAACGCAAGTATGAGCAATATTAATAGTGATGCTTGCCTTAGCACCATTAATAATAAATAGAATAATGCAAATATAAAATGTTCCTTTCCAAGCCTACTTCTCACTAAAAAAATCTGTGCTGAAGAATTCCTGGGTTTGTAGGTTACGGGTTCTGTGAGAAATTAGTCCCACAGCACTGATATTTTTAGACTTCTGTCACTGTGCCTGTTGTCATTTTCATGTTGCTTGCCCAAGATTGAGTGATAGCAAACATGTACCATATTTACTAGAGCTCAAGGCAGTAAGGCTGCTGGGCAAGCAAACCTGCGAGATGTCAAAGAAATCAATAGTCTCTTACAGACTATGGAGAATCATGATGACAAGAAGCATCCTGTTTAATAGGAGTCATTTTATTCATCGTTCAAATGGAAAAACATTGATGTTTCTGTATTCAATCGATAAAATGAAAACTGCTTCTATTTCCCATTACTAACATAAATCAACGGCCTTTAATTTTAAAGTAAACATGAAACGTGTGTTTCATTAATGCGAAGAATTTCCAAACGAAACTGGATTGAATGACAAAAGATGTGGGGCAGGACTTCACTTTATCCATCGGAAATTGATTGGTTTGGGAAAAGTGGGCAGTCCATCCCAGAATAGACCTGAATGTGAGTTTGCAGTGGATTGTGGAGGACTACTCCCCTCCTTAAACACAACAATCAACCAATTTTGAGAAAGTGTTTGGACTGGGATGTGGAGCTTGAAGGTTAAGTTCACCCTCAAGAGCATCTCAAAATATTGTGATAGTAACACTTTCTCAAATCAGTCGTTATTTGCTGTTATTGCTGTAACTAACATGACATTAACCAGCATAACATTATTGCATGAACTATTGGCAAGATTTTACAAAGGCTGTAGCCTAAAGCAATGCCTTATTTGGCTGATTGTCAAAATGAACTAGTCTGCACAGCCTAGTCAACCGAAATGGAAAGTCGTTTTAGAAGCGGAGCAAGTTATTACATTTTGATGAAAGTTCACAATAGCCGCTTTTCCACTGTCGGGACAGTGCTACCCAGGGCTATCAACTGGCCAGCCAGGGCCAATAGCCTCGGATCTTGAGCCGCGAGACCAAAATTGATCTGCATTCCCACCACTGGGCCAATAGCCCCACAGCGTTGCCCTAAAACCCGCCTTTAACACGCCACCATGGTGCCAACATCACACACCCCGCCCATTTCACAAGCAAGAGGAAAGTTCAAGCGGAAGTATAATTTTATCTAGAACATCAAGTTAATATTGTTTGTAAACATTAGCTAGCTAGCTAGAAAAGTTCACGTTGACAACTCACCGACTTTAACTGCCATGGTGTCCCGAGTGGTCTCACCATTAACAGCGGGACAATGTCCCAGCATACCGTCCAAGGTCTTGAACCATGATCTTTGGGCACCATTTTTTCAATTGTACATTTTAACGGATTTGTACTGTGTCCGCAATTTTTTTTTCTTTTTCCCGATCCTGTACCATTGTGCGCTGGATACACAACCTGCAAGTTCTGTGATCTTGGTGTTGAAATCTCTGACCTGACTCACCGAAACTCCGCCTTTGACATTGACCCTGCCTCGATCCCCAGTTGGCATTGTTTGAAAACTGTCAGAGTACATTGCCCTCCTCACTTCAACTCTCATCACTGCCATGCTTATCACAATTCGAAAAATGCTTCCGGCCAAAAGGGATGCTCTATGAAATCCCAGCCCTGCAGCATACAGTAAATAAACTGTCTGAGACTCGGAGCAAGTGTAAGGCCATAGGGAAATAAGCAACCGCTTTTCTGAAAGGATGCAGGTGGCTAGCGGGGCACAACATGGCTTTACATTTTTTCTTATTGCTCTCAACTGAGGGTCTGTGACACAGGCTGGCGTTAAAATCCCATGTGTATTTTTGTAAATACCTTCTAAATAGTCAATCTAGGACAAAAAGTAAAGCTCTTAGAACAAATCTGTGAGGCCATTAGCTGTGTGGTACTGCCTGAAACCGAGCTGCAGCAAAGTGACATAAATATTGCAGTTTCATGTCAGAGTGTATACAGCTCATTGATGTTACTGTAAAATTATTAATGCAAATGCTCATGAGTGACTGATCTTTGGGATAGTGCATACAACACATCTGTCCATTTTTAGTATTTGTTAAAAAGCTAATAGGATTGTGAATATTTCATGTAAATTCGAAGTAACTACATGCTTGCGATTCATTGTGCCCCACAGATACGCAGGTAAACACTTTATTTAAAGAACAATGCTTCACAACACTCAGTTAAACTGTTTTAGGCCTTTAAATACTGTTAGCATTATGCAAATGGACTGGGTGGCAAAGGCGATTTCAGCGGTAAACATCTTAATTTCAATACATTAAAAGAGCAACTAGTGGCTAAAAACTATGTAAACAGGAATTGCCTGAGAAAATGCTTTGTTCTTGGAGAAATCTGGTGTTCCTCTGATTTTCTCTGGTTCAACACAAATTAAGCTCTATAATTTTTTTATTTTTTTTTAATAATTTTTATTTATTTATCACACATTATACATTTGCACATATACAGTGAAATTCTTTTTTTTTTTTTTCACATATCCCAGCTAAGCTGGGGTCAGAGTGCAGGGTCAGCCATGATACGGCACCCCTGGAGCAGATAGGATCAAGGGCCTTGCTCAAGGGGCTAATGTCAATCACCACAAAATTATTATTATTATTTATTTATTTATTTTTCTCTTCAAAGCAAAAATGTTAATCTTAGTATAGCACGTCGATATGGGGCAAGGAACTTCAAAACTCTCTGAAAAAAAAAAGTATTTTTAAAGGTTCAAGTGCTGTCACTGGGATGGTACGCTTAAGGGGACCTTTTCTGTACCCCTAGTTAACTTGTTTTCAGTACATAATTGTACCCTAAGGACCTTTTGTGTACTATTAAAGTTACATTTACATTGTGTTCCCGTGGGGGACGCAAAATATTTACCTTTCTGTCTCCTTAAGGGTACAAATATGTAGCGCAAAACAAGGGTACAACCTTGTACCCTAAACAGTACCATTTATTTCTGAAAGTGAAGGGTTTAAAAGCAAATATGTGAAACGTATAATTTTGTTAAAGCACTTACATTAAGTCGTCCATTACAAAATGTGTGTTATGAGCTGTAAAGTTGTCTAATCATCATTTTTATGGTGGAACTACTGTCCTGGGCAGATGAACTTCTATTCATCAATAAAGTAATGACTTCCTTTTGTACAGCTTAAAAAATCCTTTACTTATATCCTTGCACGTATGATGAAAAAAATAAATAAATACATGGCCATAATGACAGTTAATAAGTTAGTAAACAGGTAAGTATAGCAATTTTGTGACACTATAGTCTCATGTTAATATGAATAATATTTAATCATGTGTCTATACTTAAAAAAAAAAAAAAAAAAAGAAAGAAAACTAAACAGTGTGTATTTTAAGATGTGTCACATTTACTTCCATTGCAAGTGCTTTACTGTTACCATAGTATTTGCTGGCTTTTATAAACTGAGGGACGAGTCAATATTGTTTTCAGCAGTAATCAACATTATGCCACAAATGCTGTCGATAAGCCTTCATTTGTATTGAAGAAATTACTGCCATCTTTTCAGGTTTGCCTGTACACATATGTGTAAGAAAAAGAGAGAGAACCTTTGGCAAAATAGAATGAACTTGCATTATTCTAGTAGACAAGTGGGATGTCATTAGGCATGTTTATCTCTGATGCAGAGCATAGATAAGTCTGAATAATCCATTCCCCTCATTACAGGCAACTGTATATAGTCCGTTACTGTTTTAATTGCTGTATCAGTAATCGCAGACTTCAGATCCAAGGGGTGGGACCCAATTATCACTGCATATGCATATCTGGATACGTTTCAGACATCTGCAACCAGGTCCGGCCCCACAAGGACTGATTTGTAATAAGGCTGGTGTTTTATTCTCAGCTGTGGTTTATTACACTTTCCTAATCATTGGTTTTCTGATCTTTTACATGTTTTCATCATAGTCCAAGTTACTTTATCAACCAAAATGCCTGATACACACCTGATACATAACATAACTTTTTTTGTAATTTCCCAATGTTTAAGAAACAAAGAGAGCAATATAGAAAAATTCTTGCAATGCATGCATGAGCTTGCTAGAATGGTACTGTAAGCTACCATTCATCTTAGTAACTTGTATCTATGGAAACTACAGGCTGCACTGTATTTGCCACTAAAAAGCTACATTTACATTCACAAATCCATTTGCATGAGCAAGCCTATTCACTTTGATTCACAATATGTATTCTAATTTATGCTATTCTACTGTTATTATTTGTATTACTGGAACCTATTTGTCTTTATTTAATTCATATTAACATAGTATACATAGGTTGAATAATAATAATAATAATAATAATAATAATAATAATAATAATAATAATGGGAACACTTTACATGAATGTTTCCTTTGTTAAGGGTTTATAAAAGGGTTCATTAATGACTATTAAGTCATTTACAAATGAATTATAAATCACTGATATGTGGTTATAACAACATGAATAAAAAGGACGACTTTCATGCAATACTTGCCAAATAGTAGGCAGTTTAAATTGCATGTTATAAATGTTTAATAAATACACTTATTCATGCTTATTATTAATCAAAAACATAAAATGCCCTAATTCAATATTTATTTCACAATGCAGCAAAAATAGACTATTAAAGTGAAATTAAAATGACAGATTTTGTCATTTCAGTACAGTCTGCTTTGTGTTTATAAATTACTGCCATGGCTTGACTCACTTGCATCGTAATGATGAGGTCGAATGAATTGTGCTACTCCAAGTGCTGTCCCAACTTATCTAGTCCTAGCCACCTAAAGTCCTCTGCAAAAACACTTTTCAGGTCTTCATGCTCATTCGCAGCATAAATGATATAATAAAGCCGGATTACAATTAAACCATACTGAACTTTTACGGAACATTTTTCTAATGTTGGGTAACGTTGAGTTTTCAAAAGATTATTCATGTTGAATATGAGTCATTAAACATGCATAACATGTGAGGTAAAATGGCTGAGCAATTGGCAATACTGCATTAAATGTATTGTTATAACCAAATATTGGTGATTTATAATGCATTTGTAAATTACTTATTAGTCATTAATAAACCTCTTTATAAACCATTAACAACAACAACAACAACAAAATAACATTAATGTAAAGTGTTACCCTTTATGTCAACATGTTTCTAATGTAGGCAACTCCTTAATAAATGCTTAGTATATGTCCACTCTACATTAAGGTACATTTTCATTGGTAACAAATGTCGAATAAGTGTTATTAAACATTTATAACATGTAAGGTAAATTGGCTCACCGTTTGGCAAGTATTGCATGGAATTGGTTGTCATAACTGCATATCAGTGATTTATAATGCATTTGTATATGACTTATTAGTCACTAATAACACCATTATAAACCCTTAACAAAGGGAACATAAATGTAAAGTGTTACCAAATTACAAATAATACGTAATAATCTATTTGTTATTTATTATTATTATTATTATTATTATTATTGATGTGTTGTCATGCCAATACAGTACTTTGAAATTGAAATGAGAGGAGGCAAGAGAGATAGAGAAGACAGACAGAGAGAGAGAGCTTCCTTCTCCTATTGAAAATCCAATGGCTGACCAATTGGCAATACTGCATTAAATGTATTGTTATAACCACATATTGGTGATTTATAATGCATTTTTAAATTACTTATTAGTCATTAATAAACCTCTTTATAAACCATTAACAACAACAACAACAACAAAATAACATTAATGTAAAGTGTTACCCTTTATTTCAACATGTTTCTAATGTAGGCAACTCCTTAATAAATGCTTAGTATATGTCCACTCTACATTAAGGTACATTTTCATTGGTAACAAATGTCCAATAAGTGTTATTTAACATTTATAACATGTAAGGTAAATTGTCTCACCGTTTGGCAAGTATTGCATGGAACTGGTTGTCATAACTGCATATCAGTGATGTATAATGCATTTGTAAATGACTTATTAGTCATTAATAACACGATTATAAACCCTTAACAAAGGGAACATAAATGTAAAGTGTTACCAAAATACAAATAATATGTAATAATCTATTTGTTATTTATTATTATTATTATTATTATTATTATTATTATTGATGTGTTGTCATGCCAATACAGTACTTTGAAATTGAAATGAGAGGAGGCAAGAGAGATATAGAAGACAGACAGAGAGAGAGGGAGCTTCCTTTTCCTATTGAAAATCCATTCTGCAGGTGGGAAGAGTCGATGCCTGATCAATGAATCGATTATGCCTAACAGCCTCCCCTTGTTATATAACCGATTAGCTACAAACGGTAATCTGCTTTTACATACAAATACCTGCCATTAGTTCATCATTTTTCCTGCTGTTTTATAAAGCACACTATGCGTGCGGTGTTCAAAGCATCATGTTCTTCTCAATCAGATGTAGTATGTGGTGAAATAGCGTGCAGAATTCATTATGCTTAAGTACAATGGCACTTATAGGGGTCTGTCCACCAGCTCAGACTTACCTGAAACAGTCGCAGAATATTTGCAACCATAATAGACACTGAACTCGCCGAAGCCCCTATGACTCCGACCACCTTCTCGGGTTTGACAAACACCGGGGGCTCCCCGTTTGTACACCTTACATCCGATGTGTCTTTCTGTATGAGAGCTTGCACAAAAGTAAGCGACTGTTCCAAAGCATACGTATCTCGGGAACATGTATCGAGAACCCGAGCGCCTAAAGTGATGTTGGGCAAAAGCTCGTCGTCACTGTTGATTTGGTCCAAGGCGTACAGCATCGCCTCCAACCTGTGAATCCCGTTCTCCCTCTTGATATCTCCACACGGTTCCCCGGAGACCCCACGGGCATGGACTGGGAAAAGGCCACCCAGGGTCAGGTCCCCCTCGATTCTGATGGAATGAGGTGCGTAAATTTCCTGCGAAAGTGTCACATCCACAAGCGCTTGAATTATCCAAAATACTCGCCATGGAAAGCAAGCCATGGTCTCCTTTTCGGTTTAGGAAACGGGGGGGGGGGAAGGCACTTTTCAGAGTATTTATAGGTAAACAAAGACAGATATGATCTCAACAATGGCCATAGACCCAATCAAAGTAGGGATGATGTAAGAATATGTTGGGGTTTTCTCCAAAAAAAGACCGCGCAATTGAATGATGCGTTTTTCCTTGGGAATGTGCGCATCGTACAGCGACGCTTGTTGCTCAGATAATCCGCATTATTTGAGTTGTTTTACAGAAATAAAAGGGGAAAACAAATACAGTACTTTCTAGAATGATTTGTCTTTAAATCAGACACAATTATTTGGCAAGGCGCGACGATAAAGTGCAGCGATATTCCACTAAAATGCGTAATTCCGCGCCGATCCACGCTGATGTTGTAAAAGACATCGCAAAGGAGTTTCGCAGTTAATCCGATTAAATGGATAAATAAATAAATAAAAAAGTTTTCATTCAGAACGACGTGTCGTGATTAGCGGTCAGACAAAAATGTTCCAGAAAACCGATTTCAGGTGAGAAATCCGTAACATCCTCCCGTCGCGGACTTCGCTGAGGCGTTTTGCAGGTTGGAGCAGGTGCTGCATTTTACATTTCAGAGACAGAATGAAAGGTTCAGCAATAGTGTGTCTTTTGGTCTTGCAAAAACCCTAAGGAAAAACCGCAAGAGACGCGAAAAGACAAGCCGTGAGTGTCTCCTCCTCTCTCTCCTCCCAGAATCAACTCTGGATTTGTCAAATGACTCAACGCACGATCGATGTGCTGTTACTCATCCCGGTCAGCCCTCAAAGAATATGCGCTCCTGTATTTGACGCGAATTACAAAAAAAGATATAGTCATTAAAGTTAACGATTGGTCTTTAGGGGGAAAAAAAGGAAAGGAAATTGAAATGGTGGTCTCTCAAGTTTCCAAACCCTCGTTCAACAGCGTTTAACATTAAGATGCTGAAGATGTTCACTACATGATTTTACATTCTATTACAGAAAGAAATTCTTTGGATGAAGCCCTTATTCACTCTGTCCGTGTTCTGACTAAAACCAGCACTTCATTTGTTTTTGTTTTTGTTTTTTTCATTCATGTGGCATTCATTTGGAATGTATTCCAGTTTTTCCTGTTTTAGAGACCAAAAAATAAATAAAATGTCCTGTAGGGACTGTGATTGACAGAGGTTTGCCACCCCACTCTTGATGCTCTCTCTCTCTTTCACACACACACACACACACACACACACACACACACACACACACACACACCACACCTGGGTGGGTATGTCCAAACCTGTCAAGAACAAATCTAAATCATTTATACACTGGTGGCCAAAAGTTTGTAATAATGTACAGATTTTGCTCTTATGGAAAGAAATTGGTACTTTTATTCACCAAAGTGGCATTCAACTGATCACAGTGTATAGTCAGGACATTAATAACGTGAAAAATTACTATTACAGTTTGGGGAAAAAAAAAAAAAAAAAAAAAAAAGATGTTCAGAACTTCTTAAACTACTTCAAAGAGTTCTCATCAAAAAATCCTCCTCGTGCAGCCATGACAGCTTTGCAGATCCTTAACATTCTAGCTGTCAGTTTGTCCAGATACTCAGGTAACATTTCACCCCACACTTCCTGTAGCACTTGCCATAGATGTGGCTGTGTTGTCGGGCACTTCTCACACACCTTACAGTCTAGCTGATCCCACAAAAGCTCAATGGGGTTAAGATCCATAACACTCTTTTCCAATTATCTGTTGTCCAATGTCTGTGTTTCTTTGCCCACTCTAACCTTTTCTTTTTGTTTTTTTGTTTCAAAAGTGGCTTTTTCTTTGCAATTCTTCCCGTAAGGCCTGCACCCCTGAGTCTTCTCTTTACTGTTGTACATGAAACTGGTGTTGAGCGGGTAGAATTCAACGAAGCTGTCAGCTGAGGACATGTGAGGTGTCTTTTTCTCAAACTAGAGACTCTGATGTACTTATCCTCTTGTTTAGTTGTACATCTGGTCTTCCACATCTCTTTCTGTCCTTGTTAGAGCCAGTTGTCCTTTGTCTTTGAAGACTGTAGTGTACACCTTTGTATGAAATCTTCAGTTTTTTTGGCAATTTCAAGCATTGTATAGCCTTCATTCCTCAAAACAATGATTTACTGACAAGTTTCTAGGGAAAGCTGTTTGTTTTTTGCCATTTTTGACCTAATACTGACCTTAAGACATGCCAGTCTATTGCATACTGTGGCAACTCAAAAACAAAGACAATTTTAAGCTTCATTAAATGAAACAAATAGCTTTCAACTGTGTTTGATATAATGGCAAGTGATTTTCTAGTACCAAATTAGCAATTTAGCATGATTACTCAAGGATAAGGTGTTGGAGTGATGGCTGCTGGAAATGGGGCCTGTCTAGATTTGATCAAAAATTATTTTTTTCAAACAGTGATGGTGCTGTTTTCTACATCAGTAATGTCCTGACTATACTTTGTGATCAGTTGAATGCCACTTTGGTGAATTAAAGTACCAAATTCCTTCTGAAACAGCTAAATCTGTACATTATTCCAAACTTTTGGCTGCCAGTGTATATATACAGTATATATACACTGATGCATTCGACAAGTTGTAGTCAATACTGACTTTTTGTACACTTGTGAGTGTGTGTGTGTTATTGGCTGGGAATATTTCTACAATTTATTTCCAAATAAATTGTAGACTCATCCACATTATTTATGATTTTAGGTAGTGTTTTTTAATCTACAGTATTCCGTCTAACACATGAGAATGCATTCATATTCATATTGATTTGGTTGTGGTGAAGCAGTCAAGTGAACTTGAGTGAGGGACCTAAGCCTAGATGTCACATTAACCTTAAATTTAACATTAATCTATTGTAATGTGTCCAAAAAGTTATGCATATTGAAATTAATACTGTAAAATAAAAAAAGCACATCAAGAAACAATGTGGTATTTTTTCATTTTGTAAATTGTAAATGGACGTTAAAAACAAGGAATACAATAACAGTCTAGACCCAAAGGGTCTCATAATTCTGCTGCTCATTTGTTCAAATAAACTTCACTATAGATAAGCTTACAGAGTGTAAGTTGCTCTCTTGTTCCCTAAGAGCTGAATAAAATCAATAAAATTTAGTGGTCTGTCTTAATATCTTCTTGAAGTTCCAACATGATCACAAATGACACTGCTTCTGAAATGTACTCTGATATCAATTAATTTCCCTCTAGTGCAAGCAACCTAAAAGACAGGTTCAGGTCCCCTGGGAAACAGAAAGATATCAAAGATAATATTTAGGGTTGAGGTTTGGGTTACAGTGTAGAAGTAATACAGTATGCATTCCTGCTTACTGTATTACATAATTTACAACTAAAACTACTACTCAATTTTGGCACCACTTGGGGGACATTTCACCCTGAAACTTGAGCTCACACATGCCCAAACGTTCAACAACACTTCCAGCTTTGGCCACTGGGGGCAGTGTTTTGAATTTCGATAAGCTCAGACCGATTTCAGAAACAGAAATTTCGGCCTACTGTCAAAGGAGGTACTGTAGATACTTTTCCTATTTTGCTCCTAAACTATGGAATAGCATTCCTACTATTGTTCAGGACTCAGACACACTCTCTCAGTTTAAGTCTAGATTAAAGACTCATCTCTTTAGCCAGGCATCCCTCGACCCATAGTCATGCTGCATTAGTCAGGTCTTCTGGAACCGAAAACTCATATTCTTTAACTCTGCATTAAAGTTAATGGCATCTGTGCTAGTATTATTCTATTTATTTCCCTGTCTCATCCTCAGGATACATATCCCAAGGTTACTAGAGCCTGACAGATCCATTGCTGAGCAATGACTACTAACTGCAGCCTCTGCCAACCAGACAGCGAGGGGTGCTTTGATAATCGTTGTCTTCATCACTTCAACTCCAGCCGGACAACAAGGGATAATTCACTGGCCACTGCCTGCACCGCGGTCTTAGGATGGACTTCACCGAAAATGAACCACTGCAATGAGTAACACGTCTCTGAACACTACTTGCATCACTTCTCTTATAATGGAATACATAGACAATTAATTGCAGTCAACTAAAGGTTTTGTCAGCCAAATAACAAAGGACAGTGCATCTATGTACAGTTCTGCTGTTAATTTGGGATTGGCTTCAAAGACACATAATCATTAATCTTACAATTCAATTAATATATTTTAGTTTTAAACATTACCCACCAAAAATCTAATCAGTTTACTCAATAAATACATACACTACCGGTCAAAAGTTTAGGGTCACTTAAATTTTTATTTTTTATTTTCCACATTTTAGAACAATAGTAGTCATCTAAACTATGTAATAACATAAATGGAACTATGGGAATTATGTTGTGACTACAAAAATCCAAAATAAATCAAAACTATGTTATATTTTAGCATCTTCAAAGTAGTCACCCTTTGCCTAGAATTTGCAGAAATGTACTCTTGGCATTTTCTCAACCAACTTTTTTTTTAGTTTTGTAATGAAATAAATTAATATGTTGGCACAATTATATATATTTTTTTTTCTACAAAACTAATTTTAAACATTTAAGAATACGACTTCAGATCAAAACATTCTTAAGATCATGAGAAACATTTCAGTCAAGTAACCCCAAACTTTTCAACAGCAGAGTAACTTGTATTAGCTACACTGATATTGGCATTATATTTAGGCTGTATAGCTACCCCCGTTGAGACTGGTTTCTACCAAAGTTTTTTTTTTCTCTCTCTCTTTCCACTAACATCTTATGGAATTTTTGGGCTCCTTGCCACAGTTGCCTTTGGCTTGCTCACTGGGGGCCTAAAGACAAATAATTTTTAAGACAAGATTTTCAATGTCGTTTTCAATGAAACTGCTCAATGAGACCTTTAAAGGACCTTACCAATCAGCCTACGTCATCCCTCTCCTGAGCGCATGTCACAGAGATGTATGGAAGCGAACATTTGTAGATAAAAAGTATATAAGTATTGTTTTATTTCTCAAAATAATCAATCGTTTGTGTTCAGAAGAACTTTATTTGTTGACTGGAGTCGTGTGGATTATTTTGATGCACCCTAAATATGCATTTTGGACCGTCAAAAAATGGAGTACATTCACTTGCATTGTTTAGAGGAGGAGGTCTGTAAAGAAATCCTAAAAGTCTTAAATTCTGTTTTGATGAAGAAAGAAACTCAGATACATCTTGGATGGCCTGAGGGTGAGTAAATTATCAGCAAATTTTCATTTTTGGGTGAACTATTCCTTTAACACATTTAGGACATTACATAGAAAAATAGATTTTTGTAATTTTCTCACAGAATATAAGGCATCAACAAATTTGTCAGCAAGCACACCAAAAAGGTGGAGGAGTGCAATGCTTTTGCCAATCTTGCCATGCTTTGGCGCATTGAAACAAAACATGGTATATGCCATAGCCATGATCCACTGAAGGTACCTGAGCAGTTTTGGCACAGTGCCACTTACTGGTCACGAAATATGAAAAGGCTATTGTTGCTTATAACTTTTCAATAGTTGAACCTAAAAACATGTTTTTACTGTGTTGCTAAGTAGTTCTGGGTGGTTGCCAGATAGTTGTTTATTGGCCCAAGTCAAAATAGTCCACCTCTAATCTCTGTGATATACTGGTCTCTAGATAAGGATCGGGATTTACATGGTAATACAAATAACATATGCCAGATAAAATTACATATTATCACCTCCTGCAGGTATCCGTATATAACTCAAATATTTATAACTGCTGATGTAGAAAGTACATTTCAGTGTCTATGGGATTTTGTCCCCCATTTGGTCGCTTAAAAGTATAAAAATAGCTCTCCTCTTCTCAACAAGCCATTGATTTGAGGTGTCATTCATGTCTATAGTTTAATATTTTGGGTTAGAGGTTTGTTCAAATCAGAATATTTTGAACTAACCCCTATATATAATATATACAGACACAAATAATTGCTGGTAATGGTCACCCAGCTTTACACGGGCACAGTACATCTAAAGTATGGTTGTCAATTATCCCATATTAGCCTGGATGTCTTGTATTTATACCAAAATGAAGATGTCCCAGATTTTAGCTGATGGCGAAAAGTCCTGAATTGAAGGCCTGTCCTGTATTTAAGCGTCAAAATCTCTCGGTCAGACGGCAAAATGTTTGAGGGGGACCTCCGTCCCGCTCAAATTGCTCAGGCATCCCGTACTCATGTGGCTAAAAGTCAGCAACCCTAATCCAATAAGGTACTTTGGTGGGGTGAGCAAGAGACAGACACAGTCAGTGTGGTGTCAAGCCTTGGAGAGGTGCTATTGGAAATAATATTAAACCTAAAAATGTCCAAAAAGGGGAAGGCGGCCCAGCATCCATGACCAATGGCATCTAATTTGCACAGAGGATGCGGGTCTGGTGTGCATCTAATTCGGCTAGTACCCTCCCCGCTCTGCATCTGGACATGCAAAGATGCCAGTGTGTGCACACAAGGAAGCTGGCTCCCGAGGAGACACACGCTCTGCGTTTTTATAGCAGCGTTGATGAGGCTCCACTCACATCAGGGTTGCCTCAACATCCACTGCCCAAACGAGGATCATAAAGTTGCGCCTCTCCTCATCTCCAACCCACTCCTGTTGTAAGCCTGGCTGAAGGATGGCGCTAAGAGGCGGGGCAGTGATGATGAGAGGGGGGGGTGAGTCGTTCCACCACAGTACCCCTTCCATAAGAATAAGGCATCCCATATTGTGTTTACATGGAGACTCAGGGCTCCGAACATTATAGTGTGCACTACTCAAAAGAGCACACTACTGCCTTAATACCTACAAGTCTCCATATTTTATGTGTCTTGAATCTTAAATATGTATAATCAAAAACAGCCTGTAAGATATGTATTTCTTTTATTCATAAAATAGCCATGTGAAATACTCAGGATTTTATAAGATAGCAATGAATCTTTTCTTCTCTTAAATTACCAATAAGCTGCACACATCAATGATACCAGATGGTGATCCATAACTGCGTATTTCACATTACTATTGGATCATCTATTAGGAAAATATGCCAAACCACACAAAATAAAAATAACAGCAATCCTTCAGAGTTAGCATGGTAATACAAATTACATACGCTGGATAAAATTACATATTGGCACCTCCTGCAGGTATCCGTATCCAACTCAAACATTTATCATTGCTGAGGTAGAAAGTACATCCATAACCATGACCCATGAGCTGTTTGGACTAAAGATCCTCCTCAACTGGTAATTTAATTAAAATGTTATCAACATGAATAAGGTGACAATTTATCATCGTTGTAACAGTTAACTACAGTCTAATGTATTAGCATAATTAATCATGAAAACATGTTTTAAGGTCCCTGTCAGAATGTTGGCAGGCCCTTTCCTATTTATCAGCTAGTTAGTTTTCTGGCAATGCTCCACTGCTATCACATTGCTCACAACTGTAACAGGATAATTTAGTTATTCGAGTATTGTTAGATACCATAGAGGCGAGCCAAAAGTGTCACGGGAAAGAAATGGGGAATTAGAAAGCGAGAGAACTACTGTGTTCCTCGAGGATTCCAAGATGAATTCTGTGCATTGTCATGTCAGGTTTTTTGCCAGATAGGTTCATTGAAAGGGTACAAAGCCTTTAGAAATCACAAATGAATTGTTTGTGACGTATTCTAAAGTACATGTGCAAACATTAAGTGGAGAACATGGTTTATCATTTGCACAGTCAAATATATCCATACACTTAATATCTAGTAATTACTAGAAATATGTGTTGTATATGTTTGTATTTGTAAAAAAAAAAAAAAAAAAAAGATTGATAAAAACAATGACAATGACAACGTTACAGTGACAGTTTTACCTATTATTTGTATTATTATTATTATTGTTTGTTTTTGTTTTTTTTTTTTGCTTAAAAGATTAGTCACCTTATTAGCTTAGCAATATGCTAACCGCAATATGCTAACGACAATTCCCATATGCCATGTGCTTAGCATTAAGAACTATATGTGTGGCCTTGGTGCCTATGTAGAGTGTTCCAAATTGGTCTTTTAAGAGATTCAATTTCAGCAAGGATGCTGCCTTAAAAGGCAGCTGCCAATGTAGGCACTAGACAGCAAGATAGCTCACCAGGTTTTGGAACACAGGTTTGTGAGGCGATCGTCTGTGTTCCACAACTGCCATAGGGTCTTTGAATTAGGTATAATGTGCGAGTAAGAGCAGCCGGTGGAGTTTCTGGTACCCTCTAGGGAATTGGTGCCCTACGCAGACTGCGTAATATGCTTATTTTTCTATTTACCTTTGTATTTCTTCCATTTCAGGTTGGATATTCAGGGGTTTCAGGTATCCGGACTCAGATTAGCAAATATAATGTGACATGAAATGATTTAGTATAAAAAATAAATAAAATAAAAAAACACTATGGACCATAACAAAATGTAATATTATTTTCAACACCTATTGCACCACAGCTGTACAAATCTATAAATCAGTGCAGCACAGCAGAGTGCTAAACTACAGAATTAACTCAGGAACAGCTTGGCTTAAAGTGACAGCACAAAAAAAATCCAACAATTCAGTCTTGTGTTGTACACCGGCTCAATCAATTGCATTTTCCTGAAGAGTTAGTTTTACCCACGAGACAAATATGCAGGCCTCCAGGTTTAATAAGCGCTGGATGATAAAGATTGCTTTTACTAGCCAGTGTGGATCCATACGTCACTTCAGACCTCTTTAATGCAACTCAACCACTGACAGGAAGCAGCAGGTTACCAATTCATGTCCTGCTGGTGCTGATGAGAACCTGGGGAAGCCATTTTACCTACAAATTAAATCCCAAAAGAAGCACATCACTCTTTTACACCAAAGCACAGCCCATTAGCTGGTACTCCATGTCAATGAAAATGGCAAATGGGAAAATAAAACCCTCAGCCAGGGCCTGCCCATGGGTTTGAAGGGCCCAAGGCGAGATCATGAAAATAGGCCCCACTGGTACATGCTGTACATACTGAAACTATGTGTATTATTGTTAATTGACTGTAACAAATTCATAAAACCATTCATAAGAACATTCTTTGAGAAAGTCTTCCCAAGAATACAAAATATTTGTAACTTTTTTGTTTTAAGTTAGAAAATAAGAAAATAGTAGACGCATTAAAAAAACAAATACTAAAATAGACACAAAGCAGCTTTTTCATGTTTTTTTTTTCTTTTTTTTTCTCCTGTGTTTCTGTCAAACATTTCCACATTTGAGCAAGGAGTGAAATCTGTGGCGTGATTGATGCAGTCCTTGAGTGTGATCACACAGGAAATCGGCATGTTGATTCCGAATCTCCATGTACCCTGAAATTGACACCATTGTACTGAATTACTGAAAGTGGCAGTTCAAATTCACCTTTCCCTGTGGCGCTACTGACAAGAATAACCTCCGAGACTCATTTTGATCCCATGGAAATTACCTGTTATTACATAAACAATGATGAGTGCTATTCGGAAGGTTTCACACCACTGAAAGTTAAGTTGAGGGTTGGTATATACTGGTAGAAATGTGTCATAAATGTGAATAAGTGTGCACTGCTACACACAATCAGTTTCTGTTCAAAGATGTGCAATCATGTGGAGCATGTACCTCCTGAAAATGTATATATGCCAATTTTAGCCAAAGGAAGTGGGGGAAAAACATTAGTGAAGTTTTGCCAATTCTATAAAGGCACCTGGGTTTGTTCCTGGCAGGCAGCAGATGCCCTATATATATATATATATAATTACAGGACATTTCTCTAATTTTTCAGGAATTTTTAAATCACTTTTCAAGAAAAATTTGCATATTGTAATACAGTATATATATGGTTATCGATGATCTTTTCAATAATATCGTGTTATGGATTTTAGCTTAAATCGCTGACCCCTAGTTGAGTTCATAAAATATACATTCCTGTAGACTGTATAAGATCATTTACAAGTAAAAATCCAACTCGTTTTTGGTGCCACTCTGTGACATTTCACCCAGAAACTAGAGCTCACCCGTGCCCATTCGTTCAATAACACTTCCAGCGTTGGCCACTTGGGGCAGAGATTTGAATGTCAGTAAGCACAGACCGATTTCAGCAGCAAAACTTTCGACCTACTGTTGCTGAATCCACAAGATATTCAGTCTGCAAGTTAAGTGGATTATTGTGTCACTGTTTTATAGTTTGCTGCTTTTAAATGTGAATGTGATCTCAGTGATCATAGGTATTTGAATGCATAGTGTGGTTTGAGCACTCATGAATTTCCGGTATGTTTAAATATTATTGTTTTGATAGCATCAAAAATGTAAATGCTTTCCATTGTAGATTATGGCGTGATTTATGCAAGGGCGGTTCCACACCATTTTGACTGGGGGGGACAGGGTGGGGCCAGGTGTGCTTGTAGGAGGGCAACTGTATTATACCTTAAATGTCCCCTGTACACATATAAAACAATATTTGCGGACATGCAATTTTTTAAAGACAACCAAAGATTCACCAAATTTGAGTAAAAATTTAAAATTTTTATTAAAAAATATATAAACAAAGAGGCTCATTACAAATGTTTAAATTAGTCAATACACCCTAACATTATGGTTTTACCCAGAAACTTTAAGCCATGTTGCCAGGCTGTTCTTTAGAATGAAATTTTTGGGTAAAATGAATGATAGGCTACGTCAATATTTTAGGTTAAAATGTAATCAGTATGCTATAATCAGCATGTACAGGTCTTTTAAATGGTCAGTGTTTCCTTTAAGATTATTTTAAGAATTTTTAAACACATTTTTAAATTCACTAGTTCATTTTTAAATGGTCCAGTTTAACAAGTGAATTTTTAACTGTATCTATCTCAGTTACTATACGTTTAAAAAGGTTGCATGCATCGTAATTATAAGTGACCAATAAGTTGGCTTTAATGTGTTTTTTTTAATCATTATTATGTCTATCGGTGTCTATGAGCAATCCTTAATAAGTGTGCTTGGTGTGCTTGAATGCTGTTGCTAATATTAAGCTCAATTCTCCATTATTGAGCACACATGTGCCTCTCCCTTGTGATTGGTGCATCGTGTGTTAAGTACTGTATTTGAATGATAAATGGTGTTCATAAAGATGACGTTGTGCTTGTTATCTTCGCTGTAAACTATGTAGTGCTTCTCTTGCATTTCGTTTGCAAAAGAAGCAGCAGGATCAGCTCTGCAGCTTTGTTCTCTCTCCCGGTTAGTTGTGCATTTGCTTTTTATTCTTTAATCAGTACCAATATTAATCTGTGTATATTATTAGGTTGAAGTGCATTGATGTGGAGAGCTTAGTGTATGGTAAGAGCCTTTCCCACTGAAGGTAAGTTATTTATTTGGGCTTTAGTGGGGTGGTTTATAAGGGTTCTAAGTTTATGTTTTTAAGTGAATTCATAATAAATTTGCCATTGCAGGTGCGGTGTGGCCATGTATAACTCTAGCTGCTGTTTCTTCATACCTGTTTCTTTACCTCTGTTCCTACATGCTGTTTCATCAGAGTCGCTTCATTGTTTGTTTTGCCAAACATGTTGCACTACATTTGTCTTGTTTCTGTATTGCACAGTGCAAAACATTAAAGACGGTGGGGGAAAAAAAAATACCTCATTATAAATAACACGCTTATGTTGTTCCAGAATTGAAAACCTGACAGATGCACATACTGTACAAAAAAATGGCCTATTGACTCAGGGGCACCCGCAAATTATTTTAAATAAAAAAATCTTCTCTATGCCAAATGTATGTTGTGTAAAAGCACTTTAGGGGCTTCTCTGGCTCCAAATCATTCTATCACAAAGTTTTTTTTTTTGTTTTTTTTGTTTTTTTTTTCAGGATCCCTGTAGATATTTGAGATGTTAAGACTTTATTTTTGTTTAATATATTCTTGTAAATTTAATAGCACCTCATGATTTATTGTTGTACATTCAGTGCCAGAATTCCGCTCCATGGCTTTCTTGAACTACCACAAACATGGGAGAAGTTCCTTTCACAAGGTATATAAAAATGTATAATTATTAAAGACTCATAATATAATCTCTGGCTTCACACCTCATATTTACGAAATCCTTCCGTAAATATTAAATTAATTAGAATTTTGAGTAGCCTTAAATAAGCTTTGTGCAATGTTGGCCCTCGCACAGTCATGGCTTGTAATGCTATTAACAGTCAAAAAAGCAGCATTAGCATAACGTGTAGTAATGTGCTAATAGTATGAAATCTTGAGTGAATATATAGTCGAGAGGCTTATAATTCATCTCTATTGATGCCTACTTATGTATGTGTCCTGCACGTTAGCAAACTGCACACATTTGGATATAGGAGAGGATGGGGCAAATTGTCATATGCTGAAGATTTTTCAAGGGCTGTGCAGTATCTCAGTAACTATAAGTTTATGAGTCAAAAGTTGAATTTCATAAATTCATGTTTTCTCTATTATTAGATTTTTGAAATATTGATAACAATATAAACAAGTGAACACAATAAATCCAGACAAACATATATTCAAGCAAGGGTCAACTGTATAATGAAGGCAAATTTAAACCGAAAGGTTGAATTACATTCTTAGAACAAAGCCATTTTTCATAAATTGCAATACATTATTGCATGTTTTTATATGATGTCATTTTATGCAGTTGCAGGTGGCCTAAACAAGGTTTGATATTTTTGTATAATACCTTTTCCATTTTACTCTCTCTCTCTCTCTCTCTCTCTCTCTATGTCCTCCGACTGTAAAAAGGAATATCCCTACCATCGGAGCAATTCAAGCTTGAAGTACAACCTGTTTTCAGCAAGGGGCAGTAAGCAAAACTCCAGCTGTATAGGCAACATGCAGCTGTACAGAGAACAAACCACAGTCAGGCTCGCTTGACACTAGTGATAGCACAAGATGTTGACGCGTTCCTGCATTCAAACACAGCTAGACAGATCGCAATTCTGAATGCAGGGATCTCGAGATATGTTTTTTCTCATTTTCAAACTACATTTAACTTAACACAGCGACCTTAAATGCTGTGTTTATTACGCGACGCAAAGTGACTTCCCTAGAAAAGCCCTTATAATAAGACAGATTGACAAGTTCAATTGCAAAATGGATTGCTGTGGACTGTAGGCTAAGAATAGGTTTATGTTCAATAACATGGAAATAAATAATAAATTGCCTTCAAATGCCACTTTTGGTATTGTCTTATCAATGCTTTACTCGTCTACCACAATGATGTAATGCATTTTAATTATCTGAATTATTATATTTATAATATACAGTGTATATTTATAATTATTTAATCATGATACAGTATATTGAATTGTTGTTATGCGAGGGCCTTTATAAAGGTATATTTATATGTGTGATTAATTGTGATTAATCAGCATACCATGTACTTAAGTTGTTTAAAAATGTTAATCGATTGACAGCCCTATAAAATAATTAATTACTGTAAGTCAAAAAGTAGTGTAACATATTGCATTTTATAGTCTTGTAATAAGATTACAGTTACTGCCTTTCAATTAAGTTAATTACACTTAAGTAAATTACTTGGTTTACAAATATTTCTAAAATTATATTATTTATTCAGAATGCATTTAAAAAATGAATAATTTTCATATGTACATCTGTTTGTGTTTCTGTGATGCTGAGTATATCGCTAGTGTGTGACAATGAACAATGAGGAAACTTTTTATTTTATTCTTTTGAAATATCACATTGATAAGTACAACAGTGCATATTAATATTTCAGAATGGTTGGAAACAAAGGTGGTCACATGTCCAACATGCTGAATAATTCAGCAGTGCATTTCAAAAGAGAGTCTCGTTCTCTAGAGAGCCCTAAATGGTAAATCTGGATACAGGAAAATAAGTCCAACAGCGCACAGGATATTGTTAAAAGGAAGAACTTTACAGGCATAAATCATTCATAGGGAGAGCCGTTCTTCTGAAACTGTGATATAGAGAGCAAGGGTTAATGGTTGCAGGTTACTCACAGTAAAGTTTAAAAGTTAGATCACACCCAGAAGGGCTTGAAAACACCAGCATTACCTCAGTGTTCACAGGAATGGAAGAAAGGAGTCCATAGTAGTCAAGTCTGTCGAGATTTTTATTAAGGCTAGAAACCCATGGGCAAACTTCTGTTTGGCTGGGTGACAGTGTCAGCATTTCCATACTTCACTTTTTAATTATTGTTTATGTAGTGTCTTAATATTCCATTCTCTTCCTACAGCCGCTTTGAATTACCCGTCCTTATCTGGTGTGATTTGACGAGCATTGCCCATGAGCCACTGTGATCTCAGCTGTCACAATACACCGGCAACACTTGCTTTCAAATAGACGATCGAAAAGAAAGAGCAAGTAACAATCACCACCCTCTTCTTTCTTTTTGCCTGTATCTATAAATTAAATCCCCAAATCCGCCTTGCTCGCGAGTGATCCTTTGAATCACCCTGCAATCTTTCCTGAGGGGCCAAAGAGGTTGTTTATTTGGGATGTTTTAGTATAATTTCAGCATTCACTTGACTTAATGACAATCTATAGTTTTGCACCCCTAGCTAAGAGTGTAGAGTTTGGATGTGGGGCAGGGAGCAATTTAACAATAAATGGAGGCAGATGGTAGTGTAAGCTGATGAGAATAGCTGCTGTTAGTCAGCATTAGAGTTATTAAGCGAAACTTTGGGGAAGCAGGTTAATAGCCTGGCCTGATGGCTAGATGCCATGGCCTTGAGATATAGCGGTAAACAGAGGCACTGGACATAAGTAACCTCACTGGGGACTATCCATCGATAATTCCATGCCTGTTGTCTCTGCCCATGATAGCTGTATCCTCCTAAGAAAAACAAAAGTGAAACAAAAACGTTCTGTCTTATGGGAAACACGAAAGGATATGTTTTAACGGATATCCGCATCCGTCTTTTCAATACAATGGCAGTTGATAGTGACTCACTTTAACGCTTAAAAAGCGCCCAAAAGTTAAATTTGCCCATGAGTCTTCTGAAGGCATATGATTGTCTTCGCTTTAGTTGCGTGTGTCAGAGTCCATGAGAAGTTTGTTCCCAGTAGCACAAGTGTTCACGCAAAAACTTGCATTATATTTAGCTGAAACTCCACCAGTCAGTAAACAGGGGCGGTTCTAGGGTCAGTGGATATCCGGAGCTTGGCCCAGACCTCTGTGGATACGTATGGTGCCATCCTTTGATGAAATATGTAAGGGATGACCCACGGCTTGGTGCGAAGTGCATTAAAATAGTTTAATGCACACCTAGCCATGGATTATCCTGCTTTTACCATGGTAATTTGTCAGCAGTTATTATTTAAAGATGTCATTGGTTTTTGCAGCGAAAATTTAGATTAGAAAAATAAAAAAATAATGGTTAACTTTGTCTATGGGTCATTATATCTAGATCTCTTTCCATTCTAAATTAGGCACAGAGATAAAATAGTGCAGTAATATCAAATATATTTGAATGAATTATATAAAAAGGCATACAGCATCTAAGGATGTCTGGTGTGAATGGCTCTCTTAAGGTCATTCCACAGCAGGGATGTGTCATCCATATAAGCAAGGTAAGCAGTGCTCATTCATGCCTGCTACAAATGGCCAAGGTAAGCTTGCTTACAAAAATGAGTAAGCCAGTCAGAAGCTCCTTCCTTCAGTCATGCTAATAGTCTAGATTTTAGTTTTGTGTATTCACATTCAAGTTCAAGTAACTAATGCTATATTAAGCACTAAAATGGATATCTTCAGTGTAAGCATCGACAACCTATGTGGATTTGGCAAAGCTAATTTAAATTAAAAATCGAGAAAGCGAGGCTATGGAAACTTCAACAAGTGGGTGACTTTTACAACAAAGTGACGGAGATGTTCATTCGCAAGGAGAGATGCATGGATTTTGTGTTCCGGTAAAGCTAAGTTAATATATTTATTCAAATCTGTGTTATAGAGTTGTTCAGCTGTGACATCAATTTGTAGATGAACCCGGAAGTCTAATTCACTATGGGTTCATCCACGTATCATCAAGTAATGTTTACCACAGACCTTATTTGACTCATAAGTTCAAAAACCCCATTATAAAAAACCCATAGGAAAATCGTGAGGGCACCCATGGTGAATTCTCTTCCAGGTTTTTGGACTACAAGCTGAACAACTCTATTGATACTAGGTCATAGATAATAGGCTATTGTTTCTGGTTAGTCTGAGGCTATGAAGTAGTGATCTGGCAGTCATGTCCTTCTTGTGTTATGTCTGTTTTATAGTTCTTGTCATATTTAAATGTGTTTTTGTTCATGTTTTGTGTTCATGTCTTTTATTTTGGAAGTTAGTTCCTGTTTTATAGTCATGTGTTCATGTCATGTGATTTCCTGTTCCCTTCATGTTATCTTGTCATGTGTTTCCCCTGTTCATGTGTCTTGTTTTCATTGGTTCATTGTTTAATTACCTTGTTATCAGTCTTGTCTTTTCATTGGTTCATGTTTAGTATCTTTGTATCTTGTTATTAGTTTAGTCTTGTTATTGGTTGTCATTGTCATGTGTTTACCCTTGTCCATGTATTTAAGCCCTCATGTTTGCCATTGTGTCTTGTCAGCATTCAACACCATAGTACCCTCCAAGCTTTATGTGAAACTCCGGGCTCAGGGCTTAAACAGCTCGCTGTGCAGCTGGATCCTGGACTTCCTGTCAAGCAGATGCCAGGTGGTTAGAATGGGCAGCAACATCTCCTCATCGCTGACCCTCAACACTGGAGCCCCGCAGGGCTGTGTTCTCAGCCCACTCCTGTATTCTCTGTACACATATGACTGTGTGGCAACACACAGCTCCAATGCCATCATTAAGTTTGCTAATGATACGACGGTGGTAGGTCTGTTCACTGACAATGATGAAACAGCCTACAGAGAAGAGGTGCACACTCTGACACACTGGTGTCAGGAGCACAACCTCTCCCTCAATGTCAGTAAGACAAAGGAGCTTGTGGTTGACTTCAGAATAAGAGAAAGAGAACACAGCCCCATCACCATCAATGGAGCACCAGTGGAGAAAGTCAGTAGCTTCAAGTTCCTGAGTGTCCACATCACTGAGGAACTCACATGGTCCGTCCACACTGAGGCCGTTGTGAAGAAGGCTCATCAGCGCCACTTCTTCCTGAAATGGCTGAGGAAGTTTGGAATGAACCGCCACATCCTCACACGGTTCTACACCTGCACTGTAGAGAGCATCCTGACTGGCTGCATCTCCACCTGGTACAGCAATAGCACCGCCCTCAACCGCAAAGCACTGCAAAGGGTGGTGCGAACTGCCAGACACATCATCGGAGGTGAGCTTCCCTCCCTCCAGGACATCTATACCAGGCGGTGTGTGAAAAAAGCTCAGAGGATCATCAGAGACTCCAGCCACCCAAGCCAAGGGCTGCTCTCATTGCTACCATCAGGCAGGCGGTATCGCAGCATCAGGACCCGCACCAGCCAACTTCATGACAGCTTCTTCCCCCAAGCAATCTGACTTTTGAACTCTCACGATCAAATACATCAGCACTGCACTTTATTACTCTTATTATCGCACACTGGACTGTCATAAATTATATTCTCTCTTAACAACGCACTGGCAACTTATTATCAACCAACAGCCTGATTGTCAATACAGTACAATACAACCTACTGTATATTTTATATATACTATTTTTATTGTATAATGTGTATTCTATATTGTGTGTATCGTATACTGTACATTGTATGTTATTATTTGTATATTGTGTTGTGTAAATTTGATGTTTATTGTAAATTGGTATATGTCTCATTACTGTCACGACTACAATGTTGCTTGGAACTGCACCCAAGAATTTCACACACTATTGCACTTGTGTATATGGTTGTGTGACAATAAAAGTGATTTGATTTGTCAAGTATTGTTGGTGTAACGTCGTGTCATTGTTCTTTCACGTCAAGTTCATGTTTTGTTTTGGTATCACATTCTGGAATATACTCACATTTGAATAAACTGCACTTGGGTTCTTCACTTCATTGTCTGCCTGTCATTGCCAAGCTACGTTACAGAATACTTGACCTACTATGAACCCAGTAGTTCAGCTCCTGCGCCTATGTCAGGGGAATCGTTCCCTTGAGGATTATGTTTCTGATTTTTGCGGACTTTGCTACCAGGTTGGATTTAATGAGATCACCCTCAGAGACATTTTCTGTGCAGGCTTGAATGAGCCGATCTCCTCCATGATGCCTGGTGGTCGGATTACCCTCAGTCTGGCTCAATAGCTCGACTTTGCCCTGCAGCTTAGTGGTTCATCTTTCACTGTAAGAGGCGGATGAGGAACTAGGCACTCCTATAGTGACTGCTATGTCAGAGCCATCCACCGTCATGGCTGCCAAGCCAGAGTTCCCCGTCATGGCTGCCGAGCCAGGGTCCCACGTCATGGTCGCCGAGCCAGGGTCCCACGTCATGGTCTCAGAGCTTGCGCCACCTTCTGCCCCGGATTCTGAATCTACTCCATGCCATGTCACAGCCACGCCTAAGCCTGCTCCATGCTATGTCACAGCCAAGCCTCAGTCTGCTCCATGCCATGTCACAGCCACGCCTGAGTCTGCTCCATGCCATGTCACAGCCAAGCCTCAGCCTGGTCCATGCCATGTCACAGATACGAATGAGTATGCTCCATGCTATTTCACAGCCACGCCTGAGTCTACTCCATGCTATGTCACAGACATGCCTGATTCTGCTCCATGCCTGAGTCTGCTCCATTCCATGTCACAGCCACGCCTGAGTCTGCTCCATGCCATGTCACAGCCACGCCTGAGTCTGCTCCATGCCATGTCACAGCCACGCCTGAGTCTGCTCCATGCCATGTCACAGCCACGCCTGAGTCTGCTCCATGCCATGTCACAGCCAAGCCTCAGCCTGGTCCATGCCATGTCACAGACATGCCTAATTCTGCTCCATGCCATGTCACAGCCATGCCTGAGTCTGCTTCATGCTATATCACAGCCATGCCAGCTTCACTCTAGGATTCTTGTTTTGTTTTTGGGGTTTTTTTTACATTATTGAGCATTCTGTGGTGTCTATTTTGAGTCATCTTGGCTGGATGGCCACTTCTAGGGAGAGTAGCCAAAGTATTAAATCATCTTCATTTATAGATAATATATGTATAACTGTTCATTATTGTAACAGATTAAGATCAAAACAGATTTGAAGACAAATGTATACATAATTGCAGGTAATTCCAATGCTTTTTTCTTCTTCTTATAAGTACCTATTTAAGCCAATTGACAGCCTGCTATCTTCTAAACTAACTTAAAACACTCGACAAATCACGTGAAGAAAACTAATAAAAATACAGAAAGCCTAAAGGGACGATATAGTGGGGCTTTCTAATCAAGTTTTAAAGTATATAGTGTTAAAAGCACACAATTTCTGATCTTCAAGCGTATTTGAAGCTAAGACAAAAGTTTGTGGGACCTTTTAGTTTTAGTTTGAGCTATATTTAAATATTTTAATTATATAATTTTATTACAATATATTATTATATTCTGATATTTCCTATATGTATCTACAGAGTTCTGGACTAAGACCTGAATATCCACTTACCCTAGAACCGCCCCCAGCTCTGAGACTAATCACACCTGCTACAATGAATTTTTCCTTTCAATACACTAGCATTTTGATATTCACATTTTGTATTCGCAGTATGATGCTGACACCAAAGTTTCTGCTAAGAAATTTTGGTGCCGGCCAAAGTGTCTGGGAATAAAAAAGTTTGATGTACAAATTGGAAAAAATCCGGTCATCTCATTTCTGTATTTATTTTGTACTGTTAACACAATGGACTGTGCATAATAATGCGATATAGTCTAATAATGACTAACTGATTACAATTGAAAATGAATGATAAATGCTTGTTCATTATAGCTGCTTTTTCATAAAAAAAAATTAAAAAAATGGCCGTCCAAGCTCTCAGGAAATTTCATAAACTCTCTGGAAAGTTTAAACCTCCGTGGCAGCGAAGGCATGGCATCACACTCTACATTTGTGACAACAACTAAAGGGGTTGCTGACGCATCGTGTTAATATTTTCACCTGACAATTTCAACCCATTAAGATATTTTAACAGTCAAAAACCGGTAATTACCAGTTAATGGAAACCCTGGCAGAAATATATAATAAATACAAACCACAGCATAGGCCACAGCGTAAGTTCGAAGCAAAAGTATAAATCGGTAAGCAATATTCCACATATCTGTCACCACACTGAGTTCTGTAGAAAACTTCTAGATAAACTTCTGATGGTAACATTTCCATTGAGGTATAAGCTTTTAGAGGATGTGTGAGTAATAAAAGTTTTTTTTTTTTTAAGACAGTAAGACTACGGGAATAGTCCTGTGCCCGGGGCTCAACATTTGGTGCTATGTTCCTGATGCCAGCACAATTTTAATTACTTTGAAAATAAATACGTGGAAACTTGAATGAAATATTTAAATCATGGGTGGTTTACCTTGTAAAGGCAATATGTCTGCCAAATGGAGGTTTATAGACCGTGCCAGACCTACAGTAGGTGTAAGTTTTGGCATTTGCACAAGAGGGTGTTGGTTTCAGGAAAACAAACAATATTTACAATTTTTTTTTCAGCTGAAGAAGTTGCATGCTTTTAGGATTCTGCTCATTGGTACCAGCTGTTCCTCAATCTGTTCTTTTTTCAGTCAAGTGCTGTTGTATTTATTTATTTATCCGCAAACCAAATTGAGACCAACAAGGTCTGCTCGGAAACCCGTCATCCATTTGAGTGAGCATGGTGTTCCTGTGTCTGACGTTGATGGATTGCCATCAATCGGATTAGGACTTTGATATTCCATTATCGAGTCAAGAACTTAGGACACAAATGTGATCAAGCAAGTCGTATGAGTGTAGAGTGAATGCACTTTGTGACCATGACTGGCTCAATTATGAGGCCTTAGCTCTCATAAAAATAGAGGTAAATTCACTTTACCATCAATAACTGGCATGTGTGACTATTGTCCTGCAAAATGTACATGATATGTACCTGTACGCATCCAAATATACACTTCCAACCAAAGCATAATGCTTACCAAGATCATGCATTTTGTGTATAACAATATTTATCTTGTTTCAGTTCTTACATATCATGAATAATGTGCATGCAGGATGTAAAGCATATGTTGAACAACTAAAACATTCTAAAAAATCTACAATTAAATTAATTCTTGTGGATTTGGATATGCACAATTACATATCAAGTGCAATTCCACTTAGCAAAATGTACTGTATATGTTTCATAGCAGGGTGCATACTGCCAAACTCTTAGACCCTAAAGAACTTTAATATCCACTTAGAGTCTACAGTTCTTTGTACAGGACATATTTTACATGATAATTCAAGCTCATTTATTTTCATTATATCTGTACAATGACAAATAATAAGTTATTTACAAAAAAAAAAAAAAAAAAATGCAATGTCCTAAAAAACAGGTTAATGGTGGTGGCATTTCCACAAATGAAAAGGGTTGTTAAAAAATGATGTGCAATAAAATGAAATAAAGTGAAATAATGTTTTATATTTCTCATTCTGAAAGATAATTTTAGTTATTTGTTACAAAGGAAATTACCATGTCCAAAATAAAAGGTTAATGGATAGTACAAAATGCTAAAAACATTTATATTATAGTAATTCATGAAATGAGTTTTAGCCACAAAGATTTCATTATTATTTTCCCTATCATTTTATATTTAATTAATATCTCATGGACAGCTTACATATATATTTTATATCAATAAACCTCCAGTACTTTATAGTGATCCATTGTATTCTTGTATATACACTCACTTAGCACTTTATTAAGTTCACCTGTACACCTACTTATTCATGTGATTATCTAATCAGCCAATCGTGTGGCAGCAGTGTAATGCATAAAATCATGCAGATACGGGTCAGAAGCTTCAGTTAATGTTCACATAAATCATCAAAATGGGGAAAAAAATTATCTCAGTGATTTCGACTGTGGCATGATTGTTGGTGCCAGATGGGCTGGTTTGAGTATTTCTATAACTGCTGATCTCCTGGGATTTTCATGCACAACAGTCCCTAGAGTTTACTCAGAATGGTGCCAAAAAAAAAAAAAAAAACATCCAGTAAGCGGCAGTTCTGCAGATGGAAATGCCTTGTTGATGAGAGAGGTCAGACTGGTTCGAGCTGACAGAAAGGCTGCGGTAACTCAGATAACCCCTCTGTACAATTTTCAAAATAATAATTCCTTACATTAATATAGCACTTTTCTAGGCACTCAAAGTGCTTTACATAGTATAGGGGGAATCTCCTCAACCACCACCAGTGTGCAGCATCCAGCTGGATGATGCAACAGCAGCCACAGTGCACCAGTACTCTCACCACACACCAGCTATTGGTGGAGAGGATAGAGTAGAGTGATACAGCCAATTAATGGATGGGGATTATTAGGAGGCCATGATTGAGAAGGGCCAATTGGGGGGATTTGGCCAGCACACTGGGGTTACACCCTTACTCTTTATGAGAAGTGTCCTGGGATTTTTAATGACCTCGGTTTAACATCTCACCCGAAAGACAGTGCCTTTTTACAGGATAGTGTCCTCATCACTATACTGGGGAATTAGGACCCACACAGACCACAGGGTGAGCACCCCCAGCTGGCCTCCCTAATACCTCTTCCAGCAGCAACCTTAGATTTCCCCAGGAGGTCTCCCAACCAGGTACTGGCCAGGGTCAACCCTGCTTAGCTATAGTGGGCAACCAGGCAAGAGCTGCAGGGTGATATGGCTGCTAGTGATCAGAATAGCATCTCAGAATGCACAACATGATGAACTTTGAGGCGGATGGGCTACAACAGCAGAAGACCACGTTGGGCACTTTATTAGGAGCATAGTGTTCCTAATAAAGTACTCAGTGAGTGTATAATACTGTGTTTTGGTCAAAGAATTTAGACACCTTGTCACATAAAAATATTTCAAGACATTTGAAATTACATGATCAATCATTTACAAGCTTATTTAAGTGGACACATGAGTCGAACGTGTCATAGAAGCAACACAAAATGATGTGGCTGATCCAGCAATTGTGTTTTTCATCTCACATTTGTTTTTTATGCCAGTTAGATTTAGGTTTAAGGTTTTGGGTATGGAGTTAAATTTTGTTGATTTAAAACTCGATAGAGCATTAACTTCAAAAGCCTCATCTGTTTGGGAGAAAATTTAACTTGCTTTTAGTCACACAATGGACATTTCACTTCGGAACAGCCGTGATACGTATAAGGAACCACGTAAAATTAATTTGTTGCCACAGTAACTTTGTTTTTCACTGTGTAATTTGATATGCATTAGATGTGTTCAACAAAGTTGTGATCTAACTCATCGCATGGATTCAACTGTTTCTGAGTTCAATTGAAGTGAACACTATCCTTAAAAACAATGGGAATTGTAAGCATTTATATTCCAGTGATATGCACAAAGACCATGCACTATGTCATATCCAATTTTTGTGAGAACGCTAATTCTAAGCACAATCGTCATGTCAGCGCAAATCTCAAGTGGGTGTGGATGTATTGTATGGTAATGAAGTGGCGCAAAGCTCAATTTGCTATTTTCCTGAGAAATAGTTCACTGGGCTAAGATGTCTCAAAACCATGTCTGTTTTCAGTGCAAAGTCTAAATTCAGTACCTACATTTGCAGTTTGGAGATTCCGCCAGCAGGTGGTAAAAAAAGTTAATGTCCAAACTCTGAAAATATAATGGAACATCAAATTGATATTCATGACAATCACTAGTGTAACCATTTTATGAAACAGAAATGTATGAGATTTGTGTTTAAACTATCTATTTGTCATGGTTTATTTTTCAATTATTATTACTATTATTATTATTAATATTATTATTATGTTTCAATTTACAATTGTATTTATGATTTAATTAGTATTTATATTTTTCCACCTGTTGTCATAGAGTGATTTTTAAGTCACACTGCAAAAGGGGCCAATGGAAGATGTAAGAGAGGGTAAAATATTTGGATTTAGATTTTTTTGACAACTTCATTATTTGTTCATTTGAATTTAGAAATATGTTTGGTTTAATTTATTTTTGTTTCAATAAATAAATAAAAATGATTATTATATATTTTTTTTTTAATCAGAATCGACTGGTAGAAGTGAAGTGCGTGCCGATACAATCACTGTTCATACTAGCCATGATTTGTGTATCAGCAGATGAAAATGATTAATAATACCTCCAAATTAAATTGCACTTGACCCAGCCCATAGTGCCTTGTGTGTGCGATTTCGCCAAACCCACTTGCGCCTAGACTTAGCGTATGCCTGTGCAAAAATACCAAAACTTCATGGCCATGTCCACTGATTTTGCACTTATGACTTAGCATAATGCTAATGCTCTTAAAACAGGACCCAATAATTAAATTCAGTGTATTGAAACCATGCAGAATAATGTGAAATATGATGTATTCTTTCTTCTTGTTAAATAAAATTCAATTTGATTTACCAGTCGATTACCCCCCCCCAAAAAAACAGAAAAAAAAAACAATTAAACACACTGATAATAAGAGTGACGTATAAGTAATAATAACAAATAATAAATAAAGTCAAATGAAACAACAAATAATGGCCATAATTATTCAAATTAAAATGCATTTGCTAATACAATTATTATTATTATTATTATTATTATTATTATTAATAATAATAAAATATATAAATTTAATATTTATATATATTGTATATTGCATATACAGTTGTGCTCAAAATTTGCATACCCTGGCAGAAATTGTGAAATTTTGGCATTGATTTTGAAAATATGGCAGATCATGCATATCTTTTATTTAAGGATAGTGATCATATGAAGCCATTTATCATCACATAGTTGATTGACTCCTTTTTAAATCATAATGATAACAGAAATCACCCAAATGGCCCTGATCAAAAGTTTACATACCCTTGAATGTTTGGCCTTGTTACAGACACACACGGTGACAAACACAGGTTTAAATGGCAATTAAAGGTTAATTTCCCACACCTGTGGCTTTTTAAATTGCAATTAGTGCCTGTGTATAAATAGTCAATGAGTTTGTTAGCTCTCATGTGGATGCACTGAGCAGGCTAGATACTGAGCCATGGGGAGCAGAAAAGAACTGACAAAAGACCTGCATAACAAGGTAATGAAAATTTATAAACATGGAAATGGATATAAAAAGATATCCAAAGCCTTGAAAATGCCAGTCAGTACTGTTCAATCACTTCTTAAGAAGTGGAAAATTCGGGGATCTCTTGATACCAAGCCAAGGTCAGGTAGACCAAGAAAGATTTCAGCCACAACTGCAAGAAGAATTGTTCGGGATACAAAGAAAAACCCACAGATAACCTCAGGAGAAATACAGGCTGCTCTGGAAAAAGACGTTGTGGTTGTTTCAAGGAGCACAATATGACAATACTTGAACAAATATGAGCTGCATGGTCGAGCTGCCAGAAAGAAGCCTTTACTGCGCCAATGCCACAATAAAGACTACAACAATATGTTAAGCAATACAATATGCCTGACAACACCTTGACATGCCTCACAGCTTCTGGCACACTGTAATTTGGAGTGACGAACCATAAGCGCTATGTTTGGAGAGGGGTCAGCAAGGCCTATAGTGAAAAGAATACCATCCCCACTGTGAATCTTGGTGGTGGCTCACTGATGTTTTGGGGGTGTGTGAGTTTGGGGAATCTTGTGAAAATTGATGGCAAGATGAATGCAGCATGTTATCAGAAAATACTGGCAGACAATTTGCATTCTTCTGCACGAAAGCTGCGCATGGGATGCTCTTGGACTATCCAGCACGACAATGACCCTAAACACAAGGCCAAGTTGACCCTCCAGTGGTTACAGCAGAAAAAGGTGAAGGTTCTGGAGTGGCCATCACAGTCTCCTGACCTTAATATCATCGAGCCACTCTGGGGAGATCTCAAACGTGCGGTTCATGCAAGACGACCAAAGACTTTGCATGACCTGGAGGCATTTTGCCAAGATGAATGGGCAGCTATACTACCTGCAAGAATTTGGGGCCTCATAGACAACTATTACAAAAGACTGCACGCTGTCATTGATGCTAAAGGGGGCAATACACAATATTAAGAACTAAGAGCATGCAGACTTTTGAACAGGGGTCATTTCATTTTTTTCATTGTTGCCATGTTTTGTTTTATGATTGTGCCATTCTGTTATAACCTACAGCTGAATATGAATCCCAAAAGAAATAAGAGAAATGTGTTTTGCCTGCTCACTCATGTTTTCTTTAAAAATGGTACATATATTACCAATTCTCCAAGGGTATGCAAACTTTTGAGCACAACTGTATATATATATATATATATATATATATATATATATATATATATATATATATATATATAATTATTGCTATTAAATATTTTTATAATTAATTTGTATTATTCAAACTGATGCTTGCTATAGTAGCACTTATTATAAAGTTTTATCCCTTGTATTATTCTTTTCCACTTGTTCTATTTTAATTTGTGCTTTGGCAACATGATCACATGGGAAATCGAAGTAACCAGGAATTAACCACGTTCACATAAACAAACGCAATTCGGAGGTTGCATTTTCACTCTAAAATTACACTTTTACTCCACTGACCATTACGTTTAGGATTGGGGTATTGGTTAGTTCTATCAGGAAGACTTGCAGACTTGAGTGAAATTCAAGATGACATTTATTTGATGAATATAAAACAGAAAATGTAATGTCTCTCTTTGGCGTAAGCCCCGTCTGGCGGTCCGAAAAAGTTGTACTCGGAACCATCATATCCTGCCGGAGATAGGAGGCAGGGGTGAGGAGACTACCCCAAAAGAGAGAGAAAGTAGACTACTACCCCCAAAAGAGAAGATCCAGTCAGGTACAACCAGGTCTTGTGTTGGCGTTCATTCTGGAGGGAAAAAAAAGAGATGTGAACACCTAGATTTGACATGGTGCGTGATATCTCTGGCATGGTTGTGCAATACCTTTGCAATAGGAAAAGTGCATTTTTTTTTCTCCTTCCTCCTTGATTTTGTCCTTGTCCTGTATGAGTTATTTTAGATTTTTATAGTTAGATTTTGGGCTCTCCGTCGAGGAGCCCCTGGTTGTGCAGAATCTTTGCCAAAGACGAACAACATGGTATGAGGCCCTACGTTAGGCCAGTGTTGTTGTGCAGTATCTTTGTTGAAAGATAAACAACATTTGATTATGAAAACCTTCTGACAAGGGAAGAGTTATTAGGATATCTTTCCCGAAAGGTGAACAATGTAGCATAAAGCCATATGATAATGGCGACTTTGCGTGCAATCCCTTCATTGAAAGAAAACAACATTTGATTATGAACCCTCTGGCGAGGGCGGACATTGATGGTTATCTTTGCCGAAAGGTGAACAACTTAGCATAAAGCCATACGATAATGGTGACGTTGTGTGCAATACCCTTCATTGAAAGATATCCCATGAGGCTCAAGCCCTCCAATGAGGGCGGCCGTTGTTTAATGGTTATCTTTGCCAAGGTTAACAGCATACATAAAGCCATATGATAATGGCAGTGCTGTCATGCAATACCCTGTTGAAAAATATCCCATGATAGTGTGAGCTTTCTGGTGAGGGCGAGCTGGCTTGTGCAATACCTATGCAAAGGAAACCATGCTTGAGATTATGGAAGACCTGGTGAGGAGGGTAGGCATAGTTACGCATTATCCTTGTGAAATGATGGACATGCTTGAATTGAATCATTGTGTAGGTAAAGATGTGATGAGAAAGAGCCACAACCACCACCAGATTGGTATGAAAACTTATGGCTGATGGAGAGTTGAGCTTGTTTGATGATTTGGGTTAGGTCGACTATATTTCAGGGAGGGTGAGGAAGACCAGCAACTGAGTATCTTGACATTGGACTCCGGTATACCTCGGCGAGCGGCAGTAGTAGCTGCTCAGATGCGAAAAGAGTGCCCCGAGAAGACATGAGGGGAGAGACCACAAAGATTCTGGGTAGCAGTGAGGTGGTTTATGAACCAGTAGTGTGACATGGGCGTTAAGGATGGAGTGTTGAATAGGGGAGGAAATTTGAGATGTCTAGTGTGAAAGAAAAGGAAATGAACACGCACACTGGGAGATCAGAATGGAAAATAGGAGTACTGTGTGATTGGCAGGAGGAGGAATAATGAGCCCAGGCAGAGTTGTAGGAAGTGAGTGTGGACCAGGCATGTACTTTCTGCATGGGATTTGGAGCGGAATTTAAATGGGGTAGTAAGGAGGGGCCTAATCCAGCAGGAGGTCTGAGATAGGAAGGCAGGGAATGTTTTTTTTTTTTTTTTTACATTGGAAAAACCCAGGAATATGTCTGGCTGAGATAATGAAGTTGCAGGAAATGCTCTGCCATGTCAGACATCTCATAAGGGAGATGAGGCTAGAGGAGGACTGGCCTTAATTGATTATAGTGACGACTGCGGAATTGTTGCAAAACTACGACGCGTTTGCGTGTTCAAAGGGAACCCCATATAACGCTGCCAATGACGATGGGATAAATTTCAGAGAGAGTGGAAGAGGGAGTGTAGGATGCTATTGAAAAATTCTGTGTTAATAGCTGTGAAGAAATACAGGGCATCCGGAAAGTATTCACAGCGCTTCACTTTTTCCACATTTTGTTATGTTACAGCCTTATTCCAAAATGGATTAAATTCATTATTTTCCTCAAAATTCTACAAACAATACCCCATAATGACAACGTGAAAGAAGTTTGTTTGAAATCTTTGCAAATTTATTAAAAAAAAAAATGAAAAAAAAAAAAAATCACATGTACATAAGTATTCACAGCCTTTGCTCAATACTTTGTTGAAGCACCTTTGGCACCAATTACAGCCTCAAGTCTTTTTGAGTATGATGCTACAAGCTTGGCACACCTATTTTTGGGCAGTTTCTCCCATTCTTCTTTGCAGGACCTCTCAAGCTCCATCAGGTTGGATGGGGATCGTCGGTGCACAGCCATTTTCAGATCTCTCCAGAGATGTTCAGTCAGGTTTAAGTCTGGGCTCTGGCTGGGCCACTCAAAGACATTCACAGAGTTGTCCCGGAGCCACTCTTTTGTTATCTTGGCTGTGTGCTTAGGGTCGTTGTCCTGTTGGAAAAATGAACCTTCGCCCCAGTCTGAGGTCCAGAGCGCTCTGGAGCAGGTTTTCATCAAGGATGTCTCTGTACATTGCTGCATTCATCTTTCCCTCGATCCTGACTAGTCTCCCAGTTCCTGCCGCTGAAAAACATCCCCACAGCATGATGCTGCCACCACCATGCTTCACTGTAGGGATGGTATTGGCCAGGTGATGAGTGGTGCCTGGTTTCCTCCAGACATGACGCTTGCCATTCAGGCCAAAGAGTTCAATCTTTGTTTCTCATGGTCTGAGAGTCCTTCAGGTGCCTTTTGGCAAACACCAGGCGGGCTGTCATGTGCCTTTTACTGAGGTGTGGCTTCCGTCTGGCCACTCTACCATACAGGCCTGATTGGTGGAGTGCTGCAGAGATGGTTGTTCTTCTGGAAGGTTCTCCTCTCTCCACAGAGAAATGCTGGAGCTCTGTCAGAGTGACCATCGGGTTCTTGGTCACCTCCCTGACTAAGGCCCTTCTCCCCCGATCGCTCAATTTGGCCAGGCGGCCAGCTCTAGGAAGAGTCCTGGTGGTTCCAGACTTCTTCCATTTACGGATGATGGAGGCCACTGTGCTCATTGGGACCTTCAATGCTGCAGAAATTTTTCTGTACACTTCTCCAGATCTGTGCCTCGTTACAATCCTGTCTTAGAGGTCTACAGACAATTCCTTGGACTTCATGGCTTGGTTTGTGCTCTGACATGCACTGTTAACTGTGGGACCTTATATAGACAGGTGTGTGCCTTTCCAAATCATGTCCAATCAACTGAATTTACCACAGGTGGACTCCAATCAAGTTGTAGAAACATCTCAAGGATGATCAGTGGAAACAGGAAGCACCTGAGCTCAAATTTGAGTGTCATGGCAAAGGCTGTGAATACTTATGTATATGTGATTTTTTTCGTTTTTTATTTTTAATAAATTTGCAAAGATTTCAAACAAACTTCTTTCATGTTATCATTATAGGGTATTGTTTGTAGAATTTTGAGGAAAATAATTTAATCCATTTTGGAATAATGCTGTAACATAACAAAATGTGGAAAAAGTGAAGCGCTGTGAATACTTTCTGGATGTCCTGTAAATGTTTTCTAAAAGGTGGGACATATAAACCAACTATCAACCTTTAAAGACAACCCCCCCCCCAGCTCCCTTCATAGCATTCGCACTGCTGGTGGAGGTAGTGACCCTTATCATAATGCTGAAAGGCCTGACGTCCACCCCCATGAGACCAAGACAGATCCCTATCAGCTAGTTACAGGAAAATGCTGTGTACAGTTCATGCGGCTCACCCACAGATAAAATATTTCCTCTGTGGTATTTACCCTTTTCTTGCAGACACCAGAATGTCAGGACATTTGAGACCGAACGACCACAAGCAAATATGTCTTGGAGGACACATAACAGTCATAACAGACCTACATCAGTAACCGTGATTTTGTCAAGTAGGATGTGTTACTGGATCATCTTGTGTTGGTCCTGGAACAAAATTCTGGTCAAACACCAACCATTAATTACCCCTAAAACAGTCAAACATATGTCATGGTCAGATGTACACATGCCAGATGCACAGTCTTCCAGATGCTTGCTAGCTGGCTATTTGTAATTCCAGTGGCTATGTCGTGAGCAAAATAGGTGAAAACTTAGTCATTGATTGATACAGTACACAAACAATTCTTCTTAATATCCTCCTGTATATTAATTGTACTTGTATATTGCATGTTCACACATTTCTGGCAGTGAGACAATTTAAATAAAATAAAAAGTTTGAATACAAAAAAAAAGTTTCATAAAACACAACTGCATGTTATGCTTGCTTTGTTGCTGCCATCTTGGAAATTACATCAATTGACACTTCAGCATAAGACTTACTCTAACACTAACCCTATGTTTAAAATTTAATTGGTTGACAGGAATGTTTTTCCATGACCAATAAAGATGCTGATCAAGGAATATGTCCTGCTCTTATTATCTATATCCTAAGGATCTCAATGATGAAGTACGTAGCCAATGACAGGTCAACAACCAAATATTTTGTCTTGGTGTAATTTAGCTGAATTTCTCAAAAATTGTTCTTGAGTTCAATTTAATGTGACAGGAGCAAACTGAATTTCTGTGAACATCATTTATAAAAACCATTCTTACATACATTAACTGAGCACTATATTAGGAACACTTTGGTCCCAGTAAAGTGTCCAATGTGGTCTTCTGCTGTTATAGCCCATCGGCCTCAATATTCAATGTGTTGTGCATTCTGAGATGCTATTCTGCTCACTACAATTTTACAGAGTGGTTATCTGAGTTACCGCAGCCTTTCTGTTAGGCCATTCTCTGTTGACCTCACTCATCAACAAGGTGTTTCCCTCTGCAGAACTGCTGCTCACTGGATGTTATTTTTTTTTTTTTTTTGGAACCATTCTGTGTAAACTCTAGAGACTGTTGTGCGTGAAAATCCCAGTAGATCAGCAGTTACAGAAACACTCAAACCAGTCCGTCTGGCACCAAAAATCATGCAACAGTCAAAATCACTGAGAATTTCTTTTGCCCCATTCTGATGGGTGATATGAACATTAAGCTCCTGACCTTTATCTGCATGATTTTATGCATTGCACTACTGCCACACAATTGACTGATTAGATAATTGCATGAATAAGTAGGTATACAGGTGTCCATAATAAAGTGCTTAGTGAGTCTGAATTGTCACATTAAATTACACTAATTTCTAAATTAGTCACTCATAAAGCCATTTTACATTAAACAAAACTATTTGTTTGGAAAACTATACTTATGAAAATTATTGGTTTTAATGCAATCTGACATGAGCAAAAAAAAAATATTTGTACATTGTTCATAAAACCATTCTGACATAAATGGTTGCATTTAATTCAACGTAGCACAAACAGAATTAATTTCTGTACAAATATTTCATAAAAAAAACAACAACAAAAAAAAACAATGTTACACACAGTGGCGCATTCAATTCAATGTGACACGAGAAAAGCGAATTTCTGTGAAAATCATTCGTAACAATTTATTTGTAAAGTATCATATTCAATTCAATGTGACAAGCAGAATTAATTGCTGTGTATTTTTTCTTTAAAAAAGCGTATTTTTAGCGAATTTGTGTAAATAATTAGTTTAAAAAAAACATTCATAAAGTGTTGCATTCAATTCAATGTGACTCAAGCAGAACAGATTTCTGTATAAATCCTGTATAAAACCATGCCTTTGTGACTGTAATGTTCAACTCAATGTGACAATTTACGTAAAAATGTTTTTAACAACGATTTACACAGAAATTTGTTCTGTTCTTGTTTCATAAATGAAGCGCAATATGAGGTAAATAAGCATAAAATGGCAAAAGGAAAACATTGTTTCACAATTTTTGCAGGAAAACAGCTGGCAGTGGTCTAGACAGCATAATTTATTAGTGCACAAAGCAGACAAAGCGAGACTGGGGACAAGTCAACAATAGCTGAATACTGCAGCCTATAGCAATGCACACTTGTGCCTCAGCATAGTTGCATTGTGAAGGTGGGTTATGAGAGTTCTATTTACGTTTTCTATTATGGTGCCTGTATCATAGTGGATATAATCACAAAGAGAAGTCACCCTTTGCTTAGCAAAATATGCAGTACTTGTACAGAAGCAAGCATTTTTATATCATACAATCACACTCAAGCCTTCAAGTGGTTCTTATCCCTGACACTCAGGGACCTAGATATAATCTCTACATATCTCATCTTGAATCACACTTATCACATCACACACACACATACACACACAACTGACTATGAAAATAAATAAATATGGTAATAATGATAAAAAATAATAATAATAAAAAAAAAAACATAATAATGCATTAGCCAATATACAGTTTTAGTAAGTTAAGAGTTAAAAATGGCAATAATAATAATATTAATAATAACTAGATACTAGGTACATTTCCTGAAGAAAATGTGAGTGGTGCTTGCCATGGCAAATTTTGTCACCACAATGTCCCACCAACTGCCCCAAGTTGAAAGAGGCCACCCCTACAACTGTAAGATTTTCAGGTGCAGAGATATGGGTGTTGTTCTATGGTTGCTAGGATGTTCCATTTGGTTGCTAGGCAGTTGCCAAGGTAATAATAAAAACGGTCGCTTTCTATCCCGAGTCAAATTACCCAACCTGGAAGTCTCTACAATGTTCTGGTGCAGATTTACAGTTGTAATTGAAATTATTCAATCCCCCCAAGACAGTAAGGATTTACAGAGGTAAGCTTTTCTGATGACCCAACATTTTTAAACTTTCAATCTATATCAGTTGAGTGACACATTCAAAGTCATAGTGTGAATATATAATGTCCTGGTTACTTTTGGAACCTCTGTTCCCTGATGGAGGGAACGAGACATTGTGTCGATGTAGTGACACTAGGGGTCACTTTTGTGAGCCCCAAACACCTCTGCTTTTTGAAAAAAGGCCAATGGGAAAATTTGCATGCCACTCCCCCGGACATACGGGTATAAAAGGAGCTGGTATGCAACCACTCATTCAGGTTTTGTGCTGAGGAGCCGAGACAAGGTCCCGGCCATTTCAGCGGGTAGTTCAGCGTTGTGGCAAGAGGGACACAATGTCTCATTCCCTCCATCAGGGAACGGAGGTTACGAAAGTAACCAGGACGTTCCCTATCTGTCACTCACTCGATGTTGTGTTGATGTAGTGACACTAGGGGTCCCTATACAAAATGCCACAACTAGCTGAACTGTGTTACGTGGACTGGCGTTGCGAGATGGGCAGACCACTGTGTGCCTCGTAGCCAGCGCACCAGGCCATCACATAACCTCCCTCAAAGGAACAAATAGGGACAGGCTAGCCCAGCCGTGGCACCTTTTCCTCTTTTTTCTCCCCAAAATGAAGAAGAGTCTTGTCGGAAGTATGTCATGTGGAGAAGTTGCATGGTAGGTCCTACCCGAGGGGGGAGGAGTTTCTACAAGCATGGTGACTGGGGGCAGAGGAGCCTCTGCCCAAGGAAGATGCAGTTTACCAACAGGGAAACGATTTAGCGGAAGATATATCACATGGGGTCACTTATGGAGAACCAGTGCATGTAGAGCACCTACCCCAGTACAGGGCTTAGTTAGCACATGTACTGGGCCAGCAGCGAGTCCGCAAACTCATCTGCCACAGGGCTAAGGAGGAAAGTCATCGAGGGATCACAACTTATGAACACATCTGGGAGTCAAAGGCGCACATCTTCACCTCATGGGAGGGGAAAGGAAAAATACGCAAGCGGTACACCTGGCCAGCTGTCCCAGAACTTACCTGTTCGGACCTTACAACAAACGGGAGGAAACCGGCTCAACCCGGAGATTATAGAACCTCGCAAAGGTGTTGGGTGTTGCCCAGCCCGCTGCTCTGCAGATGCCTGCCAAAGAGGCACCACTGGTCAGGGCCCAGGAGGCTGCTACACTCCTAGTAGAGTGTGCTTGTAGCGCCATGGGGGGCGGCATGTCCTGAGCATGATATGCCATCATGATGGCGTCAATGACCCAGTGGGCGATCCTCTGTTTGGAGACAACGCTTCCTTTCCGTTGTCCACCAAAGCAGACAAAGAGCTGCTCGGAACTTCTAAAGCTCTGCATGCGATCCAAATAGATGTGTAAATCATGCACAGGACACAGCAACACCAAAGCTGGGTCTGCCTCCTCTTGGGGCAGCGCTTGCATGTTCAGCACCTGATCCCTAAACAGGGTCTTGGGCACATAGCCCGGTTGTGGTCTCAGGATCACGTGAGAGTAGCCCGGACCAAACCGAATTCCAGGCACGTTTCACTGTCAGAGAATGCCTGCAGGTCCCCTACCCTCTTGATGGAAGTGAGCGCAGTCAGGAGGGCAGTCTTCAAAGACAGTGCCTTAAGCTCAGCTGACTCCAGGGGCTCAAAGGGGGCTCCCTGTAGACCCCGAAGGACTACAGAGAGGTCCCATGAGAGGATGAGACGCGGTCTGGAGGGATTCAACCTCCTAGTGCCTCTCAGGAACCTGATGATCAAGTCGTGCTTCTCTAAGGACTCACTGTCCACTGTGTCGTGATGTGCCACTATAGCGGCTACATACACCTTCAAGGTGGAGGGGGACAGCTGCCCCTCCAGCCTCTCCTGCAGGAAGGAAAGCACCAATCCGACTGCGCATCTCTGGGGGTCTTCGCGTCAGGAAGAACACCTCTTAGCGAAAAGACGCCACTTCAAAGCATACAGGTGCCTCATAGAGGGAACCCTAGCTTGAGTGATTGTGTCTACCACCGTGGGTTGTAGGCCACTTAGGTCTTCCACGTCCCGTCCAAGGGCCAGATGTGGAGATTCCAGAGGTCTGGTTGTGGGTGCCAGATGGTGCTCCATCCCTGAGAAAGAAGGTCCTTCCTCAGGGGAATTCGCCGGGGGGGCTGTCGCGTGGAGCGTGAGGTCCGAGAACCAAGTCTGGGTGGGCCAGTAGGGTGCTACTAGGATGACCTGCTCCTCGTCCTCCCTGACCTTGCACAGGGTCTGTGCAAGTAGGCTCACTGGGGGAAACACATATTTGTGTAGTCCAGGGGGCCAGCTGTTTGCCAGTGCGTCTATACCGAGGGGTGCCTCAGTCAGGGCGTACCAAAGCAGGCAGTGGGAGGATTCCTGGGAAGCAAACAGGTCTACCTGTGCTTGACCGAATCGACTCCAAATCAGCTGGACCACCTGGGGGTGGAGTCTCCACTCTCCCCTGAGCATAACCTGTCATGACAGCGCGTCCGCTGCGGTGTTGAGGTCGCCCGGGATGTGAGTGGCTCGTAGCAGCTTGAGGTGCTGCTGACTCCAGAGAAGGAGACGGCGGGCGAGTTGTGACATGCAACGGGAGTGTAGACTGCCTTGACAGTTGATGTATGCTACCATCGCCGTGTTGTCTGTCCGGGCCAACACGTGCTTGCCCTGGATCAACGGCCAGAACCTCCGCAGGGCGAGCAGTACTGCCAACATCTTGAGGCAGTTGATGTGCCAACGCAGCCGCGAGCCAGTCCAGGAGCCGGCGGCCGTGTGCCCATTGCATACGGCGCACCAGCCCGTCTTGGAGGCATCTGTCGTAACCACAACGCGCCTGGAGACCTGCTCTAGAGGAACCCCTGCTAGTAGAAATGCTAGGTTGTTCCAAGGGCTGAAGAGGCGGCGACAGATCGGCATGATGACCATGCGATGTGTCCCGTGGTGCCATGCCCACCTCGGGACTCGAGTCTGAAGCCAGTGCTGAAGCGGTCTCATATGCATCAACCCGAGTGGTGTGGCAACCACAGAGGATGCCATATGCCCCAGGCACTTACCTGGCTCCTGATAGCCACCATAAGATTGGTCGAGGAGGGGGGAGGAGGAACATCGTCCCTGCAGTCCATCGGAGCCAACCCGGTGTGGGCGTGTTTGTGCCACAGCTGGGCGTGCAGGGGCGGGGGGTCCACCGCTGGAGCGCCAAACCTGCCGAAATGGGACGGTGGATGGTGGTCGTGATGACGGCCGTGTTCACTTGACATGTGACCCAGAGAACAAGTAAACCACTCTTTTGCTGAAGTTTTGGGTACCGCAGCCTCTTGGGCATGCGGCGAAAAATGAAACAAAAGATTCTCCTCCCAGCCCTCCACCGGGGGATGGAGTGATCTGTCTAACAGCTCCGTAGAAGCGGATCTCCTCGTCCCTGGGTTGCCCATCTCAGGGGCGCTTCGAAGCCTTCCTAGGGTTCTTGGCGGCTGGCCATGAGATGGGTGGCGTCTGCTTCCTGCAGTGGGCTCCATGCCAGGGCCGGGCCGTGGGGGCATTGCTGCAGGAGGACGCCCTTGGCGACGAGCAGACGGGGTGCGGGGTCTTGAGCCGCGCCGGGGCAGGATGTGTTGAATGGCCATCGACTGCTGCTTCACCGCCGAGAACTGCTGGGCAAAGTCCTCGATGGTGTCGCCGAATAGGCCAACCTGGGAGATGGGGGTGTCAAGGAACTGTGTCTTGTCGGCCTCTCTCATCTCGACCAGGTTGAGCCAAAGTTGGAGCGAGGAGAGCGAGGTCGGTTGCCGAGCACAGTTCCTGCATCAATCCCGGGTCAGAACTACCCCCTTGCAGCTCTTTTAGTGCCTTGGCTTGGTGAACTTGTAGGAGAGCCATGGCGTGCAGGGCGGAGGCATCTTGTCCAGTGGCACTGTAGGCCTTAGCCATCAGGGACGATGTAAACCTACAGGCCCTTGATGGGAGCTTTGAGCACCCGTGCCAGGTGGTGGCGCTCTGCGGGCACAAGTGCACCGCGAGCGCCTTATCCACCTGGGGGATCACTGAATATCCCTTTGAGGGTAGAATACCCGCCCCACCATTGAGGGTAGTGAGAGTGGGGGAGCTGAAAGATCGGGATCGGGCAGTAAAAGGTGCCCCCCCCACGAACTTGTCAGCTCCTCATGCACTTCCGAAAAGAAAGGGACTGGGGCGGGCTGCGGCCGTGAGCGGTGCTCTGGGCCCAGGAACCAAACATCGAGCTGCGAGGGTTCAGGGGAGAGTGGAGGGTTCCACTCTAGCCCGATGCTCGTGGCTGCCTGGCAAAGCATGTCCGTCATCTCCTTGTCGGCCTGAGACTGGGTGACCACACCCGAAGGAGGGAGCTCTCCGATGCTGTGCTCAATAACTCATCGTCTTCATGGACTCCGAATAAGAGGTCGAACTCGCCGTGAGACGAGCCGGCGGTCTCATCCGGAAGCCCGACCAGGGCAAGTGAGCGTGCTGGGGAATGGGAGGTCCGTGGGGGTTTACCCAGTGGAGGTGTTTCCATTGAGGTCCCCAAATCACCCTCAGTGCTAACCGGCATGGCCTCATACCCGTAGGTAGAAGGACCAAGGCGGGGAGCCGCTGGGGAGGCTTGCTTTCTTATGAATGCAAGACATGACCGCAACGTCACCATGGTCATGTTCTCGCAATGAGAGACAAGACCCATTCACGAATGATGTCTCTGCGTGGGCAGCACCCAGACACATAAGACAGCGACCGTGGCCATCAGAAGCGGAAAGATAACAACCGTAACCAGTAATAACACACAAACAGAAAGGCATTTTAAAAAGACGTTTCCGTGTGTGCCGCTCTTTTAGAAAGAAAATATACTCTTTTAGAATATACTCTTTTGCTCTGCTGAAGCACCCAGGGGCGTTCTCTGCACTCCACAGGTGCAGAGGGGGAGAAGCCACTGAAATGTGCCAAAAATCCAGCAGTTTTAGGTGAACGGTAAAGAGAACTGAGTTTGAATTGAATTCAGTGCACTGAATGCAACCGCTTGCCTCCGAAGAGAAAATCTGAATGAGTGGTTGCATACCAGCTCCTTTCATAACCGTATGTCCGGGGGAGTGGCATGCAAATTCCACTCACCAATTCCCATTGGCCTTTTTCAAAAAGCAGAGGTGTTCGGGGCTCCCAAGAGTGACCCTAGTGTCACTACATCAATACAACATCGAATGAGTGACAGATAGGGAACCTAATATTTGTAAATAGCAGGATTTTTTAAAAATACAGCCATGTCATAATTATCCAACCCCTATTTCATGTAGCTATTTCTTAAATATGTAAAGCTACACAAGTAATTGTTTTAAAACCAAATTAAATCATCAATCTGCAATGGCACTTATTTACATTTTAAAATGTAAGTTTAGCATTGTAAGCAAAAATGTATTTCTTTGCAAAAAATGCAATTAAAAATAAGCTGTCTTAAAAGCTAATAGAGGAGATTATTTCATTACACAAGAAAGGTCATGGCTAAAGGTACATTTCCAAGGCACTTCAATTTCCAATAGACAAAGTTGGCAGCACTATTCATACATTTTTTAAATATGGTACAACAGCAACCTTCTTGGGGTGTAGAAGAAAGCAAAACTTCACCAAGGGAAATGTTGACTTGAATATTCAAGTAGTAATTAGGAAAGACCTGTGGAGTCCTGGAAGAAGTTTTTATAGACATATGACACTAAACTGAAATTAGTTTTAGACCCATGGGTCAGAAGTACATCTGGAGTAAGATGACAAGGTGATGAGGAAATGGCTAGCCTTACTACGTGACTGACACCATGGATTCTTTCAGGTATCAGGTCATTTTGGCATGAAAAACGTGATGCCTTCAGTATGTAAATTGAAGCTCGGTGATCACTGGACTTTCCAGCAAGACAACCAATGATACATCCAAGTTGTCCAAAATCTGGTTCAGGGATAGGTCGTGGAATGTCCTCAAATGGCCCTTTCAGTCCATCATTAAAATCCCATTGCAAACCTTTGTTGGGATATCAAGGAAGCAGTGGCAGCACAGAAACCAAAGAATGTCAATGAACTGGAAGCTTTTGCTCATGAGAAATGTGTAAAAATTCTAATAGAGAGGTGTCTGAAGCCTGAGAACATTTATTTGCTGTTATTAAGGATAAAGGATGCTCCAAAAATGATTGACTTTGAGGGTTGAATATTTTTGACATGACATTTGTGGAGAGAATTAGTTATTTTTTATTTTTAAATTTGGGTAAACTGAACTCTTTGTTCTCAAAATCACTCAATGTGTATTAAAAACTTACTTGACTGTTTACTGAGGTTTTAGTTGATGTGTTTTAATTCACATCACCAGAATGTATTGCTGGTCAGGGGGGGTGAATAAGTTTGATTGCAAAACTGTATGTGTTTTGCTTCTTGGTTGCTAGGGTGAGCTCATTTGTTTGCTAGGCAGTTGCCAGATTTATACTGAAAAAGCTCCTTACTAAACTGAGTCAAATGACCAAACCAGGAAGTCTTTACGATGTTCTGGTGCAGAGATATGTGTTTTGCTACTCGGTTGCTTTGGTAACCCCATCTGGTTGCTAGGCAGTTACCAAGGTGATACTCAAAAGGCTCTTTGCCAGCCTGAGTCAAATGAGCTAACCCAGAAGTCTCTGCAATTTTCTGGTGCGGAGATATGTGTTTTGCTACTTGGTTGCTAGGGTAACCCCATCTGGTTGCTAGTCAGTTACCAGTGTGATACTCAAAAGGCTCCTTTGCTTAATGGTTGCTAGGGTGACCTCATCTCATTGCTAGGCAGATGCCAGGGCATGGTTACACCATTTCCAAGGTGACAGTTCAAGAGAACTTGCCAGCCCAAGTACACAAAATCGACCCCCATGTCTCTACGAAATTCTGATCAGGAGATATGATCTGACAAAATCTTGCTAATGTTAAGTCAATGGGACTTTTCGGGGTGGTTTTTTTGCCCCCCAGGGGTGCACCATACCCCCAACCTCAGAAAAGTCATAGCACAGGTGTCCTCAATAGGCCGGTCGATTTGACACCTTATTCGTGGGTCTATGCCAAACGGTGCAGGACAAGTTTGGTGCCGAGGTTTTGTATGGAAGAAGAAGAAGACGAAGAAGTATGTGAGATTATAATAGTGATGCTTTGCTTCGCAAGCACCACTAATAATAATAATAACTAGATAGGTACATTTCCTGAAGAAAATGTGAGTGGTGCTTGCTGTGGCAACATTTCTCACCACGATGTCCTATCAACTGCCCCAAGCTGAAAGAGGCCACCCCCATGACAGTAGGATGTTCTGGTGCAGAGATATTGGTGTTGTTCCATGGTTGCTAGGGTAACCCATCTGGTTGCTATGCAGTAACCAGGGTGATACTTAACAAGGCTACTTTTCATCCTGAGTGAAATAAGTCAACCCGGAAGTCTCTACGATGTGCTGTTGCAGAGATATGTGATTTGTTACTTGGTTGCTAGGCTAACCCCATCTGGTTGCTAAGCAGTTACCAGGGTGATCCTTAATAAGGCTCCTTACCATCCTGATTGAAATAAGTCAACCCGGAAGTCTCTATGATGTTCTGGTGCAGAGATAAGTGATTTGTTACTTGGTTGCTAGGGCAACCTCATATGGTTGCTAGGCAGTTACCAGAGTGATACTTAATGAGGCTCCTTGCTTTCCTGAGTGAAATAAGTCAACCTGGAAGTGTCTACGATATTTTGGTGCAGAGATATATGTTTTGTTGCTTGGTTGCTAGGGTAAGCCCATGTGGCTGCTAGGCAGTTACCAAGGCGATCCTTGCTATCTTGAGTGAAATAAGTCAACCCAAAAGTCTCCTATGGCGTTCTGATCCTGAGATACCATCTTAGTGATTTTGAATGGAAGTCAATGGTGTTTGGTTGCTAGGGCGTGGCTAAGTAGTTCCCAAGATGATAGTTGTCGACTGATTGCTCACCCAATTAAAACAAGCCAATTGTCATGTCTCTAGGACATTCTGATCTGAAGATATCACACTCTAAGTGAAAGCAATAGTGTTGGTTGTTAGGGTGCTCTAAATGGTTGCTAGGGCATGGCTAGCCAGTGAACAGAGAGATTTTTATTGGTTGCTTACCAACCTGACTCATAAGAGCCAATCCCCAAGTGTTTATGACATTCTGTTCTGAAGATATCCTTCTGAGACTTTTTGAATGGAAGTTAATAGGGGGTGGTTGCTAGGGTCCCATAAATTGTTGTTAGGGAATGGCTATGCCATTTCCAAGGTGATACTTAAAGAGTGATTGGTATCCCAATTGAAATGAGCCCGCCCCCATGTATCTATGGCAACTTTCTTGCATTGACTGCCATAGTAGGAACAAAATTCTCTTCCCATAGTACCCTATGGGACTTTTTGGTACATTAATTTGCCCCTGTAAGGGGGAAGTCACCCACTGGCCCAAGGACGGTATCCAATGGCGTGGCTGAAGGTCTCTTGCGTGTTCTGTCTTATCGTGCACGACATTAAATAATACTTTGATTATTTGATTTGAGTTCCATGTTTTTTATTAATCTTATCATTAATTCTTTTCTTTATTTCATCTGACTCCAATTATGAAAAACCTTGTTGATGTATCTATGCTCTGAATTTTAGTAATTCTCTCTTCTAGACTGCATTTGTTACTTCAATGTTATTTGGGTCCTGTGCTGGTCAGACACAGGTCCTTTTAACTACAAATTCATCAGTTTCAGATATTAGTAAGTTTTAGACTAAGTCCATATAGGTTCTTGGCTTTATCCATTTAGTCTTATTTGGCTAAGTTCTATAATAGATTCTCGGTTTACCGTTTAACCCCAGTCAATTAAGTCCTGTTTTACAGGTTCTCGGTCCTACATTTAGTATTCCCATTTAATTCTACTTGGCAAAGTTCTATAATAGATTCTCAGTTCACCGCTTAACCCCAGTCAATCAAGTCCTGTTTTACAGGTTCTCGGTCCTACATTTAGTATTCCCATTTGATTCTACTTGGCTAAGTTCTATAATAGATTCTCGGTTCACCGCTTAACCCCAGTCAATCAAGTCCTGTTTTACAGGTGCTCGGTCCTACATTTAGTATTCCCATTTGATTCTACTTGGCTAAGTTCTATAATAGATTCTCAGTTCACCGCTTAACCCCAGTCAATCAAGTCCTGTTTTACAGGTTCTCGGTCCTACATTGAGTATTCCCATTTAATTCTACTTGGCTAAGTTCTATAATAGATTCTCGGTTTACCGTTTAACCCCAGTCAATTAAGTCCTGTTTTACAGGTTCTCGGTCCTACATTTAGTATTCCCATTTGATTCTACTTGGCTAAGTTCTATAATAGATTCTCAGTTCACCGCTTAACCCCAGTCAATCAAGTTCTGTTTTACAGGTTCTCGGTCCTACATTGAGTATTCCCATTTAATTCTACTTGGCTAAGATCTATTATAGATTCTCGGTTTGCCGTTTAGCCTCTTACATACTTAACTAATGGGTTACTTCTGAAGTAGCTTAATTAAGCCAACTCTGACCATAGATTTGTAGTTAACAAGAAATATACTAGAAAACAGTCCTTCAGAATGAATCATAATAACAATTTATTTACCAGGTAATAGTAATACATTCCAACAATCCAATTAAAATAATAAATCAAACTCAAAGCTATCAGTGAACCAAACATAATAATATATTTAAAGTTGTATTCCATTCAAACATTTACCAAACATAAGAAATACAAATTGCAATTACCTGGTAGTGAAAAAACTACATGCAAACAACGAAGCATGGGAGATCTGATTTGCAGATTCCCCGAGCTTCTCTGCCATCCTTCCTTAAGTACCAAACGATTCCATTGTTATTTCAGATGTGTGTGTTTGATGTTATTTAGGATTTGGTTTATAATTTAGGGAGTTGTAAGTCAACCTTTGATTGAGTAGGTTGTTTGATGTTTACAAAGAATACACCTAATCTGCATACAGCATCTGGTCTCTGTGTGAGACTTGGGAGGGGCATGCCCCGGATAGGATACTGTATTTTATTAAGTTCTTAAATCTTACTTGTGATTTGACTTTGCTGAAAAGGAATGAGACCGTTTTACCAGTCGCACTGAGACCTCTTGAATGATACCAAACATGTATGATCAGAAAACCTTTTACATTACAGAACAGGATAAGTCATAACTTAGATTTAGTGTCCTTAAGGTGACCTGAGGTGAGAGAGAGAGAGAGCAGATGTGAGTGTGAATTGCGTTTTATGGTCCCCAATCAGTAGGGTTTGTTTTCTCAGGTGGAGATGCTCCTCTGTGTGAGAGTTTTGTGACGTTGGTTCTCGCAGAATTCATTGACTTTCCCGGAAGTAATGCAAACAATTCTGTGTCAGTCTTACACCCCCCTTTTTACCCCCTGGGGTACATTTTACCCCCAAACACAGGGTATGTTCGAACACGGCTTGCTAGCCCGAATCAAATGAAAGCACCCACATGTGTCTAGGACATTGTGATCAGAAGATATCACACTCAGCCATTTTGAATGGAAGTCAATAGGGCTGGTTGCTAGGGTGCTCTAAATTGTTGCTAGGGTGTGGCTAGCCAGTGACCAGAGAGATTCTTATTGGCTGAATACTAATCTGACTGAAAAGACCCAATCCCCAAGTGTCTACGACATTCTGTTCTGAAGATATCCTTCTGAGCCATTTTGAATGGAAGTCTATGGGGCGGTTGCTAGGGTGCCGTAAATGGTTGCTAGGGCGTGGCTACACCATTTCCAAGATGATCCTTAAAGACTGATTGGTAGCCCGATTGAAATGAGCCCTCCCCCATGTCTCTATGTCATTCTGATTGGGAGATATGATTTGACAACTTTCTTACATTGACTGCCATAGAAGGGGAAAAAAAAATGTTTTCATGGGCGAGACCCTTGCCATAGTATGCCTATGGGACATTTTTGGGAAGTTTTCTGCCCCCCAGGGGTGCACCATACCCCCAGTCCCTTAGAAAAGTCATAGCACAGGTGTCGTCAATAGCCCGGTCGATTTGACACCTAATTCATGGGTCTACTACAAACGGTGCGGGACAAGTTAGGTGCCAAAGTTTTGTACGGAACAAGAATAATAATAATAATATGTGAGATTACAATAGTGAAGCTTTGCTCCGCAAGCACCACTAATAATAAATACATATTAGTTATTAGCTCATTTAATTTGTATGTAATTTATAATTAATTTTAAATAATCAAATTGAAAATTGTTATTGTGGCTCTAGTTTCCTCTCTTGGATAACCTCCACTTAGAAGCAACTGCTAGATGCATAACATTTAGTTGTGTCCTGATGGATTGATTGATTGTTGGTTACAGACATCAAGTGCACTAAATAGTCTGAAAAATAATTAACAGAAACTGTAGAGATCACTACACTGGCTTTATTACACATTAGTAGTTATTAGAAGCCATGTACTTCAATAGCAATTTCTTTTGACAACAGGAAGCAATAGGTCATTGTGATTAGAACAGTCATCAGCTCATTAGTGTGAGCTAAGCACGCTTCAGATAATAGCATTGGTTTGCCTTGAAACATGATAAAAGTTTCTAAGCTTCCACATAGCTTCCGATGTACTGATTGTTAAATACTTAATTGTTCAAGCTCATTTTGTCACAAAGACTAGGGACCAAGGAGTTCTAGAATACCTTGAAAGAGCTAACTATTTGCTATTAGCATTAGCATTCCCATTCCTATATAGACCATTTCGAAGAATGTAAACAAAAACAAAGGAAGTCGTGCTACTGTACGTGACTGGCCCGGGAGCACTTCCAGTGGCGCCGTTTTTAAAACCCAGACCTCTCAAAACAAAATGACTAGCACAAACTTTTTAAGTCTAGCCAAAGCAGAACAATTACGATATTTACAAAAATTGAAAATAAGTGAAGAAGGATTACCAGACCCTTTAAACAAGACTTTGAGGCACCAAATTTTCACAAACAACATCAAATGTTTACCTGAAGTGACTTATCCAGACGCGTACCATGATCTTGTTGATACAGAATGCGTCTACACGAGAGAGGCGATGAAAGCATATCGCAGTCTTGATGCTTATAATTATTACCTTAGCGGAAAGGTCAGGAATGTAAGCTCTTACAATGCAGACGGCATTTGTCCTGCATTTGGTGAAGTTGGAGCAAGTCAAACGGTGTCAAAAACGTACTCTGCATTGTTCGTTGCTAAGAAGACAAGGGAGGTTATTATTGGACATTGCACTTGTATGGCTGGGTTAGTCTGTGTTTCAAATCTATGCAAATAATAAATTAATTAGTATACAAGTGATACGATGTGCATGTCTGTTTTTTAATTTATTTTTTTTAATTTATTTTTTATGTTTGTGGTTACAAGGTTAGGTGAAATTTGTAGCCATGTCGCTGCGATCCTTGTTGCTGTGGAACAGTGTGTGAGAGAAGGTCTGAATGCTCGTCTGTTACATCTGAGCCCTGTGTGTGGTCCCGAATAAACAAAAAGGTACATGAAATTGAGTACTAACTATTGTATGTTATTTTTATTATTATTATAATGGCCAAACCTCTGTTGCTGATTGTAGAAAAAGTAGATATTGGTAGATTAGTAACTCTATAACCTCACATTGTAATAGACTGCTCCAAAACCAGTGGCAGACATTGAATTTCACAAGCCATGCAGAATGAGAGCAGGGAGCCCAATCAGTCCATCACCTCAACTGTAGTCACAGCAGTCTCTCCAAGCAAGCTTTTTAGGGTCTTGAAGGTAGGGATAACATTTGTTTAAAAGTCCTTCCATACAGAATATATATATATATATATATATATATATATATACCAGATTTTTGTATGGGCTTTACATTTATAAAATAGCAACTTTCAAAGTGCACAGTAAGAGCAGGTCTAAGTGAAGTAGTAGTAAAAACGTACATGGTTTTGATTTGACATTGTGATTTTGTCATTTCAGAATGACATCCCAAACTGTGCACCGTTTACAACTATGACATTTGGAAGTGACACAGACACTGCTTCTGAGAGAGAGCAGAAGAGCACAGATAAGGTGGATCTTGAGACCACAGCTGAGGCAGATTCAAATATAGACACACCTTGTACTGTAGACATAACATACCTACCAAAGCCCCTTACACATCTGTTTGATGAGAAGTACAGTTCATTGTCACAAGGTGAACTTGAAAAGGAGTTAGATGAACCATCCCCACTTACTTCAATGAAAAAAATTGTAAACACCTCCAAGAAGGTACACTGGGTCAGTCTTCTTCTGAACAGTGGTTTGAGCAGCGGAAGGGGCGAATAACTGCAATTCACTTTAATGAAGTGTTGCAATGCAAGACGAGACAAACTAGCGTGACATCTAAAATTATGGGCTACACACCCAGCATAAACACTCCAGCCTTGGTTTGGGGTAAGAACAATGAGAAACTAGCTAGAGCAGCCTTCACTTCAAAACAGATGACTTGTCATGACAGCTTGACAGTAAATGAAGTTGGGTTGATTGTAATTCCAATGTATCCTCATTTAGGAGCAAGCCCAGATGGAATAGTGTTTTGCTATTGCTGCCCCCTGCTACACTTGAAATAAAATGCCCCTTAAAGTATGCCAATATGTCTGTAACTGATGCTACAAAGAGCAAAGATTTTTATCTAGGGCCAGATTTTGAGCTTAAAAAGAACAGTGCGTACTATGCACAAATACAGGGGCAAATGGCAGTATGTGAGATGAAAACATCATATTTTGTCATTTGGCCAACAAAGGACTTCCACACTCAGAAAGTGGAGTTCTCTGAAGAGTACTGGGCTCAGATCAGACCAAAACTGGATCTCTTTTATAGAGACTACATTCTAACAGAAATTTGCACACGCAAACTAAGGAAACAATTCCTGATCACAGAAAGCACGTGCTTGTGTAAAAGTATGTCTAAAACCAATGAAACACAGTGCTCTGTTTGTCACAAGGCATTTCATCTGAAATATGTAGGTTTGAAAAGGCATCCAGGTGAACAATGGTACTGTTCAGGGTGTTTTCAGTAATCGAAATAGCGTGAAAGGTTGTTTGAGTAATCTGTTAAAAGTTAGTTTAATGTTGTACTGAAATGTTGCACATTTAATTAATTGCAGGACAGCAAATGTTCTCATTAATCAGACATATTTACAACAGACATATATGAAACATGTTTAATAATTCTAGATAAATATAATCAAAAAATAAATTATTAAAGAAAAAACAAAAAATGAGAAGACTTGGACGCTTAACAAAATGTCAACTATGTGAATACATGAAACAATTAAAAGGGTTGTAACTGCTTGTCTTTCTGCAATATACATTTCTTAATGAACTATTGAATTGTCCAAATTAGATAATGCACACCACACCAGTAATATTGTATCAACAGTTGCCATTGTGTCATTGGATCTTCACTTCAAAAGTTGATCGTGAGTGTTTGTCGTAAAATACGGTAATTTTTAATATGATAGCTCTCTCTACATGAATCCTCATTCTTGACATCTGCTGTGACACTGACACTTCCTGTCCTGAAAGCTGTGTCTTTTCACGGGTTGAATCTGGTATCAGTAGCTGGACTCATTTAGCAGCAAAATACTCAGGAAAACTTGTAGGCCAGTGAATAAGAGAGCAGAAGTGCTGTGCCATTACATTCAACCAGTCATGGAATATTGCTGACACTGTTGTACAACTGCAGTGAAACCTGAGGGCAAGATCTGTATGTGTGAGGCCAAGTCGCAGTTTCATTAAAACCAAACAAAACTGGAAAGCTGGCGAGGGTGACAATGTGCTCGGTTTCCAAGCAGTAGTTAGGTATGTCAGAAGTGTGAAAAACACTTTTGATGAGGGGAGGCCAGTGTAGAAGTGAATGGTCTGATCATCCTTTAAATCCACATCAGACTTCAGCTTCTTTGTCTCACAGGTGAGCATTTCCACCTTTGACTCTAGTCTTCTCACTTGCTCTTTATAACGTGTGATAAGTTTCTGCATGTCTTCGATATCTCTCATAGAGAGATCGGTTCCAACACACATATCAGTGTAGGACTTCACAGCTGCTACTTCTTACGCCACTTCTTCCACTTCCATATCCATATCCATGTCCTTGACTACTTCCTCTGTAGGCTGAACTAAAGATGCTCTTTTCAAAGATCTCTGATATCTGTCCATTTTTTGCAGAGGGGGCAGGTCTGTGAGGAAGCTTTGAAGGAATGTAGTCTGGACTAAGAGGGTTATCGGATGGTTTGCCTAAAGACAGAAGTATAACACATTATTGGGATAGGCTACAGCTCTCACAAATCACTGACTGTTGGCCATTTCATACTAATATTTCAGTAGACTAGTATCAACTAGCTAGATACTAGTAGGACCACTGCATTACATTAAAATTTTACAAAACAGTTCTCTGCATTCAAAATTGTAAATTCCAAGGTACTATGAACTAACAATTTTTTTTTTTATTTTTTTTATTTTTAAATAGCCTATATTAATGTTGGTTAATGTCATTTTATAAATGTACTTTTTTTTTTTTACTTAATGCATAATGCTAACACATGCTACTTTTAATGTTAATGTATTAGTGCAAGTTGGAATTAACAAAGTTAAATAAGCTTAGCTTAGTTATCTTATTTATTTCAATTCCAACATGCACAAATATATTAATATTAAAAGTGTGTGTGTGTATATATATAAACATTAAATAACGTTAATAAATATTGTTTAAAAAATTGTTAGTTCATAATACCTTGAAGCATCTGCAGTTTTGTTGTTTATTGTTAGCGTGTGTACACTAACGTTGTTAATTTAAACAAATACAACATTATTGAAAAGTGTTTCCGCATCGGTCAACTGAGTAGAAAGCTAGATAACTTATGTGCATTGATATTTTCCTAATTATAGCCCACAGAACATTTAGAAAGGAAATGAAATTACAAACCTGACTGTGGTGATGGGGGTGTGGTCGTGTGTCTGTCTGCGGGAGAGAGGGAGTGGTGTGTCCCGTCAGGCTGGTTGACATGATCACTAACAGCTGTTTTTCATTACAGTGAATTACATCAAGACCCTTGCCTGCATCCAGCAGACCCTACATCAGGCCCTCGTCAAGCTGCGGCTGAAGCAGGAGCAGCATTTTCAACTCACGCTCCAGACCCAAGCGGAGGACTGACAGGCATTCCGGAACCTGGACGGACACGAGGGGGTTGTTGTTGCAGCCTTGGAGCCCACCCCGGCTGTCCAACTGGTCACCCTCGCCAAAATGGGGCTGGCCGACGATCCTGAAGCATACCTCGAGCTCTTCAAGGAGACAGCCAAGTTGTGGGAATGGCCGCCTGACCAGTGGGCGGCCCGACTGTTGCCACTACTCTCCGGGGAAGCGGAGCTTGCAGCCTAACAGCTTCCCGCAGCGAATCTCCTTGTTATGCAGACTTGAAGTGAGCCATTCTGCGATGGGTTGGCCCGGACCCCCAAGCAGAGCCGACAGCACTTCCGCGCCCTGAAGCTGGGCAAACAAGGCTGCCTGTTCACCTTCGGACAGCAGCTCCGGGACACCTGCCAGAAATGGTTGCTGGCGGGGGAATCCCGTGGCACCCAGGATATCGTGGACAAGATGGTAGTGGAGCAGTTAGTCACCCAGCTGCCCCGTGGGATGGCTGAGTGGGTCCAGTGCCACCATCCGGCATCGCTGGAGGAAGCAATCCAGCTGGCCAAGAACTACATGGCAGCGCTTCTGGTAAGCAATGATCCGGAGTCTCTCTCTCTCTCTCTCTCCTAACTCTGAAACCCCACTTCTGCTCCTCCTCTTTCCATCCCATTCCTGCCCCCGGAGGCTGGGCAGTCCGATGCCCAGGTTTCCTCCCTGCTTAGGGAGGTCTTTCTCCCCCCCCCATCTCCCCTTCTAATTCTGCCTCTCTCCGCTATCCTTCCCAAGTTGGCGAGTCCATTCCCACGGGTGTAGGAGGGAGGCCTGGGCCAGTCTGTCTGAGCTTCAGTGATCCAGGGCATTTCCAGGACTGTTGCCCCGTAATGGAGGTGAGTACACTGGTCCGGATTCCCGACGCTCCACAGGCCGCCCCCGATCGAGCTAGGGCGTACTGGATACCAGTGATTACCTAGGGGGATACATATCAATCTTTGGTGGATTCTGGCTGGTCTCAAACCTCCATCCACGAATGCTTGGTACAAGATGGGGCATTGGGCACAAATAATCAAGTGAAGGTGCGGTGTGTGCACGGGGATATTCACATGTATCTGGTGGTTACCACTGAGATACTATTCAGGGGGAGAAAACATAGAGTGGAGGCCGCGGTTAATTGCCGTCTCACCCATCTGCTGATTTTGGGGACGAACTAGCCTGATTTTAAGAATATATTAAGGGAAATTTGTGCGGATGGCTCCTGTGAAATAATGTCTCAGTGTGTGACGTGCGAAGCTATGGCTGGAGAGGTAGTGCCAGGGCCATCTACGTCGGCTCTGCGTCAAGATGACACAAGGGAGGAGGTCCCCACCCTCAGGGAATTCCCTGCGACTGGTGCTGTACATTAGTCGTAAGCTCTCGCTGAGGGAAACTTAGTACAGCACCATTGAAATGGAGTGTTTGGCAATCAAGTGGGCGGTCCTCACTCTCCGCTCCTACCTGCTGGGGTGCAGATGGCTGTGGCTGACTTTCCTAAATGGGGGGTAGTTGGACATAAAGCATACTCAGGTTTGTATGTGCTCCTTTATGTGCTGTTTAATTCAATTTTACATCCATTTGCAGTATCTTTGTCCTCTCCGTCTCTAACTGTACAGTCAGTCAGAATTACTACCGTAATGACTTTTAAAAATGGGCATCTTACAATTCATATATTTTTAAAATAAACTGGCATGTTCATCTGGGCCCGTATTCACAAAAAATCTTAAGGCTAAAAGTAGCTCCTAGCATGGAAATTTAGGAGCAACTCTTAAAAATGAGTTGCGTGTCACTCCTAATTTTAAAACTCGTACAATTTTTATCTAAGCAGTAATTCATGAAGCATTTTAACACTAAAAGTAGCTCCTAAACCCACGACAGCTTAGAAGTCCTCCTGAGGACTTTTAATTCCCTAAGAGTTACTCACAATCACAAACAATCCGAAGAATGGCTGCTGTCATCAATCCACATTAAAAACAACATATTAGAATATTATTATGAAATTGACCATTTAAAAAAGGCATCGCCTGAATCACAATTGAGTCTATGTATTTTAATAATATAATATTGTAATATTATAAATGTTGACACTGACCTTTAAAACGGTATCATCTGAATCACGAGGGTGTTTTTATTATTGTAAACTTAGTTAAAGATGCAGTTACCTCTCCCACAAACTGAAACAACCAAATTACACCAGAGAAAAAGGTTTTGGCAACTCTGCGCTCCCTGGCCATATCAAAATAAAACTGTGAAGTGCAGATGAATTAGGAATTTCTGTCATCCATCAGCAGAATAATCTATCAAACTATGCCCTCTCCAGACCACACATCGTCCGACAATTCATAGTGTGTTTGATCAAATCTAGACAGGCCCCATTTCCAGCAGCCTTTACTCCAACACCTTATCCTTGTGTAATCATGCTAAATTGCTAATTTGGTACTAGAAAATCACTTGCCATTATATCAAAAACAGTGGAAATCTATTTGGTTCATTAAATGAAGCTTAACATTGTCTTTGTGTTTGTTTTTGAGTTCCCACAGTATGCAATAGACAGGCATGTCTTAAGGTCAATATTAGGTCAAAAATATCCAAAAAGAAACATCATTGTTTTGAGGAATGAAGGCTATACAATGCTTGAAACTGCCAAAAAAACTGAAGATTTTATACAAAGGTGTACACTTACAGTCTTCAAAGACAAAGGACAACTGGCTCTAACAAGGACAGAAAGAGATGTGGAAGGCCAGATGTACAACTAAACAAGAGGATAAGTACATCAGAGTCTCTAGTTTGATAAATAGACACCTCACATGTCCCGCTCAACACCAGTTTTATGTACAACAGTAAAGAGAAGACTTGAGTGCAGGTCTTATGGGAAGAATTGCAAAGAAAAAAACACCTTTGAAACAGAAAAACAAAAAGAAAAGGTTAGAGTGGGCAAAGAAACACAGACATTGGATAACAACAGATAATTGAAAAAGAGTGATCTTAACCCCGTTGAAATTTTGTGGGATCAGCTAGACTGTAAGTAACTATGATAGCCAAGATAGCCACATCTATGGCAAGTGCTACAGGAAGCGTGGAGTGAAATGTCACCTTAGTATCTGTACAAACTGACAGCTACAATGCCAAGGATCTGCAAAGCTGTCATTGACAATGGGCCGTTGAATTGTTTAAAAATTATGCACACCCGAGGTGGTACTGCAGTCACGACGCGCAGCCTTCGTTGCTAGTTCGAAAACATCACTTTAGAACTAGCAATGGAGGATTGTGAGGATTGCACTGCTTTACTCGAGGACTTACTGGATAATTAGGTACTGCGTTTATGCATGTGTGTGTGTGTGTGTGAGTTTGTATGTGAGGGATCAAAAGAGAGAAACTCAGAAAATGAAAGAGACCACTTCTGGGATTACCTTTTTTGTTGTAGCTCTCGTCAGAAGTAATATCACTTCAAGATGTAAGTTTAAGCACTTCTCAGCAGCAGCGAGTGTCTCCATATTTCCGTTGTAAACCGTAACAACTTTTTTCAACCCTACTGAGATGCAGGAGTGCCCTGACATGACGGCTCTGTTTTTCTCCCATGAGTAATTGTGTGCGTATGCGTATAATGTCTGTGTGTCTGCGAGTGTGTGTGTGAGGGGGCGAGAGAGTGTTTCCCACAGATATTTCAGATAATATAGAAACTGTTGTATTGATCAAGTGTGTCTAGCTTTGATACAGCTCAAGCCTTCGTTGCTAGTTGAAAACGTCACTTTAGAATTAGTAACAGAGGATGTGCTGCTTTTCATCATTGGAGTAATAAGGTAGTGTGTGTGTGTGCGTGTGAGCGAGAGAAAGAGAGAAACTGAGAGAGATTGCGAGCTGAATTGCCTGTGTTTAAAGTTGCCATTCGTGTATATAGTTTTCTATTGCTAAACAACTGTTTACAATCCCAGTAAATCAAGGGGGAGCACTGACTTTGCTACCAAGAGAGATTGTGTGAGAGCGAAAGAGAGGGGGAGGGGTAGCACGGTGCTTTTTTCCACTATAGCTATGCGAGGCTGATTAGGGCGAAATACATTGAAACATTAAAAGTTATTTCGGATAATAGAAACTGTATTGATCAAGTCGTGGGGTTGCGGCTCTATTTGTTGGTTGCGACTCGATTCTCAATGTGTGTGTGTGTGTGTGTGGGCGGATTTGGGTGGTTTACCAGGACAATTCTTTAGGTTACAAACTGGTAAATACAAGGGTTTATGCTGTAAATATGGTTTATGAAAACATTTCTAGTGTCCCCATAAATGAAATCGCTTAAAAAACATACCAAACGATTATTATTTTTTTTATTATTTTTTTTATGTAAAAAAGTCTTTTGTGAGGGTTAGGTTTAGGGGTAGGTTTAGGGTTAGGGGATAGAATCTATAGTTCAAACAGTGTAAAAATCATTATGTCTATGGAGAGTCCTCATAAGGATAGCTGCATCAACATCAGAATCAAGCATTCAACAGAGCAGTGGTATATAATAATAAAATAAAACTTGACATCATCCATAGCAACAAGGTCAACTCAGCCTTACAACTCATCTTAAGGTCAACTCATCTTAAGATTTCCTTATTAAAACTTGTTCTTAGCACTTTTGTGAATATGTTTTAAGCAAAAACTCCTTGCTAGGAACTCTTTGGAGAACTTCTAGTGGTAAGATAAAAATCTTCAGGATATGGGCCCTGAATTAGAATCAGAATGCGATGCAGTCATTTGTGTAGAGGGAGAAGAGTAGTGGGGAGAGCACACATCCCTGGGGGGCACCAGTGCTGAATTACAACTGCCTATAGAAAATAATCATACACCTTTGGAATAGTCCCGTTTTTAGTCTTACAGCCTGAAATCAAAACCCATTAAGACATTTAATTTCCAGCTTTATTTTCAAATTTACAAATTATTAAAAAAAGGCAACAACTCCAAAAATGTATTAAAAATTAAAACTAGAATAACAGGTTTTGAAAATGTATCATACCCCTAGACTTAATACTTCATAGAGCTAACCTTTGCTTTAATGACAGCAATCAGTCTGTTTGAATTTGTTTCTACTAGCTTCGCGCACCTAGATTGGGGAATATTTGCCTATACTTCATTGCAGAATTGTTTGAGTTCAGTCAAATTGCGGGGTGAGCAGCAATGGACTACTCTTTTCAAGTCCATCCACAGGTTTTCTAATGGATTTAGGTCAGGGCTCTTGGCCACTCAAGGACTTTGACCTTCCTATCCTTAAGCCACTGCATTGTTTTTTAGGCACTGTGTTGAGGATCACTGTCGTACTGAAAGGTGAACCACCTGCCCATCTTCATTTGTCGAGCAGAGGGCCACAGATTTTCCTCAAGAATTTGGTTGCACATGGCAGCATCCATTTTCCCATCAATCCTGACTAATTGCCCAGTCTCCGCTGAAGAGAAACACCCCCATAACATAATGTTTCCACCACCATGCTTCACAGTAGGTATGGTATGTTCTGGGTGGTGTGTTGTGTTTGGTTTTCTCCAAAATGCTCATAGCACTCGGAAGTTAGTTAAAAAGTAATATTTTTGTCTTACCTGACCTTAAAACCTTTTGCCACATGGCATCAGAATCCCATGGCACTTTTTCAGAAGAGGCTACTTTCTTGCCACCCTGCCATACAGGCCAGCTTTGTGTATAGCTTGGTAGATTGTTGTCACATGCACAGACCAATCAATCTCAGCCATAAGGGCTTGTAAATCCTTCAAAGTTGCCTTTGGATGCTTTGAATTGCCTATAATTCACCCTCCAGTGGCCGCAATGTAATGCCTCGAGGGCTGAGCAAGTGCAAATTCATTATATGGGAAATTTTGTACATAGTGAAACTAAAAAAAGATTGGCCCTGAATCTCTGCAAGCTCAGCCGATCACTGACCACAGGTTTTAGATAAAGGTCAGCTGATCGGTGTATACCTAATAGTAACATTCTAAAAACATCTCAGAACACAGAAGCAACCACATAGCAATATTTTGGCAACTACCCACAACACACAAACATAGTTATGGCAAGTTTTGCACAGCTAAACACCACTTACATTTATCAGAAAAGTTTATATCTAGTTAGTATTGCTGTCATTCAGTTACCTTCAAGGAGGCTAAGGACATAGTCACAATCCTGGCGAGACATGCAAGGTTCTTACCGTGGTATTTATTTTCGTCCCTGTTAAATTGCACAAACCATTTGTTCATCCATAAGGATGTCTGCTCCCTTCTGAACCGTACCAAAGGTGTATAAAAGGTTGCAATTTTTTATTCAGCACAGACGCTTCTGTTGGAATATGACCTTCATCAACTTATAAAATGTATATAAACATGCATATATACATGCATAGGTTAAAGGAAGAAGTTTACCTTGCCAATTTGTAAGTGACATTTGGAGAGTGCAGCTGGGGTCATGCAGGCAGCACTGTATTTTCAACAATAGCATGATGTTTCAACTGAGGAAAGAATGCACTTCAAGCACCACTGCAAACGAGAATGCCTTTATCTGAAATGTCAGTTTTTAAAATGTAAAAGAGCAGCTGGCATTGTAATCGTGGCTGCTTAATATGTGTTATGTCTTAGCAGACTCAGCATAGTGATGCATTTAATTTAAACCAAGGTGACAGGAAATAATGTGATTGGTGAAAATATGCCAAAGCATTACCTAAATTCTCTTAAAGGAATAGTTCAAACATAAATACAAATTATTTAATAATTTACTCACCTTTGTTGATTCAAACACAAATTGCTTACTTATGTAATAACGAGGGCTGTTCAGGAATTAACATTTTAAATCAAATTAATTACAGGACATACCGATTAATTCATCACGTGTCATTATTAGCTGAGAAAGGCACCCAAATAAAGTTAATTCAGTATAAATAATACATAATTTAAATAATATAAACGTGTGTATATACTGTATACACACACACACACACACACACACACAGATGAGCCATAACACTATGACCACCTACCAAATATGCTGTTGGTCCTCCGCGTGCCACCAAAACAGCGCTGACCCGCAGAGGCATGGACTCTACAAGACTCCTGAATGTGTCCTGTGGTATCTGGCACCAAGACATTAGCAGCAGATCCTTCAAGTCCTGTAAATTGCGAGGTGGAGCCTCTGTGGATCAGACTTGTTGGTCCAGCACATACAACAGATGCTCAATCAGATTGAGATCTGGGGAATTTGGAGGCCAGGGCAACACCTTGAACTCTTCATCATGTTCCTCATCCAATCCTGAACAATGTGTGCAGTGTGGCAGGGTGCATTATCCTGCTGAAAGAGACCACTGCCATCAGGGAATACCACTGCCATGAAGGGGTGTACCTGGTCTGCAACGATGTTTAGGTAGGTGGCACATGTCAAATTGATGTCCACATGAATGGCCGGACCTAGGGTTTCCCAGCAGAACACTGACAGCATCAGACTCCCTCCACTGGCTTGTCATCTTCCCTCAGTGCATCCTGGTGCCATCACTTCCCCAGGTAAATGGTGCACACGTACATGACTGTCCAAGTGATGTAAAAGAAAATGGGACTCATCGGACCAAGCAACCTTCTTCCACTATTCTAAGGTCCTGTTCTGATGCTAGCGTGCACATTGTAGGTGCTGTCGATGATGGACATAGGTCATCATGGGCACTCGGACAGGTCTGTGGTTTCTGTATATACACATATATATAAGTATTTTTTAGTAACTTACAACTTAAATTTCAGTCTGTTCCTTACACAAAACTATCATATGTCTTGATAAGACTTGGAATATAGCACAAAAAGAACATTTTGATAGAATCATTTAATATAAAAATAAAAGTAACTTAAGACAATGATGCAACCCTAGGAAGCAGTTGTTCTCTTTGCTCTAAGCCATTAGTTTAACAAATGTTGTGGCATTTGTTCTGCGGCGGATTAAAGCAACAAAATCAACTGCATCCCTCCTTAAACTGCTGGAGTCTCATTCCCAAGGCTGAGGTTGACCTTTATCGCTGGTTCAGCTTGAACTGCACTAACCCCCTTTTGATTAACAGGAGAAGAAGGGAAACCATGGATTCTGTCTTGGTTCCGTGAAAAAAGAGAAAGGAGATGCAGTGACACACTAATGTAAACTATTAATAAGACAACATGATCACGCGGGATGTCAGCATGTTGTTTCTAAAAGTGCCAGTACCCTAGGATCGGACACATAATGCCGACCCACTGACAAGCGGCATGTCCCATTACATTTTTTTGCATTGGCTCAAGGATGTTTACCTTCCCTTGTGGCACGAGACAGCAGCATGGGAAACCTGGGTTCGAATCCCGCATTGAAACCAGGAAGTAATTGCATTCGCACGACGAGCATGTTTTTGGAAGTTGCACTTTCCCCTCTTACATTAAATTTTTACTCCACTGATGGTTTGGTTTAGGTTCGGGGGTTGGGGAGTTCTTTTAGAAAATATGCATTCCTCTTCACTGTATTACATCCAGCACTGCTGCAAACAACTAACTTCACAACTAACTTTTGGCACCTCTCCTTGGAATATTTCTCCTGGAAAATGGAGCTCACATGTGCCCATACGCCCAAAATCCCTTACTGCTTTTGGCCACTGGTTGCAGTATTTCAAATTTTGGTAAGCACAGGATGATTTTATCTAAACAAAAGTCAACCTGCTGTTTTTGATTACACTGCAAGATCATTCAGCAGTACAGAATTTCAGTAAAAATGCTCACTATTTGGCAAGTATTGCACGAAAGTCACCCTTTTTGTTCATGCTGTCATAACTGCATATCAGTGATTTTGTGGCATTTGTGAATGACTTATTAGTCATAAACGAAACACGTTATAATTTTCATTGGGCTGCTCATTGCACATTACTCTTTAACTTTTCAAAAAAATTTCACAACACAACTTTGGTAAAGTGTAAGCAGCAGTGTAAATTAAAGGGACACTGGACATGTCTGGCGGATGGCATGGTGCATTCTAAAATTCAAAACAATTATTTTCTACGAAGCCAACACTCAGCATCAAAATTTTGAAGTGCCACAGAGCGCAACTCACATAGTTTTACATTAAATTCAACCTAAATAATTATCAAAGGACATAGATTATTTTCTCTAGCAAATACTTGATGAAATATTTACATTTATGCATTTGGCAGATACTTTTATCCAAAGTGACTTACAGTGCACTTATTACAGGGACAATCCCCCTGGAGCAACCTGAAGTTAAGTGCCTTGCTCAAGGACACAATGGTGGTGGCTGTGGGGATTGAAACAACAACCTTCTGCTTACCAGTTCAGTGCTTTAGTCCACTATGCCATCACCACTCCTTATATATGACCACACACATATATTGTGTATAAGTATCTTTAATAGAGCCTACACAATGTATTTTCAGTTATAAGTATGTCATTTTGTGGTTTGACAGCTTGAATGAAAGACCTATTCAAGGATACATAAAGAGAAATTGCATAATAAATGTCACCATTTCTAATCGTTCAGTTTGTGTAGTTAAAACAGCTTCATACACTTACCTGCAAACTCATCAATGTTGCTTTGTTCATTCTTGAAAAAGTACAGAAAACTTCATAATTTTGAATTGCCAACTGTTGCACCGCATCAGCTCCTCCTGTGCATGTGTGTTTTTGTTTGTGTGTGTGGGATACCTCAACTGGCTTCAGTAAATGTTATATCACCCTCTTGTGGTCTCCCAAAGCTATTACACCAGGCTGTTAAACAGAGGCCATCTAAGTGAATTGGAAACCATGCAAATTAGGCTTCTTATTTAAATGTAGACAAATTTTTATATATTGATGCCACAAAAATATACAGACAAAATAACGTGCCAATCAATAATCTACATACAGATATTTTATGACATCCTTCAAATCTAACAAGAACTGCAAAACAACCTCAGGTATGTGAAACTGCAGTGAAACTTTCAACAAGACTATGACGCATTAAATCTTTGACATTTCTGATGCTTTGAATATGTGAGGCACCATATAATTTTGATGACAAGCCCTATCCAAACACACTCTATCTAGCTGAGTCTAGCCTGTATTTACAGCTTGGCCAATTGGATCTGTCTCATAAAATCTGAACTTGACCTGATGTGGAACTTGTCCGTCTGACTTTGGTTGTATGAAAATCTTTCGTTGTATTAGTTTCTTACTGACAAATCCAAGTGGCTCATCCAAAATAATAACCAAAATAATGTTTAATTGGCGAGTCTAAGGGGGGACATTTTTATTTTAATATATAATGTCTCTCTTCTTCACACATACTGTAAGTATAGTTGTAAGCAGTTATTAGTGAATGAAAACCTATGTGTTAATGTTAAGGCTGCAGGTTAGAACTGAGTTTAGGGTAGAGCATTATGGCAACTTTCCTTTTTGGCAACTTTCAAAGATACTATGTCATATCTTGCTTTCCGTGATGATTACCATGAGCTATGGCATCCATTCATAGATATTGCAACACTTAACACTTAAGCCCAACAAATTATAAACTCTATCTCACAGTGACACATGTCTCCTAAAACCTTTCACATTGTTTCTATGGGAACCATGTTTGGTGGTGTCTGTGCTCACAAGGATAGAATTTGCGATTATGCCACGTTTAAAGGTCTATGGAATTCAACAGGTGTGCACATGATATTGGGACATTAAAATTTTCCTTGAGTTATCGTCATGTATTCAAGTACGTATTTCCATGTTTGCTTGTTTGACAAAGGTCTCAGGAGACATGTTATTTTAACTGAATGCATTAGCAAGAGGTTGCTGTTTATTTCATTAACTTATAACCTTGGATTTCCAAAACATTTATTCATGAATTTTGAAGATTTTTCTGTAGCTTTGCAACAGATACACCATTGAACCTTTTCCAGCGGCGTAATTTTCAGGACACTTGTGCACATTTTATCCCCATATTCTCACTACTGTAACGGGTCCAGATGTTTTACTTCTACTATTCCCATTGTTTTCAATGATGATTCTCATTACCGTAACAGTCATGTTTTTTTAATGGTATTACAGTAAAATAAAGCTGTTGTACAATATTTGTTTTAATTAAAGGTGCTGTAAGCAATTTTAGCTGTTCTGGAACTTCCACCAGACTAGCCGTTGAATGACAGATTTCGTGAGAATTGCCTGATGAACTTATGTAAACAGAGCACAACTTGAATATGGCAAGTAACATAAAACCTCATTGGTTCAAAAACATCATAGTTTAGTCATGAGGCGTGAAGAACCAATGAGATTTGATGTTATGGATGTGTCGCCACACTGGATTTCAGTGCTGTTCATGTACTTTACCAGATTTAATTTGATTTGATTGTGAATAACGTATAAAATTTTGATCTTCTCATCATACAATGTGTTTGTATGACTTCAAAAGACATGGACTTTAAAGTATGAGTTGGAAGGACTACTTTTATGACACATTTGGGTGCTTTTTAAAGCTTTAAAGTGAGTCACTATCAACTGCTATTATATGGAAATCAGTGACTGCTACATTCATTAAAACACCTAATTTTGTTTTCACAGTGTATTTTTAATATGATTAAAAATAACTTACATAATGCTTTTATGATTGAAGTCTTTGATAATTTTCTATCTTCTACCACCTGTTTAGGGATATATTTAGGTTTCATCATCACTCAGTATCAGGTCTATTGTTTTGGTTGAGTAGCCCATGTGTTATTTACAAAATTCATGATTTCTTATTTCCAGGAAATTGTTGGCTTCACCCAGTGAAGCTGATGAACTAGACAGAACATAACCACCCTGTAGGTCCTAACAGCAGGACGGGCATCTTCCCCCGTCACCTTCGGCCCACCGTGGTGATGGCAATCATGCCAGCCCATTGATTTCCTGAGCCGGTACTCATATGCCCCTTCCCTCTCATAAATGAATCTTAACCCCTGTGTAGATCAGAGTGTGTCCATAAATGACCTCAACAATTTAAAAACACCAATGCTGCATAACACTTGTGTTACTATACGTTAGATTAACTTAAATACTATTGTTTCTCTGAATTATAAATGGAATCAACTTCTTGTGCCACAACAGTTCTTATTCACTTTAATCCAACACGACATGAGAGCCCATCATTAGCTAGATCATTCCTGCAGTATATTTTAAACTTAAATAAATATATATATATATATATATATATATATATATATATATATATATATATATATATATATATATATATATTCTTATGTTGTAAAATGTCTATAAAATGCTATAACAGACTTTCGGAAATATGCATTGGTCATGCTCAGGCAATAAATGTCATTAATTATGTTGGCTTGACAAAGCCAAAATCCCTAAACAAAGACCAAAATTATTTATTGGAACTCCTAAAGCTTTCAAGCTACATCCAACAAACTTGGCAAATACCTTCTGACTTTTCTAACACAGGTTGCTATGATTTGTCTAAATGATTGGAATTACTGTTTTCGCACAGTGGACGATGAAATCTCTGAAAAATCCCATAGACTTACACTGAAGACTTACAAAAATATTTCAGATATCTCCATTTCCCCTGTCCACACTACAACGCAAAGATGGCATTTTCAAATGTATCCACTTGGGAGAGCATTTTTTAAAAGCTTTGTTTTTGCTGTCAAAAAAGCTGTCTCAGTGTGGACGGAAGGTCAAAACTTAGAGAAAAAGATGTGTTTTCATTTGAAAACGTATTAGTGTGAACATGGCCTAAGTTGCTCTATCTATTTAGCTAGTTAGCTGACCATTTGTCTTACTGTAATGTCTGTATAACCATCAAACTTCAAACATTTAAAAATGGTTTAAACTTTCAGACAAGGCTTTGTCAAGCCAACATCAAAGTTTGTCTTGAACTTGTATCTTGTTATAATGCCTCGGTTACAACTGTAACTTTGGTTCCCTGAAAGGAGGGAATGAGACGCTGTGTCAGTAGGGGATATCCATCTTTTTAAATTGTTTAATAGTTTATCCAATATATTTAAGCAATATAACACGAGCAAGAGTGCCGATGTACAAACAGCACTATTGTGAGTGTGATATGGCAACAGTTCAACAAACAAGTAAATTATATTGAATAATGTATGTTTCAGACAAAAATGTACCAGTTAGTTCATTAATTTTTTCTCTGTCAGCAAAAATAATTCAAAAGAAGCCAAAGCATCAAGCACAACTCTCTCTGCACTGCTCTCCTCTCATCTGGTTTTGAACTTGTGGTGTTTCATTCTTAAACAAATCAGTGTATTTGAATGAATATTTAAAATTTAAGTGGACAAATAATTTTCATTCACTTCCATTGTTTCGGTGGTGAACGACTTTGGGCGAATTCCAATCGAAAGTGAGCATCCCTATGTCCTGCTCCCTCCGAAGGGCAGAACTCTTTAAGTGAGTACTTTGAAGGGAGCGTGGCATTATTGTAAAAATTTACCCTTTGCAAACAGTCTTGTGGAAGGGCCCTTCATGAAAAGAATAATTTTCTTTCATCTGGAACGACCCTTTAAGTGGTGTCTCCTTCATGGGCACAAAAATGCTGTTTGGAATTCACCCTATGTGTTTCAGTTAAATCATTGATAAAATACGCACATTTTTTGCCACCTGCTGGCATAAATATGCAATCTCCAGAAATGGTCACTAAAACAATCAGTAAATGATCACTAAACGAATCAGTAAATTAAATCAAAATGAGCAATGAATCAGAATCCCCACTAATGGTGTGAATCTTCATTGGCCTCAGGATTTGATTAAATTACGATTTAAGGTTTACAATTTGTCCTCCTGTAGTTTTTTTTTTTTTTTTAACAATACATGCACTGAGTATTAAATAGTAGTCAATTATTAATTTAGAATTAATCAATCCCTAGCCTATAACTATAACCACAATTATCGATGGCTGGTCCAGGATGGCTACATGAGATATCTGCTTCTGTGAGAGTGCAAATTTCAACATCTCATTTCCACATCACAGGTGATAGTACAGTACAACAAATTGTAGGACTGAATTTTCAAGAATCTGAGAATTTTTTTTTTAATCTAAACAACTACTTGAAAAGCCAAAAACACAGGGAAGCGGACAGATACTAACAGTGAAGCATCCCTGTGCCTCTCGTGCGATCACATTTCTGTTGTATAATAACACAATATGATAGGGACATGAAAATGTACTGCATAGTATTGGAGACAGCTTTAATTTCATAGCTTTTGGTAAAACATGTTAACATCAGGCTTTAACTCACATATGTATGTGGTAGGTGAAGCCTTTTTGGAATGAGCAGATACAGCAAAAGACCCAAAAGATCAAAGTGGGGAAAAGGTTTATTCTGCCGCATAACAATGCTGTTGGCGGAAAGCTCTGTGTTTGTTCAGCATTCAAAGCTGTTTTCAGCTCTGTCAGAGTGAAGGTAACTACTGTATAGATGTCTCCTACAAATTAGCTGTCAAGAAAGCATATGAATATATAAATGTAAAATTTAATGCAGAGAGGAATGCAAAACATACAGTATGTAGAGAAACGTTTTATTGCTCATGGAGAATTTAAGCTGAAGTGTGTAATTTTGCACAACTAGCATCACCAAAAGAAATTGCACATAGTGGATTGCTTTCAAACAGGTTTCCTGAATGTTACAGATGTTACAACTTTTTCTAGAGTTCAAGCAGTAAGCAAGACGAACATAATGACAGAAAACGTCCTGGTTACTTGCGTAACCTCTGTTCCCTGATGGAGGGAACGAGACGTTGTGTCGATGTAGTGACACTAGGGGTCACTCTTGGGAGCCCGAGACACCTCTGGTCTTTGATAAAAGGCCAATGAAAATTGGCGAGTGGTATTTGCATGCCACTCCCCCGGACATACGGGTATAAAAGGAGCTGGTATGCAACCACTCATTCAGGTTTTATGCTGAGGAGCCGAGACAAAGTCCGGCCATTTCAGTGGGTAGTTCAGCTTTGTGGCAGGAGGGACATAACGTCTCTTTCCCTCCATCAGGGAACGGAGGTTACGCAAGTAACCAGGACGTTCCCTATCTTTCACTCACTCGACGTTGTGTTGATGTAGTGACACTAGGGGTTCCTATACAAAACACCGCAACTGGCTGAACTGTGTTACGTGAACTGGCGGTGTGTGACGGGCAGACAACTGTGTGCCTCGTAGCCAGCCCACCAGGCCGACATGTAACCTCCCCCAACATAGTTATGAGTGTCGAATGACCCTTTGGGGACAAGTCAACTACCCAAAAGATAGAGACTTTCCAGAAGCCTCAGCTGAGAGGCTAATCCAGTCGTGGCCTCTTTCCCCTTCTTTTTTTCCACTCCCTAAAAAACAAGGGGGATTATCCGACTGGGCCTCCAGGTCTAGTCGGGGGGTGTCCCTCCCAAGGGGAGGACACCACGGAGACCACACTTCGCCCAAAGAGGGGGGGGGGGGTATTTAAGTGGAAAATATGTCACATGGTCTTGCCGGAGTATCATGGTAGATCCTACCCAACGGGGGAGGAGTTACTACAAACATGGAGATTGTGGCAGAGGGGGCTCTGCCCAAGGAAGATGCAGATTGCCAACAGGGAAACGAATTAGTGGAAGATATACATCGCATGGGGTTACCTTACAGGGAACCGCCACATGCGGAACACCTACCCCAGAACAGGGCTCTTAGTTAGCACGTGTACTGGGCTGGCAGCGAGTCTCTCCAAAAACTCGACTGCCGCAGGGCTCAGAGGAAGTCAACCAGGGAACATAGTTTGTGAACACTACTGGGAATTAATGATGCACGTCTTCAACTCAGAGGATGTGAAATAAGCTATGTGCAAGCAATACACCTGGCCGGCAATCCCGGGCTTATCCGCTTGTATTGCGTGCCACTACCTGGGACGAAACCGGTTCCACCTGGAGGTTGTAGAACCTTGCAAAGGTGTTGGGTGTTGCCCAGCCCGCTGCTCTGCAAATGTCTGTTAGAGAGGCACCCCTGGCCAGGGCCCAGGAGGCCGCTACACCCCTGGTAGAATGGGCTCATAGCCCTACCGGGGGGCGGCGTCTATGCGTAGAGGTGCCTCGTCACGGCGTACCAGAGCAGGCAGTGGGAGGATTCTTGGGAGGCGAACAGGTCTACCTGTGCCTGTCCGAATCGACTCCAAATCAGCTGGACCACCTGAGGGTGGGGTCTCCACTCTCCCCTGAGGGTAACCTGCTGTGACAGCGCGCCCGCTGCAGTGTTGAGGTCGCCCGGGATGTGAGAGGCTCGCAGCGACTTGAAGTGCTGCTGACTCCAGAGGAGGAGACGGCGGGCGAGTTGTGACATACGACGAGAGCACAGACTGCCTTGGCGGTTGACATATGCTACCGTTGCCATGTTGTCTGTCCGAACTAACACGTGCTTGCCCTGGATCAATGGCCAGAACCTCCGCAGGGCGAGCAGAATTGCCAACAATTGTGCCAACGCAGCCGAGCTGACGTGCCAACACAGTCACGGGCCCGTCCATAAGCCGGCGGCTGCGTGCCTGTTGAAAACAGTGCCCCAGCCCATTTTGGAGGCATCTGTCATGACCACGACGCGCCTGGAGACTTGCTCTAGGGGAACACCTGCCCGTAGAAACAAGAGGTCAGTCCAAGGGGTGAAGAGACGGTGACAGACTGGCGTGATGACCATGCGATGTGTCCCGCGGTGCCATGCCCATCTCGGGACTCGAGTCTGAAGCCAGTGCTAAAGTGGTCTCATATGCTTCAACCCGAGCGGGGTGGCCACCCCTGAGGATGCCATATGCCCAAGGACCCTCTGAAAGAGTTTCAGTGGAACACTGTTTTCTGTTTGAAAGCCTTCAAACAGGTCAGCACCGACTGTGCGCGCTCGTTCATGAGGCGCGCTGTCAATGAGACTGAATCCAACTCCAAACCGAGAAAAGAGATGCTCTGAACTGGGAGGAGCTTGCTCTTTTCCCAGCTGACCCGAAGCCCTAATCGGCTGAGGTGTGAGAGCACCAAGTCCCTGTGTGCACACAACATGTCCCAAGAGTGAGCTAGGATTAGCCAATCGTCGTGATAGTTGAGAATGCGAATGCCCACTTCCCTTAACGGGGCAAAAGCTGCCTCTGCGACCTTCATGAAGACGCAAGAGGACAAGGACAAGGACAGGCTGAAAGGGAGGACCTTGTACTGATATACCTGACCCTCGAATGCAAACCGTATGAAGGGTCTGTGTCAAGGTAGAATCGAGACGTGAAAGTATGCGTCCTTCAGGTCTACTGCCGCAAACCAATCTTGATGCCGGACGCTCGCCAGAATGCGTTTTTGCATCAGCATCTTGAACAGGAGTCTGTGTAAAGCCCGGTTCAGTACTCGCAGGTCCAAGATTGGCCGCAACCCACCACCTTTTTTCGGTACGATGAAGTAGGGGCTGTAAAACCCCTTCTTCATCTCGGCCGGAGGGACAGGTTCTATCGCACCCTTCCGTAGGAGGGTGGTGATCTCCACGTTTTCGTCCTTCACCAAGGTGAAGTGGATACCGCTGAACCTGGGCGGATGCCTGGCGAAGTGAATCGCGCAGCCGAGTCGGACGGTCCAGACCAGCCATCGCAATGGATTGGAAAATGCAAGCCACGCATCCAAGTTCCGCACGAGGGGGACCAAAGGGACAATGTCGTCGGACATACCGGCAGGTGGGGCCTCGCGGCGGGGCAGAGCTCGAGGTGCCACAACATGTCGTGGCTGTGCTAAGTCTAGGGATATCGAAGCACTTACCTGGCTCCTTGTGACTACCCCCGGAACAGCCTGGGATGGGGGAGGAAGAGGCCTGTCCTCGCAACCTGTGGAGACTCTCGCATCATGTGTGCCACAGCTGGGCGTGCAGGGGCAGGGAGACCGCCGCTGGAGCGCCAATCCTACAAAGGAAAAAAGGTGGATGGTGGTCGTGATGACGACACACCAGGTATTTGACCCAGGGAAAGAGGAAACTGCTCTTGCTGAACTGTTGGGTACTGCAGCCACTTGGGCATGTGGTGAAATCAAATGAAAAGGCAACAAAAGATTCTCCACCCAGCCCTCCACTGGGGGATGGAGTGGTCTTACTACCAGCTCCAATGCAGTGGGTTTCGTTGACCCTGGGTCACCCGTCTCAGGGGCTCTTTGACGACCTTCGTGGGTTCTTGGCGGCCTGCCGTGAGACGGGTGGTATCTGCTTCCTGCGGTGGGTGATTTTTCCACTGGGGGAATCGCCGTATAGCCCCTGGCCACCCTGCCATCAAGGGTAGTGAGGGTGGGGGAACTGAGAAATCGAGACCGGGCAGTAAAAGGTGCCTCCCACGATTTTGTCAGCTCCTCGTGCACTTCCGGGAAGAAAGGCACTGGAGCGGGGTGCGGCTGCTTTGAGCGGCGCCGCAAGCCCAGGAATCAATCATCGAGCCACGAGGGTTCAGGGGAGAGCGGAGAAGCCACTGAAATGCGCTGTCAGATCCAGCAGAGGTGAATGAACAGTCGTGAGAATTCAGCTCAGTGAGCATGACCGTTCGGCTCCGAAGAGAAAATCTGGAGTGGTTGCATACCAGCTCCTTTAATACCCATATGTCCGGGGTAATGGCATGCAAATACCACTTGCCAATTTTCATTGGCCTTTTATCAAAGACCAGAGGTGTCTCAGGCTCCCAAGAGTGACCCGTAGTGTCACTACATCGACACAACGTCGAGTGAGTGACAGATAGGGAACCATATTGATGAAATCCCCACCATGTTTTTGTTCTGACAGACATTTTTCCCTTTATTTTGACTGGAAATCGTGTTGACCAAACAGTAACATCCAGCTTTCACCATCAACAAAGACACATTGTTCCATTAGGAGCAGCACTACAGCGGTGTAAAGGGTCTCATCACTCACTGGAGGAATTTAATTGTATCTCAATCAAGCAGCAAACAAGTAAGAGAGGGCAGGAAATGAGAAAACCACGAGTTACAAAAGAACAGTGAGTGCTACAAGCAAAGATGGCAGACGTGAAAGAAAGTCTCAGTTTGTATGAGCAAAACTTTGTGTGTTCTTCTGGAAAGTGCATTAATCTGCACTGTTTTTAAATTGTGTTTCTATGTAAATGTGTGCTAGACTTACATATTTGACCATTGCACCTCATCTCAGTTTTTTTTTTTTTTTTTTTTTTTTTTTTTTTTTTGATACCATGTCCATTTAAAAAGAACATCTACTTTTAAAAATGTGTCTCAATAAACCTGCATTTCCATGTCTCATGCATTACGCTGTGTTGGGCTGGATCAAGATAGCAGAGGTCCAGTTGATAATGACAGCAGCGAGCTTTGTGACGTAGGTTGGGATATCTCAAACATTTATGCAGCGCTGACGAAAATCTCAACAGACATGGAGGGCCTTGCAGAAATACGTTGAGTGAGCACATCTATGGAGGCGAAACTTTCCACCCTGATAACAAGAATGGACGATGTTGAAAAATAGGTCAAGTTTCTGGAGTCGGCAGAAAGAGAGCTACAGGCTAACCCACCTGGTTCTAAGGCTGATGTGGAGTGGGTGTGGGAAAAACTAGAGGATATGGAAAATCGGAGCAGATGTTATAATATTTGTTTCATTGGAATCCCCGATGGAAAGGAAGGTCAGGATATGAAGTTTTTGGATGGGCTCATTCCAAATTTGATTGACACAACGGGCTGCTGGCAGCTGGCCACTGGCTCTCGGTCAGCTTTCCAGGGCAGGTGACAGACCCTGATCTATCCTGGAAAGATTCTTTGGTCGGCTTACAGAGACTTTGTTCTATGAGCAGTGAGGAATAAAGGCAAATTGTGCTGGGAGGACCACAACGTCATGGTTTTTCCGACTTTGCTAGATCGACTCAAGCGAAGCAGGATGGATTCAAAGAGTGTAAAAAATTGCTGCATGAGCAGAAGGTAAGCATTGTACTGCTCTATCCGGCTAAGCTGATTAGTGATAGCAAGGATAGGCAAAAGACATTTACATGCCCGCGACAAGCTATAGCCTTCATTAAATCAATGGAGTGAGTGGGTAACTTTGCCTGCACTCGATCAACAAAACAGACTACACATCGTGCATTTTACTGTTGCAGACTGAGAGGGTTTGTTGTTCTGTTGTCTGCCCACTGGCTCCTGCCTGACTCTTTTTTCCCTTTTTTTTCTCTCCCTTTGTTAACTTGCTGTAGGGCTCATTTGCTCATGTTGTGGGTTCGATGTTATTGTTGACTGGGGCCTATTTTATTGTTTTTATTTTTCATTTTATTGAACATATTTATGTACAATTTAATGGCATGTTTCAAGTTAAGAAAAAAGGGGAAAAAAGCAACAACACAAAACAAACAAACAAATATATATATATATATATATATATATATATATATATATATGTAAAAGTCACCAGACTTGAGCAATCTGGTAGCAACAGTGTCGCAGAAAGACTCATGGATCGTCGGATTTCCGAGCGATGGACACCATTTGGGATTGTTATGTGTGAGGTTGAAACGCATTTGTTTTCTGTTCTGTGGGTTATTAAGGATGTTATGTTTACATCAATGTTGGATAGTGGTTTATATCATTTAGCCTTGGGTACACAATTTATCTTAACATGTCAATATGTCACACTTTAATATAGGTAAAATTTTTCTCTCCACGTGGAATGTTTTTTTTAATTTTTTTTTATATTACATTTTTTTATTGATTCGAAAAGTAGGATTACACAAACAGAACATAGACACACAGATCTAATTCAACAAATATATACCCAAATAAAACAAAATGTCTCTCTCCACAGCCCGTCACTGAGCACCCTCCAAAAATGCCAAAAACTTGCCCCATTTCCTGTCATATGCAACCAAACTGCTAAGCCGTCTATACAACATTTCTTCAAATGATGCTACCTTGCCCAATTTGGTGCACCATTCATAAAAAGAGGGAGCAGCCACTGATCTCCATCCCCTCAGAATTATCTGTCTCCCGATCATCACGTTGGTGAGGACCCATCTTTTTACATACCTATTGGTTATATCAATAACCGCCCCATCACCCAGCACACAGAGTCTGGGACATAACAGAATTTGAGTTCCCAGGACCTCGCAAACAAAATTCTGGACTCTCAACCAAAACTCCTGCATCCTTGGACAAGACCAGAAAGCATGGATTATATCTCCGTCCTCTAACTGGCATCACCAGCAGGTGGGTGTGTCTTTTAGACCAAGCCTATACAACCTAGAGGGGGTCCAACAGAATCGATGCAAAATCTTTAACTGCATCAGACATTTGCTTCGGTCAGGCTGCACGGATGACAGCCTACATTCCGTGTTTTTTGTTTTGTTTTGTTTTGTTTTTTGTTTTCAGAACAACACGTGATGTGATAAGGAAACACCAATTTAATCTTTGAGATTTCCAACCCAGCATACAGGTACACCCTCCTTAAACCATGGTCACATTCATTAAAATTACATTAAAAGATTAAAAGAGAAAACATAGGGACTACCATAGGACTACCACACCTGAAAAAAAAAAAGAAAAGAAAAAAAAGAGAAAACATAAACCCACATCGTGGGGTTTAAAAATCGGAGTCTATTGAAAATAGTGCGATACTCCAAAAAGGGCTAAATAGTTGATCGGCTTGTGATGCGCAAATGGCTTGCACATGCTGCACGTGTCTGTTGGGTATACTGCAGTCTCGTCACATTTTAACTTTTTGTTTAGCCTACCATTCAGCTGTTGAAAACACGCTGCATGATCATGAGGATTACATCAAGAAGTAGATTGGAATGCATGTGCGAAAAACTTCATATAAATAAAATAGCCTGCTCCACTCTCGTTGTTGCTTGTGTTCTAGTGATTATCCCTCTGTGTGATTTTGAGAAATGCATGACATAATACAACATTTAAGATTCCACGCAATTTCGCTGATAATATTGTTTTTAATGAAAAAATAAACAATTAAATTAGGAAAAATGCAAAATAGAAATATTTGTGGACTCATACTTCAGAAAATGGGGGGGGGGGTTGTACAGCCATTGTCTAAAATATAGGTACAAAAAATTTTCACAGAAGTTTGTCACAGAAGCAAGAGTTTTGATTATTCTGGACATAGACACAGTTTGAGTTGGGGGACAAGGCAGGACAAGACAAGGTTTTATTGCTAGATACATAAAACAGAGATTTTTTTTCCCACCATTCCTTCAGTGAAGTCTTCTGGAGGCAATATATTTACTTCTCAAACAGATATTAATAAAGCCTTTAAAGAATTATATTTCGATCTTTATAGTTCCATGTCTTCTGATAAGGACATTAGCAACTTCGTAGAGCCATTAAAACTTCCTAAATTGATGAATGATCAGAAAGATTTTCTTGGGGGCCTGGGGAGCTCAGCGAGTATTGACGCTTACTACCACCCCTGGAGTCGCAAGTTCGAATCCAGGGCGTGCTGAGTGACTCCAGCCAGGTCTCCGAAGCAACCAAATTGGTCGAGTTGCTAGGGAGGGTAGTGTCACATGGGGTAACCTCCTCATGGTCTCTATAATGTGTGGTTCTTGCTCTCGGTGGGGTATGTGGTGAGTTGTGCGTGGATGTAGCTTGGGCCTCCACATGCGCTACGTCTCCGCGGTAACGCGCTCAACAAGCCAGGTGATACGATGCGCGGATTGACAGTCTCAGACACGGATGCAACTGAGATCTGTTCTCCGCCACCCGGATTGAGCCGAGTCACTACGCCACCACAAGGACTTAGAGTGCATTGGGTATTGGGCATTCCAAATTGGGGAGAAAATGGGGAGAAAAAATACTTTCTTGACTCAGATATTACTTTGTAGGAGCTTGTTGAGGTAAATAGAGCCTTGCCAACAGGTAAGCACTGGGGCCAGGTGGTTTTGCTGCAGAATTTTTTAGATAATATGTCCATTATTATGGCTCCACTTATCTTAGAAGTTTACACAGAGTCATTAAAGAAAGGTGATCTAACTACTGTACTGACTCGGCTTAATCCGGGTGGCAGAGAACAGATCTCAGTTGCATCCATGTCTGAGACTGTCAATCCGCGCATCTTATCACCTGGCTTGTTGAGCGCGTTACCGCGGAGACATAGTGCACGTGGAGGCCCACACTATTCTCTGCGGCATCCACGCACAACCATGGCGCAAGCCCTGATCAGTCTCATTCTTAAAAAAAAAAAGATAAAGACTCAAATGAATGTAAAAGTTATCATCCAATTTCCCTGAAACAGTTAGCTGTAAAAATATTGTCTAAAATTCTGCCTAATCGATTAAGCAGAGTAATTACATTGATTATACATATAAATCAAGTGGGGTTTGTTTGTGGCCATCGTTCTTCTTATAATATTAGATGTTTTATAAATATTATGTGGTTAGTAGTGAATTATCAGACCCCGATCGCTGCAATCTCACTTGATGCCAAGAAGGCATTTGATAGGGTGGAAACACTTTTATTGGGTGGATTAAGTTACTTTATAAACAACCGGTAGCGGCAGTGCAAACTAATGGATTCATTTCAGATTTTTCTTTCTCTTGGAAGGGGAACCCGTCAAGGCTGTCCTCTCCCCTTTATTGTTCTGTCCTGCCCTGGAACCATTAGCAGCTGCAATAAAGAAAAGAGGACAATTTTCCTGGCATTGAGGTGTGGTGCATAAAATTCTCATTTTGACCCATTTATGAAAAGGTTCTCGTGTGATGTGGAAAGGTGGGCTTCATTACATCTGTCTATGGCAGGGAAGGTCAGTGTTATAAAAATTAATTGTATCCCCAAATTCAATTATCTACAACAGTCTCTCCCTCTTGAATTACTCTTTCTTATTTTAAACAGTTAGATAGAATAAAAAGTATTTTATTTGGAATGGTAAACAACCTTGGTTGCATTTCAGTAAGTTACATAGACCAATTGACAAAGCAGGCTTAAGCTTCCCCAAAATTTGTTGTTTTATTACTATGCTTTTAATCTCAGACACCTGGCCCATTGGTGTCTTCCACCTGAGAGAGCTCCTCCCTGGTACAACATTGAAGAAGTGGTCCTTGCCCCAATCTCATTATTGCAAAGTCTGTCTATTAAAATGCATCCTATTACACTATTCACATTTACATTCAGTATGGACAAAGGTTTCTCGCATGCTCAATTCTAATACTTACCTAAATGTTTCCTCAAGTATATAGCAAATTATGTATTAACAATTCCCTCTTTTGCTGGAATGAATGGATTGAGAGGGGTGTTGCTACACTTGGTGACCTTTATGAAAATGGAGCTTTGAGAAAATATGAAAATATAACACAGCAATTTGGAATTTCTAGGTTTCAATTTTTCAGGTATTTACAGTTGTGCCATCTACTATGTACTATTCTTGGTGGTAGTACACAGCCCCCATAAAGCTGCAGACACCCTCTGTGTGGTGCTCACAGCCTTTGGAAAGGGTCATGAAGCATCAGTAAATTATTCCTCGTTGATTCAGAGTCTTGGTGATGGGGCCTTAACTGCTCTTAAGAGGTGATGGGAAAGAGACACACCAACCTACTGGCAATGTCCAGCTGAAGAATGGAGACATGGCCCATGCTTTGTGGTTCTGCGCTAAGATTCATGAATTCTGGGTAAGAGTCCAGAATTTTATATGTGAGGTTTTATATTCTCAGATTTCATTCTGCCCCAGCCTATGTTTAATGGGTGATGGGGTGGTCATTAAAGTAGGTGACAAATATACAAAAAGCTGGGTCCAAACTAGTGTACATGCACAATTACATATTTCTCAGGAAAATAGAAAATTGCACTTTGTGCCACTTCATTAACATACAATACACCCAAAGTTTGAGCGCATACACACAGATTGCTCAAACATTCCCACCCCCGGCCTAGCGCGCTCACGGAAATTGGAAAAGACACTGCGCACTGTCTTAGCATGTAGTGCACTCATGAAAATAGAGCCCAAAAAAATTAAAGCAAGTGACATTTGCTTCCTTCTGCAAGTGGGAGTTTTCTAGCAAAACATTTCACAAAAATAGATTTGTTTGGTTTTAAAGGTACTGTAAGCAATTTTTTCATGGAAAGGTATGCAAACAAATGTCCTACTCCCTGAAAGATATTAATGAAAAAATTGTCCTGATATATCTCACCAGTCTCTGTGACAGCTCTAGACTCTATAAACAGCAAACAAAAATCTGTCCGCGGACAATGACGCTTTCTGCCTGTCAATCATTTTGTATTGTAGTTGCAGTGAATTATTGAGGCATAATGCATTTTTAAGCCATGTTGTTCATAACAGTTGTCAGTTGAGGGCGCTATTTTGCAGCTGTTGCTTTTAACAACTGTGTCTGCTCTTAATGAAGTTCATTTTGGTATCTTTGGAGTTCAGGGTTTTGGAAAGAGGGGGCGTGGCTAATTCAATGGCTCAGCCTCATGGAAGTAGAATGGCTGAAATTGCTTACATAATTAAGGTGTTATGTACTTGGACACTTTTTGGTTTTGTCATGTGTTAGCGGAGCATGTCCATATTTAATGTGATGATCTACACCTGTGGTTACTCTGCTAGGACACCTGAGTGAATTTGAGAGGAAATGACTTCATACATCCACTAAAAATCACCTTGACACCACTAGATTATACATCATTGGTAAAATAGCTCAGAAAAGTGAAGTTAATTCTGAGAACTAAGCATCATTTATTTGCAGATGCCAACTTGGTTGGGTGTTTTGTAATGTTTTGCAATTAAATTCACACATTGTACGTGTGGTTTAATACCACTTCTGAAGTGGTAATTACGAGTATGTCCCATTCAAGTGTTTTGTTGTCAGAAAGAACAGGAAACATGGAAGATGCCAGGTTCAGACATTACATATTTTTTGAGGAACGTATTCTAGCATAATACATATTACTCGGTTAGCTTGCTGATGATAATGGAATTTGGGAACTTCAGAGTGGGAAACTCATATTTACGATAATTCTGATAGAACGTGAAGGCAGCATAAGTGTCCAGAAACTTTCTGGTGTAACTGTTGGGGTATATCTACCATAACAATTATTAACTGCAATCTTCTGCTTCTATGTAATGCATGGTTCACTATACAGTATCTCCCCTGTCACATTGACATGAAAAAATAAAAATAAAAATTCTTGCCAACCCTCATTATACCCTCACTGCAGCCACAGCTGCAACCGTACAGTGCAAATCTTGCATGTTTTTACTGTTCATCGAAACAGCACGCCTCCACTGTCATGCATCTCCTGTCATTCTAAGGCTCTTACAGGAGGAACGGTATCCCTGCCTGCGCGAGCGTTGACTCATTCCATCCTTCCTACGGCGGTGACACTGAAGCAGATGGTGCTGGTCTCAAAAGCCCACATCGGCGCTCTCTGAGTAATGTTCCCTCACACTGTTTCCGATAACGGCTTGCTTTGTCTTTTTCACCCAGACGGGGCAGGCAGAGCTGTCTCTGCAAGAATTTACAGCTTCTGATTAACGCAAATAGCACTCAGTAATGTATTTAGGCGTATATGCCAGGTGCACATCTCGCTTGATAACTGATTTTTCTTTTCTTCTTTTTTCTTTTCTTTTTTTTACACAGCAGACAATACAATTCCCACTTCCAAGTTAATTTAACTTCTGTTTAAAGTTTTTATTTTTTATTTATTTAGCCCTTATCCAACAGCACTAATTTAAATTAGTTGTCCATGGAAACAGTACAATTAAATTGTTAAAATGTGAATATCCGCAAATTTACTTGATGGCCACATTTTTTTTTTTTTTTGGTGGTGTCTAGTTGTTAACACTTCTAATGCGAAAATGCTCTCCATTACTGCATACTTCAGAAAACTTTGACGTCACAAATCTAGAAACTAAGTTAAAAATGTTAAAAGTTAAAAACACATACTATGGAAAACAATGATGTTAGAAACTGAAAAGGGAGTTGGAGACTTTTGAAAACGCTCTCTATAACCACATACTTAGGGGTACCTTGGTGTAAGGTTTTTGTGGGACTCAGAGTTTATGAATATTGTATGCCATTTTTCACAAGACTTTTCAGAGCAAGATGGTTACCATCTACACACAAACATTTTATTTCCTGTGTTAATGTTTTTCCTATTAAAAATTAAGTTTAGGTAGGACATGGAGGGTGGGTTAGGACATTCCGGGTGGTTGCAATGGTTTTAATTACTGGTGCAAGTCAAAGAGCCCGACCCCTAAATCTCTATGACCAGGATTTTTTGGGCTAATCTAAATGCAGAGTTCACTGTGATTTTTTTAATTAGATTTTTTTATTGGATTATTAAAGACTCTGAGGTTCATGCCTAATTTCATAAGCCAATTCAATGCAATTTTAGTGTTGAATCGAGCTTATAACAGCTCCCGTGTCAACATGAAATCATAGTATCTGAAGCCCTTAGAAATCTCATGACAGCTTCTGAGACATGAATCAATTTTAGATTTAACATATAATTTCTCGTTAAACCCTAATTATATCACATCATATTTCATCGACAATACAATTGGAAACATCTGTTTGAAGAGTTTTGTGATTCAAATTGTTTACAATATCATTCCCCAAGTGAAGATAAAGATGTCATAATTGAATTGCAGTGCATCATTTCAAAACATAAATCAATTCATGACAACGGCAGAACGCGAGGTAAGAAAATGAAACAAAGTGTTGGGAGTTTGTGGTTTACTCCGGCTAGCTTGGGGTGAGTAAACAGCAATTAACTGAGAAATGCATTGTCACCTCCATAAAAGCCTTCTCATCTGCATGCTTGGAATACCAAATAAAGAATTGGAGGCAAGACTAAAAAACATGCGAACTTGGAAGGAATTACCTCCAGCGTTTATAAAACACAAGAGATTATCCTGTAAGGATCCTGTTTTGAAGTGCTGATGAATTCCTCAATTCCACTGAAAATGGGTTCAAATGTTGTTTATACCCCAAGCAAAAACCAGTTATCGAAGCCAAACAACAACTGCATAAACAACAAACAGCAATTGCATAAGCAACAATCAACATGGCATGATGTCCCAATCAATTTTCCTAATCTACAGTAAGATTTTATTTCAAAGTTGAAAACTGTAGTACTGTGAATGCACTAAAACTGTTATTAAATATCAGTTTAGCACCTACTTAAAGTTCTAACTGAAATATAATGCATCATTGGAAACACACTAAGAAAGATGTGAGCTACCTAAGATTGCCATTTGAGAAATCTGTAATCCCTTCTGGATCCAAGTCACACAGGAATTCTGATCCCAGCTAAGCCTTTTATTGTTAAGAGAGAACAATTACTTTGCTTACATTGGCAAACAATCAGACATTCTTTCGTGAACAATATGACTTTTTACAACTGCGTCTTAAGAACTAGGACTTTTTTCAATTCTCACTTTGTTTTGATCTCTTGGCTGTAGTGGCAGTGAGAACCTCAGCTTGTGGAGAGCTAAGACTGATTACAAATCACTGGCAAGGATATCAGCACGTCATTAGCTGAAGTTGTTTTCGTGATATATTTTCATTTCACTCCTACTGCAAGCATCTTTAAGGGTCATTGGTTGCTAAGCACATTAATGTGAGTGGGTTACCGTCAAGTACCAACACTGTAATATCCACATAGGCTGCCAGGTAATGACAATACACCTTTCTGTATGGACTGACTGAGTGAATATGTAAGAAGTATACATGGATCAACTCAACGATCATTTCTTGGGTAGTCTCAGTCTCAGCCTCAGCCGGTATGCCCAAGAAACACCCACATTCTAGTCACTGACCGCTTGATGCATACAGTAATGCACACAAAAATGGCAAGCTCTAGCTGAAATCGTTGGTGGCATTTCATCGTCGAAAGTTACTCAGAGTTTTGTTTGAGGCATTAGGCGAGTTTGCTAGATATCCTCAAACAAAACTTTATATTCTGTTTTTATTCTGAGGTATATCTGAAATAATCCAAATGTATTACTTTTGGATGGACAGAAATTCTGATCACAAAGTTTACACACTTTTTCTAAATTCCATTATTCGAATAAAAATGTTTCTACGCCCGTCAATAATAACGGTATCTCAGATAAATACATAAGCCCTTTATGTCAATGGTCTAGCTATGCAATACTATTTCTTAGGCAAGCGGGTATATTTTCCCAATTCTTTCTGTGAAACAAAGCTTTACACCACACAACAGTGACCTGAGTGAAAGGTTACTCAGCTCCAAAAGACTCAAAAAAGGACATTGTAGCCCCCATTATAAGGTTATTTTCATAAATGTATTTATTTGTATTTATTTATTTTTTGCTTGAAATAAACTCTATTAGTGGATGCATTGTATCATAACATGAAAAAGGTATTGCTGTCAATGTACATCTCTCCAAGATACATTTAAAACAGATTTCCTTTATTTTGATCATAAGGTCCCAGGTCTACAACGCCAAAGAGTTTCCAATGCTGATAACCTACATTTTTAATAAAGGGATATTAAAATGCACATCAATGATAAAATTTTTCAGGGACTGTCTACAAGTGACCCCAGATGTGGATAAAACAATTCGCATTCGTATCCCACGTTGAAACCAGGAAATAATCACATTTGCGTAATAAGTGACGAGCGCAATTTGGAGGCTACATTTTTACCACTAACATAACATTTTCACTCAACTAATGGTTAGGTGGGGGGGGGTACAGTTTATAAAATATACATTTCTCTTTATTATTACATCCTGTACAGCAATAAACAGCTCGCTTTATCACTCGCTTTTGGCACCCCCACTGGACATTTCACCTGCCCAACAACACTTACCACTTTGGCCACTGGGGGCAGTGTTTCGAATTCTAGTCAGCATTATTATTACATCCATTTCAGCTGAAAACAGCTGACTTTACAACTTGATTCTAGTGCCCCCCCACTGGACATTTCACCTGCCCAACAACACCTCCCACTTTGGCCACTGGGGGCGGTATTTCGAATTCTGGTCAGCATTATTATTACATCCTGTACAGCTGAAAACAGTTCGCTTTACAACTTGCTTTTGGCACCCCACACTGGACATTTCACCTGCCCAACAACACTTACCACTTTGGCCACTGGGGGCAGTGTTTCAAATACCGGTCAGCATAGACCGATCTTTGCTAAAGAAAAGTCAACCTACTCTTTCCAATTTCAGTGTGAGATCAGTCTGGATAAAAGAGTCAAATACTCTATTGGCTTTTATAAAGGACAATTATCCCAATATAACAGCAAATTAAATTAATCAAATCAGAGTGATATCCAAGGATGTAATGCTTGTTAATTAATAACTTTAAACAGCCTCCAAACTGAAATGATTGAAATTCCATCCGATTCAATAAGCTATTATGCAACAGCCCATTATAAAATAGATAGTTCCGACACAAAAAGTGTGAGATGACAAAATCTCTACAACACAAGGCCACTCATGGGTAGTTTACACTTGGTCAGAAAACTTTTACTTGACAAAAGGAACTGATATCTAGCCACAGTGCGCCTTCACTCCATGTGAAATTTTGCAGCTGAAAGGAAATGATTCAGACCGCTCTTGCAAATAAAATTCCTGAAAAGGAGTCCCACGCAGTTGAAATATATCTTCCATTGCCAGCATAAAGATTACTTATGACAAACCTTCAGAGTCTTGTTTTTGATGTACTCGCTAACCTTGAAATATTGCATTTCTCCTGAGAGCAAAAGTGATGCCAAAGACGAGCAAAGTAAAATGAACGGATATTGAAAAAGACACTTTATCTTTTTGTTCCAAGACCTAAATAGAGCAATCCAACAGGGCAAAATATAAATGTAATATTACACCTTTAATATTGCTCTTTTTGTCTCAAATCAACTATACTGTACCATTCAGAGAGTAGAACAAAGAGCAAAGAAAGTACTACCTTGAATCAATTAACTCTTTGAAATGTCTTCAAATTCATTGATATTGAAAGTGTACAACATATTTGTGAAGACTAGAGTTTTAAAGGAAACCAAGAAAGTCTCTCCACATCCCTCATTACAACAAACCTGAGAGAGTATAGCGGCTTATCACTTCAAAGGATTTCCACTTTAGAAAAGGTCACTCTGTCTGAGTGTTGCCTAAAAACGTACCAACATTGGTTCAGCACTGCGTAGTTTGTAATTGGCATCCGCGACAGACCTTTTGAGCTGTAGATATTGCATTGGAAAGGCGAACTGTTCTTGGAGCATGGCAAACGTTATGATGTTGCCATTACTGATAATACATCTTAGAAGTGTGAAACCTTTCTGATGTCAGGATCTAAACATGGTTTATTTTGAATTTAGAGGTCAGGGTTTTGTTGTTGGGGGACAGTGTGCATGGAATAAGCTTGCAGCTTAGTGATTTCGTTAGTCTTATGCCAAGCCTCAATAGCTGCAGAGACACAGTACATGATTTTTCTTATAACATTTCTGTGTTTTTAACTTGTCATCATTAAAATGTACAGTTGCCTCAAAACAATTTAAGCATAAACCGATCAACACACATAGATGTTTGCCCATTACCCTGATTTTGCCTTTAACAGAATTCTGGCAGCTTATCCAATGCGTAAGTTGCCTGTTTACGTTTTGACATCAAAAGCAGAGAACAAACTAAAGATTTATTGCATTGTCTGAATTCTTGGTACTTATTAGCGTATTGGTGTGCATGTAAATGCACTCAATTACACTGCAACCAAGATAGGCAATCACATACATTCTCACATAATTTGCCAAAACTCTTGTCTTGTTTCATCTCCCCAATGACAGCAAGTATGTTTATTCAATATGAATCTGTAATTTGAGCAAACATCACACTCTTTATGTGAGCTTCTTCATTAATTGCCACATAGAAGAGTCTAAAACAACTTCAATCAATTATTCCCATGATGGAACTTATGTTTCTGCTATCAAGCTCTCCATCAGTTGAGGACCTCATTGATCAGGGTCTCCAAAGGCAATCAGAGCTGAGTAGATGATGGCTACCGCATCATCAAGAAAAAATGAAACATTTTTACATTACTATATTTTTTTATGTCTGGCATCAGAATCATCCTAGATTCAGGTCTAAAATCTACAAATGTGATGCATTTTCTAAAATGCCATGTCAATTTAAAAGCACTTAAACATTTAAAAAAAAAAAAAACATTTCTCAAGACATTTGTTACGTCTTGCTCTTTTTCACACAAGAACACAATCGGTCTGAACAGCCTCTTACTTAACGATTGACAAGCTGGACCACATGGCTTGCTATTTTGTATGTATTTTGTTTGGTGTTGCATGAAAAATGCCATTCAGGCTGGGATATCTGGCTTAGCTTTGGGTGTGCTTTGTCACAGTGGCTTGATTCTTGACAGCACACATACTGGATGACAATGAAAGCTGGATTTCAGCATTTTATGTTTTACAGGCATATCAGTGTCACCAAAAGGCATACCTTTTTGCTCTGTCTTTAAACAATCACAGTGTACTAGAGTTGTGTCATCTGTTAGAAGCTTGTCAGACTGTCTCTTAGCTGTTTTGTTGCAGATGATCAAAAACTTGACAAGTACCAGTAAAAAAAACACACAAAAAAAACCGTCTGATACAGCGACAAGGTAATCATGCCTTCAATGAAATGTAACAGTGTTCAGAGATGGAGAGGTAAATAAATCAGTACACATATGCTGATTGTGTGGGCATGAGGAGTTTTTGGAATTTTGTATTATCCTGTAATGAATGAACTGAGCCAAATTATTACCTTCGTTGTGACCGCATCAACATTTTTATTATTGTGTTTGACATATGCTTTTACCATTGCATGTTATAGAACACTGGTTCATTTTTTTAGCTGATGGAAACTTTTTTACAAAGCCCTGAAACCAGAATCTCTTGGTTTGGGCCTTTCTTTCCATTCAATCCTTCATTCCTTCCTTGCTTCCTTCCTCCCTTCTCTTTTCCATTCTTCCCTTCCACTCTTCTTTTTTCCCTACCTTCCACATTTCTTTCCTTCCTTCCTTCCCTTTTTCCCTTCCTTCCACTCTTCACTTCTTCCTTTCTACATTTCTTCATTCTTCTCTCTCCACTCTTTTCTTCCCTTCCTTCCTTCCATTCTATTTTCCTTCCACTCTTCTTTTTTTCCTTCCTTCCACATTTCTTTCTTTCCTTCCTTCCTTTCTATATTGCATATAGGATTCCTTCCTTCCTTCTACTCCTCTTTTCATCCTTCCTTCCTTTCACTCTTTCCATTCCTTTCTACCTTCCTTCCTTCATTCTTCTCTCTCCACTGTTTTCTTCCATCTACCCTTCTTTCCTTCATTCCATTCTTTTTTCCTTCCTCCCTTTCTATATTGCATATAGGATTCCTTCCCTCCTTCCTTCCTTCTATTCATCTCTCTTCCCACTCCATACATTTTTAAAATGTAAACAGATATTGCCTATAGGATACATTATCTGAATACCAGGGGAAACTGACCTCAGGCATTCCTTCATCATATTTCAGGTAAAAGTACTTATGAAATAATCTCATATTCGGTTCATTTCAAAACCCCAGCATCCCATTCTGATGTACATATTCTATACTCAGGGAGCATCGTGAATGACAGCAAGATGCCCGGTGTCGGAATGTCTATAATTTATACACAACAACCCTCTAGCCCCCATGTCTCATTTATAGTGTTTGTTTGATTTAAGTGCAGTCTATGTTGCATGAACACATTCAGTTATGAGAGACGAGCCCTGCAAACAACACCCTGTCAGAGCAGCGGTTGCCACGGCAACGGATTGTAGACTAGGAGGTCTCAATGGATTAAAAGCCTCAGAGTCCCGAAACATATAAAATTGCGAACACAAAAGCATGCCCTTTACCACATCAAGGTGTCTGTGTATGAGTGTGTGGGTGAGAGACAGATTTTCACCTAACGCATTCTAAAATACAGACATATGAAGGGGGGTAACAGCATATTCCACTATTCACTCTCCCTGTGTTGAGTGATTACTGCTAAGCTATTGAGCTGGAAGTCAGATGCAGTAGAGGAGATAGAGGTTTATATGAAAACCCAAGCACGGTTGTGTGCACTGTCTAACAGGCATCCACTGCATACTCACTGGAATATGACAAGTTGTTTCACAAAGCACCTGATCACTTCTTTGACAACACTGTGAGGAGCTAAAAGTTTTATATTGGCTTGTTTTTTTTTTTTAACTGAGAAGGACTTAATCAAAGGATCTTTAACAAAAGAGACTTAAAACTATATATATATATATTAATTATGCCAACCATTTCTTTAAAGTCAAATAAAAAAAAAAAACATTCACAATCCACTTCTGTAATGTGACATATTTCTGAGTGAAACATGATATTCAAGGAAAAAATGTAGGGTGAGATTTATCCATTAGATCATGAAAAATGATCGAAATTATGATTTTGTCTTCTTTTGAATACCATGCACTAATAGCATACATGTGTATAAAGAAAGTAAATAGGGCAAATACTTATTTCATGTTGTTATTAATATAAAAATAATTATGTTAAATTGGGTTTAAAGTAGCACAGAACTGTTTGAGGGTTAAATTTTACCCTGTAATTAGCAATAAAACTGGGAGTGAAAATATGACTCAGACATTGAATATGAACATGACAAATACTACTCATTATCTAGATCCTCTGGCTTATCCTTGTGTGAATCAACAACTGAACATCAGAGAATGACAATATGCCTTCTCAAAGCTAACACAGCACTTAATTAAATCTTAGAGTGCTTTCAGTAGACCACATTAAAAGACTCTGACTTAATTAAATATGATTAATAATTCACGCATCTTGCTGAAGATAGATATTGTGAGAAATAAGAGTAATGAACATCTGTTCAAGAGTTGTCGCAGAGTTTTAGGCAGCAAAACAATGCATCATCTTTAAGTGTATCTACAGTTGTGCTCAAAAGTTTGCATACCCTGGCAGAAATTGTGAAATTTTGGCATTGATTTTGAAAATATGACTGATCATGCAAAAAAACTGCTATTTAAGGATAGTGATCATATGAAGCCATTTATCATCACATAGTTGTTTGGCTCCTTTTTAAATCATAATGATAACAGAAATCACCCAAATGGCCCTGATCAAAAGTTTACATACCCTTGAATGTTTGGCCCTGTTACAGACACACAAGGTGACACACACAGGTTAAAATGGCATTAAAGGTTCATTTCCCACACGTGTGGCTTTTTAAATTGCAATTAGTGTCTGTGTATAAATAGTCAATGAGTTTGTTAGCTCTCACGTGGATGCACTGAGCAGGCTAGATACTGAGCCATGGGGAGCAGAAAAGAATTGTCAAAAGACCTGCGTAACAAGGTAATGGAACTTTGTATAGATGGAAAAGTTGAGATTTCAGCCACAAGTGCCAGAAGAATTGTTTGGGATACAAAGAAAAACAGGTAACCTCAGGAGAAATACAGGCTGCTCTGGAAAAAGATGGTGTGCTTGTTTCAAGGAGCACAATACGACGATACTTGAACAAAAATGAGCTGCATGGTCGAGTTGCCAGAAACAAGCCTTTACTGCGCCAATGCCACAAAAAAGCCCGGTTACAATATGCCCGACAACACCTTGACACAGCTTCTGGCAAACTGTAATTTGGAGTGATGAGACCAAAATAGAGCTTTATGGTCACAACCATAAGCACTATGTTTGGAGTGGGGTCAATAAGGCCTGTAGTGAAAAGAATACCATCTCCAATTTTAAGCATGCTGGTGGCTCACTGATGTTTTGGGGGTGTGTGAGCTCTAAAGGCACGGGGAATCTTGTGAAAATTGATGGCAAGATGAATGCAGCATGTTATCAGAAAATACTGGCAGACAATTTTCATTCTTCTGCACATGGGACACTCTTGGACTTTCCAGCACAACAATGACCCTAAGCACAAGGCCAAGATGACCCTCCAGTGGTTACAGCAGACAAAGGTGAAGGTTCTGGAGTGACCATCACAGTCTCCTGACCTTAATATCATCGAGCCATTCTGGGGAGATCTCAAACATGCGGTTCATGCAAGACGACCAAAGACTTTGCATGACCTGGAGGCATTTTGCCAAGACGAATGGGCAGCTATACCACCTGCAAGAATTTGGGGCCTAATAGACAACTATTACAAAAGACTGCACGCTGTCATTGATGCTAAAGGGGGCAATACACAGTATTAAGAACTAAGGGTATGCAGACTTTTGAACAAGGGTCATTTTATTTTTTTCTTTGTTGCCATGTTTTGTTTTATGATTGTGCCATTCTTTTATAACCTACAGTTGAATATGAATCCCATAAGAAATAAAAGAAATGTGTTTTGCCTGCTCACTCATGTTTTCTTTAATAATGGTACATATATTACCAATTCTCCAAGGGTATGCAAACTTTTGAGCACAACTGTATGAGGTGATCATCAAGGTTTCTGCCTGGGCCCAATATTATTTTTGCCATCGATATACATCGATATTTTTATATCGATGTCATTCATTCTTCATTCATGATGCAATTCGAGGAACGTTAGAACAGCGGTCAAACACTTTTTTTATAAGGTGTTGTATTTATATGAGCAGAAAGAGGGTGCTTTTACACTATTTAAAAGGTGGATGTGAAGTCATTAATGAAAAAGATGTTGTTGTGTACACTCTGTGGGGTTTTGAAGTAAGTTTGGAGCAGCAGAAATAGTTAACCTTGTGTAAATTGTCCTGTGAACTTTTAGCTTTATGCTAAGCTAAAATGCTATTTCTAGCCCTTTTACATGCACCTGTTATACCAGCTATGGTTACATTTTTTTTTTTTTTTTTTTTTTGTATTTTTTTCAAGAAAACCCTCATTCAATCATACATATATTTTTATCATAATATCAGAAAATTTATTTTTTAATGTAAGTGTATTTTGTTTGACTGTACTGGCAGATTTCTTTTCACTTGTTATTAACTTGTTTATAGTCAAAACAAGAGAAAAAATTAGCCAGTGTTGAAGAAGTAATCCAAAGTATTCAGATTATGATTAATCTGACCTTGAGTGACCTTGAGTAATCTAACGGAATACATTACAAATGACATTTTACAGCATGTATTCTGTAAACTGTAGTGGCAACTTGTGGCAAATTGTCAATTGTTGCCAAAAGTTTGCTGCAGGTTCTCCACTACAGGCGAAGAGCTGCAAACGTCTGGCAAACATTTGCAGCGAATCAAAAGCTAATTTGCATGTGAAAAAAACAAGCTGCAAATTTTAGATTTTTTTTTTTTTTTTTTTTTGTAAGGGAAGGTATTTTACAACAAGAAAGACCTAGCTGCTCTAAGATGTTATTGCAACTTCAACAGCCAAATTCGTGCTATTTTTTTTTTTGCTAAAGCTAAATAGCATTTCACTTTAATTGACAGACAGATTATTGTACATCAAAATGAGGCTGAAAATAAGATCACTAATAGAGAAATAAGGACAATGAAAGACCACCTCTGTTTGACTATAAGACTTTAATGAGATGTAATTCTCAAAATAAAAGTGAGCGAGAATAGCTAGAGCCTTTGACTAGCTTTGTGGTAAACCTCGTTAATGCGAATTGTTTGTTTTGCACAGTTTCTCAAAGACACCATACTGGACTTTCATGAACATCTAATTAAAGTAGAGCAACTATCCTTTAACAAGTCTGCAATTAAATGCTGCCTTCAAATCCTCATGGGAAGTTCCGCTTTAAAGTTTGGATATCGTAATTATGATGATGTGTTTTCAAGTGATTTTGGTCAGAATAAATGACAATGACTCTGATGGGCCTTAGAAATTTAAAGGAATAGTCCACCCAAAAATGAAAATTCTCTCATTATTCACTTACCCTGATGCCATCCCAGATGTGTATGACTGAATTTCTTCAGCAGAACACAAATTAAGATTTTTAGAAGATATAGCTCTGTCAGGACCTTATAATGGATGTACATGGGTGCCAGCAATTTGACAGTCCAAAAATCACATTTAGGCAGCATAAAAGTAATCCAAGTGACTCCAGTCGATCAATGAATGTCTTCTGAAGCAAATCAATACGTTTGTGTAAAAAATAAATAAATAAATAAAACGTTATTAACTTTAGATCGGCGCTTCCATCCAGGGCTCTGATGCAGTTTGAAATGGCTGAAATCTCGCGTGATGTTCGTTCACGTGTTTACGAATTCGGAAGCGGCGCTTTTTTACAACAGAAGAACAAATGTCATGCAAGAGTTCAGCCATTTAAAACCGCATCAGAGCCCTGGATGGAAGTGCCGATTTAGAGTTAAAAACGTTTCTGGCATCAGGGTAAGTGGATAACGAGAGATTTTTCATTTTTGGGTGAACTATTCTTTAAAACTGCATTAAACGTATTTAAATTACAGTATATCAGGGAACACATTAACTTCGGCAAATATACTGAAAAACAGAAGCTAGAAAACCAAGAAAACTAACAGTATCTAAACTAACCTGAAAAGACAAATTGAAAATAATATAGAAATAAAAATTCAATTGAAATTTCACACATTGTATGGTTTTATGTAACAGACATACTGAAAACAATTTCATTGTTAAGCCTCAATGATGAACAAGATTTTAATTGCTTGCTGCTAAATAAAAATTTGGACTTACTATCAACAGAAATCAAGTTTTGATTAATTTCAAAGTATGCACAAAAAACAAAGCTGGTTCCAGAAATATGACATTGATTTAAATGTGGAAATGTGACGCTGCATCAAGCTGCGACATTCAGGGGAGGACTGAAATAAAACTAATGGCTGCAAGAAGCCACACAAATCCAAGGCAATTTAGGGATAAAAGCTTTGGCAAGGTGAGCATGCATGAACATTTTTGAAATTTTTGACATTGTAGACAAGATTTTTCATCTGTTGTTTCCAATTCCAATTGGTTCCAAGAGTTCTGGTAGTGTATTTCTGGCAAAAAGTATGGTAAAACCAAACTTTACAAGCAAGGTAAAGATGCAGTTACACTTAGGTTTGCTTACTATGGGACATCCCATATTTTGGCCAAAATTAAGACATCCCGTATAGGACGCCTATTTTCCCGTATTCTATCCGGAAGAAGCTCAAGGGTGACCCTAACACCCTGTTTACACCGAGCACGTTGATGTGAATGCTCTTATGCTCACGTCTGGTGTAGACAAGGTGTTACGGATATAGACCATCCAGGTATTTTGACCTCTTTTATAATGTTCTTTTTCTTTTTTTTACAGAAGTCCTAGAATGTGACATCATATCGGTTGGCCATATTTGTTTCAGGGCCCGAATTTTGCAAGCTTAAAGCCAAGTACGATCGCACTGCAAATCTTTTGTTCTTCAATGTTGACTGGACAGTTTAAAATCCAACACAGTCTCATGACAATTCGTACTAATTAGTATGAGATTTTGAAATTGTACAATATATAAATCGTACAACTTTTACACCAACCAATCACATACACTTTCCTCGTCGCCTTCTAAACCCTCCTTCTATTTCCTTTCTTCCATGGTACACAAAACACATTTTCAAATTAAAATCATGCTAACAGATTCCACTTCATGGTTATGTTTAGGTATGGGGTTTCGGGTTAGGGGTTAAAATTAGTAAAAGGCTCATGATAGTGCACTCAAACCCCAGAAATATCTCACAATCTCACAAACACATGTTCAAAACACGAATGTTTCTCTTTCTTCTGTGCTACAAAACAGGGATATTTAGATGTTTAGGGTGAGGATGAGGTGTTGTAATTTATTCTTAGGTTTAGGTTTGCCTCAAAATACATTTCCTGTAAAACTAACAAAGAAAATATCTGCACCTATAATGACAAGCGCTTAATTGGTTAGTCTGAAAGCCGTATTATTTTCCCTTTACTTATTTCGCTAAATCGTATGATTTAGTATGAAATTTCATGAGGTTGGGTTGTTAAAATCAGTAGCTAAGGATAAAAACACTGTTAGAACAGTTAAATTAGAGTTTTAAAGGTCTCGATCATTGTGCATTCAAAATACTAGCGTTTAAATCTCTACAGCAGGTCCATCTGCGAGTCTGGAAGTAATCACATCAAACAGACACTCACATTTTACGGGCCAAGCCTGGTGAAAGAGTCTTCACTGTACCATCTTACTACCGTACCATATCTGCCCTGCACAACAGGGCCAAGAACAAATATGGTCCAACTTCATTCCATGATTTTGCATTTACCAAAAGCTATATCCATCCCTGACAACTCTCCAATCCCATGCTTCTGAGTGGTGTTTATTTAGCATTTCAAATCTCTCCAAAATGGTCAAGCTTAATTTTTCCGCAGAATGGTGTGGGATTTTGACTAGTGTTCCTGAGGAATAAAGGTTATATACAGATTAAGGCTGTCAGTTGCCCTAATTTATCACATATTTGCTGAGGAATGCCCCAAATAAAGACAATTTAAGATATTACAGTATTGTGGCGGACAACAACTGGATAGATATTACCAACAGTAGCTTTATATGTCAATATATAGTTTAATTTCCATACAATTGAAAGTAAGCCTTTAACTGTTTTACAGTCCATAGCCATCCATTTTGCAGTAGAGTTGTCAGTCTGTACGGGATAGACTTATGGGCTGTTCACACAGGACTCATTCTGGTGTTTTGTTTGCACTATTTTTTATAAATGTGTAAAGGGTGTCTTTGGTCATTGTGTCAAGTCTCGCTGTTTTTCAGCATTTTGTGCCATGAGCAACATTTTCGAACAGACCCCTAAATTCAGTTCCATTCTGTCTTGCTGTTTTTGAATGTAGGAATCTGTAAGGACGTCCTGTGTGAATGGTTCCCTACTCATTCAGTGCTGCCTGCTCTCGATATGTATGGTTTGGCGAGACGCATTGAGCTGCGCTGACTAAACTAACCCTGACTTCATAAATATGCAGGTGGTAATTTATCCTTGAACTGCTCAGATTGTGGGGAAATTCCTTACTACAAAATTTAAGTGCAGGTCAGAGGTCATGATTAAAGTTATTTGTAACATATATATTTTTTTAAATATATAGTTAATTAATTACAATAACATTTTAAAAATGATTCTAAATGGAAAGTTCTGCAACATTATGTAACGGTTAACATACCAAATGTGTGTCCCTAATAGAGCGCAACAGTGCTCAGCCACTTTTTAGCCATCTTGGAAGTTTTTTTCCCATACATTTTTCACATAAATGTTTATAAAATTCTTCATAAAAAATTTCTAAGCCATGAACCAAAACAGCCAACTCCAAGGTAAATTATAACATCACAAGCTTTTATTTGAAGTAACAAAGTATTTGAAAATCAGACAAAAAAGATGAAGTTATAAAACTGTGTACTAAACATTTTTCATGCAAGGATGAATTTCAATCTTATGAAGCATTGCAAATGATAGAAATATATGATTTTAAGACTTGATTTTAAGTTGTTGATTATTAGTATAGAAATAATAGAGCTGTTCAGGTTGTAGTCCAAAAACCCAGAAGACAAATAGCATTTTCGGGCCATGGGTACCCTCAGGAATTTCCTATGGGTTTTTATAATGGCAGTTTTAGATTTATGAGTAAAATGAGGCCTGTGATTAAAATTGCTTAAAGTAATTAATTACAGTAGACTTTCTGTAGTTTTGTGGGTCATTTTGACCTGTTTTTAAAATGATTCTAAATGGAAAGTTCTGCAACATTATGTAAGGGTTAATGTGCCAATTGTACATCCCTACTAGAGTGCAACAGTGCTGCCCTCTTTTTTCAGCCATCTTGGAAGGTTTTTTTTTTTCAATAAGGTTTTCATACAATTCTTAATAAAAATGTTCAAAGCCATGAACCAAACCAACCAACTCCAAGGTAAATGATAACATCACAAGCTTTGATTTTCAACAAAGTATTTGAAAATCAGACAATTAGACGAAGGTATATAACTGTGTACTTAATGTTTTTCATGCAAGAATGAACTATAATCTTATGAAGCATTGCAAACAGTGTCACAATCAGAGGGAATAATGGAGGCTCAAAACCCAAGAGGAGAGTTTAAAATAAAGGAATTTATTAATACAAAAAACAAAGGCAAAAACCAACACAAACTCCCACAAGGGGGAAAAGCAAACATAAACTACCCCATAGGGGAAAAAAGTAATCCAGGCTGGGGCAGAGTTAGGGATGAGGGAAACAAGACCGACTGGACCGAGTGGAGAGAATCAAAGACATGAACTGACCAACAAACAGGCCGACTGGAAACACACAAGATGAACTGACACTGGACAGCAAACATGAGGAGACTAAAATAGGGAGAGAAATCAACAGGTTAAGAAAACAGGGCAGGTGTGACTAATAAACTAATAATGGGCAAACAAGGAGGCGGGGTATGATGTAAGAAAGAGAGACACACGGCGATACAGAAATAAAACAAAGCCACGTGCTCTCACAAGACAACAAATCTCCCGAATGGCATGAGCACACATCGCCAAGACAATGAGGCAATATACGCTCATGCCAACCAACAAACAAGATGAGAGAATGCGTAGCAATGGCAAACAAACCCATGCCATGCATTCTCACACTAAACGAACCTGAGTGTACATCATGAGGCAAACGCCACGCGACGCACGCAACAGGCAACAAAAACAAGACAGGACACCTGTGCAAGAGTTCGGCCACACACAAACCAGAAACCTCAGACCGAAGTGACCGAACCTCAGCACAACATGAAGAAAGCTCGCGACCCAGGCGCGCAGCGCAAAGCGAGTGTAACACGAATCCATGAGAGACAGACATAGATTATTGAGTGCATGCTGCCAAGATGACAAGCAAAATGCACGCATGCCAATACAGGACAAGACATGGAACATGAGTGTCCGGATCCCGACAACAAAACCAAACCAGACAGAAGGGTCAGGATCCAGAGACCATGCTCCAGATATGAAACAAGACCGACCGAAAACACAAGACAGACATGGGATGATGATGCCACGGTCCTGTCAGACCAAAACCCAGACTGACTGAGTGACAGGACCGTGACAAACTATAGAAATATATGATTTTAAGACTTGATTTTAAGTTGTTGATTATAAGTATAGAAATAATACAGCTGTTCAGGTTGTAGTCCAGAAACCAAGAAGACAATTAGCATTTTCGAGCCATAGGTACCCTCAGGAATTTCCTATGGGTTTTCATAATGGCAGTTTTAGATTTATGTGTAAAATGAGGCCTGTGATTAAAATGACTTGAAGAGACATTCATGTTTTGTTCAACAGCTTCAAAATCCACTACTGAGGTCTGACTGTGTGAAATGTATGTTCTAGAACAAAATGTATAAGACTCTTCATGTCATTTTCACCACAAATCTTGTTCTATTCAGAATTTGAATTTGAAAAAAAATAGGAAACCCCTAATGGTGAATTGATATCACGGCAGAAAATCTCGTTTGTGTTCTGCTGAAGAAAGAAAGTCATACACATCCGGGATGGCATAAGGGTGAGTAAATGATTCGAGAATTTTCATTTTTGGGTGAACTATTCCCTTAAAAAACTGCCAAATACCTACCCCACTTCTTGAAAAATAAGTCCTCCAGCCTTCCATCTATCATCTTCTCATAAACCACTCCGGAAATGGTGGCGCTCCGTCTGACTTCCATCCCCTTAAAATAATTTGTCTGCCAATCATCACCCAGTCAGAACCCAATTTTTTATATATTTGTCCCCTGAATTTATAACTTCCCCCTTCGCCCAAAATGCAAAGTCTATGGCAAAGTAAAATTTGAGTGCCCAGAATGTCATGGCATAAGGGTGAGTAAATGATTCGAGAATTTTCATTTTTGGATGAACTATTCCTTTAAAATAACGTGGACTGACAGCTTGAACAGAAGCATATACTGTCAAAAAACAATCTCTAAACTCATGGTGAGTCTGTCTTTCAAGATTAATAAGTTATTGTTAAAAATCGCTTAATTGTAATGAGGACTGGATGAATTTCCTTTACTGATTTTTATTCTTGAAAAGCTGAAAGATCCAAGTAAAAACAAGACGGGTTATTGGTGATCAAGAGGCACCTCCTGGAATTCAGTGAGGATTTTTTGGCTGGATAGCTGCTGGTCACACATATCAACCACTCAATAAAAGTAGCTGAAGAAAACAAAAGCCCATGGGAAGCAGAAGATGAGGTGTGAGTCGTGTGGCAGCAGTGTGGAGGCAGACTGCATGGGTGGCAGATCAACACGAGCACTGATGCAAGAAACACCCTGTCTCTCGCCTTAAGTGTTAGTCACCGCCTAAATAACACTTGTGGCATTTAGATGTGACTGCTATGCGTGTTTGGTGTTCACCTTTTAAAAATCATTCTCAGTAAGCATTACCCTGCAGATAATCCCCAGCACTGTTGGAGAGTAACTAAATATAAGTAGTGATGCTTCTCATGTAACTACATGTTTTCATATTAATGTAGCTTTTCCAGTAAAAAGCTACTTTTTTCCAGTAAGTAGCGGTGTAGCGAGACACACGCAGATTTTACTCCATAAAAATGAGGGAATAATCAAATGTACTGTACAACTGGCCTCTCTCTCATACGTAGCATTGGAAAGTTTATGGAGCCCCTCAGAGGACAGGGTGGGAATGCTTTTTGTTTTTTTTTCAAAAATAGTTCTGTGTACCCTCGCAATAAGTTTTGTGTGCCTTCGCAATAGTTTGCATTCCCTCGCAATACGGTTTGTGTTCCGTTGCAATAGTTTTGCGCTCCCCTTGCAATAAATCTACCATGATTTTACTACAGTAACCATATTTTAATCACAATATTTGTAGGTGATCATAGTGATAATACAGGAAAACTAAAACTGTAGTAATAAAAATCATACTTTTGTGGTTATTATGGTTTTAATACCATAGTTAAACTATGGTTTTACTATAGCAATACTGTAGACTGTAGTAATAATAGTTTTTGGAAATCATGGTTTTACTATAATAACTTTGTAGTAACCATGACTGTTAGGCTAAACTTTTTATTTGTAGTGAGTGGTATTTGTAGTATAACAGGGCATGCAAAACTGATTGCGAGGAAATGCAAAACTTTTTGCGAGGGCAGGCAAAATGTATTTTGAGGGAACGCAAACTATTGCGAGGGCACGCAAAATGTATTGCAAGGAAACACAAAATTGATTGTGAGGGAGCGCAAATTATTGTGAGGGCACGCAAAACTTATGGCGAGGGAACACAAACTGTTGCAAGGGAATGCAAAACGTATTGCAAAGGCATGCAAAACTTATTGCCAGGAGACAAAACTTAATGCAAGGGAACGCAAAGCTTATTGTGAGGGAACACAAACTATTGCGAGGGCACACGAAATGTATTGCGAGAGAACGCAAACTTGTTAGGGAACACAAAACGTATTGTGAGGGCACGCAAAACTATTTCAGACAAAAATAAAATAAATAAGGGGCACCATAGGAGTTTGATTCATTTTAGCTCATTAATTTCAATGAATACTTCAAAAAATATATACACAAATTAATTTTATTCCCTCTATTTGTTAAACATACATAGTTAATATGAATAGTTAAATGCTGCTGCTTACACTCATGCAGGATATCTACAATTACATTTTCACTAGTAAAAATGCCAATATCTTGATATCAGGAATTGAATTACGACTAATGAAAGTGCAAATTTTTCATTACATCTACACTAGTAAACATGTTAATACTTGATATAAAAAATGATGTAATTACTCACGGAACTACCCATTCTTGTTTTAAAAAATGGAAGTTACAGATCAGTAATTATGATTTTTCACTTGCTGTAATTCCATTTTTGAGTAATAACGTCATTTATTTATATCAAGAATATCAAGAATTATATCAAGAATTTGTATTTTTACTTGTGAAAACCTAATTACTGATATCAAAAATCTGCACTTTCATTAGTAAAAACTGAATTATACATACATATAATTCATATCCTGCACATGATTTAATGTCGAAAGGGTTTGCGATAACAGACAGTTTAAGAAGTTTAAAGCTTCTTGTATTCAAAATCTAGATCTAACACTATTTCCTTAAATGAAACAAAATTAAGACACTCGCAAAATAAAATAATGTCCTGCAGTTGCAAACAATTAATTTAATTTACATTAAAATTCAACTGAATGAATTCTCTCTCAATCAGAGCTTAATGAGCAGATATATATTTCTCAATGGTCATCAAAGACATTCAGCCAGTTTTCAGCTTGGCCCAGTGCCCAGACATCATGAGAGACAATACCCTACAATCCCCCACCACCCCCTTTTCAACACCTTCCAATATAACAAATGCCATTATATTGTTAAATCCTCCATCTCTTCACAAGCTTTTCCCCTAAAGACCTATTTGGAATGACAAAACAAACATATAGTTACAGAAAAAAGGCTTTTCTATCCCAACCCTGTGATTAAAAGTGAGTGGCACAACTGCGAAGTCGTGAAAAAAATAAATAAACAGTTTGTGAAACAAATCATGTCAGCAAAAGCCTTCAGGGGAAGATGATTTAAATAGTCTTGAACTAATTTCTGAGATCTGCCAAACAATTAACGAGACAGATTGTTTCACAATTGACTGGTATCGGCTTTGACTATCTGACAATGCAGCCCCCATGTTAACTGTCAAGCGGCAAGAACTCTACACCTCTCCATCATAATAATAAAGCTTTACTGTATCTCTGTGCTTTCAATGTTTTCTAAATGGAGAAATGGCTCCATTGTAATCCCTAGAGAGCTACCTTGCTGTCTACTATCTACATCGGCAGCTGCCTTCTAAGGTGTTGTGCACACAGGCCATGTTCTTGCATTTCCAAAAAAGCTCAAAATTATCTAAAAAGTATGTATAAACCTTATGAGTTTGGCTCATGAATATTAATTAGGTTATGTAATATTCGTCCAATAGTTAATTAAAAGGAAGATAAGGGGCCATTCAAAAAGGAGTCAGGCAAGTCCTTGTGTCTGTGTGTGCTGTTTTTTAAACGATTTTCTACGGCGGGGGGTTCTATGTAAACATGACGTCTTTGACTATTCTTCAGCGTCTCACACGAGATTTTAGTATGCTGTGTCAATGGATCAAATTTATACCCAACTTTATGTCCCAAGACACCTGCATTTGTTCCATCCCTATGCACTCCATCAAGATTTTTTTAAACGTATTAACGCATCCGTGTGAATAGCTCCTAAAAGAGATTACCATTCACCACTTGATGTTGTTCAGTTCAGTATAAGTCGTCAGCTGGGACGTCCCATATTTTGGTCGAAAGAAGACGTATGGGAATCCTAAGAATCGTATAAATCTAAGATTTGAAGACGTATGGGATGCCTTTTGTCCTGTATTTTAGTGTTGAGATGTTCAAGGGGGACTCTCCAAGATGGACTGCGAATCGCTCGAGGGGAATCCACCCCCTCCCCATGGTTGTATGGTGAAATGTCCCATATTAAAGGCATTGTGTCCCATATTAAAGTGGCAAAATACTCAAGGGGGACCCCCACCCCCTGGTTGTATGGCAAAATGCTTGAAGGGGAACCCTTCAAAAAGCTCAAAAAGCGTCCCGTATTTGGGTGGCAAAAAGTTTGCAACCTTATTGTGTTAAGTGATGGCTACTATTTTTTTTTTTTTTTTTTTTTCATAGCATTACATCCTAAAATTTTTAAATATAACAAGCTTCTTTCATAGTGCTCATGATGGACATGCAATAGACATCAAGATTTTCACTTAATACAACTTAATACAACATTTTGGGTTGTTTCCAACCAAAACCCATTGCATGCTTTCAGAAGATTTGGAATATGACAAACAAGTTGCCTGATACTTTTGCATCCTTTTTAAGCTTAAAAGTGAATCACTATCCACTGCTATTGAATTGAAAATAACTGGGATATGCATTACAATTTCTTGTAATTCATATGGGTACTATGAACTGTCACCATTGTTCACCTGACCAAGACAACCCATGTTACTCATTGGGAACTATCTCCGTAATAACCAAGTAACCACCTTTTGATTAACAGCATAAAATGGCAGGGTTGAACTAGACATGGGTCATCTACATAACATTAACTTGAAAAAGTTTGGATTCCTTTGGTGAAATCCAACATTCCTTTATATGAAAGACATAAACTGAGAAAGAGATGTATGACAGAGACAGTATTTTCCTTTATTTTCCTCTGCAGTCATGCCCCCTGCTCTCCAAGGAAGGACTTTGAAGCACACAGTCATTAGAAATGTCATTTGGCGCTATCATTGCTGTTGATGAAAGACTGGCTTTTCTCCAGCCACTGCCAAGCATCATCTTCGTCTGTCTTCGCTTCAATAGCTGTTTTCGCTCAACTTTTAATCGTTGCCAAGCTCTTACCCCACAATCCTCCTTTTCTCTCAGGATCTGTGGGTTTTGGAGGTGGCAGATAGATCCTAAAAGCATCATTGCTGCATATACAAAATAGAACAAAGGCTGCAATGAGAGAGGGATATTGTTGATTCTTCAGTTTGGCTGGCAAGTCGAGTCAGACCAGCCTTTGATCTTCCAGGGGGATGGTTTGAGAGAAGGTGGAAGCTGGTTCTTCAGTTTGGTCCTCATAATGATGCTCGGTTTTTGTTTGAAAAAATAAATAAATCAGTCAGTCAAGGAAAAGTGCAGACAACATCTTGTGATGATAGTTCATTCTGGTCCATCTATGTTTCCATATTTATTAGAAGTGTGTAGGGCCCTATGATTTCTGTTATGCATAAAACACAGACGGAATCATAGAATTTCATTTACTCATTAAAAAAAAAAAAAAAAAAAAAACAACTACAATCAAATACACATTGGAACTCAACTCTTTATCAGAAACACCTGCTTATTCATGCAATTATCTAATCAGCCAATCACGTATCAGCAGTGAAATGCAAAAAATCATGCAGATATGGGTCAGGAGCTTCAGTTAATGTTCACATCAGCCTCATCTCAATGATTTCGACCATGGCATGATTTTTTGTGCCAGATGGGTTGGTTTGAGTATTTCTATAACTGCTGATCTCCTGGGATTTTCACGCACAACAGTCTTTAGAGTTTACTCAGAATGGTGCTGCGATAGGGACCAAGGCAGTCACAAGGAGAATCACACCTGAGAGTAAGAATGGCGTTCCAAAAACATGTTTAATCCAGGTGCAAAATGTGCAAATAAATAGTGTTAAGAGCAAATAAAAAAATAAATAAAAAAAAAGTAATGTAAAAACAGTCTAAAAACTAGAACTGTTGGGTACTAAAGCAGTACCAACTCCCCTCCTTCAACAGTGGAGGCAAGAGTCCTAGGCACTCAAGCAGTGCAAACAGCCTTGTTACTCCATGTGCTCCAAACACAATCAGTCATCTTGTCTTGCACCTCTAGTGGAAGCAGGACTTTTTCCCACCTCTGCAAATTGGAACATACTGTTTCTTAAATTAACCCTCACCTCCCCATTCTTAAATAGAATATCATTGAATAAATACAGTACATAAGGACAAGAGATAGATGGGAGTTAAAAACAAAACCAATAAATAGGATGGATAAAACATTTGCACAACAAAACCCAAATAAATATTCCAAAAATGGTGAGTAAAACAGTAAGTAATTCCTTTGAACACAGTAAAATTCCGTGATGATACCGATTTACAGGCTCTCCATCACAGGTGCCAAAAAAAAAAAAAAAAAGAAAACATCCAGTGAGTGGCAGTTCTGCAGACGGAAACGCCTTGTTGATTAGAGAGGCCAACGGAGAATGGCCAGACTGGTTCGAACTGAGAGAAAGTCTACGGTAACTCAGATAACCACTCTGTACAATTGTAGTGAGCAAAATAGCATCTCAGAATGCACAACACGTTAAACCCTGAGGTGGATGGGCTACAACAGCAGAAGACCATGACGGGCACTTTATTAGGACCATAGTGTTCCTAATTAAGTGCTCAATGAGTGTAGTAGTACCATATAAATAATAATAATAATAATAATAATAATATTCAATGTAGAAGTAGTAATAATAATAACAAAAACAACAAAAATAATTAAACATTAAATGAATTAAACAAAAAATCCTTAAAAAAAAAAAAGTTACATTTAAAATGTTGATAATAGTTGTGAATATTATAATTTTTTTTGTCTTTTTCTCTTTTTTCTTTCTTAAAAATAATAGTTCACCCAAAAATGACAATTTACTAACCCCTATGTTGTTTCACACCTGTATGACTTTCTGTGAACACAATATAGTTCAGCAATTTACCATGCAAATCACAAAAGAGAATGAAGCCAAATGCTGTTAAGCTCCAAAAATGATGAGCCAATACGATGACTTTGTGTGAGTAATTGCGCATAATTTCATCATTCACTGACAATCCGTCATCATTTGCAGCTGTCAAACGTATGCACTTATACACATATTAAAACTTAGTGCAATGCAATCGGTCATGTGACATACGAGAACCAGTGGTGTTCAGCATCACTGATGTATAACCTGTTGTGATGCGCCTTCGTGCACCATATTTGTACAGTATATACGCGGACACAAATTTGCTTTGAGAGCTGCGACTGAGGGGAAGCTTTTCATAAAATAACAAGCAAATAATTTTGGTCTGTTCATCATACAAAGCTATTTTATGGCTTTAAAAGATTTGATGGTGCTTACTTGCCACTTTATGGAGCTTGACAATGAGCACATTTATATCCAATTTACACCAATTCACTGATCATCAAAATATTCTCTGCATTTGACATGAAAACATAAAAAACAGCGCACAACACTTGTGTATGTTGGATAAGCACAAAATCAGGGTAATGTGTGAAAATGTTCCTGTGCCAACCGAATTTTGCTGGTTAAAATGTTAAAATTAAGAGAAACCAATTTTGGCTTATTAAACATAATCAGTGTAAGATCTTTCATGTAAATGCACATCTACTGTAGCTATAGGCCTCCTAAAATGGCGAAACTTACATCCAACACTGCATACCAACAGAACTGCTTGAGTTCCCCAGCAAAAGGCAATAACAACATTCAATGACGCTAATCCTCCAGGTGGTGTGCTAGCAAAGAGCTGTGCATGGATAATGAACTAGCTGCAGGTCTGAAACGGGGTCCCCCGTGACATCCCAGACATCCAGCCCTTCATTCATACACATTACCTTGAAAATCTCTGTTGTGGGTCAAAGGAGGGAAGTCATTTGTAAAACATGACACCATTGGTAATGACCTACAAAGATCTAAGCTAACGTTGCCCAGGTACACAGCTTTATCCAATAGCCTATGGTCTTGGTGATGTCAGACGAAAAGGAATGTCATATCAGAGGCTGACCAAGTTATTACTTTTTGATGAAACAGAATTTTCATTTTTGGGTTTACCTCAGTTCCCATTTACTCTGTTTCATGTTTGTTGAACATCTGGCACAGTGTGTCTTTTCCAGTCACCGTTTTAGTGAATAAATGCCTTTGGTAAATGCTTTTTATAACCCTCTCTACTCTTCCCAAATCATCTGAGACACAATTTCACAGTCTCCTAACCAGCCGCAAGAGGATAAAACTTCTCAAGGCTCCTAAAGTTTAAACAGCAGTTCTTTTCCATAGATATGACGACTCCACAAGTGACACAGTTTTAGCCAAAACGATGCTAGCAGCTCTACATTCTGTGAGTTTTGATGAGAGAAAAACAATTGTGTGTAGAAAAAAATGGACTTTTTCTTGGAAGCATTTGGAATGTATTGTATTTCTCTACTGTGGGGAAGAATGACTGATGATATTTTTGTGATGTTATTAAATGGTACAAGTGATCATATGTTGTACATGTCAGTTTATGTGGTATAATTCTCAGTTTATGGCAATACATTTAAAATACAGTATTAAGTTAAGAGAGGCAGTGTATTACAGTGAATTTATTACAGTTTAAGGAGTTTTCTTGGGGGACAATAAAGTTTTTTTATTGACAATAAAAACAAACAATTATGCAGCCAAATAATTTAGTTATTTAGCCTAACTGTTGGCTATTTATTGTTGCCAACTCTTTGAATTAATATATAATTCAGCTATTGTAATGTGCGGTCACATACAGTGGCCCCCAAAACACAGATGTGTCATATTGTAATTTTTTTTTAAAAAAGGCATCACAATTTTGTAATGCAATGACATTCACATAATTCTTTTTTTTTAAGCATGGTTTAATTGTCCAAATGTTTTTTTTAAGCCACATATCAGCTATTTTACCACAACTCAAGTTATCTAATCAGAATTTAGAGTCAGAACTATCTGTGTTATAATAAAAAATAAGACAATTAGACATTTGGGACATTCATAAACTATATCTAGACACTATATTTTACAAGAAGCTTGTAAAATGCCAATCATGTTAATTAGTGGTTTTTATAGCTAAAATGTTACTCAAGAATAGCAAGCGTTCTTGCATTTGTGCTGGCTCATACTGTTGTTTGTTTTTCTCTCTCCCTCATGTCTCACAGGTGGAGCTGGCACGCGTGATCAGCATTTCCATGGGAACTGATCATGGCAATGATTTACTCACCCATTCAAACTGCTTCTCAATGAGTGCACTCCCTACTTATTCCTTGTGTTTTCCCTCTTTCTTTACCAGTTTATTGTTTGCTGTCAAGTGTTAACAGTGCTCTCTTGTTTAGTTGGAGATTGCTCATGTGTCTGTTGGTTGCCTGTCTCTAGAGGTGTGGTTACCTTCCTGTTTGCCATCGCCTTCGCCTGTATTGTCGCCAAGTTCCCTTGGAGGAGGATTCCTCGGTCTCTGCCCGCGTGTCGGGGGAGAACCTTGCCTGGGCTTTGCTTCACACTACACCAGCTTTAACGGACACTCTTTGGATTGCTCCTGACTTCCACAACGCACGCACTCATCATACTAACACACTCATTCCTTAGCCCGCTGAGTGGCTATAGCTTTTGACTCTGCTCATCACTGCAGCAGGTGCCAGGTGCACCTGTCCTTGTTTACAAACGTTGTTGTTAATAAACTCATTGACTCTTTCCCTCTGTGTTTGGGTCCCTTTGTCTCCTCTCACCCTCTGACACCCATAGTAAATTTGGGACCTCTAGAACAAACTCTATAGCACCACCACCAGTTCAAAAATGCACTTTTCTTCTATGCGTACCTTTTGAAATGTTTTTCCTAGAGACACAATCTCCACCCATTAGAGTGGCTGCCATCTTGGATTATGATATTTACAGTTTAAACGTTTCACGTCCTCCAAACGTAGTCCAATTTGCCCAAACAATGGCTCCAAATAATCCCCATAATGTTCTGAGGATACCTGAGCAGTTTGGAGACAGCACCACATATAGTTCAAAAGACAACCCACACCTTCAGTGTAAATCTCTTTGCCACTCATTGAGCATGTTAACTGAGTGGCACAGTGTGTTAAGCACTGGACTATAGTTCCAAGGGTTGTGGATTTGATCACTACCTCTGCAAGTTATGCATTTAAAATTTATGTTGTTTTGAAGATTGTGTGTGTTGTGCTTACTAAATGGTTGCTGTGCTTTACCCCAATACAATATTTATTTTCATCTTTGTTGAAAAGTTACATGGATACAAAGTTGATCATGGTAACTAGTGAGCTTGGTTGTGATTATTCTCAGCTTGGTATGTCTCTCTAGTGAATGTCAGTGTTGTGGCTCTATGATGTACTGGATTGTACATTGACCTGTTGAACTGAAAGGCGTAGATTCAAATCCATCCAGTGGCGATGTGTAATGTTGTGTGTGTTTACTCTGTATGTCATATGCACTTTATGGGATCTTTGGGTTGTGCTTGTACAATGTTTGCCATTTAGGTGCTTGGCCCCGTAATTGCTGCTTTCAGCTATATTTACTATTAGTCACTGAGGCATTTTAAAACAGAGACTTTTGTGTTAATAATTTTTGTGTTAGATATTTCAACACTGATAAGAAATGTTTTTCCTTTAAAACAAGAGGAAGTTTATATAAATTAATGCACATACTTGTTCATTTTAATTAAGTTCTCTGTACTTTAAAGTCTGCTTTGCTTATTTTCTTTTTTATGCTCTGCATTGAGATTATGATGATTTCCTCCAAAAAGATAATTGCATCTGCAGTAAACATCTTTAGCCGAGTTAAGCACGGTAAGAATAATTGTAGCACTTTATATGAATCGGGCACACAATAGGGCCTGCAACAGTTAAAAAGGATATATTTTTATTTAATAAAATGGTCAGAACGCTGACTACCACCCCTGGAGTCGCGAGTTTGAATCTGGGGCGTGCTGAGTGATTTCAGCCAGATCTCCTAAGCAACCAAATTGGCCCGGTTGCTAGGGAGAGTAGAGTCACATGGGGAAACCTCCTCGTTATCGCTATAATGTGGTTCGCTCTCGGTGGGGCGCGTGGTGAGTTGTGCATGGATGCCGCAGAGAATAGCGTGAAACCTCCACACGCACTATGTCTCTGCAGTAACGTGCTCAACAAACCACGTGATAAGATGTGTGGATTGACGGTCTCAGACGCGGAAGCAACTGAGATTCATCCTCCGCCACCCGGACGACTCACTATGCCACCACGAGGAATTAGAGCGCATTGGGAATTGGGCATTCCAAATTGAGGAGAGAAAGGGAGAAAATCAAAAGGTCAGTGAAAGAAGGTGCTTAACCTTAACTAAATATTATGGGAAATATTGTCGAAGGGGTACAGTGCCATAGCTAGCAAGAAAGTTGTTCCTCATGCATAAATTATCACTGATTGCCAGTGTTGGGTGTAATGAGATTACAAAGTATTTAACTACTGAAATTACTTTTTTAGTCAAAAAGTAGTGAAGCACATTACATTTAAATTATTGTAATCATATCACTTGTAATTAGAAATGAGTGGTGCTGAGTGTATAACTGCGAAAATGGATGAGAAGGAAATATAGACATTATTTTGAATTTGTTCAAAAAGGAAAAAACAAAAACTTCTGTGAAATGTGTTTTATAAAAAAACTTAAAGTAATTAGTAATGTGATTACTTTTCCCATGAAGTAATCAGTAAAGAAATGTAATTAGAATTGTATAGAAGTAATTATTAATGTGATGTGGATTACTTTTAAGTAACTTAACTTTTCTCTTAAGTAACTTTAGAGTAACTAACCCAAAACTGGCAATTACACATAGGCCTTTTTTTTTTCTTCTTGGAACTGATGTATTAATGCATTCACTATGGAAAAATGGTGTGATTAAACAAATTTCTATATTCTAATCAATTGAAAGCACCAAAATGTACCATGGAAAGTGTCATGTGTCATCTTGAGTCCCAATATTTGGCCATTGATTTTCCTGTTTCTTACTGTAATAGCATAGAGATCTGGGGTCGGGTGTGGTGTCAAAGGGAAACTTCCAGGGGTGTATGGGCGGGAATTTCCAGAGTCCAGCCTTTTGATCGTCTCATTGTGGTACTCTAGATCCTTTCTCACCTAGATCAATTGGAGAAAAGACAGACATTAGATAGATGCCATTTGAGAAGAAAAAGCAATCATGGTATGTTGATGCTTTACATCTTCGGTACATTTCAATAAGGACTGCAGGGAATTGAATTGGTCTGATGTTTGCCTAGTTCCCCTCCTCTAAAATTATTTTCACCTCTGAGCAGCCATCAAGTAAATAGATGTTGTTTCAAGGATATTTCGATATTTTTACTCAGAACACTTTTATTATTTTGTCCATTTTGTTTTGATAAATATTACACTTGACATTTAAAGTTTTTATTCTAAAACAGTGCAAGCTCGTGCTATCCATTTTTTGCTTTTACAGAATAAATATGTATTAGAAACTGGCCTCTTCAGTATCCTTGCCAACACTTCACTTGGCTATGTCTTTTTCTGAGAAAACGTGCGAAAACGGGCGGAAAGGCTCTGTGGCAGATGTCTTGTTAAATACATATCACATTGCTATAGAGCTAAGGAGACACCAAGGGTATTTAGAAAGTCATTGCTTTTCATTGAGGCCTGAAATTAAATTGAGAAAAAAAAAAAAAAGACAGAAGATATTGAAATGGAGAAAAAAGCGCTTGGAAAACTGGAGCATGGCATCAGTTCGGATCGATCTCTTGAGAAATGAGTGTCCATCTGGAATCCAAAACTGCTACCATAGAACTATGTCCCTTTTATGATCCCAGGAAACTTGGACTTTGACTTACAAAACAAGCTGACCCACATATGTACATTCCCAGTTGGGGGAATACATTCCCAGTGATTATATCTCCATTATAATTTAGGTTTTCTGAATTCATATTATATGCTTAAAGACTACATGAAATATATATATATATATATATATATATATATATATATATATATATATAAATGTAACTTTTAGTCCATGTCTGTTAGCTTTGAGGCCATCTACAGTATATGCTAGTGTACTCCTAAAAAATGGCAAAATGCACTAAAGTAAAAATAACAGTTTTACAAAATACACTAAATACACTACAAATTAGAATATGTATGTATTTAAAAACAATTTAAAAACATATTTAAAATTAAAACTATCTCTTCCAGGAAATGGACCAACAATATTGATGACTCATCTTGCACTACACAGATTTTTGTCCAATCAAAAGCTCTCTAAAAAGACCCCCTCCCCCAAAATAATCAAATGAGATTTCAGGGATACTTTTAGATGTCATTATCATTAGAAAATCAGCCCTAAAGTTCAATCACTGGATCATGCAGAAGTAATGAGGTGATGTAGGCTTTTCATTTGTTATGATGTAAGCTAGCACATAAAATCACACTTAAAAGCCTCAAAATGGGAGTTTTGTGGCTTTTGGTTATTGCCTGTTAGCTTTGAGATAATCTACATGCTAGTATACACCTACAAATAACCTTAAAAAAATAACTTTTTGCAGATACAAGTTGCAGCCTTTCTCTTATGAGAAAAAGGACTAAAATATTTGACTGAACTTGCACTACACACATTTTTGTCCAACCAAATGCTCTCTAGAATGAGAATGTCCCTCCTCCTAATACTACCTGCAACCAACTAGCAACCAGGTAGCAAATTTAGGACTATATGGGTTTTCTTACCAACACATTACAGATAAAAACAAAAACTAAATTGCAAACAACTAGAAAAACAAGCCACTCCCAGAAAAGTCTTCAACTCTTCAAACTGCCTACAACTTCTGTGGAAGCAAATTAATCTCCATCCTTTAAAGTGATACATTTCCCTAGAACTACCATTGATCACAGTAAATAAGTGTAGAATAAAACCAATGCTGAATTTCATAAAAGTAACGTAAAGTTTTAGAGCAGAAAGGAGGTTAATTCCAAGATTTGCACTCCATGGAGAATTTAATGAGGGATGCTGTAGAGAAAAAAAAAAAAAGTCAATTAACATGGGGCCTTAAAATTTAATTTATTTTTTAGTATCATTTTAAAAACAGCAGGAGAAGTGAAATTACATTACTGAGAAACTACTGAACTGTCATACACTGACATGCTGTGAGCTAAAAGAGGCCATATCAGATCATTTTTGTATCCCGTTCCCTAGAATAATGTTAACAATGTGACTAACGTTACCAAAATGTTGCTTTCTTTAAGCATCACAACCAACAATGGCGTAAGTTTTGGGCAGAACTATCTGTTGACCAAAGGGAGACAGGAGGACTATTTCCAAATAATTTTGCCATTCTGTTTGGTGAAGCTAGTGATCATACACACAGGTTTTATGCACAAATACGTGCATAGCACAGTTAGCGAATGGGACCCATCGAATAAAATAACTCACTCGGGCTGTGCTGCAATAAAGCAAACTGACATTACTGCATATTGCTGTGGTGACCAAGTCTATGCACAGAATTGGAATTTCTCGGCATGTCTATTTTTGCACTGGGACTCATATCTCCAGCCCTTCGTTTTTGGGGTCAGTTGGCACACAGCTGTTTTCCTACACTGTTTCAAACATCTGTTCTGATCTCATTAGCAAATGTAATTGTGACACTACTCACTAGCACCCTATTTTATTATAATGAAATACTTTATTTTGCCTGAAAAAAAAAAAATAAATAAATACAAAATTCATCACAATACTCTGTTTTTGTTGATGTACTTATGTGGTTCATCAAAGAAAGTCAAGTAAATGGAACGACATAAGGATGAGTAAATGATGACAGTTTTTGTTTTAGCTGAACTATCGTCCTATTAGCTCTTTTAATTGAGTAATGAAGCATTTGAGTATTTAACTAACCATATCTTCATAAAAATGTGTCTCTAGTGAACAAATGAATGACAAAAAAAAAATATATATATATATGTGATGAATACTGATTCAATATGTATTCTTAAAAGGTGCACTCAGTAATTTTGTCCTCATTAAAAAATTTTTGCAATATATGTAGGAAATCATGACCACTCACATTCAAATGAAGACTCCAGTCATATCAGTAACCTTACAAAAGCTGTTTTATTCTACATGGAGGGTCCGCACGTAGGGGCTGCCATTTTAGAATCTCATGACCAGCCGAATACTACTCACTTAATCTCAGTAACCATCCTGTTATTTGACGCTTTCACTCATTGATTAAAGTAATTATGGCTGACTGTGAATACTAAAAGTACAAATTTACTAAAGACAAAAGTTACTGAGTGCACCATTAAAATCACAAGATCATTATTTTAATATGTGCCTCTTTTCAGTGGAGAAGTAACAATTTTCACAGAACCATTATTTGTAGCGTGCGCCCGTCCTGCACATGTTAGCTAATGTTAGCTAACGGTGCTTAGTTAGCCTCTGCTTGCTTGCAAAAAACAAAAACAAAACATGCTGCAACCCCCATTTCAATGATAACAGCGACTTCTCTGATGTGATCTCCCTTAATCCTTTTGCACATACAATCAAACCGGTGTGATTACGGTAGGCTGGGCTGAAAGGTGTACGATCAAACTGGTGTGATCTGCATTCGTGCTGCTGTTTACCAGCTAAGAGGTACTGAAGCGATTGTCATAATGAACCAGCTGCTCAAACAGTCTTTTCAACATCACAGTGTCTTTATTTTTGTTATGTTGCAAACATTCAAATAATAACTAAATAAAAGTTTAAAGCCGTTACTATAGGCGTGCACTGTTTTGATGCAGTGATGCGGCCATGTTTTCTGACATCAAACAAAGAATGCATAAACTAATTACGCTCGAGCCTTCTCCCATTCCATCCATAACTCACTCTCACCACTCCCAGTGCAAAAAAAGTGGAAGGGCTAGATTTTTAAAACCTTCTATGCTTGATGAACTCAGAATCCAACAATATGACGCTTTGTGCGGCGCCATATGCAAACAATATGGCGGTGCACATAGCCGGCAATTGCGTTCACAATCACATCTTATTTATCATAATAAATCATTATAAACATCTAAAAATCACATTATATGTTTGATAATATATCATTTAATCTGTCCTCCAGTGCATCTGCTGTGAAGTGTAAGTTTATATTTATTTATTTATTTTATAACAGCGCGCATTAAAGAACTCAAGCTGGGGGATGCATCAGTGCAGGAAAAACTCATATGCGAAAGGGTTAAGCATTTTTGGTAGTACTCATACAGAAGAATATACCATCACCAACATCTAAGATCATCAAGGTTTAGGTTATCTCTAAGAATAAATTTCTTTAGTTGATAATCACACATATACATGAACATGTGGCTGAATCTAAAGTCTTAAGCCTCAAACACAAGCTGGCACAGACATACTTCAGTCATGAAAACTCTCTAAAAGATTTAGCATGTTAATGTTGGTATGACATATTAATAGGATGTTGGTCTTGGCGGACTAGATCTGCTACACTGCTGCTGCTTTTGCTGCAGAGCAAATACGAAGACTTGCTACTGCTATAATATACACAGACATATGGAGTTAAACATGTGGACATGCTGCTGCTGTTGTACAATTCAAAAAACACAAGACATGCTGCTGCACAATTAGACATAAATGCAATCCCCCAACAAAGCAAGGAAGATGCACACACACATAACACATAAACACAACCCTCAAACAAGCAGATCTACCACCAAGACTTTTGTACTGCTGCTGCTCTGAAGAGCCATGTGCACTGAGTGTATGCTTGCTAGGTGTGCCTGAGTCTGCCTGGCCGAATGGCTTAAACAGCTAGTAACCTGACTCATAATGTGTACATGGACCTGGAAAGCCCATACCTTATTTATATAGTGACTTAGCCTAGCTAAGATAGCAATGTATGTCAATGCCTAGTTTGGCTACAGTTTACCTTGATAAAGACAGCTTCTCTGTGTCATGCCCAAAAGCAGACCTTACCGTGCAAGCTGCTAGAAGAAAAAGCTGCACAAATAGCCTTTTCAAAGAAAACCCTCAAAGCGCTACAGTGAAACAGGCTCGCAAACTGCAAAAATTTAAATGTTAGGCAAAGAAAGAGTACACAAGTTGATAGGCTACACGATTACATGTCAAAGGACCTATCAGCTTACGCCATGTGAACAGATTGGCTTACGAAAAAAATCACATTAACATCATTCACTGGGTCATTATTTTGCTCTATAAGAGTACTGTAAAAGATGTATGTTTTTGTATGAGCTAACTCATACACTTTTTCCATCTCATACTACGTATTATTAAGTCTTAATAAGACTGGGTTGGCAGTTTACATCTTCCAAATTGTGCATATCTTAATTTTCATCTCTGCTGTTCAGGCTGGTCTGTTTTATGGCTTATTAATGGGTTTTGGGCACGTTTTATCTAGTCAGGCTGGGAGACCACGTATAACTTTGAAGATTACTTACATTTTCTATAAGCAATTTCTGCACCACTAGTTTCTCAAACACTTCCCCAGTCTCTCATTGTTCAGATTCTCTTTTTGGCGTTTACAGAGCCTAGAGCTGTCATAGAGGAATGTGTGATTTCTCGGAACATCTATTTCAGTGATATTTGTCATATAGTAGGAACATTTTATATGTGGTATTCCAAATATATTTACAGCTGGTTGTAGGCAAAATTATTCAAGCATGTTTTACATTCTTGTAGAATATTAAGTCACACAGTGAACAGCCTTTAAGGAGGACACTGTTTAAATAATTCCACCCCCTGCTTTTATAAGCAGCACCATGGACGATTTTTACTATAAACAAGGAACCTGTATCTGCACCAACGCACCGCATAAACCATCTGCCGTGTCCATAGAGCCCCATTCAAAGAGACACTGCCTGGTTTAGATGCCGTCTGCTCACGATTATAAAACCCCCACATCACCCCAAGCCCATACAATGAAAAAGCCGGATGCACTATTTTCAATCCAGCCATATCGATAAAGACATCTCTGAACCACTATTAAAACAGTGTGAATACATTTGGTGTCTTTTTACAACCAGATGTTTTCTAAGAACACTCAAATACATTTAGATCTGTTACTAGTACTCATAATGTTGATTACCTTTGATTTTGTGTTCATGCCAAGAACTCCCTCAGGTCCTCTATACAGATCCAGCTGTGTTGTGTGTGAATAGAGGGACTGGGGAAGAAAAAAATGTAGGTCAGAAAACAATAAGGAATTATCACAAATAAAACTTGCATTCTTTCACTGTCTGGGTACAATTTTAATAGTTCAATAAAGGTGCCCATCTGTGTAGAGAGTGCCTGGAAAGTGTGTGTGTGTGTGTGTGTGTGTGTGTGTGTGTGTGTGTGTGTGTGTGTGTGTGTGTTACTTCATGGAGAGAAAACATTACATGCAACATTGATTAAAGCGGAGGAATTTATAGACCAAAGTCCATGTTGTTCTAACCCAACTAGTAAAGTTTTCACAGTGCCTCTCACCCCTTAGATGTTCAGCTGTCAGACCATGAAGAAAGCCTCTAGTTAGTGGAGTTTGCTAAGGCAAGCATCACTGGGGTTATTTAGATTTGTTTTTACTGACCAGATAACTGTCTGATCATGAAAAGACCATGGGCTCTATTTTCATGAGCGTCCAAAGCACAGTGTTATGCGCTACGACCATGTGCAACGTCATTGTTAAACATGAATAACGACAGACTAGATTATTGCGTTCAATCTCTTTACTCCACGCTGTCAAAAGCAAAAACACTCTCCAAAGCAGGCCTTTCTCCACAGCACCCATTTGTGGTCTTAGAGGGGAAAACTAAACTTAACGATTATATCAAATTTTTGTGAGAGCGCTTAATCTAAGTGCAATTTTCATGCCAGTGCAAAGTGCAAGTGGGCGTGGGTGGGAGTGTTTGCGCAATCTGTGGGTGTCTGCACGCAAACTGTGGGTGTATTGTATGTTAATTATGTGACGCAAAGCACAATTTGCTATTTAACTGAGAAATAGGTCATTGTGTTAAGACGTTTCAAAAGCACGTCTGTTTGCTGCACAAAGTCTAAACTTATTTCCTGCATTTGCAGTTTGCAGATTCCATCAGTGCATTCCAATACAATCACTGTTAATACTAGCCATGATATGTCTATATGTTCAGGTGGTTCATCAGGTTCATACATTTTAACATGTGCATTACATAACCAACTACATTACATGCTTGTTTGAACACAAATTGCACAGTAGCTTAATTAATGACCGGGGATGAGCCCTGAAGAGCATGAGCCGAAAGTGTCAGAGGAGCATCACAAAATGATATGGTTGCTTCAGCAGTTTAGCTTTTCATCTAACATTTGCTTTTTATGACACTATTGGTTAGATTTAGGTTTAGGATAGAGAGATAATTAACCTTAGAAGCCTCATATGTTTCAGAGAAAATTTCACTTCATTTCAGCACCACTCAGTGGACATTTCACCTCAGATCTACCATGGAAAATGTCGCCACAGTCACGTAATTTTCATGAAATCAGAAACCATGTGTTCACTATAGCAATTTGAATTACTTTCTTTATATATATATATATATATATATATATATATACAGTTTATTTATTTTATATTTCCAGGTTTTCCATGACTGTTGGGACCCTGAGTTGGTGAAGCAGAAATATTGCTTTGTGATGTCATAAATGATTAAAAGCAGTTCTTCATAGCTGTAATTTTATCACAAATGTTAAATATGTGCAAAGAGATCCCCTGTGATGTGAATGTGAGAATTTATCAGCCAAGTAGGCTAATTTTGTCTGCAATGCTGGATTATCCACCTTATTTTTCAGCAAAACTAAGGTGCCGCCATTATCAACCTTGGATGTGGACCACTTCCGGTGTAAGCCACTTCCAGCTATTTTAGCCATACAAAAATACTACATTATGCTGCTTTATATTACAGGTTGGCAATAAATGTCGACATATTATTATCATTAATTACGATTTTCATAAACTCATTGGTTTTGAGCACATATAGTTTTACCGTTTCTCACATTTTACAATTGTTTAATCACACACTGTTGCACTGGCAGAATGAATGAAATGAGGCGCTGACACGGACAGTCCTGGGCGCCGTCTTGACACGCCTCCACAAATTTTACTCTCCGTTCTTGTCAGAGAGCATTCTCTCTTCCTTAGCGGTGCATAGTAAACAAACACGCAGATCTCGCATTCAGCATGGCTTCTGAAACATCGCCTTTGGAAATAAATAAATAAAGGCATCATTGGAGGTAATGCAGGTACATATGAATAGAAGTTTACATGGAGACAAGAAAGACTGCGTCATTACAATCTCGGTAAAGAAAGAAGCAGATTTTATTACCGTCTCTTCAATACAACAACACACAGCAACAACTCTTTTACTATAAATGCTGATGTTAGAAAATTATCTGACAATGGCACATAATTCTGCTGTACATCCTGTGGTTGTGTAATAGTTTATAAGCCCAGTTCACTAACTCTGGTATTATAAACTTCTAGTTATTTACATTGCCAGCGGAACTTTCTCACATTCACCGGAAATGTAGCCGCTGCTTACTTCCGCGTTGCAAAATAAGGTGGATATGATAGACCTGCCAAGGGAGGCATCTGCTCACGCAAAAACATCTGTACCTTAGTGTACTTCATAAAGTCTTATGAAAGACTTTCCCCATGACAGCCATCTGACATCAGTACATAAAAAAGCACTGCACGTTTGCGGTCTGTTTTATTACACAGTACACAGAACAGATGTAAATCCGTTGGTCAAGCCTCGATGAAATTCACAGCTTTGACATCACTTCCTAGCACAGATTTAAAATCCTCAGGCATTTTCTTGCCTTCAAGGCCATACTGTGGAGTCACCTTCAAATGAGATATATGTTCTCCAGTAATTCCCATTGCTAGCGTGTTGCAGAAAAAAAAAAAAAAAAAAAAAAAAAAAGGCAAACATGCTTTCAATCACTTATTTATATTTACATAAACAAGCTTATTGGCGTAATTTGTAGAGTTCATGATCTTGTTGATTGCAGTGAAACACACCAGCTCTTTAAGTTTCCGTAGCTCAACAGGTAGCATAGCACTAGCAGTATGCATATGCTAATGCTAAGGTTTGATTCCTACATTTTCCAGTTCTATGGGTGAATACATAGGCTGCAGCTGTGGCTACATTCAGTGGCGTAACATCCATTAATTGGCAAACTGTATACTTGACAGTTGATAAATAATACATTTTAGGTTAAATAATACAGTTCTAGGATGAAAGTTATTTCTGTCAATCCACCACAACACTAAAACAAGACTTTTAAATTTTGCCAGTTACATGCGGTTTAAAAAGAAATAACTGACCGTTCTTAAAATTTGAAAAAGCACATATATTCATGCACAAGACTATACAGACTTTAGTGTGCCTGATATCAATTTAAAGTAACAGATGAGAAGCTTGCATGTTTAAAGCTCCATTAAAACAGGTACTTCACTAAAATAACAAAGAATTCTGCTCTAAATGTCATGTTTGCGTTGAGATTAAATGCAAATATAATTGGCAGAAATGGTGAGCCAATACTTTTTTGACCTTTTTTATCTTGCAGTAACACACTGATATTATAATCAATGTCCCTTACAAAAATCGAGAGTTCATGGCAAATTTGCCACTGATCATTTTCACATGCAAATGCGCTTTGTGGCACTTGTGATCGGATGGCCTTAAAGTTATCCTACTACCAGGCAATAAACAGGGCACACACTGCAGGAGTGAGACAGAGAGAGAGAGAGTTAAAAAGTGACGCACGAGGTTAAAATGCTTTTCTTTTTTTTTCTTTTTTTTTTTTTCTGTCACAATGATGGAAAGCATTTAAAATAATCCATTAAAATAAAATAAAAGTAAATGTTGTATCATTTTCGGTTAATGCAACCCCTGGGTGAATGTATAGTTTAATAGTGGCCCTTTTGCTACCATGTGTCATATATTTTCAGTGCTCATGCCATTGATTACATTTTTCCAGTGTACAGTTCACCTGTTTCTGCTATCCACAGATTAGCATTGTCACCTTGTCCTTTGGAAACTGAGGAAGCTGGCTAACAGAGGTTGCTTATGGAGGATGTGAGTTGCTTCATCCTGTTTCTTTGAGAAAAAAATAATAATAATGAACTTTGACAATCAAAAACATGTTCCATATTTAAGTTCTGCCGTGGATCTGCTGGCTTCATACTGTAATTGCTCAAACACAATGTGGCCTTGGCTCTTCCTCTGTTCATATGACAGTAAATTTTAAACTAAGGCAGCTTGCCAGTACTTGCTAACACTAGTGGTGCAGTCTTGATCAGGACTGGCAAAAAGTGCTTTTTTTATGCAATTTATCTTTTCATTCTCAAAATGTGTCTGACAACAATCCTCTTGCTATTTAGCAACTGAAAATTAAAGCAATAACAATGTAACTAAGAATCAACATATTAACAAACAATAAGGATTCCAAACGGACATGACGCAAAGACTTGACTATGATTAGTCACTTACTTACGTATACACATTTCCCTCACACACAACACCCTAACATCGTGTCTGCGAGTTTTGCTCAGACAAGCACCATTTAAGCTTTCTTAAGAAAATGTAAAAAGCTAGTTATATTTATTATGTAAGAACCCTTTAAAAGGTAAACAGTGTAGTCGGAAAAGCCAGTTTTCAAACTGAGGTGGGCTGGGGTGGGTGGGTGGTGTTGAGAGGTCCCGGACCACACAATAATGCTAAAACAAATTAACTTGGGGGGTCTCCTGGTAATATAAAACAAGATTTTTATTATTATTATTTTCTCAGAAGACCTACGATCAAGAATTGTTGCTTTGAATAAAGCTTGAACAGGTAACAAATTTAATTTGAAGAGCTTAGATATTTATCTGTCCACAGTTAGACAAATTGTCTATAAATGGAGACAATTTAGTACTGTGGCTACTCTCCCTAGAAGTGGCCGTCCAGCCAAGATGACAAGGGCACACATCAGAATGCTTAATGAGGTAAAAAAAGAACCCTAGAGTGACAGCTAAAGACTTGAAGGAATCACCGGTACTGGTTGACATCTCTGTTCATGAATCAACTATACAGAAAACAATAAACAGGCATGGTGTCCATGGCAGGACACCATGAAGGAAGCTTATGCTTTCCAATAAAAACATTTTTGTGCACCTGAAGTTTGCCAAAGACCACCTTAACACCCCACACTGCTACTGGGAAAATGTTTTGTGGACTGATGAAACTAAGGTTGAATTGTTTGGGAAGAACTCGCAGCACGACATATGGCGTAAAAAGGGCACCGCATACCAACATGAAAACATCATCCCAGCAGTACTGTGGAGGCAGCATCATGATTTGGGGCTGTTTTGCTGCATTCGGGCTGCTTTGCTGCCTGGACCGTTTGGCATCATCAAGGAAAAAATGTAGTTTATAAGTTTATCAAGATATCCTAAAGGTTATTGTCAGGGTGGCTGTGCGCCAACTGAAGCTCAATGACCCTAAACATCTAAATAAATCCACTACAGAATTGTCACCGAATATCAGAGACAGGACCCAGGCACAGAGTTGATAAATAACAGGGAATTTATTTAATACAAAAAGGGCAAAAACATAAACCAAAACTCCCACAAGAGGGAAAAAAACAACGTAAACTACCCCGAAGGGCAAAAACACAAAGCAAATAATCCAGGCTGGGCAGGGGAAACAGGGAACAGGACTGACCAGACTGGAAAACAGGAACCAGGGAAAGAGCAACAAGACCAACTGGCAGGACCGACAAGGAAGAACAAACAAGACTGGAAACAAGACGAACTGGCACTGGACAGCAAACACAAGGAGACTAAAATAGGGAGAGAAATAAACAGGCTAACAAGACAGGGCAGGTGTGACTAGTAAACTAATAATGGGCAAACAAGGAGGCGGGGTATGACATAAGACAGAGAGACACACGGCGATACAGAAACAAAACAAAGCCACATGCTCTCACAAGACAACAAAACAACCAAATGGCATGAGTGCACATCACCAAGACAATGAGGCAATATACACCCATGCCAACTGACAAACAAGATGATAGAATGCGTAGCAACGCATGCCATGCTTTCTCACACTAAACGAAACCTGAGCATACATCGCAAGGCAAACGGCAAGCGATGAATGCAGCAGGCGACAAAAAAAAGACAGGACACCTGTGCGAGAGTTTGGCCACACACACCTTAGACTGAAGTGACCAAACCTCAGCACAACATGAGCTCCCAACCCGAGTGCGCAACACTAGCACGACGTGAGGTGCGCCCGTGTTTGCGAGAGACAGACAAACTATTGACGCAAGTGCATGCTGCCAAGATGACATAAGCGTGATGTACCCATATCAATAACAGACAGACATGGAGCACGAGTGTCCGGATCCTGACACAGACCGAAACTGAACCAGACAGGAAGTCAGGATCCAGACACTGTGCTCCCAACATGAAACAAGACATACCAAAGAGCATACAGCAGGGAATACAACCGAAACCGTGTGCTCATACAAAAACAGACAATGAAACACAAGACAGACATGGGACGATAATGCCACAGTCCTGTCAGACAAACACCCAGACTGAGAGTGACAGGACCGTGACAAGAATGGCTTCAAAAAAATAAAATCCACCTTTTGGAGTGGCCCAGTCAGAACCCAGACCTTAACCCAATAGAGATGCTGTGGAATGATCTCAAGAGTCATTCACACAAGAAATCCTAAGATTATGGCTGAGCTGAAGCAGTTCTGTAATGAAGAATGGTCCAAAATTCGAACGTTGTGCAGATCTAATTTGTAGCTACCAGAAAAGCTTTGTTGAGCTTACTGTGACCATGAATGAGATTTGCTGTGTTGTCGTCCAACCACGTTGCACTGTTTGTGCATTTCCGCCGTTGCGGGTGAGAACGGCACACTGAGTTTATCCATTAAAGAACCAATAATCATGGAAGATGGATTACTAGCCGTTCACCGCGTCTCTGAGTGATAAGACTAGCGGTTGCAGTCTCTTCCACGATCGCTAAACCACACACACACATACGACTCCTCACAAACATACCTGCACGCACATTTGGCGAACACATAACTTGGCGATAGAGCCTAGCTTTGTCTCTAAGTTATTGTACCAGCGGAGACACGTGTTAAACGGGCAGACGCCATTAACCAGTCTCTCCGCCCACATTCTCTGGCCGGAAAACCTTGTGTGACGTACTCTCCACAAGAGCCACGCCCGCCATTTTGTGCACCCCTTCTCTCCTTACACACATACACACATACACCCATTCACACACATACACCTCTACTCTCCTCTCATGTATTATAGGCATATCTGTTACCATATCTAATCATGTTACTGTTTAGTATGTATTTGGATGTCAGAAGTTTATCGACAGCATTGTATTGATTATATATTGATATTACTGCATCAACAAAACTTTGTTGTACTTTAAAGAGAAGTGTTTTGGTATTGTTCTGCATGCACCTGTGGATGTCAGTGCTCAGATTCAAGCCTTGTTCCATTTTTGAATTTTTTTTCCATTTTTGAATGTCGATGTTCTCCGGACATCGACTTTCTAAGATAGCAATCCAATACTGAGACTGCTATACAGTCTGATTATTAGTCCCTGATTCCAGCGTGGTGCCCCAGCAATATTAATTCATATTAATATTATATTGATTTTGATAATCGATAGTTATCTTTGATGACTGTTGATTTGAAGGATTAATAAGCTAATGTTGATTCTAATCAAAGTTCTATTGATTTTAATAATTAATAATCATTTTTGATAATTATTAATTATTGCTAATAACCAAACACGCTCCTGAATGAAGCCCCAACACCTGTTAAATACCAAAAAAAAACAACAACAAAAAAACAATCTGAAACTTCTGTAATTGTAATTTTTCAGTATGTATTACCAATAACATTTACATAATATATGGGTTATTTCCAGATATTAATAATAAATGTTTAATATACAGCATATGTATACACTGGCGGCCAAAAGTTTGGAATAATGTACAGATTTAGCTGTTTCGGAAGGAAATTGGTACTTTAATTCACCAAAGTGCCATTCAACTGATCACAATGTATAGTCAGGACATTACTGATGTAAAAAACAGCACCATCACTATTTGAAAAAAGTCATTTTTGATCAAATCTAGACAGGCCCCATTTCCAGCAGCCATCACTCCATCACCTTATCCTTGAGTAATCATGGTAAATTGCTAATTTGGTACTAGAAAATCACTTGCTATTATATAAAACACAGTTGAAAGCTATTTGTTTCATTTAATGAAGCTTAAAATTGTCTTTGTTTTTGAGTTGCCACAGTATGCAATAGACTGGCATGTCTTAAGGTCAATATTAGGTCAAAAATGGCAAAAAAGAAACAGCTTTCTCTAGAAACTCATCAGTCAATCATTGTTTTGAGGAATGAAGGCTATACAATGCTTGAACTTGCTAAAAAACTGAAGATTTCATACAAAGGTGTACACTACAGTCTTCAAAGACAAAGGACAACTGGCTCTAACAAGGACAGAAAGAGATGTGGAAGGCCAGATGTACAACTAAACAAGAGGATAAGTACATCTAGTAGTCTCTAGTTTGAGAAATAGACGCCTCACATGTCCTCAGCTGACAGCTTCATTCAATTCTACCTGCTCAACACCAGTTTCATGTACAACAGTAAAGAGAAGACTCAGGGGTGCAGGCCTTATGGGAAGAATTACAAAGAAAAAGCCACTTTTGAAACAGAAAAACTAAAAGAAAAGGTTAGAGTGGGCAAAGAAACACAGACATTGGACAACAGATAATTGGAAAAGAATGTTATGGATCTTAACCACATTGAGCTTTTGTGGGATCAGCTAGACTTTAAGGTGCGTGAGAAGTGCCCGACAAGACAGACACATCTGTGGCAAGTGCTACAGGAAGTGTGGGGTGAAATGTCACCTGAGTATCTGGACAAACTGACAGCTAGAATGCCAAGATCTGCAAAGCTGTCATTGCTGCACGTGGAGGATTCTGAATTTTTTTTTAAATTGTACTAGTAATTTTTCATGTTATTAATGTCCTGAATATACATTGTGATCAGCTGAATGCCACTTTGGTGAATAAAAGTACCAATTTCTTTCCATAAGAGCAAAATCTGTACATTATTCCAAACTTTTGGCCACCAGTATATTAGTATTAATTTATTTAAAAAAATATATATAATTAACTTGATTCCAACATTTTATGGATCATTGTAGAAGCATGCCTTATTATTAAAAATTATTTATTAAATTTGTATAAACTTATTTAATATTATATCATTAAATATTACTAAAAATATATGAATATATTTGTATTAACGTATATGTTTATATATATATATAACATATTAAATTGTACATTTTGTAGTGTGGCAAAATTTGAATCTGTTATGATGGCTATATTAATTGTTTTCACAGTATTAAATTAAGTTTAGACTAGTGCTGTCAAAATGAATGCATTAACACATCGATTAATTAAAAAATGTGAATAATTTTCTAAATCGCAATTAATACATTTAACGTTAATACTTAATAAACCAGCACCAACACTGGTTGGAAGGGCGAAACCTTTGTGATGTGTCTGCCCGGAGTCATTACACTGACGCACACACCTCAAACACACACAACAGTGATTCTTGATAAAGTGATGGGGAAAGGAGCTCTTAACACTATTTGTTGTACAAAACAAGACCAGATTGGACTTTTGACATAAATCAAGTATTTTTCAGCATAAGTAAGCCGCATTTTAATTACCACAGAAGCACACTGTCTTTTTTTTCTCCCCAATTTGGAATACCCAATTCCCAATGCTCTCTAAGTACTCGTTGTGGCATAGTGACTCAATCCGGGTGGCGGAGGATGAATGTCAGTTGCCTTCGCATCTGAGACCATCAGTCCTCACATCTTATTATGTGGCTTGTTGAGCGCTTTACTACAGAGACATGGTGCGTGTGGAGGCTTCACACTATTCACCGTGACATCCACGCACAACTCACCATGCACCCCAACGAGAGCGAGAACCACATTATAGCGACCACGAGGAGGTTACCCAACCGGGCCAATTTGGTTGCTTAGGAGACTTGACTGGAGTCACTCAGCATGCCCTGGATTTGAACTCACAACTCCAGGGGTAGTAGTCAGCGTCAATACTCGCTGAGCTACCCAGGCCCCCCACACCAAGTCTTCATTATCACCAAAATGCAGAATGGGATGTTTTTGTCTGCAAGCACTTTTCATGTTACTTGAATTGGTGCTATTTTAGTGCATTTTTATCTTTATATTGCGGAAGGCTTTGTTTGGAAAATGTTAATAAATATTGTTACATATTGTTTTGTTTTCTTTCCTAAAAAGGAAATAAATGTATTTTTACAGGGAAAAAAAAGTATATTTAGAGTCAACTTATAGCACTTTTACAATCTGGGATTAATTGTGATTAACTACGGAAAATTATACGATTAATCGCAATAATAAAAAAATTAATCGACTGACAGCACTAGTTTAGACACATATCTGATTAGTTAGTAATTTAACATTTTTGGTTTATGAATAATTGTATTACATTTAATATTTATTTTGTTGCCACTCACCAACTATAATTGAGAACTTCATTTCTCAGTGTCTTGATACCTTGGCTATTGTATAATGGCAAGTTTTTGGAATTTAAAAAAAATACACCAAAAAGACTAATTTCTGAATAATTTAATACTTAGGTACGTCAGTAAGCAGCTTTAATTAAATTAAACAAGCTAAAAGAGGGAATGGACCAAATATGACAAAAACGTATTTGCAAATCATCCTAAGTGAAGGCAGATGACACATTATAATTAATTCAAGGGCAATCAAAAATGCTTTTAAAGCACTATTCAGATGAAATGTGAGTTTACATAATTTACATCTGCCATTTCATGTTCTGTACTGATTTGGTTGTGATTGAGATAGGAATCCTGGGAATCTGTATGGGAACAAGACTTATAGATCTTCCTATTTTAGTAAGTATAAGATTTTAAGTTAATTAGTGTTTTTGCCAGCAGAAGTTTTTATTTAAGGTTTTTTTTTTTTTTTTTTTTTAGTTCAAAACCTTTAATTAAAATATTTGTATGAAATATAACAATTAACATTTCAATATAATTCCCACTACCTACTAGGTCCTCATGGTAGCGCGGTTACTCACCTCAATCCAGGTGGCGGAGGACAAGTCTCAGTTGCCTCCACTTCTGAGACAGTCAATCTGCGCATTTTATCACGTGGCTCACTGTGTATGACACCGTGGAGACTCACAGCACGTGGAGGCTCATACTATTCTCCGAGATCCACGCACAACTTACCATGCACCCCACTGTGAGTGAGAACCACTAATCGCGACCATGAGGTGGTTACCCCATGTGACTCTACCCTCCCTAGCAACCGGGCCAATTTGGCTGCTTAGGAGACCAGGCCGGAGTCATTCAGCACACAGTAGTAGACAGCATCAATACTCGCTGAGCTACCCAGGACCCCAAATGCTCTGAATTATTAAAAATAACAATTATCATTATGATTTGCAAATAAGCTTTTTGTTATATTTGCTCCATTTCCTCTTTAAGCTTGTTTCATTATTTGTTGACCACAAGAACAATAATAATAATAATTATTATTATTACAATATTTGTTGACCAATGATTTGATGTTTTTGCATGTAACCTTTTACATTTTTGCTGTTTCATTTTATATATATATATAAATGTGTGTGTGTGTGTGTGTTCCAAAATTGTAAAACTGTTACAGTTCAAATTTAGCTAAAAAGCCTATACTAGGCTGTTCAATGTCAGGTTCCAATGTGACAACTTTTACACCTGGAAAAATTTCAGCACTTGATAAACGGCAGTTATTTTTGTTCGACTTTAATGTGATTTTATCATTTGAAGATCTATGTATTGTGCTATTTAGGCTCATAGCTCACTTTGCACAATATTCCCTGCTATCTGAGACTGTGTTTGACATATCCATGGTAATAAACGTCCTTTATTCCCGAGTCCCGACTCCCGACAAATAACAAAATAACCGTTCGTGAACTCTCATGGTTAACCAAATATTTCAAAAGGTTACCGTGCACATATTTAGGGTATTAAGGCATCTTTCTCTTTATCATTAAACATTAAATGCATGAAGGACTTAAACATTTTAAAGTACTCTATACTGTTGCACAAATTCCATCACTTATATGAATTTAAACCATCAGCTTTGTACACAGCCAGGGTAAACTGCACTTTATCTTTGTGTTTGGTAGTGTTTTGTAAATCAGACGCTGTTCTCTGTAGTCCTTCAAATAAACGCGCTGCACCTGTGAGATGCAGATTCCCTGACGTGCACTCGAGTGTCTGTGCTCGTACTGCTGTAGTCCAGCACGCATTCGGCCAAACAAATGGTACGTCTCATAAGGCTGACATTTATGTGGATTTATAATAGATATCTCAAAATAAATAAATAATTGATTTAGAGCTTGGGGCCCTTTGGGTTTAGAGGCCCCTGGGCCATAGCCCAATCAGCCCGGTGGTTAATCTGTCCCTGCTGATGTCATCTCCAGTGTGTGATGTCATTTCATAACATGTATCTTCAATTAAAGGTCATTGTATCATAACATAACATGGTGGATAATAAATCAAGGGACACATAAAAATAAAATAAATATAATAATAAAAAAATTAAAAAACTCAATTTTCAGTGTTAAAATGAAAAATATACCACAAATAAATACATTTTAAATACATAAACAGATTTTTAAACCTATTAAAATTGTAATCTGGTGAAATTAAACATTATAAATAGCACAACTTGTACTGAGGACTCATGTAAATGTCGCCGAATTGCAGGAATGACCCCTCTAGCATTTTGTTGCTAACATTGGTATGTGACTATACAGTAATTTCCCTGGAAGAAATTCATACAGGTTTGTACTAACATGTGGGGATTTTTCTTTTTTTCTTTTTCTTTTTGAGCATCCCTTTAAAGAGATATTTTCATAAAATCACGGTCACACATTTTAAATCAGTGATGCATCACACCACTGAGTTGCACGTAATCATGCGTAAATCTGTTTGTGAGCTGAATCTCTAAACAGGTGTCTCTCGCACTCTGTTGACGTTTGATCACTTATTTCTTTTACGTTGAGCTATACGCTCATGCATTTTTTTATTTATATACTGTATATATATATATATATATATATATATATATATATATATATATATGTGTGTGTATGTCTTTTTTTCTAGAAGCAATAAAGCCCAGGTTACCTTCCTTCCTGAGTTGTTTATTCTGTCCAGGCTTTTAGACAGTGATGTGTTATCTTTTTATAACTCTAAGAACTACCAGTATGCAATCACTCTCTGCAGCTGCTGTCATCGATCAAGTACAGACAGGCAAACACGCATTTCCACATCCTGATTACTGGCATTTTATAATGCTGCAAACGACAAAACATGAAGCCGGCGTCCTTGTAAATATAAAAGCCCTGGGAATGAGCAGTCCAACAACCTCAGGTGAAATATCAAGCGAGCTCACCCATAAGAGATCCCGTGGGAACCGTTGGAAGTGGATGGGAGGTATATTATGATAATGGCCTGCTTCTTATTCCAATTAACGGCTCTTATCCGCGCCAGGGTTGAAACGTGCTGCATATTTATGCGAACCATCTACTGAAATCCCATTATCTCTGATGTTTCTTTATCTGACAATTCTATGGTGCTGGCTTGATTAAAAATAAAAAAGTGTGTGTGTGTGTGTGTGTGTGTGTGTTGTTACAAATACAATAGGATAAGTCATTATTTAAAAGTAAATACTGAAATAAAATAAATAAAATATCGTAATTATTATTTTTGTCTTGTTTTTTTCTAATAAAAAACTTCTAAACATCATTATAATCATCATATAATAAGTTGATATATTATACAGTGCATTCAGAAAGTATTCAGACTCCTTTTTTCCCATTTTGTTATGTTGCAGCCTTATGCTCAATCTACACTCCATAACCCATAATGACAAAACAAAAACCAGATTTTTGATAACTTGCAAATTTATTAAAAAGAAAAAACTGAAATATCATGAAATGCATCATGCCAGAGAAGGCATCGAGGGACACCTGTACCGTATTGATCATGTATTCACGTGGCAAAAAGTCAGCAAACCTTGCAATGATACTGTTTTTATATATATATATATATATATATATATAAAATAGGCTGCCCTAGAAAAACCACCCAAAAAATACAAAGTTAAACAGTGATGGAAAGACCAAAATCAAATTTGATTGCATGATTTCTCCTATTCCCCTTCGATCTTTTCGCTGGGGAGGTTGGGGTCATCAGAGGTTTTGGGGAAAAATCTAGACCCCCTAGCCCCCACTAATGGGGCTTTTCCACTGCACAGTGCAGCTCGACTCGACTCTGCTCACTTTTTGGGGGTTTTCCACTGTGGATAGTACCTGGTACTTTTTTTAGTTCCACCTTGGTCGAGGTTCCAAGCGAGCCGAGCCGATACTAAATGTGACGTCAAAACCCTGCAGATCACTGATTGGTCAGAGATAATCGTCACTACCAGCATCACTGGATTTGTGACATGGGACATCAACCCGCTAGTTTTAAAGTTAATAACAGCGATAGCAATATCATTTGTTCACGCGACTTTCGAAATGTAAAAAGATATGGCTGTGCGCAAAACCACGCCGTGGTCAATAAACGAGGTGCAGATGTTCCTCTCGTTAGTGACGAACGAAATGATGCGAAACGAAAACGTTTTTCAGGAAGTGTCTCAGCTGTTGGCTGCACATGACCTACCAACAGTGTAGGGAAAAGTTAAAAAAAACTTAAAAGTGACTACAGAACCATCAAGGACCACAACAGCTGGAGTGGTTCAAACAGAAGAAAGTGGAAGTGGTTCGACCAAATGGACGCTATCTATGGCAATAGACCGGCGAGCAATAGGAGGGAGAGTGTCCTGGACTCGGCGTTGTTGGAGTCCACGATGGAGGATTGTACGTTTTGTTACATTAACTCTATATTCTGCTTGAAAGCTTCACTTTATTTAGTTGACCAGCTACTGGAAAGCTTGCTTCTAAAACAACCAGGCCAATTTAACTGTTACACATGTGTAAAATCACCATGCAACAACTGCTTTATGCTGCACAATGAGCTAGTAGCTAACTGCTAGCTTGTGTCGCGTTTAAGATGATGTCACGGCAGTAGAGGCGGCGCAACTATGACGATCAGCCTATAATTCTACCCACGTTGAGGCGGCACTAAACTGCAGTGGAAAAGCAAGCTCAGAAAAGTAAAGCGAGCAGAGTCGAGTTGAACCATAACGTGCAGTGGAAAAGTGCCATTAGATCCTGTCATGATTTTAACCCAACAGACTGAAATGTAAGTCATTATTTACCTAAACTTTTCTCCTCTGCTATAGATCGCAAGTCTCATTTGCTTATTTGCACTTGCACATTTTTGAATGTATGTGTCATGATCACATAGTCAAATGTCAAACAAGAACAAATGTTTTTGGCATAATAGGCCTCAAATCATTGGAGAGTTTCTTCACACTCTTTTATAGCAATATAATTTACTAGATTGTACAAGTGAATTCTTTCAACCCTCTAAACACCTGTGACCTGCCTGAGAGCTGCTAGCTCCCCCCTTCAACCATTTCCATAAATTTATGGGCAATATGGACCAGATCCAATACCCACAGTCATCTTGACTCCTGCCAAGCCCAGCTGTGCACACCATGATTGATTAGCGCAAGTCCTACGCTCCACGCCAACTGGTGGATTGAGCTCTCATTGTCTCACAGGTCTCTCTGTGTCACACACACTTGTTGCGACATCATGACACGGATGTTCCAGTACTATGGCATCAGTCCCATCATGCCAAGTTACTGACAAGCGGCATCTGAAGTGTGATCAAAAATCACCACATACTTTGGTGTCTTGTGTGAGGCCCAGTTCATTTCAGTTGGTGCCAGGGTGATTCTCACTACAATGTGTGAAATTAATTGTAAAAGTTAATTATTTTAACTCATTTTGATTTTCAATACTTTGCACAATTTTATGAGCTCATGTGATCCATTAATAGCTACTACTACAAACCATTTAAATTATATGCGTTGGCTTGTCATTTATATAAGACAACCAAAGATTACTTTTTTACAGCTTATCAGTATGTGGTTACACACAACAAATTCATAATTCATCCCACCAGTTGTGAACGTTATATTTCGCTTTATGTTGAATATATTCATACATAAAACAATAACATATGCTTCACTTACGTTATACCATCTGATTATAATAAATAACTTATATTAAAAAGCTTTCCTTGACATCATCATGGCGAAGATACTGCGATCGCTCAGGGATACACTTCGCCTGAAAGACCCCTCCGAAGTGGTATTCGGACCAGTGTGGATTTAGTGCGAGTTAAGTGCACTGAGCTTTGGCATGTTTCAGACACGGCACAGTCTTGAACACTTACTCGGCGCCGCATGCACGCGCACTTAAGTATCAAAACTGCAAGTGTGGGTATTGGGACAGGGCCAGACCCTTCTTTAAAAATGCCTTAACGTTCAAAAGCACTTCCCGCTTCTGCCACTGGGGGAACTGCTTTGAATTTTGGTAAGCATAGATAGAGTTTAGCTCAAGAAAATTCAGCCTATACTGTTTCTGAATTCACTGTGAGATCAGTCTGCTTGTTGACACTCTATTGCCATGGTGGTGAAATCCTTCACAATTGCGCAGATATGCAGAGAGAATCATCTCTCTTTCTCTCCAGATATTATTTTCATGCATTGTTAGTTTATGATGGCAAGTATTTCTACGCTTCACAGCTCAGGAAAAGTGCTTGCAGGGTAAGGACAGATTCATAAATAGGGTTCACAACAGTGTTTACAGTTTTATATCAGATAGAAGGTCCCATGTGTTTCCTGTATCTGAATTCTCTAGTCGTATTATTTTGCCTAGTCTCTTAGTACTCTAAGAAAAAAAGAACTCTGGTGGTACCATGGTGCAGTAACTGTATCATATGGTAATACCATGGTACTGAAAAATTGACATATTTCCATTTTTATTTTTATCTCATTCGTATTCACAGGTGTTTGTGAGGTACACATATTATTATTATTATTTCACATATTATTGTACATTTGGCCAGACAAAGCATATTTATGTATTAGGTTCATAGAAAATGTAATTAATTTACAACTATATATTTGGATTTATAACTATATATTGAGATTTACAAACATATACTCAGATTTTTAACTATATATTCAGATGTATAGCTAGAACTTTTAGTGAATGCAATAAAAAATTTATTAAAACTGACATCAATCACTAAAGAATATGCTTAATGTAGTAACCCAAACTTAACTAAAGTAAAAAAAAAAAAATAAAAAAAAATATATATATTATATATATTATTTGACTGAATCAGAAATAATTTTCAAGGTTGAGATCAGGTTCAAGGTAACAACAACACAAAAACACAAATTTTTACTGTTAACACTGTAGAATCTTTGACTTTAATTTTGTGAAATGTAATTTTCAAGTATCTGACCTCTTTAGTAAGAGCGCTTTTAGTAAACATTTTCAAATGTATTAATCACAGTTTTTCTAAGATTTGAAAAAAGATTTCGAAGAACATCCTGTGCCTTATTTGTGTGTACACAACTAACCCCTTTGGGTTGTTTTAAGTCAAGGACTTGATTAAAACTCTCCAAACTGAGACCAGCTAATGACCTCAAATGAAAAACTCTGAACCACATAGTACGTTAGAGTGTCAAGTTAAAATGTGGGGTTTAATTATTTCTGTCCTTCCAAAAATGTCTTGGTGTTTACCAGGAAATAACCTCTTTTTCGCTCTGGCTTGAGTCATTTCACAACTAGAGTATTGGAAATTCTTCAAAACTCACCTCAGCTTGGCATGTCTCCTCTCGTCCATCCAAAACACAGCCACTTGACTTTTTCTTAACCTCCCGAATTTCTCTTATAAAACGCTTTAACTTAGGACTCCAAACTGGCTGCCAGTATTTCAGTTCAGGATTCAGTGCTGCCAATGACCAAATACGCCCCATCCAGGAGATTTCATGTTGCCTAATTACCAAATTCCTACAAATGAAGACTTCCTAGGTTCAGATATTTCTCAATTTTTGCCCCAAATGGGGGAATGATCTCATAATCAGAACAGATTTAAGACACATTTTGCCGAGGTACAGTGAATATTCTGAGAACATTTACTCATAGTCTAACTTTATGCATATGAGCAGCTACATGATGTGGAAACAACCAATGGGATTGAAGATAATGGAGCTCATCCACCTTGAGTCGGAACACCTATTAGCAACCAGACTGTTCGCACTGTGAATTCAGCGAAAGCAGGTCGAACATTCTGCTGCTGAAATTGGTCAGTGCTTACTGAAATTCAAATTACTTCCTTAGTGCCCAAAGCTACAAGTGTTGTTGAGGTGAAATATCCACAACATGCGCTGCCTTACGACTTAAGGCCTAACACATTTCAGAAAGTAAAGACACAAAAAATCAAGCTCACATACCTTGAAGCATTTGCGTTCATGTACAGTGGCAAGTAAAAGTATGTGAACCCTTTGGTTTTCTGCATTAATTGGTTATAAAATATGATCTCATCCTCATCAAAGTCAAAGTATAGACAAACACAATGTGCTAAAGCTAACAACACACAAACAATTATAATCTTACATATCTTTATTGAACACATCCAATTAAAAATTTACAGTGCTGTGGAAAAAGTAAGTGAATCCTTGAATTTAATAACTGGTTTATCCTCCACTGGCAGCAATAACCTCAACCAAGCATTTCCGATAGCTGCGGATTAGACCAGTACAATGTTTAGAAAGAATTTTGGAAACAATCCAGCCTTGGTTTCATCAGTCCACAAAACATTTTCCCAGTAGTGTTGTGGAGTGTCAAGGTGGTCTTTGCCAAACTTCAGGCACACAGCAAAGTTTTTGTTGGAAAGCAGATGCTTCCTTCGTGGTGTCCTGCCATGGACACCATGACTGTTTAATGTTTTCCGTATAGTAGACTCATGAACAGAGATATTAACCAGTTCCAATGATTCATTCAAATCTTTAGCTGTCATTCTAGGCTTCTTTTTTACCTCATTAAGCATCCTGTGGTGTGCCCTTTGAATCATCTTGGCTGGACAGCCAGTTCTAGGGAGAGTAGCCACAGTACTAAATGGTCTCCATTCATAGACAATTTGTCTAACTGTGGGCAGATGAATATCTAAGCTCTTCAAGATGACTTTGTAACCCTTTTAGCTTTATGGAAAGCAAGTAGGTTGTAGATATTCTAAGATCTCTTTTTGCAAGGCATGGTCCATGTCAGCAGATGCTTCTTGTGAAGAGCAAACTCAAAAATCAAAGTAGCTCTAACCCACACCTCCAGTCTCATTTCATTAATTGGATGCCAGGTTTGCCAACTCCTGACACAAATTGTCTTTTGTTGACATCATTAGCCTAGGGGTTCATATACTTTTCCAACCTTATGTTTGAATAAGGTATTCAATATGTACAAAAACACTAAAATAATTTGTGTGTTATTAGTTAAAACAGATTGTGTTTGTTCATTATTGTAATTCAGATGAAGATCAAACCAGATTTTAAGACAAATTATAGGGTTGTTTTTCTTGCCACTGTACTTGCCTAGAGCATGTTGGGTTCTTGCACTTGCACAAAGCAAGATTTGGTGGAATTGTAATTCCTACTGCTAAAATCCGGAAACATTTTCTTTGTGTTCTCCTTGCTTAGCTCTAGGGGCCCAGGCTTAATATGCGACTTATATTTGTAGCATTACCCGTACTTGTTTTTATCACTTACTTAAGACATTAACTTTCTTGATGGGAACAGAAATGTAAATGTAAACACCCACACAAAACTGAGATGCTCTAGTCACATTCTGTCCCCAACTGCTTTTGCATAAACGTACATACAGATGGTGAAAGTCCTTGGCATTTTTTGCAACATAAAGCATTAGGATTATCCAAAAAAGGGCCATTTACAAACTGTCAATATGTTCGATTAAAAACATTTATAATGTTTTTCATGATTCTAATGCATTCCTTGTATAGCTACTGGCATGCAAAAATTAGTAGGCCTGCCAACAACTGCAAAATTGAGCATGTCCAATATCTGATATCTCATTTCTGTGCATGACAAGCCTTTAAGACAATTCACGTGAAAAATGCATGAGAAAATTACATCAAAGAGAACTGCAGCTCTTGGTTCATTAAAGAGAAGGAAAAAGAAAATAGAACAACATTGCTATAAAGAGGTAAGTCAACAAAGTCATTAGGGTTGTGACATCAGAGTTGATTAACCATAGGAAAGAAATGTCACAAATGAGCTCTCTTTAAATTGGAAGTGTGTAATTTCTACACCATTAGCATCAACTGCAAAAACAAAAATTAATATTAAACAGCTTTCCCTAACACTCCCCGTTTGCCAGACAGATAGTCCTGTTCCAGACTCACACCACTGGTTAAGTATTTCTCAAGCTTGGTTCATAACTAGCAGTGAAGAAGTTTAGAAATATCACATGTATTGCATATGTCACAGCAGTGCATCGCTTTCTTGTATATTTAGCTGACTTCCAAATATAATTCAAAATGCAGTTTATCTGCATGAACTGTTCAGTCAAATCCATTTTTAAGCAGTATTTCAAAGTGACTTGTACAAAAGATTTTGAAATTAGACACACATACACAAATAGCCAATTATTATCCTGGACTTCCAGCTGAGCTACGCTGACTGAAAGCGAATTATCTGGATATATATATATATATATATATATATATATATATATATATATATATATATATACATACATACATACACACACACACACACACATACACACACCTTTTTTTTTAAATATATTTATTTATATATATTTTTTGACTATTTCTGTTTGTTTCATATTGACAGCAGCCTATATGAAAAAAAATAAAATAAAATAAGTCTCCTGTTTCCCCTCAAGAACATGGATTTTGCTGCAGGAAGATGACTATAAAAATATCTACCCACAGCTCTGAACGCTTGTCTTCCTTCTCAGGATAGGGTCACCTGAGTGGGTAACATCTAAGAACGTGGCATTAAAGGCCTCCTACTGTCCTGGAGTGATTCTCTCAAGGCATCCTCATCATTGCTTGGTTCACTTGTGTTATGCTCTACGAAGTTTCTGTGATGCATTAAGGGAAAATCCTGACCCTGAATCAGCCCTGGAGCATATTTTGTGAACCCAGTCCATGATCAGCTGTGGGGGTGGCCAGTGGAGCGAATCTTCCTCCAGTTCATAACCCACCTGCAATGCATTGTGGGTAATGAATCATATTTCCTAAGGCACCAGTATCAGCCCCAAAGAAAAGGTAGGATGATCAAAAAATATCACACAAATCCAATAAAAAGCCCTTTCAGCTTGTAGATGACTAAAAAAATTTAGGAAACAATACACAACAATTGTGGCATCAATAAACTAAGAGCAAAACTTTTTGCATTGTAGCATATTTCCATTGCATCGTGGCTTAATTCTGAGCTGCTGTGGTTTAATTCCATAATGTAGTGGCTTATTTCCATTAAGTTTCATCTTATCTTCATTGTGTTGCATCTATTACTGTTGTCTATGTTTTTTTTTTCATTGCGTTGTTTTTTTTTTAATTTTTTTATTGCCATTGCATCATATTTCCATTGCCTTGTGTCTTATTTTCATTGTGGTTTTTCTATTTCTATTGCGTTGTGTTTTATTGCCGTTCTGCTTATTCCCATTGTGTTGCATCATATTTGTATTGCATTGTGGCTTATTTCCATTGCATTGTGTCTCATTTCTATTGTGTTGTGTCTTATTTTCACTGTGCTTTGTCGATTTTTGTTGCGCTACGGTTTATTTCCTTTGCATTGTGTCTTATTGCCATTCAGCCTTATTTCCATTGCGTTGTGTCCTATTTTTATTGCATACGGCTTTTTCCATTGCATTGTTTCTTGTTTTCATTGCGTTACAGCTTATTTCCATTGTGTTGAAACGTATTTCCATTGTGTGGCGTTTTATTTTCATTGCATTGCAGCTTATTTCCATTTCATTATGTTTTGTTTTTGTTGCATCCATGGGTGTAAAGTAGCGAATTACAAATATTCACGTTACTGTAATTAAGTATTTTTTCCCAGGAATTGTACTTTAAGTAGTTTAAAAATTGTATACTTTTACTTGAGTACATTTTAAGTGATGTAACTGTACTTTTAATGAACTATTTTCCCACCATCTGTCTTCGCTACTTCCCTGTCCTCATTTTATTTTTATCTATCAACATGATTGGCTAGCGTGACTCCCTTCAAATTAATTCACACATAAAAAGCTTGAATGGCAGCTGTAGATCAGGCGCTATCACTGAGATTATTGGGTTGATGTGAGAGATTAAGGCGATGTTATCAATAGGGCTGGGCAATAAAACAATCTTGATGTTTATCTGAAAAAAATAGAGAGAGAGAGAGAGAGATGTCCTCGATATCAAAATAAACTTTTGAGTAATTTTCTATACTTAGTCTATGTTATATGTCTAGAACAGGGATGTTCATTACATTGATCGCGATAGCAAGACAAACACTGGTTGGTTGATCTAGATAAAATATAAAAGATTGACTTCTTAATTCCTGACGTCTGTAGCTGCATGCTGTTTGACTTACAGGCGGCTAATGTTTGTGCGCTAATGCAGGTACATGCCTAAACGATCAAATACACTCCATAATTCCGCCAGTGCCCGTTTTGGTGAGGCATTAATGTAAACGTAGTCGGTTTGGTCTAAAGTGAACGTAAACAGTGGGACAAAAAGCATATTTGCATCAAAATGTCGGACTTGAAATGTGCACGTAACCGAACTGAGCACTGTCTAGTAGGCTATGTCATAAAAAGGCTATTAATCAAATAACAAGGAAATGAGAAAACCACTCTCTGCTTTTGGCTGAATAACTTGAGTAATTTTAAAAAGTATTAATGTAATATAATAAAACAGTGACATTTTTAATAACAATATTTTTTAATAATACTGACCCCTGATATAGAGAGTGTGTCAATGTGTATAGTAAATTACCAGGAAAGTAGAGATGCTTAGCCTTTATCATGTTTTTTTCTAATGCCTGATAGAAAAGTATCAACCTTTATAAAGCAATACTTCAGGCAGAATATTCCACCAGTCACAAACTTCAGAAAATTGTGCATCATGCATGAGAATGTGAACACATCTATTTTTGGGCTAAAAAGACACAAGAACTAAATCAATGTGGAACATTGTATCTCAAAAGGAGGACAATGTGGCCCCCCATGTGCTACTTAAAGAAATAGTTCACTCAAAAATGAAAATTCTCTTATCATTTACTCACCCTCATGCCAACCCAGATTTGTATGACTTTCTTTCTTCAGCAGAACACAAATTAAGATTTTTAGAAGAATATTTCAGCTCTGTAGGTCCATACAAGTGAATGGATGCAAACATTTTGATGCTCCAAAAAGCACATAAAGGCAACACAAAAGTAATCCATACGACTTCAGTGGTTAAATCCATGTCTTCAGAAGAGATATGATAGTTGTGGGTGAGAAAAAGATCAATATTTAAGTCAGTTTTTGCTAGAAATTTTTCTCCCTGCCCAGTAGATGGCGATATGCATGAAGAATGTGAATCACCAAAAACAAAAAGAAGAAAGTGAAAGTTAAAGTGGAGATTGACTGAGCAGGGAGGAGAATATATAGTAAAAATTGACTTAAATATTGATCTGTTTCTCACACAGCCTATCATATCTCTTCTGAAGATGTGGATTTAACCACTGGAGTCACATGGATTAGGCTACTTTTATGCTGACTTGTGTGATTTTTGGAGCTTCAAAATTTTGGCACCCATTCACTTGCATTGTATGGACCAAAAGAGCTGAAATATTCTCATTCAAATCTTAATTTGTGTTCTGCTGAAGAAAGAAAGTCATACACATCCGAGATGGCATAAGGGTGACTAAATGATGAGAGAAATTTCATTTTTGTGTGAATTATTCCTTTGAAGCCCGATGTGGCCCCTGTACCAAACAAATGCTCTACCCCCTTTATTGTGCGGGACATGACGAGCCAAGTGACCCTGCTTTTTTAGTGGTATTTATTTCTTTATTTTTTGCATTCCCTGCATTGTTTTGAACATGTTTTATGTGCAACAGTAACTCTCTGTCGACATTAAGGGAAATTTAGACATTACACATTAACTGATTTTAATGTAATTGTTTCATACATTATGATATAAAATGGGGATCATTGTATTGAAAATAACTTTTTCGCCTTTTCATTTCTGTAATCATGATACCCTTTTATTTTTTCCATCAGATTCATGTAGTGTTTATAGATAAGTGATGAATTTTAAAAGTTGTCAGTCACAAACACCTATAAAATACCTATATTTTTTATTCTTTCTGGCAAACAGCCATAAAAGGGAATGTAAATTACGGTATGTGTGCTACATTTTTAAATTGCAGCATAGAGTTTTTATTATAAAGGGGCATAGTTTTCACAACTCATGAGTACTTTTATATGAACTACTCTTTTACTCTTACTTAAGTAGTTTTTAGGACAGGTACTTTTACTCTACTCAAACTAAATTTTTTAAGAAGTAACTTGAGTATTATTTTTCAGTACTCTTTCCACCCCTGATTTGCGTCTTATTTCCACTGCTTTGTGCATTGCATCTTATTTTTATTGTATTGCAGCTTATTTCCATTGCTTTGTGTCTTATTTCCATTGTGTTGTGATTTATTTTCATTGTGCTCTGTCTATTTCTGTTTTGCTACGGTTCATTTCCTTTGTATTGTGTCTTATTGTCATTCTGCCTTATTTCCATTGCGTTGCGTCTTATTTTTACTGGGATGCGGCTTATTTCCATTGCATTGTGTCTTGTTTTCATTGTGTTGCATCTTATTCCCATTGTGTTGCATCTTATTTTCATTGCATTGCTGCTTATTTCCATTGCATTGCATCTTGTTTTCGTTGCGCCTTATTTTAATTGCTTTGTGTCTTATTTCCATTGTGTTGTGTATTATGTGTTGTGCTTTGTCTATTTCTGTTTTGGTTTATTTCCTTTGCATTGTGTCTTATTGCCATTCAGCCTTATTTCTATGGCTTTGCATCTAATTTGTACTGTGATGTGGCTTATTTCCATTGCATTGTGTTTTGTTTCAGTGCGTTGTGTCTTATTTCCATTGTGTTGTGACTTACTTTCATTGTGTTGTGTCTATATCTGTTGTGCTATGGTTTATTTCTATTGTGTTGTGTCTTACTGCCGTTGTGTCTTATTTTGGCCTAAATACTGAAAGTGCGAAGACCCTTTTGTTCTTCTGAGGATTATTATTAGGGCCCAAGCACTGAAAGTGCATAGGCCTTATTGTTCTTCTAATGATTATGATTATGATTATTATTATTATTTATTATTATTATTAGATCCCAAGCACTGAAAGTATGGAGGCATCTAAGGATTATTATTATTATTCTTTTCAAGGTTTTCGGTACTTTTGGGGTACTTATCATGCGTGAAAACTCTTTCACACACATCAGAGTCATCAGCCATTAGGGCTTGAGGGGCTCTGTAGCGTCACCTAGAAGATGGGCATGTTTGGGGGGCTCTGTAGCACATATCTTTTAAGTTACCATCACCAAACTTTGTACACATATAGATCTCATCAAGCCATTTTGGATTGTTTGATTAATGCATTCTCTGGAATTTGAAATACTCCTCCTAGAGGATTCATGTTACAGGTACCGAATGTGGGCAACATTATGCCAAGACATTGACGATGCTAAATTGCGAACTAATTTTTGATATATTGAATGGTGTTGCCATGGTGACACGATGAAGTAACGTCAAAAAATGGGAAACAGGAATTGTCTCAGATCTTCTGCATGCATCGTGTGATTTACATCAAAATTGAGCCGTATGTTTGGCCTTGCGGGTTGATCACATTGATGTGGCTGTTGTGGGTCACGGTCATAGTGCCATTAACTGGCGGAAGGAAGTGTGGCACTTTGAACAGACTTTGAAATATCCCTCTTATGTTTACCTGAATTGCTTCATTTGTTTTAGAATAATGTCAAATATGTTAAAATTCTGAAGCAATTCTTGATATCTTAAATAGTGTTGCCATGGCAACATATTAAATGTCATTATTCCTTTTATGTATATGTGGTGATGGGAGCGTGGTTGTGTGTCTGTTTGCGGGAAAGAGGGAGTGGTGTGGCTCGTCAAACTGGTTGACATGTATTTTAACAGCTGTTTCTTGTAACAGTGATAGCGGGTAGAGACCTCAAAAGCAGCTAAAACACGCCAGAGTGCAGACGCTGGCATCCGTTTATATTGAGTGCTTGAGCCATTGAGTATTGTGAAGAAGTTTATGTTTATTTTGAGAGTGAATTATTGACTGAGTGAAAAAGCCACCAAAAACTACATATGCTGTACACCAAAGGAAGAAGAGATTATAATATTAATAATAATAATATTATTTTTTGGGCTGTTCAAGGGTTCAACATTGCCATAATTACACATTTATTACATTTGCCACACATCAAAGTTGTTTACCATTATGTCTGAGCAGAACGTAAGACATGGTGTCTGTCTTGTTTACTCGACCAAATGCATGTGTCCATCATGCATTGTTTTCCGAAAGCCACCAGGTGGAAATGGTGCTTAGGCCCATCATCGCTGCTTGCAGCTATATTTTCCATCATGTTTCTTCTTGTTTTTATTGTGTTGAGTCTTGTTTTCATTGCATTGCAGCTTATTTCCATTGCTTTGTGTCTTATTTCCATTGTGTTGTGTTTTATTTTCATTGTGCTTTGTCTATTTCTGTTTTGTTATGGTTAATTTCCTTTGTATTGTGTCTTATTGTCATTCCACCTTATTTCCATTGTGTTGCGTCTTATTTTTACTGTGATGCGAATTATTTACATTGCACAGTGGCTTGTTTCCATTGCATTGCATCTTATTTCCATTGTGTTGCAACTTATTTTTATTGTGTTGTGGCTTATTTCCATTGTCTTGCATCTTATTTTTCACTGCAATGTTTTTTGTCTGTTGTGCTGTGTCTTATTTCCATTGTGTTGTGGGTTACATTTGGCAATAAATAAATAAATAAATAAATAAATAAATAAATAAATCACACCCACCAATATAAAGGCCTTGTTGTTTAAAACATTTTAGTCAACTAATGTGGCACCAACATACTGAGGGAAACTTTTAAAGAATCATTGAGGAGCCTCTCAGAATTGGAGCAAATTATGACTTAATACATAAAATATTGTTTTACATTGGGGGCACATTAAGAGCTGTTCTGTTAAAATTGACATTTACAAGAAAAAAAAAAGAATACAACCTTACATCCTAACACCTCCTTGTATTTGCTTTCCATTCAGCCTCTTCATGTTTGAAGTCACTTATCATCATGGTCTTTGTGTTACTATATTTAATAATATACAGTTGTTTAAATACTAGACCGGCTCATTTAATTCAGCTGTCATATCTATGATGGCCCGGGGAGAACAACACAAAGTTAGCAAATCAAATTTTGCCACCTCATTGGGTTCTGATGGAAACTCAAGCAATTATTCTTTGTTAAAAGCACCTCTGATGTTTGACTTTAAATGCAATGGTTTTGCAAACATTTTGTTTTTATATACATTTTGTTGGATTGGGGCTTATTTATGTTGAGTTGTGGCTTATATCCATTAGGTTGTGGCTTGTTACCATTGTTTTGTGGTTTATTTCCATTGCGTTTGGGATTATTTCCATTGTGTTGTGAATTATTTCCATATTTTGAATTGTGGCTTATTTCTATATATAATCAAATTAATAAAATCAAGTCCCACACTACATTTTTTACTTGTTAAATATTCTGTTTCACTTTGAAATATGCCACATTACATAAGTAAATAAGTTGTGAATGGCAATTCACAGGGCCTTCAATGTTATTACAGTTCAGATCACTATGAACAAAAGAAATACCCTCAGACCACTTTAAACCTAGTCACAGGTTTTATGATTTACAAAAGTAGGGCATCCAATGTTTATCCCTTTCTTAACAGAGTGCAAAACCATGTCTCTGTCTTTACAAGCTAACAAATACATGACAAGCCAACAGGCCTTAAAATGTTGACATCTGGTCAGAGAGAGAAACACTCATGTTCTGTCACTAAGAGTGCCATAGCTCTCATTCTCTTCAGAGCAATACTGTATGTTCCCATTTATGCAAGATCATGCATTGGTGTGCTTTTCTCATCTGAATTCACTAAGCCATATTTTCGCAATCAGAATGGAAGAATGTACTCTGAAACTGTGTAAGTATTGAAGTGTTTCCTTTGAAAAACATCAAATAATTTACAACAGTCAATAAATGGAAAACACCACATTTCACTGCCCTCATATAATTCACTTTCAGAATATTTAATTGATACAAATTTAAATACTAATGATTATCATCTGCAAGTTCGCTCATGAGTTTGTATACCCCTTGTAGAATCTGCAAATTGTTTATCTTTCGTTTTTTATTTACAAGGTAAAAAAAAAATTGCTTTTTTAATTTAGTACTAAAAAACTGTGGTTGATCGCTTGTTGACTAGTTGTCTAGTCAGTCAGTCTCTTCCTGTCGAAATAAGGGCGTACTCACACTAGGCCCGGTTGCCTTGTACTGTGCCCAAGCATGATTGTCCCCCACTCCCCACTCTCCCGCTGGCCTGCAGTCACATTGCACTTAACGTTCCAGGCCTGAGCATGCTTACGTCATTATGATGTGACTTTTTGTTTTGAAGAAAACAGGAAGAAAAGTCCATCATTGTAATGTAACTTTGTGGCTTATTTTGAGTCGTTTGGGGCACGGTGACTCATGGCCCTCTCACATGCCTAATTATCGACAGCATCGTACCACTGGAATTTATCCTTTTCGTCCGATGAGCTGCCAGATTTACGGACTGCAGATACTGAACCCGCAGTTTTTTTAGCTTGTCATGTCATTGCTCAATGGTTCTTTGGTATCCACGAGCACAAAGATAGTCGCAAATTTTACCAAATATCTCGTAGTTCTTGTCTGTTCTTGTGTGTTGTATCCAGTTGTTCCTGTATACTCTCATCTGCCCAAATTTCCAGTTAACACTGCAGCTATGCCATAGACCAAAGTGATCCCTTTGCCCAGTCTCATCATTGATGTCATGTTTCGAGTTCCGTGCTCGGTCACGGTTAGCAATCACACTAGATGCGTACCATGCCTGAGCCCACCTCTTCAAGTGGACCAAGGCACGGTTCAGTGTACCGTGCCCGGACATGGTACGGAGCGATCACACTAGTCAAACGAACTAAACTTTGGGGGTCAAACGTGCTCAGGCACAGTACAGATTGCCTAGTGTGAGTACACCCTTAGTGGTTCTTGGCCACAATCAGCGACAGTGTGGACCAGACTTTATTCCTATCCAATCTGGATGCAAAACTAGGCACTGTCGAACCCCATGCACATTACTGTACCTTTACTGTTCATCTGGCAAAAATGGATATCGGGAGCCATCAGGAAAAACCCTGTAAGATCTTCCCACGAAAAGTGTATATGTGGAACTGAGCCACCCAAGAGGAGGATATCTCAGAATCAGCACTCTATGACTAAGACACTTCCTCAACTTGTGCAAATGAGCTCTGGCTAGCACACACTCACGCTCACAGAAAACTCTCAAACAATTCATTATATCGGTCTTAATACCCTGCGAACCTTAATGCATAGCTCCAAGCACTATTAAAATCACTTCCTGTGCTCACACTCCAGACAATTAGGAACATCTCAGAGTTTCATCAAAAAAACAGAGCAGCCCGCTGACCCTCTGTGCTTTCCTTTGTTCGTTGGCCCTTCAAGTAAGGTAGCAATTAATCATTCCAACCACCAGACAGATTTGAAATTTACATAAGGTAATGGCAATACATTGTCTTGAAGGGGGAGCTCAAGGAACCACTGTTCTAGAATCAGCTTTGCTTCTACGTTAGTCTCTCATGAGCCAGACTTTTCAGTTTGACCAAGACTTGTCCACATTGCAGCTTATTCTGTCCACTTAGACAGGAAGGACCCATCTGATTTGCATGTAAAGCAACCAATCATATATATTTTTTAAGATGTTTAGGAGTGGGATGATCTGAATCAATCAGAAATAAAATCAGAGTGACAACTTTCCCCTGTTTCTACACCAGTTCCCCTACACCGCGCTTAACAGGCAAGTGCCCCGGGGCCTCAGACTATAGGGTCCAGGGTCCTGCAAAGCCTAAGGCCATGCAACCTAAGACTTCCAAAGGAAGCTGAACACCAGGGCCATTGGTGCATACAGTGGGAGATGACCACTTAGGTCCTCAGGCTCCTCTGCAAATATAGTGCAAACTGGCCACTTGGGCACCCTCGCTACTATTTTTGTCATTTACTTTTAGCCTACCAAATCATGTGCTGCCTAATTATTTCTGCCAAATTGTCTGCAACACTTAAATGGTGACCAAAAGTTTGAAGCTCCAAAAAGCACATAAAGGCAGTATAAAAGTAATCCATATGACTCAAATGGTTTATCCATGTCTTCTGAAGCAATCCAATCGGTTTTGTGTGAGAAGAGATCAAAATGTAACTCAATTATCACTATAAATCTTTATGATTTCAAGCTTGCTTACACTTCCTAGTACCATCTAGCGCTCTGCGCATGCATCAAGCACTAGGAAGTCTAATCGAGCTTGAAATAATGATTGTGCCTAGAGATAATGTATTGTGAAAAGCACTATACAAATAAAAATGACTTGACATATTACTCATGTCGCTTAATCTAAGACAACAGTGTTCTAACCATATGCAATGTGTTAAGATTCCAGCAACAAGCAATTTGTCTGCCTACATGCAAGTATATAGGCTTAAAACAACACTGCTGTGCAACACAGCACAATCATAGCTAATCAGAACAGAATTTTGGAACAATGTGAGTTCACAGTGGCCAATAAAGGAGTTATAACATACTCTTTATTTTATATAATTTAATTATCTTCCCTTAGGTCCACTGATGTTTTTTTTTTTTTTTTTTTTTTTTTTTTTTTTGCAACAAAACTTAATAATTTTGTAATATATGATCATTTTCCACCCTGTCTCTGGCCCTTTGTCTGAAAAGTTCAGTTTTGGCCTAAGCATCTCCTTTAAACTTCAAAGTAAACGCCCACTGTTATGATTTGCTAACATCGTGCACCCCCTCGAATACAGACACATTTGAATCTCAATCAGAAGAGAATGAAAAAGTTCCACAATATTATACAACTACATTTCAGGGTTTACAGATTAACCATCAAACAGTCATGACATTTAAAATATTTATGCATGAAACTGTTTACTCACGGTTTTGCAATCAGGTCCAGTAGTGTTTTTAACTGCCATATTCTTCAATAGCAGTTACTTTGCAAAGCTTGAATCATATTTTGACTGGTTCACAAGCAATCTAAGCTGATATGAAAAAACATACAAAAACGCACATAAATAGTTCAAAGCAGGAAGAAAAAAAACACACAGACACACACACACACACACACACACACACACTGTACAGTATCATCGTGTACTGAGGTTCACATCATCGGAAATGCATCAGAACTGTCAATTATATAATGTCCATCTAGTGCATGTTTACATACACCAACAAATAAAATTAGCACGGATGGGTGCGAGAACACATCCAGGATGCACTTGTGCTCGAAACAGCAAGACACAGAGCAGTGGTATGAAAGACAATGGCTCTCCTTTACAGAATTGTAACTAGACACTGGGTCTTTTAAAAGTGCCGCGAGATACATGACAATGGTCAAAGATGTCTATCTAGTGCATGTTTATATACAAAAATAATTCAAAATAGTCCAGATGGGTCCTCTTTGGTGTTTTTAAGAATAGTTAGTAGGCCACACCAGGTCTGTCCGTCCTGCACTCTCTCACTGTTTCCGAACTGAGCCTCAGAGGACGGGGCCAAGGGTGCGATGTTGTAAAGTAGGCGTTGATGTTGTTGCTGCAGAGACGTTCATGAATTAATGGGCCCCCTAGTGACGTAGGGAAGAATTATACGAGGTGTTCTTGCAGCTTGCTTTTAATAAATGCTTTTATTGTATTGGGGATTACATTTTGAGTTCTGAAATTTACAGTATGCTTTTATAGTAAAATTATGAAAATATCAAGGAAAGTTTGGTTCCTCATGAGATGACCCCTTTAAATAAAAACCAAGTGATCGATAGAATGTCCAAAAGACATTTATAATGTGTTGCTGTAGTGTGTCGCATCTGATTAAGATATGATGTAAAGGCCAAATTAAGTGTTTTAGGACAGAATGAGATTTAAACTGGATCCTGTTTACTGCCCTGAATAAAAATCCCAGTTCCATATCTATTAGCATCTCAGAGTAACTACTCTGGGTTCTGGGTTCATCCTGGTTCATCTCGGTCCCAGCTGATATTAATGTGCTAAATTGGATATAAAAGGCACAAACCGACCTGCGATCAGCTCTTTTGGTTTGAGCTCCTGGCCCATAATTCCAAGTGAAGTGACAGTCGTTACATTTCTTGTACAAGAGGAATTTGCCCTGAAGGTTTTACTCTTCTTGGATGAGTGGGTATCTATGGCAACAGATTCAGTGGGGAAGAGGGATCTCGCCATGCACCACAGAGGATCACTGATTACTGTCTGACCCATGTTAAAGGGAGTTTATTAATTTAGTGAGATCTGTCTACTGCAATTCCTATGCAAGAAATCGAACTGTGGTGAGATAAGACTTCTCACTAAATATTGAAACAATCGCTGTCAAACCGCATGGGTCTGCAGCAAAGAGAGAGAATATCAGAGAGTGATCTGAGCATAATTGGGACCTAGGTTAATAATTTAAGTCAGAGTGTTTGATTTGGTTTTTCTTGTGCTGTGAGAAGCCATTTTATTTGCTATCAATTGGAAGTTTTACCAAAACCAGACACTTTCATGAAAGGTCTGTATCAGCACACTGAAGAAATCTTTGCGCTCCAATCAGACAGATCAGCAGAAAAATGAGCTGGTAATGGGACAATCTCGGTTTCTAATGAGAAAGCATGGATTTTTTGAATCTTAATCTTCATGAGGAATCCAAAAACGTCATGACCTGAAAAAATTCTGCAGACCCCAAAAAAGTTTAAAAAGGTGTAGGGGGAAAAGATTTAGGATTAGTTTAGCAGATTTTCATACCCGCCATTCTTGACAATCTTTTCAGGGTGTAATCTGTATGGCTGGACCATGAAATATCCAACTACTTATTAAGATTGAATGACTGAACTTTGGATCAACACATTCATTCTCCGAACTTCACATTGTCCTCTGTAATGCAATATATGCAGAGGCATCTCTTTGTTTTAAAAAAAATGGTGGGGACATTTGGTGTTGAGGGTGCTCATAAGTGCTAGCTGTGATGTCATAAAACAGTGAAGGCTTACAGTATATTCATTTTTAAACTATTATTATAAGTAGTGTTTTTATAAGGAGACTGGAAATAGAATGGGAAAAAGAGTGTGACAAACGCGGAATCGAACCCGGGTTGAAAAGGCAGTCTCACCAGAGTTATGTTGCACACTACTGAAGTGACACACAATGCAGTTTGTAATAAATTTCTATGTTTACAATAGACTACTGGGGTGCAAATAGCTGCGCTGTGTGGCAGGTGTCATTTAAGTGTCAGAAAATAATACATAAATACTAGAAAATAAGACAATTATTTTCCAGCATGACACTCATGGACAAACATGGATGTGTGTGAGTGCTGCCATAGTTGTTGCTGCTACTCTATGTTATGAGTCATGGAATTAGTGGGCCAGTTGCATTTGGGGGTGGTCTTGGGTGGGAAGACATGGCCAGTATGGCCTTAGACTGCAATGTGAGTTGGAGGCATTAGAAGTTAGGTGGGTAGTGCTTGTTAGCCATTTCTATTTCTTGAGATCCATGGCCCCATGCGCTCGATTTCCATTGTGCTTGTTTGCCATCTTCATGGCCCTGCATGTTCGATATCCATTGGCAGGAAATTTGAGTCGTGGAGCACCATACAGTATGGAATCACATTCAGAGTGTAAGAAATCAGAGTCTGTAATCATTATATACTTTGCAATTTTTGCTGTGAAATCAATCAACTCCAATTGGCTCAAAATCTGCAGACTGAAGCCAACTAGCGTTGACTAGTGCAGTTGAGCACTGACTCGGCCCAACTGCAAATCAGGTCTAAAATCAGTGTTAATGTCAGATGGTGTAATCCGGTCTTGATATTTTCCTGATAAAATGATATTTTACTTTTTCAATAAATAGTCTATGTCATGTATAGATCCAGAGATCAAGTTTGCAGTAGTATATTTGCTCTTTAAAACTTAAATGCAAAAATTAACATTACAATTAGGAATGCCCAAAATTCATTTAAGAATAATTTCAAAAGCACACTTGGTGGCTATTTTTCAAAATAAAACAAGTTCACATAAACTCATTACAAAGTGACCTGATCAAGTGCTAAAATGAACTTGTGTTGCATTTAATAATATTGTTCTTGCATCTGCAATCGTCGGCCCCCAAATGTTTGTGGGTGGGTGGATAGATGGTGGAATCAGCAACAATATACTAAAATGGAGCATCATAAGAGAGCGATTTGGAACACTCTTCATAGACAGCAACTCAACACATCATTCAAATAGCGCTCCTCATGAGGAGCACACAGGAGACTAGACTTGCAACTGATTTCAATACAGGTTACGCGAGAGGAAATAAGCAATACTCTAATGAGCATAAATATGCAAAGCACACACAAATTGTGGGTTAAATAGTTAGTTTTCTATCATATTAAACTATTTTTTTATCGATAACATTCAGTATTGAATGGATTACGAGTATATTTATAATCAAAATGTATCTCGCTTTCGTCCACCATTTTGGATTTATTTTTCCACCGAGCACATCACTGTGCATTCTGGGATTGCCTAACTGTGGAAGGATGCGTAAGATGATACCATGGCAAAAACAACTTATCTTAGGAGGCAACATAATTAAGTTACCTTCCTTTTGGAACAGCCTTTGCTTCGGGAGCACTCCTATGATGTCTTAAAGTGCTGCCTCTGGAGGCAGCTCACAAGGATTTGGAACAGACCCTAAGTGTGACTTGTTGGTCCAGTGTTAACAATATCACTTTCAATACAAGAGGATTAGGGTTTTAATCCGGCCTAATACACCTTTTCATTTGACTAAAACCAAGCACACTAACACTGACATTAAGCCTTCAATATGGGATGTCCCGGCTAATACGGGACAGTACCCCTTGGACAGTTGTTTGTTATGCCTGATCAGGAGCGTCTGTGCATCTGTACTTACAGTCAGTAAGTACAGTATTACCATATCCATTTACCATATAGCACTAAATGTAACATTTTGATATGATGATGTACAGTATTAGCACAGAATATTTAAGCTTAGTAGGATTGCTGAACCATGGATAGATGATGGAATGTTAGCAAAGCAAGCTAATCGGTTAGCATGCTACAGTAACCGGAGCACAAAAGAAACATTTAATTTGACCATCTCTTTCATTGTATCATGTGATGTGTCATATACAACCTACACAACATTAATTAATGTATTTTTATGATTAAGACAACATAATTCTTTAAGCAGTATTGCAGGATTTATTATCTGACACTGAATAGCATACCCAAAATAACAGCCAATAACATTGATTCAGAGGTCTATCGGTATAAGATTTAGGGGAGGATTAAATTTTTCTTCAAACCGGATTGCTACTCATTATAAAAAACTCTAACAAAATTAAAACTTCCCTTACAAAAATCTAGTGTTCTGGCAAACTAGCTGCAAACTTGCCACAAATGTGCCACTCATTATTTTCACATGCAAATGAACTTGTGATTCACTGCAAATTTTTTCCCAGGACTTAGCAGCTCTTTACTGGAAGTGGTGAAGCTGCAGCAAACCTTTGGCAACAATGGACAATTTGCTGCAAGTTTGCTGCAAAGCTCATTTGCATTTAAAAATTACGGCAAATTTGCCATGAACTCTACATTTTTGTTAGGGTTCTACTCATATTAGATACATCCCTGCAACAAACTGTTTTATAATGATAAAGTGGATAAAATCGGCAATGACAAAAAGTGGTGGGGACATGTCCCCATCGTAAATGCACGAATAAACATATACACAATGCATCATAAAACGTTTTCATGCTTTGTCTGTTAACATATGTTTACTGTTTGTTGAAAGCTGTGCCTTGAATGATATGCCCATTATCATCAGTGTCTCTTAGTGTTTCACCTCACAGGTAATTAAAATTGCACGTTCTCAGTGAATGAGATGAGTTTCACACTTGAGCATGAGTGTAATCCATTGGGTTATTGTGCATCAATTATTTTTGGAAAACTGTTGTGGAAATGTAAGGCTTGTGCTGTCACTGGTTTTATTTGGGTGGTAGTTTAGTACTTGCCTATGCATTTAAAGGGTTCTCTGATCACAAAATAAAAATTTTGTAATCCATATGACTGACTTCCTTCTGGGAAACACACAAGGAGATTTTAATAATGCCCAGGCGGCTCTCTACAATAAATAAGTGTGTGGGAACTTGGACTTTAAAACTTAAAAAAAAAAAAAAAAAAAAAAAAAATCAACCTTAATGTAGTTCCAACAACTTGTGAGCTATATTCTAAAACTTCTGATTTGTTATGGAATGGCACAAAGAAAATGTTCCTATTACTTGATATCAAAACCAAAACACTGGCTGACTGGCTACTTCTACCATTGCATGGTGTATGGTATCATACCAGGGAGCCCTAGACATGAGTTTGATTTCTGACCTGACATACACTGAATACTAAAAACATATTCACATTTGCATTACTTCATAGTTGCATTTCATCATGTCATGAAAAAGACCAGCAGCAAACCGACATCTTCTGCAACTAATCCACCAATCAATGATGACCACATGATGAGTTCAAGTTTATCAGCAAAGAGTCTCCTTCCTTTTTTACCATTGGTAAGAATTCTGTGTGACCTTGTGCCTTCATTTGTTTGTCAATCAGCAAAAAACTATTTAAATGAAAATGGGTGTTCAAAATCAAGCCGGTGAGAGCACGGATGTCAGAATAATAAGGGACATGGTGAAATATATGACTGCATCAAACCTCAACGTGCGACAGGTTTATATGAGGTAAGGGCCCCTCACAGCAGCCTATAAATTTCCCCTCACACCACCAGGAGCGAGAAGCTAAATAAAAGATGAGGGTACGAGCATGTGACATGTCAATCTGCCATTACACATACCTCTCAATGCACTGACCAAAGAATTGCAGCAGGCATGACTAGAATCAATAAGACTTTTGAGCTAAAGAAGGACTTCTATATAAAGAATGTGATGCATGTTTTATTAAAAGACATGATTTGGGTAGCGGATTGAAAAAGTGGGTTGACTTGCAAAGAAAAAGTGAGATTAAGTGCAAAGCAGTTGTGATGTGCATTCCATATAGATTGAGAATAAATGGATACTACTTGATTCTTGACTTTTCCTAGCATACCTGAGCTGACTTTCATGCTGTACACTTTCTAAGCAAAAATCATCAAAACTAATGTTTTATTGTGGGCTGTCACTTAAAGAGTTACATTCATTGTATTCTGTCTTTTTATTTTTTTGTGGAAAACAAAAGGAGAAATTGTGAAGAATTGTTTTCACCAGAATGAAAAATGGTTTGTCGAAGACCCACATTATTAATGACAAACATCATTGGTTCTCACATGTCATGTGACCGATCGCGTCACCACAGTTCAAATATGCGGAATAGAGAATGAGATTTGAGAGCTGCAATAGAGGGGAATTTTTTTCAGTGAAAAACTGAAATTCTTGCTTTATGTTCATTGTTCTTTTTGGAGCTTGACAAACGTTCAATATTACGACGGCGTTATAGTGCCACGTTAAAAAAAAAAAAAAAAAAAAAATTGGGGGGTTTCCCCCTTTTGGGATGCCCAATTCCCAATGCGCTTTTAAGTCCTTGTGGTCACGTAGTGATTCGTCTCAATCCGGGTGGTTGAACACGTTGCCACGGAGACATAGTGCATGTGGAGGCTTCACGCCATCCACCACGGCATCCATGCTCAACTCACCACATGCCCCACCGAGAATGAACCACATTATAGCGACCATGAGGAGGTTACCCCATGTGACTCTACCCTCCCTAGCAACCAGGCCAATTTGGTTGCTTAGGAGACCTGGCTGGAGTCACTCAGCATGTCCTGGGATTTGAACTAGCAAACTCCAGGAGTGGTAGCCAGCGTCTTTACCACTGAGCTACCCAGGCTCCTAAGTCAAAATTTTGAGAATAAAGTCATAGCATTACGAGATTAAAGTCATAATATTTTGAGAATAAATTCACAAAAACTGCCTGCCGCAATTTAGATCACGCTATTACCACAAATAAAAGAATTAAAAAGTAGTAAAAATGAATTTTATTTAAAATAGGTGTTTGAGAACATTTTCAACCTATCATATCAGCAGTAATTCATCAAACACTAATCAAATGATGGAGAAGAACGTTATAGCTTGACATATCTCCAGATGCGCTGTGTAGTCATGCACACATTTTTTTATGGTTATGCAGGATATTTAATTTATTCATGGGAAGGCTACAAGTGCACAGTGCCTTGAACTGTAACCAGATGATCTATTCATATTTACATAGGTCTATAGGTCAGTACTGATGTCTGTCATTTTAATCATGTTCTTTGTGCATCTTTTCAGGTCCCAGCCAAAGAAACAAAACTTTAGGCTACATGAGAGCCCATTATTATGATGCACATCTTGTGCATTAATGTTACATGCATTTCTTGTGTCACTTTCTCTAATCTTTGTGAAGTTTAGAACTAATACATTTGAAACCCCATATCTTACAAAAGCCATTATTATTTCTGTAATTAAATTATGTAGTAGTTAATACATTTTGGTGCTTTGGCAAGGTTACAAACAACTTCCATGTTTGTCAGTATTTCCACATTATTTTCATATTGAGAAGACAAACTCCTGGACATATTTGCCAAAGTTTCAGCACCTTTGGTCCGGACAGCTTCCGTAACAAAGCACTTAAGTTCTACTTTATCGAGCGATCTGCATGCTGGTTTGGGAATCTGCCGTTAATCCATCTTAAAATAATGAGCGACGTTAGTTAAGATATTCGTAAACACTTAAGTTGCAACGTTATTGGGAAACCCAGAGATGGTCTTATTTTTTGGTTTGTTTTTGCTCTCAAAACAATACTATAACTGAGGGGATGTTACCACATTCATGTAAAAAAATAAATAAAATAATATTATGAGAAAAACGTCCAAATTTAGACAAAGTCATTGCATTGTGACATTAAAATTATAATATTCCTCTAAATTCACAGGGCCTGGGACATTTTTCAAAAGCCAGCCTTGCGCCAAATGGCAAATCCTACATGAGCGCTAGCAAATGAAAATCAGGCGGTTGCAAACGGAAGGGATTTGGTGATGGTCGATTCAGTCTCAGAGTGTGAGTCATGAGTCTGATCTAGGAGGAGAAGGAGCTTCAAGTCAGACTTCTGAACAATAAAAACCACTCAACTCTAGACTGACACATGAGAGGTTACATTTACGGTGAAGTCGTGATGTCCCCTGTAGAGCAGGACCTTGAAGGAACACATGACAAGATAAGGTAAATGTCAGCAAGAAAGTATTAGAGATGTTAATATTTTGAGGGTAGTTTACCATATCTGAAGAGAGGCTGCTGTTGAAGCTAGAGATGGAGTTTATCAGTTTATTGAGGTTACTTTACTATGAACTATTTTCTGAGCTGCTATTTCTTTTAGAAAAAATTCTGCTTAATCCAGCAGAACCTGGTTTGCAGGTCTTGGCTGAACTGGTCTCTCAGCCTTGCCAAGCTGGTGCTCAGCTAGTTTAGGTGGTCAGCCAGCTGGTCTCCCAGACTGACCAGCTGAAGAGAGCCTAAAACCATCCAACAAACCAGTCTTACCAGACTGGTAGACCAGCTAAGATGAGCAGACTAGGTTAGGCTGTTTTTTTTTTTGTTTGTTTGTTTTTTTGGTTCTGTTTGTTTGTTAATGATATCACAGTTGTTAATGATATCTCAAGTTCAGCAGTTTATTGAGGAGAGGACCATTATTATTATTATTATAAAGTGACTAGATTTACAATTTTCAACTGATGCAATGAAATGAAGAAAAAAACAAAAAAAAAACAAAGCTTTTTTGTTTGTTTGTTTACATCACAATTGTGGCAAACTGTTCTGAGCACGCCGAGTAACTGTTCCAGTAGCATTTCCACTTGAGCACAGTTCGGTACGGTACAATTGCGAACCATTCCTGGCCTGGATTCCTCAGCACATTTAGCTTATGTACTTATTATAAAGCAACCTAAAGCTTTGGGAAAGGCGCTATATAAATAAAACTACTTCTTCTTCTAACCGTACTCAACGTCTGGTGGAATAGCTTTAGTGACGTGGCAACTTACGATTGGTTACTTGCCCAATCAGTCCATTCTAATCCTGAATAACACGATTCTGCAACGAGAACCATTTGGCATGATGGTAGAAAAGCATGGATGGATGGATGGATACTGTAGATAGATAGAGGGGTGGGGATGGATGGATGGATGAATGATGGTAGTCTTGAAAATATGATATCAATACATTCTGTTCTTAAAAAATTAATAAAAAATACTCTAGAGGGGTGAGCTAAACTGCATGATAGAACACCTTTCAGTGCCCATGATTGCTGCTTCTGTAAATAAATGCTTTTTTTATATATATACACATTAACCCTTGTCTATTATAGTCCCAATATTGTTACTCATGGAGCTATTTTCTGCATAGTACTAGTGTGACCTGTTTGTATAGAACAGAATCTCTGCATTAGCAACATCATTCCCCTGTTCCGCCCACATTTACCAGTAACTATGGCAACAGTTATTTGGTCAGCAGTTTCACCCATACCAACACTTCAACTGACTATACATACAGCATCATTTTGGCCCAAGTTTCTGATCTCCAATGTAAATCTCCAAATTTTAATAAACTGATTATGGGAAATATTGTATATGATTCAGTATTATTCATAGTGAAACAAAGTATTATTCATAGAAAGAACAGTTGTGGATCTAAAATCTGATTAGATGAGCCACATTTATAGCTGTTGTAAAATAGCTCCTGCACTTACAGGGTTCCTGCTAGTCCCTATTATGTCTTAAAAAAATGTTTAAGCCATTAAAATGTCTTAAAGACAGGAATGTAGTGATTAAGCTTTGATTAAGTGAAATAGATATATCGTCTGCATGTGCTGCGTGCTTTAAAGTGAAGACACAGGACTAATCTCACATTTAGGCTACTCTAAGCACACAAGGGCTCATGATAATTGTGATTATTTTGAAAAATACTGCGATTGCAGTCTGAACTGCAATATGATTATGAACATTTAAAAAAAAATCCCTTAAGCCTTTATTTTGGACGAAGCTTTTATTTTGGCAGAACAATGACGGAAGACATTTCTGTTAGTGGTTGAGTTGGCTTCTGTCCACAAAAACCCAGTGTTATAAGGTTACTTTAGATTTGGATAGTAACTTTTAGTTGCCAGTCATATTTGGAATTACGCAAATGCGCAACAAATGCGCTGAATACAGTATATAATGCCCTCAGATTATTAGCCTAGTGCCTGGTTTGAGTATGTGAAAAACACTACAGAGAACAGCGCAGCGCACATACAGTAAACTCAGTGAGCTGCACATGCAGACTATTTATGTATTGAATTTATCTGCAGCCCTTGCAGTTTGATAATCACACTACGTCATATAGCGATTCCAAATTTATTTCGATTTATCGTTCAGCCCTAGTGCAAGGTAGAGTTTTTCAATTTCAGAGTGGTTCATATTCATAAGTACTGGACATTTCTAAGCGATCACTGATCTACTGTTGATGAATTCTCATTTTATTATATGACGATGCTCACTTAATAGTGTTTATATTGTAATACACTACAGATTATCATAAGTATTTTAAACTTGTACATACCCTGTTTTGCTGATAAGCAGTTAAGTTCTTAGGCATTGTTGAATTTGTGCCCCAGATTGTTTAAGTAAAAGAATTTGATACATTATTTATTTTGAGCTTGTGTAGGTTTGTTCTAGTATGAACCAGACGTGCTCAATAGGATTGAGATCCGGGCTCTTTGTTGGCCATGGCAGAACACTGACATTCCTATCTTGCAGGAAGTCATGCACAGAACGAGCAGTATGGCTGGTGGCATTGTTATGCTGGCGGGTCAAGTCAGGATGAGCCTGCAGGAAGGGTACAACATGAGGGAGGAAGATGTCTTCCCTGTAACGCACAGCGTTGAGATTGCCTGCAATGACAACAAGCTCAGTCCAATGATGCTGTGACACACCACCCCAGACCATGATGGACCCTCCACCTCCAAATCGATCCCGCTCCAGAGTACAGGCCTCGGTGTAACGCTCATTCCTTCGATGATAAACGCGAGTCTTACCATCACCACTGGTGAGACAAAACTGCGACTCGTCAGTGAAAAGCACTTTTTGCCAGTCCTGTCTGGTCCAGCGAAGGTGGGTTTGTGCCCATAGGCGATGTTGTTGCAGGTGATGTCTGTAAGGACATGCCTTACAACAGGCCTACAAGCCCTCAGTCCAGCCTCTCTCAGCCTATTGCGGACATTCTGAGCACTGATGGAGGGATTGTGTGTTCCTGGTGTAACTCGGGCAGTTGTTGTTGCCACCCTGTACCTGTCCCACAGGTGTGATATTCGGATGTACTGATCCTGTGCAGGTGTTGTTACACATGGTCTGCCACTGCAAGGACGATCAGCTGTCCTTTCTGTCTCCCTGTAGCGCTGTCTTAGGCGTCTCACAGTACGGACATCACAATTTATTGCTCTGGCCACATCTGCAGTCCTCATGCCTCCATGCAGCACGCCTAAGGCACATTCACGCAGATGAGCAGGGACCCTGGGCATCTTTATTTTGGAGTTTTTCAGAGTCAGTAGAAAGATCTTTTTAGTGTCCTAAGTTTTTATAACTGTGACCTTAATTGCCTACCGTCTGTAAGCTGTTAGTGTCTTAACAACCGTTCCACAGGTGCATGTTCATTAATTGTTTATGGTTCATTGAACAAGCATGGAAAACATTGTTTAAACACTTTACAATAAAGATCTGTAAAGTTATTTGGATTTTTACAAAATTATCTTTAAAATACAGTGTCCTGAAAAAGGACATTTCTTTTTTTGCTGAGTTTTTGCTAAAAATTTATGTCCACATACTGTATGTGGACAGTGAGACTTAGTTGTGAAATTTAAAATAACATCAAGCTATAGAAAGTTTTTTTCATCAAATTGTTGATTTGGTTTCCAGGAGTGTTGGTTATTCATGTTTTTGTGACGTTACAAACATTAAAACTGATTTTCTGTAAAGTTGAATAATTTATTCTTATTCAAAGTAATGTCCAGCATCATCCAATCACTGCCAACCATGTTAAAATAAAATGTTACAATATAAAATTCTGAATCTATGTACTGATTATCATTGTCCCATGTCTGCCAAACATGTTGAGTGATCCAAACATCATCTGCAGCCTGAAACTGAACTATAGAATGCTCCCTTGCTCCCTATTTAGTGAATGACTTAACATCCAGTGTGCTGTCTGTCTTCACTGGTCTCAGAACAGTTTGAAATGCAACTTAATTTCATCCTAACTTCATATAAAGCCTCTGAAAGCAAACATTTTTCAGCTTTTCGATTAACCCATTTATTCTCAATGTAAAAATGCACAGTAAATTAGGAATGCATTAACTAATGTTAATGAATAGAATTGTATTGCACAATGATGATGTATTAGAGCTGAAAGTTATTCAAAATAACTAATGTTTTTTTGTTTTGTTTTTTTTTTACTTAAGGAAATGCAGTACGAGTTTCCACAGATGTGGACATACAGGTAAGTTTATCAGCATGCTGACGTGCAAAAAAATGAACAAACTGTTTAATGAGGCATTTAAAACGAAACTAGAGACTCTCCTCTTTACAAGCAAATAGGTTTCAATGAAAAAAACCTAAAGAGATTTCTTACCAGAGGCACTTTTGTTGGCGCTGCGTCCGTAGGAGCGCTTCAAGGAAATCGACGGTGTGCTGTTGTGTCACATGACTCGGTGTGGCAGAAGTTAACCCTTTAAATGACATTCTAGAGTCTTGAGAACAGTATTCAGTCAATTTTTATTTATTTAAATTATGCATGGCATATAGCAAAGTCAAAATACACCGTGCGGAGTCACACAATGTTAAATGGCAAACATTCTTTATTAATGGTGTTTGTTTTACTATTTCTCATACTGGTACTTTTTAACAAACCCCTACCCATAAGTTTTCAACTTTATTGCAGAACTGCTATTCATTTTCAAGCAACATCCAATTTTTGCATGGCAGATGGTAAAATGGGTGAAAAAATCCCATAGATTTGCATTGAAGGAGGGACCCACACCATATCTAGAGACTAGAATATCATAGAGACTTGGGGACAAGCAACTACTTTGTAAACACACAAAAATCCCTAGCAACCACAAATCGACACATTAAAACTTTCAAAACACCTTAGCAACTACCTTACAACCACCCACAACACTGTAGCAATACTACCCTGATGTATAAATTCTTTACCATTTTAATAATACCAATGTTCAGTAAATATATCATCAATTAATCATCACTGTTGTGCACTAATGAGAATTATCGTTTTTGCTTTATGGAAATGAGAATTTGGGTGGAAATGTGAAATTATTTAATGTATGCAAAAATGCAAAATGCAAAATGCAAAATGCAAAAAAAAAAAAAAAAAAATGTAATGGTCCCAAAACTAGTAATTTTTCCAAGAAAACAGGTTCTTGGCACACTCTTAAAAATTGCTGTTAATTTACTTCAAAATATCAACAGTATAATCCTGTTATTTTTAAATGCAGTACATTACTGTTAATTTTGGTTGGTTAAATGACTTGGACGTAATATTACGGTATTTTACAGTATTGATTGCTCAAAGGAAAGAAAACAGTACTTTACAGTATTTTTTGCATTGCATTTTGGGAACACAAGACTACAGTGAGCCCACACGTGTTTAAGGGGTGATTTTTTTCACCCATCTTCATCTTCTGAATTAATAGGTGAGTACCCTTTTGATTTGCTTTTTAGCATAGCCATAAAACATTACATTTATGTTCAACTCATATTGTGCTGTGATAATGATTTTGGTAGCCTACCTGCCATCAGATCCCAATATCAACTAAATAAGCTGTTTGTAACGTTATATTTCTGTCTTTAAGCCCAAGATCTTTGTTTCTTTTACTAAAATTGTTTTCTTTAAGTGATTTGTTGTCAGATTGAATAATGCACTGGATTTGGGTTAATTTGTTAATTTGCATGTCAGATTTGAGATTTGAGTCTGAGCTGACACACAAAACAGTGCAGAAACACCTCACTCAAGCGGTCAGTGGTCAGATAACGTTAACAACTTTAACGTTCAGATCTGGGCTGCAAATCGCAAAAGCATTGTAAGCTTAAATAGGTTGTAGAAACCATTGGTGACAATACTTTCTACAATCTACTAACGACGAAGTCGAAGTATACAACGCCTTTGGGAAACGCAGCTGTACAGCTGATAATGTTAAGTTTTATGCAGGGATGCATGATATTCCTTCTCTTTTAATCTGAAAACATTGGTGATACTGGAATTGTATCTAACTTTTTAAACACTTGTTTCAGTGGGAAACCAACTGTAACTGTGACACCGAGTGCAGCTGGATTTCTGAAACGGATCTTCCATATTACAGGGTGAGATTCATAACGTAACTTCTTTTTATTCTGCGAAGTGCAGCCTTCAAACAACGTTGCAAATTTTATTTAAATAATGTTCCATTGTTCTCTCTGTAGCGCGCTGAAATGACAGGCATCTTCGTTTGTGTTCTGATGATGATAGAAAATCATACACATCTGGCATGGCATTAAGGTGAGTAAATGATGATTAAATTTTTATATTTGGGTGATCTATTCCTTTAAGAAAGCTGTCCTGACACTAATTATGAATAAACACATTTGTTTTTCAGGCGTTTCATCGGGATAAATCCTGAGAGAGGCACCAAGGCTGGACGAGGCAAAGTCCTGTCAAAGCGTACGGGGAAAGTCGCCCAGAAAAAGATGACATCAGTCAACCCTCGTGTCTCCAGTCTACTAAAGAAACTAATGGACTTTGAGTGGGACTTTATATAAGTCAGTGAACCCAGTCATTCACACACACACACACACACACTCACTCAAACTCACACAAACACTCACATACGAACACTATCTCACCCACACACACTCAACACACACAAACTCACATAAACACTCTCTCTCTCTCTCTCTCTCACACACACACACACACACAAACTCACACAAACACTCTCACACACACTCAACACACACAAACTCACACAAACACTCTCTCTCACACACACAAACTCACACAAGCACTCTCTCACACACACACACACACACACAATCACTCAGTACACACAAACTCACACAAACACTCTCACACACACAAACAGTCTCACACACACACACACACAAACTCACACACACACTCAACACACACACACACACTCAACACATACAAACTCACACAAACACTCTCTCTCACACACACACACACACTCTCAACACACACAAACTCACACAAACACTCACTCTCTCACACATACTCAACTCACACAAACTCACACAAGCACTCACACACACACACACACAATCACTCTCTCACACACACACACTCAGTACACACAAACTCACACAAACACTCTCTCACACACACAAACACTCTCACACACACACACACTCAACACACACAAACTCACACAAACACTCTCTCACACACACACACACACACTCAACACACAAACTCACACAAACACTCTCACACACACAAACAGTCTCACACACACACACACACACACAAACTCACACACACAAACACACTCAACACACACACACACACTCAACACACACACACACACTCAACACACACAAACTCACACAAACACTCTCACTCACACACACACTCAACACACAAACTCACACAAACACTCTCACACACACACACACTCTCAACACACACAAACTCACACAAACACTCACTCTCTCACACACACTCAACTCACACAAACACTCTCTCACACACACTCAACACACACAAACTCACACAAGCACTCACACACACACACACACACAATCACTCTCTCACACACACACTCAGTACACACAAACTCACACAAACACTCTCTCTCTCTCACACACACATACACACACACAAACACTCTCTCTCACACACACACACACACACACAAACACTCTCTCTACACACACACACACACACACACACACACTCAATACACACAAACTCACACAAACACTCTCTCACACACACACACACACAAACACTCTCTCTCTCACACACACACACAAACACTCTCTCACACACACACACTCAATACACACAAACTCACACAAACACTCTCTCACACACACATACACAAACACTCTCTCACACACACACAAACACTCTCACACACACACACACACTCAACACACACAAACACTCTCTCTCTCACACACACACACACACTCAACACACAAACTCACACAAACACTCTCACACACACACACACACAAACAGTCTCACACACACACACACTCAATACACACAAACTCACACAAACACTCACACACACACAAACACTCACACACACTGTTTTAGTCATTCATTCAGAATGTCCAGAGTTCAGTGTTTGGACAGACAGAGATTTGTTATTATTTGTTATAGTATGTATTTATTATTTATCTGGCTGAAATGTAAGTTTATTTACCCAAATCAGCTTTGGGCTTTGTTTTACCAATTGCCTTATAATTTTGTACAGATGTTTTGCAAGAATGGGGTTTTGCAAATAAAGAGAGACGTTTTGAAAAGACACTTTGAAGCTGTATTATTTATCTCAAAAGTTTGTCACTATTTCAAAGGCTACATTTATACACTATTAAAACATGGTATTTTTTTTTATTGCAAGACTAAGGAATAATTTATTAAATCACAAGGTTTAGAAAAAAAAAGTAAACACATTGTAGTCCTTTTTGCTAGCAGTCCATTACTCAATAGCTTATACAGTAGCATGTAGTGTATTTTACTGTAGTTTACAGTAAAATCCTGCAAATATACCTGCTGTGAAAAAGTGCAAATAAACAGTAATTAACTGCTAATCCTTTTGTCAGTATTTTACTGTAAAGGTAGTAAAATAACAGCTTTATGCTGTATTTAATAATAATAATTAATAATAATAATTTTCTTTATTTATCACATATACAGTGAAATTCTTCTTTTTTCACATATCCCAGCTAGGCTGGGGTCAGAGTGCAGGGTCAGCCATGATACGGTGCCCCTGGAGCAGATAGGGTAAAGGGCCTTGCTCAAGGGTCCAACAGTGGCATCTTGGCAGTGCTGGGGCTTGAACCCCCGACCTTCTGATCAGTAACCCAGAGCCTTAACCGCTGAGCTACTGCTGCCCCCAACACTAAATTTGCAAAAACAGTAGCAAACTGTAAATTTCCTGGCAACCCTGCTGCCAGTTCTTTACTGTTTTTTTTACAGGGAAATTTTTAACAGTGCAGGTTTTATGTGATTCATCCTTTTCTAAGTCAAATAATCTATAACATGTTATGTATTGAGACAGAATAAATGGAATGTTTTGTTTGCACTTTTGCTTGATATTTCTAACTATTTTTTGTTAGTCAGATGTGGCGTAGTCGAACAGGCTGTTTTTTCTCCTGAGATAGAGAGAAAACCACCATATGGAAGAAAGGAATACAGTGTAAATAGACAAAGTGGAAGCACTGATAACACCAAAACAGAAGCGTAAAAAGGAAATTAAAATAGAATTTACTACAGCAAGTTACTTCAGGTTTCTGGTGAGAAGTATCCACTCTTATTGTCGCTTCTCGAATTTATATATTGCATTTACACATTTGTTCATTCTCTCTCAATTACATGGGCGTCTCTTTGTTTAAAAAGTGGTGGGGGGAGGGGGTGGGGTTGTTGTGACTTCACGAAGTGGCGAAACTTGTGAATATTAATTAGGTTATGTGCACATAATGTCAAAGAATCTTTTACAGTTTTGATAAATAGTCATTCTTAATGACCGATTCAAGCGCTTTAATATATATTTCACACGATTAATTTGATAACTCCGTACATCTAACACTGTCAGTGCTGGGATTTTGTTAGCCAGTGGATAAATATATGGATCAGTACAACATGCACCTGAATGACTGATTGCTCCCATGGTAAAGTGTTCAGCTGCAATTGCGTAGATTTGGCTTGAACACTGGAGTGATTGGCTAACATCTTTGCAGAGCAAACGCCCCCTCTGCCGTAACATGTGTGGAACTGTTTTTTTATTTTGTGTGTGTGTGTGTGTGTGTGTGTGTGTGTGTGTTTTCCGAGAATGAAATGATTAACAAAATCCCTTGAAGTACCCAGTCCAGGCAGTCATTGATAGCTATATATCCCAATTTATGTGACACATGCAATCCAGCTACTCCAGCTGTTTGACTGAAATAACAATCAGAAACTGAAAGTTGGCATAATGTTATTCCCCAATAATTATATTGTTAGGCAGATAAAATGTGGTGATACAATAATGCTATATAAAGCTGACAACAGTGAAAATGGACCAAACTAAAGCCCAAAGTATACTTTGGTTTTGGCACAAACGTTTAGCATCTGCGTACAGTTGAACGCGAGCCTGTCAAAGTATACTTAATTTGACTGTGCGCATACAAAGGCGGTTGGCGAATGCACGCTATGACTGCTATGAGATACTGGACTATTTCTCTTCAGGAGTTCAACTTTAGACCCATAAAGATGTCTTTATATTCCTTCAGACTGGAGTTATACAATAGCAGGTATCTCCTGACCTCCTCACACATGCGCTCTTGACGTGCACATCCACTGTTGTTGTCTTTACCTTCATCTCCTGTTGTTTTGCAGCAATTAAATCTTCTTCTAGCACTTCTTTGTGACACCAATGGCTCAAATGTGAGTGTTACCACCTTGTGGACCCACTAATTTGTGCAAAAAATTCCAGGTGCATGGACCTTCTGCGCATTCGAAGACGGGCTGTTAGAAAAATCAAGTTCTTCCTGTTCAGTGCTCGAGCACTCTGCTGATGATGAAATTTGCGTCATGCGTCATGCGTCCTGTACGCGGAGGCTCAGTGTTCACGTCTGACTGAGGTATACTTTGGGCTTTACACAAGCTGCGAATGTGAAGGGTTAATAAATCTATATCCAGCTGTAATCGACCATGGTCCCGGGTTTTTGCCTATGTTGTGTCGCCACTTTAACAAGCATCCTGTGTAAGAAAATACGTGTTGCTCACCGGGTGGCGAGTCTGCCTCGATCAATTTGCAGGTCAAGGGGATCCCCCTTGACTGTTTAGCAGCTTAAATATGGGACAATGGCCCTCCTGACATTTTCATTTCAGCCAAAATACACGACGTCTTGGCTAATATAAGACAGTTGAGACAGTTGGCAACCTTACATCATATACTTCACCATTGTCTTTTGTTGCACTCTTCGCTTCATGTTATTCTTACATAATAAAATTATTTAATCTCAAATCAATATTTTGTGAGCAATTATGTATTTCTTTGGTGAGTAACTATGTAATAAACATGATTTGCTCCAAGTTGAGCCCTGATCATGGTTTATTTCACAATAAAAATGGCTGAATAAACAATTCCATACTAATAAAAAAAAAAAAAACACTGGCAGAAAGTGTAGTATTAAATTTGTTACTCACTGGCATTACTGTCATGTCCAATAAAGTTGGGACAGCTCCATCTTTCAATATTGGTTTATTTGCAAAGCCTGAATTATAATGGTACTTAAAATATTCCTTGAAATGTGCTGAAAAAGGTATACTCACATTTACGTGTTCAGGAACTTGCTGTTTTTCCACATCCAGTACCACAACATCTGGGGAAATTACTTGGTATCTTAATCTTTTTGTTGGTTAAAAGCAAACTACAGTAACAATAGTTCTATATTGTAATAGCCTTGGGATTATTGGGATTAATACGAATGTAGAGATCATACTATCATTTGGTGCAAGCCCTGTCCTACGGTTAAACGCTCGGATTCTTGCTTGAACCATCAGATCCTGCTGAAGCAATGACGGCAGGGGAGCAGATCTTACCCCACCCAGGACGGGATCTAAACTGGTTGTGATGGGGTGGAGGGGGGTGAAAACAACAGAAGTAGGCCAACAATGAGAGACGGCTTATAAAAGCGGATGCTATATTGTGATTGGATGCCTGATAAAATGAATCCCGAGATCTTCCCGCTAGAACTATGCTTACGTTTACATTACCACTTTCAGTGTTTGAGTACCTTAGCCTCTCACTATAAACTCACCATGAAAATTACGTATGTATGTCAAATGACACTCCACTTTGAGGTCACAATGTAGCTGATTTCAAAATAACTTATTTTTGCTATTTTTTGACTGGAGAGGAATTTTTGGATTCTGAAACTTACAGTATGTTTTTATAATATAATGACCTCCTACAGTAAATGTCAAAATATCAAGGAAAATGTTATTCCTCGTGACATGACCCCTTTAAGAGATAAAAAGGACAACCTGTCCATGAGGATGTACAGTATATAATCTGTTCTGCTCATGAGAAGAGAGCTGGTTAGAATGCTCCTTAAAGGAGCAAACAATTTGAGCTTGTCATATTAATGGAGTAGAGTGTTCAAAGAGAGTGAATCATATATTCAGAATGACTTCCATGACATAAATTAGAGTGTAATCACACAATCTGTCCATATCAACCCACAATACAAAGCTGCTGAAGTGAAAGGTTTTTAAAAAGTAAGATGAGAGTTGGTCACTGTTCCACTTGACACCCGTAGTCAAAAACAAGCTTTTTTCCTCTTGAACACAGTACTTTAATTTGACACAATTATGGTCTTCAAAAGACTTTTGAAACCTGTGGAGCACTTTTACCCTGACAGAAACTTGAAATATTGTCGAGGATGTTTTTCAATTACAAACCCTAAATCAAAGCTATTTAGATGTCACAAAACTGAACAAAGTTGATTTCTTCAAGAAGAATATGAAATGGTTAGATGTGGGTTGTATTTGCTGTTGAATTGCACCACGGCCCAGTTGGATATGAACCATCAAAGAAAAGTTGGGTAAAAATTACTTAATTTGTAAACATTATACTTGTGGAATAGTTGGAAGAGGTAAGCGCTATTTAGATATTTTAAACACTGGTCATATACCCCAATCACTTGTTGGCAACAATGAGCCATGTACAAATCTTTTTGCAACTATATAGGTATAGTAACATGATGGTTGTTTTTTTTTTTGTTTTTGTTTTTTTTTTTCAGGAGAAACATCTGAGAAGCTAAGACTTCAGTAAAAGTCTCAATTTCCTCTCCATTTTACCTCTTGCTGTCTAGTAGAAACATTTGATATATTAAATTTAGGTTTCTCATTTGTGATTTTTTTATATTATGGGCACATTGAAGACTGGACTCGAACCTTCACCACCAATAAGAGCAGCACAGCTCAACATTTCAGACCACATGCATTCACCACTGCACCACGGCTCCTTCACAGAACAGTTCTCAACTATATTTATGTCTTTGGGATTGCTTGCATCCGGTCTGCTTTTCCAAAGTCCTCACCACCTCATTCCACATTCCAGCTTGCTGAAACATCAATTGACTTATGAGTCTGATCATCCTCCAGATGGATCTATTTTAAATTCATACCCAATCTAAAAATACTTCTCCCTGCGCCACTCTGAACTCTCTGTAGTCTGGCATCACAAGACTGCCACAGATGCAGATGTAATGTTCCCTTCTGAAGACTCAGAGAGCAGCTTGCCCTGCCTGTTTCAAATGTATACATCTCCCTGCAACCCTCATCCCCAATCTTGTTTCCCTCACCATCTCATTGCCCCATATTCTCCCATCTTTCTGTAATAATATCTACTGTCGATGACTACGTGACGCCATGCGAAGGGCAGACATGTGAGAGACAGCTCTGCGCACATTGCTAATTTTTTTTAATTATTTTCATGATATAATCCGGTGAAACTTGATACACCCAGTTACACTGTTTGAGGTAAACATGGCAAAGAAGTCAAATCCTCGGGCTCTGGAGACATTAAAAGACACTTACGGGTTCAAGATGAAAGCCCAGACAGGCCTGTGGACCGGGAACTCAATTTGGATGGTGCGGCGGGAGAAGGAATCCAGCGTCAACTTTCCAACATGTCTGGTGATGTTGACGAAGGTACCTGTGGACTTGGAGGATCTCGCTGTAATACATCGATCGATTACGGTGATGGAAAAAAAATTCTCTGCACTAGTCACAAGAGTGACAGATGTTGAAAAATGAATCGATTATTTGGAGGCATCAGAGAGGGAATTAGCCACTAATCCGCCCGCGACCAAAGTTGATTTGGAACGTGTTCTTGAAAAGCTTGAAGAGCTTGAGAATAGAAGCTGCAGGATAACATTCGAATTGTTGGAATTCCTGAGCATGAGGAGGGCAGACATATGGTGAAATTCCTAGAAGAGCTTTTCCCGAGTCTGCTCGACATAACAGGCCACAAGCTGGAAATCGAGCGAGCTCACAGAGTCCCAGCTCACAGATCTGCTGAGGGAGAAAGGCCCCGATTGATTCTGGTCAAATTTTTGAGATCATCCGATAAAGATCTCATGTTGAGCCAGGCGAGGAGCAAAGGAAAGCTTTCATTTTCTTGTTCCTGGACTTTGCGAACTCGACAAGAGAGAAACGCGATCGGTTTAAGGAATGCAAGAAACTCTTATATCAGTGGAAGATCACTTTTGCTCTGATGTTTCCAGCCAGACTGAGAATAAACACCAAGGACGGCAGTAAAGTATTTACATGTCCCAATCAGGCAATGTATTTTATTGAAAAAATGGGTGAGTAACCACTGGGTGTTTTTCTTGTGAGTGGATTGACTCACTGTACATACTCTGGCTTTCGGAGGAAGCTGGGCGCCATTTTTGTTTCTTTTTGCGTTGGCTCCGCCGAGTGGTTGGAGTTTGTTTTGTTTTGTGGATTAACACTTTTCCTTAAAGAAACTTTTGCATTGACAGAAGATCACTTTTACAATGAAGTTCCCAGGCAGATTGAGAATAGACACTACGGATGACTGCAAAATATCTACATGCCCACACAAAGGATGTCTTTTATAAAGTTGACAGACTGTGTAAATCATGGGATATACTTTTATGCGGCCTCCAAATGAATTGACTCTTGACCATCCGAGGAACCGGGATGCGTGTTTCATTTCCTTTTTTGCTGGTCTCGCCTAGCGGTTGGAGCTTTTTTTGTTAAATTAACACTACTTCGGGACAGTTATGGATGAATCTGTCAGTTCCTTGTGCTTATGCCTCCTGTTGGCTGGAGTATGATTTGTGGAGTATTTTCATGGGACATTGGAATGATTATGTCATCTGCTGCACTCATCAGCTGGCTCACTGAAGATTCGTTTGTCTGACCGATATCTGCTGGAATTTGTTTTGTGAAGGAACACACCTTCGAGACAGTTCTGTGAATGAGTCTACACGTTCTTTGTGTTTATTCTGCCTATTGGCTGGGGTTTGTTTTACAAAATATTTGATGTTATGTAATTTTGCCTTACAAATTTGTGAGGCAGAATTGAGCAATTGAGCAATTAGGCGTATATGGACTCTGAGTTTAGAGGGATTGACACTGGTTGGCGCTTTCATGCGTGGGGTTAATGCTCACATTTTTCTTTTTTCTGTTTGTTTTGTTCAGGGGGAAGTTCGGGGTTTTATTGTTGCATTAATGTTGAAATGTGGTCTTCATAATTTTGTCTTTGGCTCACAATAATTTTTTTTTTATTATATCAAAATGTCAGTTATTAATATGAGTGTACTATCTCTATCCACATGGAATGTGAATGGGTTGGGGCACCCCATAAAAAAGAAGGAAGGTTATTTATTTTCTTAAACGTAAGATATATGATATAGTGTTTCTTTAAGAAATGCATTTTCCCCGCAGGAAGCTGAAAAATTTGGGAAGATATGGGGTGGACATGTTTTCTTTAGAGTTGGCTCAAGTAAGAGCAAGGGAGTCATTATATTGGTAAATAAACATTTACAATTCAAATGTCTCAAACAGTTTAATGATAAATTAGGAAGAGTCATTATTGTTTTAGCAGAAATTCAGGGGCAAAGTCTGATTTTGGCTAATATTTACGCACCTAACACTGATGATCAAGGCTTTTTTATAGATCTTGAAGGGATGTTGCAAGCCGCTGGCACCACTCATGGTATAATTTTGGGAGGAGACTTTAATCTTTTGATGGACTCAGTCCTTGATCATAGTGAAGCAAAAGTGTGTAAGCCCCCTAGAGCAACATTGACGCTTCAAAGGATGTGTAAAAATCTTGGTCTTACAGATATTTGGAGACTGTTGAACCAATCTGGTAGAGACTATACATTTTTTTCATCAGTCCATAAGATTTATTCTAGAATAGATTTTTTTAATATATCCAAATCCCTCATTTCATCTGTTGTTGATTGCTCAATTGGAAACATTTTAGCCTTAGATCACGCCCTGGTGAGTTTAGAGGTGTTGCCACATATAGAGAAAAAGAAATCGTATAGTTGGCACCTTAATGTATCTCTTTTGCAAAATCCTGATTTCCAACAAATGTTAAAGACTGAAATCAATATTTATATGGAGACCAACTGGTCCTCGGTATCCTCTGTGGGCGTGGCTTGGGAGGCATTTAAGGCGGTTCTTAGGGGGTCGGATCATACATTATGCCTCATTCATCAAAAAATCCAAAGCATGAGAACTCGTGGAGTTGGAAGGAAATATTAAAAGTGCAGAGCTGAAGCGCCGTATGTCAGCTGTTTGCCTCAGAGAATTGACCCAATTGAAAAATGGATATAATACTATTTTGTCGCAGAAAGTGGATTTTTGGCTATTCAGGGCAAGACAGTCATACTTTGAGTTGGGGGACAAAGCAGGGAAGCTTTTGGCTAGATATATAAAGCAGAGAGAGTCTCTTTCTATCATTCCCTCAGTGAAATCTGCTGGTGGTGAAATTTTTACCTCAGCCATTGATATTAATAATGCCTTTAAAGAGTTCTATCTTGATCTTTATAGTTCCACGTCTTTGTCTACTGATGAAGATATTAGAAACTTTGTGGAACCATTAGATCTTCCTAAACTGAAGACTGAGCAAAAAAACGCTCTTGATTCTGAGATAACCTTGGAGGAGCTTGACGAGGTAATAAAGTCCCTACCTACTGGCAAAGCTCCGGGGTCAGATGGTTTTGCCGCAGAATTTTTTAGATCCTATGCTACAGAACTGGCTCCACTTTTGTTAGAAGTTTATACTGAATCATTAAAGAATGGAAAGCTTCCTCCAACCATGACACAAGCCCGGATCAGTCTGATTCTTAAAAAGGACAAAGATTCAAGCGAGTGTAAAATTTTCCATCCAATCTCCCTGATCCTACTAGATGTAAAAATTGTGTCAAAAATTTTGGCTAATCGATTAAGTAAAGTTATGACATCTCTTATACATATAGATCAGGTGGGGTTTATTCGGGGCCGTAGCTCTTCTGATAACATCAGGCGTCTCATCAATATCATGTGGTCAGTAGCGAATGATCAGTCTCTGACAGCATACTGGCCAGTAATGGTTTTCCAGCCGGGCGCCTTCCAGTGGCCCAAACAGGGCATTAAGTATTTGGGGATTTTATTTTATTCAGTGTTAATTTTGACCCTTTAATAAAATGGTTTTCGAGCGATGTGGGCAGGTGGGCTTCATTACATTTATAGATGATTGGGAAGGTTACTGTTATTAAAATGAATTGTATTCCAAAATGTAACTACCTGCTACAGTCTCTCCCTGTAGATGTCCCCCTCTCTTATTTCAAGCAGTTTGATAGCATAGCGAAGTCCTTCATTTGGAATGGTAAATGTCTCATATTGCATTTTAATAAGTTACATAGGCCGATAGACAAAGGTGGGCTAGGCCTATGCAAGATTTTGTTTTATTACTATGCATTCAGTCTCAGACATTTGGCTCATTGGTCACTTCCACCTGAGATAGCTACTCCCTGGTTTGTTATTGAACAGGCAGTTCTTGCCCCTATTTCGCCATTACAAAGAATCTCTATCAAACGAATCGGAAAAGTTAAGTTACACCCCGTTATTTCGCATTTACACTTGGTATGGACTAAAGTGTCCAGATTGTTTAAATTGGACACTTATTTAAATGTTGCCTCAAGCATATGGCAGAACCCAAGATTGTGTATTGGCAAGTCCCCTTTCTGCTGGCCAGAGTGGATTGTGAGGGGGGTTGTTACACTCGGTGACCTATATGAAAGTGGAGTGTTGAGATTGTTTGAAAACTTGGTCCAACATTTTGGGATCCCCAGACCTCAGTTTTATAGGTATTTACAACTGCGCCACCTGCTTTGTACTATTTTTGGGAGTAGTGCACACCCCTCTAAGGAGGCAGATGCTTTGGGAGAGGTGATTGTGGCTTTTGGAAAAGGTCATGAGGTATCAGTGTATTACTCCCTGTTAATTCAGAGTCTGGGGGACGGAGCCTTAACTTCTCTCAAGAGTGTTTGGGAGAAAGATTTCAAATTGGCATTGGAGGAAGGAGTGTGGGCTAAGATTCTTAAAAACGTTAAGTCTACATCTAGAGATGCAAGGGTACGTCTTATACAATTCAAAATTTTGCATAGATTTTATTGGACCCCCTCTAGACTGTATAGGCTTGGTCTTAAAGACACACCCACCTGCTGGAGATGCCAGTTGGAGGATGGATACATGGCCCATGTTTTTTGGTGGTGCGTCGAGATCCAGAAATTCTGGTCGAAGATTCAGAGTTTTGTGTGCGACGTGGTTGGCACTCGGTTTTCATTTTGCCCCAGACTTTGTGTTCTGGGCGATGGGGCGGTCATCGATGTGGGGGATGGCCATATTGAGAACTGGGTTCTGACCTATGTGATGATCGCCAGGCAGGTTATTTTGAGGGGTTGGAGGTCAGCTGGTGCGCCCCCATATCCGGAGTGGTGCACGGAGGTGGGGAGGGTGGCAGCTTATGAGGAGGTGTCATCAGGAAGACGGGGTGGCTTGGATAAGTTTATACGGAAATGGGGCAGGTATTTGGAGATTTTGGAGGGCTTTCGGGTGGGGTGTGGAGAGAGTAGTGTAATATAGTTAGTATATATATATATATGTATATATATGTGTGTGTCTGTTTGATTTTTATTTCTATATATTTACTTATGTTTGACCACAGGGTTGTTTTATTTTGGGGGGGGGGAAGCGGGGTTGTGGGGTTTAAATGTTGATTTTATATGTTTTGCATTTCATTGTTATTGTATGATTTAATAAAAATAAAAAACAAATTATAAAAAAATAATATCTACTGTTATTATGATATGTTTCCATTAAACACCCGTCTGACTTTACATATTGGATGGCTTTACCCACAGTGGGGTGTAATGTCTGGCATGTCTTTACAATACGTTAACTGGGTATATTAGGTTTATTTGTGACATGTTTCCATATTATTTATGATGTTTACTGATCTATTATTGCATTCTTATTTTATACAACATAGTGGTGTAGGACACATTTTTTGTATATAAAAGTTAAGCTCTATCCTCCCGAGACCCGCGCATGACTGCTGTGTGTATTTTTCATCCCCTTTTTTTTAATTTGTAACTAGTAGCCGTTAAGAAACATGTCAAAAAAAAAAAAAAAAAAAAAAATATATATATATATATATATATATATATATATATATATATATATATATATATATATATATTGTATTTTATTTTTTTATTTTATTTTTCTTAGACCAAATAATTTTCCTAAAAATGTATGTCAACAAATGTGGAAAGTGGGACTAATTTGTGAAATTTTAAATTATACCAAGCTACAGAAAGTTTTTGAGAGGTTACAGACATTACATCAGAAATTAGTATAATTCCTTCTGATTCAAAGTTATGGCCAACATCATCCAATCACTGCCAAACATGCTAAAGTAAAATTTGGCATGAAAAATTCTGAATCTATGTACTGATTACCATTGTCCCATAACTGATAAACATGTTAAGTGGTCCAGACATCATCTGCAGCCTGAAACTAAACTTTTGACTGAATGTTAGGAGTGAATACACTTGGCTGCATAGGAAAGCTATAGGATGCTCCCTTGCTCCCTTATTAGGGAATTGCTTAACCTCCAATGTGCTGTCTGTCTGCACTGGTCTCTGAACAATTTGAAATGCAGCTTATTTTCATCCTAACTCTGTATAAACCCTCTGAAAGCAACATTTTCCAGCTTTTGGATCCATCCATTGATTCTCAATATGATAATGCACAGAGAATATAGGATATTTTAAGGAAAATTATCCCATAGTCCACGTATGTGGTCATTGTGTTTAACAGCGTGCATTTTTATAATGGCATATTGGATTAATCTAGAGAGTCTAATCTTTTGAATCAAACAGGTTTTAATGTAAAAACTGAATGATGTTCCTTGATAGATGTAGTTTTGTTTCCATTTCTTTCAAAGACAAACTCATCTGAGATCAGTGCCACGTTGTTTTTTTCACAATTCTCGGTCTGTCGAAAGTTTAACCCTTTAATGACAGCCTAAAGTCTCCTGAACTGAGATCAGTCAGTTTAAATTAATGTAAATTATGCTTGACCTAAAGCTAAGCCAAACCGTAATGTCCACACATGTGGACGTGGGGTCTCAGGAGGCTACTGACAGAAACTGTGACATGAAAATAATTTTGACTCATAGGAAATCACGTTTCTCTGTAATCTATTATATCAAGTCAATATTTTTAAGAACTTCAGAGTGTAAAAAGTCATCTCACATGCCACTTAGGTAACTGGCAGACTTAGGAACTTGTGGGCAAGGCCAATAACACATCTAGCTGCAAAAAAAAAAAAAAAAGAAATATTTTAAATATTTATATTGAAGGGAATTTATTCATTTAATTGTGTATATGAAGGAAAAAGTGTGGAAGAAAAAGATGCACAACCAACAGAACCGCAGCCTTATGAAGATTGTCAAGCAAAATCGATTCAAGAATTTGGGTGAACTTCACAAGGAATGGACTGAGGCTGGGGTCAAGGCATCAAGAGCCACCACACACAGACATGTCAAGGAATTTGGCTACAGTTGTCGTATTCCTCTTGTTAAGCCACTCCTGAACCACAGACAACATCAGAGGCGTCTTACCTGGGCTAAGGAGAAGAAGAACTGGACTGTTGCCCAATGTTCCAAAGTCCTCTTTTCAGATGAGAGCAAGTTTTGTATTTCATTTGGAAACCAAGGTCCTAGAGTCTGGAGGAAGGGTGGAGAAGCTCATAGCCCAAGTTGCTTGAAGTCCAGTGTTAAGTTTCCACAGTCTGTGATGATTTGGGGTGCAATGTCATCTGCTGGTGTTGGTCCATTGTGTTTTTTGAAAACCAAAGTCACTGCACCCATTTACCAAGAAATTTTGGAGCATATATATATATATAAAGAGAAAAGTCTACCCACAGGATAGGTAATGCATAACCAGTTAAAGTCTAACCACTGAAAACACAGTTTACAGCTCAAAATAACACACTATATTTGTATGGAAGGAATAATATATGTGCTTTAACATACATATGAGCTCCACATTTCTGTTTTTAAACCCTCCGGAATGACTCCCGTAGACTACTATTGTGAGTGCATTACTAAAAAGGCAATTTTTGTTTAATTGGCAGCGTATCACATATGCTGCCAATACAGGTTGAACCCAGAGTATTGTACTTGGTCTCATAGAAACGTGTTACTATACCTAGATTTTTGCAAAATTATTTTTACATGGCTTGTTGCACGGCAGATTATCAGTTCATCAACACTTTCTTTTCTCCCTGTTCCTCACACAAAGCTATCTTATGACATAAAAACACTTTTACTCTAGTGCATAACTTCTAAGGCGATACATTTTAATTAGACTTTGACTGCCGTTAGTCGATTAAAATATCGAATCGCGATTAATCACATGATTTTTCATAGTTAATCTCGATTATCGCAGATTTTACATGATATCTCCGATCTCCAACCACAAATGCATTCCATTGCCAGATGCTCGGAAGGTGACATTTAAGGAAACAAAACTGCAACGCTCCCCTTAGCTTTGCAGGTGTTTTATCGTCACCAGAGATGTCTCCTAGCAACCCAATTCATAAACAACTTGCACGCTAGCATTTGTGCTACAGGTGTACGATTAGCATAAATTTACCATGTTTGAACACCTGCTACTCTGCTAACGTTTGTTAAACACGCTTTAATATCATGTAATGTAGGAACGTTGACTCATTTGTCGATATTATTTAATACAACTGAATGTTTATCACTTATTTTGTATGTCTTCCTAGGTGCCGACATGATTGTGTGACATCACGCACCTGCATCTCGGCGAAATTGGAGTTTAAAATTTCCACACGACTTTCCAAATTGGAATTACGACTTCAAGTGGCATTCCATTGCACTTTTTCCAGTGGGAAGTTGGAAAATCCTACTTTCCGAGTTGAATGGAACGCAGCATCAATCGCGATTAACGCATTTACCCATTTGACATCCATTTGATTTTGACATTTTATTCAGCTCCGTAGGAGTGCTAAACACTGCCTGGAATAGGGTGGAACCTTTGCAATGTGTCCGCCTGGGGTCATTAAAGTGACATTAAAGGGAAACGTTTAGCATTACTTGAATTGGTGATATTTTATTTCATTTCTATCTTTTTGCTATGGAAGTTTTTGTTTATAAACAAAACAAAATAATGCTCTAATAATGCTTTAATAAAGCATTATTGTTCCATAGTTTTTTGTTTTCTTTACTTTTTTTACTACAAAAAAAGATGCATTTTGACAGGAAGAGTCAAATTTCGGCACTTTCGAAATCTGCGATTAATCACAATTAACTATGAAAAATGATGAGATTAATCATGATTAAAACATTGAATCTACTGACAGGACTATTATTAACCCCCCCGTCCCCCCAAAAAGCCTTTCACAATATAAAGATAGAAATTCACTAAAATAGCACAAATTAAAGTAACATTAAACGTTTCCCAAAGTCTAAGTAGGAGGTTGACTAATTGAAAGCACTAGTCCCCATAGGTTGAGTTTTTGTTTCAATTCAAGGTCCACAGATTACTTTATTTTTATCACAAGTCCCAGCTGGGTTTGTTTTGTAAGAGGTCTTTTCTTCACCGCTTGACCATTAACACAGAATCACTGTTGTGTGTGAGTTTGTGGTGGGTACGTCAGTTTAATGATCCTGGACACATTGCCAAGGTTCCGCCCAAATTCAACCAGTGTTTTATAACTCACATGGAGCTGAATCTAGTGTCAACACTGGTAAATGCATTAATCATGTTAAAAAAATTAACTCATTCAACATTTCAAATTAATCACAATTTCTGTGACAATAGCGCTACCGAACAGAAATGCAAAAAAAAAAAGTTTTCAAAATAGCTTTCTGAAAATGCCCCTCGTCTTCTGTTGTTCAAACAGTCAGATAGTCCCACCTCCAACTCACGCCATTGGTTGAGTAACGTCGTTAGGCGGGGTCTACGTTGGTCGCTCAAAACTACCAGGAATTTTAATAGTGCCACACAGACAGTGTTTACAGTTTTTGAGAAAATTAATCTATGAATGGATTACTTATAGTTGTCTCTGCATATTAAGTTGGGATAGGAGAAAGTATTTTAACACTGAAAAAGTTACATACTTTAGCTTTAATGTATTCATTTCGACAGCTCTAATTTTAGAGTTTGCATTACAAACAAATACAGTATATTTTTAAGCTTGTCCGAACGCGATTAAATTGCACAGTAGCTAAACTGATTGAGTATTGCGCTTGCGTTGCAACGGATCAGGGTATCAGTCATGAAGAGCATGCAAGTCGACATGTGAGCCAGAAGTGTCATAGAAGCACCACTAAATGACGTGGATGATTCAGTAAGTGTTTTTTAATCTTACATTACTTTTATGACACTATCTGTTAGGTTCAGGTTCTAGGTTTAGAGAAAGGAGGTCAGTTTTTTTGCTTTTAAACTCAATAGAGCATTAACCTTAAAAGCCTCATCTGTTTGGGAGAACATTTAATTTGCTTTTAGCATCACTCAGAACAGTCGCGATGCATGTAAGGAACTACATCATATCATTGTTCAAAAATGTCGCCACAGTCTATTATTCCTTAGAATATTCCTTTAATAGTGCAATCCAGTTGGGCAATTTAGATTTTTTTCCCCCCCTAGTCTTAATAAACTTCTATTTCATTCTACAGCCCAGATACAAAATCTCATCTTTGCTTAATACTATTCAATCTTCTTCTTTCCTACTTAATTCCTTTTTTTTATTCAAAGGCCAAAAAAGAACAAAGAACACAAAGAAACGACTGTATACAACTGCATGCTTGACCGCCCACAGTCTAATAAAAAAAAAAAAAAGATAATGATAATGTCCCTCTACATTACGGTCAACAACCAAATTCCCTAATTTGTTCTTTTCCTCTCTTTCATGTGCTTTTGGTTTAAAAAATGACTGCCCACTGGATATTTCACGGTGGGTGTCGGGTACAAAGGTATGATCCTGTCACACAAACGGACATGCTGTGTATTCGACACACCATTTGCAGCTAGAATTTCTGCTTTCGTACCTGCTCACATCAAAGGCACCGCCGATAAGGAAGCCAGTTAGTGCAGCCTAATTATTGGTGCACAACATCTAATGGGATTTAAACTGCAGACTTCTCCAGCGACTCTGGAATGAATCGCTGTATAGCTGTCTTAGTCTATTGCGTCATTATGGCATCAATTTTAGGTCAGGGGAAGGTTGACATATAAGCTTTGTTCCAAAATCTAGTATGCTGTTTAAGTAGTTTAAGGCACCATAAGTAGTTTGAGAGTCTAGGAAGACCAACTTGATTATGGGATTTAACCCATGCTTTATGGGAGTTGGTGGCTGCTGCAGAGCTCTTTCGGCATGCTTTGTTGGAATTCGCAATCCTTTATTGGATTGTGGTGCATTATGGAAGACTTAAATTAAACCGACTAGCACCTTTGCCTTTTTTCAAATTTTTGCATAATTTTTTGCTTCAAATTAAAGTTTGTAATTTTGTTATTCATATCAGTTCATGCCCCTTTAGAGTTGAATTTTGTGAAATCACTATGGAAAAATTGAATGGGAAAAATACGTCTAGAACTAAGGCTGCTGAAAAAGTGGCCGGTCACTGTTGCGCTCTACTTCACAGTAGGATTAGTCAAAATGTCATCATGATAACACTTATCTGTCTTTTTTTAGTCTCAGTTTGTAAACTTGCTTGGTTTTTAAAAAATGCTTCAAAGCGTACTGTTGCTGTAGACAGAGTGCAAAAGTTGGTGTACAGTCAGCATACTGCATTGATTTTCCCAATTCCTTCATCGATAAAAGTCAAGTATTGTCTCATTTATATAACTCTGTCTCATTTGAGATAAAAACATTAATCTTGAAATTTTCTCTCAACCGCTTCATTCAGTAATTCTCTCCCGAGTTTGCTTGGCATACACCGTCAGGTCAATAGGCCTATTTACATTTCTTGGTTGATTGCTTCACGTTGATTCTTAGAACTGTGGAGCTACTTCAGCAGTTTGTCAATGTTATACTTTACTTTCATTTTTCATTCTTATTGATACATTTGTGTTTGTATTCTTATATTGATCATTTTTTATACATAACATATAGTAACAAGAAAATGTATGTGGACCCTTTGGAATTAGCTGGTTTTCTGCATTATAGCTGGTTTTCTGCATTAATTGGTGAAAGAAATTGATCTCCATCTTTATCAAAATCACAAGTATAGACAAACACAATGTGCTTAAACTAACAACATACAAACAATTATAATCATTTATGTCTTTATTGAACACATCCCATTAACCATTCACAGTGCTGTTTCCGGTAGTTGTGGAATAGACCTGCACAATGTTCAGAAGGAATTTTGAACCATTCTTTCTTACAGAACTGCTTCAGCTCAGCTTAGGATGTCTGGTGTGAACGGCTCTCTTGAGGTCATTCCACAACATCTCTATTGCGTTAAGGTCTGGGCTCTGACTGAGCCACTCCAAAATATGGATTTCTTTTTTTTTTTTTTTTTTTTTTTTTTAAGCCATTCTGTAGTGGATTTACTTAGATATTTAGGGCAATTATCCTGCTGCATCGCCCAACTTCTACTGAACTACAGCTGCCGCACAGCCACCCTGACATTATCCTGCAGGATATCTTGAAATACTTGGGAATTAAATTTTCCCTTGATGATGGCATGCGGTCCAGGCCCAGAATCAGCAAAGCAGCCCCAAATCAAGATGCTCCCACCATCGTACTTCACCGTTGGGATGATGTTTTTATGTTGGTATGTGGTGCCCTTTTTACACCATACATAGTGCTGTGTGTTCTTCCCAAACAATTCAGTCCACAAAACATTTTCAGCATTGTGGGTGTCATGGTGGTCTTTGGCAAACTTCAGGCATGCAGCAGTAGCTTCCTTCATGGTGTCCTGCCATGGACATCATGCCTGTGTAATGTTTTCTGTATAGTAGTTCCAGTTCCAATGAATTCTTCAAGTCTTTAGCTGTCACTCTAGGGTTCTTTTTTTCCTCATTGAGCATTCTGTGTTCTGCCCTTTGAGTCATCTTGGCTGGATAGCCACTTCTAGGGAGAGCAGCCACAGTACTCAATCATCTCCATTTATAGACAATTTGTCTAATTGTGGAAAGATGAATATCTAAGCACTACGAGATAACTTAGAAACCCTTTCCAGCTCTATGCAAAGCAACAATTCTTGATCATAGGTCTTCTGAGATCTCTTTTTTGCAAGGTATGGTCCACGTCAGCAGATGTTTCTTGTGATTAGCAAACTCAAAATGTTTGAGTACTTTTTATAAGTCAAAGTAGCTCTAACCCACACCTCCAATCTAATTTCATTAATTGGATGCCAGATTTGCCAACTCCTGACTCTTATTAGCTTTTGTTGACGTCATTAGCCTAGGGGTCACATACTTTTTCCAACCTACACTGTGAATATTCGAATGCATTCAATATGTAAAGAACAATACAATAATAGTGATCTAATGTGTGTTATTAGTTAAAACAGATTGTGTTTGTTCATTAATATAACTTACAGTAGATGAAGATCAAACCAGATTTTAAGACAAATTTATACATAAATGCAGTTAATTCCAAATGGTTCACATACTTCTTCTTGCCACTGTAGTGTTGCAATGTCCATTAATTATAATATTTGTTTGAAGGCCAAGAACTCTATATGTGTACTCCAGTCCACCAACATCGAAAAAAGAAAAACAGAAAAAATCTATTAAACCACAATAAATGTAATTGATACGACTAACTATATTACAAGTTTCCTGAAAAAATACAATTATTGAAATGAAATTTATTCACTCTCAAATAAAAATCATATTAATAAAGTAGTTTAAATTAAATATGGCGGCTATGTCAACATCAAACCTCATTGGTTCTCATTTGTGTCTCATGACCAAATGGGCGACGTGGCTTTCTCATTTTAAATGTGTGCTTGTTTAACTTTGAGAAAAGTTTGAGTGGTGCGAGTGGCCACCATGGCAACTGAGAGGGCAGCGTAGCACTGTTTCTGAGGCTAAACTTGCACTTCCCTTGCCATCCCTCCCCTGCAGTGCGTATGAAACCCAAGAGCAGCAATCACGCTTGATTGAATCAGCTTTCGATGAGCGACATGCAACGAGAGTGTAAAAGACGCAGCCTGGTGTTATTTGATTCTTTAATAGATCAGCAAATCCCATTATTCCACTTTTCCCACTCTTCTTGGAATTGCCATTGTGAGTGAGTGAGTGATCTGATATTTGGAGATGTTGAAACTATCTACCACGATCATGCCAGAATGGCGCACTCAGCATCAAATAAAGATCAATCAGGGTTTTGGAGAGCATCATCCATTAAACATAGTGCTATCAGACTTCTCATTAGCGGCATTATTGAACCATATTGCAATCTAAGTTTGTCAAATGTCAGCAACGTTTCAATAACACACTTTCTGCTACGGTTTGATCTATGATGTCATTTCATATAAGGCTGCATATGAATGAATGCTCTGCAGTTGTTTATGAAAGAAAAAGTTTGTTTCTCATGGCAGGTTGAAAATGAATGCCACATTGGCTTCGGATTTAAAATAATTAGTTTACTCAAAAATTACAAATCTGTCATTTCCTCGCCCTTATGTTGTTTCAAACCACTATGACATTATTTATTCAGTGGAACATTAAAAAAAAATCAAGTCTGAGGAATGTCCTGGTTGCTGTTTTCCTTGCAATGACAATTTATGGAGACTGGAGCTTTCAAGCTTCAAAAAGTACCATAGAATTATTATTAAATCAGTCCATACACTGCAAAACATAATTTTCTTAAAGTAGTTTTTGGACATATTTTCCTGTAAAAATATTTAAACATTCTAAAACAAGAAATAGGGGTGTGCAGCGAAGCCATTATCTGTATCTGTATTTGTATTTGTTCAAATGACTAAATTATCTGTATCTGTATTCGGATAGAAGCGGGTGTGGGCGGGGCTTAAACCAGAAGTGTGTCAAAACTAAATGAAACACCCATTTTAAATTTTAGTCTTACATTTATAGTTTATATTAATAAAATATGCCTTGTATATGCCTTTTCATAATAATAGCCTAATAATAATAATAATAATAATTTTTATTTTATTATAATTATTATTATACAATTATTACTTAATGAAAATGAAATTATTATTATTTTTTTTCTTACCAGATGAAGCTGAATTTGTTGGCCACATTGTGGAATATGTTGTGGTTTCTCCTGGTATTTCAGATATTAATATCTGCATGAAACAGAATTGTCGTTTGTCTGTGCATGTATAACAACATTATTCTAGAGGCAGGAGGTGTCAAGCAAAATGTGAAATGTCAAGCACACATTTTTCAGTGAAAAATAAATACAAATTCAAGCATTAAAATAAATAGAATAAATCAATATAGCCTACAAACAGGTGAAAGTCCTGTAAGTCTATCAGGAATTTTTATGATAGGACACCATTATTTATTTAAATAATAATAATAATAATAATAATGTTAAATTTTTACAGTGCCTTTTCAGAGATTAAGAACACTTAACATTCTCAAATTTAGCACAGTTAAAAAAAAAAAAAAAAACAAGAAGAAAAAAGACAGAGCAAGTTTCAGTTTCTTTGTTTTACATAAGCAGGAATATTCCTAATAGATGAATACTCATTTATGGAGCATTTTAACTTTATCGGAATAAAGTCTTAACTAGATAATTACCTTAATCGTTGATGTGAATATAAATGTGGTTAACTTTAAGAGACGGCTCGACGAGCTCCGACGTAAAATCATCACTTCCGGTTAGGAATTTAACATCATGCTCAGGTTTAGGCTATAAATAAATACATGAGAATCACGTGTGAATCGTGTGATACATTAACATGGACATTTCAAGTAGTGGAAAGTGTATATGATGTCATATCTTAGTAATACACTTGATAAGCTCCAGACGTGCACAATTAACAGAGACTGCAAACGGAGTTAAGACCGTGCCCATCCGATCTGAAATCATAACGTGTGCATTTTCATTCATAAGGTTTACACTTTAGTAATATTGGCTGCACAGATTCATAAATTTGTTTTCATTTAGAATGTGCATTTTTCAATGTCGCTTTATGCTTGTGTTTCTTGGATTATCAGTCAAACTAATATTTTTTTATATTATTCAGATGAATCCGTTATTCATTTTGAAGTAATTATTCGTGCCTTTCCAAATAGGGTATTCGGCTTCGGGCACATCTCTAAAAAGAAATAATCTTTTGCAGCCTGATCTCATGAACATTACATGACCATGGCAACATTTTTGCAAAATGAAATTATGTGCTTCATCATGTTTTGCTGCAGTTTCCCAGTGAAATATCCAGCAGGGGGCACCAAAAGCGAGTGAAATGGTGTGGCAATCAGACATGATTTTTAAGGTGAATGTTAGATCGTGGTTTTAATGAGTAAAACATATCCCCCTAACCTAAATCATTAACCTAAACCTATCCAATAGTGTCCAAAAAACAAATGAAAGGTAAACAAAACAGACATCCTTTCCCTAAACCAACACCTGAAAAGCACATTTTCTGAAGCAGCCATGTCATTTTGTGTCACTTCAATGACACTTTTGTCTCACGTGTCAGCTTGCATGCTTAGCTGGCTCAAGCTTCAGTCTTCCGAGTCCAAAGTCCGCTCTATCAGGTGAGATACTGTGCAAGCTAATCACGTTGGAATAAGTGTGTAAATGTAGATGGGTCAGCAATACAAGCGTTAAAATTGAGTTTTTCAAATAATGTGTTATAGTAAAAGTGATTTGATTACATAACATAGCAGTGTGTAAGCAAAAGAGCAAAAAATAAGTGTTTATTAAATCATAATAAGCCATTGTAGTCGTGAGTTTTGTGAAAGTTAATAAAATGCACAGTTGTTGTAGTGCCTCTCATGTTAATTTCACCAGGAAACTGCAGCAAAATATAAAAAAGCTGCACGTAAAAGTCAGTTTGCAAAAAGGCAGTTAAAGTAACATTCATTCTGTGATTCATTCACTAGGTTGATTGCTTAAGAAGCAGAATGAAATAAGATATTAAGTCTTGTTTTCAGAGAAATCTAACAAAATTTAGTGGGGTTTATGCTTAAAACTAAATATATATATATATATATATATATATATATATATATATATATATATATATATATATATATATATATATATACAGTTGTGCTCAAAAGTTTGCATACCCTGGCAGAAATGTTGAAATTTTGGCATTGATTTTGAAAATATGAAAAACTAGACTTTTATTTAAGGGTAGTGATCATATGAAGCCATTTATTATCACAAAGTTGTTTGGCTCCTTTTTAAATCATAATGATAACAGAAATCACCCAAATGGCCCTGATCAAAAGTTTACATACCCTTGAATGTTTGGCCTTGTTACAGACACACAAGGTGACACACACAGGTTTAAATGGCAATTAAAGGTTCATTTCCCACACCTGTGGCTTTTTAAATTGCAATTAGTGTCTGTGTATAAATAGTCAATGAGTTTGTTAGCTCTCACGTGGATGCACTGAGCAGGCTAGATACTGAGCCATGGGGAGCAGAAAAGAACTGTCAAAAGACCTGCGTAACAAGGTAATGGAACTTTATAATGATGGAAAAGGATATAAAAAGATTTCCAAAGCCTTGAAAATGCCAGTCAGTACTGTTCAGTCACTTATTAAGAAGTGGAAAATTTGGGGATCTCTTGATACCAAGCCAAGGTCAGGTAGACCAAGAAAGATTTCAGCCACAACTGCCAGAAGAATTGTTCGGGATACAAAGAAAATCCCACAGGTAACCTCAGGAGGAATACAGGCTGCTTTGGAAAAAGACGGTGTGGTGGTTTCAAGGAGCACAATACGATGATACTTGAACAAAAATGAGCTGCATGGTCGAGTTGCCAGAAAGAAGCCAATGCCACAAAAAAGCCCGGTTACAATATGCCCGACAACACCTTGACACGCCTCACAGCATCTGGCACACTGTAATTTGGAGTGACAAGACCAAAATAGAGCTTTATGGTCACAACCATAAGTGCTATGTCAACAAGGCCTATAGTGAAAAGAATACCATCCCCACTGTGAAGCATGGTGGTGGCTCACTGATGTTATGGGGGTGTGTGAGCTCTAAAGGCATGGGGAATCTTGTGAAAATTGATGGCAAGATGAATGCAGCATGTTATCAGAAAATACTGGCAGACAATTTGCATTCTTCTGCATGAAAGCTTCGCATGGGACGCTCTTGGACTTTCCAGCACAACAATGACCCTAAGCACAAGGCCAAGTTGACCCTCCATTGGTTACAGCAGAAAAAGGTGAAGGTTCTGGAGTGACCATCACAGTCTCCTGACCTTAATATCATCGAGCCATTCTGGGGAGATCTCAAACGTGCGGTTCATGCAAGATGACCAAAGACTTTGCATGACCTGGAAGCATTTTGCCAAGATGAATGGGCAGCTATACCTCCTGCAAGAATTTGGGGCCTCATAGACAACTATTACAAAAGACTGCACACTGTCATTGATGCTAAAGGGGGCAATACACAGTATTAAGAATTAAGGGTATGCAGACTTTTGAACAGGGGTCATTGAATTTTTTTCTTTGTTGCCATGTTTTGTTTTATGATTGTGTCATTCTGTTATAACCTACAGTTGAATATGAATCCCATAAGAAATAAAAGAAATGTGTTTTGCCTGCTCACTCATGTTTTCTTTAAAAATGGTACATATATTATTAATTCTCCAAGGGTATGCAAACTTTTGAGCACAACTGTGTGTGTGTGTGTGTGTGTGTATATATATATACAGTATATATATATATATATATATATATATATATATATATATATATATATATATATATATATATATATATATATATGCCAATGGGGTAAGAAAAATAAACTTGTTTTCCCTTTGAATCAAGTTTTTTTTCCTCTCTCTCTCTCTCTCTCTCTCTCTCTCATTAAATGCATAAATGTTACAAAATGTAGTAAGAGTTCTCTGAAAAAAAGACTATTTGTTTCTAGTCAGCCTGTTCTTGGTCAGTCTTAGTTATGATACTTTTTCTAGTTTTGTTTTGTCAAAGTTTTGTCAGAGTTACCTGTTCTGTTTTCTGTTGTTTTAATAAAATTATTTTTATTTTCACTCATTCTAGCATTTGGGTCCTCATTCCTGACTCATTCTGTGATGCACAAGAGTTCATGAAGTAAGCTTGTTTACACTTGCTAACAAATAATAAATTATCCTCCTGACAAATAGGTGGCGATATGCACAAAGAATGCAACTCACCAAAAACAAAAAGAAGAATGTGAAAGTGGAGATTTATAGTAAAAAGGGACTTGAATATTGACCTGTTTCTCACTAGCACCTATCATATTTTTTCTGAAGACATGGATTTAACCACTGGAGATGTATTTGTGCCTTTATAGGCTTTTTGGAACTTCAAAGTTCTGGCCACCATTCGCTTCCACTGTATTAACCTTCAGAGCTGAGATATTCTTCTGACAATCGTTGTGTTCAGCAGAAGAAAGTCTAAGTCTAAGATGGCATGAGGGTGAGTAAATGATGAGAGAATTTTCATCTTTGGGGTAACTATCCCTTTAAATTTCAGTTTGGTTTCAGAAGACTCCAAATACAGTGCATGAGCCAATTTTATGGTACTTTTGCATCCTTTTAGAAGCTAGATATCTCCACTCCTCATTCACTTTCATTATATGGAAAACAGCGGCCAGGATATTTTTTAAAGCTTTTTCTTTTGTGTTCCACAGAAGGGGGGAAGGCATACATTTTTTGAACAACATAAGAAATGCAAGATGTGAAACACTTGTGAGTTGGAACTGTGAGATATGCTTCATTAAAGTTTCATGGGTTCCTGTTATGTGAAATCACCAAGGAACTGAAGATCCCAGGAGGACTGTCCACCAATCTCTGTCCCTCTTCTCTAGCACCATTTCCTTCTCTCTTTCTCTCTCTACCACCCTCACACTAAGTGTACACCTTAACACCACACCTCTCTTCCCAGGAATACACTTTATTACTGCTGCTTTTTACTGGGGCATAAGACAGGCCTGAATATCGCAATGTGAGCTCCAGTTTTCTGCTGAAATGTCCACAGGGTGGCGCCAAAAGCAAGTTGTATTTTCAGTTGTAATGATGTAATACAGTCAACAGGAATGCATATTTTATAAATTCTACCCCCCAACCCTAATCCTAACCGTCAGTGGAGGAAAAATTCATTTTTACAGCAAAAATGCAGCCTCCAAATCGTTTATGTGAACGCAATTACTTCCTGGTTACCATAAGACAAGAACCTGTGTCTAGGAGGTTCTTGCAAAACAAGGGAAGGTCAACACATTTTAACTGCAAAAATGTCTGATGGGGAATTGTAAGTAATTCGGCAGAATGGGGTTGGTTTTTAAGGTACATGAACTTTCGGAAGCAACATGTCATTTTCCCATGTGATGTTGTTTTAGGTTGGGACTATCTGTTTATTCGACCACTAGCAGACAGAGTATTTAGAAAACCTGTTTAAAATCAATCATAATCTAAAGTGAACTACACTATGGGTCATGTATAGCAATAGAAACACTAGAACAAATTTTCTTTCATTCAGGAAGAGGGGAAATGTGTTGATGATATACATTTAGTAAAGCAGTGTTTCTCATCTGGTGAAATCTGTCTTTTTTTTTATTAATTTTCTAGAAATCCAAGCTTTAAAGTTTAATTTAATTTCATCATCCAAATGGTGTCTATCAAATTCTTAAAACTTTCAAAAACGTTTAACAAGTAAAGAATAGAACTATTACTTTTCAACAAACCCATGCATTTTAACAAAATTTTAGTTGGTACGATAGTACTCTTGTTTGTGATATATTGCTTAATTATTATTATTTAATATACAACAGTTAGTTCCAGTCCTCGAATCTGATTGGACAAGAGACGTTCCGTAAGTACTGATATCTCGCACCATCAGCACTCAGACGTGTCATTCTTTCTATCACTCCGCTTATGTTTGTGGCGTTCTAAACTCAAATGTAAGAGCAGCGCAGAATGTGTAAAAGAGTGTGTGTATTTTCATTTTTCCCTGTGACATTAAAGATTTTAGCCAGCAGGTGGCGACAAAAGAAAATTGTTGTGTGTTATGAGCCAGTCAAATTTGATGTGAATTGAGTCAGCGGACGTCAGTCAGCGAGCGGTTTCTTTGAAGTCATCGGCATTGTCTCTCACTCCATGATCGCTCGGATTACTAGCAACAATACAGCTGGGAAATACAGTTAAACTAACAGCGTCAGCATTAAGGCTCATCACAGCTGAGAGACACAGCAGATGGAAAAATAAAAAATATACTCAAGGTGCTTAGTTAATACTGCCGTTTCTGCGTTGTGAGGAGGTCTAATCAACATGGCGGAGGAAAGAACGTTTTCTATAGTGAATGACTCTCGCGCAATGACTGCCTAGAAATACTCAGGGGAACCCTGGCTCAGATGTCTATTTTTACAGAAAATAGGATGTATTTGACCATTTTTGTGTGTTATGAGCCAGTTGAGTTGACGTGCATTGAGTCAGTGCTCAGTCAGCGCCAGAGTCCACTTTCTTTGAAGTCATCGACATTTGTCTCTCTCTCCATAATCGTTTGTATTTCTTCTACACTACAGCTTTGGCATTAAGACTTATCACAGCTGAGAGACACAGCAGACTGAGTTATTACACAAACTCATGGCGCTTACTTTTTACCGGATTTTCCACAACTGAAGAAGATTCAAAATGGCGGCGGAGAGAATGACTCTTGCACACCGGCTACCACGAAATAGGGAGGAATACCCCCGCACGAATGGCTATTTTTCCACTGAGAAAATAGTTTGTGTTCGACCAAAATTCCATTATCTTCAGCAAGCTGACTAACACACAACAGAATCTCAGAGTCTGCTTGAGAGTCGCGACAGACGCTGGTAACACACACACACAGACATTCACATCCTTGTTCCTCCAATAACTTGTTAGAAACAGCCCAGGCCTGATTCTGATCCATTGCATAAGAAAGTAGTTCTTGGCACAACTGCGTTTTTTTGTGACAGTCCTTAGTTTTTCCTCATTTTTATTTTGTTTACTTGTTCATTGAACTGTTGTGTATAAGCAATATCACACTTGCAGTCGCGCTGTATGGCCCTAAATCAGCACAACTATGATTACCTGCGGCCTCGTGCAAATCACAGCCGTGCTGATGTAGGGCCATACAGCACAACTGCGAGTGTGATATTGCTTTATTAAAATTACTACAATGAATATTACATTTTACTATACTTTTATTTAAGGATAGTGATCATATGAAGCCATTTATTATCACAAAGTTATTTGGCTCCTTTTTAAATCATAATGATAACAGAAATCACCCAAATGGCCCTGATCAAAAGTTTACATACCCTTGAATGTTTGGCCTTGTTACAGACACACAAGGTGACACACACACAGTTTTAAATGGCAATTAAAGGTTCATTTCCCACACCTGTGGCTTTTTAAATAGCAATTAGTGTCTGTGTATAAATAGTCAATGAGTTTGTTAGCTCTCATGTGGATGCACTGAGCAGGCTAGATACTGAGCCATGGGGAGCAGAAAAGTACTGCCAAAAGACCTGCGTAACAAGGTAATGGAACTTTATAAAGATGGAAAAGGATATAAAAAGATATCCAAAGCCTTGAAAATGCCAGTCAGTACTGTTCAATCACTTATTAAGAAGTGGAAAATTCGGGGATCTCTTGATATCAAGCCAAGGTCAGGTAGACCAAGAAAGATTTCAGCAACAACTGTACAGTTGTTGTAATATATTTGTTTCAGTTTGTTCAATTTCAGGAGTCTAGCTTTTATTTTGAATCGTGCTTTTATTTTGATGTTTGGTTTAAAGAAAGCTTCACTTTCTTCTTCTGGCGGATATACAGTTTGCTACATGGCCCAATGTGATTGTTAAAGTGCAAATGCTGTGATTTAATTATATAAATATATAGTCTACATGTGCTTCACAGTGGATTAGTGCTCTTTTCATATAATGCAAATGATTCTCAATGTCAGTGGTGTTCCCATTGTATGAGTGGTCTGCTGCACATTCATTTAAAGCTCATGCAAAGGAGTAACAGAGCACATGCTCAAATAAACGTGTGAGCATTTAAAAGCAGACGTGTGTCAGTCTGACAGCCCGCTGGGATTGAATTAATTTGGTGCTCGGTACTACCAGTACTGCACAAACACTGGTATAGTAACATCTTGCTTATTTTAGTACCAACTTGGTACCGAAGTTCTGGTAATTTTGACAACACTAACCCTTTCAATCATACAAGTGTGAAACTTTTGCTTTAAGCAGGGTTTAAAATGGTGTTAGCATTTAGCGCAGTGTGAAAAGCTACCACTGCCTTGAAAACATAAAAAAAAATCAAAAGACATTTAGAAGCCAAATTTGTCAATTCCCCTATTCAGCCTTTGTTAAATGGTCAGTCTTGCGGAAAGTTTCAGGCTTCCGTCATTCGTCCTTGCGTGTTTATGTCATATCCGTAGACAAAGAAAAGATGAAATGGCTACTGTTGTTACAGAAATGCTACTTAATTGCTCAGATGACATAGTTTTCTGATACGTCTTTCAGAAACGATGTTCCTCCACAAGAATCTTGCGAGCCCAGAAGTATGTACTTATGTAAGTATTAATAATAATTTTGCATACTGTTGGGAAAATTTGCCTCATTTAATATAAATACCTTTCTATGTTTGATTTTAAGGACAGTATAAAATCTGAGTCCTGAAGCAAAACCAGTTGAAAACCACTGCTGCAAATAACATTTAAGCACTCCGAGTAGCCCAACAGCAGACCACCAGATGGGTAGTAAATGGTTTGTAGAACAGCTATCTAGCAAGTAGGGCCCTAAAATTCACACTGCAACCTCAGTAACGACCACCTGAGTTGATAAAGGATTTAAAGGTTTAAACTTAAGATATATGAGTTTTATAGAGAGCATCGAGAGCATCAAAACAACCCAGACATGCATGAAAACCCCATGAGGTGCGATGGCGACCTGCAGAATCTCTAAATAGCCTTTTTCGATGGAATCGTTGATCATAATGAAAAATGAGGAGAAAGGAGACTGAGATCTCTCTCTTTTTTTATGATGAATCAAGAGGTTATGGGGGCCAGACAGACTGAAGAAAATATGACTGAAATGTTTGACATTACCTCTGCGTATTTGCAAAGATTTATGGTCGAGGGATGGTCTGAAATTTGAAGGGACAGTCAATTTGTGAACAAACAAATACGCTTTGGCTGAAGTGGCTGAAGTTTGAAGTCCATTAACCTCATGGTATTGACATGTTTACAGTTGGGCATAACAAATCTTCGCCACAGAGAGAACGCTTCATATTACATTTGTAAATGTGGGATGTACTGTTGAATTAATAATGATGAAGGATAGTTGTTTGAATCTGTTGTTCATATTAAAGTGTATTGATTTATGGAAACTACGTTCTGGATACTAGAATTAAAATCAACTTAAATTTTTAAACTGCAAAAACATAAAATGGTTTATTTATTTTGCTTTATTTATTGTTTTTAATGTTGTCTCACTGTTAAAAGTTGTGTTTTTGTTTGTAGTCATCATCAGGGTGATTAGTGTTTTGGTCAAGTTTCTACAGTTTAAGTTGACATAACTCTTTAAATGTTTTAGCGGTGATCACTTACACTGCTTCTGAAGTTAGCTCAACTAAGTGGTATTCTGGTGAGGCTAACATATGACCTTTAGTGGAAATGGAAGTCTACAAAGAATATCTTGTTCCAAACATTCAACTTTTGAACCAGGAAAACACTATGTTTAAGCTCAGCTAAACTTAAAAATGCAAGTTTGTTGAACTTGAGTATTTGTGTAGACAACACTGTTATTTCTGAGTTTGTTGGACTTAATTGAACTAATTTAATTTGACCTTAATTTGAGAAAACTTAAAAATGCCCTGAAGCTGGTTACCTATATTTTTCTAAGGTCTCTCAACTTCTTTGGTTTGAGCAGATGTTGCTAGTTTTGCTTCTGTGCCTGGGATCTATGCATTAACTACAAACATAAAAACATGGCAATTTATTAAGATAGATTTTTTCAATGAAATACAAATGCTTTAAACAAAACATGTTTTCTTTGATAATTTTGTTTGAAAAACATTTCTACTTTTTTTGTGTGTGTTCTCCATATCATTTTACATCCTGTGAGGCTTTTGTAAAGTTAACTCCACAACTACAACTTTACAACCTTTAAAAAAGCTAGTTCCCAAATGACATCATCTTACAATAACTGACATAATTTTGGTGGGAAAACAACAGTGCAAGCATCAGGTATTATTAAAAATGTATTTGACTCCAGGGCGTGTTGAGTGACTCCAGTCAGGCTTCCTAAGCAACCAATTTTCCCAGTTACTAGGGTGGGAAGAGTCACGTTGGGTTAACCTCCTCGTGGTCGCTATAATGTGGTTCTCGCTCTTGGTGGGGCTTGTGGTGAGTTGTGCGTGAATGCCGCAGAGAATAGCATGAAGCCTCCACGCGCACTAGGTCTCTGCGGTAACGCACTCTACAAGTCACGCGATAAGATGCGCGGATTGATGTCTCAGACGTGGAGACAACTGAGATTCGTTCTCCGCCACCCGGATTGAGGTGAGTCACTATGCCACCATGAGGTCTTAGAGCACATTGGGAATTGGGGATTCCAAATTGGGGAGAAAAGGGGAGGTAAAAAAAATATGTATTTGATTATGTGATATTTTGTGTTTCTGGTTGGCCTGCATAATTCCAAAACATTTGAATATTACAGGATTCAGTATAGTCTTCATATAACAGAAAAAATTATAAAGTTTGAATAAAAAAACAATATCCAAATTTGTTGCATAAAAGTTACATGGTAACAATAGTTAATGCATCATGAACTAATACTGAACAACAATGAACATTTAGTATATTTCTAAAATAACATTGGTAACACTTCACAATAAGGTTCCATTCTTTAACCTTAGTTAATGCATTAGGTTAGTATCATGAACTAACAATGAACAATATATTGTTTACAGCATTTATTAATATTTGTTTATGTTAGTTAACAGAAATACAATTGCCCATTGTTAATTCATGTTAGTTCATAGTGCATTAACTAATGTTAACATATGCAACTTTTGATTTTAAAAATGTATTACTATATGTTGAAATGAGCATTAACAAAGATTAATAAATGCTGTAAAATGTTAATTACTTCAATACATTTTCAAATGTTAACGAAAAGAACCTTACCATAAAATGTTACCATTATTAACAAAATGTAAGTGCCTGATCTTGCATATTTCTGAAAGTCTACTATACCCTTCTATAGAAAAACTTCATTACATCAAATCACAAGCTTATTCATTTTTAAAATTGCAAAAGGTACTGCATAACAGCAATGTTACATATACTTTGGACAAATGCTAGTTTTTGTTTGTTTGTTCTCACAAATCTGCTTTACATTTCCCCAAAACTCCATTGTACTTTTGTCAATCTGCAAGATTGCAGAATTTAAAGTTGTATTTTGTTGATACATTTTCCCATCTTACTGTGAATTTAATGGCCCACTACATGGCCTAATGCACGATTGTTTTCTTAATTTCTAAAGAGAAGCTGTACATCAAAGGCACAGCCTGTCCGTTACAAGCACAGGTTTGACGAGCTCGTTTAAAGAGTCTCAACGAGCGGATATCAGGATGTTGCACTTTGAAGACATAAAATGCACTAACAACCCGCCGCATGCTTTTAGCTCTTTAGCCAAACCCCAGAGTACCATCCACAAACCGCAGCTATACACATTCACACAGCATTTACTGCATCACATGATCTGAGGGAAGTTTAATAGCTCTTGAAAGAAGTATTGATCTTATTGCCAGCGTTTGGTGGAAACTGATCTCTTATTGGTGCAGACATAAAAAGTAAAGGCAACAATATATCAGATGACAAGTAGTAACATTATAATAGCACATGTTTTGAATGTGCTCTGTTTTTGAATGTAGAAAATTATGGGAACATTCTTGCTTTTCCATAGGCAGAATATACTGACTGATTCTAGCTCTCAATATTAAGCAATTTGCATGAAATTTTGCATGAACAAATAAATAAAAATTCATTTCAGAATTGTTTTAGTGTTTGGTTTGTCCCCACTTTTGCTCCAAAGGGCATCTTGTGTGCTTTAATGGAAGCAAGGAAATCTGACCTTTTATAACGACGTGGTCAATGTCATAATTTTATGTCATAACTTCTAAATCCTAGGACTGTGCAGTTAAAACTCTTAGCATTCTCTCAACTGACTTCATGAGGTGCCACCTGGGATGCTTTTCCAAAAGTTTTGGAACAGAGTTCACATATTTGTCCAACTAATTCATAAAAAAAATAGATTCATACAATTTATATTACAACTGAGTATATACACTGATGAGACAAAACATCATGACCACTCACAGGTAAAGCGAATAACGTTGATCATCTCCTAAGAAGGCCACATGTCAAGGTCTGGGTAGATTAGATGGTAAGCGAACAGTCAGTTCTCGTAGTCAACATGTTGAATGCAGGAGAAATGGGCAGGAGTAAAGACCTGTGCCACTTTGACAAGGGCCAAATTGTAATGGCTAGATGACTGGATCAGAGCATCTCTGAAGCGGCAAGGCTTGTGGGGTGCTCCCGGTCAGCAGTGGCGAGTACCTACCGACAGTGGTCCGAGGAGAGACAAACCACAAACTGGTGACAGGGTGTTGGACAGCCAAGGCTCATCGATGCATGAGGGCAACGAAGGCTATCCCGTCTGGTCTGAACTGACAGAAGGTCTACTGTGGCACAAGTCACAGAAAATTTTAATGATGGTTACTGGAGGAATGCGTAACAACACACAGTGCATCGCACCCTGCTGCATATGGGGCTGCGTAGCCGCAGACCGGTCAGAGTGCCCATGATGTCCCCTGTCCACCATCCAAAGTGCCTATAACTGGCAAGAGAGCGTCGGAACTGGACCTTGGAACAGTGGAAGAAGGTCGCCTGGTCCGATGAGTCCCATTTTCTTTTACATCACTGACGGCCGTTTACGTGTGCAACGTTCACCTGGGGAAGTGATGGCACCAGGATGCACAGTGGGAAGATGACGAGCCAGTGGAGAGAGTGTGATGCTCTAGGCAATGTTCTTCTGGGAAACCCTGGGTCCGGCCATTCATGTGGACGTCAATTTGACACGTGCCACCTACCTAAACATCGTTGCAGACCAGGTACGCTCCTTCATGGCAATGGTATACCCTGATGGCAATGGCCTCTTTCAGCAGGATAATGCGGCCTGCCACACTGCACACATTGTTCGGGAATGGTTTGAGGAACATGATGAAGAGTTCAAGGTGTTGCCCTGGCCATCAAATTCCCAGGATCTCAACAAGTCCAATCCATGGGGGCTCCACTTCACAACTTACAGGACTTGAAGGATTTGCTGCTAATGTCTTGGTGCCAGATACCACAGGACACCATCAGGGGTCTTGTAGAGTCCATGCCTCGGCGGGTCGGTGCTGTTTTGGTGGCACGCAGAGGACCAACAGCATATTATAGGCAGGTGATCATAATGTTTTGGCTCATCGGTATATGTTCATATGCATCTATAAGTGCTGTGGAAAAGCACAACTAGAAGCAAGTAGGCTACTTTTTTTTATTTTAAAGATCAGAGACAATGCCAAAGTTACAGTATTTTTACACTGAATTACAAATGAACTTGCTCTTGTTACAACCGTAGGCTTTTCATTGCAGCAAATCAGAGAAACTACACTGCTTGACGCCAAGCCTCTTATGCCACACTTTGCCATTCAGAGGCAATTTTGCATAATTGGAGAACTTTGCTTGGATTTGACACAGCTCTTTATTCCATAATGCAATAAATGGTTTCTCTGTAGAGGATGGTTAATTGGGCAGAATCCAAAGTTATTTTGTGGGATAAAAACTCTGCAAAGAAATTTAACTGCGGCTTAGTGTTGAAATGTAAAGAGTTGAGCAATTTGTTTTTACTTTAGCACTGAACATTATTGTTTCCTGTTGAACTAATGCTGGGGGATATTCTTAAAGACCCACCAAATGGCTGCACTTATCGGTACATACAATATTGACGAGCCGATAACTGGTTAAGAAGAAAAGTGTGAATATCTGTAAAAAAATATCGGTCAAAACAATTATCGGTATATCTTTGTTTAAGTCTTTGGTGTATTGTTTTTACTGCTACTAGGAAGTTAGAAGCACCAACAAAAATCAGGTTGATATTCAATAATCTTATATTTAAATAAGATATATATCAGATTTCTGTTATTAGTGGTAAAGAATTTATCGTCAAACCGATTATCGGTGTATCTCTATTTATGTCTTTGGTGTATTGCTTTTCCTGTTACCAGAAAGTAAGAAGTACCAACAGAATCGAGATTAGATTTAATAATCAATATATTGCATCAAGAGTTCAGCCCTCCAGTGAAGGCTAACGCTATCAGACTGAAATAACAAGAATGAGACCAGCAGAGAAAGTACCGAAGCATTGGATTTCTCCATCTTTTATTACACGCATCAGAGCCACAGCACAAACCCTTCAACCTTCTTTGAACTAAACCCCTCGAAAAAGGATGGCCAATCAAGTGTGTTTCCGAGGAAAGACAAGGTGACTTTAACTGAGATGGGAACAGAGCCCTTTGCGGAAGACAGTACTCATCACTCGAGTCGAGGGCTGAGATTGACACTGCTATGTTCACTGGGGATTTAACTCAACTGACTCAAACTACACTAAATTCTTCTTTAGGGTAAAGAACACAATAGCTGAAAAGGTCTTGCATGCAGGTCTTATGTAAGATGGTTCAAAACTTGCAGAGGGATGGTGATCGCTCAGTTACAGTTACATAGCGTCTCAAATCAAGAGAATAAGTGAACCATAAAGTAGAATGATTCTGCTGCTAATGGCTATGAGGGCTACATGCATTTATTTAATTATAATTTTTTAATTAAAGGAGTTCTGTATTCACCCTAAAATTGGTATTGAAAATGGGTCAAACATAAACATTTTCGAATGGTGGCACATATAGAGACCCATATCTCTGGGATTTCACCATATAGGTTATTAAAAATTAAGATACAAAAATGTAAGTTTGTTCTGAATCATAATCTTGAATATATTATTAATTAAGATATCTTTAATACTTCTGGAGTAACAGGCACGCCAACTTTGGAAAAACAACACAAAAGATTTTTTTTTTTCTTTTTTTTTCAAACTCACAACCACTGAAATATAATGCACATGTATTTTTAAATTTTTTTTTTTTACCTGTACTTTTGTCTCAAAATCAAAGATAAATTGTAATTAAAGGAATACTGTATTCACCCAAAAATGTAAATGATGTCATAATTTACTCACCCTCATGTTATTCTACAACTGTATGAATTTCTTCTGCAGAACATTTCAGTAAAGAGTTAAACTTCTGACATACAGTGTCATGTGACGAAACTACATGGTGCCAATCACAGCAGAGTTTGTCTTTGGGAGAAATGACAACAAAACTACATCTAAGAAACCTAATTAAGTTTTTACATTAAAACCTGCTTGAGTCGAAAGATTAAATTCTCTAGTTTAATCCGATATGCCCTTTTTAAAACTTGAGCGATTTATCGCAAAATGCCAAGCTGCTAAATACAGTGTACACTAATGTGTAGTTAAGCAAATTTATTCCGTAGAAATCCTATATTTGCTGTGCATTATCACATTACGAATCAATGGATTCATCCAAAAGCTGAAAAATGTTGCTTTCAGAAGCTTTTTATTGAGTTAGGATAAAAATAAGGTGCATTTTTAAATGTTCTGAGACTAGTGCAGACAGACAGCACACTGGAGGTTAAGTCATTCACTAAATAGTGAGCAAGGGAGCATCCTATAACTTCCATATGCAGCTAAGTGCATTCACTCCTAAAATCTTTCCAAAAAGTTCAGTTTGGGACAATGGTAATCAGTACATAGATTCAGAATTTATAATGTCAAATGTTATTTTAACATGGTTGGCAGTGATTTGATGATGTGGGACATTAATTTGAATCAGAATTAATTATGCTAATTTCTGTTGTAATGTTTGTAACATCTCAAAAACATGAATAACCAACACTCCTGGAAACATAATAAACAATTTGATACAAAAAAAAAATAGCTTGGTATTATTTAAAATTTCACAACTTAGTCCCGCTGTCCACACATTTTGCCATCAACATTTATGAAAACTATTTGTTCTAGAATTTTATTTATTTGTTTTGCATGTGTATTAGGTGTTTCTAGTTACAAATCAAAAAGGGAAATGGAAAATGCACACAGCAGTCATGCTCGGGTCTCAGGAGGTTATAGCACACAAGTCATATGGACCACTTTATACTACTTTTATAGTGTTTTTTTTTTTTTTTTTTTGAGCTTGCAAGTATAAGTCACCATATACTTTCAACATATGGAAATGACCAACGGAATGATCAGGGTTGGACCTGAGGGTGAGTAAATAATGACAGAATTTTCATTTTGAGGTGAACTATTCCTTTAACATAGCTCACTCATAGTGCGAAAACCTCGTGTTGCAGAGCTAATTTTTTTATTTATTTATTTATTTATTTTTATGGATTACAACATCAACTCTAAAGAATGGACTATACATATTATCATTGGACACCTCTTATCATTATTGTATTAAATAAACACTTGACCCTTTGAATAAATCCTTGAAGGTGTCAAGCTGTTGGTCTTGCCAGAATGCTATCCATCTAATCTTATCTACAGAAAAGGAAAGTTTATCTCTTGCTTCTACTTAAAATGATGGCTTATGATGACAGATTAATTCCCAAGCATCAAAGAAAAAAAAAGAAAAAAAAAACATTACAAGACCTATTATTCATTAGCCAAAGCAATTCCCCCTCAGCATTTATAAAACCATCCTTTTGCTATGAATCACACATATATAAATATAACAAGTTTCAGATCAGAGGTGAAAGAAAATATCTGCCAAAACCTTCATGGCGCACATAGTCTGCCATAATGCCCAGCAGGAAACTGGCCAACTCTGGGTAAACCAAGTGTTATCTAAGCAAGTCCAGTTTCACCAATAAGATTTCTGCTCTCAGAGATGATGTGGAGTTATTTCCATTATCGAGACAAATTTTCAGTGGAGAGAAAATGGTCAGAGTGAAATGGCTGTGTCTGGGCTTTGCACAGTCAGATAATAATAAAATGCTGCTTTCACTGCTGAAAAAAGAGGCTTAGCCAAGGTGGTTGGCCAGTTCACCTCAGGCCCAACAGCTGGAAGGTCAAGCTCCTAAACTAGCTTGGAGCTGGAAGTGTGGTTGAAAATATGCATGTGTGAGATCCAGTTTTCGGGTGGAATGTCCATAGTCTCAGCCTCAAACGGCACGCCCAGGGACTGCCCACAATCCGTGCACTAACCGTCTGATGCTTATAGCACACAAAACTGGAAAACGCTTTCTCGATCGCAGATTGGACACAGGGCATTTCATCAGTCCGCCTGAAGGCCGAGTTGTGTTCACAAGGTTCCGTGTTGATAGAATAAGCGCTTTAGAGGACGAAATTGTCACAGCATTTGCCCAAGTTAGCCAGGTTAGTGACATCAAACCTTTTAAAGATATTCAGACTTTCGGTTGAGGCACGTAACAATAGTATAGCGGATATCCACGAGCAGAGTTGCAATTTCTGCTTTATTTACTTATGTCTGTGAAATTCTCTATAATGAGGTTTTATGTGCTATACTTGGACTCTCTACACATTTTCCGTTATTTTCCCGTATGTTTTCTGTGCAATCGCTCGAGGAGGTTTGCGTGCCATTATATAACTATTTTTTTCCCCATGTCGGTCTTTTATTATGGCATGATACATCTCCGATAAACACCGTGTAATGACAAAATCAACTGTGATTGGTCACTTTACATGTCAGCTATATAGCGTTTCCTGTCCAAAGGGGTGTTTCTTGGCCAATTGAAGCGACTATAGTCCCCAGACCTATATAGAATATCCACAGAATGGCGCCAAAAGCGAGTTGTATTTTAAGTTGTAAAGGATATAATACAATCAGCAAGAATGCATATTTTATTAAGCCTACCCCCTAAAGGCCCAGGTATACTTCATTTTTGCGTATTCCAGATCTCCTCGAGCCCGACGATTGCGTTGCCTTTCTGAGTATACTTTACTGACCGCGAACGAATAGGAATGCATTTGATGCATGCGTGAGCCAACAAAATCTAGGCGGCATGCGGTAAAGCCGCACGGCTGTGTGTGGAGCAATCCGCAACGTGCACACCCAAAGTATACTTTGCCGTTAACCCAAACACCAACCCTAAACCTAACCGTCAGTGGTGTAAAACATTTTAGGACAAAAATTCAACTTCTCAATCACGCTCATCATTGTTTATATGAACGCAATTACTTTCTGTTTCCCTCGGGACCAGAATATGTTTCTTGCACATTCAGTAGCACTAGAGAGAATGTTAATCGTGTTTGAATCGATGCAACAAATGTCTGATGGGGGATGGTATTTGTCAGCAGTGGTGGGACCAAGTCATTGTTTTGCAAACCACAAGAAAGTCTCAAGTCTTTGCATTCAAGTCTCAAGTCAAGTCCCAAGTCAAGACAGGCAAGTTGAAGTCAAGTCCCAAGTCCTCAACTTTAAGTGTCAAGTCATAAACAAGTCATTAGTGCTCTTTGTCCAAATTAGTTAAGTTACTATAAATTACTACAAATTACTATAGTAATTACACCCTCCATAGTATTAGCACGTTGTAGTACAATGTGTGGACTTTTCAGAAGATCCCTTCCACACCCTCCACAGCATCAGCACATTTTAGCACAATGTGAGGACTTTTCTGATGACCCCTTACCCACAGTAGGCAAAATGTCCTACTTAATGTTAAATTAAAGATCTGGACCGATTTCGCCGTGACACAATCTGACACGCTTAAATACGGGACAAATCGTGTCCCGTATTGATTTGATACAGGATGCATAATTTCATCTTTAAATATGGGACGATCCCATATTTTACAGTGCACTGAGCACTGTGAAACTAAGTATCTAGCCAGCTAACCCAGCTAACACGATAAGTTATGATGCTACTGAACCATAGCTGATGTGTAACAGTTAATCTCAATTTACCTCTGTCTATGGGTTTTAGATGCCTCACAAAAATGGACATTGTTGATGAAGCATCTGTAATTTTTAAAATCACAAGTTCTGCATGTTGCAATCCTTTGTTGCCTTCAATATTGTATTCTTTACATCCGAATGAAACTACCTTTGGTATAATTTTGGCTGTCATCCTTGAATGCGCAGTCTTCAAACTTTGTCCTACTCTCATGGAAGTTGATTGGTTGTTCTCTGATTGGTTGAATATGAAGCGTGGAAATGCAGATTTGACAATCAAACTAATTGTTTATTGGGGTAATTAATAATTGATTTGCTGCACATTTTTAAATATAAAAGTTTTAGAAGGTATAAAGTATTTCCATGTCAGAGGGCTCGAGTCCAAGTCAAGTCGCAAGTCTTCTTTGATTTTGTCGAGTCAGAAGTCATTACATTTGTGACTCTAGTCCAAGTCAAGTCCAAGTCATGCGACTCGAGTCGACAACCATGCTTGTCAGTAATTCAGCAGAATGTGGTTGATTTCACGATACATGAACATTCAGAAGCAACATGTTGATTTCTTGTGTAATCTTTACAATTGGTTCTCACATGTCTCAAAACCAAACATCATTGTCATCAAACTTGACATGATTCATTTAAAGGTGCCATTTTTTATTTTAGGCAAGATTTTCTTTAGGATATTCTTCAAAATGTCACTATTGTACTCGTTGGTACAAATAAAGAAATATGGGTTTGGAGAGTGAGTAAACAATGAAAGGATTTTCATTTTGTGTAAGCTATTTCTTTAAAGAGCAGCAGTTGTTTGTTTTTACATCTAATAAAGTGATTATTGTTGCCACACGCTGAAAAATAGGCCCTGATTATTCTGGGGTTGGGATCTGTTAGCTCATAAAGATAAACACAACCCAGTTTTAAATTACTTCTGAATTCTGACAAGCATTTTTTAACTTCAATGATTTTACACCACCATTAAAATTAAACAGTGTAAGCTGCGATTCTTTCATCAGAACAAAATAGACCCCATTCAGAGTGTAGTGGCTGATTATAATAGCATTAATCCATATAATATTCCCTTGAATGTAATAGCATTACTTAAACATCAAAGTGTTGCTGATCTCCATGGCAACCAAATGGAACAGGAGATACTGTGATTCTAAAAGTCAACTGCTGTGAACATCAAGCTAGAAGTAAAGTAAGAACTAAAATATGAATGAAGGAATGAGATATAAATGGCAGTTCAGATATATTATCGCACACTACAGACACACTGCCGGAGAAATATCAGTTAAATCGACTCCATACTGAGTACACACTGAGTCTAGGACCATCAGGCGTGATGAATTTTGGGATTTTATATCAAAACAGTGTGTAAAGCAGTGTGTATGTCAACAAGTGTTTCATTTGTGTCTATTTTAACTCTCCTAAGGAATTTTAGTTGAAATTCCTGAGGCAACATCAATAATCCATTCTCATGAGGTATTAAAGATCAACCCCTGAGCAATAACATTTTCTTTTTGGCAGGGAACAACAGGCTGATGTGTTCAGTCCAAACCCAACTTGTAGATGACTTTGCCTTTGCATGCTGCATTCTTCACTCTAAATAGAACTACAGACATACAGACATGATTTCATTCCCCAGGCCTGAGGATGAGATTCAGCCATGCGTCAGAGATAAATAAGTGGCTCTGAGAGAGAAATCCACTCCCGTTTGCTCTAAGTGGATCTAATGAGGCATAGACTATGAAATGGATTGAGCAAGTCCACTGCGCTGGCTCAATCACCTCAGTGCTGCAGTGGATGAGAACAAAGAAAAGTTGAAAAAAAAATAAATAAATCAATAACAAGCATGCAAAGCCATTGTTTTCACCATATTGCTAACAAAGGCTCCATAAATGAATAATTTGTGAATAAGCTCTGCAGTGCTGTCAATTTTTGTCAGATTGACAATAGTATTTAGAGTGTTTTCTTCAACATCGCACAACTTAAACTAGGCAATTAAAAGCTTCTGGGAGCTAAACTCCAAAAAGCACAATGTTTCAGGCCATGTCCACACTAAAAAGTTTTTGTTTGAAAACATATCTTCTTTTCTTCATTTTGGCCTTCTGTCCACACTAAGACAGTGTTTTTGACAGAGTTAATGGAGCTTTTCGAAAACGCTCTCCCAAGTGGATAAATTTAAAAATATCTTGCATTGTACAGTGGACAGGGGAAACAGGAGATATCTGAAAACGAAGATGTATTTGTTGTCATGCAACGCAGTCATGTGATCCATTCAATCCAAAACATTCAAGATGGCGGCCCATATTGTAGCTGCATTGTTGTGCCTGCTATTCACTTTGATATCGTTGTTAAAGAAATGTTTCTTTGAACAACCTTTCCATTGCATTTCTTCAAAGTTGACAGGAGGTTTATCGGAATTGCTGTCCAGCAATGGAACATGAGGACAATTGCGTTTCATGCCGTATATGGTTTTGCATGCGAAGTAAAGGGATTTAAGAGTTTTCATGTTTTTATTGTGGATGAGCAACTTTTGGAAAACGTTTGAAAATAGTAGTGTGGATGGAGAGCGTTTTGAAAATGGAAACACTGTGTTCTAATGTATCTGGATTTATGTGGATGTAGCCTCAGACTGATCGCACTGTGAATTCAGCGACAGCTGCTAAATTAAGTCTGTGCTTACCGAAATTCGAATCACTGCCCCCAGTGGCCAAAGCTGAAGTGTTGTTGAACATATGAGCACATTTGAGCTCCAGTTTCCGGGTGAAATGTCCACAGAGTTGCGCAAAAAGCAAGTTGTATTTTTTGTTGCAAATGATGTAATACAGTCAACATGGATGCATATTTTTTTTTTAACTCTACCCCCTAACCTAACCCTAAACCTAATCATCAGTCGAGTAAAAATTGAATCTTAGAGCAATAGTGCATCCTCCGAATCGCACTCACCATATTGTAAATGCCATTACTTCTCCCGCATGTCTCTGAGTTTCCTTTCACAATGTACTAGCTCTGGCACTAGAGAGAAAGGTGAACAAATTTTAATTGATGCAAAAATGTCTCTTGGGGGATGGCACTTGTTAGTGGTTCAGTGGTTTGGGATTGATTTTAGAGTACATGAACATTCGGAAGCAACATGCCTATTTTCTTGTGTATTCATGCTGAAATAAGTACATGGCATTTGTACACTTAAAAGACTCCTCAGACTCTAGTTCTAGTATTTGCTAATAACTTGTGACTGACATTAATTTGTCCTGCTTGTTAACCTGAAAAGCACTGATTAGCCAACAGATTAATTTCTACTACCTGCCTCAGCAGACTTGAATGCAAAGTGCTATCACTTATTGTACGCCTGCTAGATTCCAAAAATCCAGCAATAACCATTTCCTCGCTACTAAACCTCAAAGAACTCTTTAACCACTTTGTTTGATTCCTCATATTGCTGTTCCAAGACACATATTAGCCTATTCTTTCAGATATTTTCCTATGGGCAAGTCAGCATATTTTTCGGTGTGGTATTCCAAATATATTGCACGGAGCGACCCAAACGGAGATGAGGTGTTTGAAGTCGGGGCATAAACTGACTCTTAGGAATAATAAAGAATTTCCTCTGCAGGTCTTCGGAAGCATCCTAAAGGAAAAGCTCACTGTGTGCATTGGAGAGATTGAGTTGTTGTGCAAAACTGGGGTTATAAAAGCAAATAATGCCTCATTTTTTATTGATAATTATAGATTATTTGTGTCCAGAAGTTTACAAAAGCATGGACAGAAATCTTTGAAAGTGTGAATCAGGCATGTTGTGCACCTAATTATTTAAAGTCACAGTTATGTGCCTTGAAAAGTAGAAACTACTTACTGTAGTTCTTCAAGAATAAGATAGATAGAATGGTTTTTGTTTAGTATGAAAGGGGACTCAGTTCACATCCTGACCTAATATATGCCTTAGTTTGTTAATAAACCAAACACAACTGCTGAACTGACAGCCAATTATTACCATACATTTTTGCTGTACAGAAAATAGCTTCTTTGACATTGTGTTCAAAAGGGGAAAGAATAGAATTTGGAGCAACATGTAAGACTCGATTGGACATACCAAACGTAGACATGTGAATGCATGATTTAGAAATTATTTTCCAGCATATTCCAAATTGCATGCTTGCCATCAACTGATCACAGTGGTCTCAAATGCAATGCTAAATCATTTTTAGAAGTCGCTCTGGATAATAATATCTGTTAAATACATTAAATGTAAATGTATGTAAATGCGTTATGCTTCTGGAGGTAGCATATTCTCTAACAGAATTACTCAACCTGGCTGAGCTAAAATAAAATATAAAAACTGAAAGTGCCAGAACCAAGGACATTTCCAGAGCTTCAGTGATTTTATCTTTAAACTGATTCCATCACAAGGAGTCAGAGACCATTAAAGTCCATAAGCGCCCTTATTTCAGCACAGGGCGATAGCTCGGTCCCTTTCCTGCTGAGCACTCACAGCAAGGCCCGGCCCTTTCAAAGGTTTCAGCATTTGAGTCATTTAAAGGGCATGAAGTCCTGGACAGTGCGGAGTCTATAGGAGCCAACACTGACAGCTGGGATCTCCAAGGTGCCACCACCTCTCACAAGGTCAACAGAGCCAGTTAATTTCATTATATGCAGATCAATTAAACAAATTAATTGTAATTAATCGCACACAGTATATCAAAATTTGGGGGCCCCCAAGTGAAGATAAGAGGAAAAGACATTACATTATGGCAGATGAAAGCATTGAAAAGACATTACAAAAATGACAGTACGTTTTTTTCGAAATTCGAACCACTGCCCCCAGTGGACGAAACTAGAAATATTGTTGAACGTATGGACATGTGTGAGCTCTAGTTTCCGGATGAAATGTCCACAGAATAGCGCCAAAAGTTGTATTTTTCATCGTAAGTGATGTAAAACAGTCAACATGAATGCATATTTTATTAACCATATGCCCTAACCCAAATCCAACCCTAAACCTGTCAGTGGAATAATAAGGTAATTTTAGAGTGAAAATGCAACCTCCAAATTGCTCTCATCATTGTTTATGTGAACGGTATTACTTTCTGGTTTCCATGGGACCAGAACCAATGTCTTGGAGGCTGCTCAATGGATATTGTTGGATATGTTGTAATTGCTTGTCTGTGTAGCTACACACGCTAGATAGATGTCTTTGTTCTTTGAGTCACGTTTAGCATTTTAGCCATGACAAGTTTGAAAAACACATCTCTAGACCCCTGTGTTCTGTTTCATTCTGTTAAGCTCCATCTAACTGTGTGAATGGCTCTAACTACTCTTGGTAAACTTACATTGTGTTCACTGCATAATTACATTTACATATGGGCATGTCAGAGGGCAAGATTAATTGTGTTATTTTTTTTTAACAAGTTACATTTTTAATTAATCAATCACATTAAATTAACACATTAAATTAACAGCCCTAGTTAAAATGTTAAAAAGCCATGCCCTTTTCTATAGCTTGTGGAATAAGATGGATGGAAGGTTCGGTCCCATGGAGGCAATTCTTTATTTGTACATCACAATGGGTCTTTAGACTACAAGGCTGCATGGATCCTGTGTTAACAGGGGTCAGAAGCATAGTGAACCGAAACAGGGCCCTTGGCTGTAATTGGGAAGGAAAAAAGCACTAGTAGCACCTTTGTGCAGCCCACAATCGCTTCTGGCACCAGTGAGGTGATAGATGGAAAGAGTATGGCTAACTCAAAATTCAAGAACAGTACTTTTCAGCAAGAACACACATAATTAAAAAAATACTTTGAATTTCAGAAAGTGTGATAAATTTGCTTTCAAAAAAGTAACCAGAGTATTTTTATTTTTTTCTTCCTCTCAAATTTCATTTGTATTTCTGCACACTAAATCTTGGAACCTTATGCTAGGACATCAATGACAATCAAGAACGTCACACCTGGCATGTTGTATCACTAGTCACCAGGTTTGAATGTGTACAAACACAAATGCGATATTAGAGCTCTTGCAGAGGGGAACATTATAATTTTAAAGGAGTCATGAAATGCTCTTTTTTTTTATTGTTTTATTATCTTCTCTGAGGTCCACTGATATATAAAAAAAATATATATATGTATATTTTTTTGCACCAAAACTGTCATAATTTTGTAATATAAGATCACTTTCCACCCTGTCTCTGGCTCTCTGTCTGAAACACTTGGTTTTAGCCTAAGCACCTCATTAAATCTTCAACGTAGACGCCCACTGTTATGATTGGCTAACAGCGTGCAGCCCCTCGAAATCAGCCATATTCAAAACTCAGTCGGAAGAGAATGAACAAGCTCCATTACATTATAAAACTAAATTTCAGGGTTTACACATAATGCACAAACACATTATATTCAAATATATTAAACTGCTTATCTCAAGCACAACTGTAAACACTCAGCACCATAAACTACAGTTGCAATCGAAATTATTCAACCCCCCCAAGACAGTAAGGATTTACAAAGGTAAGCTTTTCTGATGACCCAGAATTTTTAAACTTTACATCTATATCAGCTGAGTGACACATTCAAAGTCATAGTGTGAATATATAACCTAATATTTCTAAATAGCAGGATTTTTTAAAAATGTCATAATTATTCAACCCCTATTGCATGTAGCTGTTTTTTAAATATGTAAGGCTACACAAGTAATTTTTTTAAAACAAAATTAAGTCATCAATCTGCAATGGCACATAAGTTTTAAAATTTAAGTTTAGTGTTGTAAGCAAAAATGAATTTCTATGCAAAAAATGCAATTAAAAATAAGCTGTCTCAAAAGCTAATAGAGGAGATTATTTCATTACACAAGAAAGGTCGTGGCTAAAAGTACATTTCCAAGGCATTTCAATTTCCAATAGACAAAGTTGGCAGCACTATTCATACAATTTTTAAATATGGTACAACAGCAGCCTTCTTGGGGTGTGGAAGAAAGCAAAACTTCACCAAGGGAAACATTGACTTGAATATTCAAGAATTAGGAAAGATCTGTGGAGTCCTGGAAGAAGGTTTTATAGACGTATGACACTAAACTGAAAATGAGTTTTAGACCCATGGGTCAGCAGTACGTCTGGAGTAAGATGACAAGGTGATGACTAGAACGACACCATCCCCACAGTAAAGCATGGAGGTGGGTCAGTCCTGTTATGGGGGTGTTTTGCGGCTGCAGGAAATGGCTATCCTGACTATGTGACTGACACCATGGATTCTTTCAGGTATCAGGCCATTTTGGCATGAAAAATGTGATGCCTTCAGTGTGTAAATTGAAGCTCGGTGATCACTGGACTTTCCAGCAAGACAATAACACCAAGGATACATCCAAGTTGTCCAAAATCTGGTTCAGGGATAGGTCATGGAATGTCCTTAAATGGCCCTTTCAGTCCATCATTAAAATCCCATTGCAAACCTTTATTGGGATTTCAAGGAAGCAGTGGCAGCACAGAAACCAAAGAATGTTAATGAGCTGGAAGCTTTTGCTCATGAGAAATGTGTAAAAATTCTAATAGAGAGGTGTCCGAAGCCTGAGAACACTTACCTGTGTAAGACTGTCACAAAAATTGTCTGCATCACTTCCGGGAAAGTCAAAGAACTTTGCGAGAACCAACATCATAAAACTCTCACACAGAGGAGCATCTCCACCTGAGAAAACACACCCTACTGATTGGGGACCATAAAACACAAATCACACTCACATCTGCTCACTCTCTCTCTCTCTCTCTCACCTCAAGTCACTTTAAGGACACTAAAAACTAAGTTATGACTTATCCTGTTCTGTAATATAAAAGGTTTTTTGATCATACATGTTTGGTATCATTCAAGAGGTAACAGTGCAACTGGTAAAATGGTCTCATTCCCTTTCAGCAAAGTCAAATCACATGTGAGATTTAAGAACTTAATAAAATACAGCATTCTATCCGGGGCATGCCCCTCCCAAGTCTCACACAGAGACCAGATGCTGCAGATTAGGTGTATTCTTTGTAAACATCAAACAACCTACTCAATCAAAGGTCGACTTACAACTCCCTAAACTGTAAACCAAATCCTAAATAACATCAAACACACACATCTGAAATAACAATGGAATCGTTTGGTACTTAAGGAAGGATGGCAGAGAAGCTCGGGGAATCTGTAAGTCAGATCTCCCATGCTTCGTCGTTTGCATGTAGTTTTTTCACTACCAGGTAATTGCAATTTGTATTTCTTATGTTTGGTAAATGTTTGAATGGAATGCAACTTTAATTATGTTATTATGCTTGGTTCACTGATATCTTTGAGTTTGATTTATTATTTTAATTGGATTGTTTGAATATTACTATTACCTGGTAAATAAATTGTTATATGATTCATTCTGAAGGACTGTTTTCTAGTATATTTCTTGTTAATTACAAATCTATGGTCAGAGTTGGCTTAATTAAGCTACTTCAGAAGTAACCCATTAGTTAAGTATGTAAAAGGCTAAACAGTAAACCGAGAATACTAAGGGTAGGACCGAGAATCTGTAAAACAGATCTTAATTGACTGGGGCTAAATGGTAAACTGAGAATCTATAATAGAACTTAGCCAAGTAGAATTAAACAGGAATACTAAGGGTAGGACCGAGTATCTGTAAAACAGAACTTAATTGACTGGGGCTAAACGGTAAACCAAGAATCTATAATAGAACTTAGCCAAATAAGACTAAACGGATAAAACCGAGAACCTATAAGGACTTAGTCTAAAACTTACTAATATCTGAAACTGATGAATTTGTAGTTAAAGGACCTGTGTCCGGCCAGCAATAATTAATGATAAGATTAATAAAACATGGAATTCAAATCAAATAATCAAAGTATTATTTAATGTCGCGCACAATAAGACAGAACACGCAGGAGTCCTTCAGCCTCGCCATTGGATACCGTCCTTGGACCAGTGGGTGACTTCCCCCTTACACCTGAAACATTTATTTGCTTTCATTAAGGATAAAGGATGCTCCACAAATGACTGACTTTGGGGGTTGAATATTTTTGACATGACATTTGTGGAGAGAATTAGTTATTGTTTATTTTTAAATTTGGGTAAACTGAACTCTTTGTTCTCAAAATCACTCAAATGTGTATTAAAAACTTACTTTGACTGTTTACCTAGGTTTTAGTTAATGTGTCTTAATTCACATCACCAGAATGTATTGCTGGTCAGGGGGTTGAATAATTTTGATTGCAACTGTATCAAACAGTCATGAAATCTGAAATATTAATGAATTAAACTGTTCACCTACTGTTTTGCAATGGGTCCAAGTGTTTTTAACTGCATCATTCTTCAATAATAGTTGCTTTGCAAAGCTTGAATTGTATTATGGCTGGTTCACAAGCATTCCACACTGACATGAGCCAAAAAAACATACAATCCATGAATACAATGAAGGCACATCCACATGACGCACACACATAGTCCAAAGCACGGTGTGAACTAAATGCACACACATACAGTTTCACATCACCGGAAACATATCAAAATGGTCAAAGACTTCCATCTAGTGCATTCCTTACACCAACAATTAAAAATAGCTTGGAGAGGTAGTTGTGTGGCGCCATGCGGGGGTCGGACGCGTGAAGGGCGATCTCTGCGCACTTTGCTAGTTTTTAATACTTCTTGTGTCATAAACCAGTGAGATTCTATACACCCTGTTCCATAACTGTTCTATGAAGACAATATGTCAAAGAATTCATAATCCTCTGGCTCTGGAGACATTAAAAGACACTTATGTGCTCAAGCTGATACCAGACAGGACTCAGTTTGGACGGTGCGGCAGGAGAGATTCAGCATCAACTGTAAAGCATGCCGACAATGCAGGCGAAGGTCGTTGCAGACTCTTGCTGTAATACGTCGATCGATCACTGCCATGGAGACTAAATTCTCTGAGTTGATTACAACAGTGTCGGACGTCGAGAAACGGATCGATTATCTGGAGTCATCGGAGAGGGAATTAGCTGCTAATCCTCTAGGGACCAAGACAGACTTCGAACGCATTTGGGAAAAGTTGGAAGACTTAAGAGAATCGTAGCCGTTAAAACAACTTCCAAATTGTTGGAATTCCTGAGAACGAAGAAGGCTGTGAAATGGTGAAATTCCTAGACGAGCTCTTCCGGAGTCTGCTCGATAAAACAGGCCATAAACTGGAAATCGAGTGAGCTCACAGGGTTCCGGCTCTGAGATCCGCTGAGGGAGACAGGCCCCAATCAGTTCTGGCCAAATTTCTGAGATCATTGAGAATAGATACTAAGGCTGCAAAATATTTACATGCCCATGGCAATGTCCTTCATAAAGTCAATGGAATGAGTAAGTTATTGTGTGATACTGTCTATACAGCCGAGTGGACCTGACTCACTGAACATTCACTTGACTGTCCGAGGAACTGAGTGCCTCCTTTGTTCCTTTTTGTGTTGGTTCTGCCTAGCGGCTGGAGTTTGTTTTGTGGAATAACACTCCTTCGGGACAGTTTTTGGATGAATCTGCACATTCTTTGTGCTTACGCCTCCTATTGGTTGGAGTTTGTTCTGTGGAATATTTCTTGCAAAACAATGGAGTGATTAGGGCATTTTTTTTGCACTCATGTAACAGCCAAGTGGACCTGACTCACTGAATATTCACTTGACTGTCCGAGGAAACTGGGCGCCTTTTTTGGAATAACACAACTTCGGAAAAGTTATGTGTATGAATCTACATGTCTTTGTGTTTATGCCGCCTATTGGCTGGAGATTATTTTCTGTTTTGTAATTCTGTCTCACAAAATTTGTACAAAAGCACTGGACTTCAGCAATCCGACGGCAATGTTGTCGTGGGGGCTTTCGTAGGCATACATGGATTATTTGAGTTTAGAAGGATGGACGCTGGTTAATGATGTCGTGTGCGGGGTTAATGTGCACGTTTTTCTTTTTTCTGTTTATTTGGTTTGGGGGAAGTTCAGGGTTTGATTTTTGCACTAATGTTGGGATGTGGTCTTTATAATCTTGTTTTTGACACACAGTCTATTTTTTCTAATATGTCAAAATGTCAGATGTTAATATGAGTGGATTGTCTCTCTCCATGTGGAATGTGAATGGGTTGGGGCACCCCGTAAAAAGAAGGAAGGTTATTTATTTTCTTAAACGTAAGAAATATGATATTGTGTTTCTTCAAAAATGCATCTTTCCCAGCAGGAAGCTGGAAAATTTGGGAAGATATGGGGTGGACATGTTTTCTTTAGTGCTGGCTCAAGTAAGAGCAGGGGAGTCATTACATAGATAAGTAAACATCTCAAATTAAAATGTCTCAAACAGATTAATGATAAATTAGGAAAAGTCATTATTGTTTTAGCAAAAATTCAGGTGCAAAGGTTGATTTTGGCTAATATTTAAGTACCTAATGTTGATGATCAGGGACTTTTTATAGATTTTTTAAGGGATGTTACAAGCTGCTGGCACCCCTCGTGATATAATATTGGGAGGAGACTTTAATCTTTTGATGGACTCAGTTCTTGATCATAGTGAAGCAAAAGTGTGTAAGCCCCCTAGAGGAACACTGACGCTTCACAGGATGTGTAAAAGTCTTGGTCTTACAGATATTTGGAGACTTTTGAACCCATCTGGTAGGGACTATACATTTTTTTCATCAGTCCATAAGATTTATTCTAGAATAGATTTTTTTTTATATATCTAAGTCCCTCATTTCATCTGTTGTGGATTGCTCAATTGGAAACATCTTAGTCTCAGATCACGCCCTGGTGAGTTTAGAGGTGTTGCCACATACGGAGAAAAAGAAATCATCTAGTTGCCGCTTTAATGTATCCCTTTTGCAAAATCCTGAATTCCAACAAATGTTAAAGGCTAAAATCAATGTGTATATGGAGACCAACTGGTCCTCAGTATCCTCTGTAGGCATGGCTTGGGAGACACTTAAAGTGGTTCTTAGGGGTCGGATCATACAGTATGCCTCGTTCATCAAAAAGTCCAAAGCATAAGAACTCGTGGAGGTGGAAGGGAAAATTAAAAGTGCTGAGGCAGAGCCAAAGTGCCAAATGTCATCTGATGGCCTCAGAGAATTTACCCAATTGAAATACAGATATAATACTATTTTGTCACGGAAGGTGGAGTTTTGGCTATTCAGGGCAAGACAGTCATACTCTGAGTCAGGGGACAAAGCAGGGAAGCTTTTGGCTAGATATATAAAGCAGAGAGAGTCTTTTTATACCATTCCCTCAGTGAAATCTGCTGGTGGTGAAATTTGTACCTCAGCCAATGATATTAATAATGCTTCTGGAGAATTCTATCTTGATCTTTATTGTTCCAAGTCTTTGTCTACTGATGAAGATATTAGAAACTTTTTCGAACCATTTGAACTCCCTAAACTGATGACTGTGCAAAAAAATTCTTAATTCTGAGATAACCTTGGAGGAGCTTGGCGAGGTAATTAAGGCCTTGCCTACAGGCAAGGCTCTGGGGCCAGATGGCTTTGCCGCTGAATTTTTTTTAGATCTTATGCTACAGAACTGGCTCCACTTTTGCTAGAAGTTAAAACAGAATCATTAAAGAGTCAAAAGCTTCTGCCAACCATGACACAAGCCCGGATCAGCCTGATACTTAAAAAGGACAAAGATCCAAGCTAGGGTAGGAGTTACTGTCCAATTTCCCTGATCCAGCTAGATGATAAAATATTGTCAAAAATTCTGGCTAACCGATTAAGTTATGACATCTCTTATACATATAGATCAGGTGGGGTTTATTCGGGGCTGCAGCTCTTCTGATAACATTAGGTGTTTCATCAATATCATGTGGTCAGTGGCGAATGATCAGACTCTGGTCGCTGCCATCTTGCTCGACACCGAAAAGGCACTTGATATGGTAAAATGGGATTATCTTTTTAAGATTTTGGAAATATACGGGTTCTAGAATACTTTTATTGGATGGATTAAGTTACTTTATAGACACCCGGTAGCGGCGGTACAAACAAATGGATTCATTTCAGATTATTTTACTTTTGATAGGGGCACCCGGCAGGGTTGCCCTCTTTCCCCATTATTGTTCTGTCTTGCCCTGGAACCATTAGCAGCCACGATAAGAAAATAATCAAATCAAATCACTTTTATTGTCACACAACCATATACACAAATGCGATAGTGTGTGAAATTCTTGGGTGCAGTTTCGAGCAATATAGCAGTCGTGACAGTGATGAGACATATACCAATCTACAATAAACATCAAATTTACACAACACAATTTAAAATCTAATATACACATATTTACGCACAACAAAATATACAAATAATAACATACAATATACATTATACAATACTCACAATATAGAATACACATTATACAATAAAAAAAAATTGTAAAATATTTTTATATATAGTATATATAAAATGTACAGTAGGTTGTATTGTACTGTATTGACATTCAGGCTGTCGGTTGATAGTCAGTTGCCAGTGTGTTGATAAGAGAGAATATGATTTATGACAATCCAGTGTGAGATAAGATTAATAAAGTGCAGTGCTGATGTATATTGATCGTGAGAGATCAAGAGTTCAAAAGTCTGATTGCTTGGGGGAAGAAGCTGTCATGAAGTCGGCTGGTGCGGTCCTGATGCTTTGATACCACCTGCCTGATGGTAGCAGTGAGAACAGCCCATGGCTCGGGTGGCTGGAGTCTCTGATGATCCTCCGAGCTTTTTTCACACACCGCCTGGTATATATGTCCTGGAGGGAGGGAAGCTCACCTCCGATGATGTGTCTGGCAGTTCGCACCACGCTTTGCAGGGCTTTGAGGTTGTGGGCTGTGCTATTGCCATACCAGCCGGAGATGCAGCCAGTCAGGATGCTCTCTACAGTGCTGGTGTAGAACCGTGTGAGGATGTGGCAGTTAATTCCAAACTTCCTCAGCCATCTCAGGAAGAAGAGGCGCTGATGAGCCTTCTACACAACGGCCTCAGTGTGGACAGACTATGTGAGTTCCTCGGTGATGTGGACACCCAGGAACTTGAAGCTGCTGACACTTTCCACTGGTGCTCCATTGATGGTGATGGGGCTGTGTTCTCTTTTTCTTCTCCTGAAGTCCACCACAAGCTCCTTTGTCTTACTGACATTGAGGGAGAGGTTGTGCTCCTGACACCAGTGTGTCAGAGTGTGCACCTCCTCTCTGTAGGCTGTTTCATCATTGTCAGTGATCAGACCTACCACCGTTGTATCATCAGCAAACTTAATGATGGCATTGGAGCTGTGTGTTGCCACAGTCATGTGTGTACAGGGAGTACAGGAGTGGGCTGAGAACACAGCCCAGTGGGGCTCCAGTGTTGAGGGTCAGTGATGAGGAGATGTTACTGCCCATTCTAACCACCTGGCATCTGCTTGTCAGGAAGTCCAGGATCCAGCTGCACAGCAAGCTGTTTAAGCCCAGAGCCCGGAGTTTCTCATCAAGCTTGGAGGGCACTATGGTGTTGAATGCTGAGCTGTAGTCTACAAACAGCATTCTCACATAAGTGTTCCTTTTTTCCAGGTGGGAGAGAGCAGTGTGTATTGTAGATGAAATGGCATCATCAGTGGAGCGGTTGTTGCGGTAAGCAAACTGCAATGGGTCCAGTGATGGAGGCAGCACAGAGCAGATGTAATCTCTGATTAGTCTCTCAAAACATTTGCTGATGATGGGGGTCAGAGCAACAGGACGCCAGTCATTTAAGCAAGTGATTTTGGATTGCTTTGGTACAGGCACAATGGTGGACGTTTTAAAGCATGTGGGGACTACAGACAAGGAGAGGGAAAGGTTGAAAATCTCTGTAAAATCACCAGCCAGTTGGTTCGCGCACGCTCTGATGATGCGGCCCAGAATGCCGTCTGGACCCGCGGCTTTACAGATATTCACCCGTCGGAAGGATCGGGTTACATCCGCTACAGAGACGGAGAATGAACTAACCTCTGTAGCTTCGGCCGCGAGAGCTCTCTCTGCGAGGGCAGTGTTATTTCCCTCGAACCGTGCATAAAAAGTATTTAGCTCATCCGGGAGAGAGGCAGCGGTGTTCACGGCAGAGTTTTTATTCCCTTTAAAGTCCGTGATGATATTAATTCCCTGCCACATGCTTGTAGAGTTGGTAGTGTTTAACTGTCCTTAAATCTTGTTCCTGTACTGGCATTTTGCTGCTCTGATAGTTTTTCGGAGGGCATAACTGGCTTGTTTATGCTCCTCCGCATTCCCAGAATTAAAAGCGGAGGTCTGCACATTAAGTGCCACACAAGCATCGCTATTAATCCAAGGTTTCTGGTTCGGGTAGATCCGTATTGTTTTGGACTGAACAACATCCTCTACGCACTTTCTGATAAAACACGTTACGCTATCAGCATAAACCTCGATGTTGTCATCAGAGGTGGACCGGAATATCTCCCAGTCCACGTGATCAAAACAGTCTTGTAGCATAGAGTCTGACTGGTCCGACCAACACTGGATCGATCTGAGGGTGGGTGTTTCCTGTTTCAGTTTCTGCCTGTAAGCGGGCAGAAGCAGAATGGAAGAGTGGTCTGATTTGCCAAATGGTGGGTGGGGGAGGGATTTGTTGCCATCCCGGAAGGGAGAGTAGCAATGGTCCAAAACCCAGTCCCCTCATGTGTTAAAACTGATGTGTTGGTGGTATTTTGGTGCGATTGATTTGAGATTGGCTTTGTTAAAGTCCCCGGTCACAATGAACGTGGCCTCAGGGTGCACGGTTTCCTGCTTGCTTATAATCCCGTATAGTTCCTTGACTGCCCGGTCTTTATCGGCTTGTGGCGCAATGTACACAGCTGTGATAATGACTGCTGTGAATTCCCTCGGTAGCCAGAATGGTCGACACAGAAGCATGAAAATTCCAGATCAGGAGAGCAGAAAGTCTTGATAGAATGAACGTTCCTCTGATCACACCAGGATTTGTTGATCATAAAACATACACCACCACCTCTGCTTTTACCTAAGAGGTCTTTCGCTCTGTCCGCTCGGTGCAAGGAGAACACCGCGGGTTCGATGGCTGAGTCTGGAATCTCTGCAGACATCCAAGTTTCTGTAAGGCAGATAATGCAGCAGTCCCTCATCTCTCATTGGAAACAGATCCACGCTCTCAGCTCGCAGAGCTTGTTGTCCAGAGACTGAACATTTGCCAGTAGAATACTGGGTAGCGGGGGTTGATCTGCACAACGTCTTACTCTGATGAGAACGCTGGCTCTGTTTCCCCTTTTCCTTCTGCGTTTCCACGGCCGGGCAGCCCAGACAAAGGGTTCCGCTGGCGTGTTTGTAAACAGCGGGTCGGCATTGAGGAATTTGAAGTCTGATTTACGGTGTGTAATTGTAGAACCAATGTCCAAAAGTGTTTGTATGTCATAGACAACAAGGCAGACAACATCAAAGACAAAAAACATAAGAATTGTAAACAAAACAAACAAAAAAACTACAATGTTGTTTCGGAGCTCGCAACGCAACAGCCATACTCGCGCCATCTTGAGTCCAGTGGAGAAGCTGATTTTTCAGGGGTGGTGGTGGGAGGTATGGCGGATAAGCTTTTGCTTTACATAGATTATATTTTATTATTCATCTCCGACCCCACTAGATCTATGCCTTGCCTCCACAGAATTATTAATTCCTTTTCTAAGTTCTCAGGATACAGAGTCAATTGGTTTAAATCCGAAGCTTTGGCTATGACAGCGTACTGCCCAGTAATGGCCTTTCAGCTGGTGCCTTCTAGTGGCCCAAACAGGGCATTAAGTATTTGGGCATTTTATTCCCAGCAAATTTGTTTGATTTAGTTAGAGTTAATTTTGACCCCTTAATAAAAAAGGTTTTCGAGCGATGTGGGCAGGTGGGCTTCATTACATTTAACTGTGATTGGGAATGTTAATGTTATTAAAATTAATTTTATTCCAAAATTTAACTACCTGCTGCAGTCTCTCCCTGTAGATGTCCCCCTCTCTTATTTCAAGCAATTTGATAGCATAGCGAAGTCCTTCATTTGGAATGGTAAGCGTCCCAGATTACATTTCAATAAATTACATAGGCCGATTGACAAAGGTGGGCTAGGCCTACCCAAGATTTTGTTTAATTATTATGCATTTGGTCTCAGACACTTGGCTTATTGGTCGCTTCCAGCTGCGAGAGCCCCTCCCTGGTTTTGTAATAAACAGGACGTTCTTGCCCCTATTTCGCCATTGCTATGCCTTTCTATCAAACTAACCGGAGAATAGTAATAGTAATAATATAAAAACCGGGTAATAGTGGGGGTTAAATATTGATTCTGTTTGTATATGTTTTGCTTTTCTTTGTTTAATGGATGAATCAATAAAAAATAAAAAATTAATCATAAAAAAAATAGCGCGGATGGGCGAAAGAACATCCATGTTTGTGCTCAAAACAGCAAATGGCAAAGCACCTGAATTAAACCGAATGGAGTCACCTCTTCAGAGTTGTAACTTGACACCACATCTTTTAAAAGCGGCAAAAGACATGTATCAAGTGGTCAAAGATGTCTGTCTAGTGCAGGGGTCGGCAACCTTTTTGACATGGAGTGGCATTTTTTTATTTTCCTGGTCAATGGCTGTGCTTCACATTGAGATTTAAGTTATGATTTCTGAAATTTACAGTATATTTTTACAGTAGAAAGACCTCTTATATGACAAAATATCAAGGAACATTTGATTCCTCATGACATGACCCCTTTAAAACTTCTAAAAATGTAATCTTGTCCTCACACAAACCTATTGTATGATTCATAAAACTTTGGTTTAAATGCATTTGATAAACTTTTACAAACTCTTATCAGTATAATAAGCAGAACACTAACCTGAATGCCATTTAAAAAAACCTTCATCTTATTTTGCATCGCGCATTCTGTATGTTTCTGACCATTAACTATACCTAAATAGATCTTCACTGAATAAAAATAAATAAAAAATATAAATCAGTCACATAGAATGAGGCTTTTATGGGACTATAAAGTTGCTGGATAGAATGGTTTCAAAGGGAATTCTCTCTGTTATTGAGGTAAGTGAGGATGATTTTCAAGACATTCTAGATACTTTCTGTCCTCATAAAAAAAAGAAAAAACTTCACAGAGGGATTTGTATCACTTTTTTTATATTTGCAAAGATGCTTTAACCCATAGGAATGAAAAATCATAGTTCCATTTTTTTATTATTTTTTTTTATTTTTTTTTATCTATACTGCTCAAAACAAAGACAAAAAGTATTTGGACACTTTCTGGTTGTCAGATGTAAGTGGAACATGTTCATAGTTAGTCTGCTGAACTACAACTGTTTGAACTTGAGGGGACCTGACTTCATACATCCACTAAAAATCACTGTAACCCCATTTGATTAAAAGTAATCATGAAAAAGTTAGTTCTGAGAAAAGTCTATCATCATTTGTTGCAGATGCCACTTTGTTTCATATGTTGTTATCATCTAATGAAACGACATTCAGACTTTTTTAAGTGTGACTTACAGTGGCAAAAAAAAAGTATATGAACCCTTTGGAATTAGCTGGTTTCCTATATTAATTGATCATAAAATGAGATATCATATTCCTCAAAGTCACAAGTATAGACAAACACAATGTTCTTAAGCTAACAACACACAAACAATTATAATTTGTCATGTGTTTATTGAACACATCCCTTTATTCACAGTGCTTTGGAAAAGCAAGTGAACCCTTGGATTTAATAACTGGTCAGTCTTCCTTTGGCAGCAATAACCTCAACCAAGTGTTTCCGTTCGCTGTGGATTAGACCTGCACAATGTTCAGAAGGAATTTTGTACCATTCTTCCTTACAGAACTGTTTCAGCTTAGCCATATTCTTAGGATGTCTGGTGTGAACGGCTATCTTGAAGTCATTCCGCAGCATCTCTATTAGGTTAAGGTCTGGACTCCAACAGAACAACTCCAAAAGGTGGATTTTCTTTTATTTTTTTAATTTTTTTTAAGCCATTCTGTAGTGGATTTACTTCGATGTTATGGTCATTGTCCTGCTGAATCATCCAACTTCTACTGAGCTTCAGCTGGTGCACAGCCATCCTGACATTAACCCATAGGAAATCTTCATAAACTTGAGAATTAATTTTTCCCCCGATGATGGCAAATGGTTTAGGCCCCGAAGCAGCAAAGCATCCCGAAATCATGATGCTCCCTCCACAGTACTTAACCGTTGGGATGATGTTTTCATGTTGGTATGCGGTGCCCTTTTTACGCCATACGTAGTGCTGCCTGTTTTTCCCAAACAGTACAACCTTAGTTTCATCAGTCTACAAAACATTTTCCAGTAGCATTGTGGGGTGTCTATGTGGTCTTTGCCAAACTTCAGGCGCACATCAATGTTTTTGTTGGAAAGCAGTGGCTTCCTTCCTCCATGCCTGTTTAATGTTTCACGTATATTAGACTAATGAACAGAGATGTTAACCAGTTCCAATGATTCCTTCAAGTCTTAAGCTGTCGCTCTAGGTTTCTTGATTACCTCATTGAGCATTCTGCGGTGTGCCCTTTGAGTCATCTTGGCTGAAAGGCCACTTCTAGGGAGAGTAGCCACAGTAGTAAATCGTCTCCATTCATAGACAGTTTGTCTAACTGTGGACAGATGAATATCTAAGCTCTTCGAGATAATATTGTAACCCTTTTCAGCTTTATGGATTGCAGGTTTTTCTGAGATCTCTTTTTGTGTGAGGCATGGTCCATGTCAAATGTCAAAGTAGCTCTAACCCACACCTCCAATCTCTTTTCATTAATTGGATGCCAGGTTTGGCAACTCCTGACTCTAATGACCTTTTTGAAGTTATTAGCTTAGGGGTTCACATCATTTTTCCAACCTACACTGTGAATGTTTGAATGATGTATTCAATATGTACATGAACAATACAATAGTTTGTGTGTTTTTAGATAAAACAGATTGTGTTTGTCTTTATTGTAACTTAGACCAGACTTTAAGACAAATTTATACATAAATGCAGATAATTCCAAAGGGTTCCATACTTTTTTTTTGCCAATGTAAGTGTTCATATACGTTGTTCGGTCAGCTGTATGACTCCACATATGACTGGAGGAAGGGCAAAAAACGGAAATGAGTCATGAAAGCTGTCACATTAGCACTGAACTCCAGTGCTGAATCTCTCTGATCACTGGAACAAAATACTCCTTTGGCCCTATCATGCACCCACCAGACATTGATATATACGGACTGTCAAAAAAAACCACCGCATCAGTGACTTTCTACAGAGAATGAGGAAAGCAGCAAACCACAAGCCCATCACAAACAAAACAGATCTGAGCATGGCAGAGAGCTTTCAAAGGGCCATCAACAACGACTAAAACTTCAGCTAATGTTAAAACACACATATGACTGTTCTAATGAAAGGTGCAGGATGGCAAGCAAATTTTTTCTCTTTCAGGGGCAAATAAATACAATTGGACATGAAATAGGATGATGATACTGTTGTTTCTTGTGCATCAGCAGATTTCAGCCGATGGTTTGCTCGGTGGAATTCTTTGAAGAGGTAATTAACATTATATTGCACCAGATGGCTTCAAAGTAAACAATACAAGCCAATAAATGGCCAATAATTATTAGCTATAACTGATTAATTTTTGCCAGTTTGTAATACACTTACCAAATGTCAACATAAACGCACAGAAAATCAATATTGCTTCTGATTCTTTTAAAAGTTTTAATTATCCAAATTACTGAAATGCACCATCCCCCATCAGATATTTTTAAAGTGTAAATGCAATTCCCTCTAGTTCTACAGATACCACGTTGCGTGAGCAACCACAGAGACATGGGTTCTAATCCTATGGGAACCAGGAAGTAATCACAATCACTTAAACAATGATGAGTGTGATTCAGGGATTGCATTTTTGCTCTAAAATTATTTTTTTTATTCCACTGACGGTTAGGTTTAGGGGGTCGAGTTAATAATATATGCATTCCTGTTAACTGTATTACACCATTTACAACTAAAAATACAACTCACTTTTGGCGCCACTCTGTGGACATTTCATCCAGAAACTGGGGCTCACACAAGCCCATATGTTTAAAAACACTTCCAGCTTCGGACACTGTGGGCAGTGGTTTAAATTTCAGTGAGCAAATCCCGATTTCAGCAACTAAACTTTCGACCTACTGTTGCTAAAAATCACAGTGTAAATGTAATTCAGTTTTTTTTTAATCGCAAAATCATAATTCTGATTGCATAAAAATCTAACAGCACACTTCTCCTTAACAAGCCTCACAATTTGATGTATCAATGTCAATAATACAGTGTGGAATGAGCTACAAGCCAGTGATTTGTTCAAACCCCTAACACCTAAGTATCAGCAATAATAAGAGTGATGCTTGTTTCAATAGACACAACTAATTAAGATCTGAAAATAAAGATATTAATGAATCAGAGAGATCTTCATTATGGAGTGCTCTTCAACATACAAGCTCAAGGATCAATTTGGGTGTTGGGATGAATCAAAACACCTGATGCCTCTTTTGCCAACAGCTGATTTTGAGAGCAAGCAGATTTTTGATTAACAGCAAAGCTCCTGTACATTATCAAACCTGTGACAGATCGGTAATATTACTACACAGGTAATATAAGAACGTGAAAATCTCCAGAGTAACACCTATACCTTCACATTAAGCTCACTGACAGAGCTTTTGTCACACTCAAACATTTAAATGCAAATGTAATCATGTTTCTAATGAGATGAAGCTAATTATTATGTCTTGTAAATGCTGGCAGAGAAAAAAAAATTACATGTTTGCAGGTGCTGCAATAGCTGGAATAAACGAAGCATGCCCATTTTCCTTGATGATATACAAATAATATGTTTAATATGTAATCCAAAGCACCAGCAACTGAGAGAACAAATCTTAAAAATAAAGGGTTCCAGCCTGAAAAACTTCAACCTTTCACCATATTCCATGTTTTTTTTGGAAGACCATCTATGTACCATGGCTGTCAAATTAAAATCCCAAATTTCAGTACTCATTGAATTTAAGGTAAAATGCACATTTTAATGCAAAAACTGTGCATTCAAATTTAAGATGTGTCCCAAGTACTGACAATGACTTAAGTGGAGGATGTTTGTTCATTGCATCAGCATCTCACAGCAAAATGGGCTGTTCACACAGAACCATTACTTTGTTTGTATGCACCTTTTCCCCACTGGTTTTTATGTAAACATGCTCTAGACAGACATCTTTGACCGTTGTGTTGTGTTGTATCCAGCTGATTTTTCAGTATTTTGCACAGGAGCACCAGGTTTTTAGACATTATGTAAGGTAAAAAGAAAGGTCAACTTTTAAAAGTGCATCTCAAGACACCTTTATTCTATTATATGCGTTCTGGTGCGTCTAGCTTTTTTAGTGCAAAAACACGTTCAGTCTTAATGGCCCCAAAGCAATGCATTTTAAAAAGCTGTCCGTCTAGCGTCTTGTTTGAACAGCTCCTATTACAGCACTGGGCTCAGATACATGCCATTTTCACAATGAAGCGGAGTCTGTGCCACAAATGCTGCTTCACAATAGACAATAGAGTTCAACCGAATATAACACAGAACTGTTTATGTATTCGTTGCACCCTCTTCTGGACTTGGGAAAAATTATGTGATCCCTGATACAACTCGTTTCTTTTTTCCCTTAACTCTCCTAGGCTGTTCAATAAAGGTCAACATCATCAATCTATATAATAAATGTTATATTATTTATTAATATAAAAAAAAATGCTGCATTTCTTTTTGGATTTTATGCTATTTAGATCTTATTTACCTGTACATTTCTCAATTACATCATTAATTTGCAAATGCAAATAAACAAATTTATGTTAACCTCACTTCAGTAAAACCAGCGCTTCTATTAGTTAAAACATGAAAAATACAATATATGAGAATGTGTCATGTATTGGGGGCAAATTACTGTTATTTGTTGGAAAAAAAGAATAATTACATGACTTGAAAATGATGTTGAGTGGTGGTGGTGTAGTGGGCTAAAGCACATAACTGGTAATTAGAAGATTGCTGGTTCAATCCCCACAGCCACCACCATTGTGTCCTTCAGCAAGGCACTTAACTCCAGGTTGCTCCGGGGGATTGTCCCTGTAATAAGTGCACTGTAAGTCACTTTGGATAAAAGCGTCTGCCAAATGCATAAATGTAAATGATGTCATGGCAATAATAACCAGTAGATGGCTGCAGAGGCTGTGTGGTCTGATTGCCTGTTGTAAATTACATTTTTATTTTAGATTATATTATCAGAGGTTATGCATTTGAATATATATTTAGACACGTTTTTAAACCGTATTTGTCCAAATTTAGAATTTTTTCAAATAAATAGTGTCTGTTTTTACAATAATGTGACAATACTGTACAGGTGCATCTCAATAAATTAGAATGTCGTGGAAAAGTTCATTTATTTCAGTAATTCAACTCAAATTGTGAAACTCGTGTATTAAATAAATTCAATGCACACAGACTGAAGTAGTTTAAGTCTTTGGTTCTTTTAATTGTGATGATTTTGGCTCACATTTAACAAAAACCCACCAATCCACTATCTCAAAAAATTAGAATATGGTGACATGCCAATCAGCTAATCAACTCAAAACACCTGCAAAGGTTTCCTGAGCCTTCAAAATGGTCTCTGAGTTTGGTTCACTAGGCTACACAATCATGGGGAAGACTGCTGATCTGACAGTTGTCCAGAAGACAATCATTGACACCCTTCACAAGGAGGGTAAGCCACAAACAAAGAAGCTGGCTGTTCACAGAGTGCTGTATCCAAGCATGTTAACAGAAAGTTGAGTGGAAGGAAAAAGTGTGGAAGAAAAAGGTGCACAACCAACCGAGAGAATCGCAGCCTTATGAGGATTGTCAAGCAAAATCGATTCAAGAATTTGGGTGAACTTCACAAGGAATGGACTGAGGCTGGGGTCAAGGCATCAAGAGCCACCACACACAGACATGTCAAGGAATTTGGCTACAGTTGTCGTATTCCTCTTGTTAAGCCACTCCTGAACCACAGACAACGTCAGAGGTGTCTTACCTGGGCTAAGGAGAAGAAGAACTGGACTGTTGCCCAGTGGTCCAAAGTCCTCTTTTCAGATGAGAGCAAGTTTTGTATTTCATTTGGAAACCAAGGTCCTAGAGTCTGGAGGAAGGGTGGAGAAGCTCATAGCCCAAGCTGCTTGAAGTCCAGTGTTAAGTTTCCACAGTCTGTGATGATTTGGGGTGCAATGTCATCTGCTGGTGTTGGTCCATTGTGTTTTTTGAAAACCAAAGTCACTGCACCCATTTACCAAGAAATTTTGGAGCACTTCATGCTTCCTTCTGCTGACCAGCTTTTTAAAGATGCTGATTTCATTTTCCAGCAGGATTTGGCACCTGCCCACACTGCCAAAAGCACCAAAAGTTGGTTAAATGACCATGGTGTTGGTGTGCTTGACTGGCCAGCAAACTCTCCAGACCTGAACCCCATAGAGAATCTATGGGGTATTGTCAAGAGGAAAATGAGAAACAAGAGACCAAAAAATGCAGATGAGCTGAAGGCCACTGTCAAAGAAACCTGGGCTTCCATACCACCTCAGCAGTGCCACAAACTGATCACCTCCATGCCACGCCGAATTGAGGCAGTAATTAAAGCAAAAGGAGCCCCTACCAAGTATTGAGTACATATACAGTCAATGAACATACTTTCCAGAAGGCCAACCATTCACTAAAAATGTTTTTTTTTTATTGGTCTTATGATGTATTCTAATTTTTGAGATAGTGAATTGGTGGGTTTTTGTTAAATGTGAGCCAAAATCATCACAATTAAAAGAACCAAAGACTTAAACTACTTCAATCTGTGTGCATTGAATTTATTTAATACACAAGTTTCACAATTTGAGTTGAATTACTGAAATAAATGAACTTTTCCACGACATTCTAATTTATTGAGATGCACCTGTATGTTTACTGTCAAACCTGACCATGGTGTTACACAGAGAAGACATAGAATAAGCATTTTTTTCAATAACTTATCAATAATTCAATAACTCAATAGAGTCAATTAGTCTACTGTTTATTTGTTTCCATGACAGAAAGATGCAGTGTTCTGTCTGGAAGGTGCCCACACCTAAGCATATACACTGGGGCCAGACTCAGACTTTGTATTTTGTTCTTTTATCTATGTGTGTGTGTGTGTGTGTGTGTGTGCATGCACGCATGTTCTGCATTGTGGGTGTATTATGGTCTCACCCCTTCATTTCTCTGTGTACGTGTTCTGCATTGTGGCTGATTTATTGAGTTTATTCGACAAATAAATAATAAAAAAGCTCTGGTTTAGGGTCTCTCCCATTCATTTCCCATGATTGGTACATTTTGACCACGAACAGCAAAGGTTTAGCCTCTTTTTTTATTATTATTACCAATTAGATTCGTCGAATCAAATCAATTTTTTTTGTTTTTGTATGTTCAGATTGCAAGTCTAGAAAAAGTCACAAAGTGTTGTACCACTTAGATTGAGGAAATCATTCATATTACAAAAATAATTCCGAATTCGGTCAAAATATGTCCAAACAGCCCAGGAAGAATAACTGAAATACCTTTGTAATTTTTGTAATATTCAAGTAAAAATTTATTATTTAGTTTCTCAGCCCTGTTGACAGCTCAACTATGTATGGGTACTAAAAACCAACATGAAACCTGGTCACACTGGGCTTTGTGCACATGAAATTATTTTGGACATCCCAACTGACCAGGATATGATGTCATGCATGAGGGCTTCTGGTTTTAATAAATAATAAATCATGTAAAAATAATATTATAATCTAAATGTTCGAATATTCTGTTTACTAACTTTCCACAGCTAAAATACAGGACCTCATAGCTAATATAGGACAGTTGGCAACTCTACTTGGAACCAATATTCTAATCTGAAAATATATAATTTCACATTAAGAACTCTCATTTCCTAAGAGACCATATAGCCAAATTACGATGCTGCACAAAGCCACAGAAGAACCTTCAATTTTAAGATTGAACACTGACAATGTCACCAACCGAGACCACAACAGTGTAAATTAGATTTATTTTATTCTAGCCTTACATTTTCACAGGCCTGATACATTTCACATAATTCCATTAAGGGTATATGCTGCAACCGCCTCGGACATGCAAGGCCAGCTTGCACAATAGAAGAGTGAAGCAACAATGAATGGCAAAGCAGCTGCTCTGTTAAACAGCTTTTTTAGATGATGTAGTAGCTTGGCCAAGTTCACTTAATTAAAGGGCTTATCTGCCGAACAGGGGCCATCATGTGTTGCTGTGCCTAATTGGTTTTGCAGCATAGGTGGCTCTTTCTTGACGTTCATGCAGGAAACTGTACCAACATATGAGAAGTTAAGCACAAAAGCGCAACATTAAAAAAGTTTGCTAGTTAGCTGTGCAACTAATAGTTCCCTTAAAAAATTACATCTTAAATAATATTGTATTGTTCCAGTGGATGAAATGTGTTGCATTTCAGCTAGTATAGTGCTGCATCAGCAAACTAGAAGCCAATAATCTGTAATACGGAACGCGGAAAGTTTTGCTAGGACTTTTTATGCAATTAATGAGCATTTACTAGAATCTAATTGTGCTGAGTTTTCCTATTTTGTAAGAAGAATTCAAGGAGGTCTATACCTGCAGAGAGCTAGCCGTTAGCATTAGTATTTATCTCAATGATACTTTCTTGGCTAGTGCATGACCTCACGGAAGTATGTGAACGGATTGCTGCCATCTTTGCTCATGGGCACTCTTTCTATGAAGGCAATTTGATCACTCTGAAGCCGCAGGAAAATCATGTGTGGACACTGTGGATTGGCTGATGGGACCACAAGAACGCATACAGTCCCAAACCATTGACTAGTGACTATCCTGAGCTGTGATGTCAAAGGTAGCAGACAGGGAAAATTTAAGTATATTTCATGCTTTTAAAGCCCAATAAAAATCACTGCTAGCACAACATTGTATTTCACCTGAATATACAGCTACATTTGAACTGCCGTCAATGAAGAAACAGGCTTTTAGCAACAAAATGTTGTAGTTATGGTATCTAACCGCAGGGGCTAACGACCGAACCTTGTTAAAAATCTGGCCTACTCATAAATTTATGAATATTTTTTTTAGTTATAATATAATGTTTTTGAATAGAACAGCATTTTAAAAATCCACAAAGCAATCTATGTCAATATTTTAAAGCATAAACATTAGCATGCACAAAATATTTATCAATGAAATAATTTTGCTCACCGTTAGGCCTTGAGCGAGACTAATAATTAGCATTGAGTTTCTGATTGAACACAGTTGCGGGTTTTGAGTTAAAGGAATGTTCAGAGTTCAGAACAATTTAAGCTCATTCGACAGCATTTGTGGCATAATGTTGATTACCACAAAAATTTATTTCAACTTGTTCCTCTTTTTCTGTAAAAAAAGAAAAATCGAGGTTACTGTGAGGCACTTACAATAGAAGTGAATGTGGCCAACTTTTGCAGGGTTTAAGCAGAAATGTGAATCTTATAATTTTAGAAAAGCACTTGCATTAATTCTTCTGTTAAAACTTGTGTATTATTTGAGCTGTAAATTTGTTTAAATTGTCATTTTTACAGTTGTTTTAGGGTTTGTTAACATTACATCATTGGCAACAAAGTTGTAAAATTGGCTATATATTTGAACAGAAAAAGTTTGTAAGTGATTTTATCACACTAAAATGATGTTTACACTCATATCCTTTATGTCTTGTGGCTAAACTTTTGAAACAGTGAGTATTTTAACATAAAAAAATTGGACCTCATTCACTTCCACTGTAACACAGATTTGTGCTTTTTTTAAAGAAATGGAGGGATGAGTCAAAAGGAATTTTTGTGGTAATCAACATTATGCCACAAATGCTGTCGATTGAGCTTAACTTGTACTGAACCCAGAACATTCCTTTAAGAGAGCATTGAAATGTAGAGATGCGCTCTCAGTCTCCCAGTACATTTTGTACAAGATTAAAACTTTCTTAATGATGCTAGTCAAGGACAAGACGTCCTTCAAGGGCTAAATGTTAGCTGCATACTTTAGCACAAAAAAACATAAACTGAGGTTTTCAACATTCTCTGGAGTCTGTGATGAGAATGAGGCTGATGGAAATTGCATTTTTTTACATTTTTGAAAATAAAATGGCCAACTCCTTTGTCTTGATAAGGTTAAATTGGTAAAATGTTACAATAAGGTTTCATTTGTTAACATTAACTAATGCATTAAGTATCATGAACAATGAACAATATCTTTTTTATAGCATTGATTAATCTTTGTTAATGTTAGTTAATAAATATACAATTGTTCATTGTTAGTTCATAGTGCATTAAGTAATGTTAACGTTTACAACTTTTGATTTTAAAAATGTATTACTATATGTTGAAATTAACATTAAGCAAGATTAATAAATAGTTTAAAAGTATTGTTCATTGTCACTTAATATTAACCAGTGTTAACAAATGGAACCTTATTTTAAAGTGTTACCGTTCATAGCTAACATTTTTTGCACACTAAATACATTTTGTACAATTAAATAATATTTTTGCACTGTTTTGCATAATTTGGCAAAGCACTTATTGGTGCAAAGTAGGATTCAGTGCTTTTGTTTGCATCAAGACTACCATAAATACCGATCCAAATTGGTTATAAAAATGGAGATAAGATGCCTGCTTTCAACAGTAATGCTGAACTTTATCAAGCTGCAGCGCAACACACAAGGTGAGTGCCAACGAAAAGATGCCCAAATGATTTGTTATAGTTCTTGTTACAATAAAAATAAAATTGACTAAATAGTAAAATGGTACAATTGTAATGTTGTAACTTGTAAAATGACAATGGACCCTTTTCACAGACACTGATGATGGTTTCTGCCTTATTTAGAACCGTAAATCTAGCTAAATTGGTGTAAATTTATAACATTATACTTTGTATTATATACCCTGGAATAAGTTTTAAAAACCAGTTACCATTATAGATCTTGAAGGGATGTTGCAAGCCGTTGGCACCCCTCATGATATAATATTAAGAGGAGACTTTAATATATTGATGGATTCAGTCCTTGATCATAGTGAAGCAAAAGTGTGCAAGCCCCCTAGAGAAACATTGCCGCTTCACAGGATGTGTAAAAATCTTGGTCTTACAGATATTTGGAGACTTTTAAACCCATCTGGGAGGGACTATTCATTTTTTTCGTCAGTCCATAAGATTTATTCTAGAATAGTTTATTTTTTTAATTTTTTTATCCAAGTCCCACATTTCATCTGTTGTTGATTGTTTAGTTGGAAACATCTTAGTCTCAGATCATGCCCTGGTGAGTTTAGAGGTGTTGCTACATATGAAGAAAAAGAAATCATATAGTTGCCACTTTAATGTATCCCTTTTGCAAAATCCTGATTTCCAACAAATGTTAAAGGCTGAAATCAATGTTTATATGGAGACCAACTGGTTCTCAGTATCCTCTGTGGGCATGGCTTTGGAGGCACTTAAGGCAGTTCTTAGGGGTCAGATCATACAGTATGTCTCATTCATCAAAAAATCCAAAGCATAAGAACTCGTGGAGTTGGAAGGGAATATTAAAAGTGCTGAGGCAGAGCTGAAGCGCCGAATGTCGTCTGATGGTCTCAGAGAATTGACCCCACTGAAATACAGATATAATACTATTTTGTCACGGAAGGTGGAGTTTTGGTTATTCAGGGCAAGACGGTCATACTTTGAGTCGGGGGACAAAGCAGGGAACCTTTTGGCTAGATATATAAAGCAGCGAGTGTCTTTTTCTACCATTCCCTCAGTGAAATCTGCTGGTGGTGAAATTTCTACCTCGGCACATTGATATTAATAATGCTTTTAAAGAATTCTATCTTGATCACTGTAGTTCCACGTCTTTGTCTACTGATGAGGATATTAGACATTTTGTGGAACCATTTGAACTCCCTAAACTGCCGATTGAGCAAGAAAAAATTATCTTGATTCTGAGATCAACTTGGAGGAGCTTGGTGAGGTAATTAAGGCCTTGCCTACATGCAAGTCTCCTGGGCCAGATGGCTTTGCGGCTGACCTTTTTAAATCTTATGCTACAGAACTGGCTCCACTTTTTTTTTAGAAGTTTATACAGAATCATTAAAGAATGGAAAGCTTCTACCAACCATGACACAAGCCTGAATCAGTCTGATTCTTAAAAAAGACAAAGATCCAAGCAAGTGTAAGAGTTACCGTCCAATTTCCCTGATCCAGCTAGACGTAAAAATATTATCAAAAATTCTGGCTAACCGATTAAGTAAAGTTATGACATCTCTTATACATATAGATCAGGTGGGATTTATTCGGGGCCGCAGCTCTTTTGACAACATTAGGTGTCTCATCAATATTATGTGGTCAGTGGCGAATGATCAGTCTCTGGTCGCGGTCCTCTCACATGATGCTGAAAAGGCGTTTGTTATGGTAGAATTGGATTATCCTATTACTTTATAGACACCTGGTAGCGGTGGTACAAGCAAATAGATTAATTTCAGATTATTTTACTCTGGATAGTGGCACCCGGCAGGGTTGCCCTCTTTCCCCATTATTGTTCTGTCTTGCCCTGGAGCCATTAGCAGCCGCGATAAGAAGGGAAGATGATTTTCCAGGGGTGGTGGCAGGAGGTATGGTGCATAAGCTTTTGCTTTACGCAGATGATATTTTGTTATTTGTATCCGACCCCACTAGATCTATGCCTTGCCTCCACAGAATTATTGAATCATTTTCTAAATTCTCAGGATACAGAGTTAATTGGTCTAAATCCAAAGCTTTGGCTCTGACAGCATACTGCCCAGTAACGGCTTTCCAGCCAGGCACCTTCCAGTGGCCCAAACAGGGCATTAAGTATTTTGGCATTTTATTCCCAGCAAATTTGTCTGATTTAGTTAGAGTTGATTTTGATCCCTTAATTAAAAGGTTTTTGATCTATGTGGGCAGGTGGGCTTCATTACATTTATCTATGATTGGGAAGGTTAATGTTATTAAAATGAATTGTATTCCAAAATTTCACTACCTGCTACAATCTCTCCCTGTAGATGTCCCCCTCTCTTATTTCAAGCAATTTGATAGCATTGCGAAGTCCTTCATTTGGAATGGTAAGCGTTCCAGATTACATTTCAATAAGTTACATAGGCCAATTGACAAAGGTGGGTTAGGCCTACCCAAGATTTTTTTTATTATTGTGCATTCGGTCTCAGACATTTGGCTCATTGGTCGCTTCCACCTGAGAGAGCCTCTCCTTGGTTTGATATTGAACAGGGAGTTCTTGCCCCTATTTTGCATTGCAAAGCCTTTCTATCAAACTAATCTGAGAAGTTAAGTTACACCCCGTTATCTCATATTGGCACGTGGTATGGACAAAAGTGTCCAGAGTATTTAACTCGGACATTTATTTAAATGTTGTCTCAAGCATATGGCAGAACCCAAAATTATGTTTTAATAAGTCCCCTTTCTGCTGGTCATAGTGGATTGTGAGGGAGGTTAATATGCTCGGTGACCTATATGAGAGTGGAGTGTTGAGATCTTTTGAAAATTTGGTTCAACATTTTGGGATTCCCAGATCTCAGTTTTATAGGTATTTACAACTGCACCACCTGCTCTGTACTATTTTTGGGAATAGCATACACCCCCCTAAAGCAGCAGATACTCTGGGAATGGTGATTACTGCTTTTGGAAAAGGTCATGAGGCATCAGTGTATTACTCCCTGCTAATTCAGAGTCTGGGGGACAGAGCTTTAACTTCTCTCAAGAGATTAAAGGAGAAAGATTTCAACTTGGTATTGGAGGAGGGAGTGTGAGCTAGGATTCTAAAAAACGCCAAGTCTGCATGTAGAGATGCAAGGGTGCGCCTTATGTAATTCAAGATTTTACATAGATTTTATTGGACCCCCTCTAGATTGTACAGGCTTGGTCTTAAAGACACACCCACATGCTGACGATGCCAATCGGAGGATGGAGACACGGCCCATGTTTTTTGGTGGTGTACTGAGATCCAGGAATTCTGGTTGAAGGTTCAGAGTTTTGTGTGTGACGTGGTACTCGGGTTTTGTTTTGCCCCAGACTCTGTGTTTTGGGCGATGGGGCGGTCTTCGATGTGGGGAATAGTCACATAGAAAATTGGGTTCTGACCTGTGTGTTGATCGCCAGGCAGATTATTTTGAGGGGTTGGAGGTCAGCTGGTGCGCCTCCATTTCGGGAATGGTGCACGGAGATGGGGAGGGTGGCGGCTTTTGAAGAGGTGTCATTTGGAAGATGGGGTAACTTAGATTTGTTTGTTTGTTGGGAAATGGGGCAATTATTTAGAGTTTTTGGAGGGCTCTCGGGGTGGGGCGTGGAGAGAGTAGTATAGTTTTAATCTAGTATGATTATTATATATATATATATATATATATATATATATATATATATATATATATATATATATATACACTGTATATAGTTTTGTTTGTTTGCTTTTTTTCCTGTATATTTACACGTGTGACCTCGGGGATGTTTGTTGGGGGGCAGGGTTGGGGATTGGCAGGCAGAGGGGTGGTTTTGGGGTTTAAATGTTGATTGTATATATGTATATATGTATGTGTATATACATATATATTTACGCACACACACACACACACACACACACACACACACACACACACATAATTTATTTATTTATTTTTTTGCTTTTATTATTGTAAGAATTAATACAAAAAATGTTAATTACAAACAAATTTGTTACCATATTGCAATTTGGCCTCTTTCTCCCTCTTTTGGAAAGCTGTGAAAGCGTAATAGTGGATGATTTTCTTTTGCTGTTGGAACAAACAGGTAAGAATATATTTGATGTGGTCTCCCAATTCACCACTATTCAAGTTTGCTCTTCTGTCGTTTACTTTCCAAACCCGGATATTTAAAGTTTCCATTTGACAGTTGCAAACTTACATAAGTGAGAAGTGTGTTAGCGTAATTCTTTGATGGTGGGGGAGTTCGCAATAAATTTGTAACCTAAAAAAAATGGGTGATGGACCACAAAAGCTTGAGAACCCCTGACTTGAAGAAAATGCAGACAAACTAAAAAAATAAGAGAGAAACCGAAAAAATATATATATATATAAAAAAAACAGATACAGAGAAAAAAAAGAGAGGATGCAACTGGCTGTATGTCTTTGCGATGTTAAATTACAGAGTTTCAAAGCAATTATACTCCAGAGATTTCTGGCCATCTTGCCCTTCTTTATCACCAATGCAAAGCCACCAAAACAAATTAATAGCCATGCAATCTAGTTGATTCCTTTCATTGCCTGTTCAAAGAAGAAAACGGTTTGGAGAGTGGAAGCAGAAAACAGACTCATTTCCGTCACAAGAGACGGATGCATTGAATCTGTCAAAATCATGTCTGAAATCGAAGAGAAACACATTGCTTGACTATTTCCTGAGAAATGGAGCACTGCAGGGTTGGAGATCTCTCAATCTTATTAATGATACATGGAGCGCCCTCAGGTGGTAAGCAGTACGACTAATAATAATAATAATAATAATAATAATAATAATTTATAATAAACAATTTATTTCTTAAAAATAATTTGGATTAGGGCAGGGTCAAAAAAATACAGATTTTATGATTAATCTTGATCTTCATTTAAATGTTCTCAATATTGATTGTTAAAATCACAAGATCGATCTTTTACTCTATGCCTAGTTCAACACTGAGGTCATTTCAATGCATGTTGAGGGTAAAAGTTTAGTATGACTCGATCCGTTTATTGCGTGTTCAAAGTGTTCAAAGAAGAGATCCACACAATCCATTTGTCTATAAATATTGTGTCTTTTAAAACCTTTTCTGTTCATTAAAGTCAGTTGTTGATCAAAAATAAAAAAAATAATATTTAATTCCAATAAAGAAGCCATATGACTCCACTCTCATTAATATGCGCCCTTACAAAAATCAAGAGTTCGTGGCAAATTTGCAGCAAACTTGCCGCAAATTCACCACTGATTATTTTCACATGAAAATGAGCTTTGCTGCAAACTTGCGCAAAATGGCCATTGTTGCCAAAGGTTTGCTGCAGGTTCACCACTACTGGTGAAGAGCTGCAAACTTCTGGCAAAAATTTGCTGCAAATTTGCCATGAACTCTTGATTTTTGTAAGGGTGCTCAACCAAAACTGAACTGCCTGAATTCATCTTCCAGCTTAACCAGCTGTCAATACTAGCAAAACAAATGAGCCTAAACATCCTGGCCAGGCTTGACCAGATAACCACTCTTAGAATTATAATTTTTTTCTTTTCATGGTGTGCTAATCCATTTACAGGTCTACACAAAAAAGCAGCAAAAACTGGGACAACTGACAAAGACAAGATATTATTATATGGAGATACTAGATATTTGTTTTACCAAAGATGAGCTTAAAGACTGGCCTGCTTCTGAAAAACTGGATTCAGCATTCAATTTTGAACATGGTATTGATAAAATAACTAATTTAACTGAGCAGCTCGGTGTACAACTGTATAAATGTGACAGACAGCAAGTCTGCAAATGTGATTCCATTCACATTGCATAGGTTTTCTAAACGTGCAAACTTCCAAACATGCAAAATGCTGCCATGAGTCCTGAAAATTTACGGGTTGTTAAACTCGTTATAATTGTACTGCATTTAGCACAAACCACAAAATTGGCAGCCTGCAAATCCTGCAACAGTATTTGATCCCAGTTATTCTGAATAATGCGGACTATACCATTGTAATGTGGAACAAAGTGATGACAAATCCTGCTTCCTTAGTGCTTTGTTCATTTGGGTCCCATTTAAATGGCCAATCAAAGGTTGCTAAGAGACTGCTTGAGTAATGAACTGTTGTTTGGGCCGAAGGCGACTTGAGCATTAGATTAAATTAATCCTATTAGTGCCACTGAGGGATATAACAATCAACTTTTCAGGTACAGTCTTACCTCTTGATTTTGCTCTCAGACACACATAAACTGTATTGATATAGCTGGTGGCGGACAGATTCAATGTCGAAAGTGACATTGTCAGTCATTGTAAATTTAGTGAACAGGACACAAAAATGCCTTTATGGTAGCATTTACATATTTGAGCTCATTTGGATTCTTCCAGTTGGTAATTTGCCAAAAAAACTGATGGATGGTCATGTTCAGTCTTTAGAGTCAGTTAAAGTCCAATCACAATGTCAAACTACCTATAGGTATCATTATAAATACTCAGTAGTATCCTTAAAATGTCAACAGTTTTGTCCGCTTGAGGGGGTTACTAGCTTTTCGTCTAACCAATAGAAGATCCGGAATAGAGTATCCAGATATTATTTTTGCAGTTACATTTGGTGGCACAGAAATAACACATTTCACCTCAATTTGATTTCCATTTAATATCATTGCTGTCTAGAAGAGACAATTGAGATATTAAAGAGTTCTCAACTGTGATTAGTCTTTCCTTCAGGAAAAGATTTGGTGATTTAGACTCAACTTCTTACAGTACTTACCAAGTATCCATGTGCAAAAAGTTGCATAATAGAACATTCATCTTATTCCTATAGTGGTTTTGGTAGCTCCAGCACTAAACAGTGATTTAATTTTAGTGCTGTAGGTGTTTGTGGCATGTTCTGCTCTGTCACATCAGAGTCCCATCATTACAGTTTCAAAGGCTTTGCATCCATAGACACATTATCCGACTGGCATTACCATTCCACATGATAAATGGAGCACTCACTAAGAAAGAAAATAGCTGATAGCAACTAACAGAGAACACGTGACCAGTCAAAATGAGGAAGATTTAGACACCAGAGAGTTTTCTGCTCTTCATTTCCCTAATGCCTCGGTATGCTATGGTAGACAGAGATTTGTAAAGCATTCTGGAATCATGCTTCGATTGCGCTGCAAGGTTTTGTAAAAAAAAAGGGCTCAAAATAACAAGGAATAACCCACATTCTGTGGGGAATAACTAACTACACTGAACAAAAATATAAACGCAACATGTAAAGTGTTGGACCCATGTTTCATGAGCTGAAATAAAAGATCCCAGAAATGTTCCATAGGCATTGATTAGATTAGATTAGGGCCTAATGACTTTATTTCAATTGACTGATTTCCTTAAATGAACTGTAACTCAGTAAAATCTTTGAAATTGTTGCATGTTGCATTTATATTTTTGTTCAGTATAAAAGCAGCAAAGCTAATTTAACTACATTTTTAGTAGTGTGCCAGTTGCTTTCCGGTTATTCATGCAGTACTGCAGAATGAGGTAAAATGATTTTTACATATGTTGTCTCTTATAAGAAAAACTTTTTATTTCAAGGTGTATGCTATCACTTGATATTATAAAAATAGTCTGTGACGGTAAGGCACATATGACCTTTAAAAAATAAATAAACATCTTGATCCGTTGGGTCCACTTGCCCCAGATTAGGGGTAAATTACTCCTGGTTAGTTGATAAGATGAGCCATCTAGGGCAAGTTGACCAACTTAATTTTTCAGTGTTTTTTATTTATTTATTTTATTTCTAATCTATAATCTATTAATTTATTAATTATAATCTCTCACTTTCCCATTGTTTCCTTTTACACTGAGGATTGTTATTGCATGTAAACAATTTGGATCAATCGCTTAGCATAGTCTACAATACCTTTGTTTTTGCCAGAAAAAAAGAAGACTCCTTTAGGTCTTCTTTTAACTTCAAACATTATAAACAGAACAGTTTTTAGAAGAAATTTGTTTCGGTAAAACCAGTGTCTCAACTTTCCTGAACTGTTCAGTTTGGCCGATAGTGACGATTTTGGTAAACAGCACCTAGCTTAGTACTTCAGGGCTAATATTGTGCTAATCAAATCATGGGTATTAATACACTGGATATACACCATTATGCATAATAATGTCATTTTATACCTGAATAAATTTGCGATGGCACAGCAATCAGGAAACTTCATATGTAAAAAAAAATCTTTGACCAGCAAAAAACACTTTTTTGCATAAAAAACATACTTGTCTCTTGTCCCATGTGCTTCTCCTCTTCACAGCCAGATAGAAATTATGGATACCTTATGCTTACAAGGTCACATGACAAAAAAAAAAATGCACAGTTGCCTAGATACACAAGATGGGTCAACCTTTTTACCAGCCTAGCTTTTAAAAAATTAATCTTTTGTCCCCTTCACCTTTTCACACATTTTATATATGACATAAGTTTTATTTTGTACCCAGTCAGCTATATACCATGATGAGCCAAACCAGTATGACCACCTGCCTAAAAGGCTGTTGGTCCTCAACGTGCCACCAAAACAGAGCAACCTGGTGAGGCATGGACTATACAAGACCCCTGAAGGTGTCCTGTGGTATCTGGCACCAAGACATTAGCAGTAGATCCTTCAAGTCCTGTAAGTTGCGAGGTGGAGCTGCCGTGGATCGGACCTGTTGGTCCAGCACATCCCACAGATGCTCAATCGGATCGAGATCTGGGGAATCTGGAGGCCAGGGCAACATCTTGAACTCTTCATTGTGTTCCTCAAACCATTCCCAAACAATGTGTGCAGTGTGGCAGGGCGCATTATCCTGCTGAAAGAGGCCACTGCCATCAGGGAATGCCATTGCCCATGAAGCGGTGTACCTGGTCTTCAATGATGTTTAGGTAGGTGGCATGTGTCAAATTGATGTTTACATGAATGGCCGGACCCAGGGTTTTCCAGCAGAACATTGCCTAGAGCATCACACTCCCTCCACCAAATTTGTTGTCTTCCCACAGTGTATCCTGGTGCCATCACTTCCCCATATACAGTATACACAAAATAAGAAGACAGCATTGTATACAATAAAAATACACTGTACCCTCCCCCCACCATGTAATCAGTGGAAATAAATATGAAGTGTTGTGTTGACATTCAGCTGTCGGTTGATAGTCAGTTGACAGAGTGTTATAAGGAGAACTATAAAATGCGAGTCCAGTCTGAGGCTAATAAAATGCAGTGATATATGTATCGTGAGTGATCAAGAGTTCAAAAATCTGATTGCTTGGGGGAAGAAGCTGTCATGAAATCAGCTGGTGCAGGTCCTGATGCTGCGATACCACCTGCCCGATGGTAGCAGTGAGAGCAGCCCATGGCTCAGGTGGCTGGAGTCTCTGATTATCTTCCGAGCTTTTTTCACACACCGCCTGGTATAGATGTCCTGGAGGGAGGGAAGCTAACCTCCGATGGTGTGTCTGGCAGTTTGCACTACCCTTTGCAGGGCTTTGTGGTTGAGGGCAGAGCTGTTGCCGTACCAGGCAGTGATGCAGCCAGTCAGGATGCTCTCTACAGTGCTGGTGTAGAACTGTGTGAGGATGTGGTGGTTCATTCCAAACTTCCTCAGCCGTCTCAGGAAGAAGAGGCGCTGATGAGCCTTCTTCACAGCGGCCTCAGTGTGGACGGATCATGTGAGTTCCTCAGTGATGTGGACACCGTATATGGCCATCCACGTGATGTAAAAGAACACGGGACTCATTGGACCAGGCAACCTTCTTCCACTGCTCCAAAGTCCAGTTCTGATGCTTGCGTGCCCCTTGTAGGCACTTTCGACGGTGGATAGGGGTCATCATGGGCACTCTGACTGGTCTGAGGCTACACAGACCCATACACAGCAGGGTGCAATGCACTGTGTGTCGGTCCGGACCAGAGGGGATAGCCTTCATTGCCCTCGCACATCGATGAGCCTTGGGTGCCCAACACCCTGTCGCCGGTTTGTGGTTTGTCCCACCTCAGACCACTGTCGGTAGGTTCTCACCACTGCTGACCGGGAGCATCCCACAAGCTTTGCCGTTTCAGAGATGCTCTGACCCAGTCGTCTGGCCATAACAATTTGGCCCTTGTAAAAGTTGCTCAGGTCTTTACTTCTGCCCATTTCTCCTGAATTCAACATGTTAACTACAAAAACTGATTGTTTGCTTACCATCTAATCTACCCAGACCTTGACATGTGGCTTTATTAGGAGGTGATCAACATTATTTGCTTCACCTGTGAGTGGTCATAATGTTTTGGCTCATCAGTGTATACTGAAAGTATCCTGTGGGCACTTGTATCGAAGAATTAAAAAAGACTCACTGTCTTTATATTGTAAGTGATAGTATTCTTATAGCGAATCTCCAAACTGCTTCCCCAGTGGCTGAAGCTGGAACTACAGTTTTGACGCACTTCGCAAAAACGTACTTCTTTGAATGGATTTGTGTAAAAGGCACAGCATGTCTGATTTTTTTTTGCCACATTTTTGTAGTAATTACATATACTCCTAACCAAAACCCTAAACCTAACCCTAACAGTACTGAGAGCAAAACAGCTTTCTTTCACTTCTTTGCAAATAAATTATCTAAGATGGGACGTCAAAGGAATAGTGCAGGCGATTTTCGGGGTATGAACGTTTGCCGTATGGTGGGGCTTGTCTGGAATTCGGCACGTTGAGTCTAAACATTTGTGGCAAAACATTCTGAACTAGCGCGCTAATTTTCCATGTGATTTTGCTGAACTTTTTGAAGAAATTCTTAGTGTAGACAACTACTTTTTTTTTGTTTTACTGTTTACAGTTTCAAATTAGCCTCCCCAACAGTCCTGTTTAAATAATGTACTCCAACCTTATAAGATAAAAATGTTTTGGCCCCAGTAGTACCATGTATATAGTTTTCTACAGCTGGTGTTATTTATACAAAATACAAGGTAAATTATTTAAAATCGAGGTTAAAATTTGCAGAAATGCGAAAACAGAGATTTAAGTATGACCTCCAATCAATACTGCATAAGCTTTAAAATCTGATGAGCGAAATACCTCAGCTGAAAAGAGCTTTTGACAGACAGCTTCTTTCAGAATTCATCATGGTATAGCAACCACTGCTGTACTTACAAGGTTGAACCTCTCATCCAGAGAGGAAAATGAATCAACATTTTATTCTCTTTATCATTCACTTGGATAAACTGCGTCTGACATTGAAAGACCAATGGAGGAATACTGTGGGTAAAAACAAAGTACACCAGGGCTTAAAACTACTTTCTTTCAGGAGCCAGATTATCAAGATGAAAACTTGAGGGGGGAGGGGTCAAAAAAAATTCAGATCTTAGCACTGTCATTATAAATAACATGAACAACAAATATCAATTAATAATGTGCATTTATTTACATTATTTTGTTATATTGTTACTATTTGAGCAATACCTGATCATAAGTATTACAATTTGGCTCATAACCCACACAGTTTGTGATACAGACATGAATGATACCTCAAATCAAGCGGTTGGTTGAGATAAGGTGGGTTATTACTTTTCTAAGTGTAAAGACCATCCATGCATATGCCTTGCTGCAAAGACAATTGTGTACCTTGCAGCATTGCCATTTGTTAGCATTTCAGTTTGTATTTCTGGAGATGTTTGCCTTTGTTGTTTGTTCACAACTTGATTAAAAACAGACACAAGATGTTAATGCATTCGCCAAGGCAAGTCTGTTGTTCAGGAAATTAAATGGCAAAGATGTAATTTGTACATTTCTAGAGGTAGGAAAGGTCTCCTATGTACTGCGTCTCACCAAGAGCAAATTCCAGCGCATTTTAGGCTATATTTACAGGAGTGGTCGAACAACCAATAGCATAACCTCTGGAGGAAGCTAATAAAGGAACAAACAAGGTCAATCAAAAGATCAAATAATTTCGATAAAATATTTACTCATTTTTTTGTCGTCAACATTATCCCTCCCCTTTCTCCTGGCATATTTGTTTGTACTTCCTGCTGGGAATTACTCTTTACTAAGTACATCCATATATTAGTATGTAATTTGCATTGTTTGAACAACATTAAACGTTCCCGTACAGTTGAGGGAAGGAGGGTATATATTATATGGACATATTATATATCTAATTAGCATCTCTCAACATGTATGACACAGACAAAATGCCTAGTTGCCACAGATACCCTCATTTGAGAGACCATTTGAACAGACAATTTTTTTCACTGTGAATCTGGCAACAGTAGGTTGAAAGATCTGCTGCTGAAATCTGTCTGTGTGTATGGGCATGTGTGAGCTTCAATTTCTGGGTAATAATTTGAAGACAGTACAGTTGGAAGTAATAGTCTGTGAGTTTATGTACTGTAACAGATACCACAAAATCACTGACAGGGAGGCAGAAGTCACGACTAGTCATCGTGAGTTTGCTTTTCCAGGGATGTGGTGCTCTGCTTGACCCTATTAGAGTTCTATGTTAGAAAGAAAACACACATTAAGCTTTTAGCAAAGTTGTCTGAGTTTGACCTTTTCTCTCACTCATGAGAAGTTCATCTGAGACATCGGCTGACAAATGTTACTGACTAAAATGTATGTTCTCATTTTTGGCAATTTCATCACAGTTTCAAGAAATTCTGAAAACAACTGACTGCAGCTATACTACCTGTGAACAATACACTTAAAGTCTTTGTATGTGTCATTGATCCATAAATGGGAAAATCGATAACTAGCACATGGAAAAATAGGAATAAATAAATCACTGCTTGTGCTAAAAGTTTAAAATATGCCTACTGTTTTATTAGCGGTGTTTGTAAGGCATGTTACTATTGTGCAGTCCTATGTTTAGGGATTTGAACAAACCCCTTACCTAAAGTATTCAACTTTGGCATGTATTTCATCCCAGATTTGTATTGAAGGAGGGACCTGGGTCATACCTAGGCACCATAATATGACTAGGATAACATGGTTTCATGACAAGTTGTGATAATAGTATGATATGGCGAAATCGAAAGAAATGGCGAAATCGAAAGAAACTGTACAAGTTGGCTTGTACAGAAATGTACAATGTTTACTCCCATAGAAAAAAATAAATGAACCAACAAACAATGGTATTATGATTTTTCCTTACCCAAACTTCAAACCTAAACCTAACCATAAAGTCTAACTCCTCACCCAAACCCTAAACCCAACAATGAATTATTGGGAAAATAACTTGTTTACTATGGAAGAAAGAAGACATCGGGCTTTGAATGAGAAGAGGGAAGCGAATTACAGGTTACTGACATACATCAGTCATTTATATTTTGTAAAATATGAAATGAGCAGCCAAATCTGTTCACAGACATTTCCTCTCTTCAAATAAAGTGTTGGAGAGGAGGATCGCAAAAACTGAATGCATTAATTATATCAATTTGAAATTATGTTTGTTGATTGGTTGGTCTAAAAGTTGTACCTTTTCTCATTAGCCAGGTCGTACATTTTTGGCATCTTGAACGAATTATAGTAAACGGTTGTCACGAGACTATTTTGGACAGACTGTCCTGACAGAGCAACACTGACTAAAACAAAGGCTGGAGTTTAGGTTCGTCCAACCAATCGAAAATGGGGGATGGTGTTCCAAAAAAACAGGTAATTATAGTAAATCTGTTTGGTGACACTAGTGGCGCAGAAATTACACACTTCACCACTGGAACGTGGCAGAGTTTATATCTCTAACACTCTGACCTTCAAAGTATATACGATCTGGGATACTGTAGAATGCCTGCACTTGATGTCTTTCTTTACATTAAACATCCAGCTGTGCACAGCACTACTATCACAATCAATCAATCATTCAAACAATCAGTGTTTTCCTGGAGTGGTTCTCCCCCAAATTACTCAAATAGACTTTTCTTTGAGGGCCTATCCAGAGATGGAGACCGTACCTGCTAAAGAATCATTACCGACCATGAGTTTCATCATGGGCTGACACAAAATCACTAAACATTTTCTTTCTTTGCTCAAGTCTACAAATTACTCCATGCCTTCTCTCTGGAATAGCAGAAAAATCCAACTCCATGTCAACGAAAGCAACTACAGATCAAGCTCAATTATTCTCAACAAGCAAATTTCCATTTTCCCTGTCCTTCCTCAACCTGCAATTCATCATTTGCAACATCTTCCAATTATTTCCCTCGCTTCTGTATATTTAATAAGCCATCATTAAATGTATTCTAAATTTTCCTCAACTGGCACTTAGAAGCTTTTAATTCCCATCCTTTTAAACTGCTCACATATTAATAATAGTGATCACATTAATGTACGTTTTGCAAATCTTTTATTTATTTTTTTCCCATTTATTTTTTTTTCCACATAATTACATAGCACTTTAATTTACCCCATGGCCCTCATTTCTTGAATACGAACCGGCACTTAAAACAGATTGCTCTTAAGATCTCAAAAGAAATAAAAAGCTTGTTTTCAAGAACGTGTCTGTACTGACTGCACTATACAACATTCCCATTTCTGAGTAATAAACAGCCTTGTGATCACTGAAATGCTTGTATAGACTCACACATGTGATTCTGACTGGGATTCAGATTCACATTAGGCTTATTTGAGATTAGGGGTGTGCAGCAAAGCCATTATCTGTATCTGTTACTATGACAAAATAATCTGTATCTGTTTCTGTATTCGGATAGAACCGGATGTGGGCGTGGCTTAAACCGGAAGAGCCTCACAACTAATTTTAAAATGTAACTCTCTTACATTTACAGGTGCATCTCAATAAATTAGAATGTCGTGGAAAAGTTCATTTATTTCAGTAATTCAACTCAAATTGTGAAACTCGTGTATTAAATAAATTCAATGCACACAGACTGAAGTAGTTTAAGTCTTTGGTTCTTTTAATTGTGATGATTTTGGCTCACATTTAACAAAAACCCACCAATTCACGCTCTCAAAAAATTAGAATACATCATAAGACCAATAAAAAAAAAAACATTTTTAGTGAATTGTTGGCCTTCTGGAAAGTATGTTCATTTACTGTATATGTACTCAATACTTGGTAGGGGCTCCTTTTGCTTTAATTACTGCCTCAATTCGGCATGGCATGGAGGTGATCAGTTTGTGGCACTGCTGAGCTCCGCTATAAAATCATCACATCTCTGGTCAGGAAGTCAATATCACGCTTGGGTTGTTTTCTTAATCCTTAAGTGTGAATTGTGTGAAACATTTGGTGTTGATGTGTTAACAAAAATTTTAAAAAGTGGAAAATGTGTATTATATAGTATCTTAGTTAATGTTACTCTAGATGTCAGGTTCCTTGCCTTGAAAGTCAAGTCATTTTTATTTCTCTAGCGCTTTCACACGTCATTTCAAAGCAACTTTACAGAAAACAGAAAAAAGCTGTAATATAGTAATGTCTTCGAGTCATAGTAGTGCAGTTTAATAAAATAAAAAAAAAATAAAAATAAAAAACATGATTGTAAATTGCGCCTTAAAATAATAGAAAATAATTATATTTAGACCCCCAGTGAGCAAGCTTAAAGCGACTGTGGCATGGAACACAAATCTCCATAAGATGTTGTTTACTGGAGAAAAATAACCTTGGGGGAAACCAGGCTCACTGTGGGAGCCAGTTCCCCTCTGGCTAAACAGCATAAATATATTGCCAATATTAGTTATTTATGTGTAGAACAAATCAAGATTTAAAATTAGTAAACTAAGTAAGTGTTAGGGGCCAATGTTTAAACAAAAAGCTTTTGTATTCACTGTAAGTTTAATGACTAAAACTGCAAACAGATGCTTTGTCTTTTGTTATTTGGCTGATGAAGGCTGAAATTAATTTATTATCTATGTATTCCATTTTATGAGTGTAGTCCATCCTTTGACCAAGGTGATTCAGGCAGAGGTCAGTAAGATGCACTGCAGTTCAACTGTAAGCTTGTGGCAGATTAATTTTCGGTGGAGTTTTAGGCAGTGTTCTGTGAAGTATCCCATGTCTGACAGTTGGTGCTGGCATCAGTTCATCCTCTGAAGTCCATCATAGTAGACTGAAGTGATAACTGGATGGCACAGGCTGCAGTTAGTCATCCTCACTCAGTAACACATAGTAGTGGGAGTCGGACATCAGGCAGGACCGTATTTTGACATCAGGCAAGACCTGAGTCAGATATCAGGCAGGACCGGAGCTGGATCTGGCAGGCTCTGGTAACCTCAGGATATGTATTCCGTGGTTAAGACAGCCTCACGGCTCGTCCACGCCCTCCTCCACCACCCGATTCAGGCTGGGGAAACCTCTGACTTGACATACTCCCCTCCCTTCCTGGAGGGGAGGTGTTGCCCTTCTGGCCGTCCTTCTGCTGGCAGGTCTTCCCCGCATCTTTGGACCCTGGGAGAGATGAGGGGAGGAAGAGGGGAGAGAAAAAGAGTGAGGAGGAGAGACAGAGAGAGAGAGAGAGAGAGAGAGAGAGAGAGAAAAAAAAGAAACTTTCCGGTCCCCAACCACACCGCCATTCGGTCCTCGGCCAGCTGGGCAGCGGTCCTCCATGATGCCGGGCAATGGCACTGGACCCCACCTCCTGGCGAATGGTAGTGAGCTCCTCCGCCTCCTGGCAAACAGTAGCAAGATCCTCCGCCTCCCGGCGAACGGTAGCGAGCTCCTCCGCCTCCTGGCGAACGGTAGCGAGCTCCTCCGCCTCCTGGCGAACGGTAGCGAGCTCCTCCGCCCCCTGGCGGATGGCAGCGAGCTCCTCCACCCCCTGGCGGATGGCAGCGGCTCCTTCGTCTCCTGGCGGACGTCAGCAGGTTCTTCTGCCTTCAGGTGAACCGCTCCAGTACCATCGTATCATAGCACTCCCAGCATCACGACCCTCCCCCAGTGGCAAGGGCTTTTTTGACGGCGTGTCTTCCTCCCATCCCTGGTTTCAGCACTACTGTGCCAGACTTTGCCTTCCTTACCAAGGAGGAAGCGGGAACCAGAGTGAACAATCAACAGAACTTTAATTTCAAACTCAAATTTAAACAGTACATCGAAACAACACACACACACACACACACACACACACACACACACACACAGACATGTGCGTCTCTCTCTCTCTCCCTTCCACTGGTATCTCCGTCTCGTCCTTAACCCCCTCCTGGCTGATTAGGACGATTCAGCGCGGGGCGTGCATCCTCACGGCCTGGCCACGCCTTCCTCCTCATCACACAGTCATTACATTAAATGCATAATTTTTTTTCTTCTGAGCAAATGTAATCTCTCTCTGCACTGGAGATTAAAATGTAGATTATCGGAGCATGAACAAATCAGAACTGTCCAGAATTCAACCCATTAGGTCCAACTCAAGGTAGAAAAACACATTCAGAACTAATTTTAACAATTTCCTGTGTAGTCATGATGCAAGTTAGTGGTGATAACTTTTAATTGGTTCCATGTAGAGCTTATCTGACAGTAAATTATCTCATACAATTCTGATCCAGATTCGTAATCAAATTATGCCCCTGATTCTTTCAAATGCTGTCATATTCAAATTCAGTCTCTGATTCTGACCACATCAGATTCATCGTCTGTGCAGAATTTGTCAAACAAGCCAATTCAGATTTTGATTCTGATTCCACTCTCACACCAGATCTACCTTGGAATTGCGAGAACAAACACAGTGAAAACAGAAAAGTCTGGAGAAAATTGATGTTGACTACTGCCAACATTTTGATTCACAACACTGTGGCAGCGCTCTAACAAACCAGACTATCACCTCCAATTATTTCCCACCAGTTCAGCAGATTCTTTTACTTGACAAAAGGTCCAAAATTGTTGTTACCAAGCCAAAGTGAAAGCTGGCTGCCTTCATTTCCAAACATGTTTGCAATTGCAGGCTACTTTTGTTTTTATTCACCAATTATAGACTGAATGATCTTTTTCAGTGGCCTACAAAAGAACAAATGGATATTCTCAAGCATTCAAATGTTGTAACTGAAGTTGTTGCTCAATCAATTTAGAGCCAGCTCTGGTTTAGATTCTCTCATTTTACTTTGTTATTTATTTGTATTTTTTTCTGATAACGAGAATGGTTCCAGACAAAGCCACCCCAGGATCAGCTGTTGCATGTTGCCCATCTACACATACTGACAGCGTGTCTGAAACGCAGCAAACAAACTGTACGTTTACAGGCACATTTACTTGCGTAGTCAAGCTACAGTCTTCATCTGTCTGTCCAAGTACACATGACGATGCATAATAAAATATTTGACAGAATGACGTCAAATATGCCGTGTTAAATACTGTACACATGGCGTGTCACCTTTTTCTTTTGGAGCACGTACACAACGGCAAGCAAACTGGTGTTAAAATTACATAAAATTTAATGATTAGGTATGTAATAATGATTGGCAAAACACCCATGCATTAAAGGGTTAATGGCATTAAAAAGAATAATTAATAATAAAGTGTCACACAGATATTCAGTTATTTCTAAGCATTTCCATGTTATAATTTTTATGAATCTGTGCATTACCAATAAATTACCCCTTGTAAACTTGCAAACGCTGCTGCCTTTTGTTTTTATGTTCTGCTTTTATTGCTTTATCTCATTGACAAACCATTACAACCCCCTCAATTCCATTATTTCCCATAATGCATTACTGCAGACCTTGCACAAACCCATCATTCCCCTGCCACAGGGAGCTTCACTCTCTCTCTCTGTATTTCTCGACATCCTCAGCATTATCACCCAGGGAAGCGGGCTGGCAGTCATTTCACTTCCTTTTCTGTGCTCTCCTCTCCTGTTCTTAGACATTGCGATATTCTAATTAAACCTGAAGCATCTGCGTGTTTATGCATGTGCACATTCTACAATGGCTTCCCACATCTGAGTGGGATTCCAAGCTTGTATGCCAAGCAGCATTTTAATCTTTTTGTTTTTGTCTTTCTTTCTCATAAAAAATATCCTTCTTTTAATTTCTCCCACTCTCAATACAACATTACCACACATAAAACTGCATGCTAGTTCTGAATGTTTTGCCACCCATATTCAGACCCAGTGTGCTGAATTCCAGACATGTGCCACCTTGTGGTGAATGTTCATGATCGAAGCTGCATGTTTCACATCACATTCCAGAAAGAACATTTGCAAATTTGTGAATGCTGTTTTGGTCTCAGTACTTTTATGGTTAGGACCAGGTTTAAGGTCCAGCTTCGACTACTGGGAGGGGGCTGTTTGAAAGTTCGGAAAGCATGCACCTGAATTAACGGACCAAACATTCAACCTCCTTTCGTAAATTGTTTTGTGAGATCGGTCAACCTAATACATGGTTTCAGTAACACTTTTTAATAACTTTCATTAAGTTATTAATTAAACATGTATACAAATATACTGTAGCTCCAAGCGGTAATCAGGTGGGGCAATGCCAACTCAATACTCACAAAGCCAATGCAAAGAGTTACTGCCCTTACAAAAACAAGAGTTCTGACAAACTTGCTGCAAACTTGTCACAAATTTTCAACATTTTAAAATATACAGTACATATAAAATAATAAAAAAGTATATATATATATATATATATTATATATATACACACACACACACACACACACACACACACACACACACACACACACACACACACACACACACACAGTGCTGTGCAAAAGTTTTAGGCACTTGGGAAAAATGTTGCATAATGAGGATGTCTTCAAAAATAATGCCATAAATAGTTTTCATTTCTAAATTAACATAATTCAAAGTCCAGTAAACAAAGTTAAATCAATATTTGGTGTGACCACCTTTGCCTTCAAAACAGCACCAGGTACACCTGGACACAGTTTTTCTTGGTTGTTGGCAGATAGGATGTTCAAGCTTCTTGGAGAATTTGTCATAGTTCTTCTATCTATTTAGGCTGTCTCAATTGCTTCTGTCTCTTCTTCCCAGACTGACTCAATATTGGGGGGCTCTGTTGGGACCATGCCATCTGTTGCAGGGCTCCCTGTTCTTCTATTCTATTCGCAAAATAAATATCTTGGAGTCTAAATTGTATATTTCCTATTGACACACTAAAGCTGAAAATATAAATAACCATCTTAAGACAAATGTTTTTGTGAAGCATCTTACGTGCTTAAGACTTTTGCACAGTACTGTATATATACTGTGTGTGTATACAGTATATATATATATATATATATATATATATATATATATATATATATATACACATACACACACACACACATACACACACACACACACACAGGTGCATCTCAATAAATTAGAATGTCGTGGAAAAGTTCATTTATTTCAGTAATTCAACTCAAATTGTGAAACTCGTGTATTAAATAAATTCAATGCACACAGACTGAAGTAGTTTAAGTCTTTGGTTCTTTTAATTGTGATGATTTTGGCTCACATTTAACAAAAACCCACCAATTCACTATCTCAAAAAATTAGAATATGGTGACATGCCAATCAGCTAATCAACTCAAAACACCTGCAAAGGTTTCCTGAGCCTTCAAAATGGTCTCTCAGTTTGGTTCACTAGGCTACACAATCATGGGGAAGACTGCTGATCTGACAGTTGTCCAGAAGACAATCATTGACACCCTTCACAAGGAGGGTAAGCCACAAACATTCATTGCCAAAGAAGCTGGCTGTTCACAGAGTGCTGTATCCAAGCATGTTAACAGAAAGTTGAGTGGAAGGAAAAAGTATGGAAGAAAAAGATGCACAACCAACCGAGAGAACCGCAGCCTTATGAGGATTGTCAAGCAAAATCGATTCAAGAATTTGGATGAACTTCACAAGAAATGGACTGAGGCTGGGGTCAAGGTATCAAGAGCCACCACACACAGACGTGTCAAGGAATTTGGCTACAGTTGTTGTATTCCTCTTGTTAAGCCACTCTTGAACCACAGACAACGTCAGAAGCCTCTTACCTGGGCTAAGGAGAAGAAGAACTGGACTGTTGCCCAGTGGTCCAAAGTCCTCTTTTCAGATGAGAGCAAGTTTTGTATTCCATTTGGAAACCAAGGTCCTAGAGTCTGGAGGAAGGGTGGAGAAGCTCATAGCCCAAGTTGCTTGAAGTCCAGTGTTAAGTTTCCACAGTCTGTGATGATTTGGGGTGCAATGTCATCTGCTGGTCTTGGTCCATTGTGTTTTTTGAAAACCAAAGTCACTGCACCCGTTTACCAAGAAATTTTGGAGCACTTCATGCTTCCTTCTGCTGACCAGCTTTTTAAAGATGCTGATTTCATTTTCCAGCAGGATTTGGCACCTGCCCACACTGCCAAAAGCACCAAAAGTTGGTTAAATGACCATGGTGTTGGTGTGCTTGACTGGCCAGCAAACTCACCAGACCTGAACCCCATAGAGAATCTATGGGGTATTGTCAAGAGGAAAATGAGAAACAAGAGACCAAAAAATGCAGATGAGCTGAAGGCCACTGTCAAAGAATCCTGGGCTTCCATACCACCTCAGCAGTGCCACAAACTGATCACCTCCATGCCACGCCGAATTGAGGCAGTAATTAAAGCAAAAGGAGCCCCTATCAAGTATTGAGTACATATACAGTAAATGAACATACTTTCCAGAAGGCCAACAATTCACTAAAAATGTTTTTTTTTTTTTATTGGTCTTATGATGTATTCTAATTTTTTGAGATAGTGAATTGGTGGGTTTTTGTTAAATGTGAGCCAAAATCATCACAATTAAAAGAACCAAAGACTTAAACTACTTCAGTCTGTGTGCATTGAATCTATTTCATACACGAGTTTCACAATTTGAGTTGAATTACTGAAATAAATGAACTTTTCCATGACATTCTAATTTATTGAGATGCACCTGAATATATATATATATATATATATATATATATATATATACACACACACACACACACACACACGCACGCACACACTTCTTTTTTCTCTGCCTCCTCTCCCACTCTCTTTCTCCTTTTCCAGACGTAACAAAAGCAAACCTTCTGCTGAAAGCATCTTCCACAAAAATCTCTCAAAAGATGTGCATTGGGTTGCCAAGTCCTCTCCACCAAAATCACCTCCCATTTGAAAGGAGTAAGATATTGTTATCGGAAGATTTCACACAGATACGATTGCTGCCAAGAGGATAAGTCCTATTTATCACTGGATAGAGGAAACCTGATAACAGCTTGAGAGGTATATAGTTTTGTAGTCTTGATGTAAGAGCTATGGATAGGCTTAGTATTATTACCAATTATGAGAGACATCATAATAGTAATTCCTTCAATTTAGTGGAGCCAGGATATGCTAACAGACCTATCAGTCTGAACGTCTACTACATTAAGACGTAAATGGATGTATTCAGTTACAGTCTATGGTCTACATTATAATGGCCCAACCTAACAAAACCCTAGACAAATGACACAGATCTTAAGCACCTAAAATGCAACCTTGTATTGACTATCTAGCTAGTCTATTCACAACCTATTTTACTTCTGTATTGTGACATATTTCTAAGCGAAACAATATATTCAACAAAAAAGGGCGGGATTGATTTCACCGGGAATTGATTGGATTCCATTTGGTGCCGGTAGTGCTGCAGAGATTACACACTTCCCCTTTAAGTGATTCTCGTCTCTATATATTTTGGCAATGCTTATAAACTAATGCAGAGAGAGCAGTATAGCAATCCACTGTGTACTGTACTTGAATGCCATCAAGTGGCAGATGGGCCATTGCACTTCCATCATGATGTCATCCCTTCTGAGCTTTTGAGTGCAAATATTGCATGCTTGCTATAAGCCACTCTATTTGCTAACAGCCATATACAAAGCTGAAAATAAGGGAAAAAACAAAACAAGCTGCTTTCTCATGGTTCAGGCACAAGGGGCTGAGGTAAATTTAGAAAGATAATCTCTCTAAATATGATTCAAGATTAGAAAAAAAAGAACCATAATAATACTATGGAACATGGGGCGGAAGGCAGCCATAGGGATTGCAAACAGAATTTGGAAAAGTTGTTGTGCTAGAATGTTGAGCGCTGTATTGACCAGTTGTGGGGATGCTACTTTGAAACCGTAACTTCACAAGCTACTCATAATTTAAAGCTGAAAAATGACAGTGAAGCTATCCTTTTAACTGCTTACAAAAATAATCCAAGTTCACTGAACATGACTCCAGACTGCGACTAAACTGGTCACAAATGCAACAAAAAATAAATAATTGCAACAATAATATATCCCCAACCCTTTACAGTAACTATATATGTAATCCGCTGCTTTGGCTTTTCCTAAATGTTTCAGTTTAGAAACCAATGGCTCCGTAGTAATTTTTTTTTTTTTTTTTTTTTTTTAGTCTGACACCCTATTGAAGCTATTTAATGCAAAAGCGCCTTTATAAATATATAATTATCCAAGGATATAATTTATATGTAACCTGAGCTGTATCTCTCTGGCTCAATTAGGGTGACAGCATTGTTGTATTTCATGTATTTACATGAAATACAACAATGCAAATTTACAATGATTTTAACTAAATATGAGCATTTAACTAAATATCTTGACATACATTTTTTTTCCCCAATAATTTTTTAGTGCTGTCAGTCGATTAGTTGTTTTTTAATCGCGATTAATCGCATAATTTTTGTTGTTAATCACGATTAATTGCAAATGTTGAAAGTGCTGAAAATTTGACTATATATACACTTCTTTTCCTTTCAAAATGCATTTATTGCCATCTTAGAAAAAAAAAAAAAAACAATATGTAACAATATAATGCTTTGTTTATTTTCCAAACAAAGCCTTCCACAGTATAAAGACAGAAATGCACATAGGTTGCATTTTCATTGCAGTGGGAAATAAATCTCTTAAACCCAAATCCTTCTCAATCTGCTGGTAGACTGTGGCTATCCGCTTTCCCACAACAATCGTGAAGCCGCATTTATGATTAGGATCAGGGCGTCAGTGCCAGCGCTTCTTTGAACTTCACATAAAGAGTGCTTGCAGACAAAAACGTCTCATTCTGCGTTTTGGTGATAGTTAAGACTTGACATGTTTCTGTGCTAATTAAAATGCACCTTACATAAGCTGAAAAACACAAGCATTAAGAGGTCGTTTCTCCATCATTTTATCACGGAACCGCTGTTGTGTGTGTGTGCAGAGATTCTTTTATTTATTGAACCTCCATGGCTCTATCATAGGAGAGAGTGTAATGTCAACTAGCCCCTTATGTCAAACAGAATAGCCCATAGAATGGGCGTTATGCTATTTTATGCCAAGTTTGTAGGCTCCGCTTGGTAGAAGGGCTCTGGTGTGCGTGTTGTAAAGTGCGCATCAGTGTAATAACTCCAGGCAGACACATTACAAAGGTTTCGCCCTTCCAGCAAATGTTCATGCTGGTTTATGTTGTACTAACGGTAAATGCATTAATCACGATTAAGAAAAATGAACACATTAAACTTTTCATTAAATCGCATGCGTTAATGCGTTAGTTCTGTCCGAATGAACAGATTCACCAGAATGAATTGACTTCCCAGTGCTACCTATGAAAGAGGATAGTTTTATAGATCACATTTGATTGTTGTTTCAGTTCACTGGATGCTAAAAATCTAACATTACAAACGGTATTATAGTATTTTGCTGCACTATGCCTCTACTTATCGGGGGGGACAAATAGTTTGTTCCTGGAAAAGCTACACAGTTGTGAAAACAGCTGAACTACAGTCATACTACTGAAATATGTGGTTAGTTTAGTACTGTTAGTTACTCGCTTACACTGGTGTTGAGTAACAAGTTCAGATTATCTTCTTCACCGAACTCTCTATTCCAAAGTACATTGCCCAAAGATATTAGGATCCACTGGGAAACACACTGCCACATCCTGTCTCCAGACTACCTGGAAAATATATATTAAAAAAATTAAAAAAACAGCAGGAGGTAAGCAATTATCAAATCCCTGTGAATTTACAAAAATGTACACTTTGTTACCCTTACAGACACGAAATGAGAGAACCATGTAACAGATCTTGGTTAGGGGTACTTCTAATTATTAGACAGTCTCTTAACTTTCTTTGGGTATGCTCACAGACTGTCAACAGTCACTTTCTTGAACCACTCAGTGCTAATCTGATTGACTGGTTTGATGGAACTTCTGCAAGTAATAGCAGTTCTGTGCTGTACTTAGATTCTCAACACATCCGGCATCAGTTGAACAACTGCCACTGAGATGCATGGGAATACCAGCGAATGCTTTCTCCAGGTATTATAGACCTGCTTGTTTCTCCCTAAAGACATAAAATGGGAGAACCATGTAACAGATCTTAGGCAGGGCCACTTCTCATTAATTATACATTCTCCTCCTTTTCATCAACCTTCACGTTTGATAGATGTAAACCTGCATGTTTGCAGCCATAACAATGAGGTGGAATAATTGGAGGGCTGTTGAGTTGATGGCGCTTTTGTTCACCGGCAGTAGGGTGTTGGAAGGATGGGGGGTTTAATTCAACATGAGAATCACCCGCCAAGATGGAAAGCACAATTAAGTCTGTGGGGTTGATCAATGCCCAGTCCCGGCATCCCCTTGTTTTGTTCCACGTTCATCCTGAGCAGACTGATTTATTCCTGGAGTGGGGAAACATTGGACTGGAAGTATGGGTGTAATTAACTGCTTACATCAGGCTTGACCTGCCCAGCTGCCAAGAAATTGGCTTTCTTCTTGGTTTTGAGGACCTATTGTCTTCTTCATCACCATAATTTCTGCCGTTTATGCAACCAGCCATAACAAGGCCTGAGGAGAATGGAGAAGCTCTGGTGTTTTCACGAGATCACAAAGCTCAGCAGATTCTACGCGACACAATCTGCCATGAATGAACAGCCGTGCTCATGCAGACCCCTGCCACTACAGACCCACTCAAGGTACTCAGATACAGTAGATATACACGTTTAAAATGTATCGTCACTCTTCTAGGAAGAAGACCAAAAATACGGACGACTCATCTTTTACGACACAGATTTTTGTCCAATTAAATGGTCTCTAAAATGATATTGTCCCTCTTCCTAATACCACCTGCACCAGATGGCAAGCAAATCATAGGGTGCTTCTAAATGTGTCAGGGGAAGAAATGTTTTTCCTTCTTCATCTAGTTTCTGATTACCCTCAAATTTACCTGAACTGGTTAAGTGTGGCCAATCCAACAAGAGTGAGGCTCTACGGGGACACAATGCTGTCAGAAAACATGTTTAATAATCCAGTGTGTGGCTTAAGAGGCTTCAAACCATAAACAGCCAATGCAAAAGAAAGTTTCGGTAACACTTTCTATGAAGCCCATATTTATAATGCATTGTAAAGGTATTATACATGCAATATATTGCATTTATTATTTCTCATAATACACCTTGTAATAAGTTATAACTTATCAGAAATAATAATAACTACAGTTATAATACATTATAAGACTTCCCATATTCATAGTTATATTTTAGAGTATAATGCATTATAACACAAGCAACATCCAATTTTAACACAGCAGAAGTTATTAAAGGTAATGGTATAAGTGCTGTATAGTGTAAATAGACTTTATGATTGTAAGGGGGTTCAGTGGAAAGGAGGAGGCGAGAACCGGCTTGACAACTTAAATAATAATTTAATAAACAACTTAAACACACAACCAAAAACCACACAGTACAGCTGCCTGCAATTCTCTCTCTCTCTAACTGTCGTCCCCGGCCACCTTTATCCCTCGCGCGCCCCATCAGGCTGATTGGGGACCGGGTGTGTCTCATTCCAGCCCGGCCCCGCCCTCCTCGGCTCTACACTCCTCCCGGCATTGCCTCAAGCCGGGGAGCCCCCAGCATGGCGTACATCCCCCACCCTTCCTCTCCAGGGGGGCGTGCCTTACGCCCCGACTGCCGGCGGGTCATCCCCACCTTTCTCGACCTGGGAGGAGACAGGAGGGGAAAAACAACAAAACAAAATGGTGAGGGAAAGGCCAACATGGAGCGACAGAGAGAGAGAGGAGAGAGAGAAAAAGAAACTCACCGGTTCTTTGATGCGCCATCGCGTGGTCCTCAATCACTACTCCACCCTCTCAGGCGGACTGCAGCCGCTCCTCCCCGGGCGGACCGGAGTCAGACATCTGACCCCCAGTGGACAGAACGCCCCTCCGCGTTCCTGGCATCCCGTGGGGACACTCCTCCGCCCCTGGCAGCGGCCCTACCACTCCAGGCGGTCGGGGAGTTGCTTCCCTCCTCCCCCTGCGGACGGCGGTCTTCTCTCGACCCCTCCACGTTCCCGGGGGACAGCAGAGCACTCCTCCACCCCTGGCAGCGGCTCCCTCGCTCCAGGTGGTCGGGGAGTCCCGTCCCCACTCACCTCGTAGACGGCGGCCGTTCCCCGCATCCGGGTGGTCGGGCTACTCCGTCCCCCGTCGGATGGCAGCGGCGCTCCCCTGGGTGGACGGCAGTGTCGAGGACTCTGCGACGGGAATCCCTCCTCCTTCCCGGGTTTCGGCACCAGTGTAAGGGGGTTCAGTGGAAAGGAGGTGGCGAGAACCGGCTTGACAACTTAAATAATAATTTAATAAACAACTTAAACACACAACCAAAAACCACACAGTACAGCTGCCTGCAATTCTCTCTCTCTCGAACTGTCGACCCCGGCCACCTTTATCCCTCACGCGCGCGCGCCCCATCAGGCTGATTGGGGACCGGGTGTGTCTCACTCCAGACTTATATAGACTTATATGGCCAAGGCAGTCACCCAGAAATATGATAAAAAACCTGATTAAACCAGCCAACCTTTGAAATATTTTTTTATGAAAACCTAGCCTAACTAAGCCCTTGGCTTTCTTGAACGTAGTTTCGGACTGCTTTAGGCTACATCCACATTAATCCAGATACATTTGAAAATGGCATTTTCGTTTTCGAAAAGCTCTCCGTCCACACTGCCATTTTAAACCAAAAGTTGCTCGCCCACACTTAAACATATGAAAACCGTGAAATCCCCTTGCTGCACATGCGAAAAAAAAATCACTGTTCAATGTATGGTCTGAAACGCAATTATCCTCATTATCCGTCGCCAGACAGCAATTCCGAGTAAACTTCTTGTCGCCTTTGAAGGAATGCAATATGACAGTTGTACAAAGTAACAATTATCTTTAACAACGCTATCAAAGTGAATAGCAGGCACAACAACGGCGCTTCAACATGGGCCACCATCTTGATTGTTTTGGGTTGAATGGATCACATGACTGCATCACATGACAACAAATATGTCATAGTTTTCAGATATCTCTGTTTGCCCCGTCCACACTAAAACGCGAAGACGGTGTTTTCAAATGTATCCACTTGGGAGAGCATTTTCTAAAAGCACCGTTGTCTCAAGTGTGGAGGGAAGGCCAAAACGTAGAGAAAAAGATATCTCTTCAAATGAAAACGTATTAATGTGAACGTGGCCTTAGTATAACATTTCACAAAATAGTATAAATGGGAAAGTTTAATAATTCTGAGAAAATCCTAGGGTCAAATTTTTAACATTTTAAAATGTTAATAAAAGTAAATGCTTACCTGTTTGAATGCATTAACACGTATTTTTGTGGTTATGAATGAGGTAAGATTCCCCCATTTGACTGTTAATCAGAAAAACCATAGAAAAATTAGAAATGATAAACAAAAATGAATATGTATTTATGCTAATTAATGCATTCCTGAATCAAACTCAAACAGCATAGCACTGAAAATGTAGCGCACCATTAATCTACATTATTCAAATGCATGCACGATATTTACATTGTTGCAATTTTCCATGTAAATACAGAAACATGATCATATATTTCAAGGCAACAAATACAGACAGCAAAATTAGTTTATTTATAACTTGCAGTTGATCCTGACATGACCAAGTTAAACACTGACAGTAACACATACATATGCTTTACAAATTCTTTTGTATGCCAGGCCAGTGCCATCATAATAGTCCTGTTTTAAGGCCTGTGGTTTTGGGATCTCTCTCAATTCCTCTCTCTAAATCCATTTTGCTGTTATGCTCTTATTACTAGAGCACTTTGTTTCAAATCTTCAAGCCTAATGCATTGACATTTTGCCCACCCATCCTTTTACACTCTGGCTTACAGTCAATGGAATTATTAAAGTGTGTTAAAAGAATATTCTCTATTCTCTATTTACTAACCCTCCATTGCTAAAGAATCGGTATGCAGCTTTTTTTCACACTGCAAACTAGTTATAGTAACAAATTACTTTGTAATAAGCTATTACACCCAACACAGTCCACTACAAACTGTTGTTGCACGCACAGCCAAAAAAAAAAAAAAATTGCAAAAAGACAAAAATTACCTTGAGAGGCAGGATGACTTAAAATAAGTCTTGTTTTCAGAGAAAGTAAAAAAACACTGGTGGGATTTATGCTTAAAAGACGAAAAAAATTATAAGAAAAATTTTTTTTTTCATTTGTCTTTTATTTTATATTTAATTTATTTATTTTTGCTTCTAGGGTAAATTTATCTTTTTTTTTTTTTTTTTTGCAGTGCATTTAACAACATTTCATAGTAAACATTACAACTGTAATGTAATAGTAAATGCATTCTGATTACAAAATAATTAGTGTAATAAAATTACTTTAGTCAAGACATTAATTGGGTTACACATTTCTAAAATAATATTATTTATGTAGAATACATTTAAAATATGAATTCATATGTTCAAATGTATGTCTGTTTGCGTTTCTGTGACAGCTGAAGTTGATCACTGTGTGTGAAAATGGACAAGGAGAAAATAAAAAACATTATTTTGAATTTGAGCGGAAAAAAAATGTGTTACTTATAAATATGTGATTATCTTTTGATGAAGTAATCAGTACAGTACTCTGATTATGATTTCATAGAAGTACTTTGCAGTAGATTAATTTTTTGATAGTATTTTGACCAGATAGTGAACTTTCAGGAAGCAAGTTTCATCCTGAATTTTCAGACAAAAGAAATCCTAGGTTTTATCATAGAAAGAAAAGGTATATAAAAAAAAAGTAATGTGACTCATCTGATAAATTGCACTAATAAAAAAGGGTTATTGCCCAGGCTGTTTCTACCTCCCCAAGCTGTGTTTTTTCATCTCCCAACCTCTAAATAACACACAGAACACATTCCACAACACAGCACGTCTATTACTTCAAAAGACATCATGACCTAGTTTGATCAACGGTTAAATGTAGCCCTATATGGCATAAATATTTGATACACCTCTTTATTAGCAATATGGTACAAAACTGGTTCCACTTCTCCTATAATTCTTGCGAATAGGGTCTCAGCTACAGGTGGAGACGACGCCATTTCCTGATTTGTACCTTGTTCATAACTCTGATGCAACAGGAACAGCAAAAGCTTTGGTGAGCATGATTGATAGAGGTTCATTTGCTGCCTTCAGGCTTGCTATGAAGGGCCAGCATTATAGTGAAGTTGAAAACCTGGCTGACAGATGAGGCCACGACCTTCCCGGATGTTGATATTTCATGCCGAATCAGTAGCTGCCTCCTCACAATGCCATTCTGCGATGCGGTCCAATTTAAGAGCTGGATCTACGGGGGAGTGATGTGGCAAAGTGTGACAGTAGGCAATTAAAGGGCTGGGTTTACGCAGGTGATATTGGACCATGTAAAGCTTCAGATCTGTGACTGGCAATAACAACGGAGGAGGAGACAGGTCATCCTGTCTTTCAACTCAACTTTTGCACGGAAAACATCACCACACATATTCTAGCCTGTAACAACATAGTCAACACACTACTAATGTATTGTAGTTGAAATTTGTTTTTCAAAATGTAATCTACAAGCTAACTTGTTATTTTGGAAACTTGCAGACATTAATGATTTCGATCCATAATGAGTCTCCATCCATAATTATCTAATGAGAACTGTGGCTATAGTTGAAATGGCACACTACCATAGTACTCCTATTATTTCTGCAATATATGGGGGCATTAAAGACAGACCTACTGTGAGCTCACAGGTTGTTTGAAAGTTTGAAACCTCTGTTTTCAGTTTCCTAATGTCATTGTTTTCCAATGTATGCAGGTATGAGGAGTATGAAAGTCTTAGTTTTTGGTGGAGGAAAACATCATTCCAGTTGGGATGAGAGGCTTAAACATAGCAAATATAATGGATATTCAAACAAAAACAAATTAGTTTGGACATGGCCAGAGTTTACCAAAAATAACCCAGTAGCAACCGCCCACTTCCATGACGGTCTCCCTTACATTCACAAACTACTTTTATATTTGTACTGTATATATCTAAATATTTTGCTTTAAACATTCTATTTTACACTTATAATTGATGGATGGACAGACGGATGGTTGGAAATACTAGCATGTTTTAACAAGTAGCTAAGTGTTGCTAGCATGTTTAGCATGTAGCTAGGTGTTGCTAGCAGTTTTAAGCATGTAGAGAAGCATTGCTAGCAAGTTTTAGCATGTAGCTAGGTGCTGCAAGCATGTTGCTTCCATGTATTAGCATTTAGCTAGGCATTACTAGCTTGATAAATGCTGCTAGCAAATACTAGCATGTTTTAACAAGTAGCTAGGTGTTGCTAGCATATTTAGCATGTAGCTAGAAATTGCTATCATGTTTTAACATGTAGCTACGCGCTGCTAGCATGTTGCTACCATGTATTAGCATTTAGCTAGGCATTTCAAACTTGTTCTAACATGTTGGACATTGCTAGCATGTTTTAACATATTAGGCATTGCTAACATGTTGCTAGCTTGTGTTTGCATGTTAGCCACATGCAAATAGATCAGTAGGTTGACTTTTTCAAGCCACCTTAATAATTTTATATTTTACCATCTTTTTTTAATTAGATTACGTCATTTACAATGCTTCATGGTATGAGTTAATTCCATTATGAAATATGTTAAATAAATTGTCTGAATACCTTTGTCTGATTTTCAAGTACTTTCCTGCTTCAGATTTTGAAATGCTGTGATTTATTTTGGATCTGGTTGGTTTGGTTCATGGCTTAGAACTCTTATGAAGTACTATATGAAATCCCTATAAAAAAATAAATTAAAAAAATGAAATGGGAAAAATAATTCCAGAACCAAAAGTCATCATCATGATGCCAGTCGAAAAGAAAAGTCATTTTAAAAGCGGAGCGAGTTTTACATTTTGATACAAGATTATGAAGACAAACTTGAATCAGGCATAAGACCAGGACTTTAAAAAGGTGGCTCGCTAATACAGACAATACATTTCTCTTTGACTGACTGGTCAGTTAAAAGTTTCTTAAGTCTCATGATGACTCATAATAATTTGTATGAGATGGTAAAATCATTAGATATCATATGAATTTCAAAATGCAGTGTGTACCGCTCCATAGCTCTGAAGAGAAGGGTTTCATCACAGTGTACAACTCCACATACACTATGTATAACTACAAGAATGTGCCTTATTGCGGAGGTCTGTGGAACAAAGAACAGCTGCCTACAGCAAGGTTTGGAACAGCAGTGGAATATTTCTGAAACATAAAAGATGCTCATTTTTCACTTCCCCTCAAGCATTTAGTAGTGTTTCCTCTAACCTGTAGATGTGTGCTGACCTGAAACGCAAGCCAAATTAATCAGTACAGCTGCACAAACACATCATTTGGTAGAAAGAAATGCGTAAAACAACACGAGATAAAATCAACCATCTGCTAATTGTGTCTGGTGCTTATAAATAAACAGGTGCGACAATTGAGAGAATAAGGGTTATCTTCTGTTACCAGGCAACCTGGTAAAATGGTCATTGAGCATTCTGTGGACAGTCCAACATGAAAACAGTAGCCTACAGATGTGTTACCGAATGCCAACAGCCAGGATTTCCATTGGCTTTTCTGCAGTAGTGAATCAAGTGTGCAGCTGCCTCCAGGTACAAACCTCTCCTGATTTGTTTGTCCAAGGAGTAATTTTTCATCCCTATGGATATGATAAAACCATAATTATGAGTCAAGATGAGGGCATGTCATAATTTCACTGTGTCCAAAAGATTAATAGCCTTCCAGATCGCCACTACGCTAAGAGCACTAGCTCAATTCACAGGCTTCCACCATGGCCCGATTAAGATGGGATTCACTGATCGACTGATATTCCCGTGTCTAAAAAAAGCCACAACCAGCCAACAGACAGTGTTAATTTTTACAGTTTTTTAAATTATTTTTTATTATTATTATTTGTCATAATTTTTGTATTTTTATGAAAATTTCCTTGAAATTTAGTCAATATTTAATCATGTCGTATTCATTTTAGTCAATTTTACCCTGACTTAAATGGAATATAATTTTATTTTACAAAAATAAAATTGCAGTTTTGGTAATTTGCAAATTGATAAAAAAAAAATTAAAAAAAGAAAGAAAAAAGAAGAAGTCAATATACTGTTAAAAATATTTAAACATGTATCACGACTTATCAACATAAAAACACTATGAGAAAGCTGTCTGACCACTCTGTGCTTTAGACAGTTTAGGATATTGCGGTACTTGTAGCACATTGTTACAGAAACAGCATATTCACAATGGAAGTTACGCATTCTTACTAGCGCGTAACTGAGTTCAAGTTCCCCTGTTTATTGGCTTCATTGTCTGTGCAGATTTAAGCTGTAATGTTATGTTTATGTCACAAACATAGCTGAATAATCTCATGTATAGGATGTGTTTGAGTGAGGTAAATAACCCATTTGTATGCAGGGAAATCTCAAACATACAGGGGTGGATCTAGAATTGTATGGGGGGGGGGGTGGCAAGTGGGTGGCATGCAGACTATGAGGGGTGGCAACACCAAAGTAAGTGCCCATGCTCTATCGGAATCATCCTATTTCCCAGTTCTGAAGTGGTAATTATGACTAGGTCACATTCAAGTGCTTTGTTGTCAGAAAGAACAGGAAACATGGTCGACGGCAGGTTCATTCATACATATTTTTGAAGAACTTTTATTTTGACAGCAAAAAACCTGATACTCGGTTAGCTTGCTTATGATAATGCAAGCTATACGATAATACAAGCTATTTTCACGGTGTAAAAATGTACAACATGCATCAAATGGTTGCTGATATACATAACTGAATATGACAGAAACTGCAAGTGTTAAAAATGAGCTGCATTTATAAAAAATTCTAAAACCTGTCATTCACTACATAAACTGTACTCTCCTCCGCCATGTTGAAAGTTTATGACTACTTCCATCTCAGAAACTCAGGAATCAAAATTATCTGAGTTTCCCAGTCGTAATTATGACTTGAGGGGTCGTTCGTGTGCAAATTCCAAGTGGGAAACTCGTATTTACGATAATTCCGATAGCACATGAAGGTAGCATTATTTCTTTTGGATTAAGGTACCAAGCTTCATTGCAACAAGAACTAAACTCAACAAATAACTTTACAGATCTTTATTGTAAACGGTTTAAACAATGTTTGCCATGCTTATTCAATGAACCATAAACAATTAATGAACATGCACCTGTGGAATGATCGTTAAGACACTAACAGCTTACAGATGGTAGGGAATTAAGGTCACAGTTTAAAAAAAATGTAGGACACTAAAGACACCTTTCTACTGACTCTGAAAAACACCAAAAGAAATATGCCCAGGGTCCCTGCTCATTTGCGTGAACATGCCTTAGGCATGCTGCATGGAGGCATGAGGACTGCAGATGTGGCCAGGGCAATAAATTACAATGTCCGTACTGTGAGACGCCTAAGACAGCACTACAGAGAGACAGGAAGGACAGCTGATCATCCTCGCAGTGGCAGACCACATGTAACAACACCTGCACAAGATCAGTACATCTGAATATCACACCTGCGGGACAGGTACAGAATGGCAACAACTGCCCGAGTTACACCAGGAATGCACAATTCCTCCATCAGTGCTCAGACTGTCCACAATAGGCTGAGAGAGGCTGGACTGAGGGCTTGTAGGCCTGTTGTAAGTCAGGTCCTTACCAGACATCATGGGCAACAATGTCACCTGTGGGCACAAACCCACCTTCGCTGGACCTGACAGCACTGGCAAAAAGTGCTCTTCACTGACGAGTCGCAGTTTTGTTTCACCAGTGGTGATGGTCGGACTTGCGTTTATTGTTGAAGGAATGAGCATTACACCGAGGCCTGTACTCTGGAGCAGGATCGATTTGGAGGTGGAGGGTCCGTCATGGTCTGGGGCGGTGTGTCACAGCATCATCGTAATGAGCTTGTTGTCATTGCAGGCAATCTCGACGCTGTGCGTTACAGGGAAGACATCCTCCTCCCTCATGTGGTACCCTTCCTGCAGGCTCATCCTGACATGACCCTCCAGCATGACAATGCCACCAGCCACACTGCTCGTTCTGTGTGTGATTTCCTGCAAGACAGGAATGTCAGTGTTCTGCCATGGCCAGTGAAGAGCCCGGATCTCAATCCCCTTGAGCACGTCTGGGACCTGTTGGATTCGAGGGTGAGGCCTAGGGCCATTCCCCCAGAAATGTCCAGGAACTTGCAAGTGCCTTGGTGGAAGAGTGGGGTAACATCTCACAGCAAGAACTGGCAAATATGGTGCAGTCCATGAGGAGGAGATGCACTGCAGTACTTAATGCAGCTGGTGGCCACACCAGATACTGACTGTTCCTTTTGATTTTGACCCCCCTTTGTTCGGGGACACATTATTCAATTTCTGTTAGTCACATGTCTGTGAAACTTGTTCAGTTTATGTCTTAGTTGTTGAATCTTTTTATGTTCATACAAATATTTACACGTTAAGTTTGCTGCAAATAAAAGCAGTTGAAATTGAGCGGACGTTTCTTTTTTGCTGAGTTTAGTTCATTAATTGGAGTCACTATCAAATTACAAATGTCCATTAATTTGCGATACCACTGCATTTCCACAGGAACCACATAGTAACCATTTGTACCAATTTTATTTTATTATTTTTTTGGCATAATAAAAATATCTGCAGAGCACCAAGACATAGTCTGTTAAACACATCTACAAATTCTAAATGTTCCTAAGCTTCACAAATAGAACCGGCAATCTGGACTAAATGTCACCACCTTATGCAGGCAATTATTATATATATATATTTTTTTGTTAAGTGTACCCATGGATGGAAAATGCATGCATATACCATGTTATTCCTCCTGAATAAGCTCCTGAAGTTTGCAGATGACACCACGGTCATCGGCCTCATCCACGACGGTGACGAGTCAGCATACAGACGGGAAGCTGATCAGCTGGTTGTCTGGTGCGGTCGCAACAACCTTGAGCTGAACAAGCTCAAAACAATGGAGATGATAGTGGACTTCAGGATGCTCCCCTCTCAGGGCCTGAAGTGGGACACCCACATAGACTCCATTGTGACTTAGCAGAGATTGTACTTCCTTCACCAGCTGAAGAAGTTGCAGTCACAGGAGCTGCTGACACAGTTCTTCTCTGCCGTCATTGAGTTTCTCCTGTGTGTATCTATAACTGTCTGGTTTGGTTCAGCCACCAAATCAGACAGAAGGAAACTACAACAGACAGTCCGGACTGCTGAAAGGATTATTGGTGCCTCCTGCCCACCCTCCAAGACCTGTACGTCTCTAGAGTGAGGAAACATGCAGGAAGAATCACTCTAGACCCTACACACCCTGCCCACTCCCTCTTTGAACTGTTGCCCTCTGGCTGGCGCTACGGAGCACTGAGTGCCAGGACATCCATTTTTACCCTCGGGCCATTTTCTTCATGAACAATTCAACTGCCTCAGGACTCCCCCATAGTGTAATAATGTAAATACATATCTCATGTACATATGTAAATTCACATTTAATTCAATAACTGTACATACCCCTAACTTGCACATACATTACCACTTGCACATGTACATACGTCATTCTGTTATATGTCCTATTATCTGTATATCTGTTTATACTCTTACCTTGTTTTATATTCGGTGTCTCACTGTAATGTTCTGTGTGCACTTGTTTCTCCTATCACCAAAAAAATTCCTTGTGTACGTGAGAACATTTGGCAATAAAGCTCATTCTGATTCTGATTATTATGCTAATAAAGTCCTAAAGGACTATCACCACTGTAACAGCTGGAATAAGCCATTTGAAGGCATTAACACAAAGTCAGGTCTAAATAAAAATAAACTGTACAAAAAAAATTTTACTCTGGGGGGCAGTGCTGGAAAACACATGAATATGAATTATGCTATGCACAGTTAAGGATTATTTTAAATGACCTGTTTTGTTCAACAGTCATTCTTAATGACTGATTCAAGCACCCAAATATTTCACATAATAATAAAACAAGATTGCATCTGTACGCCAGAGGATGGGTGTTATACTTTAAAAATAAAATGCAATAACAGATGTGGGGAGACGGCGTAGTGGAAACACGGACACATTTATTGACAGTTCTGTATATGAAAAAACAGCGAACTCAAATTCAGACAGCGACAAACACAAACTCTCCACTCCAGCAGGGGGAACCTGGAAAAAAAAGGTCAGTATGCGCTTGAGCGTTCTTGAACGAGATGACAACTCACGAACAACCATCTCCCATCACACAACCAGCCATGAAACACTATATAGGAAGGAAACACTGCACACCAGTGTGCCCCATCAACAATCAGCTCACCTGGTTACCGCACACTTGAGAGTGATTAAGAGGGAGAGAAAAAGACAACACACACATACTCTCTACATACACACAACACTCTACATACTCTACATACCATACGGCCAAGAAGGTCATCACAATGGGGGACACGGAAAAGATTGCGATCAGTGGAAAAACTGCTGACACTAAACGACACCAATAACAGCCGCAATAAACACATCATAACATTCAAAATAACACATTCCAGTGCCGGATCGCCAGTCAAAACACACAGATGAAATAGAAACTCCTAGTCAAGAGCTGGAGATGTTTCATCTGGATTATGCACATACCTGAAGAAAGCTATTTCAAAAAGTGGTGAGGACATGTCTCATCCATCTCAACCCATAACAGACAGCGATGTATCTATTAATCATTCAGTGGATACTTGGAAACAATTGAGAAATTTATCTTTTACCTCTTTTATTCCACGTATTTGTCCATGTGGTCATTGTTGTTGTGGAAATAAGCTCTTCAACCCACGAGAGTCCAAACACCACATGTACCAACGGTCTTGTAGTGTGTGCACTCCTGGGACAAGCCCTGACATGTTGCAGATGCTACGACAGATTTAAAATCAGCATGATATCAAGACGTCTTGTTGTTAGGTGTGCGCACTGTCCCAATGACCGAAAGACAGACAATGAGCCACAGTCAATTAAATACAGAGAGAGTGCAAGAGGAGAGCAAGGTATTGGGAAGCAGGAGACAAAAAAATAATTATAAAATAAAATACAACTTCACCCACATTGTCTTTATTATTTTCAGCTGGTTTTCCATTTTCACCTTTGCAAATAAGTACAAAAATGGGTGCAAGCCATTCTTTCATGTTTGTTGTCAGGAATAAACGGTGCGAGTTTGTGAATGAATTTCGTTTTCATAATTTTAAGATGAATTTTGGCCAATCCATTTGAAGCAGGATGACTAAAGCCAGCTGTAATGGCCGTTTGTTTGGCCAGTTACATGCGGCTTTAAAGGGGAATAACCGTACGATCTGAACTTTTTAAAAAGCAAATGTATAAACATGGATAATAACTTTTCTTCATCAAAATTCTTCATTGTGTCTGATGTCAACATGACATATATAATCATTTAATCCATGCCAGGGTTCTGTGGAGTATCTAACTCGGCCGGTAACCCTACATGCTCCATTACTGGACCTACAAGAATGCCAGTGTGATTGCACTATGGGGAGGAGGCCGGCCTACTGAGGAGAGGCGTATTCTACATTTTAATGGCAGTGGTGATGAGGCTTTATGCACATCAGGTGCGCCTCACTATCCACAGCCAAACAAGGCTTATTTGTTATTAACATTTTTATTGATTCCATCCACAAAAACCAATAAAACACAACATAAAATATGGAATAAATTATATAAATTAAACCCCTCCCCCCGACACAAACATGCATTACAATGGTCACTTACATTTATAAAAAAAAAAAAAAAATAATAAAATACTTTTAAAAAAACAAGAGTGCACATAGACATCAAACTAAAAAATTTAAAATCGAAAATCCCTCTCCACTGCCCCTCCCCGAGAACCCTCCAAAAAATCTAAATATCCACCCCACTTCCTATTAAATAAATCCCACTTTCCCAACCTTCTATGAATCATCTCCTCAAATGCCGCAACCTGACCCATCTCCCCGCACCACTCCCGAAACGAGGGTGCCCCAGCCGTCTTCCACCCCCTGAGAATGATCCGCCTGGCAACCTTAACACTGGCCAGGACCAAATTTTTCAAGTGACTCAATCATTCATTTTAATAACATTAACCTTCCCAATCATGGATAAATTTAATTAAGCCCACCTACTCACATCACTCGAAAACCTTTTTATTAAAGGGTCAAAATTAACTAAATCAGACAAATTTGCTGGGAATAAAATGCCCAGATACTTAATGCCCTCTTTGGGCCACTGGAAGGTGCCCGGCTGAAAATCCGTTATATACGCTGTTAGAACCAAAGCTACGGATTTAGACCAATTTACTCTGTAACCTGAGAACTTTATAATTCATAATTTTGCGGAGGCAAGGCATAGATCTAGTGGGGTCAGAGACGAATAATAATATACAGTGCATCCGGAAAGTATTCACAGCACTTCATTTTTTCCACATTTTGTTATGTTACAGCCTTATTCCAAAATGGATTAAATTCATTATTTTCCTCAAAATTCTACAAACAATACCCCATAATGACAACGTGAAAGAAGTTTGTTTGAAATCGTTTAAATTTATTAAAAATAAAAAACGAAAAAAAAAAAAAAAAATCACATGTACATAAGTATTCACAGCCTTTGCCATGACACTCAAAATTGAGCTCAGGTGCATCCTGTTTCCACTGATCATCCTTGAGATGTTTCCACAACTTGATTGGAGTCCACCTGTGGTAAATTCAGTTGATTGGACATGATTTGGAAAGGCACACACCTGTCTATATAAGGTCCCACATTTAACAGTGCATGTCAGAGCACAAACCAAGCCATGAAGTCCAAGGAATTGTCTGTAGACCTCCGAGACAGGATTGTATCGAGGCACAGATCTGGGGAAGGGTACAGAAAAATTTCTGCAGCATTGAAGGTCCCAATGAGCACAGTGGCCTCCATCATCCGTAAATGGAAGAAGTTTGGAACCACCAGGACTCTTCCTAGAGCTGGCCGCCTGGCCAAACTGAGCGATTGGGGGAGAAGGGCCTTAGTCAGTCAGGTGACCAAGAACCCGATTGTCACTCTGACAGAGCTCCAGCATTTCTCTGTGGAGAGAGGAGAACCTTCCAGAAGAACAACCATCTCTGCAGCACTCCACCAATCGGACCTGTATGGTAGAGTGGCTAGATGGAAGCCACTCCTCAGTAAAAGGCACATGACAGCCCACCTGGAGTTTGCCAAAAGGCACCTGAAGGACTCTCAGACCATGAGAAACAAAGATTGAACTCTTTGGCCTGAATGGCAAGCGTCATGTCTAGAGGAAACCAGAGCGCTCTGGACCTCAGACTAGGGTGAAGGTTCATCTTCCAACAGGACAACGACCCTAAGCACACAGCCAAGATAACAAAGGAGTGGCTCCGGGACAACTCTGTGAATGTCCTTGAGTGGCCCAGCCAGAGCCCAGACTTGAACCCGATTGAACATCTCTGGAGAGATCTGAAAATGGCTGTGCACCGACGCTCCCCATCCAACCTGATGGAACTTGAGATGTCCTGCAAAGAATGGGAGAAACTGCCCAAAAATAGGTGTGCCAAGCTTGTAGCATCATACTCAAAAAGACTTGAGGCTGTAATTGGTGCCAAAGGTGCTTCAACAAAGTATTGAGCAAAGGCTGTGAATACTTATGTACATGTGATTTTTTTCATTTTTTTATTTTTAATAAATTTTCAAAGATTTCAAACAAACTTCTTTCACATTGACATTATGGGGTATTTTTTGTAGAATTTTGAGGAAAATAATGAATTTAATCCATTGTGGAATAAGGCTGTAACATAACAAAATGTGGAAAAAGTGAAGCGCTGTGAATACTTTCCTGATGCACTCTATGACTGTCTTGCCCTGAATATCCAAAACTCCACCTTCTGTGACAAAATTGTATTATACCTGTCAATTCTCTGAGGCTGTCAGATGACATTCGGCGCTTCAGCTGTGCTTCGGCACTTTTAATATTCCCTTCCAACTCCACAAGCTCTCGTGCTTTGGATTTTTTGATGAATGAGGCATACTGTATGGTCCGACCCCTAAGAACTGCCTTAAGTGCCTCCCAAGCCATGCCCACAGAAGATACTGAGGACCAGTTGGTCTCCATATAAACACTGATTTCAGCCTTTAACAGTTGTTGGAAATTTTGCAAAAGTGACACATTAAAGTGCCAACTATATGATTTATTTTTCTCTATATGTGGCAACGCCTCTAAACTCACCAGGGCATGATCTGAGACTAAGATGTTTCCAACTGAGCAATCAACAACAGATGAAATGAGGGACTTGGATATAAAAATTTTTTTTTTTTTAAATAATCTATTCTATAATAAATCTTATGGACTGATGAAAACAATTTATAGTCCCTACCAGATGGGTTCAAATGTCTCCAAATTTCTGTAAGACCAAGATTTTTACACATGTGAAGCATCAATGTTGCTCTAGGGGGCTTACACACTTATGCTTCACTATGATCAAGGACTGAGTCCATCAAAAGATTAAAGTCTCCTCCAAATACTATATCACGAGGGGTGCCAGCAGCTTGCAACATCCCCCCGAGATCCACAAAAAAGCCCCGATCATCAGAGCCAGGTACGCAAACACAAGCCAAAATCAACCTTTGCCCCTGAATTTCTGCCAAAACAACAATGACTCTTCCCAATTCATCCCCAATCTGCTTGAGACACCCAAATTGTAGATGTCTTCCTATCAATATAATGACCCCCCTGGTCCTACCTGAACCAGCACCAAAGAAAACACATCCACCCCACATCCTCCCAAATTCCCCAGCCTCCCGCGAAAAAGGTGCACTTCCCGAAGAAACACCATTCCACACCTCCCACGCTTAAGAAACAACCCCCCCCCCTTTACACGGGGTGCCCCAACCCATTCACACCACACGTGGAGAGAGACAACCCACCCATACCAACACTTGACATTTTGACATATTAGAAAACATAGATTGTGTCAAAAACAAGATTAAGAGACCACATTCCCCATTAGTGCAACAATCAATCCACGAACTTCCCTCAGAACCAAACAAACAGAAAAAAGAAAAACGTGCGCATCAACCCCATGCACAACAGCACCAACCGCCGTCAATCCCTCCAAACTCAAAGAATCCATGCATGCCCATGAGAGCCCCCGCGACAACCCCGCCGTCAGATTGCTCAAGTCCGGTGCCTCCGCACAAACCCCGTGAGGCAAAACTACAAAACAGAAAACAATCTATAAAACAAACTCCAACCAATAGGCAGAACAAACACAAAGAACGTGCAGATTCATCCACAACTGTCCCGAAGCAGTGCCATTCCACAAAACAAACTCCAGCCACTAGGTGGAACCAGCACAAAAAGAAACAAAACGGACGTCCTGGTTCCTCAGACAGTCAAGAGTGTATTGAGCGAGTCTATTTCACTCAGAGGCCACATAAGAAACACACCATGACTTCCTCCTTGAAACAATCACACCCTCTTTTTCCAGAGCAGCCTGTATTTCTCCTGAGGTTACCTGTGGGATTTTCTTTGTATCCTGAACAATTCTTCTGGCAGATGTGGCTGAAATCTTTCTTGGTTTACCTGACCTTGGCTTGGTATCAAGAGATCCCTGAATTTTCCACTTCTTAATAAGTGATTGAACAGTACTGACTGGCATTTTCAAGACTTTGGATATATTTTTATATCCTTTTCCATCTTTATAAAGTTCCATTACCTTGTTACGCAGGTCGTTTGACAGTTCTTTTCTGCTCCCCATGGCTCAGTATCTAACCTGCTCAGTGCATCCACATGAGAGCTAACAAACGCATTGACTATTTATACACAGGCACTAATTGCAATTTAAAAAGCCACAGGTGTGGGAAATTAACCTTTAATTGCCATTTAAACCTGTGTGTGTCACCTTGTGTGTCTGTAACAAGGCCAAACATTCAAGAGTATGTAAACTTTTGATGAGGCCATTTGGGTGATTCTGTTACCATTATGATTTAAAAAAGGAGTCTATGTGATAATAGATGGCTTCATATGATCACCATCCTTAAATAAAATCAATGCAAAAATTTCACAATTTCTGCCAGGGTATGCAAACTTTTGAGCACAACTGTATATGTAGCAGGATGTATCAAATCTCACCGGATTATGACACAAAAATAATTCAAAACTAGCAAAGTTCACAGAGTTTGCCGTTTACACGTCTGCTCCTCGCATGGTGTCACATGACTCCCCCTCCCCCCAAACGAGGCTTATTAAATTGCACCTTTCATCTCTCATGCCCACTCTTGTTGTGAGCCTGGCTTAGGATGGCCCTCAGAAGAGGTGGGGTGATGATAACGTGAGGGAGGGGTAGGTCATTCTGCCACAGTGTATTGACACGTCTCGCCATGTTTGGTATTAAATTTTGGTCCGTTCCTCACACAAACCTATCTTATGAATACAGAAGGCTCGGAATATAGCACACAAGTCTTATGGACAACTTTTATGCTTTTTTATGGTGCTTTTTGGTCTTATTTAGAGCTTGACAGTTGGAATCACTAAGAACTGTGATTTTATGAAAAAAGCTACAAACATTTTTCAAAATTTCTCCTGTGTTCCAGACAGAAGAGATAGCCACATACAGTTTTGGAATGACCCAAGGGGAAGAAAAACTAGTCTGTTAACTGTTGTTAAAGATGTGATATGCTCATTCAGACACTGTGTAACACCCTTCCCTTTGACTGACTGGTTGTTTCTGCACCACAAATAGAGGGCTATTCAATTATTAAGGGCATGGTCTGAAAAACATCAGGGGCAAGTGAAGAAAGAGCCACACACTTTCTTTGAGGTCCTCTGATCTCTGGCAAGACAGACAACTTGTTTATAGCAGACAGAACCCACACAGATTTTGGACCCAGTCAATTTATTACTGGCTCAACATTTTCAATCAATCAAAATTAAGACACCAGCTGGCAAGGTCTGTGGGCATACTGAAGATTAGATGAATCTATACTACATTATTTAAGTGTGAACTTTTTCATGATTAGGGTCTAAATTCCTCTGCAGTGTCCCCTGGAGTGAGTTATTTTTGCACGTGACACTGCACAGCCGGTAAACAAGGCAGAGTGTAGATGAATATTAAAAACAAACAAATAAATAAATATATATATATACTTCTTATCATAAAAAAATACTGTATATAATACAGTAAACGTGAACAAATGGGTTATGTCTGCTGTAATGTTTTTGTTTTATCTATTTTTTTTTATAGCTGTAAAAACAATTAATATCAGTCAAAAGGTCAGCCTGACAATTAAGCAGTCCGGTTTGCATATGCACTTTGACATCTCAGACATGTGTGTGTGTGTGTGTGTGTGTGTGTGTGTGTGTGTGTGTGTGTGTCTCAAGCACTAATGTAAACAGACTTGGCTACGTGCTCGGATAATCACGCTCGATCAGCATGTTTTCACTGAGTATACGAGTTTTAAACAATAATTGTGGTGCTTTTGTGATAGTTTGGCAGAAAACAAATGTATTATATGCCTGAAACGAATGTTTGAGTTGCTATTTGTGTGAATGAAAACCACATCTGTGCCTAAGCAGACATGGCTGCATGCATGGGAAGATCATGTTTAGATATAATAGCAGTGCATATACAAGCTGTGAACTGTTATCGTGGTACTTTGGTGACAATTTGGCTGTTTGTTACATAAAATAAACATATTATGTGGTTTAAAAGACTGTATGAGTAACTGTTTGAACTAATATAAATAACAGATGCTTAACCAGCACAGCCTGTGTTGGTGCAAAAGCCGATTTGAATCTGGCAGCTTGTAACGTAATTGGATGTTGCAGAAACATGTGTGATGCTACTCTGCAGGCCCAGTTATTAACTGTGTGTGTGACGGTACTATGAAAGGGTTAAAGAGCCCTCAACTTGGATGAAGATTTTTTTCTCTTAAGAAGTGTTGGGAAGTAACTAACTAAAAGTAGCAACACTGCTAACTTTTAGTAGCATGACAAGTTAAACTATTTTCACAGTAGTGAAGACTTAGAATATGACGCAGAAGTTGCATGGACTAAATTTTTCTTTTGGGTCCTTTTATAAGCTTTATAAGATTTTTTTTTTTTTTTTTTGTAGATTCAATGTAGTTAGCAGTTTGTAGTGAAGCTACTGTAACTACTCTTTCAAAAGGGTAGCTAGACCATAGTTTTGCAACTTGAAATTATGAGTTACTTGTAGCTTGGGAAACTTCAGCTTCCCCAGCAGTGCACTCAAGTATCAAGAGCTGCCATTAGAATAGTCTTTGCTTTGGCCCACCCCCCTAGAGAGTCTCCCAAACATCATAATCCGTCCCGACAGCGAGAGAGATGCGATCATTACTATCTTAAGACCAAAGCCATCTGCCTACAAGGTTTGACATTGAGGGAGAAAACATTTCAATGGATTTTGGCAGGTATTATCTGTTATAAAGATATATGAAAAGCCCTGGATACTGCCAAGAGGGTAAACAAGAGCGGCAAGCAGAGAAATAAAGGCTCGGCATCAGACATTCATGAAAAATGACCCCATGTGTTTAAATCTGGGAGGGTTTACTCGACCACATGATAGAGGGGGGATAAACTATTGCTGCGAAATTTTGATTGACTGGATTCCATTTGTTCTTGTTGCCAAAGATTAGATCACAACAAACTGAAAAAGGACCAAGACGACGTCAAAGAAGAAATGTACTTTGAGGAAGTACAACTCGTAAGATGCCGTGTTTTGATCAAGTTTCATAGAATATAGTATCTGTGGAATTATCGTGATTGAGGAAATATCACAAAGTCCTTGCAATCTGACACAAGGCCATACTTATGCAAAGTCCACAATAATCCGTTTTCATTTTAAAACTCAGTTTTCGGTTTCCTGATGCCAGGGGATTTTTAGAAAGTCAAAATATTTGATGGAATAAAAATGCCATTCCATAGTTTGTGAGGCGTAAAAGTAGCAAAATCAAAAACATTTTAGGGCTATTGCATGTCAAATCAACCAAATTTCAGAAACTTCCCCGGCTGAAATTTTGGATTTTGTTAATATTTTTTTCAGAAGAAAGACAAATGATAATGAACCCAAAATACGAAATGCCGTGGATCAATTTTCATGGAGTAATCCATTAACTTCAACATTATTTTCACTTCAGACCTTTTTGTTGTTGTTGTTGTTGTTGTGTTGGACAAGAAAATGTAGAAATGTAGAAATGTGGGATTTAATTTGACCAATTTTGAAAATTTAACAATTTATGGACAGAGCCATATTTAGAGCCCCATATCTGTTCAGAACCAGAATCTAAAAGGACTTTAAAATATGTTTAATACTTTTGAAGTTATAGGCACTCAAACTTTGGAAAAGCAAAACAAAAAAGTGTTTTGTTTGTTTGTTTTCCAATTTTTGGATTCACACCATTGGCATATAGTCTCGTGCGACCCCACGTAGACTCGGTGGACGTATTTTTGGCTTTGCTATACGCATAATTAAAAGAGTTAAACCTTTGACATATGTGACAAAACAACATGGTGCCAATCACAGCGAAGTTTGTCTTTGGGAGAAACGGCAACAAAACTACATCTGGTAAGAAACCCAATTAAGTTTTTACATTGAAACCTGTTAGATACGAAAAGGTTAGAGTCTCTAGTTTCATCCGATATGCCATTTTTAAAATATGAGCGATTTATCGCGAAACGCCATGCTGCTAAACACAGTGTGCACTAATGTGTACTTTAGCACATTTTTTCCTTAGAAATCCTATAGTTACTGTGCATTTTCAAATTAGGAATCAGTGGGTTCATCCATAAGCTGAAAATCTGTTCTGTGACTAGTGCAGACAGACAGCATACTGGAGGTTAAGTCATTCTATATCTTTCCTATGCAGCCAAGTTCATTCACTCCTAAAATACAAGCAAAATTCAGTTTCAGGCTGCAGATGATGTTTGGACAGCATGGGGCAATGGTAATCAATACATAGATTCAGAATGAATAATGTATCATAATTTTTTTTTAACATGGTTGGCAATGATTGGATGATGCTGGACATTACATCAGAAATTAGCATAATTAATTATGATTCATTGTCTGTAACTTGTCAAAAACATGAATAACTAACACTCCTGTAAACATAAACAATAAAAAAAAAATCTGACTCTCTATAGCTTGGTATTATTTAAAATTTCACTAAGTTCCACTGACCACATACAGTACATTGCCATACATTTTTAGGAAAACTATTTGCTCAAGAATTATTTAATTTATTTTTTGCATGTTTATTAGGGGCTACTAGTCAAAATCAGAAAGGGAAATGGAAAATGCACACATCAGTCATGCTCAGGTCTCATGAGGTTAATGCAACTAAGGGTGCTTAAGTCAACTGATTTTAGTAATATACCTACCGATCTCTGTGAAACAAATAATTATAATAATATTAATGATGCTGCCAATATTCTAAGGTTATTTATTTATTTGACCTGTAGTTTTGCTCCATAATCACAGGTGAAAATTGTCATTATGTCCCCCCTCTACAGAATAATGGATTACTCAGTAAATATTTATCCATGACATTTAATCATTTATGTTATTCTTTCACCAGTAAATAAACTATCAAAAGCAAAATGGTTGAGTTAGTGTGGACATGTGTAGACCTATCCAAGTGGTCAGCAAAGGATTTAGAGTTACATAATTTAAAATAAATAATAAGACTCATAATTAGGTAAATTAACCTCTAACACAAACTGAGATTCTGCGCTAAAAGCCTGGCAGTGGTAAACGAAATTAAAGCTGTAAATTCTCTGCAAAGCTCTGCAGTTTCACATTAGGTAAAGAAAAATGCTGAAGCGAGTATATGTAAGCACAGTAATAGGGGACATCTAATCATATCACATATAATTAAACAGAAAACAGACTAGCTACATCAAAATCACCCACAAAGTCTAAGAAAATAATTTTATCGAAAAACTAAACTGAAGATCTTACCTGTCAGGCCTTTGCTGTATCCCAAAAATTAAATATGAGAAACTAAAAAGGAAGAAACAATTAATTTATATAACATAATTAATCTATCTTCTATTTATTTATTTATATTTTTCAATAAATTCTTTTATATGGAAAATACTTCAAATGTTAGCTGTGCTCTGTCAAACTTTAGTCATCTCAACCAGAACTAAAAACCGTTTTAAAAGCATTTATTGCAGCATGGCTAGGGAATGTGAGTCAAGACTGGAGGTTTATTGAAGACATTTGTACATAGAAATCTTTATACAATGGATGGCAGAAATGCAAATAATCTGTTATATGAGACTCTGAGCTCACTTCAGACGAGTCAGTTCGTACCTCCCTGAGAGGCAAAAGCCAAGGCTTACATATCAACGTGAATGATTAATATTTCAGTAGCCGTTGAAGATATCATTATTGAGAGCCACTAGACTCCAATTTCAGATTAAACTCACTGTACTTTGGCTAGTCATTTAAGAAATTCAGATATTTATGAAGGTAAATTGAACTGGTGGGGCTTCATCCATCATACCTTAGTGTGTCTAGAAATGATACAGAGATATAAATGTTCTATGCACCAAAACTGCATACTTCGCATTAAAATAATACAATAACCCCACACGATATTATGTTAATGTTCTTTTACCATTGCAATCCCTGTCATTTCTACTGATGCAAGTTGTTCTGTCCAATTACATTTTTTTTCTTTGTAAGATTTTGGGGATGGGTTCATTTGACAATGCCTTACAAACCACCCAGAACATCCTAGCAACTGCACAGCAACACCCTGTTACTGCAGGTACACCCAAACTAATAGTGTTGCTCAAAAGCATCTTAAACTAACAAGAGAGACATGGTGTCTCACATTAGAACAAAGGCCTTTGCGAATTAAAATTTGTTCCCCATTGCGTCAAAGAAAAACATGTTCTATTCATAAGACAGAGGGCATTAAATCTGAAAATACTTCAGGAACAGCACGCCAAGGCCACCGGAGTGCCTAATCAATTTAGATGCTTGGTTTCAGGTACAGATTGTGACTGCACATAATTTAACAAGCTTCTTGATTACGAGCTGAGCCGGTGGAGGCATTTTGCTGTGTTTTTCAGTGCTATTACAGTCAATGCTGGAAGTCCTTTAGATCTACATTATTTGGGTTACAGTCATGCCCTACCTGATTGAAGAGTTGTTGCATGGCTTTTGCTATTAGTGAGGCGTGTTGAATTGGGTAGGGGTAAATAAAGGGAAAGAGAGAGTTCTTCGTCACCTGTCCTTGATTGTCAAACACATTGTCGCATTAATCATAAGGACTGTTTCACACAGCTTGCATAAGCTGCACTGCAGCATAAGAGGGTAATTTCTACAGATCGGTGCCTTTTAAGCCCCCAGTCCAAGTTATAGTATCTTTGTTAAATTTCAATCAAATACAGTGTGTGTGTAAAACTTGCATCGAGCCTGACAGACTTTTTTTTTAAACAATGGTTGAGTAGTTAACTCCTTAATTAATGTTGCTTTATAAATGCATATATTGCAAAAGATTGTGGTGAAAAATAGGTCTACAGTGCATTTTCACCATATTTTCATACACACACAGAACATAATATAGCCTGATAATATAGCCACCAAAATAAAAATGCACTGCTTATGCAAGCTGTCAAACAGGCCCAACACATAATGTGAAAGTGTGCCTTCATTGGACACAAAGAGACAGAAGACAGACAAAATCTTTAAAGAGTAGTTGATAGATGTACTGCTCAGGCAGTAACCTTTGTTTTGTTGCCTGTTTCCAACAAAATTACTTCCCTTCACTTCCAATATTACCTTCTAAGGACCAAAAACTAAGCCATGCAATTTACTTATTCATCAGAAATGAGAATCATGCTTCCTTCAAAGCATAAGATGGCATCTTCATCTTGCACTCCAATCTTTTCACCAAAGTTCCTGACCTTAACTTGATGAAAGTTTTGCAGATTCAAAGAAAAGCATGTATGTTTTTTCATTACTCTTTTATATTAGCTGATATCCACTGTTATCTTTCACAGTGGGAAGGCAACAAGAGGTAGCCTCCGACACCACGCAAACAGTCCGTTCACTGGTCGTCTTATGCATATTGCTCACAAAAATGGCAACCCAGATAGCACACTTATATTTCTGAGATGTCTGTTTTAGATCTTTTCATCTGGAAAGAATCACATCATCTAATTAACATCTGCTAAACATCTAAGGATCAGATTTACAAACATTCTAGATCATAAACATCTCAAAGACATCTGTGGAATGTCTTATTGACATCCGAGACATTATTGACATTCGTCTTATAGACGTATTACAGATAAGCAAACAACGTAAAAAATAAGTCGTCCAGATGTAAAAACACACATCAAATAGACGTCTGGGTGATGTACGTGTGCTATCACAGAAGTGTGGTAGGACTGCATTGACACACTCATATATTGATATATCGCAATCGTTTTCTCATGCTTTTGCATCAGTATTTTAGATCGCACCTCGATAGCACACTTACATCTACGAGATTACTGTTTTAGATGTTTTCATCTGGAAAGCATCACAATCTAATTAACATCTGCTAAACATCTTAAAAAGATCAGATTTACAAATATTCTAAATCATGAATATGTCAAAGAAATCGGCTGAATGTCGTATTGACGTCAGAGAGGAAACTTCTAATAGACGTATTGTAGATGACCAAACAACCTAAAAAATACGTCTACCAGATCAAATACATCAAATAGACATCTGGGTGATGTGCATGTGCTATCTGGGAAGTGTTTGCCAAAAATATACAACTCCAGTCTGATTGAGTGGGGCTACGCAACATCACAAGTTAGGCAGCAGTAGACCCCTGTAAACAAAGTTTTGTTTACAAGGTATTGGGTTGACTGAATTGGGTGCTATTGAGAAAAAAACTCTCAAAGTACACTCACCGACCACTTTATAAGGAACACCTGTACACCTACTTATTCATACGATTATCTAATCAGCCAATTGTGTGGCAACAGTGCAATGCATAAAATCATTCAGGTTCGTGTCAGGAGCTTCAGTTAATGTTCACACCAAACATCAGAATGGGGAAAATCTGTGATCTCAGTGATTTAGACCGTGGCATGATTTTTGTGCTAGACGGGCTGGTTTGAGTATTTCTGTAACTGCTGATCTCCTGGGATTTTCATGCACAACAGTCTCTTGAGTTTACTCAGAATGGTGCCAAAAACAAAAAAACATCCAATGATGTTCTGCAGCAGTTCTGCGGATGGAAACGCCTTGTTGTTGAGAGAGGTCAACGGAGAATGGCCAGACTGGTTTGAGCTGACAGAATGGCTACGGTAACTCAAATAACCACTCTGTATAATTGCAGTGAGCAGAATAGCATCTCAGAATGCACAGCATGTCGAACCTTGAGGCGAATAGGCTACAACAGTAGAAGACACTAACTACGTTTCCATCCGAAAGAAGTTTTAGCGCATCAAGATTAAGCTGATGGAAATGCAAATTATTGCTAAAATTTCACGTGTCGACATAATATTTTTCCATTTAACTCGAGCGCAAAAAATGTCGTTACTTCAAAATGTCACGAAAAACTGGTTTGGAAACACTTTTTGTCAAGAAAATTGGCATTAACGCAAAAATGTAATGTCACATGACAGAATTTACCCCAATCGTAAATTCGCAAAAAAGCCATATTTATTGTACATGATTATGGATTGATCTTAACGGCATATAGATCTGATCAGGGCCGGAGTGGCAATCGGGAAGACCGGAATTCCTGCTGGGCCGGTCAAAAATTGGGCCGGTTAGGTCCGCATGTTGATTGACAAACTTTCATCATATGTCGCAAAATAATTGCCAACAGTCCGTAACATCCGGTATTTAAAGGATCAGAATTGCGTTCCGTATTATAGAGAACGCAGTCTGTATTTTATCATCTCACACCCAAACAAATGAGAGAGTAGCCAGTGAGAGACGAAACTGATGTTGCGCAGCTTCACTTGACAGCGTGGGAAGGATTGCGGAAGATCCATCGAGAACAGATAGGCTACTAATAGCTGAATGGATGAACGTGCTTCAGGTAGCCTACAAGATCATCAAGTTTAATACTGACTGCAGTATCACAATCTCAATTAATCTCTGAAATCCTCTTCCCTAGAAGTGCAGAATGATAATAGCAAAATTATTTTTTGTCACAAAATAACAGAATACTAAAAGTAAATGAATACAGATGCAACAGCATGACACGGTATGAAAATAATGGGACTTTACAGCTCTCAAAAGATTAAACTCAATGAAACAAACTGCACAGAGTGCCTTCAATGTTTATAATGCGATAAAACCCTCTTAAAAAGACAGTAACCATACAAATGTGTTATTTGTATTCTTTTATTTCACTCTTATCGTTGTAAAATGGCACGTTTTTGAATGGCATGTAAAAATGTAAAAACAATCACTCAACCTTAATTGTTTCACTGGGTCTGTTGCTATTTTAATTATCTAAAATAGAAAGCACTGACCATTTAAAGTGTGAGCCTGTACATCTTGAAAGAGTTATAAACATTTACAGTTCTATAGTGTAATTATGTGCCTAGATAGTCTTTAAAATAAACTTAGTTTACCCAAAAATGAAATTTCTCTCACCATTTACTCACCCTCATGCCAGCCCAGATGTGTATGACTTTCTGTCTTCTGCTGAACACAAATGAAACTTTTAAGAAGAATTTCTTAGTTCTGTTGGTCCTGTGAATGGTGAATGGTGATCAGAACTCAGAAGGTACAAAAAAACAAAAAAAAAAAAAAAAAAAAAAAATCACATAAATGCAGCATAAAAGTAATCCATACAACTCCAGTGGTTTAATCTATGTCTTCAGAAGCGATATGATAGGTGTGGGTGAGAAACAGATCAATATTTAAGTTTTTATTTTTTATTTTTTTTTATACTATAAATTCTCCTCCCTGCCCAGTAGGGGGCGATATGCTTATGTAAATCACCAAAAACAGAAGAAGAACTCTTAAGAGAGAAAAGCGCTTCTGAAAGTGAAAGTGGAGATTTATAGTAAGAAATGATTTAATTATTGATCTGTTTCTCACTGCTTCTCATTTACTTGCATTGAATGGACCAACAGTTCTTCTAAACATCTTCATTCATGTTCTGCTAAAGAAAGTCATACACATCTGGGATGGCATGAGGGTGAGGAAATGATCAAATATCCCTTTAACATTGACTTATTTTTACAACATATACAATGATGTCTTATGACAAAGTGAAAATCTTAGTGAATGCCGTATGTGGTATAATGACATGGAGAGCTTCAATAATTTTCAGGTAATTACATATATTGCATATTTTTGCTGTGATCTTGCTTTATTGTTATCATCTTTACCTCTAACCCCCCTTTTGGGTGTGGGCTGACTTGGACATGACATCCCGGGCTGAATATGAATCCCTCCGACCCTGGATCCGATGCTGCAATCATGACACTTCCAGGAGTGCCGACACAAATATCTCGTATCATGCACCATCAGCAAGTGCACGGAGAACAAATTAATGGCCACTGTTTGCGATTAATTTAATCATGGTAGACATCTGTTTATTTATAAAAGTTGCTTTTACACACCATTCAAAGTAATAGATGGCAGTCACGGAAGTAGCCCACAATACAAAAAAACATAATTTCTGTGCACAAAGATGTTTAAAATTAAAAATAAATACACAATACTAGGAGAAAAACATCAGTGTGCTTTTTTGGAACACTAACATGGCCCAATTCTATAAAATTATTGTTTAGTTTACGTTTGAAAAAAATGGCAGCAAAATTTCCTATATGAAATTATATAGATTACCAAATGAAGAAAAATTATATTTTTAGACCTATATATGCCTTTTCTTTACACAAACTTAAATTAGCTTTACCCTGTTCTGTAGACAAAATTCAGAATGTTCTACACTTTTTTCAAGACCATAAACTATCATCAGAACTATTTGTCCAATGCTGAGATCACTTTCAGAAAACGAGCTTTTGTACATTTTACGTTTAAATATTTTAAATCTAACCCTCTTTACCTCGGATCACATTTGTTGAGCTTCTTCTGAAAATGTAAATTGCATTAGTACACTAAAATTAATTTGAGATGACAATCAAGTTCAGTTGGTCATTAAAAGTTGCTGGACAAATATGCGGGATATAATGCAGTTGTGATGGTGATGCTTTAGATTAGATGATTGTTGAAGATAGCCTATTGAATATCAGGAATGTATCATATATAAACCCTTATATTACATCGCATATTTTTTTTTTCTTTAATAGCTGTGCACACAGCATATACACATGGATGGATGGTCCTTATACTAAGACTGAAATTTTGAACAGGGCCATGGCGATTCGCTTTCAGGTCGGAACCGGTGGCAACCTGCAAAAGGCGCAACATCAGGACCAATATTACAGTCCTATCAGAAGGGCAACAGTTCCCTTTTGATTGCAATTCCTCCTCTTCTGATTGCTTTTATTTGTGAAATTAAAATGACAGTAAGCTGGCTAATTTCAATGAATTGTCTCAATACCCTCCCCATTTACCAAAACAAATTAGGGACATCTGGGAGGCGAATTAGCGATAAACACACATTTCTGTATGGAAACGGCTTAAGGGCAGATTTCTTTTGCGATAAACCAAAACGTATGCGACAGTGTTTTTTAGGCATGACGTCATCACGCACACCATTTTTATCGATAAAAGGCCATTTGAATGGAAACAGGCAGAAGACGGCAAATTTCGGAGAATTTGTTTTACGCATTTTCATGCAATATGAAACTTGGTTCATATTGGGTTCCACTTCTGTCAGCCAAGAACATATAGCTGAGGCTGCAGTAGGTACAGGCTCACCAAAACTGTACATTTAAAGACTAGAAAAACATAGCCTGGTCGGATGAATCTCATTCTCTATGTCTCATCACTGTCACAACTGCTATGTTGATCGGAACTGCACCCAAGAATTTCACACACCATTACACTTGTGTATATGGCTGTGTGACAATAAAGTGATTTGATCTGAGTTTGATAAAGTTGTACAGAGGTCTGAGTTACCATAGCCTTTCTGTCAGCTAGAACCAGTCTGGCCATTCTTCGTTGACCTCTCTCATCAACAAAGTGTTACCGTCTGCAGAACTGCCACTCACTGGATTATTTATTTATTTATTTATGTTTGGGTACCATTCCGAGTAAACTCTAGTGACTGTTGTGCGTGAAAATCCCAGGAGATCAGCAGTTTCAGAAATACTCAAACCAGCCCGTCTGGCACCAACAATCATGGCATGATCGAAATCACGGAGATCAATTTTTTTCCCCATTCTGATGGTTGATGTGAACATTAACTGAAGCTCCTGACCCATATGTGCATGATTATGCATTGCACTGCTGCCACACGATTGACTGATTAGATACAGTAAATCACATAAGTAGGTCTACAGGTGTTTCTAATAAAGTGGTCGGTGAGTGGATGTCAAAGTATGCCAGTTTATTGGCATCAAATCCTTGAAAAATGGCTTAAGAGTTTTGTCTGAAGCACTTCTGAAGATTCCAATATCTTCAAAGAAGAACTGTATATTCAGCTCTGTTTCACGAGTTATTTCTGTGAAATACTACTTACTACTTTTGGATAGACAGAAATTATGATCCGAAAGTCTACAGAGTTTTTTTTACCACTTTAGTCTACTATTGTGGTATCAAGGATTTCAGATTTACCCTCCTAATCAGAACATAAAAACAAAACTATCTGTTGATCCCTTCACGTGTTGGTCAGATGGTCTCTTCCTGTCTTAGTGGGTGGTTCTTGGCAAGAATAAACTGCAAAGTGAACACACTTTATGCCTACAAACAGAAGTTTGGCTATGCAAGACTGATCAAGAAGTTGGACACAGTGGCTAAAGAACCAGAACTGTTAGTATAGTCACCTCAGCTTGTGGTAATGAAATACTTTTCCCTGTCTGTAACCTTTCACGTCACAGCTCAGAATAGTCACTAGTGAGGGACTTGGGACTATACAAGTTCTTGGTGTGCCATCAGCCAATCAACGCTGTCAGGACATAATTTTCCTGCAATTACAGAGTAATTAGTCAAACATAATTTATGGCTTAGGTAATTGGATAAAAAAGCAGTTCTAAGTGCCCATGAGCAAAGATGACATATTTCAAATTGTATACTTCCTGGGATCATGCACCAGATGAGCAAATGCCTTTAAGATGAATGTGAATGCTAGCAGATAGCTTTCTCCAGGTATTGTAGACCTTCTTGATTAGAGGATAATCAAGCCGTTTATCAGAGGATTACTTGTCCCCATTCAAGAGTAAAGGACCAAATCACCTTTCTCATCAGCCCAACAAATACTTACTGTAACAGCTGATGGCAATATCTTTAAATGAGAAAGAGACTAATTGAGAGGAAGTCACTGGGCTGCTAAGTGAAATATGGCCACAGCTAAATTGTGTTAAACCGCTAATAGGAAGAAGAAAAGATAGTTAGGGTCTGTCAGAGGAAAACAAGAGGTGAGGAAGAACATCATGCAGGTGAAATGGTTTCTCAGCTGTAGGGTGATTTATCTAAAACTGAAACCTTTTATAACATGGCAGTGCATAAGAAAACCTCAGTATCTTTTTGAGAGAGGTTCGTATGGATTTGAAGTCAACAGACATGGGGTTTTTAATGGCCGATTACGATATCCAGAGAGCAGGGTGGTCGATAGGCTGATATAATGCTGATATATATCACACAGGGCCGGGTTAACAATATGAGCAATTCCGTTTTCTAAACCGTCAAACACCCCCTGCAGGTAGAATACTCTGTGCCTCAAAAGAAACGTTTGTGTCAATTTTCGGTCTGTTCCTCAAACAAAACTATCATAAACATTTAGAAAACTAATCAGCCAAATGGGAAAATGTTATGGCCAATGCGATAATTAAAAAATACTGAATATCAGTCAATTTATCTCAAGGAAATACCAGTCGACCTCTAATATGTGCTGCATTTCCCAAAAGCATCGCAAGCTTAAGGTGATCATAGAGACCATTGGCGCCAATGGTTTCTAAAATCTACTTAGGCTTTCGATGCTTTTGGGAATCACAGTGTAAGGCCACAACCAGAGACTCACTCATCCCACCACCAGAGGGAGCCCTCTCCCGAATATTGACTCTACTCTGTTCCTTCTACAGTTACTTCCTGTTTGTAGGTTTAAAAGCCATATGCTTCCATATGCACATTGTGAAGTTTGCAAGTTCACCTGCCTTACTGAGTGTTTATCCAGTGTATTCTCGTTTTGCCTCATGTTATGATCTTCTGCCTGTTTATTGGATTTACGTTCCTGGATTACCCTTTCTGTCTTGTTTGCCTGTTATCTACCACTGCCTGTTATACTGACCACGTTTGAGCCTTCTGATTTGGATTTGTTTATTAAACTCTTCTGCATAATTGATTCTAACCTGACCACCAGTCTGAGTTCACAGCCCTAGATGGTTGTTTTTAACTTACAGACAACAAAAGGATGGTGTGTTTTTGTCCCAGAGACATTGAATAAATGTTCAGTTTAAAGCTTACTCTACAGTAAAGTTCACTCTGGGGAATCAGAGTAAAGCACAGTATCTTTGAAACAGTTTCAAACAGGCACATTCTCCAAGATGGGCAAAGGTTCAACATTAGAGATGTCAGCAGTTACATTAAAAGATCTTTCACTTAAATAGAACCTCCATAGATCCAAAGCCTTTTAGGATAAAGCTTTTGCTTGAACCCCATGAAATAAAAATTGTCTGTCAGCTTTAAAACCATTTTTATGCTAGTGTACTCCTTTAAGATGACAAAATAAGGTTTCAGCAGATACAATTTGAAAAACCACGCACTTAAAATTGCAAGTAGCAAATCATAGTTCATGGCTGTGATATACTGTAACTAAAGGCTATTGCCTATTTAAAAATAAACAGGAAAGAGTGCTTCAATATGTCCTGTCCCAACTTCTAGCTTTGATAGGAAATATGTCAGCCATGGGCAGAAATTTGTATTAGTCAAACTATTTCATGGTGTCATTTATCTCTAATTTTAAGCACTACATGAATTAAAACAGACTTGAATCTAAATTAACAATATATTGTCCCAGGAAAAATGGTTTTAGATGGTAGCTTCCATAATGAAACATACGTAGTCCACAGGGTTAGAATGCTAGCTCCTCGGAATAACAAGAATAGTTTCACAACAATCTGGTAGATCAATATTCATCTTATATTCCACCGTTAAAACTTTTTAAAAGTTGCTCTTTTTGTATGCATACTCAGTTATTGTTTTCCTCTTCGGAAAACATTTCTACTACATTTTATCAGGAAACACCCAATTAACAGCAATTGCTTCACAATGACAAAAATGACTAATTCCCCAACATAAATTATTATTGTCCTTTAACACAATCTCGCTTAGTCTTTTTTCGCTCAGCTTAAAGCACATACTGTTTTATCAGACAAGAATAGACTAGTCTCTGCCTTTGAACAGCCTAAAAACTGAGGGTCTCTCTAATGAAGAAATTTTATAATTCAAAAGTTAGTAATTCCGGAGTACTTCCAGTTTCAGAGCCAATTCAAAACATCTACTGTCTGTAGATCTTGAACGATATATCTGAGAGAGATCTTTTGTCTGCTTTCCACAGGAATACTGGTATTCTGTCTGGCTTCTATCAAGATCCCTGCCCCCCTGATGGTTTTTCGGCTCCCAATGGTTGTCTAATATTGAGTGACGCAAAATGCTCACAGTTCTTAAGTCGAGATTTCGGCATCGTTCCAAGCACCTTTCAGATTCTGCCCACTTAAATGTGACGTTATTGATCTGCTCCTGTAAAGTCCCCTTGAGATTTAATCATCTAGTGGGTGGCTCGGCAGTGGGCACAAGAAGACGGACGCAAGATTGTCTGACTGACTTGACCTCTCTGGCTTCAGACCACACCACGCTTTTCTTCATCCACATTTGTTCTCTTGTATGGAGAAAAGGCGTGGGAAAAAAGATCCCTTCAACTCAGTTTTGGCTCAGAGGTCTCAGCCTTTTTGAAAGCTAGAGGTTCACAGTGGGTCTCCGACCTTTCTTGAACCTGTAGATATAGAAGACCAAAACAAATATGAGATAAATGTCGAACGTTTCTCTGAGGAAAGGTGCTAAGGCACTTTGTCTCCTTCAGGGAGTGGACTCAAAGTGCAACATAAACACATTCTCCATGATGGAACACAAAAAGGAAATAAAAAGTATTTATTCAAATTTTGTGGGATTTGTTGTGCAGAATCTAGCCTCTGAGATAAAGCTACTGTTATGTAAAAGTTGATAGTCTCCAGTTTCAGCCTTAGGGAGGCATAGAGGTGGAAAGTCATGTTTACATGAGAGTTTTTATGCAAATTTCAAGTTAAGGAGTTTAGCTTGCCCTACAGCCATTTCCACACCTATGTCTCAAAATAGATCCTATTTCAGGCTGACATTATCATCCAGCATTTGGATGTTGCTTATGTGGGAACTATAAACTCCCTGAGTAGCCTTGATAGAGGCCAACTGTCAACACCCTTTGCTAGTAATTGAGTAATAACTCAATGTAACAGAGCCAGTTGCAATTAAAGTATCGCTAGCCAAGGGTTTTATGACTTGTTTGGGGATTTGAGCAATCATGGAAATGTTTACAGATTGTCGTAGCTGCCCATTTTGACAGTATATTCCCACTGACACCCTCTCCTTTTTTCCCTTTCTCTCCTTCTTTCTTTCAGCCGCCTCCGCAAATTGACGGCTCCTCTTTCATTGAAAACCTGATCATGTTATTTCCCCTCCACCTCCTCTTTCTTCAGCCATAATAGCACCCGTCTGCAGGCCGCAATCATTGCACTGTCTCCTGCCTGCTGATTTCTGCTGGAGAATGAAACTGTTGCACCTGGGGCCAACAATGCTATCTTTGTCAGAGAATTTTCATTGTCTTTATTTTTCTCTCTCTGTCTCTGACTTTTTCTCCCTCTGAGCAAATTGACCAAACACTTGAGTCAGAACAAATGTTTCCTAGCCAAATCTTACAAGCAGTGGTGTAGAGTTGATGTCATTCATCCCAACGTGGGCCAAATAATTCCTCTGCCTGTCATTTCTGGCATATTTTGATGACAGATAATGAAATTTCCCAGGTTTTTTTGTCCTTGCAAAGCCCCTGAACCACTGCATTGTGGTATATTTTACACCAGTGGTTCTCAACTGGTGGGTTGTGACCAGGGGTTAAAATGGGGCAGAACGGTCCGCCACAGCATTCTGGCACCTCCATTTCCAAAAAGGTAGTCAAGTCTGTTCTGCTATATTTGCATAGAGCGGCACCATTTCGCTAGGATAGCCAAATAAATAGGCTTATAAACTTTTATTAAAGGAGGAGAAAACATTTCCCATATCTCTTCTCATCAACATCAAAAGCCATACATCTAATCAAATGAAGCAAAATGTTGATGTAAATTCATCTTTCACTTGGTAGAACTAGGGGTAGGCCAAACTAGGCAGATGCCAACATGGATCGGTTTCATGAGATGCTTTTATTTTTTAAAGGCATAAACTAAACAAGGTAAAAGAAAATACAACACAAACTGCATTATATATGTGTTAAAGGTCACCACATTATGTCCAATGTAAAATTTGGGTCCAGAAGGAAAAATGTCCCAGGATTTTTGGTATCATCTATGCCAGTGGTTCTAAACTAGTGGGTCATGACTCAAAAATGGGAGGGAGGGAGAAAACAATGCTAAATGCAGATAATTACAACTAATACAAATACAACTATTCATATAATTTTGCATTCCAGATAGCAAAATAAATTGGCTTACAGACTTTCAAAAAGGAGAAAACATTTCTCAAACAATTTATGACAAAGGCCATGTGTTCAAGCAAACTCTACAGTATTTTTTCATTAATTCATCAGTCATTTGGTAGAACAAGGTAGCCAAAATGGGCAATGCCAACATTTGCAAGTTGCATGACGTGTTCTCATCCTCAAAAACCATGAAGAAAACTATGCAAGGTAAAAAAAAAAAATAAAAAATAAAAGTATTCAACCTAGACTACATTAAATATAGATTACGGGTTTGGTCTTGTGTTGGGTCGCCAAACCTAATAAGAATCAAGTTTTGCAGTTCAGTTCAGGACGGCACCTGAAAAAGTCCCAGAGAGAGAGGCAAAGCCATAGTGAACACACCCACCTCAACACCCAGCAATTATGTCTCATTATCTTTTTCATTATTTACATTTTCACACAATATAGTCTTGAAGTCTTGGGAAGCTGCATTGGGAAAAGGTCATTTTTAATTAGATTTAAAGAATTATCTCTCCTCTAACCTCTGAACAATTAGGGGGTGAATTAGAGAAGCTACCAACGCTTGTGACTACACGGTATTAAGTCTAGCTGATGGGAGGGGGCCTCGCAGGACTACAAGCTGTCCCTAAACTGCCTGATAGTAATAATCTCTAATCTGGTGCAGCAAAGCCCTCATTTCCTCTGTACAATTCCAGCTAATTGCCCAATTAAACCAAATCAGGTTCATAACAAATCAACAGCATTAGTCCAAATAAGCCTCTGCAAAGAAGCTGGAAGCGAATGGTTTCTGAAATTGTCACTGGGGAAACTAATGTTTTGGCAGGTGGTAAAGAGTGAGAAAGTAGCAATATTCATTTGTTATGGTATCCATTAAGGGATGGATTTATTTAGGGAAAGGCAGCTTTACTAAAGGCAACTAGAGAGTATTTGGCACTTTCAACAAGTAGGGTATAAATTGGTACTTGATTGTATCCAACTACAGTCATACAAGAGTGTAAAAACTTTGAGAATGTGTTGCATTTATATTCAGTTAATTGTATTTCATATCCACATTATACTGTGTATTATCTTCAAATGCAATTTAAATGCATAACGTAACATAATATGGACTCTTTCTACAGAAGAGGGATAGTAAATCTACATTTGTACAAGCTCTTCAACTTTGTTACCAAAATCATTGTTAGATTTTTTTTCCCCCTCCTTTATTTTATTGAAAATGTCATTTTAAAACTGACATTTAGTCCCAAACTAGCAACCCCATACTGAGTGTTCTTTTTTTAAAGGTTTATTTATATATACAGTACATACCTGTATGGTATGTACTGTATATACAGTATTAATATTTATTTATTTGAGAATTTAAAGCCCTATTTTCAGTGGTGTGTGATGGACTTGAAATGAGTGCCATCTCAGGTTTTTTTTTTTTGTTGTTGTTGTTGTTGATGTTTTTTAGGCCAATGCAAAAGTATATTTCACTTTCTGATGTTTACATAGTTTTCAGGCAAAACCCATACAGAAATCTACGGAAGATGATTCTGCCACACTATAAAAAAAAAGAAAAAAAAAGAGAGCCAATTCTGACTTTTTATCTCACAAGTCTGACTTTTTTTTCTCACAGTTGCGAGATTACAGTCATGATAGTCCTGCTGTAAGATAGCTTTGAACAGAGTTTCCAATAAAAATGGGTTCCAAATTACTCTTATTGTTAAGCCTCACACCTTTCAGAACTCCAAAGCTCTCACAGTGCATGGTAAAGTCTTAGAAGGGAATAGGGCATAGGGATAAATCATTTCTGAATGGAACGCACCCAGCATGTCTGAGCAGATATTCAGTTTCTCTTATCCACGTTCCCTTGATAATGATATATTTGTATCACAATTAAGTTAGAGTATATAACCATACTATACGGGCATAAATAATTTGACGGTTAACATTTGTTGTAGCTACAGAATAAAGCCTGCATACCCTCGGATGCGCTTTCATTGCCTGGCATACATTAGGAGCCATCTGAAAATTTCACCCACTGCGCTAAAGCATCGGCAGTGTCCAAGCATTCAATCAACTGACTTATGCCTATTATATACTAATATAATATATATATATATATATATATAAATCTGAATATATATATATATATTTTATTTATTTTTTATTTTTTATTTTTTTTAAGTCAGAAATTTACATACACCTTGGCCAAATACATTTAAACTCAGTTTTTCACAATTCCTGACATTTAATCGTAGAAAACATTCCCTGTCTTATGTCAGTTAGGATCACTACTTTATTTTAAGAATTTGAAATGTCAGAATAATAGTAGAGAGAATTATTTCAGCTTTTATTTCTTTCATCACATTCCCAGTGGGTCAGAAGTTTCCATACACTTTGTTAGTATTTGGTAGCATTGCCTTTAAATTGTTTAACTTGGGTCAAACGTTTGGGTAGCCTTCCACAAGCTTCTCACAATAAGTTGCTGGAATTTTGGCCCATTCCTCCAGACAGAACTTTTGTAACCGAGTCAGGTTTGTAGGCCTCCTTGCTCGCACATGCTTTTTCAGTTCTACCCACAAATTTTCTATCGGATTGAGGTCAGGGCTTTGTGATGATCACTCCAATACCTCGACTTTGTTGTCCTTAAGCCATTTTGCCACAACTTTGGAGGTATGCTTGGAGTCATTGTCCATTTCGAAGACCCATTTGCTACCAAACTTTAACTTCCTGGCTGATGTCTTGAGATGTTGCTTCAATATATCCACATAATTTTCCTTCCTCATGATGCCATCTATTTTGTGAAGTGCACCAGTCCCTCCTGCAAGGCACCCCCACAACATGATGCTGCCACCCCCATGCTTCATGGTTGGGATGGTGTTCTTCGGTTTTCAAGCCTCACTCTTTTTTCCTCCAATGATAACCATGGTCAATATGGCCAAAGAGTTCAAATTTTATTTCATTAGACCAGAGGATATTTCTCCAAAAAGTAAGACCTTTGTCCCCATGTGCACTTGCAAACTGTAGTCTGGCTTTTTTTATGCCAGTTTTGGAGCATTGGCTTTTTCCTTGCTGAGCAACATTTCAGGTTATGTTTATATAGGGCTCGTTTTAATGTGGATATAGATACTTGTCTACCTGTTTCCTCCAGCATCTTCACAAGGTCCTTTGCTGTTGTTCTGGGATTGATTTGCACTTTTTGCACCAAACTACATTCATCTCTAGGAGACCGAATGTGTCTCTTTCCTGAGCGGTATGATGGCTACGTGGTCCTGTGGTATTTGTACTTGCATACTATTGTTTGTACAGATGAACATGGTACCTTCAGGCATTTGGAAATTGCTCCCAATGATGAACCAGACTTGTTTCCGAGGTCTTAGCTGATTTCTTTTGATTTTCCCCGTGATGTCAAGCAAAGAGACACCGAGTTTGAAGGTAGGCCTTAAAATACATCTACAGGTACACCTTCAATTCAGTACACTTCCTATCATTAGCTAACTGGCTAATTGTCTAAAGGCTTGACATCATTTTCTGGAATTTTCGAACTTAACTTTGTATGTAAACTTCTGACCCACTGGAATTGTGATATAGTCAATAAAAAGTGAAAATTTGTCTGCAAACACTTTTTGTAAAAATTACTTGTGTCATGCACAAAGTAGATGTCCTAAACAACTTGCTAAAACTATAGTTTGCTAATATTAAATCTGTGGAGTGGTTAAAAAATGAGTTTTAATGACTTTAATGACAACCTAAGTGTATGTAAACTTCTGACTTCAACTGTATTTGTATGTATATATAAGATTCTGAAAGTTGTAGCAGGCTGCCAGTGGATAGACTGACTGACTACTATATTTTCCCAATATGTGCAATTATATGTATAGTTTAATTATTTTAGGGGAAAAAAAATTCTTTTCACATTCCAAAGGTTGTTCCTAGTGTGCTTTTTGACTAACTACAGGTCTTATTTTTCCAATATGTCTGATTATACGTACAGTACACGTATACAGCAGTCCCCCCCCAAAAAAATTAAATAATCACTTAAATTCACTTAAATCATATTTTCACATTCCAAAGGTTGTAGTAGGTTTCCAGTGGTTAGACTGGCTCACTACAGGTGAGATTATTACAGTAAGTCCAATTGAAAGAAAACAGTATTCAGTGATTTTAGAAATCACTAAAATTCAATAAAATTAGTATTTTTAATTTCTGAATATTGTAGTAGGCTTCCAGTGGGATCACTGACTTACTACAGGTCAAATATTGCCAGCATGTCCAAATATACGGATATATATCAAATATACAGTTTAAAATCATCATTTATAAAAATTCACTAAAATTGTGAATTTAAGTTGTGTTAAGGTTAGGTTTGAGTTGGAATTACACTGTTCTCTTTTTGCTATGTGAGACAAACACTGAAACAATAACAGTGTTGTGCAAAATAAAACAAACACTAGCAAACAGTATATATAAAATAAAATAAAAACTCCCAAAAAAACTCAACCGTAGCCCTCACTTATCCCTATGTCAACCCTCACCCCAACTTAAAAAGGATATATAATGCAGCTGGGCACTTGTGGCAAAATGTGGTAATGTTGTTTAGGTGAACTGTGGCAGTTTTGTTTTCAATAATTAAATACTGCATCTGAATTATAGCACATGCTGGCAAAATTTGACCTGTATTAAGTCAGTCTACCCACTGGGAGCCTACTACAACCTTAACTCCAACTTGAGTGTCTTAGAGTGGGAAAATGTAATTTTGGTGAATTTTTGTGATTATTTATTTTTTTTTTTTTACAGATGTTATCTGTATAATTAGACATACATGACGAATATGACCTGCCATGCATCCACCCCAAGAGCCCACTACAACAATTGAAATGTGAAAGTATGATTTTGGTGAATTTTAGTCATTTTTATTTTGTAAAATAATTGAATAGTGTATATGTTTAGACATACTGTACAAACAACACATCTAGTAAGTCAGTCTATCCACTGGGAACCTACTACAATCTTTGGAATGTTAAAATATGATTTTGATTAATTTTAATGATTTATTTCCTTAAATAATTGAATACTGTACAAGTATCATTAGACATATTGGAAAAATAAAACCTGTAGAAAGTCATGCACCGCACTAGGAGCCTACTACAATCTTTGGAATGTGAAATATAATTTTGGTGAATTTTAGTGAATTTTTATTTAAAATAATTGAATATTATATACATATATTTAGTCATATTGGAAAAATAAGACCTGTAGCAAGTTATTCATCCCACTGGGAGCCTACTACAACCTTTGAAATGTTAAAAAAAAAAAAAAAAATTTTTTTTTTTTTTCTCCCCCACAAATAATTGAATACTGTATTCATATAATTAGAAACACTGACATAATCTCACCTGTAGTAAGTCAGTCTATCCACTGGGAACTTACTACAACCTTTGGAATGTGAAAATATAATTTCAGTGAATTTAAGTGATTTTTTGCTTTTTTTTATTTTTATTTTTTTAATATTGTATGCAAACATATTGGAAAAATAAGACCTGTAGTTAGTGATGCAGCACACTGGGAACAACCTTAGGAATGTGAAAATGGCATACAGTATTGGTGAATTTTAGTGATTTATTTATTTATTTTCTAAAATAATTAAACTATACATATAACTGCACATATTGGGAAAATATAGCATGTAGTAGGTCAGTTTATGCACTGGCAGCCTACTAAAACCTTCAGAAACAATGTATTTTCAGAGTTTTTATATATATAACTTATATACAGTATAATAGGCAATAAGTTGGTTGATTGAATGCTTGGACACCGCCGATGTTTTAGCGCAGTGGGTAGAATTTTCAGATGGTCCCTAACGTACGACAAGTAATGAAAGCGCATCCGAGCATATGCAGGCTTTATTCTGTAGCTACAACAAACGTTGACTGTTTTAAGTCAAATGTTTTATGCCCGTATAGTATGGTTATATACTCTAACTTAATTGTGATGATATATTTGTATTCCATTCTCAGTGATCTGCGGATCCTCTGAGAGCATGATATGTGGGCTGGGTATTATTGCATTGATGAATGAATGACAGGGTAATGAACAATCAAATCAAAGTGAAGACATTGCCTCCTCTTATCTGACTTTTCGCCTATATTCTGCAGTTAGCCCACTCACATGCTTAAGAAGCTCAATGAGATTGCTATGAGCTAAATGAAGGCTAGAGAGATGCCACCTCACTCTCAAGCTTTATCCACTGGTGTCGCTGTTGGACAGTGTCATTTTAGATATAGGGATGGGTATTGATACAGATTTCCAGATTCGATTCCGATTTATAGGCTCTCGATTTGATTCCTATCTCGATTCAATTAGATTCCATATTGATTCTTATATGGGGACATTTCTGTTTCAATATCAGTACATTTTTATTGAATACTTGCATAATTTTTACTATTTACGAGTTTTAACATTGATATGTAGAACAAATACTTAATTGGTACTGTCTCTTTAAGACTAGCGGCATCAGCTAGTAAGCGCATATAACGAGAGAAGATGTGTGTAATTTCTTTGGCGCATTCATTGTGTGATTAGAATTAAATGTTTATTTTTTGTTGTTTTTAATAAATAACTGACTGTAAAAAAAAATCAGAAAGGGTATTAAAAGAGGCAATATTCAATGATATATGGATCCATGGACCTTTTCTTTGGACATACAGAATGAGTTTAACCAAACTTTTACTCTCAACACGCAGTGAAGGAACTCTGTGCTAATAACTTCTTCTCCACTATACTACTCAATCACTGGGGAGTTAAATCTAAATATTTACTAGCCAGTGGCTAATCATAAACATTTTGAGTCGCATTTTAGTCGCATAGCGTGAGATTTGGTTGCATATGTGTGTGATTTACTTGCATTATAGGGGCTTGCCACATAAAGTGAAATATTGATCTTGGGATTTAAGAATCGATATAGAGATAGTTCAAACGAAGATCGTGATGCATCGGAAAATCAATATTTTACCCAGCCCTATTTAGAAATATGAATGCTATGCATATTATTTGAGCTCATGTTTTGTAATATTTCATTTACATACAGTTGATTATTTTTGTCATCCAAATATGAGTAGGCACTGCCTCCCTTGCCTCCTCAGAGAAAACGCCACTGCCTATGCTGTACCCTTTTTGTGAAAAGCTGACACTTGTCGAGGTATGTCAACCCTGTCCAAATATGTTTCTACCCTCTAAAGTACATAGCAGTTTAGCACGGTAAGGATTATCACTCTCTTGCCTTGAAAAGCACACAGATAAAAGACCCCTTCATCTCCTGGTAGAGGCTATATCCAGAAACCCATCTTTTATTTTTTTACCTCTTGGTCTCTCTATCTCATTCCTCCCAAAGGCAGCTAATGCTCCATATAGCACATAATGTACAGATGGTTGGATGTCACCATCTTATCTGAAAAAGGGCAAAGTTGGAGATGAAATCAGAACCCCAAGCAAGCCGGTTGAGTGAGAAAGCTCCAAAAACAGCTCTGAGGGCAAAGAAAGGGTGTTTCGATATGGGTGGATGATAAGCAGAGATGAGAGAGACCCATGCAGTGAAGTGAGAAACAGAGTCATAGAGGTCACAAGAGGTGGAAAAAAATCGGAGAAAATCTCCATGGCGCAAGCAAACATGAGCCAGTCAGTATAAAAAATAAATAAATAAATAAATAAAATACTCAGAAGGATGCAGACTGGGCACTCAGGACGAAGTACAAGGTAAGAAAAATCAATGGCAAGGTGTACATGTGTGGAATGGAGCACCGACTTATTAGCGCATTTAGTTGGGGATTATCCGAGACTGGATGCTCAACACATCATTGCAGAGGAAAGAAACATTTATTGATTGCACCTTACAAAAATGCCTGAAACGAATTGATTTTGTCAGGAACTGTTTGTATGATTGTACAGAAGATATGTCCCTGCATCTTGCTGCTAAAAGCCTGAACATGTTTTCAAATAATCACTGCTACCATTTCAAGTATTTGTCCTGGGCATCATCTATAATCCTTTACTCTTCACGTCACTTTTACAGTACATCACCTTCTTGACAGCTGTCTGGGTAAAATGGTTGAATGAGTTTATCAAAACGCTGATAACTATGAAAACTCCTCTCATTATAATGTTGTTAACGCAATAAAACTGTGTTTACAAATTTACATATTTTTTAATCGTCAGGTTTTTCTTTGGTTTTAACGCCAAAATATAAACAGACATGGGCATAATTAATAAGCCCTTTTTGATTTGTAACTAGTAGCACCTAATAAACATGCAAATAATAATAATTTTGAGCAAATAGTTTTCATAAAAATGTATGTCCACATACAGGTGCATCTCAATAAATTAGAATTTCATGGAAAAGTTCATTTCAGTAATTCAACTCAAATTGTGAAACTCGTGTATTAAATAGATTCAATGCACACAGACTGAAGTAGTTTAAGTCTTTGGTTCTTTTAATTGTGATGATTTTGGCTCACATTTAACAAAAACCCACCAATTCACTCTCTCAAAAAATTAGAATATGGTGACATGCCAATCAGCTAATCAACTCAAAACACCTGCAAAGGTTTCCTGAGCCTTCAAAATGGTCTCTCAGTTTGGTTCACTAGGCTACACAATCATGGGGAAGACTGCTGATCTGACAGTTGTCCAGAAGACAATCATTGACACCCTTCACAAGGAGGGTAAGCCACAAACATTCATTGCCAAAGAAGCTGGCTGTTCACAGAGTGCTGTATCCAAGCATGTTAACAGAAAGTTGAGTGGAAGGAAAAAGTGTGGAAGAAAAAGATGCACAACCAACCGAGAGAACCGCAGCCTTATGATTGTCAAGCAAAATCGATTCAAGAATTTGGGTGAACTTCACAAGGAATGGACTGAGGCTGGGGTCAAGGCATCAAGAGCCACCACACACAGACATGTCAAGGAATTTGGCTACAGTTGTCGTATTCCTCTTGTTAAGCCACTCCTGAACCACAGACAACGTCAGAGGCGTCTTACCTGGGCTAAGGAGAAGAAGAACTGGACTGTTGCCCAGTGGTCCAAAGTCCTCTTTTCAGATGAGAGCAAGTTTTGTATTTCATTTGGAAACCAAGGTCCTAGAGTCTGGAGGAAGGGTGGAGAAGCTCATAGCCCAAGTTGCTTGAAGTCCAGTGTTAAGTTTCCACAGTCTGATGATTTGGTGTCATCTGCTGGTGTTGGTCCATTGTGTTTTTTGAAAACCAAAGTCACTGCACCCGTTTACCAAGAAATTTTGGAGCACTTCATGCTTCCTTCTGCTGACCAGCTTTTTAAAGATGCTGATTTCATTTTCCAGCAGGATTTGGCACCTGCCCACACTGCCAAAAGCACCAAAAGTTGGTTAAATGACCATGGTGTTGGTGTGCTTGACTGGCCAGTAAATTCACCAGACCTGAACCCCATAGAGAATCTATGGGGTATTGTCAAGAGGAAAATGAGAAACAAGGAGACCAAAAAATGCAGATGAGCTGAAGGCCACTGTCAAAGAAACCTGGGCTTCCATACCACCTCAGCAGTGCCACAAACTGATCACCTCCATGCCACGCCGAATTGAGGCAGTAATTAAAGCAAAAGGAGCCCCTACCAAGTATTGAGTACATATACAGTAAATGAACATACTTTCCAGAAGGCCAACAATTCACTAAAAATGTTTTTTTTATTGGTCTTATGATGTATTCTATTTTTTTGAGATAGTGAATTGGTGGGTTGTTAAATGTGAGCCAAAATCATCACAATTAAAAGAACCAAAGACTTAAACTACTTCAGTCTATGTGCATTGAATTTATTTAATACACAAGTTTCACAATTTGAGTTGAATTACTGAAATAAATGAACTTTTCCACGACATTCTAATTTATTGAGATGCACCTGTATGTGGACAGTGCAACTATGTTGTGAAATTTTAAATAACACTAAGCTATAGAAAGTCAGATATTTTTCATCAAATTGTTTGTTTCCAGGAGTGTTGGTCATTACAAGTGGAGACATTGCAGACATTACAGAAAATCAGCTGTAAAGCTGAATAAATAATTATTAATCAAAGTAATGTCCAGCATCATCACTGACACTATGTTAAAATATAATGTTGCATTATAAAATTCTGAATTTATGTACTGATTACCATTGTCCCATGTCTGCCAAACATGTCGAGTGGTTCAAACATCTTCTGCAGCCTGAAACTGAACTTTTGATTGGATTTTAGGAGTGAATGCACTTAGCTGCATAGAAAGCTATAGGATGCACCCTTGCTCCCTATTTAGTGAATGACCTAACCTCCAGTGTGCTGTCTGTCTGCACTGGTTTCAAAACAGTTGGAAATGCACCTTATTTTCATCCTAACCCCATACAAAGCCTTTGAAAGCAACATTTTTAAGCTTTTGGATGAACCCATTTATTCTCATTGGCTACGTTTATATGTACACCAATACTCTGATTATTGCGATAAGATGTTTACATGATTTGAGCCAACCACTTCAATACCGTTTACATGCTACTTGCCAATACTCTGATTATTTGCTGAGAAATGTGATGTTTTAAAGCTTTTTTATAAATGAATATTTATTACAAATAACAACTTGTTGCAAATATATCTCTTTAAATACAGCTTGGCATAAGGAAAATTAGTCAGTCAGTTTGTGAATCTTTTTGAAAGATTTATTAAAAGAACCACTTTATAAGAGTCATTTCCAACTACACTGGATGCGCTGTCTGTTTGATTCACTGAAAAGAAACTGTTCGTGAGAGTCATGTGTGTGTGAATCGGAACACATGCAAAAGATGTTGTTGTTTCGCCTGCAAGCACAAACTCATTACAAAGAAGTGTTTCCTTCCCATTATTTTGTGGCATATGGTCTTTATATCCCCCCCGACATTCAATTCAGACTGCAAATGGACATTCACAACTCTGGAAAATACGTTTTCTTTTGCCGTGGCGGGGCTGTAGATGGGGGAGCACCACTGCTGGAAACGGTACATGGAACTTTCGTTTTACATGAAGCCGAAAAATGCAGCTGCTTTTTTTTCACAATTTTTTTCGAACCTGTGCTTGAGTAGAACATGATCTGTCTGCAGCACTGGTGCCGGTGCACTTTGGTCAGAGTGGAAGAAACGTGATTAAAGCATTTACATGCCAGTATAATGCGATTAAAATAGGAGTACTTCACATATCTTACTGTGATTATCATTACTCTGATTATAAGCATAATTGCAATATCATAATCACAATATTCTGTTTACATGAGCAACAGTTTAAATCGCAGTATTGCCTTAATCGATTTTATAATCGCATTGTGAGGGTGCATGTAAATGAAGCCGATGTGTAAATGCACAGTAAATATATAGGAATGCATTTACTAATGTTAATGAATAGAATCATATTATACAGTGATAACTAAATAAAATATAACAATGTATATTAAAATGCTTCGAAATGACCCACAGATGTGTTAGATTTGAAAGTTATTCAAAATAACTAACATATTTTTTTTCTACTTTTGAGGAAATGCGGTGCCAATTTCCACATTTGTAGACATCATGTTTATCAGCATGCTGACACGTGAAAAATAAATGGATTGTTTTAAAGCGGAATATCAAACGAAACTAGAGACTCTCCTCTTTACAACGGGAAAAAAAAAAAAAAAAAAAACACTTACCAGAGTTTTTACCAGAGGCACTTTTGTTGGCGCTGCATCCGTAGGAGCGCTTCACGGAAATCGAAGGCATGCTGTTGTGTCACGTGACTCGGTGCGCCAGAGGTTTAACCTTAAATGACAGTCTAGAATCTTGTGAACAGTATACAGTCAGTTTCTAACCATTTAAATTATGCTTTGCATACAGCAAAGCCAAAATACAATGTCAAACGGTGCAGCACAAAAGTTTAATACTTTGAATTGGGGATAGGCTAATTCTGTAACACTAAGTATTAGCTGTAACTCCAGTCCTGAATGCTACTGTCCTGTAAATTTTAGTTCCAACCCTAATCAAACACACATCAACAAGCCAATCAAGGTCTTCGGGATAACTCATACATGGTGTGTTTGTTTAGGGTTGGAACTAAACTCTGCATGACGAAGTTGAATAACCTTGAGCTAGAGTAAGTGTGATGCTTGCCTTAGCAAGTACCATTAACTACTATGTTGCAGTTGTGACAGAATTGCTGGCTTTATTTACAAACTAGATTGTACCCAATTTTTCCAAACACACCAATCATCCTGACTTGAAAATGGGGACCCTTGGTTAGGGATGGTCTTGTTAAAACATTACAATATGAAGTAAACCTAACCATCTATGGTCTTCCCAAAAGTTCTACTGGGATTGCTGTCAATTTGAAAGCACTCTCAACTACTTTATTGTGGTGAAACTCACTGTAAGTGGGAAAAAGTCCTCTTTCACAGAATATTAAATATCCAAAGAGCCATTTGAAGGTGAGAGCAGCATCTCTGACAATACACCACCCATTCCGGATCTCCACTCACTGCCACTTCTACCCTCCATTCACTGAACTGTGAAAAGCACTGGAGTACATGCCATCCACAGGAGACCGGGAACAAAATTGAGCTGCCTGTTGAGTTACATTTTCATTAGCCAGAGAAGTCCACAGAAGGTCTCGATGGGACAGGTGACAGTTTTTTTTATTGCCAGAGCCTGAGCCTTCCAGGAAAAAGTAAACTAGGTGAAGTGAATGGTGTGTGGAAGGTTTCTAAAAATAAAATGATTTCATTTGGATTGTTTTAACAGTCAATGATTGAATTCAGAGCTTAAAAAAAATAAATAAATAAATGATGGACAAATATATATAAAATCTATTTAAAGAAAAATGTATATAACAAACTCAACTTCTTGGCCTCTTATTTTGCCCAAAAGATCAGTGGTTCAGTAAGTCCACTGGACTCAAATGCTGCTAATCACTTATTGGTATTTGCATTATAAATTGCACGAAAACACTAAAACATCATCCCATTAACCAGATATAGTATAAGGAAATTATTAGTTATACTGAGCTATTTGGAGATGTATTGGAATACCAACTGCAAGTCATGTCCCATCACCCAACATCACTGCTTGACTTCCAAGTTGCCCGTGTCTGAATGGTAGTAACTTGCCACAGCCATGTCCCAACATCGCCTCATGACAACTCCTAATTAGGTTTAGGGTTTGGGAAAGGGTTAGACTTTATGGTTAGGTTTAAGGGTTAAACTTGGGAAAAGATAAATGTTCTAACAATTTTTCCTATGGCAGTAAAAGTCATACGTTTTCATACAAGCTTGTATGATTTCTCACTATTTGGCCATCTCATAATTATTTTTTACTTAACATGAGATGAAAAAAACCTTTCCAAAACAGTGGAATCCCCAACAGACCATTTCCCTGTCAATGCCCATGAAATGAAATGTTCAACAAGCATGTATAGTGATGTTTGGGTCTCGACATATTTGTCTACATGAAGTATACATTTTCCAAGGGATTAGAACATCATGGAAATTTGGGAGTGGGCTCTTTCAACTCTGGGCAGTAAGCAATGTCAGATTTTTACGTTTTTAGTAGCCAGGGTTGAGGTGTTCGACAAGAAGAGGGGGAGATGGAAGTTGGACTTCAACAGCTTTTATTAGAGTTCATTGGATTGCATATAGTTTTTCTTGGTGATACACAGAAGTTTATATGTGTCTTCATCATCGTAGTTGTTGACTTTGTCTGTTGTCCATTATTTCCGTCTTATGCTTAAGTGAGAATATGTGCTTTATATACACAGGTTTATGCATGTCTTTTCAACTTTCTTCTTAGAAAATGTACAAACAAGGTAAGATGCCAAGCACCCTGCTGCAGAGATGTGCAGGATGTATTTTGGAAGCTTCCGAAATAGGAGCAGAACCCTATCTGACCCTTTTGATCCTGACCTTACAGAGAGCAAAGCCCTCTTGTCAGTAATAGATATACATAGAGCATTATATTCTTTTTTTTTCCTTCAGCAACAAACTTGTGACACCCTAGAAACCACTCACAACACCTTAGCAACTGCCTAGCAGCACCCTATTGACCACCCAGAACATCTTACCAATGCAGTTAAAGCACATCAGAACACAAAAGCAAATACAAGGAAAAGGCCAACTCCAACATCGTGGTGGCCAGTTTTGCATGGGCAAGTACCACTTTCACAAGTCCTCCAAATGCCACTGAAAATGCCACTGAAGTCTTATTTTAGTTCCCTTTATAACAGCAAAAGAGTCATTTTCCGTGAGTGCTAGACAACTGAAGTGGTCCCTTTGTTTTTTTTTAAGGGACGTTATCTTTTGTCCCAAATCTAAAACCTTCCTGTAGAAAGAGGCCAAAAGTTACACATTTTATGTCTGAGATAGAGTAAGGGAGATAAACAGAGAAAGACTTTGAGTTTGTTATGACGGCAAAAGATGCTCTGCAATTATTGTAGTTCAATTAGTTATTTTTATTGAATTGCTGAATTTTTGGATCTGATTGGTTAATGGAAGGCTATTATTTTCATGACACATACATGTTCCCAAGACTGTAAACTTTGAGGCCAAAAGTACAGGGGGTTGTGCAATTAGGAGTGAACTAGTATAGGTTCATATTTAAAGGAGGTGAGTTTAAGTTTAAAGCTGAATTGTGTAACTTTTTCAATGTTAAAATACTTCGCCCTATGCCAGACACCGGTTTACATGCATGTTCTTACACCAATTATGCTTTATAAGCCGACAGCGTGTGTGGTCATGTAAATGCATTTAACAGCTTTCCTTCATCGTTGTAAGGTCTCAAACTGCTTAAGAATAAACCGATGAATTTGGGTAGATTTTTGCCCATTGCCCAGATTTCGAGTTGCATGCAAACCCCTTGACTGCCATTCTTGCTGGCTTATCCAATGAACGTAAGTGTTGTGCGCATGCCTCTTCACAGACTGACGTCAAAGCAGAGAATATCTCGATTTCAATTCTCATGTAAATGTGTTTTCTTGCTTTGATTTTTTTAATAAGCTGATTTTTGGGAGTTATCAGTGTATTGGTGCGCATGTAAACGGGCTCATTGACTCAGTCAGTGGCATGAGTTTGGTGCGGAATTCTCTGTTTGAATATTCTGGAAAGCTGAAAAGCTTTTTGAAAACACTGTTTACTATCGCAGTTCTGTTTGGCAGTGCAGAAATTACACATTTCAGATTTAAAATGCTAGCATGTATAAAACATTTTACAAATGTCTTTTTAAACCATAAACACTGTGAGCAAAACAACAAGAAAATCAATCATCAATTGTATAGGCCTTCTGAAATTGTAAACATTCAATATAAACTTTTGTTTACCCAGCAGTTGCGTGTATGCTCATATTTTTTAGATATATATATATTTTTTTTTTTACTCTATGAAACAATTTTTGGGTTTATTCTATTCATGTTCAAATGTTCCAGTACTACTTCCAAACACCAAATCAGTTTAAGTCCTCTTCACAGTTTAATTCACTTTAACACTGTTCAAAAGTTAAGTCCTACCACTAAGATGAGTAGTCACAAGAGTCAGTGAATACTTGGTTCTTTCCAAGGGATAAAGGAGGAAAAATGTATCCAATTACCAACTCATGGAAAGGAAATGATCCAAAACAAAATCCATTCATGAAGTCCTCAGAATCCAGATCCTAGGTGCCTCGCCATAATCACGCAAGCATAAAACCCTCTCCATTCAAATAAAAAAACACCTGAGCAAATCAATTTTATGGTTGAATGTTCATCCAAACTCTTCCTCTTCTTCTATTTATTTGCAGTTCGCAGACTTTTGGTGCATTAACGCCACCCACTGTGCTGGAGTCTCACAATGTGTGCACAACCCAGTAAAGTGCTTTTTGATTGTGTTTTAAACTCCCATTCCATCCTGATTGGCCTTTTTGAATGTTTGCCATCTAAACTCAGTCTTCAATTAACAATTTAACACACTTAAATAAAATTAGCAATTTAACACACTTAACTCTTCATTGTCTCTCTCAAATTCAAAATGGTGGAACAGAAATGATCACTTTAAAGGGGCAGGACCTTACTTATACCTACTCGCAATTGGCAAATTTCACATCATACTCCAAAATAAGTGAATTCAATGACAAAATAAATAATTGGCCAAATCAAATAAATCAATTCAACATTTGTCCATACTCTGAAAAAATAAAGATAATTAAGAAAAATTAAATGAAAAACATTTAATCACCTGTGCTAAACATGAATTTCAAATTAGCACATATTGGTGTGATGTTCAGTCTGTTGCCCAATTGGGCCAGGGCCTCTAAACCCAAAGAGCCCCAAGCTCTAAATCAATGATTTATTTATTTTGAGATATCTATTATAAATCCACATAAATGTCAGCCTTATGTGAAATACCATTTGTTCGGCCGAATGCGAGCTGGACAACAGCAGTACGAGCACAGGCACTCGAGTGCACGCTCAGGGAATCTGCATCTCACAGGGGCAGTGTGTTTATTTGAAGGACTACAGAGAACAGCGTCTGATTTACAAATCGCTTCCAAATTCAAACATAAGGTGCAGTTTACCCTGGCTGTGAACAAAACAGAATTTGTGCAACACTGTAGAGGACTTTAAAATGTTTAAGTCCTGTATGAATTTAATGTTTAATGATAAAGCGAAAGATGCCTTAATACCCTAAATATGTGCACAGTAACCTTTTGTAATATTTGGTTAACCCTGAGAGTTCACGAACGGTTATTCTGTTATTTGTCGGGACTTAGGAATAAAGAACGTTTATTGCCATGGATGCTTCAAACACAAACTTAGACAAGGGAATAAAGTGCACAGTGAGCTATGAGCCGAAATAGCACAAAAGGCCTACATAACTCTTCAAATGATAAAATCATATTAAAGTCGAACAAAAACAATCTGTCACTGCCTGCAACATTGTAGGCCTATTCTCAATCAATGGGAAATGTGTAATTCTGCCCAGGCAGGTTCACTTTCCATGAGTCAATGAACGCTACGGTTTATAAACCTCTTCGAGATACTTTAATTTTAAATGATTTAGCATTGCACACCAGAGCAAAAGGGGGAAAAACACTCACCATTTATCAAGCGCTGAAACTTTGCCAGGACAAAAACAACCTGGAATCATGTGTAATAGTCACATTAAATCCTCTTTGCAACCTGAACTGACCACAGGTGTCTCGAGATGAGTTTAGAAATATTAAAGTTCTTTTAAACGTAACGGTCTCTAAAAAAAAAAAATAATGCAACAGTCCTGCACGGTACACTGAAAAAAGTACGTAGTGGCACAATGATCAAAAACGTCCATCGAGTGCCTGTTTACATGGCCTTGATGCACGTGTGAACAGCCCGTAACTCGTCCTAAAGCCTACTTGAAAAACTGACCCGAACCTGGCCCAAAACCTGTAGGTTTGTCAGGTACCATCGGACTCAGATCAGGTTGAAGACCTCTATACACATGCAGAATAACCGAATAGTGATTTTGGAACTTGAATACCGTGCACATCCCTATTAATAATGCATGATTTTGGATCGGTTTATAATTAAAAAGTACATATAATTGGCCTTGTAAGACATTGCTTCAAACTCTTCTTCCGTCTATTTGAAAAATCCAACCAAATCTGGCAAACGTCCTGTCACGCATAAAGGTGAACGTAGAGACGTGACACATCATGGGGGCCTCCACGGTGTACCGGCCCATGGGTCTCTCAGTTCTTAATCCATCCTTGGTTCAGGTGTTAACATTATTTAGGCCATGTATTGTACAGTATCTGCCGTGAATTTGTAGGCCAACCCAGAAGGCTAATTCACCATGGGTTCCCTCTAGAATTTCTAATGAATTTTTTTTAATGTTTTTTTATTTTTATTTATATGTAAAATAAAGTATGAAAAGACCCATTTTGTTCTAGAATATAAATTACACACAGCCATACCTAAAACATGAATTTTGAAACAATTGTGTGCTTTAAAATAAGTTGCTAACAATTTGATACATATGGACTACAATGATTGTCTGACTTGGTAAGCACGCAAACTCACATCCTTGTGGAAGTTGTAGTCTTTATTTAGCAACTTGCCTTTATAAAAAAAATCAAGAGTTCATGGCAAATTTGCATCAAACTGTTCATTATTGCCAAAGGTTTTCCAGAGGTTCACCACTACCGACGAAGAGCTTCAAACTTCTGGCAAACATTTGCGGCGAATCAAATGCTCATTTGCATGTGAAAATAACGAGCTGCAAATTTTTAGCAAGTTTACGGCTAGTTTAGATTTTTTTGTAAGGGGTTTGACTGTATATTTTATGTTGTAGATACAACATAATTTTTAAGTAATGTTAATCACAGACCTTAAATTTACTCATAAATCAAACACAGCCATTCTAAAATCACTTCCCATTGGTTCATGGTTCATTCTCTTTCAGGTTTTAAGAGTACACACTTAAAAGCTCTATTGCAAACTGGAGTTTTACTACTAGACATATGTATTTGCTCTCTCTTTCTTTTCTTCTCTCTCTTCATTCTGTTCCACAGGCAGCTGAGGCAATTACTTCGCTGTGGTGCATCCATCTGGCTCATAAGTAAAACATTAAAATGGAGGAGTTGATTTTACTTCCATTATCTTTATGATTCCTGTGCCACAGGAGATGGAGGGCCTCATATCCAGGTGCGCTTGGCTCATCGGATTCATTGTCTTATACTGCTAATATCTACCGGCTATAACTTTTCAAATGAGTGTAAGTAAAAAAGTGGATCATTTTATTACATGAAAAGCCTGTTTTCATTAGTTTAGTGGTTTCTGCTATGGAATATAACAAGGTTACATTAGTGGATATGTGTACATACACGGATAGCTCGTTTATGTGGCTGCTCAGTCAATATATCTATAGTCGCAACTTGTGTGTGGCAGCTTCATTGCTGGTCAGGTACTGAAACAGTCTTCATTTTCTACATCTTCTGTCAAAATGATAATTCTGTTAAATTAAGCATGTTTCCAACTGTCAATCCTTGAAAAAAGGCATCTTTAAGCTGCATCTAGTTTCAGCTTCAAATGGCATGCCCACAGATCACCTACCATCCATTCACAGACCATCTGATGCATATTTTAAACAAAAAGTGTAACTTCACGGTCACATTAGACTTTGAGTATGTACAGTTATCAATTCAAGCCCTACAACGAAGGATACTATGTCACACTCTTGGACTACTGTTTTAAGCCCTCCTATGGTATTAAAAAAATGGCACCTTCCTTTGGTATTTGCGGTCATTTTTATAAGTTGAAACATGAAGAAAATATGAGAATGTGACATACAAAATATAAATAGCATGACTTGAAAACTATGTCATGCCAGAAACAGCCAGAAGATGGCTGTGGCCACCTACTGTGTAGTCTGATGGCTTTTTGTAACCTAATTTTATATTTTACCACAAGATATGCATTTGGATATATATTTAGACATTACCAAACTATTATTTGTCAACGTTTAGCATTTTAAAATTGAGTTAAAAGTCAGTTTTTGCAGTTTATGTCATTATGCTTGTCATCAAACCTGACCATGGTGTTACAAAGAGGAGACACAGAATAAGTATTTTTCTACAAGTAATACTTTATTTCTAACATAAACAAAATGTATAACTCAAAATAATAATGTCAAGAAAATGAACATCAAGAAACAGAAATGAACTGCAAGATTCAGAAAATTAGAATATAAAACAGAAGTATCAGAGTAAACATTTTTTAATTTCAAACTTTCTATGGTAAAAATGTATTTTGCAAATGTGTGTGTGTGTGTGTGTGTGTGTGTGTGTGTCAGATTGCTGTCATCAGCTGGAAAACAACAGATGACTTGTATTGCCAACAAAGACCAAAAGAGGCTGTAGAGCTCCACTTATTGATGCCCTGGTTATGTGTGTGTGTACACATTTATGCTACATTGTGGGGACCAAATGTCCCCACAAGGATAGTAAAACCTGAGATCACCTACCTTGTGGGGCCCAGCCAGCGGTCCCCACGAGGGAAATGGCTTATTAAACATACTAAACCATGTTTATTGTGTAAAAATGCAAAAAGTTTTCCGTGAGGGTTAGGTTTAGGGGATAGAAATTATTGTTAGATTTGTATAAAATCCTTAAAATGCATGGAAGTCTATGAAGAGTCCCCACAATGATATAAAAACAAGTTTGTGTGTGTGTGCGCACGCGTGTGTGTGTTCTGCATTCTGGGTGAGTTATCATCTGAACCCTTCATTTTTGAGTGTGTATGTTTAGCATTGTGGCTGATTTACTGGTTTTATTTGACAGATAAAAAAAATAAAATAAAAAAAAAGCCATTCATTTTCAATGGTCGGCCAATTTTGACTTATCGAATAAAGCCTTTTTTATGTTCAGATGGCAAATGGAGGTCTGTATACAGAGGTAGCAATGGATCAAGGCATGTCCGAAGCCAATGTTTGTGTCACATCCTGTCTAATGAGATACCTTTATCTGATCGATTTTTGAAGGCAGCATAGATGTATCCTTCACTGCCTATGAAATCCCAAAACCTGTGCATGCGGATCCACAGCGGTCGAGCTGAAGAAAATAATGGCGGCCGAAGAGGCATACATTATTCAATTTGTGAATAATGTATGTTTTTTCCAACTTTTGATTTAATTTCTAGCGAGAAATGAGTATTGTATTTATGAAGTATACACTTGGTCATCACCAAAACTCTCTTGATTTTGTTCTAGATTATTAGACCATTTGGATCAGTTGGATAAATGAAGCAAACGCATTACCTTTAGTGGGCACCAGATGGCGTTTATCAGCTGCTTGTATCCTAGTGACGTTACACTGCCTCAGATAGCCTGTCCAAAACCAGTTTCTGGAGGTGCCTTCATATGCAAACCTGTCTGTTGATTCATTGACTGATAGGGCAGTGAGGCAACGAGACAGCTACCTTTGGTTTCGGACACAGGCCAAGTCTTGAACTGCTCAGATAAAGGAAATAATTTTTATTAAATTGTAAAAATGTATTCCGGTCAAATATGACCGAATACCATAGGAGGGTTAATAAATAATAAATCACAAATAATTAAAAATATTATATTCTACATGTTAAAATATACTATCTACTCTACTTTCCTCCAGTAATAAAAACATACATTTGGAATATGTATTCTTTTTTTTAATTTATTATTATTAACCAAGTTTATTGATTCCATGCAGCAAATCAAATAGACAGAAAATGCATAATCAAAACCACATGAAATCACAACTTTTCACCCCGAACATTAACCCCCCCAACCCCTCCCGACACAAACGAGCACCCCAGTGTTCAAAAGCCAACTGACAAAAACACACACATAGACAATAAAACAGCAGAAAATATTTAGAAATATATATAAAAAAAAAAAATTTAAGAAAAATAAAAACACTAGTCTCTCTCCACTGCCCCTCCCCGAGAGCCTTCCAAAAATGCTAAATATCTGCCCCATTTCCTGATGTACAAATCCAGGTTGCCTAGCCTTCTACATGCCATCTCCTCAAATGCTGCTACCCTGCCCATCTCGGTAGACCACTCATGAAATCAGTTGACTTCCATCCCCTGAGAATTACCTGTCTGCCAATCATCACGCTGGTTAGGACCCAGCTTTTTATATATTTATCACCTATATTCAGGACCGCCCCATCACCCAAAATACACAGTCTGGGGCAAAACGAAAATTGAGTGTCCACTACATCACACACAAAGCTCTGAACCCTCAACCAATTCTCCTGGATCCCAACACATCCCCAAAAAACATGGGTTGTGTCCCCATCTTCTCATTGGCATCGCCAGCAGGTGGGAGTGTCTTTAAGACCAAGCCTATACAATGTAAAGGGGGTACAATAAAATCGATGCAAAATCTTAAAGTGCATCAGACACACCCTTGCATCTCTAGATGCAGACTTGACATTTTTTAAGATCCTAGCCCACACCCCCTCCCCCAATGTCAAGTTTAGATCTTTCTCCCATAATCTTTTGAGAGAATTCAAAGTTCCGTCCCCCAGACTCTGAATTAACAGGGAGTAAAACACTGATGCCTTATGACCCTTCCCAAAAGCAGCAATCACCACTCCCAGAGTATCGGCCGCTTTAGGGGGGTGCGTGCCACTCCCAAAAGGTCTCAATACTCCACCCTCATATAGGTCACCAAGTGCATTAACTCCCCTCACAATCCAATCTGACCAACAGAAAGGGGACTTATTAATACATAATTTAGGGTTCAGCCATATGCTCGAGGCTATGTTTACATAAATATCCAAATTAAACACTCTGGACACTTTTGTCCATATTGAGTGCAAATGCAAAATAACAGGGTGCGACTTAACCTCTCCGGCTATTTTGATTGAAAGGCTTTGCAGTGGCAAGATAGGGGCAAGAACTTCCTTTTCAATACAAAACCAGGGAGGGGCTCTCTCAGGTGGAAGCAACCAATGAGCCAAATGTCTAAGACCAAATGCATAATAATAAAACAAAATCTTGGGTAGGCCTAACCCACCATTGTCAATCGGCCTATGTAACTTATCGGAATTTAACCTGGGACACTTACCATTCCAAATAAAGGACTTCGCTATGCTATCAAATTGCTTGAAATAAGAGACGGGACATCTACAGGGAAAGACTGCAGCAGGTAGTTGAATTTAAGAATACAATTCATTTTAATAACATTAACCTTCCCAATCATTGATAAATGTAATGAAGCCCACTTGTCCACATCATTCGAAAACCTCTTTATTAAGGGATCAAAATTAACTCGGACTAAATCAGACAAATTTGCTGGGAATAAAATTCCCAAATACTTAATTCCCTGTTTTGACCACTTGAAGGCGCCTGGTTGAAAAGCCGTTACTGGACAGTACGCTGTCAAAGCCAAAGCTTCGGATTTAGACCAATTGACTTTGTATCCTGAGAACTTGGAAAAGGAATTAATAATTCTGTGGAGGTAAGGCATAGATCTAGTAGGGTCGGAGACGAATAATAAAATATCATCTGCGTAAAGCAGAAGCTTATGCGCCACACCTCCAGCAATCACCCCTGGAGGATGATTTTCCTTTCTTATCGTGGCTGCTAATGGTTCCAGGGCAAGACAGAACAATAAGGGGGAAAGAGGGCAACCCTGCCAGGTGCCCCTATCCAGAGTAAAAAAATCTGAAATTAGTCCATGTGTTTGTACCGCCGCTACAGGGTGTCTATAAAGTAGCTTAATCCAACCAATAAAAGTACTCCCGAACCCGTACATTTCCAAAATCTTAAAAATATAATCCCATTCAACCATATCAAATGCCTTTTCGCCGTCAAGTGAGGTGGCAGCTACCGGAGTCTGATCATTCGCTACTGACCACATGATATTGATGAGACGTCTAATGTTATCAGAAGAGCTACGGCCTCAAATAAACCCCACCTGATCTATATGTATAAGTGATGTCATAACTTTACTTAATCGATTAGCCAGAATTTTTGACAAAATTTTTACGTCTAACTGAATCAGGGAAATTGGATGGTAACTTTTACACTCGCTTGGATCTTTGTCCTTTTTAAGAATCGGACTGATCCGGGCTTGTGTCATGGTTGGTGGAAGCTTTCCATTCTTTAATGATTCCGTATAAACTTCTAACAAAAGTGGAGCCAGTTCTGTAGCATAAGATTTGAAAAACTCAGCGGCAAAGCCGTCAGGCCCCGGAGTCTTGCCTGTAGGCAGGACCTTAATTACCTCATCAAGATCCTCCAAGGTTATCTCAGAATCAAGAGAACTCCTTTGCTCAGTCGTCAGTTTAGTAAGTTCTAATGGTTCCACAAAGTTCCTAATATCCTCATCAGTAGACGAATACGTGGAACAATAAAGATCAAAGTAGAATTCTTTAAAGGCATTATTAATATCAATGGCCGAGGTAAATATTTCACCACCAGCAGATTTCACTGAGGGAATGGCAGAAAAACACTCTTTCCTGCTTTGTCCCCCGACTCAAAGTATGACTGTCTTGCCCTGAATAACCAAAACTCCACTTTCCGTGACAAAATAGTATTTGATCTATTTCAATCGGGTCAATTCTCTGAGGCCATCAGATGACATACGGCGCTTCAGCTCAGCCTCGGCACTTTTAATATTTCCTTCCAGCTCCACGAGTTCTTGTGCTTTGGATTTTTTGGTGAATGAGGCATACTGTATGATCCGACCCCTATGAACTGCCTTAAGTGCCTCCCAAGCCATGCCCACAGGGGATACTGAGGACCAGTTGGTCTCCATATAAACATTGATTTCAGTCTTTAACATTTGTTGGAAATCAGGATTTTGCAAAAGGGACACATTAAGGCGCCAACTATATGGTTTCTTTTTCTCTGTATATGGCAACACCTCTAAACTCACCAGAGCATGATCTGAGACCAAGATATTTCCAAATGAGCAATCAACAACAGATGAAATGAAGGATTTGGATATAGATGTATTTTATTTTTTTTATTCTAGAAAAAAAACTTATGGACTGATGAAATTTTTTTTTTATAGTCCCTACCAGATGGGTTCAAAAGTCTCCAAATATCTGTAAGACCAAGATTTTTACACTTCCTGTGAAGCGTCAATGTTGCTCTAGGGGGCTTACACACTTTTGCTTCACTATGATCAAGGACTGAGTCCATCAAAAGATTAAAGTCTCCTCCCAATATTATATCATGAGGGGTGCCAGTGGTTTGCAGCATCCCTTCAAGATCTATAAAAAAGCCCTGATCATCAACGTTAGGTGCGTAAATATTAGCCAAAATCAACCTTTGCCCCTGAATTTCAGTTAAAACAATAATGACTCTCCCTAATGTATCTTTAGTCTGTTTGAGACATTTGAATTGTAGCTTCTTGCGGGGAGAGATGCGTTTCTTGAAGAAACACTATATCATATTTATTACGTTTAAGAAAAGTAATAACCTTCCTTCTTTTTATGGGGTGCCCCAACCCCTTTACATTCCATGTGGAGAGAGACAATCCACTCATATGAACATTTTGATATAGTAGAAAAAAATAAATTGTGTGTCAAAAGCAAAATTATACAGACCACATTCCCCATTAGTGAAACAATCAAACCCCGAACTCCCCCCGAACAAAACAAACAAAAAACTTTGCCAACGGATTGCTCAATTTTGCCTCACAAATTTGTGAGGCAAAATTACATAACAGAAAATACTTTGTAAAATAAACCCCAGCCAATAGGAAGAATGAACACAAAGAACGTGTAGATTAATTCACAGAACTGTCTCAAAGGTGTGATCTTCCACAAAACAAATTCCAGCTGATATAAAACCATTCAGATTCCTCGGACAGACAAACGAATGTTCAGTGAGCCAGCTGTTATGAGTTCAGCAGATGATGTAATCATTCCAATGTCCCATAAAAATTACACAACAAAACAAATTCCAGCCAGCAGGAGGAATAATCATGAAGAACGAACAGATTAATCCACAGCTGTTCCAAAGGAGTGTTATTCAATAGAACAAGCTCCAGCCACTCAACGGAGCCAACACAAAAAGAAAAAAGAAACCAAAATGATGCCCAGCTTCCTCAAAAGCCAAAGTACAGCGAGTCGACCCACTCACATGAGAAACACCCAATGGTTTACTCACCCATTGATTCTATGAAAGACATTGCTTGATTGGGACATGTGAATACTTTGCGACCGTCCTTTGTTTCTATTCTCAGTTTGGCCAGAAACCAGAGCAAAAGTGATCTTTCGCTGATGTAAGAGTTTCTTACATTCCTTGAACCGAATGCGTTTCTCTCGTCAAACTCACAAAGTCCGGGAACAAGAAAATATTATGATTCCTCCCAGAAAGCTTCCCTTTGCTCCTCACCTGGCGCAACACAAGATCTTTATCGGATGATTTCAGAAATTTGGCCAGGATTGATCGGGGCCTGTCTCCCTCAACAAATCTGTGAGCTGGGACTAATCAATCAACATATTACAGCAAGATCCTCCAAGTCAGCAAGAACCTTCGTCAGCATCACCGACATGTTGGACAACTGACACTGGATATCCTCTCCCGCCGCGCCATCCATATCGAGTCCCCGGTCTGTAGGCCTGTCGGGGCTTTCATTCTGAACACGCAAGTGTCTTTTAATGTCTCCAGAGCACGAGGATTTTGACTTCTTTGCCATGTTTTGCCTCAAAGATCAAATGGGTAACTGGGTGTATCAAATTTCACCAGATTATAACATGGAAATAATTAAAAATTTAGCAAAGTGTGCAGAGCTCGTCGCTCACACGTCTGCTTCTTGCATTGCGTTACGTGACCCCCTGGAATATGTATTCTTTGTAATAAACCACGAGGTTAATCTGTGATGTTTCGATCTATCATTGGTCTCACAACAAATTTTTAATGCAAAATGTATTTGAACCGAATGCAAAATTCCACGTTCAGATGTGTTTGAATGGAAGTGAATGGAGTGCAAAGTCTTGTGTGATGTCGCCCATAGAGCTTTTTTCAAAATTTCAAGCTTCAGCATTATTGGCTGGCTTTATGTAATTACTCTGATTCAAGTTTTTTTCATCAGTCTGCTGGAAATCATTGAATGGGACCAGGCAGCTACAAAGAACACTTTTGAAGAGGAACTAGCTGGATTTGAAAATTTGCAAGGTTAGTGAATCTTTGAAGCATATTCTAGTTTTTAACCAATTTAGTTTAGTTATTAATCTATTTCAGATATAATCCATTTAATCTACAGTTGTGCTCAAAAGTTTGCATACCCTGGCAGAAATTGTGAAATTTTGCCATTGATTTTGAAAATATGACTGATCATGCAAAAAAAACTGGATAGTGGGATAGTGATCATATGAAGCCATTTATTATCACATAGTTGTTTGGCTCCTTTTTAAATCATAATGATAACAGAAATCACCCAAATGGCCCTGATCAAAAGTTTACATACCCTTGAATGTTTGGAATTGTTACAGACACACAAGGTGACACACACATGTTTAAATGGCAATTAAAGGTTAATTTCCCACACTTGTGGCTTTTTAAATTGCAATTAGTGTCTGTGTATAAATAGTCAATGAGTTTGTTTGCTCTCACGTGGATGCACTGAGCAGGCTAGATACTGAGCCATGGGAGTAGAAAAGAATGGTCAAAAGACCTGTGTAACAAGGTAATGGAACTTTATAAAGATGGAAAAGGATATAAAAAGATATCCAAAGCCTTGAAAATGCCAGTCAGTACTGTTAAGAAGTGGAACATTCGGGGATCTCTTGATACCAATCCAAGGTCAGGTAGACCAAGAAAGATTTCAGCCACAATTGCCATAAGAATTGTTTGGGATACAAAGAAAAAGCCACAGGTAACCTCAGGTGTGGTTGTTTCAAGGAGCACAATACTTGTTTGGAGAGGGGTCAGCACAGCGCTTATGATTGTGACCATAATGCTCTATTTTGGTTTTGTCACTCCAAATTACAGTGTGCCAGTGAGGCTATTTATACACAGACACTAATTGCAATTTAAAAAGCCACTCGTGTGGGAAGTTAACCTTTAATTGCCATTTAAACATGTGTGTGTCACCTTGTGTGTCTGTAACAAGACCAAACATTCAAGGGTATGTAAACTTTTGATCAGGGCCATTTAGGTGATTTCTGTTATCATTATGATTTAAAAAGGAGCCAAACAACTATGTGATAATAAATGGCTTCATATGATCACTATCCACTATCCAGTTTTTTTTGCATGATCAGTCATATTTTCAAAATCAATGCCAAAATTTCACAATTTCTGCCAGGGTATGCAAACTTTTGTGCACAACTGTATTTCAACATAATGGCACTTAAAAAGCTTGGAAATGTAGTTGTGTATGTAATGCAATCTTTAAAGTGTACCACCTTAAAAGTCATGCACTATAGTGAAAGTGTTTAGATGTCATAAGATAGCATTGTGTGAGGAACTGGGCAAAAAGTACGTGTTTATGAACTTATCTGTTGTTTTACTCATGACTTGTGTAAAAGTGAATAAAATCGATAGTCTTTGTAGTGCCTGCCCTCAAAAAAAAACAAGAGTTCATGGCAAACTTGCGGCAAATTTACAGAGGCGATGATTTATAGATATAAAAGTACTTAAATATTTATCTTCTTTGCATCAAAAGTGATCATTTTACTTTAGAAGACATTAATTTAACAAATGGAGTCTTATGGAATGAGGTTAATGCTGTCTGTCCTTTTTAGAGCTTCAAAGGTCGGATCACCATCTACTTGCATTTTAAGGACCTACTGAGCTAAGATATTTTTCAAATTTTCTTCAAATGTGTTCTTCTGAAGAAAGAAAGCCATACACACCTGGAATGGATTGAGGGTGAGTAAAAGAATATTCATTTTTGGGTGAACTAACCCTTTAAAACAAAAAGAACTGTGGTTTAAATGGTCAGTTCTTGGCCAGAATTCACTTAGGGGTACACCAGAGTATATGACAATTGTCAGAAGTCTGGCTCTTTGGGACTACCATGCATCGTGATGTTAAAGTCTGGCCCTAAGAGGTAAAATAAGACAAACATTTATAGAAGAGGTCAGGGTAAGGGAAGGATCATAAACGTCCTAATCCAGATTTATGACAGAATTGTCATTTTTGGGTGAACTATTCTTTTTAATGGTCTTCCTGGGTATTATAGCAGCTCCTTCTCAAAAACTCTCCAACAAACTACACTTGACTGGATCACGTCCCTTAATCCTGTTATCATTGCATTTAGGCAATTGATTAAAGTAAAATCAGGCTTTCATAGCCCTGACAACAAACCCTATGAGAGAAGCCAATTCAGAGTTATTTCCTTTAGATCCATTTGCAGATGCAGCTGGGTTGCATCCAACTAAAGGGAGATTCTTGGGCTTCCTGGGTGAGTCTGGAAATGCCATGGTATTCTGAAGAGGGATTATAGCTTATGGCAGTAGGAGGGTGATAGTATCATCTCTGTTCAGGCCCAAATTTGCTGGTTGAGTCAACCAGACACTCACTGCAAAGTCAGCAGACAGTCAGGCTTGAGCACTAGCTTTGATTGTAGCTAATCAGGCTCAATCATCTCCACTCTGATTGGAGGAGAGGAGTCTGGGATAAAGGAGCCTTGATAAGTTTTATCTCCCCTGTTGAATCCAGTATTTGTATGAGATCTGTTTCTATGGTAGTTCTGCTTAAAATGGCCACTTATCGGTTTTGCCTTGGGAATTTTATATTTTTTCTCTGCAATTACTTTTCGATTTAGGCAATGCGTTTAGGCAATGCAATATTTTTACCTGAGCTAAGCGAGCTGGACCCTTGCATGTTGAAAAATACCGTAAATAAGGAGACCATTGTTGGGATAACGGCTGGCAGTTAAGATTTTCTGCAACACTTTAAAAGAATAATCTGCCTAAAAATGGCTTTGAAAAAATGCCAAATGCCATTGGTTCTTACATAGATTTTCAGATAATAATATAATCTGTTGAAAAGTCTGTTCATCATAAAAAGCTCTTGTATGCCTTAAGAGTTGTATGGACCTCTTTTTTTCTCATTTTGGTCAAAAATATTTGAATTTTTCTTTTAATTGGTGCCAAGATTGGAGGAAACCCTTTTTGGCCTGGAAGTCATGCCCTTCATCATTCGCTAGACATGTCTGACATATGTCAACTCACGGATAAAACAGAACGGTGACTCAGAATTGACAGTCGTACGAACGTATTCTCACTGCTCTGGCAGTCAGTGAGGGTCTTTGTCTTTTTAATTGGGTTCACCAAGCTAGATATAACTCCACGCATATTATAAAAATATAATACCTTCTTTCTTATTGGCAGGATTCGTTATCTTACTCTATTCTTGTTGCCAATAATATTTTAATAAAACTGGATATTTGACCAAATTGACAAAGATACCTCTTTCTTACGATTATGGACCAATTATGGGGTTTCACGAGACAAACTTTATAAAAAAAAAAATAAAAAATAAAAAATAAAAAAAAATTTATTATTATTGTTTGTTTTTTTTAAACAAATAACAAGAGAACATTTTGAATTTTCCTTTGCTGTGGAAATATAATTAGCAGTAAATCATAAACATTCTTGAATTGACAACTTTTGTTCCAAATGTTATCACAAGAGAAAATTTTAAATGTCAGGATGAATGAATATTAAACAACTGCAAGGCTTTAAGCTGAATATGTATTATATGTGAAAAATAAACACTGCATTAACAAGTTTTATAAACTGTTGATCTTGTGTCAGCCTTCTTGCTTAGGTGTAGTTTTCTTGATATTAAGGACATAATTATATTTCAGTATTTCATCCAAAACTGTGCCCTGCAATATAATGTGCTCTAATTTAAGTGTAATGAATGATCCAGAAGTTATAGCCACAATTTATACAGTATTTTTGTTTGCTGACTTCCAAGACTTAAGATATTTTTAATAGACAATTTCATAAAAAAAAATAAAAGTTTACGGTTTATTTCCAAAAGGATAACTGGGTGCAAATCACATGCAACGTGATGAGGTCATGTGACAAATGTAGCATTCTAATGTTGAAATGTTAATAGTTGCATAATGTCTTTTGTTTCACTTAATACATTTTTTTTTAAAAGTTGGAAGTATACGTACAATGTATATTCTGCAGTATTCAGTAAGCACTATTCCATTCTGAACATAGCAATATAGTATTTAGGGAGGATGGAATGCAAATTGGGAAGTTTAAAGGAACAGGTCGCCTCAGTATCCACTCTGTGACCAGCATCCAGTTTTGCTTCAAAATGTCCAATTACTGGCACAGAAACAGTAAAAAAAAAAAAAAAGTCCTGAAATACCTCTTTGCCCACAAGACAATTATTGTATTTCACTTGCCGTAAAAACCCTTGTATGTGAAATCAATGGAGGGGGACTCAAAAACAATCTCCGTTTCACCAGGCATATCGCCGGGCCTCTGTGCCCCCAATCGTTATTATCGAGGGATCTACAGTATGTGAGAAATCTGCACTTTGATGTAACTGAACGGATCAGTTTGCCATTTACTTACTGCATGAGAGTGATTTTACTTCGACAAAAATGCCAACAATCTTTGCAAGGCCTTGACAAGAATGTCATTGATGGTTCCTATTCTGGCTGTGTGCAAGAAAACTGTTGAAGTGGAGAATATGGCAGAGAAATGGCCTTTAAAGTCTTCAAGTAAATAAAAGAATCACAGACTACCTCTTCCCTACTTTATGGCATTCTAGAGGGAAGAGTGTGTTCCCTTATCATACTATTGGCCGAACTGCATGGCCCTGTATTGAAGATTTCAAGATGTCACTTGGACCTGAAAGATGCATTTTATATTTGGTTCCACTCCCGTGGCCACTAACCCATGGGAATTCTCAGAGCTAGCTTCCCAGGTAGCCATCCCAGCAAAACAGTGAAGGACTGGGGAAAGTATAGCCAGAGGACAACTGGCACAATCATAAATAAATAACTGAATTCTATTCTCTTAAAGTTGCAAATTAAACTTTAAAATGTTGCCCTCAGCAAAGAACAAGAGGCCCTCAAAGGTTTGGGAGGTAAGCTACTAGATGTCCTTTATGAATATTTGCATTTGAAAAATTAGGATTGAGAACCTTCTAGTTAGGGCTGGGTATCACCAACCACCTCATAATACAAAACACAATACATATGTCATGATTAAATATTATAGCGATACATCACAATTTTATACCTGGATTGTGATTAAAACTGCAGCAAACGCATCTCAGATCCCGCATGTCGTTGAGTGAAAGAGTGAGGCCACATCCACAGTACTTTTTTCTCTATGTTTCAGACTTCGGTCCACAGGGAGACGCCGTCTTCGCGTTGTAGTGTGGACAGGGGAAACGGCGATATCCGAAAACAATGAAGTATTTGTCATCATGTGACGCAGTCTTGTGATCCATTCAACCCAATACAATCAAGATGGTGGCCCATGTTGTAGCTGCATTATTTTGTCTGCAATGCACTTTCATAGTGTTGTTAAAGACAAATGTTACTGTCAAGGTACGTGGTGCTGAGAGAAGGACCCAAATGCAGGAAGGCAGAGTAGGGCTTTTATTTAAATAAACAAAATACAAATCAAATCTCAAGGGAGAATAAACAACCAAAAATAAAGTAAACTGACCAAAACTGGAGACAGGGAACAGACCAGAATACGCTGACAGTTATAACAATGAAACAATCCAACAACGACAGAACAACAAAGGAGAGAATATATAGGAGCTGGTAATTGGAGGCAGGTGCTGCTGGACAGAGCTGACATTCTCCATGTGGCACTTGCAAAACACAAGTCATGTTAGAGTTTGGTTAAAACTTCATGGTTTAATTCCAATTTGGGTTGTGGTGTCACGTGATTTGTGGGAAGGAGGACCCAAATGCAAAAATGAGAAATACATGATTTTATTAAAGAAAAACAAATGGGAAACACAAAACTCTCATGAAGGACAAACCTGATAAGAAAACAAAAGGAATAAAACACAATAACCAAGCAGATAGAGGCATAGCACACAAACTCTGGTAACAGACATGGGAACAAAACAACCCACCAAACACAAGATGAAAGGGAGCACAATATATACAGGCAGAGCACATGAGGAACAGGTGAAGACAATCAACATAACGAGGACTAGCCTAGGGGTGAGGCCAGAGGGAACAAGGGGACGGACAGCCAGAGGCCTGTACCATGAAGGTCGCTGAACGAACTTAGGGTTTCAGGATTGGTTTCAGTTCAAACCAGTTCAAACCAATCCAATCAGGCTTAATTGGTACCATGATGCAGCTCATCAACTTTCTCTGTCAATTTAGGATTTTGTGGATTTCTAAGATTTTATATGTAAAGTGTGCTTTGAGACACAGGGGAGTGGCTTGATTGCGTCAGAGATGTCATTTTACTCACAGCTGATTGGTTCAGCATCTGTTAGCGATCTGTAATCCAGAATGAAACCTGCTACGGAGCAGGTTAGCCGTTTAGCATAAGTTGCTATGGCGATGAACATCGCTAAAAGCTGACCAACTTTCATGGTACCTAAAACCTGGGGTTGAGGCAAACTAATCTAAAACTTACCTGGCTAGCCACCGAAACCGGCTCCTGGTGCTCATACACAGTACAAACTCACAAGGATGAAAAAAACAGACAAAGACAAAGGGCAGACAGAGCGGGATCATGAATTGAAAAAATCACAAAATTGTAAGAATGCTCGTTCAAAACCAAGATGTTTATCTTTCTTCTTTGGTACACTACAGTTATTTTTCTGTTAAAATCATGGTTAGGTTTAGGGATTGTGTAAGGAGTTAGACAAAGTTAGTCAGGTTTGTGGCTTAGTGGTTAGTGAAAGATTGTCAGAGTTTTGATTGAGTCACTTAGTACCAGTAAACTAAATATCTATGAGCAGAACTGTATATTCAACTTTGTTTTCTGGCGTCTGTGAAAAAATCAATACTTATTACATTTGGATGGACAGAAATTTGAATGTCTGGCTACACAAAACTTTGGAAACTTAGATATATACCAAGCAAAAGGACATCTGGCATCATTCATTTTGTTTACCCTGGCAAACAGCGCAGGTCTGGAGCACAGTGGCAGGCACGATGTGGGTAAATTGTGCTCAAAGTGTGATCAAAACCGTGAAGGCCTTTGCCATCTGTATTGTGACATGCAAATGCACCTGTTCAAACAGCACCTGGACTGCTCAACACACCAGCTCATTGTACGCAATTACAGGGGCTTGTGGTTTTTCCAGCAGCTTTGATCCTCTGAAGCATGCAGCCTGCTGTGTTTTTGAGCACATGTAAAGTGCGTGAGTCATCTGCTCCTCAGCTGGGGTGCCTTTTCGACCAATATGAACGTGATGGAAATGAACGTCTTGACATTGTGTGAACTTCTCAGATGTGCTAATTCTGTCAACACACTTATCATGTTGCAAACGGAATCGCACAATATGAAACATATTGCATGTAAAAAGTAAGAGTCCACTAACAAAAATGGACATGTACCATGGGAACACCATGCTTTTGGATGTGTGTCATGGTAATCATTCAGTACCCATGGTATCACTCAAAGCAAAGTTCCTAAAGGTACTATGGTACTACCATGTTTTTTTGGTAGTACCATGGTATTCTTGGAAGTACCGTGAAGTACCATGTAAATACCGTGGTACTTGAATTTCGGTGCCATGGTATATATCTTATATATATTACCATTATGTATATTACCATCTGATTGCATAACTTTACCGCAGAACCACCATAGTACTTTTTTGTAAGGGATATATCAAAGTACCATGGTTTTACCATCTTAAACAGTCACTGTACCATGGTACCACCACATGTACCAACAATATGATTCTCTAAAATGTATGGTATTACCATGGTTGTTTTTGGACATTCAATATGGTATTACCTTGGTATTCTTTGAAATATATTGGAGTACCATGGCATATGAATATGATAATCATTCAGTACAATGGTATATATAAGTACCGTTATGTCCGTTACATGGGGCGGACTGGGAAGTGAAAACAGCCCTGGATTTGAAATAAAAACCGGCCCAAAAGTTGTTGAGTGGGGGGTGTTCTGCCCCGTTCATCCCTGTTTCGCGGCCGGCCCACTGGGAAAAGTCCAGGTTCTCCCTATGGCCAGTCCGCCCCTGCGTTACATTATTCCAGTAGAATCAGTAAACCATAACATCAAACACCACAAATTACTCTATTACACTATTTACTGTTATTCAAAAATGATTGTGTGCCGTTATTAAAGTATCATAAAGTAATCTTTATCACATTATATTCTGCTGTTCAAGTATGATTCTGGAAAAGAGATACGTTAAATCTACAGTCATTAGCCTAAGTGAGATGGAAATATGCCTGACATTGAAACGTTAGATTTAAAGCTGTATCTGACTAGAGGCTCAAATTGCTCAAGCTCGTGTTCTCATGTATAACTGAGAATTTATTGCATTTGGCTCTGTAATGCATCTAAGTATGTAAGTGTGGCCACTCATGCACATATATTGATTTAGCATTAAGGGGAAAATTGGAAATACCCTAATGATGTGTGTGATCTATTGGCTTTTAAAGGGGGAGATACCACTGCATTGTCTCAACAAAAGTGTTGTTGTCAACTGATTGCCATAAGAATTTTCTTTGTGGATCCCATGTAATAATTATATTTAACCAATTTTATTTTATTAAACTGGATAGAGGCCATTGTAATGAAAAGAAAAATCTTTTCTACTTTCTAGGACTTTGTTGGTCAGTGTTGCTATATCGGGCTGGTAGGGATTCTTAAAAGATTAGTTCCCCCAAAAATGAAAATTCAGTCAATGTTTACTCACCCCTGTTGTTATAACCCTTTGTGCCTTTCTTTTTCTTAAGACAAAGGGAGAAACTGTGAAAACAAAATTGTACTCAGTGATGTCATACAATGGCAGTTTATGGTGACCACATCTTCAAGCTTCAAAAGAACACATAAGTATAATTTAGAAGTGTAATAAATTATTGTATGAGACTCATGATTGTTATAAAAGCATACAATGAGGTTTGGTGAGAAACAAACTGAAATCTAATGTATTACTTAGTGAAAATGACCGTTGATCTCCTGTGCGTGTTCATGATAGGGCATGAGAGCAACTGCCTGTTCACAGCGGATGGAGGTACAATGCCGAATGCAGAAAACAGAAAACCAGCGATCGATAGAATGTACTGTCGCTAGTCACTGCTGGTTAGGACAAAAAGTCTGATTACCATAGAAAATATACCTTATATCATGTGTCGTTTGCCATCAGTTTTGGACACATTTGTCTGTAGCTGCCAGTAGCCTCCTCTATGTTTCTGTTTGATTTCTGAGTACTCCGTTAAAACAAATAAGGCTGGGCATAGAAATGCATCAATTCTTTGACTACAAACTCTTCAGACACATTAAGGAAGTTCTGTTCTCTGTTTTGTGTGCAGCTGTGTTGTGTTCTGTTGTCGCTATTGCTGTGGCGGACCTGTTTTTAGATGAACAAAACAAGTTTTCGCGGCCCAAGGTCACAAGGCGGTTGCGTGAACTGTTGCTTTCGTGCCATATCATGAACGCGCACAAGAGATCAACGGTCAGTGAACATTTTCACTAAACAATACATTATATTTCAGTTTGTTTTGCACCAAATCTTATCGTATTGTTTCATAACAATCATGAGTCTCATGGAATAACATGTTAGACTTATGAATTATACTTCTGCGTTCTTTTGAAGCTTGAAGAGGTGGTCACCATAAACTGCCATTGTATGACATCACTGAGCACAATTTTTTTTTTTCACAATTTCTCCCTTTGTGTTAAGAAAGAAAGACATATAGGGTTATAACAACAGGGGTGAGTAAACAATGATTGAATTTTCAGTTTTAGGTGAACTATCTCTTTAAAGAATACGGCTCTCATCTGCAGTTGTTCAAACAGTCAGATAGTCCTGTCCCCAAAGCATGCCATTGGTTGAGTTACATTGCTGAGGTGGGTCTAAGCATGTTGCTAAAAACAAACAGGAATATTTCTAGTGCCACAGAGACACAGTGTTTACAGTTTTCGAGAAAATTAACCTAAGAATGGCTCACTTATAGTTGTCTCTGGATATTAAGCTGGGACAGAATAAATTATTTGAACACTGAAAAAGTTACATACTTCACCTTTAAACCTTAATAAACCTTGTTTGGGCAACTTCAATATATATCTGTTATGATCGGCTAACCTTATTGTTAGGTTTACAAGGTATTAAAAGTTGGGACCCACTTTATATTAGGTGTCTTAACCTCCAGTGTGCTGCACAGGTCCCAGAACATTTTGAAATGCACCTTATTTTCATCCTAACTCCATATAGCACCTCTGAAAGAAAAAAAATTCAGCTTTTGGATGAAACACATTTATTCTCAATGGGCTTCATTCATGAAACACGAGCAGAACAAATTTTTGTGTAAATCATTCGTAAAGCCGTTCTGACATAAATTCTCAGATTCATGAAAGTTTTTGTATTTTCGAAATGTTAGTTGGTACAAACTAAATTTACACCTGCTCCCGACCATGTGTAAATCGTGCGTAGACATCCGATTATTTTCCGATTATGTTCTTTTAGGCAAACTAATGAGACTGCATTTTGATACAAGACTAAAATAATGAACTAGTCAACTAATTATTTCAATCTGAAAATAAATTTGATTGATGACAAAAATGATTGAAAACAGCAATGTAATCCGCTTTCCTTTTTATTATAGATTAGCCTAGTATTCTGAGCACCAGTATATTTTACTACAAGCGTAACACTTTAATAGAATAATTTTTGTTAGGCATATGGCCAATTAGTCTTATTTTGGAATTAGTTTACTATACAAAGGACCAAAAGCCTACATAACAGTGAAGAATTACAATGACTGATATTGCACTTTTGCTTGATTTGGCAGACTGAGCTCTGCGCAGAGATGCAGTTTTAGAGACTGTGCATATTTATTTGCTGAGAATGATGATTGGTTGGTTAGTCGCTTCTGACTACCCAGATCAGTTCTTTTGCATTTATATCTATATATACTTGAGCCAAACCTGAGAAGGGAGACCAGAAGATCCCACGGCATTCCTGTTCATGTACAGGTGTTGTCCGTGCTTGGCTTTTTGGCTAGAGGAACATTCCAGCAGGTCAAGGATCTCTCAGCCATCCATGAGTCACATCATCCCAGGTGTTCTAGATGGCATAATATGCCTATTGCCTCAATGTATTAAGTTCCCCTACAATATGGTTCATCAGCTGGAGGTCAAGCGGAGTTTCTTTGCAATTGCAATGTCATCGAGGCAATTGACTGCACATACAGTCACATCAAGGCTCCATCGAATTATGCATTTGCATTCCTGAATGGGAAAAACTACCATTCCATTAACATGCAATTGATCTGTGATGCGATATGAGGACTCCTTCATGTAGTGGCCAGCTGGCCAGGTGGAACTCACGACAATGGCTTGAGCTCGGTTGGCACACGTTTGGACAGTGGTGCTGCAAGATGGTTAGTTGGTAAGCAAATATCACTTAAAACAATTATACTGTGTGTAGGCCTACTTGACTTTTTTCCCCCTCACACTTAGGTGATAACAGTTATCCCCTGATTCCATGGCTTATGACCCCACTTATAAACCCCCAGAGCATACAATGAAGCACATGCAAGAACTCGGTCCATTATTGAACGCATGAAAGGAATCTTAAAGGGTCACTGGTGGTGTTTGGACACATCAGATGGTACACTATTATACAAACTGGAGAGGGTTTGCAAAAAGTACTGGCCTGCTGTGTCCTACACAACATTGCCATGGAACATGGCCTGCCAGACTCAGTGGGTACACTTCCAAATGAGCATGGCATTGCGCCTCCAAGGTTACCACTCCAAAATGGGGAAATACCTCTAGCTGCAATTGCACAGCAACAGAAGCTAATTCAAAATTTCTAAAATGGTATGTAAGTAAAACAACTGCATGACACACATTTAAACTAAACTTTTATTGAATGGTTTTATACATTTAATTGTGTCACATATTTCTCTTAGGCTTGCATTTATTTTAATGTGTCATTTATTGCCAACACAGCTTCACAAATTTTGTCTTGCTTGTCCACCATTGCTTGACTCAAAGCATTGCTTTGACTTTTTTATTCTGCACCGAGGTAGAACTGTGGGATGGCTGAACGGGTCTGGTAGCCGCAGGCTGAAAAGGTTCGGTTGCCGGTTCGGTGGCCACGTGGGAGGACACAGCTGGTATTTGATTATCTTTAAAAATAAACATAAAAGGCGGCCTGGGTAGCTCAGCAATTAAAGACGCTGACTACCTCACCTGGAGTCGCGAGTTTGAATCCAGGGTGCGCAGAGTGACTCCAGTCAGGCTTCCTAAGCAACCAGTTGGCCGGTTACTAGGGTGGGTAAAGTCATGTTGGGTTAACCTCCTCGTGGTCGCTATGTGGTTCTTGCTCTCGGTGGGGTGCATGGCGAGTTGTGTGTGGATGCTGCAGAGAATAGCGTGAGCCTCCACACACGCTAGATCTCCGCGGTAACTTGCTCAACAAGCCACGTGGTAAGATGCGCAGATTGACGGTCTCAGACGCGGAGGCAACTGAGATTCGTCCTCCGCCACCCGGATTGAGGCGAGTCACTACACCACCCCGAGGACCTAGAGCGCATTGGGGATTGGGGTTGCCAAAATTGGGGAGAAAAAAGGAGAAAAATCCCCCCAAAAATTATTTTTTTAAATTATACATTTAAAAAAATTAACATAAAATCAATTTAACATAATTTGATTTAGTCAGTTTGTTCTTTTAATGTGATAAAAAATGAGTACACATCAATGTAGCTTTGCTTCACCATTTGGAAATGGATAAACATCATTCAGTTGATAAAATAGGGATATGTAGCCTAAACGTATTAGACCTTGATTTAAATGGAAATTTTACACGATTCACCTATACATCGGTGGTACTGTTTTATTCGAAAAAGACAATTGAAACAGTTACCGTCCGTTTGTGCTGAAGAGTCTTCCATCTGTATTTGGGGCAAATCACTATCAAGATCAGGCATTATACCCGACAGAGAGTTTTCACCAATAATGCTGGCGATGCATTCATCGGAGATGGATAAACTTGATGATGGCGGTCCTCTACTAGTTCGTGCAAGTTCTTGTCGGTATGAGCTAATGCGCTTTTTACATTCAAGCTTCATGTCAAACCATTTTTTTTTACCTACTGCACTGTTCGAATAATGGATGAAAATGCGTTAACAGCACCTGTAACTTGCTGCCAAGCCTCCTTTTTTCCTGGGACCTGATACACCACTGTGTACACTTGAAAATAAAATGTTGCATTTTGAATGTACTTCAGCCAATAAAACTTCTACTTCTGCATCCAAATTTTTTTTCTTCTTTAACCTCTTTTGTTTAGACATGTTGAAATCCTAATACTCACCTACATGTTGTCATCCTTACATGGTTGTAATTTGTAATTCGTGGGTGTGGATTATGATAATTGTGAATGAACGTGCACATGCACCCAATATCCGAATGATTGGAATTCATTAACATATGCACGTTTAACGAACAAATCTGGGGTCTACGTAGAGTTTGTGAATCCGGAAAGTTTTCAGGAAGCAGTTTTTTCGTATATTTACGAATGTTTCATGAATGAGGCCCATTCTGAAAATGCACAGTAAATATATAGGAATGTATTTACTAATGTTAATGAACAGAACCATATTGTACAGTGATAACAAAATAAAATATAACAAAATGTATATTAAAATGAAGCTAAATGACCCACAGATGTTGAAAGTTATTCAAAATAACTAACATGTTTTTTCTACTTTTGAGAAAATGTGATGCCAGTGTCCACATTTGTAGACATCATGTTTATCAGCGCGCTGACATACGTATAATGAACGGCATATCAAATTAAACTAGAGACTCTCCTCTTTACAACCAAACAGGTTTCAATGAAAAAACCTCTGGATTTATTTCCTAACATCCCCCTAACCCTACTCCTAAACCTACCCGTACGTCAACCTCAGTAGCAGCAAATGTGAATCTTGTGAGAATTTTGCAAAACAACATGTGTTACAAAATAAGTACATTGTATTGTATGTATTTTAATGTTAGTACATAGTAGTTTAAGCCACCTAATATGAAGTGACCAAAAGTTGTTTAGGTATTAGAAACACTGTAACCAGAATTATATTAATATGCATTATGTTTCCCTAATAGCAACAGTAATGTACATATGAGAGTTTATTAGCATAAAATGGCATTTGCCCATACCGCAGGGCACTCAGTGACACCAAAATATGTTGCGTGTCATTTATGGCTGGGAGGGGAAGGATGTGCTCTCTGTCCAGTTGTGTCTTCCGTTGAGTGACCCGGGTCCCATCTGCCATACTGTGGATATGTCAACATGACAGAATGGCCATTCATCATCCATACAGATAAAACCTGTCTGCACTGTAATTCAACACCCTGCAGTCCCACGATGAGTGTCTTTTTTTTTTTTTTTTTCAGATAAGAAGTTAATATAATAAGATAATAACCATCATTATTCCTTAATAGGGTCTAATTAATATTATATATATATATATATATAATGTATTTAAGTCAGATGTACGTTTTTTTAGTGTCTCACTTTGGTTGCATCAAGTCATAAACAACATTTTAGGTCACTTTGTCAAGTTAAATGTAGTTTGAAAATTAGAAAAACCACATCTCGAGATTCCTGCATTTGGAACTGCGGTCCGTCCAGCTGTGTTTGAATGTAAAAACATGTTCTTATCTTGTGCTGTCGCTTGTATTTGTAATTGCTTGCTTGTGCAAGCAAGCCTGAGCGTGGTTTGTTCTCTGTACAGCTAACTACAGCTGGAGTTTCGCTTACTGTCTCCTGCTGAAAACATGAAGTTGTTACTTCAAGCTTGAATTGATCCGATGGTAGAAATATTCCTTATTACAGTCTGGGGACATAATTAATTGTGTTATATAATACATACCACAACGGATAGTTCTGGTCTATATTATAAAAGCAATAAAGCAATTGAGGCCATGTTATATAGTGTATATATACTGCTAAAGGGGTTGCGGGCACTCCACTACATCCCTTCTTTTAGCTCTGAATATTTGTAAAATATAGAACAGCCTCTCATACAGTATTTGCATTTGAATGTTGTTAAGAGTGTTAAACATCTCCATGCAGTATAAAGTAACAGTTTGATTAAACAGATATTAAAAGAATGCAAGAACTGTTGTAGAAACTGCACTTTTAATCAAAGTTATGGAATTCCAGTAACATTTTATGAAGATTGTGAATGCTGTGATTCTTTCATAATTGTGTCTGTTGAGACTTCGATTCATTTACCCTGAAGGCTTTTAATGAGTGAGTACGGGGCTTCAGCGTACTTTTCAAATGTAAAAATTGTTTCAAAAAGTTATTTTGAAGCTTTCAGAGTTCAAACTCGTCCTTGTACAATAGAGAAAGCAAACCTCCACATAATAAAGATTTTTCAAAGAATGTTCAGTAATAATTGAAATAGATTCATCTGTGGATGTAATCTCTTTAGAAAGTTCTCGGTCTTTGATATGAAGAAAATCCTCAGGTGCTATTCTTACAAAAGATAAAAATATGAACATAAAGACTGAATTTTGTACTAGTGTATGGAGCTGTATTTAATTTTTAGTGGTTCCTATATAATGTTTCCATGTGTGTGTTTATATATATATATATACAGTTGTGCTCAAAAGTTTGCATACCTTGGAGAATTGGTAATATATGTACATTTTTAAAGAAAACATGAATGAGCAGGCAAAATACATTTCTTTTATTTCTTATGGGATTCATATTCAGCTGTAGGTTATAAAAGAATGACACAATCATAAAACAAAACATGGCAACAAAGAAAAAAATGAAATGACCCCTTTTCAAAAGTCTGCATACCCTTAGTTCTTAATACTGTGTATTGCCCCCTTTAGCATCAATGACAGCGTGCAGTCTTTTGTAATAGTTGTCTATGAGGCCCCAAATTCTTGCAGGTGGTATAGCTGCCCATTCGTCTTGGCAAAATGCCTCCAGGTCATGCATAATCTTTGGTCATCTTGCATGAACCGCATGTTTGAGATCTCCTCAGAATGGCTCGATGATATTAAGGTCAGGAGACTGTGATGGCCACTCCAGAACCTTCACCTTTGTCTGCTGTAACCACTGGAGGGTCAACTTGGCCTTGTGCTTAGGGTCATTGTCGTGCTGGAAAGTCCAAGAGCGTCCCATGCGCAGCTTTTGTGCAGAAGAATGCAAATTGTCTGCCAGTATTTTCTGATAACATGCTGCATTCATCTTGCCATCAATTTTCACAAGATTCCCCGTGCCTTTAGAGCTCACACACCCCCAAAACATCAGTAAGCTTCCACCATGCTTCACAATGAGGATGGTATTCTTTTCACTATAGGCCTTGTTGACCCCTCTCCAAACACAGCGCTTATGGTTGTGACCATAAAGCTCTATTTTGGTCTCATCACTCCAAATTACAGTTTGCCAGAAGCTGTGTCAAGGTGTTGTCGGGCATATTGTAACCGGGCTTTTTTGTGGCATTGGCGCAGTAAAGGCTTCTTTCTGGCAACTCGACCATGCAGCTCATTTTTGTTCAAGTATCGTCATATTGTGCTCCTTGAAACCACCACACCATCTTTTTCCAGAGCAGCCTGTATTTCTCCTGAGGTTACCTGTGGGTTTTTCTTTGTATCCCAAACAATTCTTCTGGCAGTTGTGGCTGAAATCTTTCTTGGTCTACCTGACCTTGGCTTGGTATCAAGAGATCCCTGAATTTTCCACTTATAATAAGTGATTGAACAGTACTGACTGGCATTTTCAAGACTTTGGATATCTTTTTATATCCTTTTCCATCTATATAAAGTTCCATTAACTTGTTATGCAGGTCTTTTGACAGTTCTTTTCTGCTCCCCATGGTTCAGTATCTAGCCTGCTCAGTGCATCCACGTGAGAGCTAACAAACTCATTGACTATTTATACACAGACACTAATTGCAATTTAAAAAGCCACAGGTGTGGGAAATTAACCTTTAATTGCCATTTAAACCTGTGTGTCACCTTGTGTGTCTGTAACAAGGCCAAACATTCAAGGGTATGTAAACTTTTGATCAGGGCCACTTGAGTGATTTCTGTTATCATTATGATTTAAAAAGGAGCCAAATGGCTTCATATGATCACTATCCTTAAATAAAAGATAGAGTCATATCTTTCATATCAGTCATATTTTCTAAATCAATGCCAAAATTTCACAATTTCTGCCAGGGTATGCAAACTTTATATATACAGCATGTCACACTGCATGATTTTTTTTTTGTTTATGTATTGTATGTTTAATTTATTTATATGTAATAAACTGATAATATTTGATTGTATTTTTATATTATTTTTATTATATATTTATATATTATTATATATTATTTATATTATATATTTTAATTGTTTAAATATATTTCATGTAGTTTGTCAATTAATTTGCAGTTATAAAAGCTGCATGCATAATATATATATATAAAATTATTATTTATTTTGTTTATGTATTGTTTGTCTTCTAATATATTTATATGTAATAAATAGATTTTTTATATATATATATATATATATATATATATATATATATATAATTCTTTATTATCAATATATTTTAACTGCTAAAATAATCATGTAGTTTCTCATTAAATATTAATTTATAAAATCTGCATGCATAATAATTAGTAAAATGCTGTTTAAAAGTTTGATGGAGTAAAGCATGTCACACTACAGGACATGCTACCTTCGCATATATATATATATATATATATATATATATATATATATATATATATATATAAATTAGATTTGTTTGTTTATTTGTATTTGTAATAATTTATAATATAATTTAATAATTATATTTTATTATATTTTATTAAATATTGTTTATATTTATATACTTTAATAACTCTGGTGCATTTTTGGGCTGCCGCCTGCAATTTTTCACACTCAAATTTAAAAGCTCACCATTCACACATACTGTGGACTAAATGCTAAAAATTTGTCTCATTTTTCAGAGACTAGCCCAAATATAAAAATAAGACTCAAATTATTCAGAAACAATAAGGTTTGTGTTTATAATCTTGTGCTAAACAGAATTATTTTATTTTTTTTTAAATACATTCTTTTTTGTTGTCAGTAATTTGTAAACATGTAATTCTGGTTCTGTTCACTCAACCTCACTTTGAAAAGTCTCATTTTATTCCAAAAGTTGGCAGAAAGCACTAGAAAAAATATTTTTTTCTCTATCACATTCCATCACAATATACAGATCTGAAATATAGGTGGTGCTCTAATGCATTTTAGCCCTCACAGATGTGTTCGTCCATAGACATTCAGTCTAATTTTCAGTTCAAGCACCACCATTGTTGTTTCATTGAATATCTTAGCCTCTGAGTAATCTAGAAGCTCAATCTAGGTGTCATTAGAAAGCTGAGATCACACAGAGATGACACCAACAATCATCCATGCGATTATCTAATCAGCCAGTCATGTGGCAGCATTGCAATGCATAAAATCATGCAGATACGGGTCAGGAGCTTCAGTTAATGTTCACATCAAGCATCAGAATGGGGAAAAAATTTGCTGCGATATAGCACCCCCCTTGATGACTGTTTTGTTAATTTAGTTTTTATGTTTATAAACTATGAATTAATAAACTTTTTTTATGAATGTATTTTACGTTTTATGCATTTTCCATGGAATTTAGTTGCATTTAAAAATCTCAGTTGTGTAGTACTGCTGGTCTTTAGTATGTTATTCTAGTATATAGTATTCTTAAAAAATAAATAAAAAAATCCAATGTTCAGTGCACGAACACTTGATGGTGCTGAGAGATTTGGCAGTATTCATCGTACAGCAGCATCCTCTCAGATTCTAAACATAAACAAACTGTGCATTGCTAATCACTCTCACTGGGAGTCCCCTCAGGGGGGCTCTCCCACTCAGCGCACATTTCAAGGCTGCTTGCATAAGCAGGATCAAATTCATCTGGGATTTAAAGAAAACATCGCTTCACAGATCACTTCCACCTTCAAAGCATAGCTAACAGCTCAACCTGAGTGCCACCTGAATCAATACCTGAATCCTCCATATCAGTTGTTCTCAACCCTGTTCCTGGAGCCACCCCAACACTACACTTTTTGGATATCTCCCTAATCAAACACCCCTGATTCAACACATCAGCTCGTTAGTGGAAACTCCAAGACTTGAATAAGGTGTGTCAGAAAAGGGAGATATACAAAATGTGCATTGTTGGGGGTCTCCAGGAACAGGGTTGGGAACCACTGCCATATAATAGCTTTATTCTCAGAAGCAGGTCTGTGTGGGAGCTTTAAGCTTTTGCAAAGCACTCTATCGCCATCTGCTGACTGATAACATCTAAATGAGTGTTGTACAACCTTTTTTGTCTTGTGTACCTCTTCATCAACAACACACAAGAAATGTGTTTCTTTTAACTCATATTATACTGGGTATTTTTCTTACTGAAAGTGAATGGATGCTGAGGTTGTTAGTCCCTAACTTGCATTACATTTCCTTATGTATTTCACCCAAGAAAGAAAGTCAAATGGGTTTGGAACTGCGTGAAGGTGAGTAAATTATGTCAGAATCTTCCTTTTTGGGTGAACTATTCCTTTAAGTTGGGAATCATTGCTTTGAATCTTCGAGAGAAGTCATTTTCCATTGCATTTTGATTGGCTGTGGTGCAGAAGCAAGGTGGAGTGTTAAAAATGTTTTGTAGTCTCTTGACAGCTTCATCATTTTCACGAGGCATTGGGCTACAGGACGCAGGAATGCTGGCAGACAAACCCTTTTAGGATCATTTTCTGTACACGTTTGTTTGATTTGCTTCTTGTTTGAAAGGCACCTGCATCTCATACATGTATCTTCTGTTTACTAACAGAAGGAGAACACGTTAATAAGGCAAGATGACCCAGGAAAATCAGAATAACTGCATTTCAGAACTGTGCAAACTAAGTTTTTAAATTTTCAGGACTTTTGGTTCCATTAATTGTTCGCGAACATTCATTTTTCCACCAATGCGGATGCAACACCACACGCAAAATACTTTCGGACTGTTCCCTGTGCTACCATTCAGTGGCACTGCAAATTCGTGCTAATAAATCAGCAGTGCGAAACATTCAGCACGACTAGTGTAGTCTGATTCCCAAACGAATGACCCTGGGAATGACTTAACATTCAAATTATTTACTGTGCGAAACACACAGCTTAGTCCGATCTACAGCACAGACTATAGAGTGCAACTAGTGTAGTTTGATTCCAGGACAAATGACTCTTATGAGCCGGTTCTTTTGACTCTATAGAGTGAAACATTCAGCAAGACCAGATAACCCAGTTCCCAAACAAATGACTCTTATGAGCCAGTCCTATGGTATTGAAAAAGGGCACCTCCCTTTGGTATTTGCGGTCATTTTTGACCGGAAGGGTCAGATGTTTAACCCTTTTTTCTTTCTTTTTTTTTCTTTTCTTTTTTTTTTTTTTTGATGATGATGATGATAATGATACCATTTCTTCTTCCCTGAAGAACAAAATTATGCATTTCTTTTGGGATTTTATGCTATTTTCATCTTATTTACATTTCTAAATCTTACCATTAATTTGCATTTACAAATAAGAAACTGTGAGAAATATAGATTTGCTCTTTGTTTCCTCTCTTGAGTGATACAATAGACATAATCAATTTGTTGACCAAATATCTGCAAAAAAAAAATTTTTAGGCTTTACTTTTGCTCTGACCACTCTTTTTGGTTTAAAGAGGTATAAAAATTCATTCGTGAACGAAGGACATAAAGAGTCCTATAGGAATAGGATCCCACTGAAAAGCTTCAGAAAATTTCATCTATTCCTCTTCCCATGTCTATAGCTCGTGAGGCTCCCACTCCCCAACGGAAGAACCAGTCTGTTATAATAACATATACTGAAATATGTTAAAGATCTTTTGGGCAAAAACTAATGTATTTCTCTGTGGACAGGAGTGAAAACAAAAATATGTTTCTCTTACCTGTCCGGAGAAATCCCCATACTGGCCACCAGAGTTGTTAGATTATTTCTCCTATAATCTATGTAGATCGACATTTTTGCCCCCAGCACTCTCCGTTGTCCTCTCGCTCAGGAATATGCTTGCAAGGGAAGAAACTCTGACACAAAATTGATATCAAAGCGTCTTCAAAGGTTTATTGACAATCAAACATATTTATACCAGAAAAGCGCGTCAAGGAAAATCATCATGCGTCATTAACAGACATATCTATCTGTGTGCCAGTCTAAGAGCTGCTCTCTGCTATCAGAATACCAGTTTATACCAGTTTGTACTAAAAGACAAGCTTAAGAAATCCTTGAGCTTCAGATAAGGAGAGCAGAAGGAAAAGAAAAACAAGTGCTACATGTCAGTAAAAACTAGTGTCAATGGAGGCCCAAAATGAAAAAGTAGGCCTGAAACTGAGAGCAAATCTATATTTCTCACATTGACCGCTTTGGTTCTAAAAGAACCACGAGCTCTTAGTTTAGTTCAGTAAATGCATGATGAAGAATAATGCATGTGACTAAACTATTAAAGAGTGGTATTTTACAACCCAGTTTCTCCTTTACAACCCAGTCTATTGACCAATCATGGGTCACCTACTTTCTAACCAATCATCCATATTGTATAGTACCATTCTTCGGACAACAAACCAAACATCTCTCTCCCGAATTGACTAGAAGAGAGTAAATGTTTGCATCCACTAATCTAATGAAATTGATTTAAAAAACAAATTGATTACAATTGATTTCTGGTTACACAAATAATCAAAAAGTGGTATTCTTAGTTGTACATAGATTCAGTTCTAGCATGAAAAAGAGCATAAGAGTAGATACAAGGGTATTCATTGCTCTATTAATCAAAGACTTAATCAGTGGCAAAATGCAGCAAGCAATAAAGGCTAATATCAAAAGGATTACACCAATGGGTATTAATGCATTCAGAAATAGCTTCTTCCAGCTATTCAGCCAGGCCAAAATACCATTTTCAGCATCAATTACTTCTCTACTTCATAAATCATTAGCAATTCTTGACATGTTCTGCAAACCTTCATCAATCAAATGGCCATCAGCATCATTATCAGGGATAAATGTACAGCATGTTACTCCTATAAGAACACAAACTCCTCCTTGGATAGAATCTTTCTTCCTCTTTGTCTTGTTATCGTCATTCATCGATTCAGACGACTGTGTTGCTCCTCATTATTGTGTTTTCAGGTTCTCCAGAACTCTCGATCTCAGTGGCACTCTCTCTCCTGGGGCTGCTTTCAGCGTAGATCCACTGCGGCTGCAAGTCAGTCAGCACCCCGGTCCGTGTCACAGCAATGACAGTCGTGGGTCCAGGTACATTGGCTCTCCAACATTAGTGGGCTTTAAACACTTCACCAACACCTGCTGTCCTGGAACAAATGAATGAGTTGTCTTTTCTGTGGGCATAGGAAGAGACAAAGAAACATCACCATTGATTCCATTCAAAGTTTTAATTAGAGAATCCACATAATCTGAAATCAGCACCTCCACGTCTCCTGTAGAAAGATTACCAGAGCAACCTTTGACCCATGGGGTCGGGAAAGGTCTACCCATTAATATTTCAAAAGGTGACATCTTTGTGGTTGAGGATGGGGTCATTCTTATATCTGTTATCACCATAGGAAGTACATCTACACACTTTAATCCCGTACCTAAGCAGGCTTTATTTATTCTCTCCTTAACGGTTCTGTTAGTCACAAGCATATACTTATTGTTGCCATGAGGTGGCATGCATGTGAAGTCTATCTGTAGATGCTGGAAAGGCAGTTCCGGATGTGGGAGGGATTCATGGGCCACTGAATTATGCCTATTCGTCTGGGTGCATACCAAGCAGGAATCTAGTAAAAAAGAGACAATCTTTCTCACATTCAGGATACAGTACAGTTTGTTAATGTTTTGAACAACTTTCTCCTTGGCAACGTGTGATATACCATGATAGTGTCTGCACAACATAATAGAGCAGTGTTTGGAAGTACTAATCTGCATTGTTTGTCTCTCAAAAATCCTTGTGCATCAGGTTTTACATCGTTCGCAGCCCAATGTTCTACATCACTCTGACTTGGGTTTGCTTGTAAAACTTTAATGTCTAAATCCTCAGTTAACGTAGAATGCATCATAGGCACGTCCGTGCCCGCTTTGTCCAGAAATGGACTTACCATTGCTTCCTTAGCTGCCCATTTGGCAACCCCGTCTGCAAATCTGTTTCCCTTTGCCTCATCTGAGTCTCCTGCAGCATGTCCGGCAACCTTGACTACTGCCAACTTAGAAGGCAATTGTGCTGCAGATATAAGCTTGGCCACAATGCTATGATTAGCAATTGGTTTTCCCCCTGAAGTTTTAAAGCTTCTCTCTTCCCATAATTTTGCAAAATCATGCACTACGCCATATGCGTATTTAGAATCAGTGTATATGTTCACTCACTTAGGGTTAAATTTGCAGTAGCTAATAAAATTGCTTCATACCCTGACCTTCTTTGCACCATCATATGTTGAGTCATTATGTTATGCATTATAGTGCCTACCTGATGAGACGAGTGCACCACAAGGGGGTGTGATAAAACGATTCGCTCAGCGTCTTGTACCATGAGAGCTGTGGCAGCCACTGCCCGCAGACAACCAGGAAGTCCTTTTGCAACTGCATCAAGTTTTTTGGACAGGTATGCAACAGGTCTGTAGTTACCACCATGCTCTTGGGCCAGGATCCCCGCGGCTATGCCCCCACCTTCATGCACATAGAGATGAAACGATTTAGTATAGTCAGGTAGCCCTAATGCAGGTGGTCCGCTCAGTGCAGATTTGAGGTGTTTGAAAGTGGCTGTCGTTTCAGTAGTCCATGTTATGTTCTCGTCTGAGCCCGGGGTAGACTCACGCAAAGTCTTATCATAGTTTGAACAGTTCAGCACCCAGGATCTGCAATAATTCACAAGTCCCAGAAAGCTTTGAATCTGTTTCTTGTTCTTTGGATGAGTGAATGTAGTGATAGTTTTCACTCTGTCTGAAGACAGGCAGACTGCGCCACCTGTGAGGATATGTCCCAAGTATTCCACCTTCCTCTGGACCCACTGAAGTTTTGCTTTGGAGGCTTTAAATCCTGCAGCAGCGAGGATATTGCAAACAATGGTGGATGCAACAGCACACAAGTCTTTAGACTGTCCAGTGACCAGAATATCATCTGTGTATTGCAACAGGCTGGTGTCGGGAGGCAGTTTCTTCAGTTTGTTCAGGGCATTGTGCACTACAGCAGAAAACACAGCCGGGGAATCTCTGAACCCTTGAGGAAGGCGCGTCCACATGTATTGGACCCCACCTTGTGTGAATGCGAACAGTGGCTGTGTCACAGGATCCACCGGCACACTGAAAAAAGCAGAACATAAATCAATCACTGTAAAGTATTCATGATTAGATGGAATAGAATTAATGGTAGTCTGCACATCTGGAACAATAGGAGATAATGGCTTAATCAAACTATTGATCTTCCTAAAGTCCTGGGTTAATCCCCAAGTACCATTTGATTTCTTTATAGGTGTTAGATTATTTCTCCTATAATCTATGTAGTTTGACCTTTTCGCCCCCAGCACTCTCCGTTGTCCTCTCGCTCAGGAACATGCTTGCAAGGGAAGAGACTCTGACATAAAATTGATATCAAAGCATCTTCAAAGGTTTATTGACAATCAAACATATTTATACCAGAAAAGTGCATCAAGGAAAATCATCATGCGTCATTAACAGACATATCTATCTGTGTGCCAGTCTAAGAGGTGCTCTCTGCTATCAGAATACCAGTTTATACCAGTTTGTACTAAAAGACGAGCTTAAGAAATCCTTGAGCTTCAGATAAGGAGAGCAGAAGGAACAGAAAAACAAGTGCTACGTGTCAGTAAAGACTAGTGACAATGGAGGCCCAAAATGAAAAAGTAGGCCTGAAACTGAGAGCAAATCTATATTTCTCACAGAAACATTTAAAAAAAAAAAAAAAAATTAAAAATAAAAACACTTCTACACTTCTATAAGTTGAAACTAGGGATTGCACCGATCCGATACCTCGATCGATATCGGGTCCGATACTGATGTTTTCACCCGGATCGGGTATCGGTCCGACGAGCCCGATCCAAATCCGATACCGCATGTTGGTCATTTACATTACTATCAAGCTCAGATAATGACATAAATAACCTTCAAATCACCATTAAAGTAGTCCATATAACTCGTGCATTTTATTCAGGCTCTTACAGTCATCCAAAAGCTTTGTGAATTGCAAAAGGCTGTGTTTAATAATAAATATACAGTCATTATGCACAGCTAAAGACGTCTCTGGCACCACACGTTACTGAAAGCATGATGCGCTGCTCAGCGCAATATGTGGTCGCTCCACACAAACTCCATCTCAGATGTAGATGATCAATAGTTCGTCCGCCTATAACATGCATTGAGAACAGCACCAGACAAGCATTTTACCAGATGTTGAATGAAAAGCATATTACACTACTTTAGAATTAGCCTACAAACACTCAAACACAGACTTCCTGGAGCGCTCAGCGCTGCACTTTCAAAATAAAAGCCATAAGAAATTACAACTGAAATGTATCACCAAAATATAGTATCGGATCAGGATCGTTATCAGCCAGTACTGATCAGGTATCGGAACTGGATCGGAAGAGAAACATTTTTATAGTTCCATCCCTATTTGAAACATGAAGAAAATATGAAAATGTGACATAAATTGGAGGCAGATTGCTGCCATCTGGTGAACAAATGTCATGCCAGTAACAGCCAGTAGATGACTGTAGCCACCTACTGTGTAGTCCGATGGCTTGTTGTAACCTAATTGTATATTTTATCACAAGATATGCATTTGGATATATATTTAGACATTATCAAACTATTATTTATCAAATTTTAGCATTTTATATTGATTTGAAGTGTCAGTTTTTGCAGTTTCTGTCATTATGTTAGTCATAAGTATTTTTCTACCAATAATTTATTTCAAACCTGTGTGTGTGTGTGTGTGTGTGTGTGTGTGTGTGTGTTATCATCTCGCCCTTTCATTTCTGAGTGTGTGTTTAGCATTACTACTGATTTTTTTATTTTTTTGACAAATGTGAAAAAAAAAGTTCTGTGTTATTGTCACACCAGTTCATGTTTGTGTGTGTGTAAGTGTGTGTGTGTGAGTGGGTGTGTATGTTTTGCACTGGGGATGTTTTAGAGTCTCACCCTGTAATTTCTGTCTTTTTTTTTTTCCTGCATTATGGCTGATTTATTGATTGTATTTGACAGATCTAAAAAGAATTGCTCTGTTTTTTGGTCTTTCCCGTTCATTTTCAATGGTCGGTCAGTTTTGACCGTGAATACCAATGGTGTCACTTTTTTTTTATGACCACTTAGACTCTTCGAATCAAGCCAATTTTTTTTTTTTTTTTTTTTTTTTTTTTAATGTTCAGATAGCAAATGGAGGAAAAGTAAGTACAAGTCTTGTACTGCTCAGATAATGGAAGTCATTTTTATTACATTTAAAAAATGTATTTCTGTCAAAAATGGCAGAATACCATTGGAGGGTTAAATTTACAGTGCGAACTATACCGTCCAACCAGGGTAGACCTATTCCTGAACAAATGACTCTCATGAGCTGATTCATTTGAATCTACAGTGGTAAACACAGAGGGTATACAGCGTATGCATGGCACATAAAGTGCTTCCTGCTGAACAAATGACTCTTATCAGCCGGTTCTCTTTAGTAAATGAAAAATGTACAAAACCACTAGTCATTAATTTAATGCTGTCCGATTCGAAATTAACAAAGAACCAAGAGACGCTGTATGACTTTTGTTGCAATTAGTGGTATTAAAGGAATAAAAGAATAAAATATCTAAAATCTGTGTAAATACTTGTTGTCAAAATATAAAATTATTTCTTATTTCCAAATATTACTTCCTCAAAAGTCTACTAAAAGAATTGTTAACTAAACCATTAAGGAACTAGAATAAGAGGAATCATAATCGAAACAGGAATCGTTAAAAATTCTTACGATTCCCATCCCAAGAGCTCAAGTCTCTGTGATATCCTGGTCTCTAGATATGGCTTAGGTCCCTCTTTAAATGCAAGTGTATTAGCATTTTTCACCTGTTTTATCATCCACCAAATCTGTGAAAATCAATAGCACACCTCTCCTCAGTAAGCTGCTTGATATAAGGTATCATTCACGTGTGTAGAGCAAACAACACAATGTGTTACCCACCAAAGTTAAATACTTAACAAACACAACTAATTAAGAGGCCTTGTCCATCACTTCTTTGGCATTATGCAAACTTAATTTTATGTTGGCACAAGACTGACAGTTTCACATTGTCCAAATGTGAAAAAGGCTTCCAGCACATGGGCGGACGAACCCTTCCAATGCCTCAGGCTTCTGTCATCTGCTCAGAGTGATATCAGCCTCCACAAATACACTTTCATTCAGCTGTCAACGGGCTCAGCCCAGGTGTCGAGGCAGGATATTGCCTTTCTTTGGCCCGCACGGTGCTGGCTTCTGCTCAGAGAGCCTGAAGAGTCTCTACTATCCATTACACTCATGGAGGGAAGCCACCAATGCAGCTCCTTCCCTGAGGCTCAGGGCCGCCTGGAAAGACACGGCGTCCCGCTCCATGGGGCAGAACATTGGAACTGCAACCATGACAGCCTGTGTTTGGCTGGGTGATCCCATTTAACAGCAATGAGATCATAATATGGGCTGGGTTTGTATCTTGTGGGTCACCATTGGGCAAAGTTTAGATTTGGACAAGTAAATCTAGGAAAATTTGTTTGAGCCAGAAAGATAAACAGGGACCAAATTCACGAAATGTTCTTAAGAAAAAAATCCTTCTTAACTACCATTTTCTTCTTAATTTCTAAGTGATCTAATGACAAAATAAGGTAAGTGGCAAAATATTGGTATCTACCAATAGTTTTTTGTTAAAATAGTTATTGGCCCAAAACTTTTTCAAATCAGTGCTTGTTTTAGTGAACCAGTTCATGGAGTTCAATGAACTGCTTAAAAACAATTATTTGCCATTTCATATGATTCATATGGTGTCCTTGCATATTTATTATTTTTTTATAGCAAAATAAATATTTAAATGCTATTTATTACGTTTTATTTATTTATTTATTTATTTTTATTTTATTATTATTTTTTTTTACATATGTATGTCTAGTTTTATGCTCTCACCCTAATTGAGAAATTTTTTGGGTAAGAAAAATACTCTCTTTTTTTTTTTTAGTGCTATCAATCGGTAAAAGTTTTAATCGCGATTAATCGCATATTTTTTGTAGTTAATCATGATTAATCCCAGATTTTAAAAGTGCTGAAATTTTACACTATATATACTTCTTTTCTTGTCAAAATTCATTTATTTCCATCTTATGAAAGGAAACAAAACAATATGTAGCAATATAAATGCTTTATTAACATTTTCACAACAAAGCCTTCCACAATATAAAGACAATGCACTAAAATATAATACATTTAAGTCTAACTAGTCCACACATAGGTTGCATATTCATTGCAATCAGCATTAAATCCCTTAAACTGTCATCCTCCACAATATTAATTTGCAGGTAGACTGTGGCTATCCGCTTTGTTACAGCAATCGTGAAGATGATTCGCATCAAAGCGGCAACACCAGCGTCAAGCTTTGAACTCCACATGAAAAGCGCTTGCAGACAAAAACGTCTCATTCTGCATTTTGGTGATAGTTAAGACTTGACGTGCTTCTGTGGTAATTAATACGTGCCTTACATAGGCTGAAAATACTTGATTTCTATCACAAGTCCCATCTGGGCTTGTTTTGTACATCAAATAGCATTAAGAGGTCCTTTCTCAATCATTTTACTACGGAAGCGCTGTTGTGTTTGTGTGTGTGTGTGTTGTAAAGTGTGCATCAGTGTAATAAATCCAGACGGACACATTACAAAGGTATCACCCTTGAAACCAGTGTTTATGCTGTTTTATGTTGTATTAACGGTAAATGCATTAATCGCGACTAAGAAAAACGAACGTGTTAAACTTTTTTAATTAATCGTATGCGTTAACTAATTAATTCTGACATCTTTATTATTTTTACTAAATTATCTTATTGAATATATTGCCCCCTTAAACTCCTTCAGTGCAGTTAACTACAGTACTTTTTCAAAAGCATAGCTTTTGACATTAGCTTAAAGAGTAAGAGTAGTTTAAGAGTAGCTACAGCAGTAGCTTGGCAAGATAGTTCCAAAATAGCTTTCTCAACACTGCTCCACATGGAGCAAAATAAGGTAAACTGCCTTACCAGAATGACCAGCTGCGGTGGAACAAACTGTCATCTCTATAACAATCCAGTCGCTGACTCATTCTCATCCGTGAGCAAACCTCGAAGCCATTCCACAAACCTTTCGTTTGCTTATATAAAGCTTGAAATGGCGGGTTTTAGTGACCACAAGAAGGTGATATGATCCGACAACATCGTTATTTGGCATAATTACCTGTGAGAGATAGATAGTTTATAAAAGTAAAATTGAAAAGGTGCAACTATTTGAGAAATCAATACACTTCGAGGTCTTTACTGAAACAAGCTAAAACAAGCTCTGTTTCAAACCTAATGAGCTGCCTACATAGGCAACTGATTTTTATGGGGTTGTTAACACCAAATGTGTTTTTGCGTCAGTCTGCGCTGTTTTTCTATGCTGTTTTTCAATTGATTTTTTCCAGTAACTTTCACCGGAGCACCACTTTTTTTTAAGATGTTGATGTGTCAAGTTAAAAAGAACGTCAACTTTTAAAAGCGTGTCTCGAGGCGCCTACATTCTGTTAATTCATTTGGTGCATCTTCCAAGGTTTTTTGGAACCTAATGAATGATTTTACATGCTCTACATAATCAACAATTCCACACGACATATAAATAGTGCAGCATTTATTTCACAGTTGTTTTCAGTACAGTTTGCTGTTAGCATGTTGCTAAGCTAACAGCACGATACAATAGTCCCTTTCAGGGCATTCAGTCCGCCATCTTTGTAACGCTCCAAGACAGGCTCCAAAAGTTATTTTTGAGGCTAGTCCAGCTAATGTGCATTCTCGAGTTTACTGACAGGCAGTGTCTGCATCTAAAAGGTGATTGGTTCTTTTACCTTTAAGGCGGGACTTCCTTTTCTACATCCGTTGGCCATTGGATGTTTCAATTTCTTCTATTCATTTTAAAAGAAGTGGTCCGTCTCTACTAAATACTCTCTGCCGATACTCTAATAATCATAAAAATATTGGATAAACATTAGATAAAAATTGAAGACTTTGCAGTATGTAATAATGAAATATAAGCCAATTCTCTCACTTCGTCCGGCATCTTGCATTTTTATTATTATTTTATAATTGGTTTATGTTGTAGTCAGTATGCATTATTGTATCCATTACGGGTTTCTCTGTGAAGTATACATGCAATGCAGTCTTATAATTTAGCTGAAACAGCGTATCTTAGGAGGCGGCATATTTCAAATGCCTACCTGTTGGAAGAATCTTTGCACCAGGAATGTACCTATTTAAAATTCTGCCATTCATAGGCAACTCAGTAGGATTTGGAATTAAATATCTGCCATGCACAACAGGTGCAAAGATGTGGAGCTGTTAATATTCTGCCAAGCTAATGTTCTCAATGTAACCAACAGGGATCAATAACATGTTCTGACATTATTAAACAGTCAGCTGTCAGGCTGAGTTCAGTAGGGGTTTCCTAATCCATGATCCCTTTAAAGGGAGGATTATGGGACAAGATATATATAGAAGAAAGGAAGAATGTGAGAGAAGCCTGTATGTGTAATGCATGACAAAGTCATTCATAATGAATAATACTACACATTGTAATCCATTATATCTTTGCATAAATAATTGTAACCATCAATTACCTGTTCATGATTACACATTTAAAGTGTATAATGCTTTATAAATCATGATGAAACTAGAGCTTTCAAAATGAACACGTTAACACGTGATTAATTAAAAAAGTTTAACACGTACATTTTTCGTAATCGCATTTAGCGTTAATACAGCATAAACTCTGGTTGGAAGGGCAGTACCTTTGCAATGTGTCCGCCTGGAGTCATTAAACTGACGGACACGCCACAAACACATACACAGCAGCAGTGATTCAGTGTCAGTGATAAAGTGATGGGGAAAGGAGCTCTTAACACTATTTGATGTACAAAACAAGCCTAGATGGATCTTGTGATAGAAATCAAGTATTTTTCAGCCTATGTGAGTGCATTTTAATTAGCACAGAAGTACGCCATGTCTGAACTATCACCAAAATGCAGAATGAGACGTTTTTGTCTGCAAAGGCTTTTCATGTGGAGTTAAAAAGCCGCGCTTGACGCTGGCATTCAGACCCTGACACAAATTATGAACATGGCTTCACGATTGCTGTAACAAAGTAGATAGCCAAAGTCTGCCGGCTGATTAATATTGTGGGGGACCAGTTCTTTCAATGAGTCAAACTCCCACTTAGACTTTGGGAAACATTTAATGTTACTTGAATTGGTGCTGTTTCAGTGCATTTCTATATTATACTGCGGAAGGCTTTGTTTGGAAAATGTTAATACAAATTATATTGTTACATATGCTTTGTTTTCTTTCCTAAGATGGAAATAAATGAATTTTGACAGGAAAAATTGGTATATTTAGAGTCAAATTTCAGCACTTTCAAAATTCGAGTTTTGTTGTTCAGCACCAGCTAATCAACTATTAAAAACACTACTTGTTCGGTCAAATTGATTTTTCTTTACTAATTTGCCAGCCACGAGCAGTGCTGAATAATGTACTTTCCCTTTAAATCTCTTACCAGATCTCTCAGTTACAAGTCCAATGGGGGGCGCTTTGAATGTATGTCATCAAGGTGTTGGATGAGATAAGAAGCTATGATGGTTTCTGTGCTTTTGAAAGCAAAGCCTAGTGTAGCACTAGAAATACTTGTAATATTTTGATTCTTATTGAATTGTATTGTACTGATATTTTTCTGTTCTTGTTGGAGTCAAAACCAACAGACAATGATCTGCTATTATGGTGGGAAGAAATTGCGAAGTGGTACAAGAAACTCGGAAGCTTATCAGACCAGTATGTGTGTATGTGTGTTAAATTTCTTAACATTGGCAGAGCCATTTAAAAATGCAAACATTTGGACCACTTGCTTTTTTTCTGATTAATAAAATGTGATGGCCTTTTTGTAGACTTTTTGTAGACTTACAGAGTTTTTATATGTGCATTATTATGTTTCTAAACTCCAGGTGAGTGCAAATTATTTATTTATTTATTTTGCTTTTTTTGCTTTTAAATCTTTGTCTTTTTTTATGCATATTGTAAAAAAAAATTCTCAAAAGAAAAGCATAGTTTGTTGAAGTTCCCTTATTTTTAAACCGTTCTTGGTAACGTTTGTGAATAAAACAAAATATACATTTCACGTAGGTGTCATACTTCAGTTATTTTTGACATTTTAATTTACAAGTAATCGATTAGTCGTTTTTTTGTGGGTTAGAGTACTCTACTATAAAATTACTCGAAAATGCCCATCCCTTATTTAAGTGTTATGTATTAACATTAGGGGTGCACAATATATCGGCAGCCGATAACTGGGAAATATTTTTTTGAATCACTTTTACATAGTACCAGCGAGGCCTAGCTCAGGCACTGAAATTAACTCAATTTCACCCATAACCACTCCATTTATGAACAAGATAGAGCAATACCATTAGGCTCATTGCAAAGGGGAGAATCAAAGTTTCACAATGATATGACATATGTATATATTTGTCCAGGTTTGCCTGAATTGTAGGGCATTAAATATTTTATTTATCTATTTTAAAGTAATATTTTGCTCTAACTAAAGAGAGAAGTTTTTAATGAATTAGCTGGCAGCTCCAGTTTAAACACAAAGGGTTAAAATGAAAAAACTCAAATAACCAGTTATCGGTATCTGCAAAGACATTTCATATCAATGTATCCCTAATTAATATTTTGTAAATATCACAATTATGCACAAATATCAAGTATTAAATGTAAACGTATAGTGGATTCTAACTGTAATTACAATAATTTACAGGAACATATAACTAATAGGGTGTATTATTAGGCTTGATAGACATTGTCACTGTGAATTGCCATAGTATTGAATAGAGCTGGATGAAGCTTCTTCAAAGATTCTCCTTTTGTGTTCCAGAGAAAAACAGCATACAGGTTTAGAATTATATGAGGGTGACTAAATGATGACAATGTTCATTTTTAGCTCAACTGTTCCTTTAAGACAAACCATATAATGTATTATATATACAAGTGTTATAGAAAGTGTTTGCAAGAAGGGTTGTAGTAACTTTAGCCACACAAGACAATTTTTTGTTTCCACCTGCTGAAGACTGATCATATTCAGCTCCTTTCTTATCCACTGTGAAGTGAATAAAATCTCTTATAATCTCCTGCAGCCATAATACCCCCCATAAAAGAACCATAAAAGAGAAGAATAACTCAAGATGGGCACTGTCTAGAGCTGTCTCTTCTCAGGAAGCGGCTCTTCTCACTGCCGCTGTTTGAGCTCAGTGAAAAGTTAAATAAAACTTGACCATGTAGAGATGTTTCTTAAGGAATATGCAAGGGTATTTTTGTGATGTATACTCCAAACTAAAATTCCAATATTACAAGTTTTTATAAACAACTGACATGTTGTCACAAAAGATCAAACCTGTCTCTTAATCCAATGGTGAAAATGTCAGTTTTTTTATTTTTATCCTGTCCCTCAGTTTGGAGGATTCCATGACAGGCTCGGCAATCTTTGGATATCCTTGCATGTTTTCAACAGCAGTATGTTGAATTAATTGTGTACTATATGTCATAAAATACTGATATATCAATTATTGATAGGCACATTATTTTATTGATACATTTTTGAGGCATCAATATATTAACATTAGCCGAGATTTAAATTAGTGTGCTTTCCAATCACTGTCAGTCGCTTTCCGTTTAACTTAGTCTGGTGCAATAGCTTTGGTACACCACAAGAGGGTGATATAACATTTAAGTTGGTTGCCGGTAGGAAAGGTACAGGTATCACACACACAGGATGAACTGATGCGCCACAGCAGATGGCAATCCAAAGTTATTAAGTTTTTGTACTTTATGTACAGCCGATGTACTTGTCGACATCGATCGCCCATGCGGACTTAGTACACAACATCCGAGATCTTGGCTGCATAGTTTAGGAGACCGGCCTTTCTTACGTCAGGGGCAGTAGTCCCAGATGCGGTCTCTGGCAGCAAAGTCTAAGCTGTTGGCCTGCACATTGTATGCACGTTTCTGTTTGTTGGCTGCAGCCTCCTGCCTCTCGCAGGCCATAGTGTGGATCAACCTTAATCGGTCTCGCAGTCTGCGGAGGTAGTCCATACTCGGTTAACCGGGTATCTCCAGTTCAGGAGGAGGGCCAATAGCCCAAATTTGCATTCGCAGATCAGTTTGCGGTTGAAGGGGAGTAGTACGGACTTTTCACACCATAAGCTGGCAACATAACTCTGTGAACACCTCCGCCTCAAAATTCCACCCCTGATCGCTGTGGAGCTCTTCGGGCTCTCTGAAATGGTAGAAAACTGTCTAGCTCTTCTGCCGATGTGATGGCACTCTGGTCGGGGATCACAAATGCCTCGGGCCAATTTTTGAAGTAGTCCATGGCCATGAGGACATAGCGGTTCCCAGTATCGGAGACAGGGAATGGCCCAAGAATGCCCACACCCACTCGCTCCATAGGGGCCCCCATGAAATATTGCTTCTGGGGCTTGACATCACACTGTGACAGTACAAGCTGCGTCTAATGCACATAGTCTCTGGCGGATGCCTTGGGATTGGAGTGCATGCCAAATGAGCTCATGTGGTACCCTTTCAAATGCCTTACTCAAGTCCAGGAATGCTATATGGACCATCTTGCTTTTCTCACAGTGCCGTTCAATAAGCAGGTGGGCGGTATGGATGCCGTCCATCATTACACATCTCTTCATGAAACCACATTGGTTGGTGGGTAGAGCTGATGATGTTGCGGATATGAGCATCCAGTCTGTTCTCAAATATCTTCATCATAGGACATATAAGTCAGATCGGGCGGTAGTTGGTACACTAACTAATTGTCTCCCTACAGGTGGTGTCTCCCTTGCCCTTCCATACTGGCACTGTAATGCTGATTGTCCAGGCTCGGGATACTGCATTATCTGCGATTCTACAGATAAACAGCACCATAAGTAGCTCAGCTCCTTGATGGATGAGAGTGAGTGGGAAAGAGAAAAATGATGCTCTCCATAATTCAGATTGTAGTTTAAATAAACATACCACTAAAAGACACTCTGTGGACAGACATCCATCTGGGAAGAGGTGGGAGTTCCATGCTGGGACTGGGATTCCCATATAGAGGGGATTCAGAGCGGGAACTTTCCATCTAATTTACATCCCAATACCTACCTGATGAAGATCAGATGGGGGAGCAAGAACTGGATTGACTCCTGTGGGTCTGACTTCGGTCTCTGCTGGGGTATGGTAAACGAGGGTAGAAGCTTGATTGGGAATCAGAGCTTGATGACCTGGACCAAGAGCTGGATTTTGAAGAGGAACACGAAGAGCCAGATACACTGGAGGAAGGAACACTAAATGGAGATTCTGATCTGAAATGGAAACAACAAGCAATCATTTTTAGTCAACGTCAAACTAGTTTGATTAAAGCTTGGTGGTGTATATTTGCATTACCTAGAATCTAATCGCATTCCTCCATCTGGATTCTGCTCCCGCTCTTCGGCATAGTCAACAGTACACTTGTCAAGTTTTGTGTCTCTGGAAACAAACTGATATTGGGAACTAATTAATAACAACAACAACAACAAATAACAGGAAGGAACGTAAACCCTTTTACATTTGAACAACTTCAGGCACAGTAATTACCAATGTTTACAAATCCTTTGGGGTTCACAGATTTGGAAGTGTCTGAACAATTGTGACAGTTTGTACAAATGTGTACAGTTTGCACATTACCGACTATTACAACACTATTCTTGTTTGTGTGGAGCTCCTGTTCTTATTTCTTACTACAATTCAGCAGTATAAATTAAACTCAACGTACTCTTCCATCAGTCGGCGCTCCTGACTGTAGAATTCTTCCATGGATGGAAAAAGTTCTGTTGGCACATCGGCGAAAGAGTCAAATCTGCCAGTTGAAGTAGCAGGAGCAATCCAGGGAGCTTAAACATCAAAACTTGTGTCCTGTGAATGCATTGGCCATATCCTAGGTTACATCTGTTCTCTGACTAAACAAGCAAAAATCAACAAAGCAACTGCTGAAGAATTTGTACACGTGTAATGAGAAAACCAAAGGAGGAGTTTTTACATACTGATTTGGTATGGTCTGGTCCTTCATCCTGATTACTACAAAGCAAAGCAAAACAATTAAAATATATATATATATATATATATATATATATATATATATATATATATATATATATATATATATATATATATTTAAAATCACTTTTTCAATAAAAAACTGATGATCTACTGCAGGTCCACATTCTTAAACTGTATTCTGTTCTCTGAATTTAGGTACATTTCAGTTTTAGGATGGCAATGCCAACAGTGTCAAATTTTTATATGACGTCAAGAAAAAAATACTGCCCCATTTATGTCAACTTGCATATATAAATATATTTACGTACATATACAGTGCATCTGGAAATTATTCAAAGCGCTTCACTTTTTTCACATTTTGTTATGTTACAGCCTTATTCCAAAATGGATTAAATTCATTATTTTCCTCAAAATTCTACAAACAATACCCCATAATGACAATGTGAAAGAAGTTTGTTTGAAATCTTTGCAAATTTATTAAAAATAAAAAATGAAAAAAATCACATGTACATAAGTATTCACAGCCTTTGCCATGACACTCAAAATTGAGCTCAGGTGCATCCTGTTTCCACTGATCATCCTTGAGATGTATCCACAACTTGATTGGAGTCCACCTGTGGTAAATTCAGTTGATTGGACATGATTTGGAAAGGCACACACCTGTCTATGTAAGGTCCCACAGTTAACAGTGCATGTCAGAGCACAAACCAAGCCATGAAGTCCAAGGAATTGTCTGTAGACCTCTGAGACAGGATTGTATCGAGGCATAGATCTGGGGAAGGGTACAGAAAAATTTCTGCAGCATTGAAGGTCCCAATGAGCACAGTGGCCTCCATCATCCGTAAATGGAAGAAGTTTGGAACCACCAGGAGCTGGCCGCCTGGCCAAACTGAGTGATCGGGGGAGAAGGGCCTTAGTGAAGGAGGTGACCAAGAACCCGATGGTCACTCTGACAGAGCTCCAGCATTTCTCTGTGGAGAGAGGAGAACCTTCCAGAAGAACAACCATCTCTGCAGCACTCCACCAATCAGGCCTGTATGGTAGAGTGGCCAGACGGAAGCCACTCCTCAGTAAAAGGCACATGACAGCCCGCCTGGAGTTTGCCAAAAGGCACCTGAAGGACTCTCAGACCATGAGAAACAAAGATTGAACTCTTTGGCCTGAATGGCAAGCGTCATGTCTGGAGGAAACCAGGCACCGCTCATCACCTGGCCAATACCATCCCTACAGTGAAGCATGGTGGTGGCAGCATCATGCTGTGGGGATGTTTTTCAGTGGCAGGAACTGGGAGACTAGTCAGGATTGAGGGAAAGATGAATGCAGCAATGTACAGAGACATCCTTGATGAAAACCTGTTCCAGAGCGCTCTGGACCTCAGACTGGGGCGAAGGTTCATCTTCCAACAGGACAATGACCCTAAGCACACAGCCAAGATAACAAAGGAGTGGCTCCAGGACAACTCTGTGAATGTCTTTGAGTGGCCCAGCCAGAGCCCAGACTTAAACCCGATTGAACGTCTCTGGAGAGATCTGAAAATGGCAGTTCTCTCTGTGCTATTTTTTATTATGTTGTCGATTTATGTTCATATGAGTCACATGGACTCACATGGCTTTTAGACCGTCTCACTGGTCATAAATGGCACTTTTTTAAGATGGTGTGTTTAGTTAAAATTAGTTTAAGTTTTGAGAATCACATCTCGAGGTGCATTCTGTTGTGATTTGTCCAGCTGTCAAGAATGTTTCCTGTATCACTGGCTTTTATCTGTGGCTGCACTACTTGTGAGGTTTATTGAGGCGCACTGACTGCCCACTGCTGACATGACTTAAATTGCTCCAATAGTAAGAAAATGCATACTTTTATTACATATTTACGTACGGGCCAGGAAGCATGACTAATTGTGTTAGCCCTAATTGTAACATTTTTAAAGAAACAAAAATAAATAAGTACACTTAACAGATGACACTCTGAACTGTATCACAACAACCGTTTTGGTGGTAAAACAAAACAAAACAAATTTGCATATTTAATATTCACAGCTTCCTTAAGTTACTCAATAGTCACCCCAAAACAAAATATGCTTAAAATCAAATTATTTATAATCAATGGCTTCCTCCTTTCTCAAAACATGTTCAAGGAGTACATTTTGGTAACACTTTCTATTAAGCCCATATTTATAATGCATTCATAATGTTTCATAATACACCTTATAATAAGTTATAACTTCTCATAAATAATTGTAACTACAGTTATAATGCATTATATTACTTTCCCTATTCATATTTACACTTTAGAGTAAATGCATTATAGCACAAGCAACATCCAATTTTAAATCAGCAGAAGTTAATAAAGTTAATGGTATAAGTGCTGTATAGTGTAAACAGTCAAAAGACTTTGACGTGATCATATTCTAAGTGTTATCTGCCTGCTTTAAGTGAAGTTACAAAAGCAATATCTTATAAACAGCCATAACATAAATTTGTAATATACAAGACATTACAAGTCAACTTATACAATGGAGGTTATTTATAAAATAAGTCTCCAAGTAAGATGCACAAACATTTTTTTTATTTTTTTATTATTATTATTATTATTATTATTATTATTTATTTTTTTGTATTCTTGGGTGTGTTTACATCCAAGAAGAACGGCTACATATATGATTAACATAATATATATATATATATATATATATATATATATATATATATATATATATATATATATATATAGTTTTTTTGAGAGATACATTTTGTGTGTGTGTGTGTGTGTGTGTGTGTAAAATCTCAAAATTGACAAAGAATGTGTGTTATTTTGTTTTTGTGCATGTGTAATGTATATAATTTCCAGCATGACTTGTAATGTCTTAGAACCACTTAAAAATATTTTATGGATGTTTATAAGAATACATTGCTTTTGTCACTTTACATCAAGCATACCAGTTATATATATATTACAAATATATGTAATATATTATAACTTCTGCAGGTCAAATTGGATGTTTCTTATGGTTACAATTCTTTATGAGACATTTTAACATATTATAAGGTGTATATTATGAGACATTACTAATGCATTATAATGCCTTTACAATGCATTATAAATATGGGCTTCATAGAAAGTGTTACCAATTTTTTCATTTTTATTTAAGTTTTATTTTTTTATTATTTTTACTGGAGGAAAAATTGTGACATAGTCATGGGTGATATTTTTCTATTCTTATTATTTAAAGTTTCATTTAATTTTGAAGTTTTCAAGCTTAATGAAGGTTTTTACTCTCTTTCTGCTTTAAAACAATGTTAAGTGTGATAAGCACCATGGACAGCTCATGTACACTTATTGCTGCCCCCTACTGGACACTTCATGATGTTCACTTTCACCTTTTATTACACATGCAGAGTTAGTGTGCAAAATTACATCTTGAACATGATTTCATAAAATTCTGAGTCAGTTTACATTATATTGGCATGAGGGTTTGTATCAGTATAGCATCACAGTAGCTTTGCCTTATGTAGGTGCTTTATCTAAAAAGGTGTGTGTGTGTGTGTGTGTGTGTGTGAGTTGCTCAGTTACAATTAAAAGGCTCACATTCTTGGTGGTATCAGAGGGTATCACAGTACTTTGGTATACACCAGGCTATTGCATGATGACTATATTCAGATACTGGGATATTTACATCTTACCGCCACAGAATAGAAAAATCATTACTCTTTCAAGTATCTACTCACTTACAGCAAACAACAGAATGACAGCAGAAAAGCACAAACTTTAGTTTCCTTGTGTTAAGCACAAACTTTAGTTTCCTTGTGTTTTCTTTTTGCTCCATGTTTTTCTTTTTGTTGCTGATTATTATTATTTTTTTTATTATTTTTGCTTGGAGAGCTGGGCTTGGTGCAATACTCAGAGGCTTCAGAAGTTTTTATTTAAAGATGCGTCTAACACAGGTAGCAAATTGACACCATCGGCTCTTTATAAATTTTGACAAAGTGTCAACCACATCATTCCTCTCCACCTTTATGCTGGAGCTCTCTTTAGTAGCTTCAACATTCACTTTCCCGCTCCATCTGGAAAGAAGTGGGAGTTCCTCGCTGGGACTGTGATTCCTGTATAGAGGGGATCTGGGGTAGGAACTGTTGATCTCATTCACATCCCAATACGTCTCTGATGGAGATCGAATGGGGGAGCGAGACCTGGATCTTCGGTCTCTGCTGGGGTATGGTGAGCGAGTGTAGGAGCGTGATCGGAAATCAGAGCGTGGTGACCTGGACCAAGAGCTGGATTTGTCAGAGGAATTTGATGAGTCACTGTAGGAAGAATCGCTGTAAGGAGATTTCAAGAGATCAATTTTAGTTAACGCCAAACTAGCTTGATTAAAGGTCGGTGGTAGGCATTTTTCATTACCTAGAATCTGATCGCATTTCTTCCTCTTGGATTCTTCTGTACTCTTCCAGCTCTTCGGTATAGTCAACAGTAGACTCAAGTTCTGCGTCCCTGGAAACAAATGATATTAGGGGCTAATTATCAAAAAAAGGAAGGAACGTAAACCCTTTTACATTTAAACAACTTCAGATATGTACAAAAGTTTACAAATCATTTGGGGTTTGCAGATTTGAAAGTTTCTGGACAATTGTGAAAGCACATTTTGTACAAATGTGTACAATTTACACACTACCGACTATTACAACACTATTGTTGTTTTTGTGGAGCTCCTGTTCTTATTTCTTACTAAAATTCAGCAGTACAAATTAAACTCAACGTACTCTTCCATCAGTCTGCGCTCCTGACTGTAGAATTCCTCCATGGTTGGAAAAAGTTCTGTTGGCACTTTGAAGAAAGAGTCAAATCTGCCTGATGAAGTAGCAGGAGTAATCCAGGGAGGTTGATCATCAAAACTTGTGTCCTGTGAATGCACAGGCCGTATCCTAGTTTACATCTGTTCTCTGGCTAAACAAGCATACTGATGGGACAAAAATCAACAAATCAACTGCTGAGGAATTTGTACACGTGTAATGAGAAAACCAAAGGAGTTTTTACATACTGATTTTGAAGATCCACTTGGTCCTTCATCCTGATTACTACAAAATAAAACAAAACAAAACGCGAAGCGAAGCAAAACAAAATAAAAGAAAACACAAAACAAAACACGAAGCAAAACAAAATAAAACACAAAACAAAACACGAAGCAAAACAGAATAAAACACAAAACAAAACACGAAGCAAAACAGAATAAAACACAAAACAAAACAAAATACAACAAAACAAAACACGAAGTGAAGCAAAACAAAATAAAACAAAACACGAAGCGAAGAGAAGAGAAGCAAAACAAAATAAAACACAAAACAAAACACAAAACAAAACACGAAGCAAAACAAAATAAAACACAAAACACAAAACAAAACAGAATAAAACACAAAACACAAAACAAAACACGAAGCAAAACAAAATAAAACACAAAACAAAACAATAAAACAAAAAACAAAACACAAAACAAAATACAACAAAACAAAACACGATGCGAAGCAAAACAAAATAAAACACAAAACAAAATACAACAAAACAAAACAGGATGCGAAGCAAAACAAAATAAAACACAAAACAAAACACGAAGCGAAGCAAAGCAAAACAAAATAAAACACCAAACAAAACACAAAACAAAACAATAAAACAAAAAAACAAAACACAAAACAAAATACAACAAAACAAAACACGATGCGAAGCAAAACAAAATAAAACACAAAACAAAATACAACAAAACAAAACACGATGCGAAGCAAAACAAAATAAAACACAAAACAAAATACAACAAAACAAAACACGATGCGAAGCAAAACAAAATAAAACACAAAACAAAACACGAAGCGAAGCAAAACAAAATAAAACACCAAACAAAACAAAACACGAAGCAAAACAAAATAAAACACAAAACAAAACAAAACACGAAGCAAAACAAAATAAAACAAAACAAAACACAAAATAACACACAAAACAAAATAAATAAAACAAAGAGGTTAATATCCAGTTAAAATCATTTTTTCAATAAAATATTGATGATTTACTGCAGATTCATATTCTTAAAGTAAAAATGTAGTCTGTTCTTTGAAGTACATTTCAGTCTTAGGATGGCAATGACACTGGTATAAAAGCAAACATTGATATTTTAAGATTAACCCAGTCATTTCTTTTTTTTCTTTTTTTATGTTGCCCTGGCCGGTATGGAGTGGGAAAAAATGACTGTCCCTTTAAGAGTAAGTTATTATGAGGTTAATGTTCACTTATCTAAATATATTTACTTACATATATAAAGACTAATATCACATCACTTACTTGACATCTGTTTTGTCGGTCAACGTGACCCCTGAAATAGGGATAAGTGTAACGATGACTAACGTGTCATTGGGGATGAAGTCTCCATCATCAGTGTATTCTGTGATCAAAAACAGCAATGATAAAATTATTCATTATCAATATTTCTGTCAAACAGCCATTTTCCATATTTTAGACGACCAATTACAAGTATCATATTAAATCATTTGAAGAAATACACATTAAGGGGGCCTGTGTAGCTCAGCGAGTATTGACACTGACCACCACCCCTGGAGTCGCGAGTTCAAATCCAGGGCGTGCTGAGTGACTCCAGCCAGGTCTCCTAAGCAACCAAATTGGCCCCGTTGCTAGGGAGGGTAGAGTCACATGGGGTAACCTCCTCGTGGTCGCTATAATGTGTGGTTCTCGCTCTCGGTGGGGCATGTGGTGAGTTGTGCGTGGATGCCACAGAGAATAGCTGAAGCCTCCACACGCCCTAGGTCTCCGCGGTAACACGCTCAACAAGCCACGTTATAAGATGTGCGGACTGACGGTCTAAGACGCGGAGGCAACTGAGATTCGTCCTCCGCCACCCAGATTGAGGCGAGTCACTACGCCACCAGGAGGACTTAGAGCGCACTGGGAATTGGGCATTCCAAATTGGGGAGAAAAGGGGGGGAGAGAAAGGGGGGGATTAGGGGGTTTATTTTATTGTGTGTATTTTTATTTTTTATTTTATTAAGGCAGAACATTAGCCACAGTGGAGTAAATTGCAGCTTTCAAGTAAGCCATCACAACCTGATGATCAATGTCCAGCATACCTTCATTAGTTTCTGCGTTGATTATGTGCAGGTCACAATGCTCCAGTGTCTCACGACTCATGATGTGTTGTTGTAAATCACTGAGCCTGATGTAAATGTCACAAAAGTTCACCTCGCGACACTCACGGTCAGGTGGAATAAAATAACGAACACACGGCATGTTTTCACTATACCTGTGTTCAGATACCGCCAAGAAACTTTTATCTGAAACTTTTCTAAACAATCTAAGAGTCGTCAATAAGCGGTAGAGAAAAACAGCGAAATTAGCATTTTAAGCGCTCACACAGACTTTCATGAAGTGCGTCACACTGTCAACAGTATAGAAGATTCTATATGACGCAATAATGGTTCGAAAATTTCCCAGCACAGACACCCTCAACCTGAATTATAGAATCAGTTAGTTTAATAATAGCACAACAAACTTGAACTATTTCTTGCTAAGTATTGTGCAACATTGTCATTATTAATCTTATTTAATTAAGTAATATTTATTTATTTAATGAAATCAATTAAAAATTCCATATTAATTAGCATTATTAACAATATGTGCAATGTTTATAAAAATAATTAGAATAATATTCATCATAATAATTAGTATTAATATTATATAATTAAATATTATTGAGTTATGTATTTATATAAATGATGATAATTATTATTATTAATAATTATTACATATTGTATAAACTGAGTGTTGCATTTTAGGCCTGGCCTATAATAGCTTGCATATAATACCATATAAATGTATTTAAATACTTTGTTATGATGCTTACATTGCAAACCTATTGAAACAGTCATAATTGATGTACAGCATTTCTATTTTACTTAATACATTTAATCAACTTCAGCTAAATCTAACGTTTTGTTAGCTTTAACTTTAGTTGATGTTAACCCCTGCAGTACCTCTACTGTTGAAGAACCCTGTACTAAAGTGAACAGAACTGTACAGGATCTCCTTCTAGAGGGTGAACAGACAGGAAAAGAAATGCTCTGCTGTGCCACCAGATGGCAGAATGACTGCAGTATTATCAATCTGTGTCAGTAATGCATTTATTATTTTACCTCTGGAGAGAGGTCGTATACATTTCAACATGCAATAGTCCTTGTTAACATCTGTGCTGACAAACAGTTTGAATGTGGGGGGAAAACATGTATGCTGGAATATTGAGTCTTTCTATTGAGTGCAGCTGCGTTTCATAATGTTCAGTGATATGAGAATATAATTAAGTATAAAACCACTATAATGCTGTTCGAAAGTCAGAACTGCAACCCACTTTTTTTTTTTAATGCGAGTAATCCATGACCCACTAAGGTGGACTGTACTGCCAGGACTGTAGTTTCAGCTTCGCCCACTAGGAGGGGCAGTTTGGAAATTCGGTAAACATACTGATTTTAGTACAGATTTTTTGCTGTTACTATATTGTGGATTTTAACACATCTGGATTGCTGTATTAACCAATCAGCATCCACGATGGGAACCATGCTTTAAATAATACATTCTGACATAGATACAGAACAAACAAAAAAATGGTCTGCGTATAACTGTCATCCCTTTCTTTCATTTTCATGCCTGCCTTTCACCTTGACTTCTTTCCAGAAAGACTTAGAGGTTTCTTCCTGTTCTGGGTCCCCGGGGCCCATTTTCTCAGCCAGGTTTCTGGCCCCGCAGTGGGCAAGTCGTGTCACGAGTATATTGATTCAGGTGCAGGTTTGTTCTTGTTCATCTATAAATACACATGGGGTGCTATCGCTGGCCTGCCTGGGGAGGGAAGATTCTTGCATTTTCCATCTCACTCTCGCCACCCTTTGTCCTGTACTCCTCCACTCCGGTGAGGCTATTTCTGCAGGTGATCTATAAACCCCTGCACTTTGCCGGCCTGGGGTTCATGTTTCTATGCAGTAGATCAATGAAAATCTAGAGAACTGAATGGTGAGGTGATAAAAGTGTTCTGGAGGTGGGTCGGGGAAAATGGTCCATTGTATCCCATAAGTTTTTTCCAGGGCTGTATATGCTATATATATATATATATATATATATATATATACAGGTGCATCTCAATAAATTAGAATGTCATGGAAAAGTTCATTTATTTCAGTAATTCAACTCAAATTATAAAACTCGTGTATTAAATAAATTCAATGCACACAGACTGAAGTAGTTTAAGTCTTTGGTTCTTTTAATTGTGATGATTTTGGCTCACATTTAACAAAAACCCACCAATTCACTATCTCAAAAAATTAGAATATGGTGACATGCCAATCAGCTAATCAACTCAAAACACCTGCAAAGGTTTCCTGAGCCTTCAAAAAGGTCTCTCAGTTTGGTTCACTAGGCTACACAATCATGGGGAAGACTGCTGATCTGACAGTTGTCCAGAAGACAATCATTGACACCCTTCACAAGGAGGGTAAGCCACAAACATTCATTGCCAAAGAAGCTGGCTGTTCACAGAGTGCCAAGCATGTTAACAGAAAGTTGAGTGGAAGGAAAAAGTGTGGAAGAAAAAGTTGCACAACCAACCGAGAGAACCGCAGCCTTATGAGGACTGTCAAGCAAAATCGATTCAAGAATTTGGGTGAACTTCACAAGGAATGGACTGAGACTGGGGTCAAGGCATCAAGAGCCACCACACACCGATGTGTCAAGGAATTTGGCTACAGTTGTCGTATTCCTCTTGTTATGCCACTCCTGGCGTCTTACCTGGGCTAAGGAGAAGAAGAACTGGACTGTTGCCCAGTGGTCCAAAGTCCTCTTTTCAGATGAGAGCAAGTTTTGTATTTCATTTGGAAACCAAGGTCCTAGAGTCTGGAGGAAGGGTGGAGAAGCTCATAGCTCAAGTTGCTTGAAGTCCAGTGTTAAGTTTCCACAGTCTGTGATGATTTGGGGTGCAGTGTCATCTGCTGGTGTTGGTCCATTGTGTTTTTTGTAAACCAAAGTCACTGCACCCGTTTACCAAGAAATTTTGGAGCACTTCATGCTTCCTTCTGCTGAACAGCTTTTTAAAGATGCTGATTTCATTTTCCAGCAGGATTTGGCACCTGCCCACACTGCCAAAAGCACCAAAAGTTGGTTAAATGACCATGGTGTTGGTGTGCTTAACTGGCCAGAAAACTCACCAGACCTGAACCCCATAGAGAATCTATGGGGTATTGTCAAGAGGAAAATGAGAAACAAGAGACCAAAAAATGCAGATGAGCTGAAGGCCACTGTCAAAGAAACCTGGGCTTCCATACCACCTCAGCAGTGCCACAAACTGATCACCTCCATGCCATGCCGAATTGAGGCAGTAATTAAAGCAAAAGGAGCCCCTACCAAGTATTGAGTACATATACAGTAAATGAACATAATTTCCAGAAGGCCAACAATTCACTATAAATGTTTTTTTTTATTGGTCTTATGATGTATTCTAATTTGTTGAGATAGTGAATTGGTGGGTTTTTGTTAAATGTGAGCCAAAATCATCACAATTAAAAGAACCAAAGACTTAAACTACTTCAGTCTGTGTGCATTGAATTTATTTAATACACGAGTTTCACAATTTGAGTTGAATTACTGAAATAAATGAACTTTTCCACGACATTCTAATTTATTGAGATGCACCTGTATATACAGCTCTGGAAAAAAATAAGAGGCCACTGCAAAATTATCAGTTTCTCTGGATTTACTATTTATAGGTGTGTGTTTGAGTAAAATGATTTTTTTTTTTTATTATTCTATAAAGTACTGACAACATTTCTTCCAAATTTCAAATAAAAATATTGTCATTTAGAGCATTTATTTGCAGAAAATGACAACTGGTCAAAATAACAAAAAAGATGCAGTGTTTTCAGACTTCGAATAATGCAAAGAAAACAAGTTCATATTAGTTTTGAAACACAATACTAATGTTTTAACTTAGAGAGTTCAGAAATCAATATTTGGTGGAATAACCCTGATTTTCAACACAGCTTTCTTGCGTCTTGGCATGCTCTCCACCAATCTTTCACATTGCTGTTGGGTGACTTTATGCCACTCCTGGTGCAAAAATTCAAGCAGCTCGACTTTGTTTGATGGCTTGTGGCCATCCATCTTCCTCTTGATCACATTCCAGAGGTTTTCAATGGGGTTCAGGTCTGGAGATTGGGCTGGCTATGACAGGGTCTTGATCCGGTGGTCCTCCATCCACACCTTGATTGACCTGGCTATGTGGCATGGAGCATTGTCCTGCTGGCAAAACCAGTCCTCAGAGTTGGGGAACATTGTCAGAGCAGAAGGAAGCAAGTTTTCTCACAGGATTCCAGCTTTCTTCCTTATACGTGGCTTGATTCATGCGTCCTTCACAAAGATAAATCTGCCCAATTCCAGCCTTGCTGAAGCACCCCCAGATCATCACTGATCCTCCACCAAATTTCAGAGTGGGTGCGAGACACTGTGGCTTGAAGACCTCTCCAGGTCTCCGATTAACCATTAGATGATCAGGTGGTGATGATCTGGGGGTGCTTCAGAAAGGCTAGAATTGGGCAGATTCGTCTTTAGTCTCAGAGCCGCAGTTCTGGCTCATCTGCGGCTCTGTGCGCACCACACGCTATGTTTCCCCAGTGATTTCGGCGTAAATGATCATATGTCAATGTATTACCAGTATATGGCATATGTATTACCAGTATACTCATGTCGAGCAATGTCTGCAAACAGTGCCTGTTTTGTAAACGTTTTTTGACCATCGCTGTTGTAACTGACTGCAAAAAGAAAATATTTTTAGACAGGAGACCTGAATAACGCAGGGGCCTTCTCTATCAGTGGCTCATTTTCTCTACTTGCCATTTTCAACTACACACAACCCTTGCAGGACTGTGATGCAACCAAGTTGACCCACGTGAAACACAGGCGGAGCGTATCCATCTACAGATCCATTCAGGTGCATTAGCAGAGGTTGGAACTGTGCGTGTCTTATTTTCTTCACAAAACCTTGTGCTTCAGATGCGTCAATAAATTTGTTGAAAGTTGAACCGCAGTGCCAATGCTTCCCGAATCGTGGGTGGAGAACCGTACGGTTCAGTTTTTTACCGAGAACTGTTACACCCCTAATATATATATATATATATATATATATATATATATATATATATATATATATATATATATATATATATATATACCTAGTATATATACATACACTACTGGTCAAAAGTTTTGAAACACTTACTCATTCTTTATTATAATTTTTTTTTTCACATTTTAGTATAATAGTAAAGTCATTAAAACTATGGAATAACATAAATGGAACTATGGGAATTATGTTGTGACTAAACAAAATCCCCAATAACTCAAAACTGTGTTATATTTGAGCATCTTCAAAGTAGTCATCCTTTGTCTAGAATTTGCAGACATGTACTCTTGACATTTTCTCAACCAACTTCTTGAGGTATCACCCTGGGATGCTTTTTAAACAGTATTGAAGGAGTTCCCATCTATGTTGGGCACTTATTGGCTGCTTTTCTTTATTATTTGGTCCAAGTCATCAATTTCAAAAACTTTTGATTTTGATCAAAAGATTTATAAGATCATGAGAAACATTTCGGTCAAGTGTTTCAAAACTTTTGACCGGCAGTGTATATGTGTGTGTGTGTGGGTTTGCAATAGTTTGCACACATCCCTGAAAGTCTTGACCACACGAACTCGGTTAGTCAAAGAGTGTTTATGATTGGTTAAAACTATGGGGGTAGTTTGAACGTAAGGTCCTTTTTTTATTTTCATCAATGCACTAATTATTGTTTATTTATTTATGTATTTATTATATTTTCTCCCCTTTTCTCCCCAATCTGTCATGCCCAATTCCTACTTACTAGGTCCTTACTAGGCGCAGTTATTCACCTCAATCCAGGTGGCAGAGGACAAGTCTCAGTTGCCTCCACTTCTGAGACAGTCACTCCGCGCATCTTATCACGTGGCTCGCTGTGCACCGCGGAGACTCACAGCATGCGGAGGCTCATGCTATTCTCCGCAATCCATACACAACTTACCATGCGCCCCATTGAGAGCGAGAACCACTAATCGCAACCACGAGGAGGTTACCCCAGGTGACTCTACCCTCCCTAGCAACTGGGCCAATTTGGTTGCTTAGGAGGCATGGCTGGAGTCACTCAGCACGCCCTGGTTTCGAACTTTCGACTCCAGTGGTGGTAGTCAGTGTCAATACTCGCTGAGCTACCCAGGCCCCCCAATGCACTAATTTTAATAATGAGTGCTTTGGTTTGTTCAGGAGAAAAAATTATAGCCTTCTTCCATTTTATAAATAAGGCTTAATTAAAAAATGAGATCGGAAACAGTACCAGAGCAGTTAAATTCTGAACAATTCCCATCCCTAGAGTGAAACAGGGGGGTGGATGGATTTTTCGAGACCACTTACTACTGTACTCTCTGCAATCTTCAATTGCAGGTGAAAAGGTCTAAGATCTAAAAATCCTTGATCCATCTCTGATAAAAAAAAAGGAAGACAAAAATAGAAAAAATCAAAGGGATACGCAGTGACCTTAAGCTAGCTAAAAAGAAAACCTTTAATGAAAATAATTTGGCATGTTGACCTTATCTTTTACAAAAAATAATGCTGTTGAATCACTGCCTTTTAATTCAAGACCGCTGGAGCAAAGGTGATGCGGCCCAGCGAAGCATAAACATTAGCAAACATTGCTCAGTGAGTTCAAAGTACAGAAGACTCAACCACTGGGTGATGTCCTACATCACCATTTCAAAGCAGCTTGGCACAGACATTGCCTTAATATACAATGCTGTACCAACCTGTTGCCGAGGGACTAGAGTGAAAGATGCTGGGAACTGGGCTGGGAAGAAAGGCGAGTTCAAAGAGTGTGGTGCCTCCTCAGGATACAAACACCATTTCTTATTTACAGCATTGCACTAGCAAAACCTGCTGTGGAACTGACAGCAGCAATGTTTGGCTACTGCCCACGGCTATTGTGCATTGCCAAGGTATCTGTCATTAAAAATAAACCTAGCATTATGTGGTAAAGCTATGGAGGAATTTGGTAATTCAATTTTGGCACTGTAATAATATAAAGATTAGATGTAATGTACAGTATCACATGTTTGGCATGGCATATATATAAATAGATAAACTAATGAAAGCAATTACTACAACTGTGCTGCCACTCAATCAAACACCAAACTCTAAAGGACCTTGTAATTTGCACCAATGGGGTACAAAATAAGGCTGGAAACTCATAAAATTAAGTGCATTTTTTGCTATTTTATTCAACAATATATCATTTTTTTTTTTTTTATAAATGTAAGGTTCGCAAAACTTTCAACCCTTTTTCCAAAATTTGGGATGTCTGAACGCAGTTTAAAACTCTAGTTTGAGTGATTTCATTATTTTTGAGGAATAAACATTACATCACATTTTTTAATCATATAGATTTTGATAAATTCTGAGACTCTCAGCCCAAAAAACTACTGAAAAATCTTTAGCCAAAAGCATTTTTTCTAATTTCTCTGATTTGACATTATATACCTCAGAATGTAAATAAGGTGCCTCCAAAAAACTGCTTTTGTATTGTTCCCAATCATAATTTTTTTGTTGATACGACAAAGCAATCAAAAGTTATAGCAATACAAAAATAATTTATCCTTGTGTCAAATTGTTTTTCCAAGTGTTCAAAAGCCTCTTAAAAAAAATTAAACATAATTTTACATAAAAAACAAATTACACATGCAAACACAACAATAAGGTTTGCATAGCATGCAAACATGATTTTAGTAATGAGATCTCACAGAATGAGTTTCATTCTGTGCCATTTGAGTCATCGAGTGTACTAACATACTTGGTGCCATCTCCTGGTGGCCATATGTAACGGTCACCAATCATGTCTCTCTGCCCAAATATGGATGACTTTTTGCACCAATCTGAACCCAGTCCGATTGGTTTAGCGTTCCATGATGCTACATAATTTCCGATGACATCATCTAATCCAGGAAAGCTAATGTGTTTTCAGTCAGATTGCAAGATGCCAGATTGCCAGATGCATCCGATTTCCTTTTGTGTAGGCTCGTTTGAAAGATAATCGCCTCCTCTAAGATGGTATGGTATGTGAAATTTTATATTGTTTATGTTTTGTGAAATTATAAATGAAAACGCAGCATCTGAGCAACACCTGTTCACATGAAACATAATTGTCAAAGACGTATACTTAGCTATTGCTTGCTATATTTTTGTCTGTGGGTAAAACAGATAGGCTGGTTGTATTTTACTCTTTGAGAGCTTTCAAACGACATATGACACGTGGGTATTTGATGAGTTTGATGTTTTTTTCTGATTACAATAATATGAACAGTGCAATTATCAAAACGGAACATTTCTGATTTGTCTGCAAACTCAAAGCACTTGTTCAGTTTTGGTCATTATGCCTACATGCATTGCAAAGTAGAGCTTCTAAGCTTTCACATGATACCTATTTTGTGTTGATCAAGACTGTAGTTATTAATAGTTTGATAGTTATATTTTTCTCATATATTTAAAAAAAATATTCTTTAATGGGAAACATCATTGTAAGTAACAGGGGTGGAGCTTTAGCCTTAATTAAGCTATCACTCAGTAGGGATCAGCTAGTTTAGCACCAAATGTTGGTTTGTAGTGATTGAAAAACTCATCTTTGCCATAAATTAAAGAATATATATATATATATATATATATATATATATATATATATATATATATATATATATATATTTGTTTGATTTTTGTTTCTCACAATAACTTTGGTGACAGTGTTGAATAGTTGAGCTTGTTAAATGTAGTCAACAGTACAATATTTGTTAAAATTGAGAAAATGTACAAGCCCAGAGGGTCCAAATGATGCTTCTTGGATGTCACATTTTTATGAAATGATCAAATAAATAATAATAACAATAATAATAATAATAAATAAAATAATAATAATCACGCAGTAGCAGGGTAACATGCAAAATGTGCGACATGGCATCATTTTACAATTTTGATAAAACTGATTATTAATTCAACCAATTATCAGCATTATGATATTGTTGTTATTTTAATTGGTGAGGGTGCATTTATTGCTTTAAAAATAAGTGACACCAATGTGTAATATATTAGTGAGCAGTGTGTACTCATTAACCACACTACACAGACATTTCAGATAAAAAATTTTAAGGTAATATTACATCAATACATGTACACTCTCACAAAAATGAAAACAAAAAACAAAAGTTGCCATCTTTCTGACCAAAACAAAAACATCAACAGTCCTTTAAATATTGTTCAACTAACCTAAAATTCCCTTTGACAACAGAAGCAGATGCCTGAGAGTGGAAACCGTTTGTTAAATTAAATTAGTCTGCACACTCACCGCAAACACACGTCTTCATCACACACACCTAAAAGTAAAGAGCTATACAGGGGGGGTCCCAAATTAAATCATGCACCCCCTGTTTGAAAACAACATTACACCACACTGTGAGAAATGCTTTAACAGTCCAAATGAGTGAAGTTGTCACCCAAATATTCTTTTGGTTTAGATAATTCATACTTAATATTCGTTTTAAAGTGATTAGAACTGCAGTGGTTTCCATGTCATAGCAAATTCCCTAGGTGTTTGAAATAAACAGTCTGTGTGCATTATTATGTAAGTAGCATATGATAACTTTGGAAGGAAAATCAATCTGTTTGTATATTGACAAGCAAAGCTGTGCTAAAGTCCACCTCCAATCTTGGCTCAATTTGTATCTAGCCATCTGTCCTCCTCTCTAATTATTTGTAGGTTTTCAACTGGGTCAAACCACCACACTTTTATTTGGTGTAGAACACTGGAACTGTCAATGGCTAAATATCCTTTTAAGATAACCGTGGCAAGGCAATGGATTCTGAGTCGATGTTACAACATAATCCATTAGTAAAGGATTCTGGGTTGTCTATCTCCTTGCACACAAGAGTAAAGCACTTAAATCTAGATGTCTGTTTGTGTTTCATTACGAGTACAGCAGTCTAGGCACTAATGTAAAAGACTGAAGGAAATGTCTTAGAATGAAAAAGGTTGAGGGTTTTTTGAGAACATCCACTATGACCACACCATTATTGACAGACCACACGTACTAAAGTTCTGGTAGGAAAAAATGTTGCAGGGAGCAGATTGAACAGGTCGTAAGTTGTATGGTCTTGACAAGTAATGACAAATGTTGCACAATAGTGGGTCAAAGTGTTTTGAAGACGTTGGCATAGCATTAAAGCATTTCTCTCAAACATGAACTCTTACTACTGTCCCACAAATCAAATTTGTCTAACTGTAAACTGTTTTATTTCAAAACCATATATAACTTTAAGTAGATCTTATTCTGTATGATGCTTTATAAATCCTTAATAAAACTCTTTTATTTTACATATATTGTATGACTAGTGAATGTAACTCCTTTGTGTGTATGAGTTATTTTTTTAACCTTTGATCTTTTCTTGTACAACAATCAGAACTGACTGAAGGTTCTGCTTAGTGTTACTACATATTGTCATTTCAAATATGGCTGTCAGTAGAGTATAAAATACTTTACCAAATGCATATAGAGTTTTTGTCTGCCTTCCTGATATTATATTAAACAGAGTTTGCAAAGAGAGATAGTAGAGAAAATAGGAAGAGGAAGAGAAGAGCGAGAAGAAAAAAGGTAAAGATAAAGGGAAGAGGAAAAGGAAAAGGGAGGAGGAAAGGAAGGGAAGAGAAAATAGGAAAAGTAAGAAGAGGATGGAGAAAAAAAAGGGTAGGAAGGGGAGAAGGAAGGGGAAAATAAGAGGAAGAGAATAAGAAGAGGAAATGGGAGAAAGGAGAAAGGGAAAAGGAATAGAAAAGAAAAGAGGAAGAAGGGGAGAGAAGAGAACAAGAAGAGAGTAATGGGAAGAGGAAGGTGAAAAGAAAAATAAATTGAAGAGGAAATGGTAAGAGGAAAAGAAAAGGAAGGGAAGAGAAAGTGAAGTGAAATAGGAAGAGAGAGGTAATTGAAAAAGGAAGAGAGGAGGAAGGTGAAAAAAGAGGATAATGTAAGAGGAAAAGGGAGTAGGCGGAAAAGGAAGAAAAAAGGAAGAGACAAGAGCAAGAGAAGAGGAACAGCGAAAGGGAGGATGAAGAGGGAAGGGAAAAGAGAACAAGAAGGGGGAAAGGGAAAGGGAAGAGAAAGAGAAGTGAAGTGGAAGAAGAAAAGAGACAGAGGAAATAGTAAGAGGAAGGTTTCCTCTTCCAATTCACTTTATTTTCTCATCCTTTTACCCCATTCCTCCTTCCTTTTTCTCTTCTAATTCACTTTCTTTTCTATTCCCTTTCTTCTCCTCTTCCCCTTCCTCTCCCACTTCTTTTTTCTTCTTTTCACTCCCTTTTGACTCCCCCTCTTCCTCTTCTCCAAAACGGAAGAGAAAAGAAAGTGTATTGGAAGAGGAAAAGGAAGGGTGGGGGGAAAGGGCAGAGAAAAGAAAATGAATTGGACGAGGAACATGAAGAAGGAAGGGGAAAATGAAGGGGACAAGAAAAGGGAAGAGAAAAGAAAGTTAATTGGAAGAGGAAAAGGAAGGGGGAGAGGAAAAGGGAAGAGAAAATACAGTGTATTGGAAGAGGAAAAGGAAGGAGGAATGGGAAAGGGGAAAAGGAAATAAACTGGAAGAGAAATAGGAAGGAGGAAGGGAAAAGTGAAGAGAATAGAAAGTGAATTGGAAGAGGAAAAGGAAGGGGAAAAGGGAAGAGAAAAGAAAGTGAATTGGAAGAGGAAAAGGAAGGGGGAGAGGAAAAGGGAAGAGAAAATATAGTGTATTGGAAGAGGAAAAGGAAGGAGGAATGGGAAAGGGGAAAAGGAAATAAACTGGAAGAGAAATAGGAAGGAGGAAGGGAAAAGTGAAGAGAATAGAAAGTGAATTGGAAGAGGAAAAGGAAGGGGAAAAGGGAAGAGAAAAGAAAGTTAATTGGAAGAGGAAAAGGAAGGGGGAGAGGAAAAGGGAAGAGAAAATATAGTGTATTGGAAAAGGAAAAGGAAGGAGGAAGGGGAAAAGGGAGAAAAAAGGAAGGGATGAAGAAATAAGAATAGTGAAGAAAAAGAGAGATGAAAGAGGAAAATGGATGAGGAAGAGAATACATTGAGACAATGGACTGAGGAGGATAGCAAGTTGTCCATCTGAGGGAGGATTTGTCATTTCCTCTTTGTTGTATCCCAGCAGTCTTCCAGATTCAGCTTTCCTCCTACTCTGTCACAACCTCTAAACACGATCTCTTCCATTCATCACAAAGACATCTGGGAAAGACTGTTGCCTTACAAAGCCTCGTTCCATTTGCCAGAGGACAAAATGTTATGATATGCCAACACAGAGGGGTTAAGTTGGCAGAAAAAAACAAACAGGTTGAACATGGAAGTCCACATAAATGATTTTTCGAGGGTTTGGAAGTTCGAGTGGACCAATTTGTAGTAGAAACAATGTTTCCAGTCAGCGTATGTGTGGTTTTTTTTGTGTGTGTCTTTGGGGAAAGTGTACATCATGTTGATTTTCAGTACCCAAAGCTTTTGAACACTGAGTGTGTGTGATGGGCATGCTAAGAGGAGGCCGGTTTGGTATAATCATCCACTCCAGTGATAGTGGCCTTGCAGAAGAAGCAGTCCTTGTTATTCATCAAGTGTTGATTGATACAGGCCCTGAAATAAAAGACAGAGAGTGAGGGAGGGAGGAAAACAGGGAGAGGGATCGGTCCATCAGTGACATTTAATCATTTAAAGAGTGCCGAGTCATGTCACAGCCGGGAGTTTTTTAAGGTATGCTTTGCTGGGATGATGTACCTGAATTGACCCGAAAACAGAATGTAATTATCTGCAAAGAAAATTTATGGATGTGAGAATGATGTTATCCTGAACAATTAGTTTTGATTTTTAAGATTAACCCAAATAGATAAAGCGTATAAATCAATGCCGTCCTTATTTTCAAAAGCTTAATGTAACACAGATGCAGATACAGGTGTGGACGGTACGAACAAATGATTTCATCAAGGGATCACAGAGTAATTTTATATCAAGGTAACAGCATATATCACTATTTAGTCATTTTTAAATAACTATGCCTATTTTTGATAACTTTACAAATGTAACTATTTGTATTTGGAACTTAATGAATGCAAACCAAAAGATAAAATGAATCATTAAAAGTGAATGATTAGTCTAGCATCCCTACAAAAACAGCTTCACATTATATAACCATTGAGTTAAAAACAAAAGAATATAAACACTGTAAAACAAATTGTATAAAACACAGAGTTTTGACACTAAATTCTGATTAGATGAGCTCCAGTCGAAACCACCGTTCAGTATATACCATCATACCACCTAGCCCTAGAGATACACACTGTTATTTCCCCATTGAACTTCTGTATTTCTACATAAAATTTCATTTATCTTGTGTGTGGACTACCATCAATTGACTGATCACAGATTAACATAGGCACCAACATTTCAACTCATTACTTATACCAATATAAGCAATATAAAGTACATACACTCACTGAGTACTTTATAAGCAACACTACGGTCCTAATAAAGTGCCCGACATGGTCTTCTGCTGTTGTAGCCCATCCGCCTAAATGTTCAACGAGTTGTCCATTCTGAGATGCTCTTCTGCTCACTACAATTGTACAGAGTTGTTACCCGAGTTACCGTAGCCTTTCTGTTAGCTCGAACCAGTCTGACCATTTTCCATCAGCAAGGCATTTCTGTCCGCAGAACTGCCACTCACTGGATGTTTTTTTGTTTTGTTATTGGCACCATTTTGAGTAAACTCTAGAGACTGCTGTATGTGAAAATCCCAGGAGATCAGTAGTTCCAGAGATACTCAAACCAGCCAGTCTGGCACCAACAATCATGCTACGGTCGAAATCACTGAGATCACATTTTTTCCCCATTCTGATGGTTGATATGAACATTAACTGAAGCTCCTGACCCATATCTGAATGATTTTTATGTATAGCACTTCTAACACACAATTGGCTGATTAGATAATCACATGAATAAGTAGGTGTGCTGGTGTTCCTAATAAAGTGCTCAGTGAGTGTATATAGCATTACTTCTGGTTAGTAGCCATCCCACAACCTCGTATTACACAAGCTGCGTATACGGAGACCACAACGTTACCATGCAGAGACCACAACGTTACCAGTGGAACCATTACAATCCCACAAACATGATCGTACCACGCAGTATATATGTTAAGTAATGGCTATAGAAGCATTTAAATGCATGCTGTTAGTCTCCTAAATGGAACAATGAATAGAAGAATGGTGCTGTTGACAGGATATTGGCAACAGTTTGTTGAACTCACTTGCAGGATTTGTGGGAGCAGGGCTTGAAGACTGCCGATATGGAGTGTGCATAGCAGATTGGGCAGAGATCATCCTCACTGGTCGGCTGTGGAATGGTGGAGAAAGATTGTGATTAAATCCACATGGCAATAAAAGAACAAATGGTACCATTAAATAACAGACTGCGATAACAGGGATAAATCTGACCAGCTCACGACATGCGCAAGATAAAGCAAATAATGAATGAATGGGATGGCAAATTTTTGTTCATAAAACTGAAATTGTCAATATTGGGCCAAACCTCATTGGAATAAATGTAAGGTTCAGTCAATTTGTTTAGTCACAATAACCCCAGTGGTACTATGAAAAGCAGATTTTTAGTAGTAGTTGATTTCATAGTTCACACACAATGGGTGGAATAAACAAGAAATGATCTGTGCACTCTCTGCGCTGGTTTAACGACCGATTCACTAAAGGAATTGTGCAATATTTTATGTGATATTTCAGTTTTTTTCAAAAGTTATCAAAGATCTGTTTTTTGCTTTGTCATTATGGGGTATGGAGTGTAGATTGATAAGGAAAAAAACAAAACAATTTAAAGCATTTTAGCATAAGGTTGCAACATAACAAAATGTGGAAAAAAATGAAGGGGTCTGAATACTTTCTGAATGCACTATATATTACACTTTTTAACCAGTAAGTGACGTTATCACCAAATTGCTCCTGTAAACTCTAAGCATGATAGCAATGATAGCGATATGTCCTAACTTCCTGTTTGGTTGCCTTGCATTTATATATGTTGTGTTACATATGAACAGTTTGGTAAATCAAAAAGCTTTTATTAAAATTTGACCCATATTTTCCAAAAACAGAGTCAAAAGACATTCAAAAAACTACATTAGCTAGATAACCCAGCTAACCCTCTTGGCAAAACTTCTGCATGGAAAACTCTGTGGCTGAATGCCAATTTGCATAGTGCTGTATTTATCTCATATATAATGTCAGATTAGGATTAATGCATCCCAAAACATAGTAAGTACTAGCATGTCAAAGCTGAACTGGACATATTCAGTTCAAGTATGCTTTAGTATGACTTTCAGGAAAACATTGCCTATAATCTCTGGCGTTAAGGATCTGTAAAGAGATGTGTCATCTAGTATCAAGGATCCGAAACCTCTGGAATTGGATCTGTAACCGATTTTAGTGGATTCCCAACCTCATATGCCTCAGAAAGAAATTTATGCCCTGACCTGTCAAAAACCAGTCAAAAATACATTCTATTTTTGCTTTCATATGTTGTTTACTATTCATATGTTGTTTACTATTCACATTACGCACCTTCACATACAGTAGATTAAAGCTGTTCCATACATCAACAAACATGACCTTCTTAAAACAGCTGTAGAAAACATTCTCCATTCAGTCCTAAGGGATGTCACACACTAGACAATAATTCACTCATCAAGCCTTCAGAAATGTCACAAAAATAGTACACATACATACAAAAATGTCAGCAGTTTTATCTAAAACAGAGCCCACGTTAAATAAACTCCTTCCACTCTCAAAGCAGTTATTGTATTTTTAGTTGCGCCCAAGATGAATTAAGTCCTTGAAAAAGTAGGGAAATATTTATGGTACATTGTCAGAATCAAGGGTTTTCTTCTCAAAGTTCAATAATGCATAACACATTTGAAAAATTTAAAGAATGAACAAACTAGATTTCGCAAACTAGCTCTATGCAAAACTTGCCACTACAATGCTAGGATGTTCTGGGTGGTTGCCAAGGCATTGCTATTTGGTTGCTAATATGTGCTAAGCTACTGTATATGGATTTTAGAGTGTTCTTGGTAATTGCTAGGTGGCTACTTACTGGCCCAAGAGCTCACCCCCAATGACATTCTGGTCCGTACATGTGGTCCAGGTCCCTCCTTCAATATAAGCCTATTTTTACTGTCCATTTTATCATCTGCCAGGGGAAACCGTGAGTTTCATTGCTTAGAAAAGTAAAAGCATATCTTTCCTCAACAAGCTACATAATTAAAGGTATCATTCATACCTGAGTTACATGCCAAAGCATAATACTAAGGATTAGGGTTAGTTTAGGGTTAGGTTGGGTTAGGGTTAGGGGTTTGTTCAAATTCCGAAACCTAAATATGAGTAACAATAATAGTAATGCTTGCCTTTACAAATGCAAAAATAAGACAATGCAGACAATCCTGACATAGACTTAACCGATGGTGTGAGTTTGAGGTGGTACTTCCAGGGGGAGTGTTTGTAAAAATCCTGTTTGAAAGCAATAATTCATTTTGCAAGTCGATTTGGTGACACTAGTGCCGCCAAAAATACATATTTTAGCTTTAAAACAAACAAACAAACAAAAAAAGGTTAATACTTAACGCAAAAACCTACAAGGCCTGCTTTCACTAGGTCTCATACTGTAGTTCTACATAGGGGCCGAATTCCAGAAGCAACGACATGACACCAAACGGGGAGGACTTTTCCTTAGCCCTGAGTCTCACAAGTCTCCTGTAATCTGGACCCTTTCCTCCTCAGGCTCTGCTCAGCTAGGAGTGCAGGAAGGATGGCTTCAAGTGTTAATTGAGTTCTCTGTACTGATTTCATGGCCACTGGAGATGAAAGCTGCAGTGACAGAAGAGCAGCCAGATCCTCACCTACCAGCGTGAGGTCACACATCCGCCACAATCCTCTACTCTATATGCCACAGCCAAAAAGGTACCTCATTTACATAAATACCTGTTTGAAGTGTTAGGCCCTGTTACACCTGGTATTAAGATGTGGCTCTGGTGATCAGATCACAAGCGGTCAGGCGAGACACACTGCCTTTTACACTGGTCGCTCAAATGTGTCTTCCTTGATCGTTTGTGTTCAGATTTCGAAGGGAGGGTCTCTGATTTCATGACAGCACATGACTCACCACATCAATGTGCTATTGCTTTATGATGTTAATGAATAACAAAGTGTGAAAAAACTGATGCACTGTTTCTCCTAGATATATATAAAATTTACCTAAGCACAAACGTGACATTTCGAGCAGAATTCTCCATTATTTTAGTTGAGTACCTGTATTAACTGAGCTTCGGGTGTGTGTGTCTCACATTTGTGTCACTGCATGTTGATACCAGGCACATTAAAGAAGCTCCTGAAGTCTTGTTCATGTATATGTATGCACATTTTCAAATTTTTCATTCAGACGATTCCCTCTTAAGTCATATGTAAACGGCAAAGTTTGGGCGAGTGCTTCTCTGCGGTCCGGGATGCATCAGGCCAGATCACCGTTTACACTACAAACGCGATGTGGTCACATGCGTTTTTAATGTAGTTTGAGTTTGAACATCACAAAATGATTTGTACCACATTTAAACCTGTATTTAGCACTGTTCATTTACGTTCGGATCACCCAGAATGAATCTAAATACCAGGTAAACAGTGTCACAGTCATCAAAGAGCTTGTGCTAAAGATTTCTGGAAAATGTACTATATCAGGGGAGAGGTGAGGCGCTAACTGAAATTTCCCCCTCTCCCTTTCGTACAATTTTTTTTTCATGGTGATTTTGTAAATTAGTTGTAGACTGATATATTGGCCAGGTCGATTAATTGGCTATTTTGAGAAAATTTGGGTAATGTTGGGTAAATATTGCCTAAAATAAATGTAAATTCAAAATTTTTGTGAACACCTCATTTAATTATTCCTGCCATTGGCCAGGGCTCCACTTCCTAAAAGCATCTCAAGCTTAAGTTGATCACAGAGACCATTGCCGCCAATGGTTTCTATGATCTATTTAGGCTTATGATGCTTTTGGGAAACGCTGCCCAGGTCAATTAATTGGCCGATATTTGGCCATTTTGAGATTATCCGCATAAGCCAAAAACCAATATATCAATGGATAATAGTAGTTTTTTTTCTTTGCGAATGTTGGGTAAATATAGTCTAAAAATAAGTGTTCATTTCAGCATTTTTGTGAACATCTCATTTAAATAATTGGTCGATTAATTGGCGAATAATTGGCCATTTTGAGATTATCAGCATCAGCCAATAACCAATACCAATGGATAACAAACAATTTGTTTTAGATTTAATTGTGAATGCTTAGTCAATACTGTCTAAATAAATGCTAATTACAGAACTTTTGTGAACATCTCGTATATTTCAACCATCGGCCAGGTCAATTTGCTGATATTTGGCCATTTTGAGATTATCAGCATCAGCCAATAACCAATATCAATTGATAATAAAAAAATAAAATAAACATAGTTGTGAATGTTATGTAAATATTGTCTAAAATAATTGTTCATTTCAACAATTTTGTGAACATCTCATGTAATTATATCTCTATATATCGGTATCAGCCATTAAAATACCTCTATCAGACAACTAGTATAAATTATTTTACATAAACCACTATTATATTATTAATTATAAGCCACACATAATACTCAATACTAATCCTCAAAACTTTCTCACAATTCTGTGAGGCTTCTACAATGATTGCATGTTGAAGACAGACAGTCATTGACCCTATCACACCTATCCAAAAATGAAGCCGAGCACAGAAGACACGTTAAAGTATTTATATCCGAATAATTTTACTGTCCAGTCCAGCCAAACTGATTTAAAAAAGTTTTGAAGAGTATTTTTAATGGTGTTAGTGATTTTGAAGAACAAGCCGTTGATTAATCAACAGTTACGCAGTTAGCAGGACTATAAGGTTCTTTATCCATTTTCTGTACGGTTGTTTGGCATAAACGGGTCCTCTTGTAATTGTCTCTGGTTCTCCCCAGTGTCCTTCCATTTTCAAAGTCGAACTTTGTTCCAGGCGGAATGATTGGGTTTCTGTTTGGTCTCTAAACTGAGATGAAGGAAATAGAAGCTCAATCTCATTCACTCCCTCCCAAGTCTGTCTCTGCTGAGCTATTACATTCAGATCCTGTGTTTGAGTAATAGGGGAAGATATCCACTATCCCGTGGTAATTTGCTGGAGCAGACGTTGACTGCCCTGGTTCACTCTGGTTCACAGTGGCTTGACAGGAACTCTTGGTACTTTACACATTTCATTTGGATATTGACCAGAATCAGAATTCTAGCCCATCAGCACAAACTAAAACAGAATCAGTCAATGTCAAACCTGTGATTGTGAGAGTAAGGGACCATTCACACCGAACATGTTCTTGCATTAAAAAAGCTAGACAGTGTTCCCAATCTTTTCAAGGCACAATTTTCCAGGACATTTACACAACATTTTATGTGCCCAACAGGTATAATTTTTAAGCAAAAACACAAGAGAGGTCATGATGTACATATTGTGGTTACTGAATGGTTATTTTTTCTGAATTCATTACATTCATTTTGAAGCATGCAGCACATGCAGATTATATATTTAATTAGTTTTTCGCAGCCTTTTGCAGTTTAATAATCACACTAGGACATGTCACAATTTTAATCTGATTATTTGTGCATTCAAAATTGGGATGTGCAAAACTATACATTTTTATAATTGACTAGTCTGTGGGTTGTCTGAACGAATAGTATACAATCAATAAAAGTATAATTAGGCTCCATTAGGCTCACTGTTAAGCACAACAAGCTATCATCATGCAATATGCTCTCCGAGAAGTGATGTCTCTCAATGATTTTGAGAACTGTGTCTGCCATTAAAACCACCACCACTAAAAACAGAAATGTTAGTAGTCGAGCCTACTAATTGAATAGTTGGTTGTTGGACGACTAGTCGATTAGTCAACCATCCTGGCACATCCCTAATGCAAACATTCTATTTTGTCCCAAATGTGTCAAATTCTGAGACATTCCATCGGTAGTGATAAAAACTATAAGAATTTGTGTATTTGACACTATCCCAAGTCCATCGTTACCATGTTTTTGTACACACAATCAAACTGTTTTATTATACTTAAATTATTTTCCAGGACATTTAGGTATTTTTCTCATTTTCCATGACTGGAAAACTGCACTGCAAAATTCCAGGTTTTCCAGGATGAGTGGGAACCCTGCTAGACAACACAACAAATGAAACAGAATGCAGGTTTGTTTTTAAAATTCAGATGGAATCTGATAAATCGCGCACAATAGGGGCAGTTACACACAGAAATGACACAAAGGAAGATTAAATGATGTCTTAAGCATGTTTAACTAGAAGACTATGCATACCACCTACATGGCTAAATTATTTATTACAACGCAACCATTTGCTCAATATATCAGCTCACTTAGATTTACTTTGCCAGCAGGGCTGCTCTAGAGAAGGTGCATAGAGGAAGTACCAGTTACAACTTTGAAGGTTTAGAGGCTGCCAGCATATTTAAAAATTTCTTCTGTAATAATGCGCTATACTGTAGGTTTGTAGACCACCGGCAAAAATTCAGTCAAGATACTTGCTCCGAAGGTATAGACAGACATAGTCTTACCATTGCATTGTGTAAACAGTCTTTTCTCAACTCTCTTTTTGTAAAGTTGACAAAAATGTCTTGTTAACATTTTTTATTCCTGTCTTTAAAGGTGAAGTGTGTAATTTCTGCCCCACTTAACACAGAGGTTTGAGCTAGACATTGGCTCAGCCAATGGCCTAAGTTTGAGGTGGGTTTGGCTGGCTAGCTTTGGCAGGTACAGTACTAATTTGTTTAGAGGAGGGGTTCTCAAACTTAAGCCACTAAATGCAAACTTTTCTGAACGCCTTTGATGGATGACATTTTTGTGGGTTTTTCATTGTTGTAATAAAGTGAAGAAGTATTCCTTGCTGCAGACGGTAGCTACTGTTGATGATAGGGAAAACTGGTAACGGAACAATATCCCGCCATCCGCCCCCTGACGTTACTGGTTCCTGCGTAGAGACCAGCAAGCTTTTGGGGTCGGTGCGGAACCAGTTCTTCTGCCACGGAACAGGCTTTTCTGCGGTGAAAATGTGCGAACAGTTCGAGATTTTGCAACAGCCCAGGAACCTGCCCCCCGACCATGTCGGTGGAAAAGGGCTAAGACTGCAGAAGTCTGGTTCTGGAAGTAAATATCCCATTAATTTTCTCCATAGAGGAGTTTATTTTTTAACAATAACTCAAAAATAAAAAAAGATTTGACTACCACCCCTAGAGTCGCGAGTTCGAATCCAGGGTGTGCTGAGTGACTTCAGCCAGGTCTCCTAAGCAACCAAACTGGCTCGTTTGCTAGGGAGAGTAGAGTCACATGGGGTAACCTCCTGGTCGCTATAATGTGTGGTTCTCGCTCTCGGTGGGGCACATGGTGAATTGTGTGTGGATGCCTCCACACGCACTATGTCTCCGTGGTAATGTGCTCAACAAGCTACGTGATAAGATGCGAGGACTGACGGTCTCAGACACGGAGGCAAATGAGATTCGTCCTCCGCCGCCCGGATTGAGGCGAGTCATTATTATTATTTATATATATATACATATATATATATATATATATATATATATATATATATATATATATATATATATATATATATAGATAGATAGATAGATATATATAGATAGATATAGATATAGATATCTTTTTTATATATATATATCCACCATTGGACCTATGGCACAGTTGGATGCTGCACACTTACGCTAGTGGTGGTTGAGGACAGTTCTCTGTTCCCTTTGAGTGCAGAAAAGCCCTATATACTGTAAGTGTAAAATGAATTAATTCATTCATTGTTTTTAATTCTGATTATCATTTGCGAAGCTTCATGGGACTTAAGTTCATTCTCCAATTAAAGACGTTAAGTACACAGTCTTGCACCTTTGTCTTCATGTCTGATTTTCAAATACACTATATAGCCAAAAGTTTCTAATTATGAATTTGGTTACTCCATTAAATCCAGTAAAGAAAAATCTTAATGTTTCTTTATGTAATGGCTTGGGCTTTGTGTGCTTCCAAATTTGTGGCAACTGTTTAGGGATAGCCCTTTTCTGTTCCAGCATGACAATGCCCCTGTGAACAAAGTGAGGTCCATAAAGAAGAGGTTTACTGTGTCTGGCGTGGAAGAAATTGACTGGCCTGCACAAAGCCCAGATCTGAACCCCACTGATCACTTTTGGGGTGAACTGGAACAGCAACTGTAAGTCAGGCCCCATCGACCAACATCAGTTCCTGACCTCACTGATAGCCTTGTGTCTGAATGAGAGCAAATCCCTGCAGCCATGTTACATACAGTATAGTGGAAAGCCTTCCACAGTAGGAGCTGTTATTACAGCAAAGGGGGAAATTGATGCCTAAGGTTTTGAAGTCAAATGTTCATCAAGCACATATGGTGTCCACAAACTTTTGGCCAAATAGTGTACATTTTTGCTTAAAGTTTCTAATGTTGTGATTCACTTTGGAGCTGTTTGGTTTTGTTCATGGTTTAGAACTCTTTTATGAAGTGCTTTATGAAATCCCTATGTAACAAAATGAATGGGAAGATTACTTTTGGAACCAAGATGGCTGAAAAAGTGAGTGGGCACTGTTGCGCCATCTGTCGGAAGAAAACATGGCAACATTCAGGTTGTGCACTTAACGGAAATTCTGAACGTATAGCTCTCTCTATGTATACCTGGGCAAAAAAAAACGTAGCACACTCTAATATTTCGTTGGACCACCTTTAGCTTTGACAAACTTATGCAACGTCACAACATTATTTCCATCCAGAGTTGCATTAATTTTTGGCCGAGATCTTGTATTAACAATGGGAGAGTCCAACCACTCCATAAAGTCTTCTCCAGCACATCACAAAGACTTCAATGGGGTTAAGGTCAGGACTCCGTGGTGACCAATTAATGTGTGAAAATGATTCCACTTGCTCCCTGAACCACTCTTTCGCAATTTGAGCCCAATGAATGCATAGTCGTTCTTTTCCAGGACCACGTCTTCCGACATGGTTGTTAAAGAAATGAGAAGCTATACACTGCATAAGTTACGGTTAAAAGTATTGTTGCAAGCTGAAACATATTAATCACAGCAATAATGATCCAATCATAGGCTCTTAAGTATCTGCTAATTTAAATCCAAACGGTGACTTTTTATTTTTGGCCAGGCAGTGTTGGTTTGGTGTCATTAGTGGAACAGAAACGACACACTTCACCTTAAAAGATTTGTTTATTTTAATAATGTCAAAAAGACTGTGAATACTGCCCACAGAGCTCTACTGCTAAATGGAATTTAGAGTTATGAGCCACAGAGATGTGATGGAATGAGCTTATGGCAACATCCATTCAGTGCTGCAGGTCATATATCCCTCTCCAGTCAAAGCAAATGTGCTGACAAGGCACAAACTGCTGTACAGTACCATCCAGCCCACCCTGGATGATTACAGTAGATATGTTACCCTAAGACCCTATATGCAAAGCTTGCTGGTCTCCATGCGGGACACCATTACTTCCATCTAAATGAGACATTATAATTGGGATGTTGGGGAAGACATTGTAAAATATAATTATCTATGTACTTTTAAAGGTCGACAGAGTTCTCTCCAATGCTAAGTGAAATTTGGTCACCTTTTTGAACATCGAAGATTCTTTATGGATTTTTGCGGTAGTGCATTTTACTTAGAGCGAGATTGGTGTATTTAATTCCATTTAAATCTCCCTCTGAACAAATCTGTTTTCCATCACACTAGGCGACGGCAAAAATTTGCTGTGCTGTTTCAAATCAATTTATCGCCGGTGCGGAAACAAGCATACATTAGCTAAATTTACATTTCACATCTCAGCGTCTGCAATATGTTCAGGCCGCCACTAATGGTCTGACTGCAGGGGATGCCGCTGCGAGGAGAGTGCGGGCATGCATGTCACCTAAGAGGTCTGACAACTGACCTTTCTTGTGATGGGGTCTTTTCGACATAACAGGGTGATATTTAACAGAGAGCTGGACAGGGGTGCTTCCAGACCAGTTGAATTGGAGGGGGCCAGTTGTACTTTTAGGGGGGCAATTACGGTCATATGCACAAGTGTAAAACACAGATTTGGCCTTAAAGATCCAGACAAAACATGAATGTACACTACACGCAAACAGCGATTCCAACTCTAAGAGGGGCAGAGCGCCAATTTGCGGTAATTTATGGGTTTGTTTACACATCATATTTTGCAGATATGGCATCTTTAAGATTTAAGGCTTTAATAAAGGATATGAATGCTAAAATGATGACATTTTGGCATTCTGCTGAATTATTTATATCCAAGCAGATTGTTGTTTGTACCTTTCGTAATACCGGTGAGATGAAGAAAATGGATTAACTGAGAGGTTGTCCTAGTTATTGCATTGGCGCCGAACAAAACATCTTTTCGGGTTAGATATGCCACTGCTTTTCAGTCAACACAACCATAAAAATATCTTGAACAGTCAGTTGACAACACAGATACTCTTTCAGATTCTTTGCACAGAAAATAGGTCAAGCATTGTAAGACAAGCAGTATTAGATGCATTTCAAAATCCAGCAAAAATATAAAAGCTAGGGTATTTTTACAATAGCCAGCCATAGAGAAAAATCATTTCCTAGTGGATATGATATGATATAACACTTAGGAACAAACATCTGACCAATCTCAGTGTGCTTACTCATTGTCTTACATAACAGCCAGACTGCCAACTTTTGTTTTCTGGTTTTCTTGAATTGCTACCACGATGATAGGGTGTTATGTGTGGTTTCCAGGGTGTTTCCAGGTGGGATGTATTCATCCATTTTATGGTTTGCCAGGTGAAAATCTAAATTTGATGACATAGAAAAGCATTCTCCTCAATCATCTGAAGAATCTATCTATAAAAGATTTTACACACAAATTTGTTCTGCTCATGTTTCATAAATAAGGCCTATTAGCTATTATAAGTGCTGTCTTGGCGGTTCTTAGCTTTTTATTTTTATTCCGCTTTCACAATGTGAAGAAGAAACCAGACACCGCAGTCTTGCGATCTGGTCACCAGATTTAATGAACAATATCCCATTATTTTTTCCATTGGACTACACTTGAAACCTCTTGTTTGACATTTCCCTCCCCAAATTCTCACTCATGTCTCTCCTGAGTGTTCTTTAAAAAAAAAAAATCACTTTTTTCACTTTTAATCCCTATTTGCATCCTTTACTCTGGGACTGGTTCTAAAGTAGAGACAAGCAATGGACCAAAATAATGGAAAGGATTTGAACTATCCAACAATGTTTTAAAATTTGGTAAAAAGGATAACGCAACCTAACACAAATATGTAAGCGTCTTTTCCCACTTTTCGTGTGTATCTGATCACACTGGAGACACATTAGAATGCAAGGTGTAAATGCAAATTAAATCATTAATAAAGCTCTGACATTAAGATGAGTAAATAATGACAGAATAAGAATTTTTGGATGAACTATTCCTTTATTGCCAGGGTTAAAAGGGGCCACTGAGTGAAATTTGGTTCCAATCCCTTAGGCGATCTCCTCCAAAAGCCACATGATTTGAAATATCATGACCGTATTCGGTTTTGAGTAACAGACTGAATAAATATATAACTCTTCTCTGGACTTTTGGGTCACTTAGAAGCCAAGAAATGTCAATCTCAACTTCCTTTCAAGCTGCTTAGAGAATGAGGGAGAGGGGAGGCAGTACTTTGGCTGTGGGAGTGAAAATTATAGCTTTCGTCAAAGCTAAAGTGCCCTGAAAACCAGCAGATAATTACACTGGCGCTTTCCAGAGGAGAATTAGCTCAATGTGCTGTCAAAAATATGTAATCAGACCCCTTATTTTTCCCAAGAAAATGACTGTGTTTCTTGCTGGAATATCAGAGCTCACCAAAGTACCTTGTCCATGCAGGAATGTATAATATTGACAGTAAATTGCAGCGACAGAGATTTGTCAAAAGTATGTTAAAGTTGATTTCCTAGTGCCCAACTTGAAACCAGCAGCAATGACTTTAAAAACTATAATATTCCTCTCAAACTCTGGTGTAACATTTGCTTTTTTCTCTCTCTCCGAGAAAACAGATTTTTTTTAAGCCTGTTTCTCCATAAAATCTGGAATCTGGGACACTGGGAGTAAATAAGTCTTGTAACTTCAAAGCACTTGAAGTAAGTTTGAAAACTGGTAAGCACGGTCAAATCAGAACAGATACCAAGTATAAACATATTTCAATGACTATTTGGAATAAAAAAAGAAATAAATTATGAGTGGTGCTTGCATGTGCAAAAGTAGCCACCACAATGCTAAGGTGTAGTAGGTGGTTGCCAGGGTATTTCTATGTGGTTGCTAAGGTGTTCTAAGTGATTTTCACATTGCTATGCAGTTGCTAGATGCAGATGGGAGACCTTGCTAGAATCAGCAGCACTGCAAACTTTTATTTAATTAGCAGCCCAAAACATACAGTGTGACCAGTGTAGTCTGATTCCTAAACAAATTAATCTTTTGAGACGGTTCTTTTTAATTTACATCGTGAATCATATAGCAAGACCAGTGTAGTCTGATTCCTAAACATATTTGTCTTTTGAGTTGATTTGAGTTGAGTAGATTCTTCCTAAAATTACTAAAAGAATCGTTAATGGAACTGTTTAAGGAACCGGAATCGTTAAAATTCCTTACAACTTCCCATCCTTACTCCAGAAGGCATCCAACCTAGCCAGAGATCCGTCAATGCGCATTCTTGCCATATCAAATGTATAAATGCACCCACATTTTTGTCAAATCCTAACAGTGGGACAGATACACCGCCAGATATAGTTGAGAGGGGTGTTCTATTTTTTTGACTCTTTTAAGAAAGAGAAAAATGAACATTAACGAGGTACGAATGGAGAGAAGATGTTAATGACTATCGATAAGGGTCGATGAGAGGTTTGTTCATTTGGGCAGAGGCAAGAGCTGCTTATGGCTGGAAAAATTACTGGTAATCAGACACCACTTTTAAAAAAAAGATGTGTGGAGTCCCAATTGCACACACACACAAACGGATCAGATCATTATCACACAAAAGACTGATGGCACGTTTTGTTACCCAGGAAAGTCAGAGGCAAGGTGCACTTGGCAGAAGTGTATAAACAATGTCAGCGAGTGTGGAAACAAATACAGACTTGCACGTACACACACACTCAATGAGGTAGTGATATGTTTAGCTCCTGTTCTGGTAAAGATGTGTTTAATGGGACATCACGAAACCTTTGACTCCAAAATCACAAGAAACAAATAAGCAATTATAAGTTGCATTGTCATTATGATACTCTCATTACCGCAACGTGAAAAAAGTCGATCATTATGATATTGTCATTACAGAAATTTGGAAAACAATCGGTCAATATGATATTCTCATTACAGCAATGCAAAAAAGTCAATCATTATGATATTCTCATCACAGCAATGCAAAAAAAGTCGGTCATTACGATATTCTCATTACCGCAATGGGAAAAAAGTCAGTCATTATGATATTCTCATTACCACAATGGGAAAAAAAATAGATCCTTATGATATTCCCATTACAGCATGGGAAAAAAATAGATCATTATGATATTCTCATTACTGCAACGGGAAAAGAAGTTGGTCATTATGATATTCTCATTACCTCAATGGGAAAAATTTGGTCATTATGATATTCTCCATACTGAAATGGGAAAAAAGTAGATTATTAAGATATTCTCATTACCACAATGTGAAAAAAGTCGGTCATTACAATATTCTCATTACCACAATGGGAAAAAAGTCGGTCATTATGACATTCTCATTACCACATTGAGAAAAAGTCAATCATTATGATATTCTCATTACCGCAATGGGAAAAAAGTCGATCATTATGATATTCTCATTACCGCAATGGGAAAAAAGTCGATCATTATAATATTTTCATTAACGCAAAGGGAAAAAAGTTGGTCATTATGACACTCTCATTACTGCAATGTGAAAAAAAAATCTATCATTATGATATTCTCATTACCGCAATAAGAAAAAGGCGGTCATTACGATATTCTCATTACCGCAATGTGAAAAAAAGTAGGTCAAGATGATAATCTCATTACTGCAATGTGAAAAAAGTCTGTCAATATGATATTTTCAATTAGCGCAATGGGAAAAATGTGATCAGTACAATATTGTGAGTACCACAATGTGAAAAAAGTCAGTCTTATGATATTCTCATTACCGCAATGGAAAAAAAGTTGGTCATTATGATATTCTCATTACCACAATGGGAAAAAAGTCTATCAGTACAATATTCTCATTACCGCAACATGAAAAAAGTCGATCAGTACAATATTCTCATTACCGCAATGTGAAAAAAGTAAATCATTACTATATTCTCATTACCGCAATGGTAAAAAAGTCAATCATTATAATACTGTATTCTCATTTCCACAGTGTGAAAAAAGTTGGTCATTACAATATTCTCATTATCGCAATGGGAAAAAAGTCGGTCATTATGATATTCTCATTCACGCAATAGTCAATCATTATGATATTCTCATTATAGCAATGCAAAAAAGTCGATTATTATGATATTCTCATTACCACAATGTGAAAAAGTCGGTCATTACGATATTCTCATTACCGCAATGGGAAAAAAGTCAATCATTGTGATATTCTCATTACCGCAATGAGAAAAAAGTCAATCATTGTGATATTCTCATTACCACAATGGGAAAAAAATAGGTCCTTATGATATTCCCATTACCGCGATGGGAAAAAAATAGATCATTATGATATTCTCATTACTGCAATGGGAAAAAAAGTTGGTCATTATGATATTCTCATTACCTCAATGGGAAAAATTTGGTCATTATGATATTCTCCTTACTGAAATGGGAAAAAAGTAGATTATTATGATATTATCATTACCGCAATGTGAAAAAATTTGGTCATTATGATATTCTCATTACCACAATGTGAAAATAGTCAGTCGGTACAATATTCTAATTACGCAATGTGAAAAAAGTAGATAATTATGATTTTCTCATTACCGCAATGCGAACAAAGTCAATCATTATGATATTCTCATTACTGCAATACGAAAAAAGTTGGTCATGATGATACTCTCATTACCACAATGTAAAAAAAAATCGATTATTACGATATCATTACCGCAATGTGATTTTTTTTAAATAGATCATTATGATATTCTCATTACCGCAATGCAAAAAAGTTGATCATTATAATACTCTCATTACCACAATGTGAAAAAAATAAATCATTATGATATGCTCATTACTGAAATGGGTGAAAAGCCGCTAATTATGATATTCTCTTACTGCAATGCAAAAACAGTCAGTCATTATGATACTCTCATTATCATAATGTGAAAAAAAAAAAATCAATCATTATGATACTCTCATTACCGCAATGCGAAAATAATCAGTCTTTATGATATTCAAATTACCGCAATGCGAAAAAAGACAATCATAATGATATTCTCATAACCGCAATGTGAAAAAAGTAAATCATTATGACACTCTCATTACCACAAAGAGGAAAACAGTTAGTCATTATGAATGAATGAATGAGTTACATTTATATTGCGCTTTTCTGACACTACACTCAAAGTGCTTTACACAGTGAACAGGGGACTCTCCTCAACCACCACCAGTGTGCAGCATCCACCTGGACGGCAGCCATTGTGCGCCAGTATGCTCAACACACACCAGCTATTGGTGGAGAGGAGAGAGTAGAGTGATACAGCCATTTTATGGATAGGGATTATTAGGAGGTCATGATTCATAAAGGCCAATGGGGGGAATTTTGCCAGGATGACAGGGTTACACTCCTACTCTTTTTGAGAAGTGTCCTGGGATTTGTAATGACCACAGAGAGTCAGGACCTCGGTTTAACGTCTCATCCGAAGGATGGTGCCTTTTTACAGTACAGTGTCCCCCTGCTGGCCTCCCTAATACCTCTTCCAACAGCAACCTTAGTTTCCGCAGGAGGTCTCCCATCCAGGTACTGACCAGGCTCAGCCCTGCTTAGCTTCAGTGGGTAACCGGTCTTGAATGGCTGCAGGCAATGTCTTTTTTTCCACATTGCAGTATGAAAACATAATGACCAGCTTTTCTCACATTGTGTTGGTCATTATGATATTTTGATAATGTCAGTACCGCAATGCAAAAAAAAGTTGGTCATTATGACATTTTCATTACAGAAAATGCAAAAAAAGTTGATTATATGATATTCTCATTACCACAATCTGAAAAAAATTGGTTATTATGATATTCTCATTACCAGTACTGCCTTTCATTTTAGCCACATGATTTTAACTTTAAAAAATCATTGTGCAACAGCATTTTAATAAAGTAAAAAATAAAATAAAAATAAAATTATGTTATGGTAATAAGAATCATCTTGAAACACAATGGGAACAGTAAAAGTAAAACACTTGGGCCAATTACGGTAATGAGAATTGGAAGGTAAAATGTGCTAAAATACTAGTGTTCTGAAAATAATGTCACAATGCAAAAAATCTTAATGCTCCTAAATGTAGGCTTCATTGTCTTATGCAAAATATAATTAAATTAAATTAAATTTTCTTTTTCATTATTTTTTTTATTTTTTATTTTTTATACTGATTTGGGGTAAACCTGACCAGGACATTTTCTTTACAGGTTTCGAGAGAATCAGGTTATAATACATTTATAAAGTGAGTTTAAAAGTTTAAGCGTCTTTGTTTCCTTCACCCACACAACACAATCAACCAGTCTAATTACAAATGGAAATAACTAAAGGTCACTAAAGGTCAAGAGCTTAACTTCTATAATGATTGTCTAAATTAACTAGGGTTGAGACACACTATATTAACTTTTATTCAAGGATTGACAATATTTGAGTAAATAGGATTATAGCAGCAATAACAAATACAGGAACAGCAATAACAAATACAGGATAACACCATAAGACAATCACAATATGTATTAGCTAAATCATTTAAAGCCGTAAGGAAAACAATAGCACCAATCTTTGTTTATTAAAGTTCTGGAAATAATGTTGCCAGTAGGGATGAATTAAGGTAGCAACAGAAAATGTCCTTTGTTTTGATGCAGATGTGACAGAATAAATGCATAACATTATCCAGTTCTATTCTCGAAGTGTTAAGCAGATGATAGCAGATGATATGGTGACTGCACTTTTTGGAACTTATGTTGTCAGCTCCAGTTTAATTCTGAAGACATGTATAGTGTTGGAAGTAACAGTCAAATTCAAGGTCAATCGGAAAAACGATTTTCATTGGGAGCAAATGCAACCTGACATCTTCGATTGAGTGGAATGATGACTTTAGTTATGCAGTGAAGTCATGGAAAGTTTACGCTTCAGATTTAATTTACACAAACAACACCTTAATAACTGGGAGCCCTGTTTATGCATTTCAAGTGTGACTATTTGTTTTCAATGTCTTTTTCTGAAGTTATACTTATTGTAAAAAACTAATTTACCACAATTCTATTCTATTCATTGTTTATTAGTAGTCTATTAGTAGACTCAATACTTATGGACACATGGATTGTTACTTTTGGGCAAAAGTAGTGGAATTGATAAATTAAACTTTTCAGTGGTCTTGTACGAAACAATAAATCATACTGAAATCCAAAATCACTTGAACACCTAAAAATATATAAATGAACTAAATGTGAACAAATTGTTGGTTTTACTCAAACTGCTGTATGATTGCTTCTGTAATTTGGCACAATTCTGTGATTTTAGCATCTTCTGGAATGTAATGACAGAAATACTGACGATAATTAGAACAGTAATTCTAATCAGAAGAGAAGGTTAAGAAAATGTTCTTAGATATCATGAAAATGCTGCAGCTTTGACCGAAAATTTAGTTTCAAGAGACACTGCATACTGTTCCAGGAATATCCAATAACAAGAGACAGTTTGAGAAGTAAAAAGACAAATCAACATGCAGCTCTCTGAGGTAAAAATGTTAAAATGTGAATGCTACTGTGTTCAACATACGCTTAATGAAGGTTTCTCTATATTTATCATAATATTTCCAGAGGGTAGTTGACAAATGGACATGGATTTTAAAGGTGCACTCAGTACTTGTTTTGCTAATTAATTTTTTTTTACACATTGACATGTAATAGCACTGTTTAGAAATAAGTTGAACATGATGTACACATGTCATGTCACATGTCAGTAGCTCAATAAAATCCATGTAATTTTACATTGAGCGGGTCTCCCCCTCATGGGCGCTGCCATGTTGACAACACATGACAACCTGTGTCATGCGATTGACCGAGTTACTACCACTAATAATGACAATAACAACAACATGTTTACTTTATATAGCGCTTTCAGCCAATGCTCAAACATAAAAGTGCATGTAAACAAAACAAGCAAACCAAACAATATAACAACAAACACAGTATACATACTACAAACAACAATGGTGCCCAAGTCAAAAGTATAGTCCAGAGTGATGGTATGGATCAGTAGGAGTGTGATCCACCAGACAGTCCAAATAGTGCAAGTGGAAAGATAAAATGTTGAAACAAAACATCCCTTTTGGAGTGATGAAACAAACCATGATGAAAAGATCACTGTTTCATTTATGTTATTTTGCAACATTCCACTCAAATTGTAATGTATAATGAAAAAAAAAAAAAACTGTATTAACTCACAAATATGCTAAATGGAATCATTTTCAATAGCAGTCTCAGGCTTTTGGACCCCAGTGTACCGGTATATATATATATATATATACAGTTGAAGTCAGAAGTTTACATACACTTAGTTTGAAGTCATTAAAACTAATTTTTAACCACTCCACAGAGTGTTTAATATTAGCAAACTATAGTTTTGGCAAGTTGTTTAGGACATCTACTTTGTGCATGACACAAGTAATTTTTCCAACAATCGTTTACAGACAGATTATTTCACATTTACTTGACTATATCACAATTCCAGTGGGTCAGAAGTTTACATACACTAAGTTAACTGTGCCTTTAAGCAGCTTGGAAAATTCCAGAAAATGATGTCAAGCCTTCAGACAGTTAGGCAATCAGCTTCTGATAAGAGGTGTACTGAACTGGAGGTGTACCTGTGGATGTATTTTAAGGCCTACCTTCAAACTCATTTGCCTGACATCATGGGAAAATCAAAAGAAATCAGCCAAGACCTCAGAAAAAATGTTTTGGACCTCCACAAGTCTGGTTCATCCTTGGGAGCAATTTCCAAATGCCTGAAGGTACCATGTTCATCTGTACAGACAATACTATGCAAGTATAAAAACCAAGGGATCACGCAGCCATCATACCGCTCAGGAAGGAGAGACGCATTCTGTCTCCTAGAGATGAACATAGTTTGGTGTGAAAAGTCCAAATCAATTCCAGAACAACAGCAAAGGACCTTGTGAAGATGCTGGAGGAAACAGGTAGACAAGTATCTTTATCCACAGTAAAACAAGTCCTATATCGACATAAATTGAAAGGCTGCTCAGCAAGGAAGAAGCCAATGCTCCAAAATCACCATAAGAAAGCCAGACTACAGTTTGCAAGTGCACATGGGGACAAAGATCTTACTTCTTGGGAAGTTTCCTCTGGTCTGATGAAACAAAAATTTTAATTTTTAGCCATAATGACCATTGTTATGTTTGGAGATAAAAGGGTGAGGCTTGCAAGCCAAAGAACACCATCCCAACTGTGAATCATGGGGGATGGAGCATCATGTTGTGGGGGTGCTTTGCTGCAGGAGGAACTGATGCACTTCACAAAATAGATGGCATCATGAGGAAGGACAATTATGTGGATATATTTTGAATATATTGAAACAACATCTCAAGACATCAGCCATGAAGTTAAAGCTTGGTCGCAAATGGGTCTTCCAAATGGACAATGACCCCAAGCATGCCCCCAAAGTTGTGGCAAAATGGCTTAAGGACAACAAAGTCAAGATATTGGAGTGGCCATCACAAAGCCCTGACCTCAATCTGATAAAAAATGTGTGGGCAGAACTGAAAAAGCATGTGTGAGCAAGGAGGCCTACAAACCTGACTCAGAAACACCAGTTCTGTCTAGAGGAATGGGTCAAAATTCAAGCAACTTATTGTAAGAAGCTTGTGGAAGTTTGACCCAAGTTAAACAATTTAAAGGCAATGCTACCAAATAATATTGGTACTTTTATTCACCAAAGTGGCATTCAGCTGATCACAATATATAGTCAGGACATTAATAACGTGAAAAATGACTATTACAATTTGAAAAAAAAAAATTCAGAACTACTTCAACTACTTCAAAGAGTTCTTATCAAAAAATTCTCCACGTGCAGCAATGACAGCTTTGCAGATCCTTGGCATTCTAGCTGTCAGTTTGTCCAGATACTCAGGTGACATTTCACCCCACACTTCCTGTAGCACTTGCCATAGATGTGGCAGTTTTGTCGGGCACTTCTCACACACCTTACAGTCTAGCTGATCCCACAAAAGCTCAATGGGGTTAAGATCCATAACACTCTTTTCCAATTATCTGTTGTCTTTGCCCACTCTAACCTTTTCTTTTTGTTTTTCTGTTTCAAAAGTGGCTTTTTCTTCACAGTTCTTCCCATAAGGCCTGCACCCCTGAGTCTTCTCTTTACTGTTGTACATGAAACTGGTGTTGAGCGGGTAGAATTCAATGAAGCTGTCAGCTGAGGACATGTGAGGCATCTATTTCTCAAACTAGAGAATCTGATGTACTTATCCTCTTGTTTAGTTGTACATCTGGCCTTCCACATCTCTTTCTGTCCTTGTTAGAGCCAGTTGCCCTTTGTCTTTGAAGACTGTAGTACACACCATTGTATGAATTCTTTTTTGGCAATTTCAAGCATTGTTTAGCCTTCATTCCTTAAAACAATGATTGACAAGTTTCTAGAGAAAGCTTTCAAAAAAAGTTTATTTTTTGCAATTTTTGACCTAATATTGGCCTTAAGACATGCCAATCTCAATGCATACTGTGGCAACTCAAAAACAAACACAAAGACAATGTTAATTTAATGGTCATTTAATGAACCAAATAGCTTTCAACCATGTTTGATATAATGGCAAGTGATTTTCTAGTACCAAATTAGCAATTTAGCATGATTACTCAAGAATAAGGTGTTTGAGTGATGGCTGCTGTAAATGGGGCCTGTCTAGATTTGATCAAAAATAAAAAAAATTAAGTAGTGATGGTGCTGTTTTTTACATCAGTAATGTCCTGACTATACTTTGTGATCAGTTGAATGCCACTTTGGTGAAATAAAGTAACAATTTCCTTCCGAAACAGCAACATCTGTACTATTCCAAACTTTGGCCGCCAGTGTGTGTGTGTGTGTATATATATATATATATATTAGTTATCAAAGGTTATATGGTTATTACAGAAAACAAATAGGTTTATTCATGATGCGATGCACCAGATTGCACAACTCAATTTAAAACAGAGGCGAATTATCTGTTCAAAATCAAATTCACATTACTCTGTATTGGTAGCTCTGGTGGTGCACTGAGGGGAGATGGGAATGGCCGATCATATTTCTCTCTGCATAGGGAGGATGCTCTTGAGAAGAACTTGCTTTCTGCTGTCTAATGCTGCAGGGGAAAGACCTGAATGGGGCAGCCATTGCATTAACACTACACTACAAAAACCTAAGGGAATGTTGTAATTCCACTTCAGAAATCACTAACAGGCTTTTATTGCCACCCACCGTAATGCTGTCTAAAAGCTACTCACATATATTTGTTTAAGGAGCTTTCAGTTATGAAACTCTATACGGCGCAAGTTGATAGGTCCTTTGAACTTGTAATCTGTTAGCTAATCGACTTGCAGGGTACAAGGTGATAGGTCCTTTGACATGTAATCTGTTAGCCAATCAAAAGTGTACTCCCTCTTTGTCCAGCATTTAAATTGCATCAGATATTTGCAGGTAAGCCGGTTTAACTGCAACACGCTAAAAGTTTTCTCTCTAAAACCATCCTCCTCCCCAGCACCACTTGTCTAGGTCTGCTTCAAGGGGATTTTTTGTATGTTTAATTATGTGATTTTGGAACTACTTTTATTGAAACGTGCGTAACTCAATATTATTGAATTATTTTTAAATTTGTTGTATAAAAGCAATATTGGTCTGAATATCAACACTCTTGCTCATGTGATATTGCTTAAATATAAAGTGAAGGAAGAAGGGTGTAAGGAGTGGCTGGTGGCTAGGTGTACTCACTGCTGTGCTGGCCGCTGCCTGTTTGGAATCCTCTGTCAGAAAAACCAGCATCTGTTCTACCTTCTGCTCTTCTTCTGCGCTGATGTAGTCCGTATCTACATGAAACAAAAGAAAATATCAGACTTTTCACACAGCAATAATAAACTGTACATTTGAAGAATTGCTCACGGTGAGCTCTTCCAAATCAATGCACCTAAAAAACAAACACAACCCAGGCCTTTGCAGGAGATGACTAAACATGGACCAAATTTATTAATGATGACTGTATGTGTCATATCACCAAGACAAGAACTCTGTACAGTATTTGCAATACTGGAAATTTTATTCTATATATATATATATATATATATATATATATATATATATATATACACACTGAACAGCCACAACATTAAAACCACTGACAGGTGAAGTAAATAACGTATTATCTCGTTACATCGGCACCTGTCAAGGGGTGGGATATATTAGGTAGCAAGTGAACAGTCAGTTCTTGAATTTCATGTGTTGGAAGCAGGAAAAACAGGCAAGCGTAAGGATCTCAGCGACTATGACAAGGGCCAGATTGTGATGACCAGATGACTGGGTCAGAGCATCTCCAAAACGGCAGGTCTTGTGGGGTGTTCCCAGTATGCAGTGGTTAGTATCTACCAAAAGTGGTCCAAGGAAGGACAACCGGTGAACCGGTGACAGGATCATGGGCGCCCAAGGCTCATTGATGCACGTGGGGAGCGAAGGCTTCCCATCTGGTCCAATCCCACAGAAGAGCTACTGTAGCACAAATTGCTGGAAAACTTAATGCTGGCCATGACAGAAAGGTGTCAGAACATACAGTGCATCGCAGCTTGCTGCGTAAGGTGCTGGATTGCCGCAGACCGGTCAGAGTGTCCATGCTGACCCTGTCCACCGCCACAAGCACCTACAATGGGCACGTGAGCATCAGAACCGGACCATGTAGCAATGGAAGAAGGTGGCCTGGTCTGATGAATCATGTTTTCCTTTAGATCATGTGGGCGGCCGGGTGCGTGTGCGTCATTTACCTGGGGAAGAGATGGCAGCAGGATGCACTATGGGAAGAAGGCAGGCCGGCGGAGGCATTGTGATGCTCTTGGCAATGTTCTGCTGGGAAACCTTGGGTCCTGGCATTCATGTGGATGTTACTTTGACACGTACAACCTACCTAAAGATTGTTGCAGACCACGTACACACCTTCATGGCAACGGTATTCCCTGATTGCAGTGGCCTCTTTCAGCAGGATAATGTGCCCTGCCACACTGCAAAAATTGTTCAGGAATGGTTTTAGGAACATGACAAAGAGTTCAAGGTGTTGACTTGGCCTAAAAATTCCCCAGATCTCAATCCAATTGAGCATCTATGGGATGTGCTGGACCAACAAGTCCGATCCACGGAGGCCCTACCTCACAACTTACAGGACTTAAAGGATCTGCTGCTAAAGTCTTGGTGCCAGATATCACAGGACACCTTTAGAGGTCTTGTGGAGTCCATGCTTCAATGGGTCAGAGCTATTTTGGTGGTACGAGGGGGATATTCCAGGTTGAGACATGGAAATATATAGAATAATATTAGCATAGATGCCATTCAATTTTATGCAGAGCTATAGATCATGATGGATGTTTCTGGTTCTGGCAGACCTACTGTATCTAAAACAGCCTAATTGTGAGTTGAAGGATAAATTAGGTGTATGACTGAATAGATGAGTCTTTAGTCTAGACTTAAACTGAGTGAGTGTGTCTGCATCCCAAACAGTGTTAGGGAGACTATTCCATAGTTTAGGAGCCAAGTATGACAAGGATCTACCTCCTTTTGTGGATTTTGATATTCTTGGAATTATTAACAAGCCAGAATTTTGTAATCGTAATGAACGTGACGGAATATAGCGTGTCAGAAGGTCACTTAAGTACTGTGGAGCTAGACCATTCAAAGCTTTCAAATTAGTGCATGTAGTTAACAGAATTTTAAAATGAATGTAACAACGATAAAAGTGGGCTAATATAATCATATTTCTTAGTTCTAGTCAGCACTCTGGTAGCTGCATTTTGAACCAATTGAAGTTTATTTATTGAACTTGCTGGACATCCTCCCAGTAATGCATTACAATAATCTAGTCTTTAGGTCATGAACGCATGAATACATTTTTTAGCATCAGCAACAGAGAGCATGTGTCGCAATTTAGCAATATTTCTCAGGTTGAAGAATGCTGTTCTACAAACATTGGAAATTAGATTTTTCAGGACAGATTGACATCACATATAACACCTAAGTTCTTTGCTGAAGAAGATGACGTAACAGTACATCCATCGAGAGTCAAATTATATTTTAGCAGCTTATTTTTAAAGGTTTTTGGTCCGATCATTAGTACCTCTGTTTTGTCGGAACTGAGTAGAAGGAAATTTATGGCCATCCAATCTTTGATTTCACTGATACACTGCTAATTTGGAGAATTGTGAATTTTCATTGAGTTTAGAAGAAATATAAAGTTGGGTATCATCGGTATAACAGTGGAAACTTATTCCATGATTCCTGATAATATCTCCCAAGGGAAGCATGTATAAGGAGAAAAGCAGAGGTCCTAAAACTGATCCCTGTGGCACTCCATACTTAACTTTTGTTTGAATGACAATTCCTCATTCACACATATAAAGTGGTAGCGGTCTGATAAATAGGACCTAAACCATGCTTATGCAAGTCCACTAATGCCAACATAATTCTCCAGCCTATTCAAGAGAATGTTGTGATCTATCATGTCGAAGGCAGCACTAAGATCTAAAAGCACTAGAAGAGAAATGCAGCCTCAATCAGATTATAAGAACAAGTCATCTATAACTCTTATAAGTGCATCTTTTAAACTGTGATGGGGCCTAAATCCTGACTGAAATTGATCATATATACCATTTCTCTGTAGAAACACAGTTGGGAGGACACTACCTTTCTAGTATTTTCACATAAATGGTAGATTTGAAATCAGTCTGTAATTAGCCAGTTCTCTAGGATCAAGCTGTGGCTTCTTAATAAGCGTTTGATAACTGCCATTTTACAGTTTCTTGGGACATGTCCTAAGGATAGCAAGGAGTTAATAATATTAAGAAGAGGTTCTGAGATTTCTGGGAATACCTCTTTTAAGAGCTTAGTTGGTATTGGATCTAACATACATGTCCTGCCCTTTTGTCTGACTCCAAGAGAGTTGAGAATATCAATAAATGCTAATCTCAATGTGTCATTTTCATTATCTATGTGAATGTTGAAGTCACCAACAATTAAAGATCTATCTACATTAACTACTAGATCAGAGAGAAAATTTGCAAATTCAACAAGGAAACCAGAGTAAGGCCCGGGTGATCTTTATAATGTAGCAAGGGCAAAAGATGACAGATTTTTTATTTATATCTAACGGTGTCATATTAAGCTTATATCCTGTCCTCTGAGTAACACCAAAAACTTCACTGTAAATTGTAGCAACACCTCCTCCTCTGCCCTTCAGATGAGGCTCATGTTTATAACAATAACCTGGGGGAGTAGATTCATTTAAACTAATATATTCATCTGGTTTAAGCCAGGTTTCAGTCAAACAGAGCGCATCCAAAATATGATCTGTAGTAATTTCATTTACAATTAGTGCTTTGGTAGATAGAGATCTAATGTTTAGTAGCCTTACCTTAAATTGTTTATCTTAAATTGTTATGCTTTTTTCGAGTTTGACCTTAATAAAACATTTTCTAAATGATTTCCATATGATATCTAGGTGATACACTCTATGTGTTGTAGTTATGTGTTGTAGTATTGTGACCTATGTGACATCTCAAAGCAGCTAGCAGACGTTCAGATTAACCAGTGTGTCTGCTTCCTGACCTGGGCCCCAGTTAGTCAAATACTATAATTTTTTATTTTTTATTTATTTATTTATTTTTTATTCCCTTTTTCTCCCCAATTTGGAATGCCCAATTCCCACTACTTAGTAGGTCCTCGTGGTGGCGTGGTTACTCACCTCAATCCGGGTGGCAGAGGACAAGTCTCAGTTGCCTCCGCTTCTGAGACAGTCAATCTGGACATCTTATCATGTGGCTTGCTGTGCATGACACCACGGAGACTCACAGCATGTGGAGGCTCATGCTATTCTCCGCGATCCAAACACAAATTACCACATGCCCCATTGAGAGCGAGAACCACTAATCGTGACCACAAGGAGGTTACCCCATGTAACTCTACCCTCCCTAGCAAACGGGCCAATTTGGTTGCTTAGGAGACCTGGCTGGAGTCACTCAGCATGCCCTGGATTCGAACTCGCGACTCCAGGGGTGGTAGTCAGCATCATTACTCGATGAGCTACCCAGGCCCCCAAATACTATCATTAAGACTATGAGCCAAATTATTAGAGAGGAGAGCGGCACCTCCCCTGGAGGGATGGAATCCATCTCTCTTTAGCAGGTCAGGTCTACCCCAAAAACTCTTCCAATTTTCTATGAATCCTATGCTACTCTCCAGACACCACTCAGACATCCAGTTGTTCAGGGACACTAATCTACTATAAACCTTGCCACCACGATGAGTAGGGAGGGGGCCTGAGCATATTACAGTGTCTGACATCGTTTTTGCAGGTTCACACACCTCTTTATTATTATCTCTAGTGATCTCCGACTGGTGAAGCTAGACATCATTAGTGCCAACATGAATAACAATTTTAGAAATTAGCATTTAGCAATAGCCAGCACTTGTAAATCTGATCTGATGTCAGACACCCGAGCCCCCAAAATGCATTTAACAATGTTGGCTGGAGTCTCTATTTCCACGTTCCTTACAATAGAATCACCACTTATTAGGGCTCTTTCAACATGATTCTCAGTGGGTGCATCACTGAGTGGGGAGAATCGATTGGAAACCCTAACAGGAACGGGAGAGTGGTGTTGCTTTGCAAAGCGAGTATGCCACGGAGACGTCACCCAAATGCCCTGCTGCGGGGGCTCTAGAGCCGGAACCAAAGTGAGTGTGTTGCTCGCTGTTCTACCCGCATCCAAAACCGTATTTACCGGCTTCTCTTTCTCACTGACCTCCACTAGTGTACGGATGTGTGCCGAACATCAGAATGGGGAAAACATATGATCTAAGTGATTTAGACTGTGGCATGATTGTTGGTGCCAGATAGGCTAGTTTGAGTATTTCTGTAACTGCTGATCTCCTGAGATTTTCACACACAACAGTCTCTACAGTGTAAAGAGAATGGTGCCAAAAACAAAAAACATCCAGCGAGCAGCAGTTCTAAGGTCAAAAACGGCTCATTAATGATAGAGGTCAGAGGAGAATGGACAGACTGGTCCAAGCTGACAGGAAGGTTATAGTAACCTAAATAAACGTGTTACAAAAGTATTTTCTGTTACAAAATGCAGAAAAGCATTTCTGAATGTACAACACGTCGAAAATTGAGGCGGATGGGCCTCAGTTTTCTGTTCTTGGCTGACAGAATTGGAACCCAACGTGGTCTTCTGCTGTTGTAGGCCTTCCGCCTCAAGGTTTGACATGTGCATTCTAAGATTCTGCTCACAAAATTTGTACAGAGGGGTTATCTGAGTTACTGTAGCCTTTCTGTCAGTTCAAACCAGTCTGGCCATTCTCCGTTGACCTCTCTTAGGCGTTTTCGTCCACAGAACTGCCGCTCACTGGTCGTTTTTTTGTAATTCGCACAATTCTCTATACACACTAGAGACTGTTGCACATGAAAACCCCAGGAGATCAGCAGTTACAGAAATACTCAAACCAGCCGTCTGGCACAAGCAATCATGTTAATATACTACTTATTATTTTATTACAATTTTGGTAAAACTATGTCAGGATTGTATGTGTTTTTGTTCATGTCTTTTACTTTAAATTAGTTCCATGCCATGTTTGTTCCTGTTTCCTGGTCATGTGTTTCCCATGTTCTTGTGTCTTGTCCCCATTGGTTCATTGTTTCATTAGGTTGTTAGCAGTCTTGTTATCTTGTTTAGAGTCCTAAGTGTTCATTGGTTATCATTGTCATGTGTTCTACCAAGTCCTAGTTTTTAACCCTCATGTTTGCCATTGTCCAGGGTCGAGTATTGTTTGTGCAATGTTGGTTCGATGATCAAGTCATGTTATGTTTATTTTTGTTTCATAGTCAAGCCAAGTCAAGTTTAGTCAAGTCTAGTTCATGTTTATGTTTTGTGTTCACATTTGGATTCATGTTTTGGAATACACCTTGTTAATAAACTGCACTTGAGATCATCGCACTTCATCATCGTCTCTTCGTTTACCTTGTTGCCAGCCAACATTACAAACAACAAAAAGGTATTCGTTAACATCAGTTAATCCAATCATTAACATTAACATGATTAAACAATAAACAATACTTTACAGCATTTATTAATCTTGGTTGATGTTCATTTCTGAATAAAGTGATTTGATTTGATTTGATTTGAATATACTAATCACTTTTTACAATAAAAGTTTGTATTCGTTAACATTATTTATCCATATTAGTTAACGTGAATTAACAGATAACAATACTTTTACAAAAATAATACTAATATGTTTAATAAATGCTGTAAAAATATTTTGTTTATTTTTAGTTCACGACACCTAATGCATTTAAAATTGTTAACAAATACACCCTTATTGTAAAGAGTTACAAAAAGTTGAATACATTTACATTAATTTATGCATTATGAACTAGCATGTACAAACAATAAACAATCACATTTTGATAAATTAACATTAACCAAGATTAAATGCTGTACAAATCATTGTTCATTGTTAGTTCATGATACATAATACATTTACTATAGAACCTTATTGTAAAGTGTTACCAACATATTATTTAAATATAAATATTTTATTTTTAACAAATCTTTTATAGATTTGTATCTGGATACAGCAGCACATGCAAAATAAGTAATGCTCATTCTGGATGTTGCAATTCTGAGATGATACTGAAACTGGGATTGGCGTTGATTTTTAAAGAAGACCTTGAAGGCTGGAGGATTAAAGCAATAAACTACATACTAAACAAGGAGTCGGCAACGTTTTTGACATGAAGTGGCATTTGAATGTTTCTTGTTATTAGTGACTATGCGAACAAAAAAATTTTTTTGCCGTACAATTGTCATAATACCTTTTACGGTAAATATTTAGTTTGTTTTTTCTAATTTAATTCAATTTTCTTTATTACACATTATTATTATATTATCAACATAAGAATTTAAGTGAGTAAACTGAATTCACCCTTTAACTTTAATGACAGCATGCACTCCAGCTAGCATGAACTCCACAGGTTTGTGCACTACCCGATTATCCATGTTATTGCAGCATGATTTGAGAATGTTCCAATGAGCGTCTTGTGTGCTTAAATGGAAGCAAGGAAATCGGACCTTTTGTACGAAGCAGTTAACATGATTGATGTAACAAATTTCCTTGCATTTGTCAAGTGACCTAGAGATCAGAATCGTAAATATTTCTTATTTATTTTACCTCAGAATGTTTCTTTGCTTTACTTTTTTTCTTTTTTTATTTCTAAAACATCGCATTTATATCAAGGTTTCAGTCAAAAAAGATCCCAGAATTCCAAGGTGAACTCAGACTTCTGAACCCCACTGTATAACATTTACTCAGTTATACTCTATGCAAATGCCAGGGAGAGACTATAGTTGTGACTGTCACTCAAATGCTTCAATAGCCTTGACTGGCACAAAAAGATCAATGCCAGATATTGCATCTACTTCATTATTCCATCCATCAGTCATTGGCTTTAGCCTAGGGCTCCTCAATCTAATTGCTATAAGGGAACCATGTGAAAGATCCCTCCCCATCATGCTCATCATGAATGCATTGGGACTCCGAGATCAGTTTGATAATTTTAGACTCTCGTTTGGAGGTCTGCAAGGCTCATTTTTCCTTCAGATTTTACATTCCCAACAGCAATTTCATGCCCGTCTAGTCTGCAAGTGCCAAAATTGGCCCTGACATTGCCAATCACTCCTGCTCTGTTCAATGTTTTGGACAGATGAACAGCATTGACAGCCGACATCTTAATGCGAGAGAAAAGACAAAGTGGAGAACAACTATTTTATGCCTTTTGGAACATTACTGTTCTTTTTCTGTAAATGAATGTTTCTACAACTGGTATTTTTCAGTCCAAAATGTTGATTTTTAAACAGATTCCCACCCTTTTCTGTTTGTTATGTAAAACAGTGCTGTGATTGTTAATGTAAATCAGGGTGTCTGACCCCCCTAAATAGCATTTGAAAAGATGGTGAAAAGTTTTATGTTAGCATAGCGTTTTCAAACAAAGTTTTAGTTACCGTAAACTTGGGTTTCAGGACATGACAGATTGTGGCCAGAAAATTACCTTTAGAAATTCTGGACCCACTTCATATTAGGTGTCTTTAACTAATGTACTTAAGCATTTGATACAATGTACTTATTATTTACATATGTGCTGTTGCATTGTACTTCCATTTAATGTACATGCATTTAATTACTTCTGTAATTATGCTGTTAACCTGAATCCTAAACCTAAACCCTAACCCTACCCCTAAACACACCCGTACCTCAACCTCAGTAGTAGCAAATGTGAATCTTGTGACAATTTTGCAGAACAATGTAGTTATACAGTGCATCCGGAAAGTAATCACAGCGCTTAATTTTTTCCACATTTTGTTGTTACAGCCTCATTCCAAAATGGATTAAATTCATTATTTTCCTCAAAATTCTACAAACAATACCCCATAATGCCAACATGAAAGAAGTTTGTTTGAAATCTTTGCAAATTTATTAAAAATAAAAAAAAAACGAAAAAAAAAATCACATGTACATAAGTATTCACAGCCTTTGCCATGACACTCAAAATTGAGCTCAGGTGCATCCTGTTTCCACTGATCATCCTTGAGATGTATCCACAACTTGATTGGAGTCCACCTGTGGTAAATTCAGTTGATTGGACATGATTTGGAAAGGCACACACCTGTCTATATAAGGTCCCACAGTTAACAGTGCATGTCAGCCATGAACCAAGTCATGAAGTCCAAGGAAATGTCTGTAGACCTCCGAGACAGGATTGTATCGAGACACAGATCTGGGGAAGGGTACAGAAAAATGTCTGCAGCATTGAAGGCCCCAATGAGCACAGTGGCCTCCATCATCCGTAAATGGAAGAAGTTTGGAACCACCAGGACTCTTCCTAGAGCTGGCCACCAGGCCAAACTGAGCGATCGGGGAAGAAGGGCCTTAGTCAGGGAGGTGACCAAGAACCCGACAGTCACTATGACAGAGCTCCAGCGTTTCTCTGTGGAGATAGGAGAACCTTTCAGAAGAACAACCATCTCTGCAGCACTCCACCAATCAGGCCTGTATGGTAGAGTGGCCAGACGGAAGCCACTCCTCAGTAAAAGGCACATGACAGCCCGCCTGGAGTTTGCCAAAAGGTACCTGAAGGACTCTCAGACCATGAGAAACAAAATTCTCTGGTCTGATGAAACAAAGATTGAACACTTTGGCCTGAATGGCAAGCGTCATATCTGGAGGAAACCAGGCACCACTCATCACCTGGCCAATACCATCCCTACAGTGAAGCATGGTGGTGGCAGCATCATGTTGTGGGGATGTTTTTCAGCGACAGGAACTGGGAGACTAGTCAGGATCGAGGGAAAGATGAATGCAGCAATGTACAGAGACATCCTTGATGAAAACCTGCTCCAGAGCGCTCTGGACCTCAGACTGGGGTGAAGGTTCATCTTCCAACAGGACAATGACCCTAAGCACACAGCCAAGATAACAAAGGAGTGGCTACGAGACAACTCTGTGAATGTCCTTGAGTGGCCCAGCCAGAGCCCAGACTTGAACCCGATTGAACATCTCTGGAGAGATCTGAAAATGGCTGTGCACCGACGCTCCCCATCCAACCTGATGGAGCTTGTGAGGTCCTGCAAAGAAGAATGGGAGAAACTGCCCAAAAATAGGTGTGCCAAGCTTGTAGCATCATACTCAAAAAGACTTGAGGCTGTAATTGGTGCCAAAGTTGCTTCAACAAAGTATTGAGCAAAGGCTGTGAATACTTATGTACATGTGATTTCTTTTTTTTTTTTTTTTATAAATTTGCAAAGATTTCAAACAAACTTCTTTCACATTGTCATTATGGGGTATTGTTTGTAGAATTTTGAGGAAAATAATGAATTTAATCCATTTTGGAATAAGGCTGTAACTTGACAAAATGTGGAAAAAGTGAAGCGCTGTGAATACTTTCCGGATGCACTTTATAATAAGTACATTGTCTTGAATGCATTTTAATGTTAGTACATAGTAGTTAAAAACATCTAATATAAAGTGGGACCGAAATTCCTTGTAAAAATTAAATTTTCACTGTCGAAAACCAAAATGAAATGTATTTTTTTTTTCATCTAAATAAAAATAACTTTTACTTACTTTTTCAAAAGCCTTTCATTTACACATTTGTTTTACACTTGTCCCACAACTAGACTTTTAAATTAAAATGCAACATTCAAATATGAAAATCCATCCTAAATCTATTTTATTTTTTTAAACTGATCATCTAAAAAAAAAAGAATAAACTAATAATAAATAAATCATAAATAACTAAGATTTATAATGCAAAAATTATTTTTGAGTTAGTGTCCTGTTAATAGAGGGAAACATGTCAATGAAGAGCATGCTTGAAATGAAATATGAAACATGTGATGTGTTAAAAAAGCAAGGTAAATACCACTTAAAAATAATGTTAAAAATAATGTGAAAACAATTAGGGCCATCGATTTAACTCATTAATTCAGTGCGATTAATTATATAAAAAAATTACACCTTAAAAAAATTAACACAATTAACCATGTCCCCCGAATATTTCTACCATCTGAGCAATTCAAGCTTGAAGTACCACATGCTTTTTCTCCAGGGGGCAGTGAGCGAAACTCTAGCTGTATAGGCAACGCACAGCTTATACAGAGAACAAACCAACCACACTCACTGACAGCAGACAGCATAAGTCACAAGATAAGAATGAGTTCTTGCATTCAAACCTTATTTTAAAGCTCCACGGTTCAATCACAACTTGATGGACCGCAAATCCAAATGCAAGTATCTCAAGACGTGTTTTTCTAAGTTTCTAACTACATTTAACTTGACACAGTGACCTAAAAACGGTATGTTTATGATGCGACGCAACCAAAGTGAGAAGCACCAAAAGCATCCGTCTGACGCAGGTGTACATTGATGCGTCCTTAGGAAAACCCTTATAATGAATCTATCTCGGACTGATTACCGAATTCAACTGCAAAATGAATTGCTGTGGAATTTTTGTTTTGGTTTATCAATGCTTTACTCATCTGCCACAATAATGTAATTAATTATAATGATCCAAATAATACTTTTTTATAATATATATTTTATTTATAATTATTTAATCATTATATATTAAATTATTGTTATTTGAGGGGCTTTCTCAGCAAATAATTATATATGTGATTAATTGTGATTACACCATGTAATTAATTCCATTAAAACTCATTGACAGCCCTAAAAATAATATTTTATTTTATTGTGTGTATTTAGGATACATAAAATGCTAGCAATGAAACAGACTTAGCAAGACAAAACAATTTGGCCATTTTATTCCAAGAAGGTTTAAATACGTAATTTCCATCACCGTCATTTCCACTACAGAATGTTTTAAAACAAAATACTGTATATTACTTGAGATGTGCTCGAAATGATAACATGGTGGAAATATTCATGTTTCAGAAAAATCACAAAAAAGACAATTCCTCTGTGACGATGCATGTACTGTATGTCCACTGTTGGACATTGTTAGTAGACAAATTAAATAAGCTAGTAAGACTGTGACAAGTGCGTTGTATGAGAGCTTATTTTACAAAAGTCCACAGGGCCAAAAGTACCCACATTTGAAGAGAGAACTCTCCATTGGGTAACTGCATGATTACTCACTTGACATTGTGCCAGAGCTTAACATGAATAAAGTCCATAATTAATCAACTGATGCCAAGTTTTTGCACCAACAACATCCAGTTTCATTATTCCTGATTGGTGAGAATAAAGTCCTATGTGCGTGAGGACGTCTACGATGTATGCTTTGCCAATAATCAACAATAATTATCAACAAACACGCCTGATTGTTATGATGTCAGCCCTGATATTTAACGCGAGATGGCTAGTTAACATGTTTCTCCAGGGAATGCCTCAAACTTGTTGAGGGGCCTGGCGTTCTCTAGGGGCTCTTATAACTTAATGTCACCAATCAGATACACACTGATATTTCAGGAAAAAAAAAAAAATCCAAAAGCCACAGCTGTTGCAGGAGCTTGAGCAGATGGGGTGCACATAACACCTGCAAATTATAAATATCGCAGTGATATTTACATGGAATATTTATAAGGGGCATTCAAATGAGGCAGTGTTAATGAAAATTTTGGCTTTTTTATGGGCCAATCCTTCCAGGTTTTAAAGTACATGATTAGCACTGATCATAACATATTAACCACCTATCAAACCTATCATACAAACAGAGCTAGCATAGATTCAAGGAAAAACAAATACCACCCAAAAACACAAATCCAGTATTATTTTCTTCCCTCACTACAATATATTCACACAGCCAAAATGAATACCAGCATGGTTAACATACTGATACCCCACCAAAAAAACAAAAACAAACAATAACTGTAGGAAATCAGTGTTTGTAGGCATTTGTTGGGAAGCTGTTCTGCTCCACAGAACGAAAAAGATGGGTACTGGGTCTGTGCCCTTAATAAGGAATATTCCTTCCATCTGAGCAATTCAAGCTGGAGTACCAAATTCATGTTTATTTTTACGAGTCCCAGTCAGCAGGGGGCAGTAAGCGCTACTCCAGCTGTGCAGGCAACAAACTGCACTTATTACTCACAGCAGACAGCACAAGATGAGGAACACGTTTTTGCAATTTAACACAGCTGAACAGATTGCAACTCCGAATGCAGGGGTCTCAAGACATGTTTTTCAAAGTTCAAACTAGGTTTAACCTGACACAGCGTCCTAAAAACACTGTTTATAATGTGCTGCAACCAAAGTGAGATGCTCCCAAGGCATCAGTCTGACACATGTGTACATAGACACATCCTTAGAAAAGCCCTTATACAGAAGGTACTCAAACAGAATTAAGTTTTCCCTGCTACCGTTGCCACAGTAACTGTCCACTTGCTACTCTAAAGTGCTAGATGGCATTATAAACATACTGTTTCAATATGATGATGCTGAACATTCTCGCGTGATGTAGAGTGCTACTGGGCAACAACTGTCTTATTTTCACAATGCATTAATAAACACCAACAAACAAGTATCTCCATTGGCCTTGAGAAGTGTCCATCTAAACCGTGTATGTTCAGCCCTTATGTTTTTAAGAGCGTCAACTTTAGCGTCTGCTCATCTGTAACATCACCACCAAGAAAGTGGTGGTAAAGTATCTCCTCTTGTTCTTTGAAAACAGTGTTAAAATATGTACAATCATGAAAGGAGTCCAAAAGCATAGATTTTTGTAAATAACACTATGGTTTTTTTTTTTTTTTTTGAAGTGTAGTGAAGAGATTGCCTACATCATGCTGGCTCTGTGATTTTCCTGACAACCAAGGCCATTCATGCATGCACAATGTCAGGTGGCTTTATACCAGCCATATATGGTTGCCAGATTTCCATCATCTCGAAACCAAATTGTCCACTCAACAACCAGACTAGAAACCCTAGTCATAAAACTGATTTCGATCTAAAATAGTAAGTGAAAGTTCAGATTATATCCAAAAAGATATTCTCTAGCAATCAATAACCTACCAGCTGAGTTCTGGGTACAGTTAGACTCGAGTCTGTAACTGAACGTGTGCCATTGGAACCCATGATAAGAAAACTGTGTATGTCCACATTCACTAACAAAAATCCAATTAAAATATCAAACAGTTCACTAACAGATGTGTAATGGCAGGATTCTATTTATGGTGCTACAGGTGATTGATTATGTTGTTTTCTATTCATTTTGTAAAATTGTTTATGAGAAAAAAAAATTTCCATGCTCTTGAATAATGAATTTTTTGGAGCTATGTGCCTTTCATCAGACAGCAACATTATGTATATGCAATTAATATGTTTAAAGCTGCTGTTTTTATGGAATGACTGTATCCTAAATACAAAAAGCACAGACTACCTTCACGATCTGACCATTTGCTCTCCAAATCAGAGGGAACCAGACAAAACTATAGAAAACCACCTGTATTTAGTCAAAGAAAGTGGTGTAAAGAGAAGTGTATTTTTGTGAAAGGATATGCAAATAAAAACCTTCCAATGCTAACACAGACACAATCGAACACTCAAACTTGATCAACAAATGCTTTGCAATAAATGAGGGCTATTATCTACTATTGATCCCACTGTTCATTCCATCCCGTCAGAAGACAGTTTCTTTAAAAAATCCTTAACATCAAATATTTTGAAGAGAGACACTTTAAACATGTGAGACATTCCTGTTACACATTTAAATGCATTATTTACAACTTTATTGAAATACTTGTTAACACTTTTTAAAGCACATCGAGACATTTTTCAAAAAGCATTTCTTTTTTTAAAGTTAATACGTTTTAAAGACTCAGACTCACATTGTCAGTGATTCACTCCTTTTTGTAAACTATTTAAAAAATTTGTTAAATAAATTACGCAATTAATTATGCCGCTCGACCTTAATCAAAATCCGTAAAATTGAATTTTCCTACTATCGGAGTTTTTCAAGCTAAAAGTACTATGATATTTTTGCGAGCTGCAATCAGCATGGTCCATTAAGCTAAAAAAAATGATAATAAAACCCCATTAAAGCACCACAAAGGTGCTCCATTCAACTTGTGTGCTATATTTAAAGTCTTAAGTAGCCATACGATAGCTTTGTTTGAGGAACTGACAAAAAATTAAGTTGCGTTAAATATTACACATATACACCGATCAGCCACAACATTAAAACACTTGCCTAATATTGTGTAAGTCCCCCTCGTGCTGCCAAAACAGCACCAACCTGCATCTTAGAATAGCATTCTGAGATGATATTCTTCTCACCACAATTGTACAGAGCGGTTATCTGAGTTACCGTAGACTTTGTCAGTTCAAATCAGTCTGGCCATTCTCAGTTGACCTCTCTCATCAACAAGGCATTTCAGTCCACAGAACTGCCGCTCACTGGATGTTTTTTGTTTTTGGCACCATTTGGAGTAAATTCTAGAGACTGTTGTGTGTGAAAATCCCAGGAGATCAGCAGTTACAGAAATACTCAAACCATGAGTAATGCTATTCTGAGATGCGGGTTGGCGCTATTTTGGCGCCATGAAGGGGACTTACACAATATTAGGCAGGTACTTTTAATGTTGTGGCTGATTGGTGTATATTAAGGCTGTCAATTTAACAAATTAATTTAGTATGATAAATCATATGAAAAATAATGTGTTAAAAGATTATTGCAATTAATTATGCCCCCTGACTGTACAACTGTCACACACAAGCATTCTTGCATTCAAAGACAGCTGAATGACAGAATGCAGGGATCTCAAGATGCAAATTTCAAAGTTTCAAACAACATTTAACTTGACACAGCATCTTAAAAAAAGTGTAATTTAAAGCACCAGACACTGAAAACCAGTAAGAGGCGACGCAACCAGCGTGAGAAACTCTAAAGGTGAATGTCTGACACATGCATAGGCAATATAAACAAATAATAAAAAAATAGCGCAGAAGGAATTCAAGAACACATCCTGTGTGAACGGTCTACCTCAGACAGTCTGAAAAAGTCAATTGCAGAAGGATTGCTGTGGACGGTATGCAAATGACAGGCTTCTTATCAATTTAAAAATAAACAATGTATTGACTTCAAAAGTCACTTTTTGCATCGTCTATTCAATGATTTACTCTTCTGACTACCACAGTAATGTAATGTTTTAGAATGTTCTTTATTTGGGAGCTTTTAGCAGCAAATATTGATATACATTATAAATTCAATTAATTGATCGACATATCATGCAAATAATTCGAATAAAAAATGTAAATGATTAATATCCTTAACATAGGGGTGAACTAATTCTTTAAGGTTTTATTAAGGGTTTGGCCCACACAAGTCCACTGCCGATTCTCCAAAACCTCCTACACACTGAAGTCCTTCAGAGTGCAGCCGGGAATCTTTCCCACGCCTTCTAGACATTAATTAGTCCTTCGACTCACCCTAGAAGATACATGTCAAAACCCATGTGGTATTACATCAATTACCATCTCTGTGAATCCTCATTCAGAGCTACTAGGATAATAAGACGATTTTCTTTCTACTCTGGTTTGAAGAAGCGCTAAGGGGCTGTGATATTTTGACCTTTTATTAGATACTGCGCAATAAAAGGTGTACCGGTTGGCCTGGACATTTTAAGATGGACATACCCTTTGAAGTGCTAATGTGTACCACCTACGGTCTGTCTTGCCTCATTACTCTACTGGTTCCTTGGACCTCTTTGATATAAATACTTTTTTTTTTTTTTTTTTTGGACCCAGCACACTCAACTTGATACGTTTCCAAGAGTCATTCATTATCTATGTAGCTTGTGTAGCTGTGTTGGTGTACATTAAAACCTTTAAATAAAAAATTCAAGCATGTCTAGTTCGGTTTCGAGTGACGCAACTAGTGAACTGATGACGATTGTGCCATTGAATGGTGCAAATCAAACCAATATGCTTCGATGCGGCAAGTTTGAATTGGAAATGAATGTGAGCATGGATAAGATTTGAGATTAAGATTAAATTTAGTTGGTATTCGCTAAAAATCTTCTTTTACATCGCAGCTCTCAAATCTCAAACGAAGTCTGATTAAAATAATTCAATCAACTTTCGGTTTTGAGACAGGCAACTAATGAACTAATGATGATTGGTATCATTGACGTCAAACCAATATGCTTTGATGCGGCAAGTTTGAATTGGAAATTAACGCAAGTACGAATGACATTTGAGATTTCAGACCAATATTTAAGTTGTTATTTGCTGAAAATGTTCCCTTACATTGAAGCTCTTAAATCTCAAATTTGTCCAATTAAAACAATTCAAGCATATCGAGTTCGGTTTCGTGAGACGCAACTAATGAACTAACGATAACTGGTGCCACTGACGTCAAACCAATATGCTTTGATGCGGCAAGACTGAATTGGAATTGAATGTGATCATGGATGAGATTTGAGATTAAGACCAAAATTTAAATTGGCATTCGCCGAAAATCTTTTACATCGTAGCTCTCAAATCTCAATTTAAGTTTGATTAATACAATTCAAGCAATGCTAGTTTTTGAGGCATGCAATTCATGAACTAATGACAATTTGTATCATTGACATCAAAACAATATGCTTTGACATGGAAAGTTTGAATTGGAAATGAACACAAGTATGAATGACATTTGAGATTTCAGACCAATATTTAAGTTGTTATTCGCTGAAAATCTTCTATTACATCGCAGCTCTTAAATCTCAATCAAATTCGTTCAATTTAAACAGTTCAAGCTTGTCAAGTTCAGTTTTGAGACACGCAACTAATGAACTAATGATGATTGGTGTCATTGTTGTCAAACCAATATGCTTTGATTGGCCATGTATGAATGTATGTGCAAATATAAATTATATTTGAGGACTACTTAAAAAAAAGCCACTAAAGTCAGACTTTATTTTAAATTTTTTGGAGCTTTGTAGTATAAATCCCCATCCACTTTCATTGTATGGAAATAGCAGAAGGAAAATTATGTAAAATATATCCTTATGTGTTCCACAGAAGAAAGTCAAACAGATTTGGAACCACAGGATCCAATGTTGACAAAAGTTTCATTTTTGGATGAAAACATATTCATTGAGCAATACTGATTTGCAAATGGTTAACCATGCTGAAATTGAGAGAACCAAGTATGTAATGCATAATTTATGGTGATCCGACTAGATTTAGAATTCTGTTACTTAAAAATAACTTTATGCATTGTGTTTTTTAAGAAATTGCTTTACAAGACCAGGGGAACAAAGAAAAAACATCACAATAACAATATCAGCAACAGTGCTCAGGAAACGATGCCAGAATCAACCATGCCAGCTTCTACTTTGTTAATTCTCGCATTGTACTTCGCACACAATATGCTCCCAAATGAATAAAAAATACTGTGAGCACAGATCAGTGTTTTTCATATTTTAAACGCCTTGTAGACTTGGACTTGCTATTCAATGGAAACTTAGCCAAGTACATGACTAACAATAATGTTTAAAAGAAAAGCAGTGGCACTTCTTAAATATGAAATTTCCAGCATAAGGGTGCCTAGCGGTTTTGATTTAATAACACAACATCGAATATTGGCAGCGCCAAGAAATAATGAAGTGTTGGACATATTTCCACATACTAATTAACGTTGTTCAGGCAGCACCTGCCCTTCATTTGCAGACTTGTAATGAGCTGAGAAAAGAAATAGCATGAAAGACATGGAATATTAAGAAAAATAAATGAGTGTGAGAGACTTGGAGAGAGAGAGATGTGACAAAAACTGTGAGAAAAGCATGAGAAAGCATGAGAAAGCAACACAAAATGTTGTTGTTTCATTGGCTGTGTTTGGAATGGAATACTAACATACTTCGTAATGCACACTGCACATTATATACTGTGTACTTCCTACAATTTTTTTTGAAATAATAGGCAAAACAGTATGCAGTTAAGCATGATATAATCTCAAAGAGTAGTAAGCTACATTACGTTAAATTCAGTAAGTTACATCAGTAATAAATGTTGTTGTGTCATTCCTACTATGCACCTAATATGTATCAAGAAATACATTTCTTCAAAGGTTTCTTCATTTTTCCCTTTCTCTAATGGAAATGTTTCAAACAAGACATGTTTTCTTGGAAATATAGTTTTAACTGATAATAAATGTATAGGTAGACCGTAGACTAACATGATGGAAAGTGATATTGAGGACATAGTTTTCCTATGTCCTCAATATCACTTTCCATCCTGTTAGTCTACGGTTACCAGTATTGGGTAGATTACATAATTGTAATTGCAGTCAGTACTATAATTGTAATCAGTAACAATCAAAAAAAAGAAAGGATTTGCTTTCCTTTCTGAAAGCAAATCCTGCGGCTCGACGTGTCCCTGTTTGCATGGATAAACCATTATACTTCTCAGCTAGGTTCAGATGTTGGTGGCGCTTTCATGATTCCCCAGGTCTTTGAGCTACAGGTTGAAAAAGACAGAAGGACGATTCCCAATCTGATCTCGGGAATGGAGTCTGATAACATTGGCCCACTTTAGTGGTGGAAAACATAAGAGGTGGGATGTCTGAGAGAGGACAGACAGACAGGAACTGATACCAGACGTGGTGTCCATGGCGACCCTCCGTTTCCATGACTACAAGAGGGCCAGCTTCTTCCTCCTAATCCTGGAGATTCACACCATGGCGTCCCCCAAAAGCTGATTAGAACTGACCTCACAGTGTGAAAAAAAAAAAGATTTTGAATGAAGAGTATGCCAAGATAAAGACCAAGAGATAAAGACATTGTTCTGCAAGACCAACCTGCATGTGGATGTCTTATTTCTACTTGCCCAGTACTGATCGCCACGTGTTATGAATTGTGCCTTGCTAAAAGAAGACCTAAAACTGCTTCTGACAAATCATTGAACCGATCCTTAGTCCACCCTGATGTTATTCCAAACATGATGTATGTATCAAAACTGCAGTATTCTTATTTGTCTCATTGCATATAAACACATGTAAAACAGATGGAAGCACTTCAGCAAAAATGCTGAAGAAAAAGTCTCATCTATTTCAATTAAGTTTTTATGTCATTTGTGCAACTGCTGGCTTTTGATTATGTAAATTAACCTAGTGTATTAGACACTGTATATAAAGTCCAGACATTGAAGTTATAGTCCTAATATTATCTGTTTGCTTTAGGCAACAATTGTGGACTGATAGGAATAACAAAACAGACTTGGCTATAAGAGCATGTAGGCTGTTTTCGGTCATGATTTAGCGCCATTTGTGAATCACCAGTGCCCGTGGCTTTCCACGTCAGAAATTGGTGTTGCAAATTAAATCACGACTTTCGAACTTTTTTTTAACTTAAATTCTCGTTAACATTCATGTGCAATTTCCCAGTGGGACACTCAAATTTCCGATTTATCTGATAGCATGTGAAGGCACTGAGAATCCTGGAATGATGCGTTTAATCAGAGGCTTACATGCGTGCAGAGAGAAGTGTTTGCGATCGGCGACTGTGGCTCCGCCCTCTCCCTCTCCGACCAGGTACTGGACGGACTGAAGCTGGAAACAAGGATCTGACAATAGCACTGATGAAGCCCTTGAGATCCTGAAAGACAAAGCAATGAAGATGTTTAGAATTGACAACAACAGTTTTTTTAAATAGATACACAGTACGTTAATTGTAACACAGCTTCCTAACCAAGTGCGATAAGAGTTTCAAGGGTCCAATGATTTTTTTTTGTCCTCACTGGCTAAATTTACATGTAATCTAAAAATCCGTTAATAATCCAACTGACAGCTCAATCAGAATGAAAATTTATTATGCAAACACCTCAATCCATGCGACTGAGCTCGAGCTGAATTACATTTCTATCCAATTGAAAGGGGTGGTGTAGTTCTTATATAATTTATTAAACTGAAGAATATTAGCCATGTAAACCTTTGAATCAAACTACTTTCTCCATCAGATTCAGATACAGTACCTTGCAGGGAACAGTGCTTTATGAATTCCAGATTGATTGGAAACTACATGATACTCGCCACAGCAACCTAATTTATAACCTAATAGTAACCTAATCAAATTGTAATAAGTGTGTAAATGTACATGGGTCTGTAATACAAGCATTCAAATTTATTGTTTTTCAAATGATGCGTTATAGTGTTTCGAAATCATAACATAGCAGTGTGTGAGTAAAAGAACAAAAAATAATTGTTTATAATTATTATTATTATTATTATAATCAGCCGCTGTAGTCGTGATTTGTGGAAAAGTAAATAAAATGCACAGTTGTTGTAGCGCCTAGAGTGTTAATTTCACCAGGAAACTGCGGCGAAACCTAGAATGACATGTAAAAATCAGTTTGCAAAAATTTTGTTATAGTAATAATGCTCATTCTATGAGATTAGTATTTAAATATTTTTTTTCTTTTTTCTTTTCCTTGAGGTTTACTAACAATGTTAGTTAAGGTTTTTGCACATTTTTCTACCCTGTTTCTGGCCATCTGTATGAAATGCTTGATTTCTGCGCTACTTCCCCTTAAAGACTTCAATTTACAAGCCCACTGTTATGATTGGTTAACACCTTTGTAGAGCACATTGACGCATTCAGGAACTTCTTTTGAGTTCTTAATGCTAGAATGAGATCCAACATAGAGATTTCAACATAGATCCTACGGCTATGCAGAGATGCATTTTTCCACAACCAGGAACAACAATGTCTTTAGCCTAATCTTTTTGATTAAAAGCAAACTAGTGTAACAATTGCAACACTCTCAGTGCTTGAGTACCTCAGCCGCTCTCTCTAAATCGGTTCACTGCAATGTAGCTGATTTCAAAACTATTTTTGTAGAGTAGAAAAATAAATGCTCTTTCGGACTGGGGAGGAAGTTTTGAGTTATGAAAATTACAGTATGTTCTTATAGTACAATGACCTCTTATATGTCAAAATAAATTAGATTTTTCATGAAATGACCCTTTTAATAATTCAATGTTTGAATTTCAGGACATTTTGTATGATATAATATTGGTGCTGTGTTGGGTCATCACTTGTTACCACCAATTCAGTGTTAATTCAGGGTCAAGAAGCAAAACCATTCGAAAACCACTGGCTTAAGCATTCAAAGGGAAACCGTTTCATTTGTTTCCTGTTTGTTGTGTCATCCATATCACAGAGAAGAAGAAAGTGAAAAACACAAAAGGCAGATGATCTCTAAAGTTTGAGCTGCAGGCCACACAGTGTTGCATTAAAACCCAAGCCTTCCACTTACCCGGCGCACCTGCAGTGAACATTCAACCCCTCACTGATCAATCTTTCATGTGTGTGTTTTTCCAACCAGACTGCATACACCCCCTCAAGTACAATTCCTCATGATGCAAGCAAAGGAAAGCAGACTTCCTTTAAGGAATTTTTAAAAACATCCACGGTTGCTTTATGGATGCTGCAATTGGATTGAAAGTGAGTGGTATTGCAGAGCTATACTTTTGAAATGTATTTTAATATTTACGGATTGGCCCCATTTACTTCCATTGTAAGTGCCTCACTGTAGGAAGGACAAGTCCAACTATGCGCCAATGCGCTATGCTCGTGCCAAATGTAAATACTCTAACCTGTTGAGGAGTCGCGTGATGCCATGCGAGGGTCGGATGTGTGAACGGCGAGCTCTGCGCACTTTGCAAGTTTTTAATTATTTTTGTGTCTTAAACCGGTGAGATTCAATACACTCTGTTTCATAACTGTTCTATGAAGGATATATGTCAAAGAATTCAAAATCCTCGGGCTCTGGAGACATTAAAAGACACTTACGTGCTCAAGCTGAAGCCCCTGATAAGGTTGCAGACCAGGGACTTGGTTTGGATGGTGCGGCAGGAGAAATTCAATGTCAGCTGTCCAACATGTCTGTGATGCTGACGAAGGTTGTAGCGGACCTGGAGGATCTTGCTGTAATATGTTGATCGATTACGGCAATGGAGGCTAAATTCTCTAAGTTGGTTACAAGATGGTCGAACGTCGAGAAATGGATTGATTATCTGGAGTCATCGGAGAGGGAATTAGCTGCTAATCCGCTTGCGACCAAGGCAGATTTGCAGCGCGTTTGGGAAAAGTTGGAAGACCATGAGAATCATAATCGATGAAACAATGTCCGAATTGTTGGAATTCTTGAGAACGAGGAAGGCCGAGATATGGTGAAATTCCTAGACGAGCTCTTTCCGAGTCTGCTCGACATAACAGGCCATATGCTGGAAATTGAGCGAGCTCACAGAGTTCCAGCTCGGAGATCCGCTGAAGGAGACAGGCCCCGATCATTTCTGGCCAAATTTCTGAGATCATCCGATAAAGATCTCGTGTTACGCGAGGCAAGGAGCAAAGGAAAGCTTTCTTGGAAGAACCACAACATTTTCTTGATCCCAGACTTTACAAATTCGACAAGAGAGAAACGTGATCGAGTCAAGGAATGCAAGAAACTCTTACATCAATAGAAGATCGCTTTTGCACTGATGTTTCCAGCCAAACTGAGAATAGATACTAAGGATGGCCGCAAAGTATTTACATGCCCACAACAAGCAATGTCTTTCATAAAGTCAATGGAATGAGTAAGTTATTTTGATGATTTTTATGCTGCTCCCGAGTGAGCTTGACTCGTTGAACATACATTTGACTGTTCGAGGAAACTGAGTGCCTTCTTTGTTTCTTTTTGTGCTGGTTCCACTTAGCGGCTGGAGTTTGTTTTGTGGAATAACACTCCTTCGGGACAGTGTTGTGGATGAATCTGCTCGTTCTTTGTGCTTATCCTCCTATTGGATGGAGTTTGTTTTGTGGAATATTTTTTTGCAGGACATTGGAAGGATTAGGTCATCTGCTGCACTTATGAATCAGCCGACTTACTGAACACTCGTTTGACTGACCAAGGAAAATGAACGTTTTTTTTGTGTTTGTGTGTGTGTGTTGGTTCTGCTAGAGGCTGGAGCTTGTTTTGTGGAATAACACACCTTTGGGACAATGTGTGGATGAATCTACATGTTCTTTGTGTTTATTCTGCCTATTGGCTGGAGTTTGTTTAATACATTTTCTTCTGTTATGTAATTCTGTATCACAAAATTTGTATAGAAGCACAGGACTTGAGCAATCAGATGGCAAAGTTGTCGCAGGGACTCTCGAAGGCGTACATGGACTGTTTGAGTTTAGAGGGATGGATGCCAGTTGGCACTGTCGTGAGTGGGGTTAATGCGCACGTTTTTCTTTTTTCTGTATGTTTTGTTCGGGGGGAAGTTCGGGGTTTGATTATTGCACTAATGTTGGAAAGTGGTCTTTATAATCTTGTTTTTCTTTTTTTTTGGTCCCCAATTTGGAATGCCCAGTTCCCAATTCGCTCTAGGTCCTCGTGGTGGTGTAGTGACTTGGCTCAATCCGGGTGGCGGAGGATGAATCTCAGTTGCCTCCATGTCCGAGACCGTCAATCCGCGCATCTTATCATGTGGCTTGTTGAGCGTGTTACCACGGAGACATAGCGTGCGTGGAGGCTTCACGCGATCCACCGCGGCATCCATACACAACTCACCACGCACCCCACCGAAAGCGAACCACATTATTGTGACCACGAGGAGGTTACCCCTTGTGATTCTACCCTCCCTAGCAACCGGGCCAATTTGGTTGCTTAGGAGACCTGGCTGGAGTCACTCAGCATGTCCTGGGATTCAAACCTCACGAACTCCAGGGGTAGTAGTCAGCGTCTTTACTCACTGAGCTACACAGGCCCCCCTATAATCTTGTTTTTGACAAACAATCTATTTTTTTCTAATATGTCAAAATGTCAAATTAATATGAGTGGATTATCTCTCTCCATGTATACAGATATAGTACTATATTGTCGTGAAAGTTGAAGTTTTGGCTATTCGGGGCAAGACAGTCATATTTTGAGTCGGGGGACAAAGCAGGGAAGCTTTTGGCTAGATATATAAAGCAAAGAGAGTCTTTTTCTACCATTCCCTCAGTAAAATCTGCTGGTGGTGAAATATTTACCTCAGCCATTGATATTAATAATGCTTTTAAAGAAATCTATCTTGATCTTTATAGTTCCACGTCTTCGTCTACTGATGAAGATATTAGAAACTTTATGGAACCATTAGAACTCCCTAAACTGATGACAAAGCAAAAAAAATATCTCGATTCTGTGATAAACTTGGAGGAGCTTGATGAGGTAATCAAGGCCCTGCCTACATGCAAGGCTCTGGGGCCAGATGGCTTTACCGCTGAATTTTTTAGATCTTATGCTACAGAATCGGCTCCACTTTTGCTAGACGTTTATATGGAATCATTAAAGAATGGAAAGCTTCCGCCAACCATGACACAAGTCCCGATCAGTCTGATACTTAAAAAGGACAAAGATCCAAGCGAGTGTAAAAGTTACCGTCCAATTTCCCTGATCCAGCTAGACGTTAAAATATTGTCCAAACATTTGGCTAACCGTTTGAGTAAAGTTTTGACATCTCTTAACAATATAGATCAGGTAGGGTTTATTTGGGGCCGCAGTTCTTCTGATAACATTAGGCGTTTCATCAATATCATGTGGTCAGTGGCGAATGATCAGACTCCGGTTGTTGCCATCTCACTTGACGCCGAAAAGGCGTTTGATATGGTAGAATGGGATTATCTTTTTAAGATTTTGGAAATATACGGGTTTGGGAATACTTTTATTGGATGGATTAAGTTACTTTATAGACACCCGGTAGCAGCAGTACAACCAAATTGATTAATTTCAGATTATTTTAATCTGGATAGGGGTATCAGGCAGGGTTGCCCTCTTTACCCATTATTGTTCTGTCTTGCCCTGGAACCATTAGCAGCCATGATAAGAAGAGAAGATGATTTTCCAGGGGTGGTGGCGGAAGGTGTGGCACATAAGCTTTTGCTTTACGCAGATGATATTTTATTATTCATCTTCAACCTCACTAGATCTATGCCTTGCCTTCACAGAATTATTAATACCTTTTCTAAATTCTCAGGATACAGAGTCAATTGGTGTAAATCCAAAGCTTTAGCTCTGACAGCGTACTGTCCAGTAACGGCTTTTCAACCAGGTGCCTTTCAGTGGCCCAAACAGGGCATTAAGTATTTGGGCATTTTAGTCCCAGCAAATTTGTCTTATTTAGTAAGAGTTAATTTTGACCCCTTAATAGAAAGGTTTGAGCGATGTGGGCAGGTGGGCTTCATTACATTTATCTATGATTGGGAAGGTTAATGATATTCAAATGAATTGTATTCCAAAATTCAACTAACTGCTACAGTCTCTCCCTGTAGATGTCCCGCTCTCTTATTTCAAATAATTTGATAGCATAGTGAAGACCTTCATTTGGAATGGTAAGCATCCCTGATTACATTTCAATAAGTTACATAGGCCAACTGACAAAGGTGGGCTAGGCCTACCCAAGATTTTGTTTTATTATTATGCATTCAGTGTCAGATATTTGGCTCATTGGCCTCTTCCACCTGAGAGAGCCCCTCCCTGGTTTTATTTTGAACAGGAATTTCTTGCCCCTATTTTGTCATTGCAATGCCTTTCTATCAAACTAATCGGAGAAGTTACACTCTGTTGTCTCGCATTTTCACTCGGTGTGGACAAAAGAGTCCAGAGTGTTTAATTCAGACATTTATTTAAATGTTGCCTCGAGCATATGGCTGAACCCCAAGTTATGTATCAACAAGTCCCCCTTTTTTGCTGGTCAGAGTGGATTGTGAAGGGAGTTCCTTCACTTGGTGACCTATATGAGAGTGGAGTGTTGAGATCCTTTCAAAATTTGGCTCAGCTTTTTGGGATTCCCAGATCTCAGTTCTATAGGTATGTAACACATCAATGGAAAGGAGGAGGCGAGAACCGGCTTGACAGTGTAAATAATATTTAATGATTAACTAAAACAAAAGCACAAACACACAGGTGTCGGACAGCTGTCCGTAACTCTCTCTCTCTCTGACACATTGCCGTCTCCGGTCGGCTTTATCCCTCTCGGGCTTAATCGGCCTTATTAGGGGCTGGGTGTGCGGAATCACGACCCGGCCCCGCCCTCCGCCCTCCGCCCTGCTACAAAGTATTTACAGCTGTGCCACTTGCTCTATACTGTTTTTGGGAGTAGTTTACACCCCCCTAAAACGGCAGATAATCTGGGAGTGCTGATTACTGCTTTTGGAAAAGGTCATGAGGCATCAGTGTATTACTCCCTGCTAATTCAGAGTCTGGGAGATGGAACTTCAACTTCTCTTAAGAGATAATGGGAGAAAGATCTAAACTTGGTATTGGAGGAGGGAGTGTGGGCTAGGATTCAAAATAACATCAAGTCTGCATCTAGAGATGCAAGGGTTTGCCTTATGCAATTCAAGATTTTACATAGAACCCCCTCTAGATTGCATAGGCTTGGTCTTAAAGACACACCCACCTGCTGGCAATGTCAATCAGAAGATAAGGACACAAACCATGTCTTTTGGGGATGTGTTGAGATCCAAGAATTTTGGTTGAAGATTCAGAGTTTTATGTGTGAGGTATTGGGCTCTCAAATGTTATTTTGCCCCAGACTCTGTATTTTAGGAGATGGGGCGGTCATTAATTTGGAGAATAAGCACATAAAAAACTGGGTTCTAACTAGTATTATGATTGCCAGGCTGATCATTTTAAGGGGTTGGAAGTCAGTTGGAGTGCTGTGTGTTTATTATATATATATATATATATATATTCGTTTGTTTGTGTCTATGGTTGTGTGACCACTGGGGTGTTGTTGGGTGTCAGGCTGGGGGGCAATCGTGAGGGTTAAATGTTGATTTGGTTTGTATGTGTTTTGTTTTTCATTGTTTAATAGTTGAATCAATAAAAAAAATGTTGATCACAAAAAACAATACTCTAACTTGTTAACATGGGCGCTGAAAAAAATTGGTGCTGCTTATGCAATGCTTTACACTTTTTTATCTAAAAAAATAACTTTTTTGAAGTAGCAAGTAAAGTAATGCGTTATTTTTTTTTAAATAACACTATAAAACAGTTTTTCCATATAATTAACCCACATGACTTTCTGACTATAAAGCGCATTTGACTGAAATCAAATCTGAAGAACCTCTGTACAGAGAGACAAACACTTCCACAAATATGTTTGATCCAGCACACAAACACACCCAGCTGGCAGCAGTGTTTACAAGGCACGACTGGCTGTCATGCTAAGTTAGCAATACAGTACACATGCAGAATGACAGGGCTGGGCAGTAGAAAACGATCAAACAACAAAGGCCTTGTAAACAAATAAATCACACAAACACAAGATCCGTGCCCACACAACCCGCACCTGGCAGCCCTCCTGCTGCGCTCTAAGGCTGACAGTACTGGCAGAGGGATAATTAAATATCACTTCAACTCTTCTGGTGTGCACCTGATGCCTGTTTCAAACAATCATCTTTCTTTTTTTAAAACATCCCTTATAAAATATACAGTTTTTCTTACATAGTAACCATAGTTTAAATGCAGAGGTGGAAAGTAACAAATTACAACTACTCCCATTACAGTACTTAAGTACATTTTTCACATTCTTCTATTTTAAGTATAAATAAATAATAGTACTTTTACTTGAGTTGATTAAACTCAGAAGTATTCAACTTTGCTACAGTTATTTTTCACCACAGTTACAAAGTACAAAAAAGACACAATATTTCTGAATTTTTCAGACGTTTTTTTGGGAAGAAGAAATCGGCAAATTATAAACGCTAAATCTGTTTATAAACTAAAATGCGCTGTGCGTGGCATGATGGACGCCTGCAGGACACAGCATCATGAGCACAGCAGCTTGCATAAACTGCCGCCGATGTCCTCTCTTCTCTAGCTTCTTCAAGACATTCTGCCCTGTCACTATACAAGAAATGTAATACTGTGGTTTTCTGCATATTTCATTTTATTCTGGAAATGAGCCGTTCATTCAGGTACAAGGGAACCGTCTGAACACATTTAACCACTGATCAAACTTCACTTGTTTTTAAGGTTAATGTTTTAACTGTGTCAAACATTAACACAATGTAGTTTGACATATATGTGGAGATATCTTGTTTAATTGCTACTATATGTCTAAAACAAACTTTTTAAATACCTTAGAAAGATACAATGCCAATAGTGTCAGAAATTAACGGGACTCGGGGAAAAAAATGCCACGGAAATTGCCAAAAATATCTTGGAAATTCAAAATATGGGGGCAAAAAATGCCCACTCAATGGGTTCCCGTGTTTTATTAATAATATCTGATATAGTTACAATTACATACACTGCGATCTACTTTTGACTTTTCACTGAAAATAATTTTTTTCCCGCCATCTTGTTCCTTGCACCATCGCACGCAATGATAGCGTACAATACCGCATCAGTTTGGTATTGTACTCCCACGTTAAATTCCGTAACCATTCGCCCCTCTTGTTCAAAATAAACTGTCCTAGCGGGGAACACTCTCGCTCACGGTGCTGTACTGCACTTCCTTGCCTTGTGCCACTGTTTATCCGTCTGAAAAGCCTCACACGCAAGAGGCTTGGATGTTATATAAAGAAAGTATGAGAAATCACAAAACATAATGTAACCAAATGCTACAATTTACTTAATAATAGTATTTCAATATATTCAATAACCATAATGTTAATTAAGATTGTTTTATTACATCTGTAATACAATACACACATACAGAACCACTTTTAGTGTTTGAATCAATCATATCTCTCACTAAACACTGTGTGAAATGTTTATTTTTGCTTTATTTGATTCATCTGACATGTAGGAGTTGATAACAGTTTACTTAGTAATCTCAACCCATATCTGGATAATTGCTGCAATATCATAGAGGATACATTTCTGATAAAAAACTGACCCTAAATCTTAAACCTAAACCTAACTGATAGTGTCATAAAAAGATGAGATGAAAAATGCAGTCGCTGAAGCAACCACATCATTTTGTGGTGCTTCTATGACACTTTAGGCTAACGTGTCTTCAGGACTCATACCCCGGTCCTTAACGCTCTATCAGTTGAGCTACCGCGCAATTTGATCACACTCGAACAACCTTGTGAATGTAGTTGGTTATGTAATGCAAATGTTAAAACGTACCACCTTAAGTCAGGTGCTATAGTAAAAGTGATTTGATGTCATAAGTTAGCATTGTAAGAGGAACAGGGCCAAAAGTAAGTGTTTATAAAGAGATAATCTGCCGTTTTATTTGAGATTTATGTAAAAGTGAATGCATGTCATTGTCGTAGCGCCTAGTGTTAATTTCAACAGTAAACTGCTGAAATACGTACTGTACGAGTCATGTAAAAATAATTTTGCAAAAATGCAAGTAGTCACATGATTTCTTTTTTAACAATGGAAAAATAAAGTTGTTCTCCCTTTGAATGAACTTTATTAATTTAGTTACATTTCTCTGAAAACAAGATGTAATATCATGTGATATTGCTTTATCAAGTAAATGTATTTTCTTTTGAGGATGTTTAGAAATTTTTTATAGAAAACAAGACAAAAAAGGAAAAAAATTAAAATGATTAAATGAGTAAGAAAATTAGTAAGAAAGGTTTTTTTATTTTATTATTTTGTACTTTTATTTGTCAGTGGGAAACAATAGCAAGTAACGATCACAGAAGACAATGGCAAGTAACCAATTTTTAGGTTTTTCCATCCTGTAAATGGAAATACAGTGGGGTTCAAAAGTCTAAACAACTGGTGAAAATGCTTCAACTTTACATTTTTCTAACTGAAAAAAAAAATATATATATATATATATATATATATATATAAAATAAAATTCTAACAGCATAAACATTTCAGTAAAACGTTAAGTGAACATTTTAGTGATTTGAGCTGACAAGGACTCCACAAGTTTGTGCAAAAGCTGATGATCCATGTTATCCAGCATGATTTGAAAGCAATTTGTGTGCTTCAATGGAAGCAAGGAAAACTAGAGGAGCAAATATGTTCAATGTCATGAATGTGCTTATTTGGTAAGTGACTGAGTAGTAGTACTCTTAAATAGTCATAATTCATTTAACATTGTAATGTTTCTTTGTGTTGCATTTTTCAAACTTTCTGTTCATTTCCAGGTTTTTGAAATCAGACTGTTGAGCCCATGGTGTATGACACTGTAAAAAAAATCCAAGTCATTTAGGTAACTATAAAACAGTATATGGACTTAGACTGCACTCTGACCCCAGCAATAAAAAGCTCCACTGGAAAGTCTGATAGCAAATCTGTGCTTTATTACGTTCAGGAATGAGAAAGCGACAAAAAGCCAATTTAGAGACAATGACTCAAATCTTTCTTTTATCTCCTCTGCATGAAGTCTGTCTAGAGCATTTGTAGAGTACTCCATTTTTTCTTCTTTTGTTTAATTTCTGTGTTTTGTCTCGCTTTGTGATTATACATGGTCTGGTTGCAGTTTTGTCTACTGCATGCTCTAAAAACAAAACAAAAAAAAAAAACTCAGATTGCAGATCAAAGAGGTGATGCTTTTCAGTTCGACTTGAATTTACGTGGAGTCTCAACAATAAGGCAAAATCCCATCTTATTGTTAAGGATCAAAAGAAACGAACAGATGAAGTGATATTTCCCAGGTCTGTAGATGGCCCTCAATGATTTTGTCTTGGTTGATTTGTGTGGAAAAACATAATTATTCTGTGCAATTCTGTAGATTGCGGTAAAGAGAGACGATTTATGAAACAATTCAAATCTGAGTAATTACCACAAAGTCGTGTGGAAAACAACGAAGCCAGATAGAATCCATCAGTATCCAATTCTGTGCCATCATAGCTATTGTGCTAGGTGCTTAAAATACATTATACATTTATACCTCAGCAGCACAGAACAACGTCCACTCCATGGGGCAAATACAGCCTATGACCTGCTTTTGCTCATTATTTATTTCAAAGCCAGATTTAAAAAAAAAATACAATAAAAAAATCAATGCCTGTTCCTAAGAACACTGCAAAAAAAAACAATTCTTATCAAGTGTTTTTGTCTTGTTTTCCAGTAAAATATATCTAAACATTCTTAAAACAAGTTGATTCAAAGGGAAATGTTCATTGTTCTTGCCCCATTGGCAAACAGTTTTTTTTTTTTTTTCTTTTTTAAAAAGTATTACGTTGTATTCAAGCTTAAACCTCACAAAATCTCTCTGAGAACAAGACTTAATACCTTATGTCATTCTGCTTCAAGTAAGTTTTTCTAGTTTAAAGGATGTTTAGATATTTTTTACCGGAAAATAAGACAAATTATTTTTTGCAGTGTAGAACTTTCTCAGGTAGACTTGAATGCAGCAAATGACTCCCCTGCCTTTCTCCTCTTAACTACTCTGCTTTTCCAGGGTTCATTCACAGCATATCACTGTTAGTCATCAATCACTCACTCCACAGCTACTGAGAATTAAATGTCTACCTTTCTTGAATACATCAGCGGACACTTGAGGTCTTATACCAATTCTTATCTTTCAAAAATATTAGTGAACTGTCATGGAGTGAAATATGGTATCAACATGCCAAATTACAAGGGTGGATGGCTTCAGTCTACTCTTAGTAAGAGTAACAATCCAAATCTGTGGCATTTTAAAACTTTATGATGCTTGCTGAAGCTGTGTTGGAAGGCATCTACTTAGAAGCAGTAACACTACTAACTTAAAGGGATAGTTCAACCAAAAATGAAAATCCTCTCATCATTTACTCACCCTCATGCCATCCCAGATGTGTATGACTTCCCTTATTCTGCTGAACACAAAGATTTTTAGAAGAATATCTCAGCTCTGTAGGTCCTTTCAATGCAAGTGAATGGTGGCCAGACCTTTCTAGCTCCAAAAAGCATAGACAGTCAGCATAAAATTAATACAAACGACTCCAGTAGTTAAAGTAATGTCTACTGAAGGGATACGGTCGCTTTGGGTGAAAAACAGATAAATATTTAAGTCCTTTTTCACTATAAGTGTTCATTTCTGGTCACTTTCCAATGCATTAGAGGACAGAGATCACACAGCCTCTCGCGTGAGGTAAAAGTGTTGGCATGTTCATGCGAGAACTGACGCGATACAACCGGAAGTCCATCTCGATTTAGCTTTTTGCAACCATTTCAAAGAACGATTCACTGATTTATTTGGTTTTATTGGTTATGAAAAATAAATAAATAAATAGACCAATTTTGGGCAATTAATCCACAGTATGTGTAAATGATGAGCTTTTTATTTTGAGTGTGAAAAATTGCAGGTGGCAGCCCAAAAATGCCCCAGAGTTGAAGAGGTTAATAACGTATCATTTTAACAACTTTACTACCGACACTGTGCTAAAGCTTTAAAGTTATTTCTAAGGTGTTTTCTGGAAGCAGATGGAAATATCATGCAGAAGGGAGCATGGTAAATACATCAGCAGGGACACCATAATAAGCAGTTTGACGCTTTACTGGTTCTTGGGTCAGAGTTATCAAAAGGTGCCAAGCAACTTCCAGCTCAAATTGATGGTCAAATATGTCTGGAAACATATAGGAGAGAAACTTAGCTATTAACATCAGGGTTCCTCTTCCTGTCTACCTGCTTGTATCATTCACTTCCAGAGTACTGTTTTTGAAAAATGAGAAAGATATAGTTCAGGAAACCAATTATCCGGAACAATGTCATATCGGAGGACGGACTGTTGACACTGAACAACTTTTACTTTGTCTTTGCTAAACATTGGAATCTCATAACAACACATTTGAGCTTAATTTCACCCTGAAATTATATTTTGCACAAAATAAATTAAGTACCAATATGATATTTTTTTCATTATGTGGCATTGTTAGTGTAAATTAAGCACATTTCCCCCAAAAATTCTCATTACCACAATTAAACGCTTAACCTTTGAGTTTTTCCCCCCAGTGGTTATTCTAAATATGCTCTCATTACTTTAATAGTAATAATAATAATACACAAAACATTTAAAAAAAAAAAAAAAAAAAAAAAAATATATATATATATATATATACACACTATATTGCCAAAAGTATTCGCTCACCCATCCAAATAATTGAATTCAGGTGTTCCAATCACTTCCATGGCCACAGGTGTATAAAATGAAGCACCTAGGCATGCAGACTGCTTCTACAAACATTTGTGAAAGAATGGGCTGCTCTCAGGAACTCAGTGAATTCCAGCATGGTACTGTGATAGGATGCCACCTGTGAAACAAGTCCAGTCGTATTATAACAAAGTGGAAGCGATTGGGAATGACAGCAACTCAGCCACGAAGTGGTAGGCCACGTAAAATGACTGAGCGGGGTCAGCGGATGCTGAGGCACATAGTGCGCAGAGGTCGCCAACTTTCTGCAGAGTCAATCGCTACAGACCTCCAGAGTTCATGTGGCCTTCAGATTAGCTCAAGAACAGTGCGTAGAGAGCTTCATGGAATGGGTTTCCATGGCCGAGCAGCTGCATCCAAGCCATACATCACCAAGTGCAATGCAAAGTGTCGGATGCAGTGGTGTAAAGCACGCCGCCACTGGACTCTAGAGCAGTGGAGACGCGTTCTCTGGAGTGACGAATCACGCTTCTCCATCTGGCAATCTGATGGATGAGTCTGGGTTTGGCAGTTGCCAGGAGAACGGTACTTGTCTGACTGCATTGTGCCAACTGTGAAGTTTGGTGGAGGGGGGATAATGGTGTGGGGTTGTTTTTCAGGAGCTGGGCTTGGCCCCTTAGTTCCAGTGAAAGGAACTCTGAATGCTTCAGCATACCAAGAGATTTTGGACAATTCCATACTCCCAACTTTGTGGGAACAGTTTGGGGATGGCCCCTTCCTGTTCCAACATGACTGCGCACCAGTGCACAAAGCAAGGTCCATAAAGACATGGATGAGCGAGTTTGGTGTGGAAGAACTTGACTGGCCTGCCTGAGTCCTGACCTCAACCTGATAGAGCACCTTTGGGATGAATTAGAGCGAAGACTGCGAGCCAGGCCTTCTTGTCCAACATCAGTGTCTGACCTCACAAATGCGCTTCTGGAAGAATGGTCAAAAATTCCCATAAACACACTCCTAAACCTTGTGGAAAGCCTTCCCAGAAGAGTTGAAGCTGTTATAGCTGCAAAGGGTGGGCCGACGTCATATTAAACCCTATGGATTAAGAATGGGATGTCACTTAAGTTCATATGCGTCTAAAGGCAGATGAGCGAATACTTTTGGCAATATAGTGTATATATATATATATATATATATATATATATATATCATATGAAGCCATTTATTATCACAAAGTTGTTTGGCTCCTTTTTAAATCATAATGATAACAGAAATCACCCAAATGGCCCTGATCAAAAGTTTACATACCCTTGAATGTTTGGCCTTGTTACAGACTCACAAGGTGACACACACGTTTAAATGGCAATTAAAGGTTAATTTCCCACACCTGTGGCTTTTTAAATTGCAATTAGTGTATGTGTTTGTAAATAGTCAACGAGTTTGTTAGCTCTCATGTGGATGCACTGAGCAGGCTAGATACTGAGCCATGGGGAGCAGAAAAGAACTGTCATAAGACCTGCGTAACAAGGTAATGGAATTTATAAAGATGGAAAAGGATATAAAAAGATATCCAAAGCCTTGAAAATGCCAGTCAGTACTGTTCAATCACTTATTAAGAAGTGGAAAATTCAGGGATCTCTTGATACCAAGCCAAGGTCAGGTAGACCAAGAAAGATTTCAGCCACAACTGCCAGAAGAATTGTTCAGGATACAAAGAAAAACCCACAGGTAACCTCAGGAGAAATACAGGCTGCTCTGGAAAAAGATGGTGTGGTTGTTTCAAGGAGCACAATACGACAATAGTTTAACAAAAATGAGCTGCATGGTCGAGTTGCCAGAAAGAAGCCTTTACTGTGCCAATGCCACAAAAAAGCCCAGTTACAATATGCCCGACAACATCTTGACACGCCTCACAGCTTCTGGCACACTGTAATTTGGAGTGACGAGACCAAAATAGAGCTTTATGGTCACAACCATAAGCACTATGTTTGGAGAGGGGTCAACAAGGCCTATAGTGAAAAGAATACCATCCCCAATGTGAAGCATGCTGGTGGCTCACTGATGTTTTGGGGGTGTGTGAGCTCTAAAGGCACGGGGAATCTTGTGAAAATTGATGGCAAGATGAATGCAGCATCTTATCAGAAAATACTGGCAGACAATTTGCATTCTTCTGCACGAAAGCTGCGCATGGGACGCTCTTGGACTTTCCAGCATGACAATGACCCTAAACACAAGGCCAAGTTGACCCTCCAGTAGTTACAGCAGAAAAAGGTGAAGGTTCTGGAGTGGCCATCACAGTCTCCTGACCTTAATATCATCGAGCTACTCTGGGGAGATCTCAAACATGTGGTTCATGCAAGACGACCAAAGACTTTGCATGACCTGGAGGCATTTTGCCAAGATAAATGGGCAGCTATACCACCTGCAAGAATTTGGGGCCTCATAGACAACTATTACAAAAGACTGCATGATGTCATTGATGCTAAAGGGGGCAATACACAGTATTAAGAACTAAGGGTATGCAGACTTTTGAAAAGGGGTCATTTCATTTTTTTCTTTGTTGCCATATTTTGTTTTATGATTGTGCCATTCTGTTATAACCTACAGTTGAATATGAATCCCATAAGAAATAAAAGAAATGTGTTTTGCCTGCTCACTCATGTTTTCTTTAAAAATGGTACATATATTACCAATTCTCTAAGGGTATGCAAACTTTTGAGCACAACTGTATACACTATATATATATATATATATATATATATTAATCAGTATTATTTAACAGCAGTACATTAACATTACATTACATTTAAATTACAGTAATGTATAAAAAAAAGTGCTTAACTGTCATGAAATTATGCTGCAGTTAAAAATATATATATAGATAAATAAATCCCTATGGTCCAAAAATGGGCCTTGTTTTCTTTACAAAAAATCATAATTTCTTATGTTTTACTTTTGATGTTGGGGTTTAATATGACCTGGACATATTATTAACAATTTGATGAGATTAAACCCAAATACTCAATGAAAGATTTCACCTCAAGCTTTCGGTAGTTTAACAGTTTAACTTGTTAAGACAAGGAATTAATTGGTTGTGTGTTATAGGGAACCAGAGAAATGTGTGTGTGAGTGCTCGAATACCTTTGGTAGTGGCTCACAGCAGTGGATTCAGAAGATAATGCTCCCTGACAGTGGTCAAAGCCTATGTAACAATGACCAAGGGGCAGAGACAGTTTACACAGGTGCTAACACACACACACAAAGAAAGTCTGCACTACAAACCATAACAGAACTCCACAAGCACACAAAGTACACAGATACACCCACAAGCTTTAAAACACAGTGAAATTCACAAAGTCTCTGTCGATTTTGCACCTGATTCACTAAAGGAATTAGGCAAATCAGATAATGGAACAAACACACCCACAAAATTAGTGCTGAAAGCAATTTGCCCAGCACACAGCTTGAAGTCCGGTGCCAAGAAATGAAGGATGCAGCAGACTGATGTAATCTGGCATACTTTACTGGGATTGTACAGCATCACTCCACAACTGTGATCCAGACACCTGAATCGGCACTTTAAAATGCCAACAGTATGTTTGACTGTACTACACATTTAAATATAATGTTCTGCTCCATCATTTGATGAATTACTGCAGCCATGTTCACTGAATTGAGTAAAGAGTAATGGCATAGTAAACATAGAAACAGCACTGTCCTCACAATGAATGTAAACATTCTTAAGGGTACGTTTACACGACAACGATGTACTAAAAACTGAAAAGTTTTTCCTTTGTGTTTTTGAAAAGTTTTGCTACAGACGACAACGTTGTCAAAATGATCCCTGTTCACACGGATCCGCGAAAACAACTAAAAACTGTATTATGCATGCCAGGCCAGTAGTTGGCGATGTCACTTTGTAAAGAAACACTACACGCCTGCGCACATAAGCATTCTTCCATGGAGCGGTGAATACAAACAATGAAGTTGGTGAAAGCATCGAGCAATTTTGTCTGGATGAACGATTATGTTGCTTTATTACTACAATTACTTTGATGGAGAAGCATCAATAAACTCAAAATCTTGAGCAGCACAAACACAGTCCTGTAGTCCGCCATTGTAGTTTTGAATGTCTCGCGGGCATGCCTATAGACTGAACATGCGTAGATTGTAATATGCGTGTGCATGACGTCATTGTTTTCACAAAACATATGTTTTTGTATGTTTACACGGAGACAACAATGGCATCGTTTTCAAAAACTTGCACTTTGAAACCCGTTTTCAAAAGTTTGCGTTTTCAGGCCCCAAAACGCTGTTGTCATGTAAACAAATAGCCAAAACACATAAAAAGTTTTCCGTTTTTAGTTGAAAACGTTGTCGTGTAAACGGCCCATAAAATTCTGAAAATGTATCTCAAATCATACACTTAAGTGTTTATCTTGAATAATGACAATATTATAATATAATTATAAATATGTTTTTAAATGGTAATGGGATGCAACCATCACAGTTATAAAAGAAACATTATAATACTCAAGATGAAAAAGTAACGATGAGAGGTTACAATCACATAAAAGCTACAACAACAACAACAACAACAACAACAACAAAAAGCAGTAAAGAAACATCTTTAAGATCTATAAGAATCCTCAGTGATTCACCCCTCTATTCACATTAATATGCACTTCCACCCAGGCAATTAAGGGTTTATTCAGATCACCATTAAAAGGCATGGGTTAATATTGGGTTAAAAGCTAAGCAGAGTGAATACAACCTGCCAAAGAGGTGCCTGCGAAGGGAAATAAATAATTGGAAAAACACAAGGGATGGGGGAAAAAACAGCACCACCAGGGGAGACACTGGCAAACACTTCCCTTTCATAAACTCAGACTTCAACCAATCAGTACTCAGAAGAACCCCTCTCTTCAGAGTGCCCCTCCTTCGAAACTCCATGCCTGTCTGTTTATAGAGCTCAGAGAGAGCACTAGAGAGAGAATGAGAACGAGAGAGAGGGAGTGCTATACACACTCAGTCTGCGAGAGAGAGAGACACAGAGAAGATAGGAGGGAGACCTGTAAAACAGAAAGCAAATCAGAAGAAAGGAAAGAAAGGAGGATAGAGAAACAAGACGGATGCTTAAGACGAAAAACAATATTGATGAGCAAACTGGATCTGTGAGGAGTACCAAACGCAGCTTTAAGATACTAATCTTTGTTTGTGCTTTCATCTTTTCGCCAGTTTATCCAGATGCCACGTGGATACTGGAAGCTTAAGAGGCAGCTGGACGAGAGTAGCCCTAACCCAGCAATGTGGTTTGCAATCCATGCTACAAGCTGAACAAAATGGTTAGACAAAATCTATAACTAAAATTCAAGGCCTACTTTCTCCTATTTCTGAAGCAACAGCAATATAAACCTGCACCGTCTCCCTATCTTATGGTTAAAACAAACAACAGATTGCTTGCTTTAAGAGGGAAACTGTGGTCCAGTGCTCATGTGACACGCTGTGCACATGCTGTTCAACTGAGGGCAAGATTATACTAACTGAAGTGGACAGGATGCTGACTTACTCAAAAACCATCCTCAAGCCTGCAGCAGTGAGCTAACTCATGATCTAAAATCTCTTCTGCCCTATCTCAAATGTCACGCCCGCAAGAAAACTTGGACTGTTAAAAGAATGTTGGACAGAAGGTTGGGATTAGCCTTGGGAATGGGGCATAAACAACTTCTCTCCCTTGACTGACTCAAGAAACCTCTCCATCACTCTCTTCCTGAGAATGGACTGAAATCTGGGGCAGCACTCTGAATCTATGAGCTGCAAAGATTGAGTGCTGCAGCCACCCAATCAAGAGTTATGAGGCAACACATTTAAGGAAGTTTGGAGTAATTGTTTTCAAGGTAAGTTTAAAATGTAACTATATAATAATAATAATAATAGTCATCTCTTAGATCCATGCTTATGCCTTAGGCTGACAGGACAGTGCCAAGAAAGCAAAGAATTAATAAAATATTAATCAAGGGATGTGCTGTATTAAATAACTGATGTCTTTTTGTTCTCTTTCTCACTATCCGTTAGATTTGAAAAGACAGGAAGACCTAATCAAGGCACCACCTTCGAATCAACGGCGTGTGGAATTCTATCCCTGTGAAACTCTGGCTGCTCTGTTTACACACAGAATCATTCTGACGGCACAATGCTGTGTGCTCAGGGTGTGGCTGCACCCCTAATGCTGAGCACTTTCCTGCTTCAGCTGGCCAGGGCAAATCTCCCTTCTGGCTGCCTGATTGCATCCGACATCCTGAGCTGCAGCAACCTCGGCCTCAACCAAGTTCCATTGGAGTTGCCTATAATGGTGGCAACCTTGGACTTTAACCACAACCTTCTTGAACGTCTAGAGGAGGGCAGCTTTGCTGGCCTACCCAATCTTGACACCTTACAGCTGGCACACAATCTGCTGAGCAGCATCACTCCAGGAACCTTCCGGAATACAAGTAGCATTCGCCATCTGGACCTTTCCTCTAATCAGTTGAATGTTATAGAGCAGCACTACTTTCAAGAGTTAGTAGGAGTTAAAGAGTTGCTCCTTTACAATAACCGTATAGTAAGGGTGGAAAGCAAAGCCCTAAGCCATTTGAGTAACCTACGGAAAGCCTACCTGAGCCATAACAGGCTGACAGACTTCCCTTTCTTTTCCATACAGGAACATTCCAGTCTCATTACCCTGGACCTAAGCTCGAACCGCATGCCCAACCTTCCTGTTGAGGACATTGGAGCTTTGCAAGAATCAATACAGCAAGGGTTGTTCCTGCACAACAATACCCTAAATTGCGAGTGCTCCATGTATAGCATGTTTAAACAATGGGAGCAGCGAGGCTTTACCTCAGTGAGAGACTTCCGAGAGGACCATATCTGCTTGCTTTATGGCAAGCGGCGTGCTTCAGTGCGGTTTCTCCAGCATGAGCGATTTTTTGAGAACTGCACAATAAAACCACAACTGGAGACAGAAAATCTGAGAGCAGACACAGGGGATTCAGTGCTGCTGGATTGTAAAACATCACTGAAGGGAAAGCATCTCGCCTACCTGTGGGTGTCCCCACATAAGGAATATATTGCCCCTCCTGGTAATAACAACACACTGCGAATGTATGCAAATGGCACTTTGGAAATCCTGGCAGCGCAAGTGGAGGACTCTGGGGTGTACTTGTGCATGGCTTTGAACCATCAAGAGTCACGCAATGAGACTCGGGAAGTGAATGTAACCGTGGTGATTCACCATCAGGTGGAGGAGCCTTTCAACACTGGCTTTACAACCCTTCTGGGCTGCGTTGTCAGCCTGGTTCTGGTCCTAATGTACCTCTACTTGACACCTTGCCGCTGCTGGTGCCGCAAGCAGCCCCCACCAGGGACACCAAGCCCTGCAAATGAATGCACCGCCCAGTCATCTATCCTGATGCCCACGCCACCTGCCACCACAGAGGGTCCCGGCCACAAGGTCAGTAACAACAAACATGTGGTCTTTCTGGAACCCATCAAGGAGGCACAGAATGGGAGGCCACGGGCAGCAATGGCCCATGAGCACCCCAAGCTGGCAGTAACGCAGAGCGATGCCGACTCTGTCACCTCCGTCTTCTCAGACACCACTATTGTGCCATAGTGGCTGCTTACTGTTATCCCAACGACTTGCTCGAATGAGAGCGTGGGTCCTTCGATGTGGCAGTCTGCAACTGCACAGCTTCTCAGGACAGATTAGGGAGAGGGTTTGCAAGCCAAAGGCAGGGAACAGAACAGAGCAGGAAAGAAAAGCACATATAATCAGAGAGAAGAAAGATATAAAAACACAACAGGCAAAAAGATGGAGCCGAGCGCTCCCATGAATCAGCTTTATGGCTTGACTGACCACAAAGCTACAAGAGGAAAAAAAATTGGCTTGAAATGACAAGGGTAAAATGCTTTCCCTTTACCACTGCTTGAGCCTTGATAGATTCACAGCTATGAATGCCTTGTCTAGAGCATATAACCCAATGAATACTGCATAAACTCTTGTTATTACTCTAGAAATAGCATGATTGATAAGAAGGAGAATGACAAGTGCAAACTGAATTTCCAGTTTTTTATTTTTTATTTTTTTTTTAAACTTAACTGTATGTCCTTTGTATCAATGTTTTTCTCATTGGCATTTTGGTTAATAGTTAGTGGTAGTACTTAATTCGAAGGGGCCATGCAGTGTTTTGGTGAGGAAAAAATGATCCAGAAAACACTGGGGAATTGTTCCGATGGCAGAAGTTGTTTTACAAAAAAAATAAAAAAGTCACGGTCTGAACAGATGTGGATACTGTACAGAGGTCACATCTCATCCTTAATAAGATTAAACTTTGAATGAAATGGAATCTGTGAAAATTTTGTTTACATGCTGAAGTACTTTCACCCTACCTAAGCAATTCATGTTTCCTCTTTTCACCTACCCCTCCCCTTTCACGAATCCCTTTTTTTATCAGCCTCTTAATAAATCCTTTTGCTTCGACCCCAGAGGTAAATGTCTGCCTTTTTATTGTTTTGTTAGTAATATGAAGTCTTTATTGTGTGTTCTACAGTAACTGCTTTTGTATTGAAGTGCAAATGTATAACAGTGTGTGCAAAATGACTCTGCCAAAAGCTGCTGGCTATAAGCTGAAGCCTGACTTAACTAAGCTGTGAGATATTTTTGCAAAAAAACGTAATGTTTAGTCATAACATATCATGTTTTTTGGATTATTTCTGGTGGGGCACAAACAATCACTTAAGCACACGTCAGGGTTTGCGTTAACTGAAAATTATCCGTCAAAACATTTACCAATTTTTTAAACATTGACGGATAATTCCAAATGCTATCCGTCATTTTGACAGATAAAAAAGAAACAAGAAAATAATTTTATCCTAGTGAAAACTCTTTATCTCAAACAATCCCACTGTATCTGTGTGCCCCTGTTTATTCTGTGGTATTAAGATGCGTATTAACAGGTACCATCGCTATGTTCTCCCGGTAATATGCGTCTCATTTGCCCAGTTGTGTTCGGATTTCGAGGAGAGGGTCTCTTATTTCCTGACTGCGTACTGTACATCAATCATTGCGTCAGTGTCTAAATGCATGATAATAGAGTGTAAAAAAGTAAGTATGAATTTAGCCCTAGTATTTAGTACTTTTAAAATGAAAACAAGTATGATGTATGAAGTATGAACTCAGTTCCTCAAATTGACGGATAGAGATTATTTCCTAGCGCAACCTCTGAACATGATGCCACACACAAACTTCCCAAATAATTTTATCTCAACACAAAACACCATTTAACATGTATTTCTACATCACAAAGCTCAAGTCACCTTGAAAGCAAACCAGATATAAGCAAATCGTAAAAGACTGTTCATATTATCTCACTAACTCTCATGAACAGCATTACAAAACTAATTAAAATGAAAGACTCAATATTTTGCAGTTACTGTAATCGAATACAAATCAATGCATTAACAACACCTCAAAGCAATGCCATGCATTTGACAGAAATGTATTTAACGCAACAAGCCTTAATAATTATAGAATTTCTCAAAATAATATCTACTATTATACCAGGCATTTTGCACAACAGCACCACATCTGGTGCTAATGTAGAGACGCCACTGCTCAGCACAAACCACTGACTAAACACCAAACAAATGGTAATCTTTCATTGCTGGTACCTCAGTCAATGAAGGAAGTGATTCAGGAAAAAAAAAAAAAAAGCAAATAAACATACTAAATGCCAAAAAACCCACATTTTTATTTCATGGGGTCATAAAACAGGTTGATGATTTGGTGATATGCTGTGACCCACAAATGAAAACATGTAGTCAAACAGAGTTTTACAATAGTACAATACCCTTGAACCGAAGCCCACCTTCCCCAGAATAACTGCATACTAATTATTATGCTCCTTCTGCTTTGTGAATCACAGCTGTACTAGTGTCACTAAAATCACCACCATTATGCTTTTTTGTGTCGTAAGTCTAACTATATCTGCATGGACACACATTCAGCTATCTTACTTTCACCTAACCTGGAGTAGGGGAGAGTGGGGTAAGATGTGCCACACTCTCAATTTAGGAAATTGTGCACATGGTAAACTGTAATATCAAAGCAAACTTATCAAAGTCTTAAAATAAATACAGAAATTTTAGTGAACTGCCAATGTATTAATAGCTATAGAATGATTTGGATAAAGATTAGCAATATATATATTTTTTTATTAAATATTATTCCCATTATGGTAGCTGTGGGGTAAAGTGTGTCATTTGCTTTGGGGTAAGCTTCTTATCCAATAGTGATAGTAATCTTTGCCTACAAATGCAAGACATACTATTACAATTACAAAAACTATTACCAGACACCTTGAAATATAATTAGGCATCTTAGTTTTACCACTCATTTCTCCTGGCCAACAGTACAAGAAAAAGGTGGCCCAGCTTACCTCACTCTCCCCTATTCCAAATATTTTGAAGGTTTGGAATGCCTTATATTATCCACATGCTGAAAATCCACATGCTCAAAATATTTCATTATTTTCACCATCCTGAATGCATGATTTTCTGGGTCCATCTGTGGGTTTTTTTTTTTTTTTTTCATGCTGTATGAAGCTGCTATTAGGGGACAAGTAATGGGGTGCAGTTCCTTTGCCTCTAAACTGTGTGTGGTCCACCTCTTTAGTGTAATATTTATCACTCTAGATCAATACTGTCACACAACAATATGTTAAAACTGTGACAGCACAAAAAGCACAGGAAAAACTTTCCATAAGCTGGGCCCTAACTGAAACCCAAGGCTTGTGTGGAAGAGAGCCTTTTCTACAGTATATGCAATAATGAGTTTTGTGCATGTACAGTGTGTACTACACACACACTTACTAGAAAAGGCCCTAATTTTCCAGATCAGATTACAAGGCAATACCTAAGGCCACATCTCTGAAAATAAGCAATCTTTCATCTCTGAAAGACTTTAGGTTTTCTTCCAAGGGGGAAAAAAACACTAATATGCATTATTATGGAGCCTGTGTCCATAAGGGAGGACATCAGTTTACGTTGCAGGTAAATGTACAATGAGTGAAGTGTGTAAATATGTTTTTGTTAAACATAATTAATTTTTTATTTATTTTTTATTTTTTATATTCGGCCATGTTTAGAACTTAAATTTATCCTCAAGTAGCGTTCACACTTTGTCGCACATTTATAAAAGTTTAAATTTTCGTTTAAGCTCTTATGGTGTTTTTAAAGATTTCCTGTTTCAGTGGCATGACCAGAATAATGGATTATAAAAAAAGAGGGTCAGTTGTTCGGTATAATTTTAGACAACTTTTCACATTTTTTTATTATATAGATTAGGATAAATTATAAGACTCTCAGTCTAAGAAACAGCTGAAAAATTAATTAAAAAAATAAACATTTGTTTTTCATATTTTTCTGAATTAACATTATATATCTCAGTGTGTAAATAAGGTAGTTCCAAAAAACTGCTTTTGTTTTGTTCCAAATCATGTCACCTGTAGCTAAGTAAATGTTTTTGCTGATAAGACAAAGCAATCAAAATTTATAACATTACAAAAATTATTTATCCTAGTGTCCAAAAACTTCCCCCAATGTCCAAAAGCCTCTCCAAACAAATAATGCATAATAACTGTACATAAGAACTAATTACACATGCAAATACAACAATGACTAAAGGTATGCTCTCTCTCCAAAGCATGCAGGTAAGAGTAACAAGATCTCATTCAGTTCAATGTTGTGTCATTTGAGCCATCATTGAGTCTGTGTCAGGTACTTGGCACCATCTCTCGGTGGCCATATGTAATTAGAGTGAACGATCCTCTCTGCCCATATCTGGATGACTTTCACCTGTGGTTGCAACGATCTGAATCCTAATATGATTGTTTTAACGTTCCATGGTGCTGGGCAACGTACAACATAATTTCTGAAGAAGTCATCTGATCCAGGAAAGCTAACATGTTTTTAGCCAGATTGCACATTATGTGCTGTGTGCACATTGTGCTTCGTGTGGATTATCTAATGATCTATACATCCAATTACATTGTGTGTGGGCTCGTTTTAATAGGAATCCCCTCCTCTAAGGAATGTGTGATATTTGATGTTCTGTTTATTTTTCGTGAAATTATAAGCGAAAACGCGACTTATAAACAACACATGTTTACATGTAACATGTATGCCAAAGACATGCACTTAGCTATTACTTGATATATTTTTGTCTGTGAGTAAAACAAAATAGCTTTGTTGTATTCTACTCTTTGAGAGCTTTCCAATGATATATGACTCATGGCTATTTGATCAGTTTGATGTGTTTACCGATTACAATAATATGTTCAGTATTGGTCATACTGCCTGCATGCATCATAAAGTACAGCTTCTAAGCTTTAAAACGATAACTATTTTGTGTTGGTAAAGACTGTATTAATTATTATTTTGAAAATGAGTTTTTTCTTGGCATCCAGTCCGGCATTTTGAGTCCAAGTCTCAAACTTAGTGACCCGTATTAAAATGACATTTTAGTATGAAACTACAGTATACATCTCTATGAACTCCTAGACACTGAGCACTCCTAGACACGGAGCACATAGTAGGTAATTTTTTTTAATAATTTGGATGCCAAACAATTAATTCAGGTATCCAAACATTTTTTTAAAGAAAAAGGAAAAAGGCATTTGTGTGAATATGTTATACTTATGTGTCATTGAGTCAATTTGGACCTGGTTTAAACAGACTTCGACAGCTTAGTAATGCAAGCGCATGTAAATATCATTTCAGACAATATGCACTTTAATGCAGAAAGGCCTCAAGTATTGCCAGCATGAATATAAACAGACACGCTGCTTTAGTCTCGCATAATACAATCACATCAGCTCGGCTTTCTTTTTCTGCCATATCTGCAAGATTTCCATCATTAGAGCTCAGCAGGAGAAAGCCAACAGTTTTGCCCAACAGCCTGTGAACATGTAAATAAGGGATGTGTAATTGATTAGATTGACTCTTTTCCTCAACACTTTAAGTAGAACTGGATGCTTTAAAAAAAAAAAAAAAAAAAAAAAATCTGATCTTGCATTAGAAACGTGTGAAAATTTAAATAAGTTAAGCTTACTTAACTTGGTAAACCAGTGTGTCTGAGCTGTAAACTTCAAAAACACGATGAATGGCAAACCAATTCAAAAATTGGAATTCAACCAATTTTTGTTAGATTTATGCTTAAAATAATAAGGGGGAAAAATGCCAGTGGTGTAAGAAAAATGAACATCAAAATATATTTCTCTCACATATTTTTTCTCCACATTTATTTATTTTTCTTCTTGAAAGGATGTTTTTATATTGTTTTATGCAAAACAAGTATTTTTGCAGTGTAAAATAAATAAAAATAAAACAAATATATGCTTATTCATCTCATTTCACAAATGCATATGTAAAATAAATAAATAAATCAAAATAACAGTTAAGTCAGCATCCCTGAGACAAAATCCATGAGACAAACGATAGATAAATCACCCTGCCTGGTATACAGCATCAATCAGTCCCTGCTGTTCTGACCCATCCATTTCAAAGGTATTCATCACTGCTTGACAACAGTCCTTCGATTACCAGCAAAGAGTTCCATTTAAGATCTTTCATCAATCAAGAAAATGTACAGTCGTTCTGATTAACGTTTCAAGCCAGACAACACATTCAGAGCAAGGACTCGCCCCCTATGAACCCTGCCTGGACAGATTTAGTAGTAATCTGCATCTGAGATGAATCTTACAATGGGGTTGTTGCTTTTTAACAAGGCTTGTGGTGGAGAGTCAACCTCAAGAGAACAAAAGAACTTTTGATTTGGTTTGTTTTGCTGCATTTTTGTATTTTTTTATTAGCATAATATTACTCACCTTTAAAATATATTTAACTCAAAGTACAAACAAGAACCAGTTCTTATTCAACTGCTTCAATTAAAAAAAAAAAAACAATAAAAAAAAAAAAATACTGACACAGAACGATTTTCACAACATTTGTTTAGTTTTGCTGACAGTTCTGAAACCTCTACATTCTTCCATCAATGCAAATGGAATAATTTAATAAAATATGCATAAAATATACAATTTGTGCAATAATGGCAACTTTAAACTTTGTTGTCATCTTTGCGTTCAACTATGCAGAAAAGCACAGGATTCATTCGTAAACTAAACTTTCCATTGTATATATGCTAAAACATGGCATAAATGCCTCATTGACAAACTAAATTGAAAGTATGGGTTTTAATATACAGTGGAAAGAAAAAAAATGCGTGAACCCTTTGGAACTAACTCGTTTTCTGCATTAATTCATACAATGTGATCTCAACTTCATCAAACACAAGTATACACAAACACAATGCACTTAAGCTAACAACACACAAAGAATTATAATCTTTAATGTCTTTATTGAACAAATCCCATAAAACATTCTCAGTGCTGTGGAAAAAGTAAGTGAACCCCTTGGCTTATGACGTCAACAAAAGCTAATTAGAGTCCAAAGTTGGCAAACCTGGATCCAATTAATAAAACGAGATTGGAAGTGTGTGTTAAAGCTACTTTGACTTAAAAAAGCACTCAAACATTTTTGTTTGCTATTCACAAGAAGCATCTGCTGACTTGGACCATGTCTAGCAAAAAAACAGATCTAAGAAGCCCTACAGTCAAGAATTGTTGCTTTGCAAAAAGCTGGAAAGGGTTATGAAGTTATCTTGAAGAGCTAGACATTCATCTGTCCACAGTTAGATAAATTGTCTGTACTGTGGCTACTCTCCCTAGAAGTGGCCGTCCAGCCAAAATGACTCATAGGGCACAACACAGAATGCTCAATGAGGTCAAAAATAACCCTAGAGTGACAGCTAAAGACTTGAATGAATCATTGGAACTGGTTAATATCTCTGTTCATGAGTCTACTATATGGAAAACATTAAACAGGTATTATGTCCATGGCAGGACACCACAAGGAAGCAGCTGCTTTTCAACAAAAACATTGTTGTGCTCCTGAAGACCACCTTGAAACTCCACAATGCTACTGGAAAAAAGTTTTATGGACTGATGAAACTAAGGCTGAATTGTTTGGGAATAACACGCAGCACTACGTATGGCATAAAAAGGGCACCACATACGATATGAAAACATCAACCCAACGGTGAAGTACGGTGGAGGAAGCATCATGATTTGGGGTTCATTTGCTGCTTCAGGGCTTTTTCCATCAGAGGGAAAAATGTATTTCCAAGTTTATCAAGATATCCTACAGGATAACGTCAGGGTGCCTGTGCGCCAGCTGAAGCTCAGTAGTAGTTGGGTGAATCAGCAGGAAAATGACTCTAAACATCAAAGTAAATCCACTGCAGAATGGCTTAAAAAAATCCACCTTTTGGAGTGGCCATGTCAGAGCCCAGATCTTAACTCAATAGAAATGCCGTGGAATGACCTCAAGAGAGCCATTCACACCAGACTTCCTAAGAATATGGCTGAGCTGAAGCAACTCTGTAAGGCCGAATGGTCCAGAATTCCTTCTGAATGTTGTGCAGGTCTAATTCGCAGCTACTGGAAATGCTTAGTTGAGGTTATTGCTGCCAAAAGAGGATCGACCAGTTATTAAATCTAAGGGTTCACTTACTTTTTCCATGACACTGTGAATGTTTAATGGGGTGTGTTCAATAAAGACTTTAAATATTATAATTGTTTGTGTGTTGTTAGCTAAAGCACACTGTGTTATACTTTGATGACTCTGATGAAGATGAGATCACATTTTATGACCAATTAACGCAGAAAACCGGCTAATTCTAAAGGGTTCACATACTTTTTCTTGCCACTGTAAATAACAAAGACGGCAAAGTTTCTAGATGCAATAAATGTAAACGGATAATACCTTTCTTTGTATTTTGCAAGTATATTGTACAATACATTTTATCTCTGATTTGTAATTACATTTTCTGTGGAAACCTGAAATGAATGTATAATTTGACAACAGACTGTTGGGCACAGTAAATGCAATAAGAATGGTTTTCCAAACATTGCCAATTCTTTCTTCCTTGGAATCGTTAATTAGAATGGCAATCTGAACAAGAATAATTAAATTCTTAGAGTCACGTTTCTTAATGTTCTAACATCACTCAGAGAAAGCTTGCATACCCAAAGAGGTTGAACTAAATGTCTGGCAGTCCTCGTTAAAAATGTGTGACATGTCTCTGACTTCTCTGCACAACACAACAATCCAAATCCAGTGAATCAGTACCCTAAAAAATCAATTGTAGAGACATTGTGTAGACTGTGACTTGGCCATGCTAGTAGTTTCTTTATAATGCTATGAAAATGTATAAAGTAAAACATTAAAATCAAACCTATTAAACATGCTAAAGAAAGTATTTCACATTTGTATTCTTCACACAAAATTCTGTCAACTATCAATGAGGTGGAATTAGGGCATTGGCCTAGATTCATCAGATGACTTGTGTAATCGATACACACAAAGAGGAAAAAGCCATTAGGGACTAGGTCAAAGTAACAGAGATTAGATTAGACTTCTCAAATGCACAACTATTAAAATACATTCACACACACAGTGAGAAACATTATCAAGATTCACAAGGCCAAAAACAGTTATCTTAATGCTGAGGGATATCGCCTACAAATATGGGTGCAGCTACTGTATTATAACTGCAATACTTGCAACTTTCAGCAGCCTTGGTTCTGTAAGTATTTTTTCCCCACATTCATTTTCTCCAAAACAATCCTTGAAGCCTTGAATGAAAGCTCTGAGATGATTTACAACATAAACGTTGATTGAGGCAAAAAGTATTTGAATAAAAGGTACGAGACTGTGTACTTTACTGAGCAAATAAACTACTCATCCCATGAAGCTCTGCCAGTGACTTAAAAGAATCATAAACACTGGTACAATATTAAATGAACATACGTTACTGACTATAAATACTACACTGTTTATTTCAAGTTTATTCCAAAATAGTCAAGTATATAACTCTAAAACGTTACTCAGTGCATTATGGGAGTGGGTGGTCAACGGTAAGCTCTTTTGGAGCTTTCCATTCTAACAGCAAGTAATCTAATTGGTCGATCTCTCTTCAGGATCATGGATTGTGTAGTACTTCACAGGGAGTTTAACAATTAAACAACTTTAAGAAAGCTTAAATCACACTGACTTACGGCCTCTAAAGATACATATACCTTACCTAACCACCTCGTAGCTCATGGTAGGTCTGTCTTGAAAGGTTTATATACTAATCACTAAAAAAAATATAAAATATATGAATAGAACTTTTACCTCAAGAACCCAGGTAGACAAGTCAGACTGATCGCACTGAATTTGACAACAGCAGGTCGAAAGTTTTGCTGCTATAATCCGTCCGTTCTTAACAAAATTTGAATTACTGCCCCCAGTGGTGGAAGCTAGAAGTGTTGTTGAAAGTATGAGTATGTGTAAGCTCTAGTTTCCAATTAAAAGAGTGGCATCAAAACCAGTTGTACAGTGAACCTTATCCCCTAACTAACCCAAAATCTAAAGGCCCCAGCACACTCACAGAGAAGTTCTTCTTTGTTCTTCACTCAGAGCCAAAAAGAAGTCTGAAACAGCTGAGCAACAGGATACTGTTTGCAAACATTCAGACACTCATCACACCACTGGGGGAGCCATTTAGGAGCATTTAAATAAGAGGACTATTTAACTAATGTGACAATAAAGTGTGTTATCAATGCCTCCATGCCTCATTCTATGAGTGGAATTCACATGAGATCAGTAAAATATGCTTTTTTTAACCACTTAATGATTTAAATATACAGTATATGCAAATCTGTAATTTGTCTTGTTTACATTCTGAATTCATGACACTAATGTGCTAACACATTAAAAGTGGCTATAATATGCACCGGTTACATGCTGTCATTGTAATTTATGATGACACTGATACTACTGCATAGATTGGTATAAACAAACAAACAAAGAAAAGAATGATGATAGGCATAACTTATTTTGGGCTAGGGCTGTCACAGTTATGAAATTTGGCTGATGATTAATTGTAAAACAAATAATTGCAATTATGACGATTAATTGTCTGTTTTAGGACTTTCACAATTATGATGATTAATTGTCATACAAATTGTCATGCTTTTGTCATAGGTGTATGCTGCGTGTATGAACCCACAACGATAAATAACATTTGTCATTACACGTTCGTTAAATTAAAGTGAAACCGGAGCGCTTTGCATTCACTAATATCCTTGTTTCTATTTTCGCAGGGGTTTGGCATGAACCTCTGAAGACTGCGCGTACATCACAGCGCTTCAAGTTTGGTTCAGAAGCGGTAAATCTTCACACATCTCAGGCGAGACGGTCGGAGTGTAATTGAATGAGACACTCAAATGCGCCATTCAGTCCCTTATTTGAACAGTAAAATATGATTGCAATTTAAAGTGTAAAATAAACCTCAGTATCTCAAATAACAGTATAGATCAAATAACTGCAATCGGTTGATTATTTAATAATTGCAACAAGCCTACTTTGGGCAGATGTGTGAATGGCATTTGGCTTGAAATGGCACATGAGTGAAGCAGCATATCAAACAATAGAGTGAATGGGCACTTAAGCGTATCTGAGTAGATTTTATTATTTTTGAAGACTAATTAAAAAAAAAAAGAAAGTAGAATGACATTGTCTTAAAAAACATTTCAATGCGAACATTCGTACAGATGTAGGTACATTTGCACCAGCTCGCTAATAACTCTGCACACCGTTGTGTTCATGTTGACTGATCTTAACTGACTGAACTGGAATTAGTTGTTGGCCTCAAAGTAGGTGGAGATCCAGGTCACACCTATCGATGACGTGGACCGATGGCAGTTAAGGCCCCGATATACTTCCGGAGAAGTTCTTCTTTGTTCGGGGATAAAAGAAGTATTAACTCTGCATGCCGGTGTGTTCATGTTGACTGACTGAACAACGTTAACAGAATTAGTTGCCGGCTTCAAAGGAGGTGGAGCTTCAGGTCTACTGATGACATGGACCAATGGCAGGAAGAAGGTATTTAGCTGCCGGTTCAAAGTTTTCCAAAACATTTGCCACAGTGAGCTGTTACAAACCACCGAAAAAAACTCAAAAACACCTTATTGGCCAGATTTGACATTTACATTTTACATTTATGCCTTTGGCAGATGCTTTTATCCAAAGCGACTTACAGTGCACTTATTACAGGGACAATCCTCCCGGAGCAACCTGGAGTTAAATGCCTTGCTCAAGGACACAATGGTGGTGGCTGTGAGGACTGAACCAGCAAACTTTTGCATACCAGTTCTGTGTTTTAGCCCACTACACCACCACCACTACAGCCCCGTTTATCACACACGTTCATTCTTTGATTTCAGTAAAGTATATCAGGTCTTCAGAAGGTGTTTAGCAGCTGGTAAGAAGTTTTCCTTAAAGTTTGGCCTGGCGAGCTGTTACGAACCACCGTAACGAATGGAAAAACACCATCGTTTTGGACAGATTTTGTTCTAAATGACGTTACACACATTTGTTCTTCAATTTCGTAGGAAGTGTGCAGGGGCCTTTACCCTAAACCTAACAGTCAGTGGAGTAAAATTTTAATTTTCAAGAGAAAATACAACCTCCGAATCACCATTATCTATGTGAACACAATCGCTTACTGGTTTGCATAGGACAAGAAGCCGTGTCTCTGAGGATGCTTGCGCAACACGCTATCAGTAGCGCCATAAAGAAAGTTGTTTACATTTGAATTGATGCAAGAATTGGGATGGCACTTGTCAGTAATTCTGTTGAATGGGATTGATTTGAGAGCATTTGAACATTCGGAAGCATGTTCAGAAACATGTCGATTTCCCACGTGATCATGATGGTTTGTGTCTGATTCAGCCAAAGACATACACAGATCTAAGGCATGACTTCTTTTTATTTTTTTGGGATGGGTATCGATATCGTTATCAGAAAAACTCCCTCTGTTAGTTGTGTGTGTCCGTATCCATTTTGACACTCTAAACCTAACAGGATGTTTAGGCACAGCCTGAAATCTGTTTAAGTTAATTAGCAGACATTGTTAATGAGCGCTCTGAGCTGAGTGTTAGTCGCTCTGCTGGTATTTGTTGAAGCCATCCAGGGCAGGCTTAAGGTGACTTACCGTTATTAGTGCTATACAGAGCAAGCAACCAATTAAATTTGACATAATGTTCAAGACCATTACCATATTAGTACAGCTAACATACAGATTGAAAATAAATCTCATGAGTCACAAAACATTTAGATGTTTGGAGGCATAAACACCTGACAACTGTTTCTTTCATTTTTGAAAATATAAATTATGCTAAAAAGAATTATAGTACACAGGGGCAGCGCTAAATCTCAACAGCACAACAGATGTTTGGAAAAGTCCGTTCTTGATGCATTGCAGACAAAAGTACTGGTGCTGGCATGTCATGGTTCAAAACTTCCAATTACAAATGGTAAGGGCAAGAAATGAGAGGTTATTTATATATTAATAATAACATTATTATTATGTTCTCAACACTTTCTCCCAAGTCCTAAAAGAGCCGTCACTGAAACCAAGCAGGAGAAACATCCTCATTTTTATGCTTAGGTATGACATATAAGAAATCTGTAAATATTAACAGATGACTGCTCACATTTACACGCCATCAATGCCTATTAGGTGAAACTTGGCCCATCTAGTCATGATGAAACTATAAGAAGGAAGTAGAATACATGTTATTATTCCTAAAAATTCGAAGATTCTACACTTATGGTCAAATTAGTTCACCACACATTGTGCTATTTTTGTGTAGCACCTACAACTCTGCATATCCTTCAGAAGGATCCCAACTTTAAGAGTTAGAGAGTTGAAAGTTCATTTTTAACTAAAGTCCTGATCATTATAATCCCACCTCAACAGTTTGAGCAGTACATTTTAACTTTATTTTTAAAAAGCAAAAAGACTTTTATTCAAGGATGGGGCAGCATAAACTATAAATGGGACCTAACAGCAATTCCATAGTGATTTTTAGTGGATGCATGAAGCTAATTCCCCTCAGGTTCACACAGGTGTCATAGCAGAATAATGACAGGTGTAGTTCAGTACATTAATATTTAATAACCAGAAAGTGTCTAAATACTTTGTTTAATTGGAAAGAGTACAACTCTTGATTTATCATTTCAAACCTAAAAAAAAAAGAAGAAAAAAAATCGATAATTGTGGTTGAGCAATCCTTTAAAATAAACACTTATACTTTGATGCTTTGTTATGCATCAACATATAGACATTTTTTAAGTATGTACACCTTTTATATACACTGATGAGCCAAAACATTGTGACCACTCTCAGGTGAAGCAAATAATGTTGATCATCTCCTAACAAGACCACATGTCAAGGACTGTAGATTAGATGGTAAGCAAACAGTCAGTTCTCATAGTCAACGTGTTGAAAATGGGCAGGAGTAAAGACCTGAGCGACTTTGACAAGGGCCAAATTGTTATGGCCAGACGACTGGGTCAGAGCATCTCTGAAACAGCAAGGCTTGTGGGGTGCTCCAGATTAGTAGTGGTGAGAACCTACTAACAGTGGTCCGAGGAGGGACAAATCACAAACCGTCATCAGGGTTTTGGGCGCCCAAGGCTCATCGATGCGTGAGGGCAACGAAGGCTATCCCGTCTGGTTCAAGCCGACAGGAGCTCTACTGTGGCACAAGTCACAGAAAATTGCAATGATGTTTACGAGGGGAATGTGTCACAACACACAGTGCATCGCACCCTGCTGCGTATGCCGCATACTGGTCAGAGAGCCCATGATGACCCCTGTCCACAGTCGAAAGCGCCTACAATGCACGCGAGCGTCGGAACTGGACCTTGGAGCAGTGGAAGAAGGTTGGTTGGTCCGATGAGTCCCATTTTCTTTAACATGACGTGGACGGCCATGTATGCAAGGACGGATTAAGACCCGAGAGACCCATGGGCCGGTGCACCGTGGAGGTCCCCAATGACGTGACTACGTTCACCTTTATGCGCTACAGGACGCCTGGCAGATTTGGTTGGATTTTTCAAATAGACAGAAGAAATGTTTGTAGCAATGTCTTACACGGCCAGTTATATGTCCTATTTAATTATGAACGATCCAAAATCATACATTATTAATAGGGATGTGTACGGTATTCAAGTACCAAAAATCACTCTTCGGTTATTCTGCATGTGTATAGAGGTCTTCAACCCAATCGGAGTCCGGCGGTACCTGACAAACCATCAGGTTTTGGGTCAGTTTTTCAAGCAGGCTATAGGGCGAGTTACAGGCTGTTCACATCTGCATCTGCACTGTTTTTAAATTGTTTTTCTATGCAGACACGCACTGGATGGACGACTTTGATCGTTGCACCACAACTCAGGACCATCGCATTTTTTTAGACATTGCATTAAGTTAAAAAAAAACTTTAATATTTATAAAAGCATCTCAAGACACCTGTGTTCCGTTTCATGATTTGTTGCGCTGCATCAGCGCTGGTGTCACACATCGACATTCTGATGAAGTTCAGGTTGCAAAGAGGACTTAATGTGACTATTACACATGATTTTCACCTGGCAAAGTTTCAGCGCTTGTTAAACAATGAGCCAATGTTTGTTTTTTCTTTTTTTCTTTTGCTCTGGTGTGCAGACAATAATTACACAAGTTAAATACTGAATCATTTCATATCAAAGCATCCCAAAGAGGTTTATAAACCATAGCGTTTGCTGCCTCATGGAAAGTGAACCTTCCCAGGCAGAATTATGCATTTTCCATTTATTAAGAATAGGCCTACGTTGCAGGCAGTGACAGAGATTATTTTTGTTCGAGCTTTTGAAGATCAATGTGTTGTGCTATTTAGGCTCATAGTTCACTGCACTTTATTCCCTTCTAATCTGAGATTATGTTTGAAGCATCCATGGCAATAAACGTTCTTTATTCCTGAGTCTTGACAAATAACAAAATAACTGTTTGTGAACTCTTGTGGTTAACCAAATATTACAAAAGGTTACCGTGCACATATTTAGGGTATTAAAGGCATCTTTCGCTTTGTCATTAAACATTAAATGCATGCAGGACTTTTTAAAGTCTTCCATACTGTTGCACAAATTCTGTCGCTTTTATCAATTTAAACCATCAGCTTTGTACACAGCCAGGGTAAACTGCACTTTATCTTTGTGTTTGAAAGCGTTCTGTGAATCAAAGGCTGTTCTCTGTAGTCCTTCAAATAAACGCGTTGCACCTGTGAGATGCAGATTCCCTGACGTGCACTCGAGTGTCTGTGCTCGCACTGCTGTAGTCCAGCACGCATTTGGCCAAACAAATGGTACATCTCATAAGGCTGACATTTACGTGGATTTATAATAAACATCTAAAAAAAAAAATTTTTTTAATTATTTATTTAGAGCTCAGGGCCCTTTGGGTTTAGAGATCCCTGGGCAATGGCCCGATCGGCCCGGTGGTTAATCCGTCCTTGCATGTATGTGTACGCTATTTACCTTGGGAAGTGATGGCACCAGGATGCACTGTGGGAAGACGACAAGCCAGTGGAGGGAGTGAGATGCTTTGAGAAATGTTCTGCTGGGAAACCCTTGGTCTGGCCATACATGTCAGTTTGAAACGTGACACCTACCTAAACATCACTGCAGACCAGGTACACCCCTTCATGGCAATGGTATTCCCTGATGGTAGTGGCCTCTTTCAGCAGGATAATGAGCCCTGCCACACTGCACACATTGTTCAGGAATGGTTTGAGGAAAATGATGAAGAGTTCAAGGTGTTGCCCTGGCCTCTAAATTCCCCAGATCTCAATCCAATTGAGCATCTGTGGGATGTGCTAGACCAACAAGTCCGATCCACGGCGGCTCCACCTCACAACTTACAGGACTTAAAGGATCTGCTGCTAATGTCTTGGTGCCAGATACCACAGGACACCTTCAGGGGTCTTGTGGAGTCCATGCCTCGGCAGGTCGGAGGCATGGAGGACCAAAAGCTTATTAGGCAGGTGGTCATAATGGTTTGACTCATCAGTGTATATCTTTTAGCGCCACTCTATGGTGCATAACTGTTGTTGTTTTTCTCTTGCACTTCAGTTATATATATATAAAAAAAACTTCTCTCACTAAGCAAATGCTCTAACTTGGGAGCAATTCTGCATCTCAACGGCTCCATGTGGCTGCTTTTGTAACGGCTGCACTAAACCAATACTTACAGATCTGGAACGTCGAGTCTCATGGAGTGGGGTATTACTGCAGAATGCTGGCACCTAAAAACACTCGTTTCGTATAGCCATAACTGTCCCCACAGTCTAATAACACCCTGCAGCATCGATATCTATAATTATTAAGTACTATAGGGTAAAATAAAAGTAAATTTTCAGCACTTACACAATTGCATGCATTCATGACACACTTCTTAGCTTGTGAGGAGGTGACATGTTCTTGCAGCTTTTCACAGGGACGTAAACTGTGGCTGGGGTGAGTCGAGGCTGCTCTGAATTGAACAGAGTGTGAAAATTGTTATGCCAAATAAAGGATTTTGCTTCCAGAGACATGCAGAGTGAACAGAGGGGTTTAGTCACCTGTTTTTGCCTTGGCATAGCTTTGGAGAAATCCTGCCTGTTTCGGCCCAATCTGTGGGCACTTTCCATGGACAAAGTACACTTTGATGTCCCAATACTTTTTTTTTAAAAAGCATTAGAGGCAAAAATCCCATGTTTTTGTTGTGAGAAATATTAGATATTTTAGAAACTTTTATGCAACTATCAAATGCAGCTAGTCATAAAAACATCAAACGGCAAATCGCCCCTCTTAAAATAGTGGTTTTGACCTTCCCCACCTTAGAAGTCTTGACCTTCTCGACTGTATGCAACAATTATATTCATACAACCATGTCATCATTTTGACATAAGTGGTTGATATTCAATACATTGTATTAAACTTTTCTTTTTTCTTTTTTTTTTACAACTATTTAATAATTGATAACTATTTAATAATTTTAATTACATTCTAAATAACAAACTCATTTTAATTACAAACAACCTCAAGAGTTTGACTAATCAACATTTTCTTAAGGTACAAGACATCCATTCACTGACCATTTGTGAAAAAGACCCTGTTTTGAACCCTAGTCACAGAAATTTCCTGTGGCTTTTCTTTCTGAATTACCTAACTATAAAAAGGATTAGGCTATATTAGCAAATACTTGTGCAGGATGGGAACTATTTCTTCTTCCACTCATCTTAACATGCATGCTGAAAGACTAGCAGAAAAGCACTTGCGCCGTCACAAGGCTCATTCAAACAAGAGGGATAAGTGCCTTGTAGAGGTAATGATAGAAACTTCTGGAGTAAATTCACGCTAAAATAACAACATATCTAAAGGTGACATTTCTTATGAGTTTGTGGGTAATTGTTGTTAATAAATAATTACATAAAATAGTTAACCATGATTTTACTAAAGTAATTTTGTAGTAACCATGTTTTGTTTTTGTTTTTATGGGCTAAAACCATGGTTTTACTACAGTTATATTGTAGTAGTAACCATGGTTAATTGAGTGGTAACTGTGGTTTAAATGTTTTTTTTTTTTTTTTTTTACATTTGTGAGCCTAAATAGAAAATTATCAGACTTCTATTTTGGTTTACCCTTACAAAAATGAACCATGGTTTCACTACAGTAACTATAGTTCAACCATGGTTAATTTTTGTAAGGGTAAACAAAGTAGAAGTCTAATAATTGTCTGTTTAGGCACACAAATGTAAAAAAATAAAAAAAAATTATAATGACTCAAATTATGACTAAAAAGAAAAAATGTAATTTCCCATTTTATCACAAGAAATTGCAAAAAAATAAAATAAAAATCAATTTAATAGAAGGATCGGTATTGGTATCGGAATCAACGATATTGGACTTGAAATTATATATATATCGGATCAAAAAGAAAATAAGTGGTATCGCCCATCCCTAGTGTTCTTATCATATCTAGACTATCAAGGATGTAACGAACAAAATTGTTCCACTGGCTCTATCTTGTTCTTTGATTTCAAAAATGTGTCTTGGCTGGTACGGAAGATACACATTGAAATCAAAAGGATTTGAATATATGTTTGTGCAGCTCTCTGAATCGCACATTGGCCATCACACATCAAAGGATGGTCATCTCGTCACTGTTCCAGAGGAGTGAGAATGGCTCTGTCGTTTGGACTTTCTGCCAGCATTGGTCAGATGGGCGAAAATACACACATGCAAATGTAAGAGAGTGTGACAGGGTTGTGATGCTTTGTGTTGAAGTGTCTTGATTATAACCCAAAAAAGTAGATGTCAATTTTATAAGGCTCAGTTGTACCCTTTAGGGTTTTAATATTATCAAGGTTTAATGTGAAGAGTGTAATATCTGCTCTTAATGACTTTCAAACAAGTTTCAAACACTCCCCCCTTTGTTTGGACAATCCATTTTGGGGCCCACCCTCAACTGACACCATTGGTTGAGCCAGTGTTCTTAAATCAAAATAACAGGTTTAAAGTCAATTTGGTGCCCCTAATGAAAGAAATTACACAGTGCACTTTTAAAAGGAACTGTTCACACATATTTCATTCCAAACCTGTATGACTTGCCAAATTTTTCAAAATGGCCAGGCTATTTTTTTCCATTGAAATTGAATGTGAATGGATGCAGTCAAGCTCTAAAAACAAAACTAAACTAAACAAAAAGCAAACCAAACCCCACAGCATACAAAAAACAAACCAATTCAACCCCCCCCCCCCCCCCCCAAAAAAAACAAACAAAAAAACCCCAAAAACAACACAAACAAAACAATACAAAACAAAACACAAAAACAATACAAAACACAAACCAAAACAAAGCAAAGCAAATAAAAAACAATACAAAAACAAAACAATGCAAAACAAAAATCAAAGCAAATAAAAAAAAACACAATACAAACTACAAAACAAAAACAAAATACAATACAAAACACAAAACAAATCAATACAAAACACAATACAAAACACAAAACAAATCAATACAAAACAAAAACCAAAACAAAAGCAAAGCAAAAGATAGAAAAAACTACAAAAAAAAAAAAAAAAACACAAAGCAAAGCAAAACAAAAAAACAAAACAAAACATAAAAGCACCATTGAGGGATCCCATACATCTAATGCACAAGATAAGCTTGGTGTGTTCCACAGAAGAAATACAGGTCTGAAACAAAATGAAGCTGAGTAAACTATGACAGATCATCTGGACTTTTGCAGACCATATCAAGACACAATATCCATAAAATCCTGATTAGATTGCTTTCACCTGTGTTGCATTCTCAATTCTAACTCTCTCTCACTCTCTTTTCTCTTTATTTACTTTTTTCTCTTCAGATGTGTCAATCCAAAACAGCGTTCACCCTGCAGCCCCCTGTCCCTGACATATGGACCACACGTTCAAATCCACAATAATCTCTGTGGATAAGACAACAAACACATCTTGGGCTGTAACATCCAGTGCAGTTCCTGAAACCCATATCCAGAACCGTAACAAGCCATGCACCTACAGCGTTTTTGTTTTCTACAGTCTTTAATAATCTTTCTCCTTACGAAACACAAATTCACAAGACTGTTCCTGAAAACTCTGCCCATGCACTGTTTACCAGCAAGGCAAAACAGAGATGCCGACAATTCAGTGAAAGACAATGTGTGGAGGTAATCGTGTTTTTAAATGCCACATCTATATTTCTTTATTTCCTGTCTAAAGCAATAATGAATGAAACAACGTAGACTAGATGACAATATATGAATGCCTCTCTCTGCTCGAAGTGGTGAAATCACATTCTGAATGTGAAAGTGAGATATATCTAGAATGTTGCAATAAAGAAAATCAATGTATGCCCTACTAGGTGTGTACATCTTATTTAGGACACAAACAAAACAGAAAGAAATATGCAGCACGCATTTGCTCATTCTAACTCTAATAAAGTGTCCTAACCAGATGAAACATGGTAAAGCGAAAAGAAGAATTCTGTGGTGGAAATGACGCTGATGGAAATGACTTTTTTAACATTTTTGAAATAAAATCTCAGCCTTTTGTCCTCCTAAGGCTGATTTCATTGCTAAAATTGTATGTTTCCTAAATACACACAATTAAATGTCATACTTTTTGCATAATTTGGCAAAATTACAGCTTGATTGCAAATGATGGACCCCAATATAATAAACGAAGCGGTTTACACCGCAAGCGCTGAAATCTTGCAGCAATTTACCTGTCTACGACGTTGTGAAATTTCAATGTCTTTTAAAACAATACTTTTGATTTCCCAAGCAACACACACCCACCCTGCAAATTAGTTGGCCATGGCCCACAGTTTGGGAAACTCTGCTCTTAATCTAAAATAAATAGAGGCAGCAAACAAAAGTGAATCTAAAGGCAGGGTGTGTAAAGCGAGCGGTCGACACAACTGCACATGGCTCAGTCCAGACAATCACTTGGCATTGGAGACAATTATTTGCGACAGCAGGAAGAATCAATGGTGATGAATTGTCACTACAGTACAGATCAATCTTGAAAACGCCATCCAACAAGGTCAGCATAACTGTGGCAGTCAAGAACCGAAGTATAAACAAGGCGTTCGAGAAACTGTTTAACCCTTAAGCTCTGAAGGTGTTTTTAAAGATTTCCTGTTGCCGTGGCATGCCCAAAATTAGAGGCTCATAACTCTACAAAAATAAATAATAAATAAATAAAACTCTTCGATACTGATTATGATAAATTATGAGACTCTCAGCTTAAGAAACTGTTTAAAAATCACACCAAAAAAACAAATCTTTTTCTTTTTTTTCTGATTTTACATATTTCTCAGGGTGTAAATAAGGTAGCTCTGAAAAACTGCTTTCATTTTGTTCTCAATCAGGTCACCTGTAACTGAGTACAATTTTGTGGTGGTCCAACAAAGCAATCAAATGTTATAGCATTACAAATATAATTCATCCTAGTGCCCAAAAACGTCTCCTAGTGTCCCAAAGCCTCTCCAAACAAATAAAGCATAATAATTGTACATAAGAACTAAATACATATGCAAATACTAAAATGACTAAAGGTATGCTCTCTCTGCAAAGCATGCAGGCAAGAGTAACAAGATCTCATTCAGTTAAATTCTGTGTCATTTGAGCCATCATTGTGCCTGTTTCATGTACTTGGCACCATCTCCTGGTGACCATATGTAATTAGAGTGGACGATCCTCTCTGCCCATATTTGGATGACTTCCACATCTGGTTGAAGCAATCTGAATCCAAATATGATTGGTTTAGCGTTCCATGACGCACTACATCATTTCCAATTAAGTCATCTGATCGAGGAAAGCTAACGTGTTTTTTTAGCCAGTGAACATTGTGCTTCGTGTGGATTATCTAATGATCTATGCATCCGATTGCGTTGTGTGTGGGCTCGTATTAACAGGAATCCCATCTTCTAAGTAATGGTATGAGTAATGTTATGTTCTGTTTATTTTTTGTGAAGTTATAAGCGAAAACATGGCTTATAAGCAACACCTGTTTACATGTAACATGTATGTCAAAGACATATACTTAGCTATTACTCGCTATATTTTTGTCTGTGAGTAAAATAAATAGGCTAGTTGTATTCTACTCTTTGAGAGCTTTCCTACGACATACACTACCATTCAAAACTTTTGAAACACTTGACTGAAATATTTCTCATGATCTTAAAAATATTTTGATCTGAAGGCGTATGCTTAAATGTTTGAAATTAGTTTTGTGAACAAAAATATAATTGTGCCAACATATTAATTTATTTAATTACAAAACTAAAATTTTATTTAAAAAAAAAAGTTTTTGAAATGGATGACTTGGACCGAATAATTAAGAAAAGCAGCCAATAAATGCCCAGCATATAGATGGGAACTCATTCAATACTGTTTAAAAAGCATCCCAGGGTGATTCCTCAAGAAGTTGGTTGAGAAAATGTCAAGAGTACATGTCTGCAAATTCTAGACAAAGTGTGGCCACTTTGAAGATTCTAAAATATAACACAGTTTTGATTTATTTTGGATTTTGTTTAGTCACAACATAATTCCCATATTTCCATTTCTATTATTCCATAGTTGTGATGACTTTACTATTATTCTAAAATGTGGAGAAAAAAAATAAAAAAATAAAGAATGAGTAAGTGACCCTAAACTTTTGAACGGTAGTGTATGCTATTTGATCCGTTTGAACTTTTTACCGATTACAATAATATGTAAAAAGCAAAATGTTTAATAAATTATCACAACAAAACACTTCTGATTTGTCTGAAAATTTCAAAGCACTTGTTCAGTTTTGGTCATAATGTCTATAATGCATTGTAAAGTAGAGCTTCTAAGCTTTAAAACAATATCTATTTTGTGTTGGTCAAGACTGTAGTTATCAATATTTTGATAATTATTTTTTTCTCGACGGACCCGGGCCAATCCAAGCCTAAAGGGCTAAACCATCATTATTTTAGCAATTCTATCTGGTTTCACTAGTGCGGCAGAAATTAAACAATTCACCTTTAAAAATAGAGGCTCCACAATGTAATACAGCAAAAGTGTGACAAAAAGAATGATTACACACTCAAGCCAAAGAAGTCAATAAACGTTAAATTGATGTGCTCTGAAAGTTTGATGTTCCCATTAGAGGCTTGTTTACGCATTAGTATGTAGAGTGGAAGAAACGATTTTTCAATTGATTTGGATTCAGTTTGTGTAATCCTCGGAGGAGTTTACCTACATCAGTCCGTTTACCGATGCTTTCACAGGTGCCTGCTGCTTATTCTACCATAGTCGATACTTTAAACTCCAAACTTTGGAGACACACATAAGAACGAATACGTTTATGGATCAAGTGGTCTAATTATCTCTAAGGTTTGTCCGCTATCTGTTCCATCACAGTAGTCTTATGTGAAATAGAAAGCTATTAAATTGGTAACGGCTGCTTTGTAGGGTGTATGTGTAGGGTGTTCTCAATGCCTTATAATACACCTTATAAATCAGTTGTATTTTCTCTATATCTAATCTCTGGTTCTATTCATTAACATAAGTAAATATATTAGGTATTGTGACTTAATGAACAATATTTTTTTACAGTGTTTACATCATAGAAAATATTTCCAACCAATTACAACCTAAAAAAAAAAAAAAAGTGTGTATATTAATACATTAGTGTAACAATTATGATATGGGAGAAATAAAAAATAAAAAACATCCCCCTCGTGCCACCAAAACAGTGCCAACCTTCTCACCACAACTGTACAGAGCGGTTATCTGAGTTACCGTAGACTTTGTCAGTTCAAACCAGTCTGGCCATTCTCGGTTGACCTCTCTCATCAACAAGGCATTTCCGTTTGTTTTTGGCACCATTCGGAGTAAATTCTAGAAACTGTTGTGTGTGAAAATCCCAGGAGATCAGCAGTTACAGAAATACTCAAACCAGCCCATCTGGCACCAACAATCAATGTTGATGAGGGAGGTCAACAGAGAATGGCCAGACTGGTTCGAACTGAAAAAATCTACAGTAACATGGATACCGCTCTGTACAATTGTGGTGAGAAGAATCGCATCTCAAAATCAGCCATGATGGCGCTGTTTTGGCAGTACAAGGGGGACCTACGCAACATTAGGCAGGTGGATTTAATGTTGTGGCTGATCGGTGTGTATATATATATATATATATATATATATATATATATATATATATATATATATATATATATATATATATATACACACACACTATATACTCTATTATTTTATTTTTATTTATTTTTTATCCATCATATACACTCACTGGCCACTTTATTAGGTACACCTGTACATCTTATTCATGCAATTATCTAATCAGCCAATCATCTGGCAGCAGTGAATTGTATAAAATCACGTAGATATGGGTCAGGAGCTTCAGTTACTGTTCACATCAACCATCAGAATGGGGAAAAATGTGATCTCAGTGATTCAGACCATGGCATAATTGTTGGTGCCAGATGGGTTGGTTTGAGTGTTTCTGTAACTGCTGATCTCCTGGGAATTTCATGTTAATGACAGAGGTCAGAGGAGAATGGCCAGACTGGTTCAAGCTGACAAGAAGGTGACAGTAACCCAAATAAACAAGTTACAACAGTTCTACCAATAAAAGCATTTCTGAACGTACAACACTTCAAACAATGAGGCGGATGGGCTACAGCAGCAGAAGACCCCTCCGGGTACCACTACTCTCAGCTTAGAACAGTAGTGAGCCTGTGTTTTAATGTGGGCACAGGCTCATTAAAACAAGACAGTAGAGGACAATGTTGGAAAAACATCTGGGTTTCTGCTGAGGCACACAGCAGGCCCACTGTAGCCTCAGTTTTCTGTTCTTGGCTGACAGAAGTGGAACCCAACATGGTCTTCTGCTGTTGTAGCCCATCCGCCTCAAGGTTTGACATGTTGTGCATTCTGAGATGCTATTCTGAACACTACAATTGTACAAACTCTACAGAGGAGTTATCTGAGTTACTGTAGCCTTTCTGTCAGCTCAAACCAGTCTGGCCATTCTTCGTTGACCTCTCTCAACAACAAGACTTGAGGTGTTTTTGTTTTTCGCACCATTCCCTGTACAGTCTAGAGAATGTTGCGTGTGAAAATCCCAGGAGATCAGCAGTTACAGAAATACTCAAACCAGCCCGTCTGGCACCAAAAATCATGCCACATTGAAATCACTGACATCACATTTTAACTGAAAATTAACTGAAGCTCCTGAACCGTATCTGCATGATATTATACATTACACTGCTGCCACACGATTGGCTGATTAGATAAGCTATTAAAAATAAACAGTCATAAGATTTTAAACATCTTGTTTGAAATAAAGCCTGATATGCTAATCCATCTGAAATGCAATCAGTATTCAAGAATTAGACTGAAGCTATCAACATTAAAAACTTTTCAAGTGAATCAGCCAAGGCGAGATGAACTTCAGAGCGCAGCACCATCAAACACACTGAACTGTCTAAAGAAGAACGCAGCTTTGAAATATGCGCTGGCTTTTTAAGAATTTCTGTAAAAGATCTTCTGAAAATAGAGGATATGACTGACTTTGTTTTGTGACTCATATTCTGAAGCGAGCCAGTAAGTAGTCCATTTTGCTGGACTGTTGACATCACACGCAACAATGTTATTTTTTAAATGTTTGTCAAGGTGATATTGTATTGGTAGATAAACTGCCATTATTTAGCAATAATAGTGTACTAATTACATCACAACTGTTAAACAATATTCCCATAACAATTCAATTAAGTAGACGTAATAATTCATGACTCATGCAAATTAAAAGCCGAATGCATATGGAAACAGCACAAATTTACAATTCATAAATGGAACTGTCCAATTGTTTACTGAACTAAATGTGCCTTTGCAAAACTGTGGCAGATCTATGCTACAGTCATGGCAGCAGATGGTACCAAATGAGAACCATATTCAGACAGTGCATCATGGTATTTAGATGGTACTCCAAAGGAATTTTTATAACACCAAGTTATTAACCCTACTTACCCTAACCCTACCATGGAACATATCCAAAAACATGGTATTACCATGGGATATGTAAAAACAACATAGTACTATAATGGTACCATGTCCAAAAAACATGGTATTACCATGGTATATAATAAAATAAAAATAATAATTAAAATAAAAACGTATTATTAAAGGGATAGTTCGCCCTAAAATGAAAATTCAGTCATTGTTTACTTACCCCTGTGTTGTTATAACCCTATATGACTTTCTTTATTTTTCTTAACACAATGGCAGAAATTGTGAAAAAAAGAAAAAATTGTGCTAAATGATATCATACATTAGCAGTTTATGGTGACTACCTCTTCAAGCTTCAAAAGAATGTAAAAGTATAATTCAGAAGTTGTTCCATGAGAGTCATCTGAAAATTTATTTATGAAAGCATATGACAAGATTTGGTGAGAAACAAACCGAAATCGAATGTATTATTTAGTGAAACCATTTGAGGCACTTGACCGACCATTGATCTCCGGTGCACATTCATGATAGGGCAGGAGAGCAAAAGTCCACGCAGCCTCCTCGCAACATGGGGCGTTCAAGTAAAAAAACTTTTTGTTCGTCTAAAAACAGGTCCACCACAGTGATAGTGACAAAAGAACACAACACAGCTGCACAAATACCAGAGAACAGAACTCACTAAACATATCTGACGAGTTTGTAGTTGAAGAATAGATGCGTTTCTATGCCCAGCCATATTTATTAATTTTTTTAACTGGAGTCCCCAATCAAAGAGAGAGATGGAGTTGGCAGGAATGTCTGTCACCTCTTCTCCATTCTGAACCGGTGAGTATTTGTGACAGACCTGAGGGGAGTGAGACCTCTGCAAAAACACCTGGTAGGTGTTACATTCTCTGCTAAAATCAAGTAGTTTTTAACAGGCTCATGAGATGCTGGCTTTAATATACTGTTATGAGAAGGTTTTTGGACTGGTGCCAGTTCACAGTGGACGGAGTTACCTGGCGTGATGCCAAAAATAGAAAACAATCATGAATCATTTTTGGGTGAACTATCCCTTTAAGGTATTACCACGGTAAGTAAAGGGCGGGGAACCCCTGTCTCTTCGGCCTATTGATGTGTTGAACACATTCACTAGCACATGTTTAAATCAAAAGGTAATCATCATCTTCTTAATCATGTGCATTTATTGAGGTTATGTTATAATTATGAATGTCCATTTGCCCTCTGAGGGGTGATTGAGAGTCTGATTTATGTCAGGAATGCAGTAACGGTGCTTGCACATTTAGCCCAGAACCCGGAGAATGAATTAAGATGTAAGTTGTAATTAATTCTTTAAACACTGATCAAAGTAAGAGTTATATTGTGTTTAAGTTTTAGGTCAAGAATGAACCTTCTGTACCCTTTTACCAGAATTTTCTGATTAAAAGGTCTGCAGGCCCCAAACCTGCATGCGTGCGAGCTGTGGTTTATCTGTATGTTTTGTTCTAGCAAAGAAAGTCCAACATTCAGCCTGGGTCTTGATGACATTTAGCATTAAGAATATACAGTCTTTCTTTCTCTTAAGATGCAGTTTTTTCTTTCTCTTTATTTCTCTCCTATAGTCTTTGTCTAAATCCATTACAGGCATTGTTGGAATGATGGGAGCCAGGTGACTGGCACCAAGATTTCTAAAAGGATGGACTAACGATTACCCTTGACCCTTATCAGCTGACCAACTGAGACTTAGTGGTTCCGGATAATCAATGTTATGTCTCTAAATAACATATTTTGCGAAGATCAAAAGTCACCATGTTTGTGTAGTTTCCATAAATATCTGTATGGTTAACCTATCAGAATTCTGTACACCGGTAATGATTATATCAGTTAATCTGCGTATGCCTATAATTACGGATGTTTCATTAATCTATGTTAGTTTGAGGTTAAATCCTCTACACATTTTCTGTTTCTGTCTTCTGCCTTTGGAAATGTGAAGAAATTTATCTTCAGTAAACTCGCTCTCAACTGATTGAAACTCAACTTTGACTCCTGGTCTTCATTGTTCATACTGGTCTCTCAAATGGGTCTTGCTGTATTCCCTTACAGTACCTTGTCCAAACAACATGGTACATATTATCAAGGTAACATGTCCAAAAACATGATATTACCATAGTATAATGGATAAAGCCTTAAAACCTAACAAAATACCTTATTATTAATGTAATACCATGGTACAACTCCAAAAGATATACAGTAGTACATGAAAAAAATGGTATTACCATGGTAAATTTCCTTAAATATGGTAATAACATAGTATATGTATAAAAAAAAAAATAAAAAAACTTGCAAGTGCATGTGAAAAAAACATGGTAATACCATGGTACCAATTCCAAAAAAACATGGCACATGTAAAAAAAAAAGAAAAAAAAAAGAAACGTATTATCATGGTGCACAGCCTTAAACACTGTATTACCATGGTACCACGTCCAAACAACATGGTACATGCAAATAAATAAATAAATAAAAATGATATTGCCATGATACATGTCCTAAAACTGATACCATGGTATCTGTATGTATAAAAAAAAACATAATAATAAATTAGCATGGCACTTCTAAAATGGGTCTGTCCATGGTACCATGTCCAGTGTTTCCCCTAAATGCATTTTGCAGCAGTGCTGCGCTTTCCTTGAGAATATTAATGAGCCTTCCCGTCATCTGTATGTTTTGGAGCGTATTTTGCTCACTTCAAAAGCAGAATGACAGCACTACATGGATCATTTAGCAGCGCGAGTGCAGAGCAGGTGCGGTAATTCGCAAACTGGCCTCAACCGAACAGACTATTTTAAATGCGTTTGTGAACCAGTGAGATGCACGAAACCCATTTGAATCCAGTACAGAATTGTCTGTTGCAAAACTCTTATGGTTCGGTGATGAAACTAGTTTAAAACAAACAGCCCCAACATTCTAAACAGCACTGACAAAGAAAACATAAATTAGAAGGCTTTTCAATTCTCAAATCTCAACACAAAAATGTACCATGGATTTACTGTAGTAACACACTAACTGTATTAACTATGGTAGTTGTGACAGAAAAAGTTTCTAAATGTATTTAGACTACAGTTTTTAATTTAAAAATTCCATAATTCTTTATATAGAAACCATAGTTACTAGTGAGGAGCCATGTGTGGTTTTACCTATGGTTACCATGAACTATTATAAATATCATTGTTAAAACAATGGATATTATGAAAGGACTATGGTACATTTTTATATTTATTATGGAGCAAGCTATCAGTTTTCCATCTTTGTAAATATGTTCTCTTGTAATGCTCTCTGATTGTAGAAAAATGTATGTTTTTGCTTGCCTTCAGAAATTCCAAGAGAAGACTGTAGTTTAATCAGTAGGAGCCTGGTGAAAGGAATCTATAAAGAAAACTTAGTCACACTTCAATTTCGCCATATAAAAATGAGGTGTACATTTTTTTTCCACAGATGTTACTGTTGTTAATATATCATAATTTTCATCTGCATCCCAGCCTCAAAATCAATGCTGTACTGTCAAATGTGCATTTCAATGCACATAACATGTAATATTAATGGTAATTGCATGGTCACATTTTCAATGGCCCTTTGAGGGCACATATCCAGAAACACTGGATTATCATGATACTGTACATGTAAAAAGATGGCATTATCATGGTGCATTTAAAAAAAATAAAAAAATAATGGTAAACCATGGAACATCAAAAAACATATTACCATAGTAAAAAAATAAAAATAATTATATATATATATATATATATATATATATATATATATATATATATATATATATATATATATATATATATATATATATACAGTATTACCATGGTACATTGTGTTACTTTGTATTAATGTGATTCATTAGACAGAAAGAATAGCCAGTGACTGAAGGTTTTCAGTAAGTCCTTCACAGACAGTGAAATGTACCACCCCTCCACCCAGTCTATTTCTTTCCCTAAAGCTGCTAAAGCCAATTATATGATGTCACAATCTAATTAGTGCAGCACTGTGAGCTGTATCTGATGCCTTTTAGGAAACAATAATGGAAGGAAATTATCTAAATTGATTTTTTCTCCAACAAAAGATTTGGGAGGCGATTGTGTGTATCACAATAAAGGTATCATGCTGGAGGTCCACCTCATTATTTGAGGGAATTATGTTGTACCTCAGTAAATTCTAAGCTGGTTTGCTGGTCTTGGTTAGTCTCCTAGCCTAGTCTGTTTTCTGGTTTGAGAGGGGTTTAAGGAACTTTTCAGCCGGTCAGGCTGGGAGATTAGGCTGGTTTAAACTGCAAGAACAACAGCTCAGCAGTAACAGACTATTTTCACTGTAGGCTAAATGGTGTTTTGAATCATATTTCCGGTAGTTCTTCGAAGACAGGCGCATCTGCTCAGCCAACATTCCCTCAAATTCATCTTGTGGGATTGAGTGTCCCACGTTGGGATGTGCATACAGACCCATATTTCTTTTTAGAATAGACCTATTAATAAAAAGTTAAGATCTTTTGTCATTCATGCAATTATAAATATTTTGGAGAATGCTTTGTATTGCACTGTTTATTATGAGATTTAACTTTGCCTACCTGGCTCCTGAAATCAATTCCATAGATTCTGAAAAATTCTGAAATCGAACAGCCCTAGAGCTGATATTAAGTACAACAGCACTATTGCTTTTATACAATTGTTCTACTGTATAAAAGCAACAGGAATTAAGAAGTTATTTTCAAGTAACTTACATTTGAGACATTATATGGTCATTTATTTAGACTATTGTTGCTCCGCAATCTAAAAGAGTTCCAAACGAAGCCAAAGCAGGATCAACTGTGTCGCAACACAGCCTGCAGTACATACTCTGAAAGTATGTGAATTCGAATGCAATTCAATTCACTGGCTAAGTTAGGAACAAAACCCCTAGTGTCGCCTACACTGAACCCTCTTTGTCTTATTTTAATGTAGCACCAGCTGCAGAAGAGCACATGTCTGACAGTTCAGTTAATGGAGTGTGGCACCAGGCGTTAAAGCTGCTTTGCTTTGTCCTAGCTGGGTTTTTGTCAGTAGGGTAAAAGAGAAATGGGCTAATTAAAATGTGGCAAACTGACACACTTTTGGCTCTGCTTCATCAAGCCCTGCATATGAATGAGATGCTAATAAAGGCTGGCAAAACAAATACAGTCACCACACAAAGACTTGAACTACATGGAATGATGCTAATGCATCTTTATCTTTCATTAGCCATACTTTAGGCAGTATTTGGCATCACTGTATAAGTATTTCACTGTATTAGTATCTCTATGGCACAATGCATGGGTTATTGCAGGATTTACACAACAAAAAAGCAAATTAAATATTGTCATACTGTTTACACATAGCTAATATGTGTTTTATGGACATGTAGCAAGAAACTACCATGATGTACTCCGAAGTAACTGGGACTACAACATAAATACCATGGTATATAAATATGGTGATCATTCAGTACTATGGTAAAGTATATGGGTACTAGTTGAACGTACCCATGGATTTTATTTTATTTATTTATTTTTTTGTCAACATGAAGGTATTAGGTTACAATATCTATGAATTTACGAAAGGCATGTTTTGTCCTGTAACTTTTATGCATTGTTTTTATTTCTTCAAATATTTTAAACACATTTTTGCCTTTGTGCCTACAAGGTTGGAGAAGTATCTTTAATGGTAAAAATGCTCAATGTAATCACTCAATTAATATAAGGCCATATTAGCTGAAAGCATAATAATAATAATAATAATAATAATAATAAAATAGTTTTAGATGGCGTAAAGCATGTCACACTATAGGTATTTTAATCTTATATCATCACTTTACCATGGCACAACCATGTATAGTTTTGTTAAGTGTAGTAGTCTCGAGTATAGCTTAATCTTAAAGACTTTTGTGAACTTAAACTGACCTTTGGAAAATACTAAAGCAGTCTGTCATCATACAGCTATTTGGGGGTGGACAGAAGATGTACTGTAAGAGATGTAATTCATTAGTGTAATAAGATTACAAGGAAAGGTTTGATAAGGACCATTGGGGAACATTTTGCCCATAGACAACTTTAAATAAAGTGACCTGGGATGTTTTATGACCTCAGGTTCACAGTTTCAAGTGAAATCTGAAGGACAGGATACAATGAAGAGCTCATTAAAGTAACTTTTTTTATTATCTAGATAAAAATGCCATCTTTTACCAAGATAGCATTAGTCATTTTTTCTTTTATTCACAAAAGTAAAGTGGAGAACAAGCTAAAAACCCCAATCAGGTATGTTTTTATCATTTTAAAAGTTAACCTGTTTGTTACTGACACAATTATGTGGCATGGACTAGTAGAACAGGAATTTATACAATAGCATTACCACATCGGTTATCGCTGATATTGGTGATTTGTTTTATATTTATTAGCATTGGCCCACTGGATATTCTAGTCAGGCAATATTGGATATATAATTGTGCATCCTAAATTCCACAATTTCAAGATGAGCTAAAACTCTGCAGTAGTCTAACTTATTAACTATAATATTAAAAGTCTTATACTTACTGTATATTTCTAATTGTGCAGTGCTTAAATTTACTTGAAATATACACAACCATTGTTGGATTAATAATACCAGCCATTTATCAGATATCACCCATAACATGAAAATATTAACCAGCTTATTATTACTGACCAGATATTTGATATTGGTAAATAACTATTAGTAATGGATCGATATTTGCCAATTAAGAAATATTTATCAGCTTACTAATATCAGCCATAATATATATATACATACATACACAGGGTTTTTCCTGGCTCAAAATGAGGCAGAGGTGGTACCATCCTGATCATGTGCACACATACACTTGTACCATGCCTTCCACTGGCTGAAGCAAACACTTACAAGCAACATATTTTAGTTGTTCTCATAATTAGATGATTGAAGAAAATGACAATTATCAACTTATAGCATATTTAATTAAAAAAGCTAACCTGCATTAAATCAACATTAAATTAATTAAATACAACATAACAGCTAATGTGTTCATTTATAGTTAACAAACAGCAAACTTGATTAACCTCTTAAACCAATAATAAGATCATCTCTGATCTCAGGTATGTGGGTGGGTATGGTGGGAAGGGACGATGTGTAAAGACCAATCGGCCACTGTTTTACAGTTTGGATTGGACTGATCGCTTAGATTGACAGGTCTTGATTTACCATGCGCACAACTGAAACAGTGCTGGATTGTTACTTATTCTGTGTAATTATGTATCTGGTTTATTGTGGCATTTACAAATGTAAGCAGTTCTTAGGTTCAGTAAATCCCTCAGATCACTTGTTTGCAGAGTTTTTTGGACTTTTGATAAAAAAGGCTACCTTGGTTCAAAATGCCATAACTTGCTTTGAGATAACAATAAAGATTTTTGCCCAGATACAGTTGATATGATTGTAGTCATCATGTCATGCATGAATAATGAACACAGAGGATTGACTATGTTATGTTATCAATATAAAAAACAACTCAAACAGGAGCAATTCAAATACAGAATTTTGGGGGCATTTCCGACCCTGCACAACGCTATTTTGAGCCAACGCCTGATTAGCTTGCTTCTGCTCTTGCTCTTGCCTAAGTTCTGCTGGCTCTATGGAGATTTTTTATAGTGGTTTAATTTCACAGCAGTGGCAAACAATGTCAAAGTTTAGGGCAAACATTATCCATGTCATTAATGAAGGCTGGTCAGATAGACTTCGATGCTGTGTGGAGGCTGTGACAAAGAATGTCAAAGAGGGGGAGGGGCTTGTGTGGTCTCGCAGAATTATAACTAAAATGCAGATGTCGGGCACACGTTTAATTGCGAATTGATGCCAAGGGCCAAATTTAAATAAAAACTAAAATATAAATAAAAAAATAAGAAATGACCTGTAAAAAGGGCACTTATCTAGTGAGAGAGGGCGGGTGCTTGAGCACCACTTGGGGTCTATCTGTACACGTGACTGCCTGTATGAGTTTCGTCAATATACAGTATATATATATATATATATATATATATATATATATATACACACACAGTATATACATGGTCCTGGTCCGATGAGTCCCGTTTTCTTTTACATCACATGGACAGCCACGTATGTGTGTGCCTTTTACCTGGGGAAGTGATGGCACCAGGATGCACTGTGGAAAGAGAACAAGGTGGTGGAGGGAGTGTGATGCTCTGGGCCAGTGGTTCTCATCCCTGTTCCTCGAGGCCCCCTGACACTACACATTTTGGATATCTCCCTAATCAAACACACCTGATTCACCTGATTCAGCTCGTTAGTGGAAACTCCAAGACCTCAACTGGGTGTGTCAGAAAAGGGAGATATACAAAATGTGCAGTGCTAGGGGACCTCCAGGAACAGGGTTGAGAACCACTGCTCTTGGCAATGTTTTGCTGGGAAACCCTGGGTCCGGCCATTCATATGGACGTCAATTTGACACGTGCCACCTACCTAAACATCATTGCAGACCAGGTATACTCCTTCATGCCAATGGTATTCTCTGATAGCAGTGGCCTTTTTCAGCCCTGCGCCCTGCCACACTGAACACATTGTTCGGGAATGGTTTGAGGAACATGATAAAGAGTTCAAGGTTTTGCCCTGGCCTCCAGATTCCCCAGATCTCAATCCGATTGAGCATCTTCGGGATGTGCTAGACCAACAAGTCCGATTCATGGCGGCTCCACCTCACAATTTACAGGACTTGAAGGATCTGCTGCTAATGTCTTGGTGCCAGATACTACAGGACACCTGTAGGTGTCCATGCCTCAGTGGGTCGGCACTGTTTTGCCGGCACGTGGAGGACCAACAGCATATTAGTCAGGCGGTTATAATGTTTTGGCTCATCTGTGTATATGGGCCAGGCCAATGAATCAGCCAATAATGGTCCATTTTAAATTATTGTCTTTTGCCAATATACTTCATTTGTGTTACAGTACTAAAATATTCAGACAGCTTTGTCAATGGATAATGCATTTTCCATTGTCATATGCTATATGGAATTTTAAGTAAATACTGTGTAAAATAAGTGTTTATCGAATTTCAGCTTTTTTGTGTACATCTCATTTGCTATGATTAAATTGTTTTATGTTTATATTTCGCCCAACGGCCACCATATTTTCTAGATATTGGTATTAGCCATTAAAAACATAGAAAACCTCTAGTATACCCAAACAAACTCAGGAAATGTGTTACTTTGGGTTAGAGTGTATCAAATTTCCTTCCTAAACCCGAGAACACAGTGCTGCTTCATGCAAGCTTTGAAAATATTCTGAATACAAGAATGGTTCATTATCAGATTCATCAAAACTGTCTAAGCATCACTTGTTTCTTGATGTTGCTCAATGTGGTTTCTCTACTCTAGACTGATCACTGAGGCTGGACCAAGCAGACACAGAGAACTTGGCAGAGGTCCCACAATGCTCTTTGGTTCCAGTGTTAAATTACAGGCAGTCTGGAGGAGATGACAGGAGATGTGAAGAGATAATTGGACATGAATTAAAGATTTCAAGGCTGAGAGAACTGACCTCATATTAAAGGTTCATAACGAGAGTGTCAAAACTGAGCTTCATCAAGATCTCACATGTGAGCACCAAACCTTAAGGGCCTGGTTTCCTCATGCATCCATTTAAACATTTTTGCAAATTTGTGATATTGAACATGTTAACTATGTACAGAAGGTCCAATGAATCACACAAGATGCTCTTTGGAAGATTCTCAAATCAAACGGTATAACCTGATCATACATTTATGGAGTCCATGCCAACTCGAGAGCATGCTAAAAGGGGGACAGACCAAATCCTAAGAAATTCAAAAAAATGTAATTCAACTTTTTTAAGCTGACAATACATTTTTGTAAAGAAAAGTCCTTGGAAAATATTATCTAGATGCATCAATATTAATACAGCAAGTTACACATTTCTAGGAAACCACAAACAGCCTACAGTTAGGCTAATTAACTATATTATGAGAATTGTTTATTCCAATTATTAAAAAAGTTTATTTATTTTTCATTGAAACTTTGTGTATTTTATCATATTGCTTTTGCTGTAATTTTGCTATAATCGAGGCTGTGCGTTACAGTGATTTTACCATTGTTTAAAGTAGTTTAAACATACTTTGCATCAGTGGTAAAATCTCTGTATAACGCACGGCCTCTCGTGGCTTATCTGAAAAATTATTCAACCAGTAAAACTAAGAACTGAAATAAGAATTGGTCGAATTAGGATAGGCCTTTAGCCAAGCCAAGATCTATAAGAAAAAAGTTCATCTTTAGTTTTGTGAATTCATTAAACACTGCAGATAAAACTAAACAGACCTTCCAAAATATACTTTAAGCTAGACAGAATGGTGGCCTAGAAACTTTATACTAAAATAAAATTGTTTAATATTTAATCATGGACCAATAACCTTAAGAGACTCCTATTCCAGAATAGTTGTTTTTAATTTCAAGCTTAATTTTCTATGCTTAAAACAAATTTGTGGACCAAACCATACAAATTGCAGACTTGAATACCAATAGGTTCAAGACCTGCATACAGATGAAGTAAATTAGCAAAGTCCACATTATTGTGAAGCTGAAAAATTCCTATATATATATATATATATATATATATATATATATATATATATATATATATATATATATAATAAAATTAGAAGAAAAAAAAAACATGACAACAGCCCCACACCTCAAGCTAGTGTAGATTTCAGCAGAAGGTAAGGAAGTGGGAAGGAGCCAGGTGTCACACTAATTATTTCCTCATTAAAATTTTTGTGCAGGGTATTATATGCCAAATTTACCAGTATTTTTGGCTTGTTTTACCATGTGATGATAGCAAAGGTGTTTCTTAGGAAATTGTCTACCCTCTATATTATTTTCAGGGTGTGAAATAAAAATATAATAACATAGTTTAGGGGCACTGTTAGAATTTTTCATAAATCAAACTGAAATTGCAGCTGTATTGGATGGGCATAAAAGTCTTTGCTTATATGATAATAATAATATGATCTCTATTATGATAACCATGAACAAACCTGGTTATCAAGGAGGTGACTGGCTTTCATGAACCATTCACTATTTGAGAACAAGATAATATACACTGATGAGCCAAAATATTATGACCACCTGCCTAATATGCTGTTGGTCCTCCGTGTGCCGCCAAAACAGCACCAACTTGGTGAGGAATAGACTCTACAAGACCCCTGAAGGTGTCCTGTTGTATCTGGCACCAAGACATTAGCAGCAGATCCTTTAAGTCCTGTAAGGGGCCACTGCCATCAGGGAATGCCATTGCCATGAAGGGGTGTACCTGGTCTGCAATGATGTTTAGGTAGGTGGCACGTGTCAAATTGACATCCACATGAATGGCCAGACCCAGGGTTTCCCAGCAGAACATTGTCCAGACCATCACACTCCCTCCACAGGCTTGCCGTCTTCCCACAGTGCATCCTGGTGCCATCACTTCCCCAGGTAAATGGCGCACATGTACACGGCCGTCCACGTGATGTAAAAGAAAACGGGACTCATCGGACCAGGCGACCTCCTTCCACTGCTCCAAGGTCCAGTTCCGACGCTCATGTGCCCAGTCATGGGCACTCTGACTGGTCTGTGATTATGCAGCCCCATACGCAGCAGGGTGCGATGCACTGTGTGTTGCGACACATTCCTTCCGCAACCATCATTTAAATTTTCTGTGACTTGTGCCACAGTACAAGTTTTGTCAGTTCGGCCTTCATTGCTTTCTCGCATAGATGAGCCTTGGTCGCCCAACACCCTGTCACCGGTCTGTGATTTGTCCCTCCTTGGACAACTCTAGGTTGGTACTCACCACTGCTGACCAGGAGCACCCCAAAAGCCTTGCCATTTCAGAGATACTCTGACCCAGTCATCTGGCCAAAACAATTTGGCCCTTTTCAAAATTGCTCAGGTCTTTACTCATGCCCATTTTTCCTGCATTCAACATATTGACTATTAGAACTGATTGTTCGCTTACCATCTAATCTACCCAGACCTTGACATGTGGCCTCGTTAGGAGATGATCAACATTATTAGCTCCACCTGTGAGTGGTCATAATGTTTTGGCTCATCGTTGTATCAACTAAAAATTTTATCATTAGTGGGTGCTGCAAAGGCAAGTATCACTACAACTTTTAGGGATTTTAACCATTTTTTAATAAGTATTTTAAAGGCACACTTCTAAACTCAAGAAAAAAAAGGTGAGGAAGGTTATTTTTCAGCCTAGCTTTTACCTGAGGTGTTGGGATGACCATAGCAGTTTTATCAAATGTGTAACGGTCATCTTCTAAGGACTTGAACTCTTGTGTTCACCTGTAAACAGAAGTGACCTGGCTGACTCAACATCTTGTATTGTGTGTGTACAGGGCTAGACTGACCTTAGAAAAAGACCTTATAAGACCGTATAAAACAGACAAGCACAAGTAGAAGTCTGGTGACATTCAAAGGGAAAGGTCACATTTAATCTGAGCACATTCAAGACAGATGCTAGGCCATCGTGAGAAGATAACAAAATGCCACAGTTCAGCTGAGAGTAGTATTCTAGCTAATTGTTATAGCTGAAGTAGGCTATCTTTCAACAGAACGAAGACATAATAAAGCAGCCCAGAAGCTCCTAAAGATCTTAAACAAACATATATATTTCACATTTCATTCTCAGGAAGAAGATTGTGGATGTTATAGAGACAAAGTAAAATAAATGAAGACACTTTATATTAGGTCTTTAACTACTATGTACTTAACCATTTAATACAATATACAAATGATGTACATACATGTTGTTGCATTGTACTTACATTTAAAGTGCTTGGATTTAATTACATCTGTAATTACACTGTTAAACTTACCCCTAAACCTAACCATACCCTAATCCTAATCCTACCCTAACCTAACCAAACCTAACCTAACGCCTACCCCTAAACTTACTCCTAAACCTACCTCAGAAGCAGCAAATGTGAATTTTGTGATAATTTTGCAGAACAATATGTAGTTACACAATAAATACATTGTATTGTATGTATTTAATATTAGTACATAGTAGTTAAAGTGGGACTATAAAGTGGGACAAAATAAATAATTATGAATACCGGTTAGCTACCTAAATAACTAAATAACAAGTGAAACGTTTTTATTTCATTTTGTCAGTTATATACCTCCATAGAAAATACCAATTAGAATGCACCAAGACTTTATATTGTGTATTGCATTGTGATTAATTATGTGAGCAATTCAATATAACAAATTTCCTCATGAGTGCACTCTTACTCTGGCAATAAACTTCAACTTCACATCTTAAAAATGTAGAAACCCTCAAAAGACTCTGTACTTCCAAATTGATGTGGGTAAAAAAAAGTAAAAAGTTCTCTGGTAAACTAGTGGTGAACAAATCTCTCGAACAAATGAGAACGCAAAAGTGACAACACAAGAAGCTGCTTTAGTCCCCTGATTTTACATTGAATTATAATATTATTGTGAACAGTTTTAAATCTTTTACTGGATGAAACTGGAGGTTTTCCATATTTTCTCCCGAACAATCTGAACTTTTTTTAAATAATTTTTTTCTATGTAAATGTACTAGATGGACAAATTTGACTGTTGCACCACATCTCGCACAGGAGCGCTGTGTATTTAAGACACCATGTCAAGTTAAAAGAAATTCAGCTTTTAATAACATGTCTCAAGACACCTGCATTCGGTACTATTCATTGCAATGCATCTAGATTTTTTTTCTTTTTTCTTTTTTATGCAAGGACACATTCGGTCTAAATGGCCGCTTAGGTGTCTATCTTTTTTAACGCAAGAACATATTTGGTCTGAACAGTCCCTTAGGTTATTTGTTGGTGTTTAGCTGGTAGCCCAGCAGGTCTCCCAGCCTGACAAGCTGACAAGAGCCCAAAACCCTTCTTAAACTATCAAAACAGACAAGCGTGGCCAACATCTGCTCAACGGTACACACTAAAACATACTAGTGTAAAAGACGTATAATTCAGAGGCATCTATCAGGTTCTTCCAGGAAACAGATATTCTACAGATCTCAGAATGATTCATTATTCTCCCAGAGTTTCGTCTTGGAAGTTCAAAGCCTGTTCTGCATAATTCTGAGGCAAATCACTGATCAGAGGTTTGGGAAGTTCAAGAACAATGTAGGAAGAAGACTCTCTAGTACCCATATGAATAGATTTACAAATTTACAAATGATGGAGTGCTTATTTTTGAGTGTTAAATAGGAACATCTAATTCCTCCATTCTTTGGAAGGCTAGTCATGTTTCTTGTCATCAAAAGCTGTTATGTTTTTCTGGGTCATGTTGTGTTAGCAGGATACATGAATACATCTGTGAAAGAGATGTTTTTTGACTGTTGTGCAATACTTCCTCCACCACATACAACTACTTTTCTGACTGCTGATGACTTTGCCATGTTTATTTACTGACAAGGTAGTGAGCATCAGCAGCCAGTTCTCTACACCTAACACCCATAGCTATTCTCTTCCAACATCCCATCCTCTGTTTTCCTCTTTCTCTCCTCTCTCCGAGACTGGGGTCTCCGAAGTGCTTCTTTCTAACCATCCTACCACCTGCCCACTTGACCCTATCCCCTCCCATATTATGTAAGCTGCCTCTCCATCGATCTTACCCACACTCACACACATTATCACTGGAAACATTCCCAATATATTCAAGCAGGCTCGAGTAACCCCACTGCTTAAAAAACCAACACATAACCTCACAGTAGTCAGCAACTACAGACCGGTCTCTCTCCTACCCTTCCTGTCTAAAACTCTTGAGACGGTCGTAATCAACCAGTTGTCTGCTTCTCTCTCACAAATCAACCTACTCAACAGACATCAGTCTGGCTTCAAAAAAGGACACTCAAAAGAGACTGCCCTCTTGTCAGTAGCTGAAACACTGTGACCGTCACCCCACTCTTGATTTCACTCCACTGGCTACCTGTAGCTGTTCACATCAAATTCAAGGCTTTGACTCTGACTTTCAGGACAGCCACTGGAACCGCACCCTCTTACATCAATTCACTTCTTCAGGTCAATGCTCCAACTCACTCTCTGCAGTCTATGAATGCCTGGTGGTCCGATCACAAATAGGCTCAAAGTTTATTTCACAATCGTTCACTTTCTCTGCTCCTCTGTTGTGGAATAAACTTCCAACCTCCACACGATCTGCTGTTACATTCTCAACATTCAAGACCAGCTGAAAACACATCTGTTCCATGAGCACTTAACCAACCCACACTAATTGCACTTAATACTGCACTTAACCTGCACTTAATGTACAAAAATCCTTGTCTGTCTCTTTCTTCTGTGCTATCATCTTTACTACTACAGTTGCAATCAAAATTATTCAACCCCCCTGTCCAGCAATACATTCTGGTGATGTGAATTAAAACACATCAACTAAAACCTCAGTAAACAGTCAAAGTAAGTTTTTAATACACATTTGAGTGATTTTGAGAACAGAGTTCAGCTTACCCAAATTTTTAAATAAAAAAAACAACTACTTCTCTCCACAAATGTCATGTCAAAAATATTCAACCCCCAAAGTCAATCATTTGTGGAGCATCCTTTATCCTTAATAACAGTAAATATATGTTTCAGGTAAGTGTTCTCAGCCTTCGGACACCTCTCTATTAGAATTTTTACACATTTCTCATGAGCAAAAGCTTCCAGCTCATTGACATTCTTTGGTTTCTGTGCTGCCACTGCTTCCTTGAAATCCCAACAAAGGTTTGCAATGGGATTTTAATGATGGACTGATTTTGGACAATTTGGATGTATCCTTGGTGTTACTGTCTTGCTGGAAAGTCCAGTGATCACCGAGCTTCAATTTACACCCTGAAGGCATCACATTTTTCATGCCAAAATGGCCTGATACCTGAAAGAATCCATGGTGTCAGTCACATAGTCAGGATAGCCGTTTCCTGCAGCCGCAAAACATCCCCATAACAGGACTGACCCACCTCCATGCTTGACTGTGAGGATGGTGTCGTTCTTGTCATCACCTTGTCATCTTACTCCAGACGTACTGCTGACCCATGGGTCTAAAACTCATTTTCAGTTTAGTGTCATACGTCTATAAAACCTTCTTCCAGGACTCCACAGGTGTTTCCTAATTACTTCTTGAATATTCAAGTCAACGTTTCCCTTGGTGAAGTTTTGCTTTCTTCCACACCCCAAGAAGGCTGCTGTTGTACCATATTTAAAAATTGTATGAATGGTGCTGCCAACTTTGTCAATTGGAAATTGAAATGCCTTGGAAATGTACTTTTAGCCATGACCTTTCTTTTGTAATGAAATAATCTCCTCTATTAGCTATTTAGCTTATTTTTAATTGCATTTTTTGCATAGAAATACATTTTTGCTTACAATGCTTAACTTAAATTTTAAAACTTAAATAAGTGCCATTGCAGATTTATGACTTAATTTTGTTTTAAAACAATTACTTGCCTTACATATTTAAGAAACAACTACATGCAATAGGGGTTGAATAATTATGACATGGCTGTATTTTTTAAAAATCCTGCTATTTAGAAATATTAGGTTATATATTCACACTATGACTATGGCATGTGTCACTCAACTGATATAGATGTAAAGTTTAAGTTCTGGGTCATCAGAAAAGCTTACCTTTGTAAATCCTTACTGTCTTGGGGGGGTTGAATAATTTCGATTGCAACTGTACAACCACTGTGAGAACTTGGCAGTCCTATATGATGTTGTTAAACTTTGTATGACAAATTGCTTGCTATGTGTCTTATTTGTAAGTTGCTTTGGATAGAAGCGTCTGCTAAATGACTAAATGTAAATGTACTCCTTTTTAGCTTTAGCAGGTGGACTAAAAACACAAGCTGTGTCCCAATTTGCATACTTATTCACATACAATTCAAACTTTAAATATGTAATTCACTGGTTGAAAGAACTTTGGTCATTCTCAGGGGAAAGGTGCCACGGTACTAATTACCGTATCAGCCACAATGAGCTGTGAATTATCAGTTATCAGCATCGGCCACAATAAGCTGGTAATTATCGATTATTAAAATTGGCCAAAATGAGCTGTGAATGACAAATTATTGTATCAGCCACAGTGAGCTGAGAATTACCAATTATCATATCAGCCACAATGAGCTGTGAAATACTGCCACAATGAGCTGTGAATAATCAGTTAATGTATCGGCCACAATAAGATGAGAATTATCGGTTACAGCATTGGCCACAATGAGCTGTGAATTAACAATTATCGTATCAGCCAGAATAAGATGAGAATTATCAATTATTGTATTGGCCACAAAGAGCTGTGAATTATCAGTTATCTGTATCAGCCACAATGTGCTGTGAATTATCGGTTATCGTATCAGCCACAATGAGCTGTGAACTATCAATTATCGTATCGGCCACAATAAGCTGTGAATTATCGATTATCATATTGGCCATAATTAATTGTGAATTATCAATAATCGTATTGGCCACAATGAGCTGTGAATTATCGGTTATCTGTATCAGCCACAATGCGCTGTGAATTATCGGTTATCGTATCACCCACGATGAGCTGTGATTTATTGGTTATCGTATTGGCCACAATGAGTTGCGACTAATCAGTTATTGTAATGTTTTAGAAATTCCATAGTGGTGCGTCCCTAGTTTTCATTTTCATAGATTCATGCTAGGTAGCTCAGCCCACACTGAAATCTCATTGGTCCAAAATCCTGCTTCACATGACTGTATATTAAGCATCAAATATGCTATGATTGTTCTAATTTAGATCTAAACATCTAACTATAGAAAAATAAAAAGACGTGGTTCCCACACTTTTTGATCAATTATTTTCCATGGGTTGACCATGACCTTTCCAGTCGTTTGTGATTCCTAGACAAGAATGCTTAAAGATCATTCTGATTCAGATCAATTCGCTAATGAATCATTCAGTGCGATTTGTTACTGGTTTAACCGACTGACTGAAAATAATTGACTCGTTTGCCCACATTGCTCAATATTTGCCCACATATTGGACATCGACTATTGCTTACAAGCATGTTTTACTCTAGAATATCTAGCCAATGAAATATTTTTGAAACTAGAAAAATGCATATTCACAAAGAAAATGTCCATGTTTTTTTAAAGATATTATTAATTTTTATGATTTTGCCAGGCCCGAAAAACACAATTACCTGATATTTCCAGGTGTTCCATGACCATTAGCCCATGAAAGAATACTTTTTTTTTTTTTTTTTACAAAGCATTAGCCCAAAGTGGAAACAAATTTCAAATGCCAGCAAAATGACAAATCCAGTTTTAAAAAGACACTGAAAGTGAGAGTGATCATGTTGGATTAGAGACCCCATTTGTCCTTTTTTGTGGTCTCTCAGAAGTCTCATTTCTTTCTACATGAGCCAGTTATTAGATTTACTTCCCCACAGGACAGGTTCTGTCACTAATCCTGTTGCTCTGACCTCTTCTCAGCCCACATACACACAACAGGGACGTGGTGGGTGTCTGACTTACCCCCAGGCAAACAGAACATGCAATTAACTGTGTGACACAACTCCCCTGTCAAAACAAACAAACCTCTGTCGTGTGCCCATTTCTACAGAACAAATGTGCATTTCTCAGTTTTCAAAAAGAAAAATGGCTCTCAAACCAGACAAAGTCAGACATCTGGTGTAACTTTCATTTATCAAATTCACACAGACCCATTAAAAATAGAAACTTGGTTCTGTAGTACTATTATGGACTCTTTATCTAGCTTTAGGAGGTCTTTTGCTCTCCACCAAACAGCAAACCAGTCCAGATGAGACTACACTTTTAAATATCATCTGCAGACCACTTCACGTCGAACAAAGGGTCTGATTACACTAATATTTAAGTTGATTGTTTGCAAGGGTAACTAACCAGGAAAATAAAAAGAGAAAAGGTCTGAAATTGTATTTTCATATGTTATACATTTTAATAGTTCCAAACTTTAAAATTAATTCTAGCTTTAATTCTCTTTTTTTTTTTATTCTTGCAAATCTTATTGTATAGTCTGTCCAACCCAACACATGTTTAAAATACCATAAAATTCAGGGTAAAATAAAGAAACAATGCCAACAACTTACCCTTGTTTGTCCGAGTCTACCAGAATGCGCACCAATATCCCCGTAACAGCCACTAGGATGGGGTAATGATCAACACTTTCCAGGCCTATACACAAATATAAAATATGGTTCAGTGCAGTGAAAGATACTTTGAAACTGTAACTTCCCAAACTAAAACCTGCTCATTATTTAAAAGTAGTTCAACTACAATCAAAATACTCTTTTGAAAAAGTAGTTAGCTTATTTGCGATGCGGATGTTTTCAGCCTTTATTTTGTATAATTTGTATTTTCTAATTTGTATTTTAAGTAACATAAATGCACAAATGATTGTGTTCTGTGGAGAGTACAGATTCTAAGCTTTCATATGATACCATATATGCCTGATTTAGGAATCCGGGGAATTTAACATTTTAAGTGTAAAATTATTTCGCAATATAACCCCATGAGAGGTTCAAATTTTGTGCATTATGCACTTGAGAAATATAATTGTTGTCAAGTGCTTATTCTAATGCATACTGAAGTATGCACTCTCATGTTTGATACTTCACACATGTTTCATGAATCTAAGAATTTTTCTATGATTTTTTCCCTACAAAACAAAAGGAGATTGGTGAGCATTACCTGGAAGACGCAAGTTAACCACTCGGTCAAACAGGTTTCGTTCTGCCGTGACTCGATTTAACACTTGGTTCAGGAGCTGCAGAGAAAAGACACAAAAAAAAATCTACATTAGACCTTGCAGTGTACAGTAAATGCAGCCTTTTGCACATGTTCATGCAGTCGGTGATTTGGGTTTGGGGTGGGGGGGTGCTTTTCTCCTCGAGGATATGCAGATGCCTGCTGAGCTCACAGGTGTGTTTCAATTAAACCCTGATTACAAGCCGCAGGTGAATGGATGTTCCGCTGTGACCAAACCCCACACAAGGGCTCAGTAAAAAGACCTGAAAATTATCTTTTAAAACTCGCTCTAAATCGAGGCCACAAAAGCATGAAACTTCCAAAGGCCATGAGAACAAGATAGTCACACTCCTATCTGGGTAATAATGCACCCCAAAATTCAAAGAAACTACATTTTACTTAAAGAAAATAATGTCTATGTTTAGCCCTATTTATGATCTTTTGCAATGACAATTATTATATATATATATATATATATATATATATATATATATATATATATATATATATATATATATATATATTTTATTTTTTTATTTAAAATTTTTTTTTTTATATATAAATAAGGGACGAGAAAAAATATTTTTTTCTGGTAATCAGCATAATGCCACAAAAGCTGTCGATTGAGCTTAACTTGTACTGAACCCAGAATATTCCTTTAATACAGTTTCTTTAGAAACCTCTCTGTAAATCATTCTCACCTGAGCCAATCGGCGTAGCAGCAGCTCAGCGGAGGGGCGGGTCCAGTCCAGGAATATTTCTGGCACTAGAGTAATGGTCATTTCTAGAACCCGTAACAGACTGACAGAGAGGTCAAAGCAGGTTGCACACACCTTCAGCTGCCTCGTGTCCACAAAGTTCCTCTCTGGTCGCTCGGCCGCCTGCTGGATCTGAGACAAGGTTCTTAACATTAACAAAAACAACCATGAATAAGAAAATTACAAATCTTTTAGAAAAAAAAAAAAAAGGAAAAAAGATATACATAAATAAAATGTGGAGTTTGAACAAATAAAAAAAAAATACAGCAATTTCAGGGCCAAGTATACAAACAGCATGTAAGGAATCACTGATTGTGATTTAAAGAAAAGCGGCATTGTAACAGGGTTCAAGGATGGTTGAAAGGAGAAAATGGGAAAACGTGGTCTTCAACTCAAAAGGTAGGGTATTAATACCAAATAACTCAAACAGTTTCTCAGCTTCCACACATAAACACATTGACTGGCTGTTGAAGCGTGACTCTCTCTTTCCCAGTCTCTGGCATGTTATCTCCTTATATCACTCTCTCCATTGCTCAGGTGTGTGCACCCTTACCGCTTTCTCTCTCTCTGGACGAATGCTCCACCAAACCTCCACCTCCACATACCCCCACCCCGACTCAGGCCAGGGAGCCATCTGGCCTGTCCCCCACTCCCACCCCTCATTTCTGGAAAGTCAGCAACCGCCATCCGCGCCCCCGGTCTGTGGACCACCTCGAACTTAAAAGGCTGTAAAGCCAGATACCAACTGGTGATCCGTGCGTTAGTATCCTACATGTGGTAGAGCCACTGGAGTGGTTCATGGTCAGATAGGGTGAGAACAGCCCATTTGATGGCCAGACATTACTTTTCCATGGTGCTGTACTTAGCCTCTCTCAGCAATAGCTTGCAACTAATGTACAGCACCAGCCGCTCCTCCTACCCCACCACCTGCGAGAGCACCGCCCCCAGCCCCTGTCCGAAGTGTCCGTCTGTAAAACAAATGGGAGAGGAAAATTAGGTGCATGTAAAAGCGGCCCGCCACAAAGTGCAGCCTTCACCTGTGTAAACGCCTGTTGACACTGCTCAGTACACTGGACCAGGTCTGGAGCTCCCTTTTTAGTGAGATCAGTCAGTGGGCTGGTGACGTCCAAATAATTAGGCACAAACCTTTTATAATTGCCAGCCAGCCCCAGGAACTGTCTCACCTCCTTTTTGGTCTTGTGTCTTGGGCAGGTCACAATCGCTGCAGTCTTATTAATTTGGGGATGCACCTGCCCGTGACCCAAGTGGAACGCCAGAAACCATACCTCCACCAGCCCAATTGCGCACTTCTTGGGGTTTGCTGTCTCGCTCTTCGACCAGGCTGGACCAATCCCTGTGCGATTCTTCTATTATTTCCATATCGAGCATTGCATCTAATTCTTCCCAAACTACTTTTTTCTTGTGTTCGGGAAGCCGGTAGGGATGGCTACGTACCACTATCCCAGCCGTAGTTTTGGTGCTGTATAAGGTTTGTACGACCAGGCAGAGGCGAGAACACGTCTGCAAATTCTTTCTGCAACTTGGCAACCTCTGTGACCTGAGACAGTGAGAGGTGGTCACCTGCTGACCTGGGTGACATGATTGGCCTGAGCTCCACCCTCTCCAGAACTACCGTTGCCAACATCACAGGGACCGCCTCCCTCCATAATTTCAGGAGGTTGAGATGGTATATTTGACATGCGTTGTCTCTATCTGTTCGTTTTACCTCAAAATCGAAATCTCCTACTCATCGTGTGACCTCAAAGGGCCCTTGCCACTGGCGAGTAATTTGGAGCTTGATGTTGGGGGTAATACAAGCACTTTATCTCCTGGTGCGAATTCCCATAGTTGAGTGCTCCTGTCATACAGTCGGCTTTGACGTTCCTGAATTTGGGGCAAATTCTTCTGTGTTAGTTGACCCAAAGTGTGGAGTTTTGCTCTAAGATCAAGAACGCACTGAATTTCATTTTTGCTGTTCGAAGGTCCCTCCTCCCATGCTTCCCGCATGAAGTTGAGCACGCTGCGCAGCCGACACCCATACAGCAGCTCGAATGGAAAAAACCCTGTGGAGGCTTGTGGGACCTCTCAAACTGCAAATAACAGGGGTTCGAGCCACTAATCCCAATTTCTAGCATCCTCGTGTACGAAATTAAGAATCATATTTTTCAGGGTTTTATTAAATCGCTCCACCAACCCATCTGTTTGTGGGTGGTAAACACTTGTCCGAATCATTTTAATATGTGACATAAATGTTGTGCCTTGATCAGTGAGGATTTCTTTTGAAATCCCCAATCGGGATATTATTCTGGAGAGTGCCTCCTTAACACTACATGCTGAGATCTTGTGCTGGGGCAATGCTTCAGGATATCGTGTTGCATAGTCTACCAGAACTAATACAAAGCGATGCTCATGTACGGTCCGTTCTAATGGCTCGATGAGGTCCATGCCAATTCTTTCAAAGGGGACCTTGACCAAAGGAATTGGGCACAAAGGCACTCTTGGGGTGGCCGGTGGATTCACCAGCTGACATTCACGGCATGCCACACACCACCTGTGAAAATCCCAGTGAATGCCCGGCCAAGAGAAATGGGCCATTAGACAGTTTAGCGTTTTTTTTTCTCACCCTAAGTGACCCGCCATCGGATTATGATGAGCTGTCTGGAATAGCATCTTCGGTATCAACAACTGGGTTGTATCTTCTTTTGTCTGAGCATCCTGCGTCACTCGATACAACCGATCATTTATAATACATAAATATGGATATGAGAGTGCAATGTCTGGCTGAAGATATTGACCATCAATTACTTTCACTCAGTCGAAGGCATGCCTAAGGGTTTTGTCTCGTGTCTGCTCCAGAGGGAAACCCCTGCTGGGAATCCTCTAAAGGCTGGGGAAGCCGAAACTTCCCCCTCCTTTGCGTCATCCTGATGCAGAGCTGACACAGATGGCCCTGGCTCCGCCTCCCCAGCCAGCGCATCACATACTACACACCGAAACACTTTGTTGCAGGACCAATCCACGCATATTTCTTTTAATAGCGTCACAAACTCTGGCCAATTAGTTCCCAAAATTAGTGGATGGGTAAGGCGGGAACTAACCGCAGCCTCATGGGTTACCCTCCACATGGTCTCAATATAGTGATTCTTGCTCTCAATGGGGTGCGTGGTAAGTTGTGCATGGAGATCGCGGGGAATAGCGTGAGGCTCCACATGCACCGAGTCTCCGCGATATCTTATCACGTGGCTTGCTGGCCGTGTGCCCAGCAAGCCACGTGATAAGATACGTGGGCTGACTGCCTCAGAAGCGGAGGCAACTGAGATTTGTCCTCCGCCACCCGGATTAAGGTGTGGAAATTGAGCATTGGAAACTGGGCATGCCAAATTGGGAAAAATTTCAATTAAATAAAAAATTACGGACAGGAAGTATGGCCGACCATGACTCCATAAGCCCCAAGGAATCTAAAGCGACCAGTCTCATGATTTTAGACTCAACTATCTTGACCATTAGGTGCTATGCCAAAACTGTGCAGGTACCCTCAAGTCATGCTTGTGATTACATACACCAAGTTTCATGTCAATATGCTAAAGCATTGCGAAGTTGCAGCCTCACGTCCATTTTGCCGTGCTCAGCATCAAATTAATTATTGCGGTACACAAGAATGGTTTGGTCTATCATCATGAATCTCACATTTTTGTCATGAGCACCTCTAGATGATACTTGCTAAATTTTGAGCGAATCGGACATATGGTCTAGGGATATTCAATTAAAGTTTCAAGAGGTCCAGTCTCTACATTTCCTTCCCAGCAAAGGTCTGGGAAATAATAACTTGCACGGTGTCAGTAGTAAATGGCTTTGAAATGATTTTTATTTTTTATATTTATTATAACTTCCCACGTTGGCAGCATGTGACGAGGAGGTAGGCGTGGCCGGGCCGTAACGATAGACGTCCGGTGCTGAATCAACCCAATCAGCCAGGAGAGGGATAAAGAGGAGCCGGGGATGCCAGTTTGAGAAAGAGAGAGAGACACATGCAACAGTCTTGTGTGTGTGTGTTTTGTGGTATGCTGGAAAGCAGTTTTATGTTGTGTTATGTTCATTTGTTTATTAAAGGAATAGTTCACCCAAATATGAAAATTTGCTGATAATTTACTCACCCTCAGGCCTTCCAAGATGTATCTGAATTTCTTTCTTCATCAAAACAGGATTTAAGATTTTTAGGATTTCATTTCAGGCCTCCTCCATTAAACAATGCAAGTGAATGTATTCCATTTTTTGACAGTCCAAAATGCATATTTAGGGTGCATCAAAATAATCCACACGACTCCACTCGACAAATAAAGTTCTTCTGAATGCAAACGATTGATTATTTTTAGAAACAAAACAATACTTATATACTTTTTAACTACAAATGTTCACTTCCATACATCTCTGTGATGCGCACTCACGAGAGGGATGACGTAACCTCGCTGGTAGGGTCACGCATCACGTGGAGGAGGAGGCAGGAAATGCGTCACTGTTTACAAGAGAAACTTGCACAGATAACAGACTAAGCACCGTTCACAAACAAAAACAGTCCAAAACAATTTCAAAACAATATAAAATAATAAAAAAATAATTTCCAAATAATAATAAAAAAACATTACTGCAGTAAATAACCATCCTTTATTTCAGAGCAATGCCATTACACTATCTACTTGTGCTTTTTCTTTAGTAGAAATATATAGGCTTTATGACTGTCAGGCATTCAAGCCACACAAGTTGTAGTTAGTGAAACCAAGTGCGAGAGCATTTACCGAGATTCACAGAATTTACAGGGTTTACACAGTGAGATCAATAGTACAGGTGATATCACACAGAAGAGAAGCTTCACAAACTGAAGAAGAGGTAACAGGCAAAACATCAGAGTAAGCACTAAGCATATATCAACAAAGATCAAGAGCAAATACAGACAGGTAAATAAACACTGCAAGTCCTTTGTGTGAGACTTGACAGTGAAGTGGCGTGAAGGTGAGTTATTTATGCAGGCAGTGATGAGCGAGTGAACAGAGTGCAGGTGCAGTGAATTAGAAATCGGGTGCGGAGCAGAGCGCTGAGGGAGGTGCAGAGCCCGAGGGAGGCGTGACAATGACAAAGTTTTCACACATACCTGAGTTTGCTGGAAAAACAGCACGGGCACAGCGGATGAATTCAGATATCGACACTTTGTTTTTTTCAATGGTCTGAAATGCTCAGGGGTAAAATGTTCACTGCACACCCTCCAATATTTGAGAGAATGTAGGGGTGTACTGATATCCAGGTTCAGCGCGATAAGCCAGAGCTTCAAATCGCTCATGATCATGTATATGCAATCGATGAAAAGTTTATATTTTTCTCAGCGTGCATTTTCTTTGGGGTTTCTGAAGGTTGAAGCATCCAGAAAACAGACACCAAACGACCATTTTGAACTTTACACTTGTACAAATACAAATCTACGGCAAAGACAATTAAACCTTTGTACAGCTCTCCTCTTGTAAACAATGACGCGCTTCCTGCCTCCTCCTCCACGTGACGCGTGACCTTACCAACAAGCCTACGTAATCCCTCTTATGAGCGTGCGTCACAGAAATGTACGGAAGCGAACATTTATAGATAAAAAGTATATAAGTATTGTTTTGTTTCTAAAAATAGAAATTTATTTGTCGACTGGAGTCATGTGGATTATTTTGATGCACCCTAAATATGCATTTTGGACTGTCAAAAAATGTACATTCACTTGCATTGTTTAAAGGAGGAGGCCTGAAATGAAATCCTAAAAATCTTAAATTCTGTTTTGATGAAGAAAGAAACTCAGATACATCTTGGATGGCCTGAGGGCGAGTAAAATATCAGCAAATTTTCATTTTTGGGTGAACTATTCCTTTAAAAGTTAAGTTGACTGCTTAGCCGGTTCCCGCCTCCTCCTTGCACATCGTGTGAATCTGTTACATTGGTGCCGAAACCCAGGAAGGAGGAGGGATGAGCTGTCGGAGAGCCCTCGCCCCTGATTAGAGGGTCGCAACGCCGAGGAGGTATGGTCCCATGGTACTGGAGCGGTTTGCCAGAAGGCAAAGAAGCCTGCTGCAGTCTGCCAGGAGACGGAGGAGCCGCTGCCATCCACCAGGATGCGGAGGAGCCACTGACGTCTGCCAGGAGGTGGAGGAGCCCGCTGACGTCTGCCAGGAGGCGAGGTCCAGTGCCAATGCCCGGCGTCGTGGAGAACCGTTGCACAGCTGGCTAAGGACCAGTCAACAGCGTGTTCGGGGACCGGCAAGCCAGTTTTTTTCTCTCTCTCTCTCAGTCTCTCCCACTCACTCTTTCCCTCTCCCCTCTCCCTCCCCTCATCCTACTCAGATTTCCAGGATACGGAGAAGACTGGCAGGTGGAAGGACGGCTGAAAGGGCAACACCTCCCCTCCAGAAGGGGGGGGGGGGAGGGGGGTTGTCAGGCCGGAGTTTTGTTAATTTGTTTATTAAAGGTTTACGCTGACTGCTCAGCCGGTTCCCACCTCCTCTTTGCCCATCGTGTGAATCCGTTACACAGCAATAGTACTTTGTAAAAGAAAAGAAAACAAAACACATAAACAGTCAAAATAGTCTCTTCAAAGCAGAGATGAGGACACTGGCCCAGAGACAAAGCCAAACCAGTGGGGTGTAAGGGATCTTTTCTACCAAAAGATTAGGCTAATATATTTCATAGAGTTCATTAGTCGAGGGCACTTGGATATTAATATTACAAGATAAGATCAACATTTGTTTTCAAGTTGGGTGACAGCAATCCAGTTTTTGTGTTCGAATATTTTTACATTCTGAATATTTATTTTTTTAAATTTTTAAATTCAGATACCTATGTATGAGACATAGGAGTACTTTTGACTGAGAAAATATAGGTCACTGTATGGGGGTTCAAAGGTAACCCCTGATAGACAATTTTGAAAATGTAAAAGTATGAATGGACCATTTTTATATTTTCCTAAAGTTAGAATCTAATAACAATAAACTAACAATTTACATCTTAAAAATACTGTTTGCTTAAGCATAAACAGGCTGACTGTGAAATAATGGGAACTTTCTCATCAAAAGCAGAGAACTCTACTAGCCAGGCTAACTAATAATTTCTATTAATTATAACTACTAATCAGAGATGATGACATCTCTGATTAATTAAAAAAAAATTAAAACAAAAAACTGTTTGTCACGAAAGGCACGTAACATGCTGATTAATAAAGCTACATTTAGACGGAAAAAGACCTTAGTCATAAAGGAGACACGTGAACTTGCCCTGTCACAAACCTGTTTTAGCTGAACCACCCGAGACATTTATCAGACAGATGAAGATAGTTTCACTTTGCTTTATTTTCATTTTCTGCAGTGTGTTTTAGCAAAAGTTGTCAGTCTCCATCTACATTGCTTCTCATCGTGTCTCCGCTACTGTTGTTAAAATAGCTGTGCCCGAGGCAACATGCACGGGGCAGGAATGAAGCGTGTTCGGCGCTCAAAAAAAAAAAAAGATTATATAGCGCTGATCGCCCCTGAGAGCTGGTGGTGTGTAAAGCTCCGTTGTTCTGACGCACTGCTCACTAAAACTGTAGAAATTTTAAGATAGCACAACTGTTGTCATCATCTCATGGTCTGGATGGAACCAAGCCAGGGTCCGGACTCAGACCGTGGTCTGCTAATAGGTGACATAATAATAGTAGGTTTTTCAGAAAATTCAAATTGACAGAAAATCTAGTGACCCAAGGAATCAGAGGAACAACTAATTTTGTTTCTAGGATTAACGGTTTAAAAGTTATAAGCCGAAACGTAAGTGAAACAATGAACTGTTGGTGGCACTATAGAGGGTTTGAGTTAAAGACACTGAATTTTGTGTAGGAGCTCCTACCAGTGTGCCAGATTTCAGCATTTTCCTATATATGTTTCTATGGGCTGCAATAGACTTCAACAGCGGAAGCAGAAAAATAAGAAAACTAACAAAAATAATGGGTGCCTTAGCCATTAACGCAGCCATTAAACACAACAATCTCCCCTGGAGACTACTGCCTTCTAATTCGAGGATCATCGCAGATGAAAGCTGCTCCTAAGAGCCATCCAACCTTCAGGCAAAGGAGCATACGAATCAAAGTCCATTCTGCTGCAAGCAGAATTCAGTGTCTTCGCTCTCTTGAAAGGCTTTGATTTAGGAGTAGAGGAGAGCTTGGTGGAAAAGTGCTTTCAGGTCACTGCTGAGGTTTAATTCACCACCATTATAGATCAGTCAAGGTTTTGCCTTCTATATATTCCCAGGAGACTCCAAAGCCTACGTTTATTAATGACCCTACCATGGGAGGGGCTGTCGTGCTACTCTCTGCCCAAAATGCTTGTTTCCAAGGTGTCCAAATTATCAAATTAGTATCCAGCAGAATGAAGTTTTGAACAGAGTAAATGGAGAGTGAGTTAAAGTAGATTTGCATTTACGGATGGAAATACCAGGTAGCAGAAGAAATGGCCAAATATTTACTTTGGCAAAGACAAAAAAAGATGATTAAAAACTATTTTAAATTAAGATATACACTAGTCAGAATGCATAACCTGCATTGTGAACATCCCGTTTCCGCAAAAATGTGCTAAATTTAACACAATATCCTAAACCAGGGGTCGGCAACCTATGGAAGGGTAATCACCAATGTTGGGTAAGTTACTCTAAAAAAGTAATTAATTACTAACTACTAATTACATCTTCTACAGTTTAATTAGATTACTGTACTAATTACTCTCTCTGAAAATTAATTGCATTACTTATTACTAATTACTTTCTAAAACCCTTATCAACCTCGAACAAATGAAAAATGCAAGGATAGACATGAAACTGTTCTTTTCCTATCAGTCACTCACTCGAAGTTGTGTCGATGTAGTGACACTAGGGGTCACTCTTGGGAGCCCGAAACACCTCTGGTCTTTGAAAAAAGGCCAATGAAAATTGGCGAGTGGTATTTGCATACCACTACCCTGAACATACAGGTATAAAAGGAGCTGGTATGCAACCACTCATTCAGATTTTCTCTTCAGAGCCGAACAGTCGATGTTCATTGAGCTGAATTCTCACGGCTGTTCATTCACCTCTGCTGGATCTGCACTGCAGTGCACTGCAGAGAACACCCCTGGGTGCTTCGGCAGAAATAAAAGAGTATAAGAGCGGCACACACAGAACGTCTTTTTAAAGACGCATATTTTTAAAGCTGCCTTTCATGGTTGCGGTCATTATCTCTCGCCTTCTGACGGTCACGATCGCTGTCTTTCGTGTCTGGGCGCTACCCACGCGGAGACAGCGTTCGTGGATGGTCATGTACTCATTGCGAGAACATGACCATGGCAACGTTGCCTTCGTAAGAAAGCAAGCCACCCCAGCGGCTCCCCGCCTCGGTCCTTCTACCTATGGGAATGAAGCCAGCGCGGCTAGCACTAGGGGCAATTTGGGGACCCCAATGGGACCACCTCTGCTGGGTATCCCCCTGCGGACTTCCCATTCCCAAGCACGCTCATCTGTCCCGATCGGGCTTTCGGATGAGTCCGCTGGCTCATCTCATGGCGAGTTAGACCTCTTGTTCGGAGGCCACGAAGGTGATGAGCTCTCAAGCACAGCATCGGTGAGCGGGCTCATCCAGTTGGACATGGAAGCCTCAGCTGGGCTTTCCCCCCTCAGGTACGGTCGCCCAGTCACAGGCTGACACGGAGATGACAGACATGTTTTCCCGGGCATCCGCAGGGGTCAGGCTAGGGTGGAACCCTCCACTCTCCCCTGAATCCTCGCGGCTCATTGATTGGTTCCTGGGCTTGCGGTGGCGCTCACAGCCACGCCCCGCCCCAGTTCCTTTCTTCCTGGAAGAGCATGAGGAGCTGACAAGGTCGTGGGAGGCACCTTTTTCTGCCCGGTCCCGATCTTTTAACTCCCCTGCCCTCACTACCCTCGATGGTGGAGTGGCCAAGGGCTATTCAGCAATCCCCCGGTGGATAAGGCGCTCGCGGTGCACCTATGCCCACAGAGTGCTGCCACCTGGCGTGGGCGCCCAAAGCTCCCGTCCAAGGCCTGAAGGTTTACACTGTCCCTGACGGCCAAAGCCTACGGTGCCACTGGACAAGCCACCTCCGGCCTGCACACCATGGCTCTCCTTTCGGCCTGTCCTTGTCCCCTCGTGTCTTCACGAAGGTCGCAGAGGCAGCCCTTGCCCCGTTAAGGGAAGTGGGCATTCGCATCCTCAACTATCTCGATGATCGGCTAATCCTAGCTCACTCTCGGGATGTGTTGTGTGCACACAGGGACCTGGTGCTCTCGCACCTCAGCCGACTAGGGCCTCGGGTCAACTGGGGAAAGAGCAAGCTCCTCCGGGTCCAGAGCATCTCTTTTCTCGGCTTAGAGTTGGACTCCGTCTCGATGACGGCGTGCCTCACGAACGAGTGCACACAGTCGGTGCTGACCTGTTTGAAGGCGTTCAGACAGAAGACAGCGGTTCCACTGAAACTGTTTCAGAGGCTCCTGGGGCATATGGCATTCTCAACGGTGGCCACTCCGCTCGGGTTGATGCATATGAGACCGCTTCAGCACTGACACCAGACTCGAGTCCCGAGATGAGCATGGCGCCACGTGACACATCGCGTGGCCATCACGCCAGTCTGTCACTGCCTCTTCAGCCCCTGGACCGACCTCACATTTCTACGGGCAGGCGTTCCCCTAGAGCAGGTCTCCAGGCGAGTCGTGGTTACGACAGACGCCTCCAAAACAGGCTGGGGCACTGTATGCAACAGGCACACAGCCGCCGGCTCCTGGACGGGCCCGCGGCTGCGTTAGCACATCAACTGCCTCGAGATGTTGGCAATTCTGCTCGCCCTGTGGAGGTTTCGGCCATTGATCCAGAGCAAGCATGTGTTAGTTCGGACAGACAACACGGCAACGGTGGCATACATCAACTGTCATGGCGGTTTACGTTCCAATTGCATGTCACAACTCGCCCGCTGTCTCCTCCTCTGGAGTCAGCAGCACCTCAAGTCGCTGTGAGCCACTCACATCCCGGGCAACCTCAACACTGCAGCGGACACGCTGTCACGACAGTTTACCCTCAGGGGAGAGTGGAGACTCCACCCTCAGGTGGTCCAGCTGATTTGGAGTCAATTCAGGCAGGCACAGGTAGACCTGTTCGCTTCCCAAGAATCCTCCCACTGCCCGCTCTGGTACGCCCTGACCGAGGCACCTCTCGGTACAGACGCGCTGGCACACAGCTGGTCCCCTGGACTACGCAAATATGTGTTTCCCCCAGTAAGCCTATTTGCACAGACCCTGTGCATGTTCAGAGAGGACAAGGAGCAGGTCGTCCTGGTAGCACCCTACTGGCCCACCCAGACATGGTTCTCAGACCTCAATGGGACCACCTCTGCTATCCAAATAGGCGAATTCCCCTGAGGAAGGACCTTCTTTCTCAGGGGCAGGGCACCATCTGGCACCCGCGACCAGACCTCTGGAATCTCCATGTCTGGCCCCTGGACGGGACGTGGAAGACAAAAGTGGCCTACCACCCGCAGTGGTAGACACGATCACTCAGGCTAGGGCCCCCTCTACGAGGTGCCTGTATGCCTTTAAGTGGCATCTGTTCGCTAAGTGGTGTTCTTCCCGATGCGAAGACCCCCAGAGATGCGCAGTCGGATCAGTGCTTTCCTTCCTGCAGGAGAGGTTGGAAGGGCAGCTGTCCCCCTCCACCTTGAAGGTGTATGTAGCCGCTATAGCGGCACACCACGATACAGTGGACGGTAAGTCCTTAGAGAAGCACGACCTGATCATCAGGTTCCTGAGAGGTGCCAGGAGGTTGAATCCCTTGAGACCACACCTCATTCCCTCATGGGACCTCTCTGTAGTTCTTCAGGGTCTACAGGGAGCCCCCTTTGAGCCGCTGCGGTCAGCTGAGCTTAAGGCACTCTCTTTGAAGACTGCCCTCCTGACTGCGCTCACTTCCATCAAGAGGATAGGAGACCTACAAACGTTCTCTGTCAGCGAAACGTGCCTGGAGTTCGGTCCGGGCTACTCTCACGTGATCCTGTGACCCCGACCAGGCTATGTGCCCAAGGTTCCCACGACCCCTTTTAGGGATCAGGTGGTGAACCTGCAAGTGCTGCCCCAGGAGGAGGCAGACCCAGCCCTGATGTTGCTGTGTCCGGTGCGCGCTTTACGCATCTATTTGGATTGCACGCAGAGCTTTATAGTCTCTGTGCAGCTCTTTGTCAGCTTTGGTGGACAGCAGAAAGGAAGCGCTGTCTCCAAGCAGAGGATTACCCACTGGCTCATTGACGCCATAGCAATGGCATATCACACTCAGGACGCGACGTGCCACCCCCCGCAGGGCTACGAGCCCATTCTACCAGGAGTGTGGCGGCCTCCTGGGCCTTGAACAGTGGCGCCTCTCTAACAGACATTTGCAGAGCAGCGGGCTGGGCAACACCCAACACCCAACACCCAAGCCCTGTGGCAGACGAGTTTGCGGAGAAACTCGCTGCCGGCTCAGTACATGTGCTAACTAAGCCCTGTACTGGGGTAGGTGCTCCGCATGTGTTGGTTCCCCATAGGTAACCCCATGCGACGTATATCTTCCACTAATTCATTTCCCTGTTGGTAAACTGCATCTTCCATGGGCCTCTGCCCAAGTCACCATGTTTGTAGAAACTCCTCTCCCGTAGGGTAGGACCTATCATGGGACTTCTCCACATGACATAATTCTGACAAAGCTCGGCAAGACCATGTGATGTATTTCCACTCAAAATACCCCCCCCTCCCTCTCTGGGCGGGGTGTGGTCTCCGCGGTGTCTTCCCCTTGGGAGTGACAACCCCCCCCCCCCGACGTAGACCTGGTGGCCCCAGTCGGTTAACAAATTTCACTCTTTTTTTGGGGAGAGAAAAAAAAAGATAGGATAAGAGGCCACGACTGGGCTAGCCTGTCTCTAACTTTTGGGCAGTCGACTTGTCCCCAATAGGCCATTCGACACTCATAACAGCATTGGGGAGGTTACATGTCAGCCTGGTGCGCTGGCTACGAGGCACACAGTGGTCTGCCTGTCACACACCGCCAGTTCACGTAACACAGTTCAGCCAGTTGTGGCGTTTCGTATAGGGACCCCTAGTGTCACTACATCAACACAACTTCGAGTGAGTGACAGATAGGGAACATCCTGGTTCCTTGCGTAATCTCCGTTCCCTGATGGAGGGAACGAGACGTTGTGTCCCGCCTGCCACAACGCTGGACTACCTGCATCTTGGCTCCTCAGCACAAAACCTGAATGGGTGGTTGCATACCAGCTCCTTTTATACCCGTATGTTCGGGGGAGTGGTATGCAAATACCACTCGCAAATTTTCATTGGCCTTTTTTCAAAGACCAGAGGTGTTTCGGGCTCCCAAGAGTGACCCTTAGTGTCACTACATCGACACAACGTCTCATTCCCTCCATCAGGGAATGGAGGATACGCAAGTAACCAGGATGTTTAATTCTTTCAAATAAATAATATAAAACCAAATACATTATTCATGAACTGGTCAAAGAATTTAAGGGGGCTGCATTAAATTAGAAAACATTAGCATTACATTTCTATTTTAAATTCACTATCATTTTATATAGAATTGTTCCAGAGTCTATACAGTATTTACCGCATTTACATCAGAAGTAACTAATTAAATTACTGAAAAATTAAGAGTAATCCCTTACTTTTTTAAATGAAAAAGTAATTTAATTACAGTAATTAATTACTTAGTAATGCATTACACCCAACACTAGTAATCACTGGCAAGCGAGCAACAGCGAGAGAGTAGTGGGCTGTTTTATTTATTAGAAGTCCCTCACACTTGCCAGTCTACCTCTTGATGAAATCCTTCCTCATGATCTCCAATGTGTTTTGATGATCTGAATGGGAAGCAAAACACTATTTATGTGTGATGACACTGCAGTATAGTCAACAGATGATAATCGATTACTTGGAATTTAGAATTTATGTTTTTTGAACATGAACTTCATGAAAAAAATGAGCACTATGCATAAACAAGATCTAAATTCAAGATTTTTTTTTGGGGGGGTTGAACTCATAGCAGGTGAGAGAAGCAGTTTTAATGTTGCCATTGGCAGGAAAAGGCACAAAGGAAAATTAAATAGCAGTTTTCGAGTAGTGTTTTTATTAGTCGAATATTTAAAGCTGAACGAGTACTCGATTAATCGATGACTTCTGCACATCCCTACATCAAATAAGCAAATGTGTTAGCTCATTGTGTACAAAAGTTCAGGTTTTCTTGCTTCCATTAAAGCATGCACACAAAATGCTCTGATATCATAATCACTGGGTTTTGCACAAATGTTTTATTCAACATGGTATGCTGATAATGCCATTTCCAATGAAAAACAAAAACTATTAAATTAGACAAATTTGAAATAGAAGCATTTTCACAAGTGGACTCAAACTTTTGAAACACACATACATGCAGATGGGCTTGGGGGAATCAGCACAGCTATTAGCAATATAAAAAATGGTACTTCATGTCAAAAAGTTTGCTGACCCCGTTCTAAACTGTCGAAAAAACTTTATTTATGAACAGTATTTGGTTAAATATTAGTATGCAACAGCTTGACATGTTTTGGTCATTATTTGGCAAATTTTTTTTAAGTGATTTTTGTGGACTTAAATTGTATGCCATTTTAGTTATTAAAAATTAATAAATATAACAATTCGAAATACTGACTTAATTCAAAGGAAAACATTTTCAACAAAGGTTAAAAATTAAGGGGGCCTGGGTAGCTCAGCAAGCAAAGACGCTGACTACCACACCTGGAGTCGCAAGTTCGAATCCAGGGTGTGCTAAGTGACTCCAGTCAGGCTTCCTAAGCAACCAATTGGCCCGGTTGCTAGGGTGGGTAAAGTTACATTGGGTTAACCTCCTCGTGGTCGCTATAATGTGGTTCTTGCTCTCGGTGTGGTGCGTGGTAAATTGTGCGTGGATGCTGCGGAGAGTAGCGTGAGCCTCCACACACGCTAGGTCTCTGCGGTAATGCGCTCAACAAGCCACGTGATAAGATGCGCGGATTGACTGTCTCAGACGCGGAGGCAACTGAGATTCGTCCTCCGCCACCCAGAATGAGGCGAGTCACTACGCCACCATGAGGACCTAGAGCGCATTGGGAATTAGGCATAACAAATTGGGCAGAAAAGGGGAGAAAAATAAAAAGAATAAAAATGATGATTTAAAGAATTAAAAAAAATTGGTTTAGGTTTTAGACTTTGGTTCTGTTTAAATGGAATGCCACATAGGAGCCACTTTGTCATTGTCATGGCACTTATCACTTATTTTTATATTTTTTTGTGATGGATAGATAGATAAATAGATGCAAGAAAGAAAGGAGCAGTCACAAACAGTACATAAATAAATGTAAGAAAGAAGATAAATCAGAATTCAGGTGGGCAAATATTAAAATGACATCAACACTGTCTGTTACATTTTGAATGGCAAACATTCTATTTATCTAAATCAATGGAAGATTTAAAAAATGTATTAAAAAGTGTAGTTTAGAAAAAAAGCACACCAAAGGGGCCATAGACTGAACACTTTCCTGTGTTTAAAAGAAAGCTAGACAGTGTAATGAATGAAACAGAATGCAGGTGTCTCGAGACATGTTTTTAAAAGTTAAAGTGCTGAATTAAATGCAGATGTTTAATACTTAGTGTTGGGGTTTGAGAAATATAAATAAAGTGCTGTCTTGCAAGAACTGCAACTACTGACATTGTTGTGTCCTGGTGGTGCAGTCGTCTGCAATCTCAAGATTGTTACAACAGACTTACATAATCGCTGAGGTGGATACTGTTGTTCAGTGATGCGGCACGAACGCATACCCACTGCAAAAACGGACTCATCGGGAACATGGAAAGTGGCAGTTCATTTACATACATTTGCCATGCTATAATATTACTGTAGGCATGTTGAATATAAATTTCACAATCAGCTCACAGTACAAACAGAAGAGATATTTGGCTGCATATTGTAATAAAAAGATGACAGCACAGCTTTGCTGCCGATAATATTAGTGACACTTATTAGTTAATGTACTATTCCTCATACATGATTTAGGGGTTTTTCAAAATTCTGTTTCAGATATTTCACAATGAATAATTTACAGCGTCAGATTAAGTTAGATACAGTATAACAGGGCTAATCCATAGGTTCGAAGAAAACAGTTCCCTACATTTTTAAATAAGACAAGTTGGATTTAACTGTAACACTTTACAAGAAGGTTCAATTTGTTAACATTAGCAACATTTGCTAACGTTAACTAACAATGCATAATACTTGTACAGAATGTATTGATCTTGGTTAATGTTAATTTTAAACATATACAACTTTTGATTGTAAAAATGTATTACTATGTTAACATTAGTTAATGCACTATGACCTAACATGAACTAACAAAGTACAATTGTATTGTTATTTACTAGCATTAACAAAGCTTAATAAATGCTCTAAAAATATATTGTTCATTGTTAGTTTATGATACCTAATGCATTACCTCATGTTAACGAATGGAACCTTATTGTAAAGTGTCAATTATAAATGATAAAACAATGTAATTGCCGTCTTTGTAAAAAAAAATATGTTAAATGATTTTTACAGTAACTCTGCAGCATATTAAAAGAATGCTCCATCTAAACATCTGGCTTAACCAATAACATGAGTTTGGGGCAGTTCTACTTGAACAACTGCAGACAGGGGGAGTGTTTGGGAAACCTGTTTGAATACAGGCATTATTTTTGCAGTTCTGTCTGGTGTTGCTTATACGCTGAAATCTGCAGTTACAAAAGTACGAGATTTTCAAATTTACAACATCTGAACAACAGCTTTGTCGCTGTTTTTATTAAATATAAGGGAAAAAGAAGAAAGGTTTGTACACTGCAAAAATGTTGTCTTGTTTTCCAGTAAAAATTTCTAAACACTGGAACTAGATAAAATGTACTTGAGAAGCAAAATTATGTAAGATATTAAGGGGGAATATTCAGAGGATATATCTTGAAATTTGTATAAAAATTTGTGTGTGTGTGTGTAAGATTTATAGAATAGGACAGATCAGACTGAACATATACATTATATATATATATATATATATATATACACTATATTGCCAAAAGTATTCGCTCATCTGCCTTTAGACGCGTATGAACTTAAGTGACATCCCATTCTTAATCCATAGGGTTTAATATGATGTCGGCCCACCCTTTGCAGCTATAACAGCTTCAACTCTTCTGGGAAGGCTTTCCACAAGGTTTAGGAGTGTGTTTATGGGAATTTTTGACCATTCTTCCAGAAGCGCATTTGTGAGGTCAGACACTGATGTTGGACGAGAAGGTCTGGCTCGCAGTCTTCGCTCTAATTCATCCCAAAGGTGCTCTATCGGGTTGAGGTCAGGACTCTGTGCAGGCCAGTCAAGTTCTTCCACACCAAACTCACTCATCCATGTCTTTATGGACCTTGCTTTGTGCACTGGTACGCAGTCGTGTTGGAACAGGAAGGGGCCATCCCCAAACTGTTCCCACAAAGTTGGGAGCATGGAATTGTCCAAAATCTCTTGGTATGCTGAAGCATTCAGAGTTCCTTTCACTGGAACTAAGGGGCCAAGCCCAGCTCCTGAAAAACAACCCCACACCATAATCCCCCTCCACCAAACTTCACAGTTGGCACAATGCGGTCAGACAAGTACCGTTCTCCTGGCAACCGCCAAACCCAGACTCGTCCATCAGATTGCCAGATGGAGAAGCGTGATTCGTCACTCCAGAGAACGCATCTCCACTGCTCTAGAGTCCAGTGGCGGCGTGCTTTACACCACTGCATCCGACGCTTTGCATTGCACTTGGTGATGTATGGCTTGGATGCAGCTGCTCGGCCATGGAAACCCATTCCATGAAGCTCTCTATGCACTGTTCTTGAGCTAATCTGAAGGCCACATGAACTTTGGAGGTCTGTAGCGATTGACTCTGCAGAAAGTTGGCACTATGCGCCTCAGCAACCGCTGACCCCGCTCTGTCATTTAACGTGGCCTACCACTTCGTGGCTGAGTTGCTGTCATTCCCAATCGCTTCCACTTTGTTATAATACCACTGACAGTTGACTGTGGAATATTTAGTAGCGAGGAAATTTCACGACTGGACTTGTTGCACAGGTGGCATCCTATCACAGTACCACGCTGGAATTCACTGAGCTCCTGAGAGCGGCCCATTCTTTCACAAATGTTTGTAGAAGCAGTCTGCATGCCTAGGTGCTTCATTTTATACACCTGTGGCCATGGAAGTGATTGGAACACCTGAATTCAATTATTTGGATGGGTGAGCGAATACTTTTGGCAATATAGTGTATATCAGGCATGAGCCGTGGGCATTAAGACTGGGCAAGCATCAAAGATTTTTAATACACATTATTAAACGCTATGCCCAAAACACATACATTACGGGTGAGTGTTATGTCGCAAAAATGTTATTAGAACCTTAGAACCCATGAGTCACAGTGGCGAACTTCATGACCAAATTGTTTTAAATTCAGGACAGTAATATTGGTCACATCACACATATCACATTAAAGTTCTTCATATATTGAGCAGCGCATGTTTATGTCCATTAAATCATACAATGAACCATAATACCAAAAGAGCTTATATCCATTTTAATTCAATTTAGGAAGAAATAAATATTTGGTGGAATAACCCTGATTTTCAATCACAGCTTTCATGCGTTTTTGCACGCTTTCCACAAGTCATTCGCATTGCTGTTGGGTGATTTTATGCCACTCCTGCCTCAAAAATTCAAGCAGGAATTCAACAGACACTGGAATGGAATGGCTGCCATACATGTAGAGATGCTTATTTAAGAAACATCTGGAGTAGTCTCTTAATTTTTTCCAGAGCAGTATATATAATTATTTGAATTATTATGCATTAGTTCCATTGAACTACCTTTATTTGGGGGCCTTTCTTAGAAAATATTAAAATATACATTAATAAACGTTTCCCAAAGTCTAATTGGGAGTTTGACTAATTGAAATAACTAGCTCCCACATACTGTAAGATGCGTATTTATTGCAACAGGCATTAAATCTCTTAAACTCTCATCCCCCATAATATTAATCTGCCGGCAGACTGTGACCATCAGTTTTGTTACAGCAATCGTGAAGCTGCATACATGATTCACGTCAGGGCATGAGCGCCAGCATCAAGCACCACTTTTAACTCCACATGAAAAGCGCAAAAACGTCTCACTCTGCATTTTGGTGATAGTTAAGACTTGACGTGCTTCTGTGGTAATTAAAATGTACCTTACTTGATTTCTGTCACAAGTCCAATCTGGGCTTGTTTTGTACAACAAGCTATGAGCTACTTTCTCCACCATTTGATCACTGTCATAGCTGTTGTGTGTGTTTAAGTTGTGTGCGTCAGTGTAATGACTCCGGGCGGACAAATCACAAAGGTTCTGCCCTTCCAACCAGTGTTTGTGCTGGTTTATGCTGTATTAACGGTAAGTGCATTAATCGTGATTAAGAAAAATTTACGTGTTAAACATTTTAAATTAACTGCATGCATTAACACATTAATTTTGAGAGTTCTAATTTAAATAATCTTTTTTTAAAGGGCCTTTTTCACTAAATATTAATATATGCTGTTTATTCAATTACTTAAATGGCATATCATATAACTGACAGCCCTAGTCTTAATATCTTACAAAATGTTGCTTCTCAAGCACATTTATCTTACCGTTTAGATATTTTTACTGGAAATCAAGACAAAAACACTGATTAAGGGAATCATTTTCTGCATTGTAGCTCAGCTGATAAGCTCATTAGAAGGTTTTTGATATGACAACATGAGTTTCTTACCTCCTGTATCATGCCGATGAATTCAGAGAAGGCCCAGTTGAGCTGGTTTAATACACTGTTGAGGAAGCTGGCAGCCATGTCTTTATCCTGACTGAGCAGTTCAGCCATGTGTCTCTGCAGCAGAAGCGATGGGCAGGGCTCTGTAGCCAATCAGAAAAGAGCATAATCATCAAGCATGTCAATATTTGGTATGAATATTCTGCAGAATAAAGTGTGCAGATGATTTTAAGAACTCCACCATTAGTAGGCATCTCCTTTTAAGTGAGGTAGCAGTTCAGATATACAAAAATGCTTTTGTAATTTTTAAACAATATGATCTGTTCGTTCAACCAATGGAAGACGGAGGGAGTATTTGAGAAAGTCTTTTGAAAAAAGCGTTTATTATTGCAGTTCTGTCTGGGGGTGCTAGTGGCGCAGAAATGACACACTTCGGCTTTAAAGAAAAAAACAAAAAGAACAATGTGTTTGAAAGAAAAGCATTTAGAAACAAACCATTATCTTTTTCATTCAAACCACAACCCATAACTAGAAAAAAAACTGCAAATACCACAGACCAATATCAACCTGTTGCCGTGGATGAAATCTGTTCTGTTTGTAGCATTTGAACAGAGTGACAAATGCAATAATAACGAAACATGCATAATAAAATGCAATAACGAAACATCAAAACAGAGAGCTGATGGGAAACCATCACCCTCCCCAGCCGTTTTATTACTGCTATCTGACCAAGTCTGGCGAACACAGAAAGGGCGTTCTCTCATTCCACACACACACACACACACACACACACAAAGAGGACACTGGGTAATTTTATACCATATCTGGGAAAGCACAGCGATTGCAAACACGCTAAAAGCCTTGGAGCACAGTGTAAAAAAGCAAGAGCGAGCAATACAATAAAGCCCTAAATAAAGCTAACGATTAGACGCTGGGGTGAAGGTCTCTAATAGAGACACAACCTTTATGTTTAATTAGATGAAGTCCATAATTGCTATTTGCTAAGTGGTTGCTTGGAGAATTGGGGCTTATTGGGCAAAGGAGGAGGCAAATACATAGAGAGACAGAAAGAGAGATATAGACTGGAATTAGGGGACGTTTAAATAGCATCTACGCTAATACATGCACATTTCAGGACTCTGGCAAGCAATCACTCTGGAACTGGAGACAATTCAATTTCGAAAATGCTTTGAGGTAGGACCAGACAAACTAAACAGATTTTAAGAAAAGGAAAAGGCAACGGGGAAATGTTACAAGGACAGAGGATGGCACAGACCCAAAACAGCAGATTTAGCAGAACACAAACCACGTCTATATTAGCAGTGCTCTGTGAATCAGATTTTATGGATAGAAATGTGCAAGATGCGTTTTCAGGGTCAGTTTGAAATGAAGCAGGAATAGAGCAAACTGGGTTTGGAGCACATTAGGACCCACCTGTATTAAATTCTCTTTGGCTAACAGCTGCCTACATCAGATTGTGTTGCAGCAAAAAAGTTTTTGTAGCAAAAAAAAAAAATCAACTTTTGGCCATTTAACTGAGTGTCACGTTTTTCCCCAATTCCTTGCGATGCACCATCCCTGCTGCTCAAATAATGGATTCATTCTGTTCTTAAATTTGCGTAAACTCTAATGTTTAAAAAGCTATTGATACTTATTTTGTCACAAGTTAAACGAGCTAAAACGTTCAATATATTGGCAACACTTAATAATAACTTTTATAATATGGTAATTATAATGTTTGTTAGTGAACTTTAAATTTACTAAAATAACCATAGTAAAATACAAAAATCCCTAAATTTATTTTTATTAATAAAAGTGTGGAAAGCTTGTATTTTTTTTTTTTTTTTTTTTTTTGCAACAACTGTCATTAAAATGAATAAGCACATAAAATGCAAAAAAAAAAAAAAAAAAAAAAAAAAGAAAATCAGGAGATTTAAAATCTATAATCTTAAAAAAAAAAAAAAACACTTCAAAAGCACTTTATAACTTTTATTATATCAAAATGTTTGTTAGCAACCCTTTCCTAAAAATGTCCTATATTTATTGTTACTACAATAAAAGTGTGGTAAATTGATATTTTTTGCCATCACGGTCATTAAAATTAATCAATCAATAAATAAATAAATAAGAACAGAAAATTATAAAAATGTATGGAAATCTAAGATCTAAGATCTATATTATCTATAGAAGCCATTAAAATGTCTACAGAAAATCTGAGAGATAATCAGTTTTCTTAATTTGAGAATTGAGCATTTAAATGTAGTACAGTATATTTATTGTTACTCCTTTAGAACAATTTACAATGATAAACATAGTTTTTCAAAATACCAAAATTCCTATATTTATTGTTATTAAAACAAAGTGCTGTAAATTAATATTTTTGGTGGTTACTGTAATTAAAATCTATAAATAAATATAAAAATAATATATTTTTTAATAATTTCACACAACCATTTAATTGCAATCCTTTCCAAGTATATTTATTATATTCAATGTATTGACAACACTTCATAATAACTTTTATAGTATGGTTATTTTAATGTTTGTTAGTGACCACAATTTACTTCAATAAACATAGTATTTACTGTATTATTACAACAGTAAAAGTGTTGTAAATTTGTATTTTTTGGTCATTACTGTCATGTAAATAAATAAAAAGCACAGAAAATGAAAAAATCTATATAAAACACGATAATCTGTCTACAGAAAATCAGAAAAAATCACTTCAGAAGCTAAATGTGTTACCAAATTATGTTTTTTCGTAATAATTTTACATTTTAACATTTATTACAGTTTTTTAAGTATATTTATTATATTCATTACACTGGTAATAATTTATTCATTTATATATTGACTTTCATAATATGGTCATTTAAATTTTTGTTAATGACCTTTCAATTTACTACAATTACCATAATCTCTATAAAATAAAACAAATAAAAAATCTGAAACATCAAAAGCAAAATATGTTACCCAAAAATTTCTCTTTTTATCTCAGCTCTTTTTAAATCTATTTTAATCAATGTATTATTAACACTTTATAATAACTTTTATAATATCATAATTATAATGTCTGTTAGCAACCTTTACAATTTACTATTATAACCATAGTTTCCACCAAAATACCACAATTTCCATAATTATTGTTACTACAATAAAAATGTAGTTAAGTAGTATATTTATCCATTACTGCCATGGAAATAATTAAAGTCAGAAATACAAAGATGCCAAAAATATGCCTACCCTGTTTGTAGGAGATTACTTTTTTAAATGTAAGAAATATAAATGTAATATGCTTTTATAATAGTAACTATAACAGTAGTTAACTACATATTTGGTCAGAAACTCCGATTACCATGGTAAACATTTGTAAGGTAATGAACTTTATCATTGCATTCTATTTATTTTATTCATCACTTTATTTAAAAAGTTTAAATTCAATATATGTTTGAGTTTGAACTTTGAACAGCATTTTCAGCTGTATAATTGACTACTCATTAGGAGTAGGACACAGAGGTGGAACATTTATCACAAGGTAATTAGGGACAATTAGGAAGAATAACTGAACAACTGCAGGCAAGGACGACAAACAAGAATGGCCTTGAGGAGAAAAAAGGAAAAAATTGGGCAAAACGAAATCCTTATAAAGCTACAGGCAGCACTAAAACTAGTACAAAGTCAGTATGCTGTGAGCAAGTACAGCGACATCAGAGCAGATTCGAACAAAGGATAGTGTTGCTAATAAGGGTCAACAGAAGGTGAAAATAAACCAAACAGGAACAAAACTTACTTTGAAAACTAGCAACTGACAAATCTCCTGGATGTCATGCAAATGAGAGTAAAGAAAAGAGGAATTAGCACTGAGACAAGACTCATCAGACCAGGGAAAGAATTAATGCATCACGTTTAAGACAAGCTCAAGGGTCTGTTCCAAAACTTAGTGAGCTGCCTTGCTGTATCTTGCCTATATATACAGCTGTCTTCTTGGGTAGCATCCTAACTAAAATCGAGAATCATAAGAGACTGATTTGGAACGTCCTACAAAAGGCCTATGATGTCGTAAAATGCCGCTTTCAGAGGCAGCTCACTAGATTTTGGAACAGACCCCAAGTGTAAAGACCGTACCCGAGTGTCCGTTCTCAAATGTAAAACTCTGAGGAATAAACTGCAACGTTAACCATTAGGGCTCCTGATTAAATGCTATTGTTGAAAGCCTTAATTGACCCTTCGGTAAGCTCTGGCCCATTTCATTACTGTTGCCTACACGGGCAAGCTTTACAGAACACAACAGGAATAAACTGGACATTTCTGACACTATTATTAGCTTAAACTGAAATTAAGTGTGATATTGCCAAGAATTTTTATCTGCCATTTTAATTTATAAAAGAGAGGAGAGAACAAAAGAAAATCAAGACAAATTCTTATCACAGTCAACTTGAAAAGAGAAGATCTTCATTTGATAGCGAGTACAACTGATAACATTGGTGAACTGAATTGGAGGACCGTAAGTGCTTAAGGGCTTTGGGACAGGACCAGTAGTGTATTCTAGGGCATACGCAGGCATACGATGCATGCCCACCTAACTTTCTTAGGATTTTGTGTATGCCCACCTAAAATAAGTGATGATACGTATGGCCACCTGAACAACGAGTAAGCTTTCGATTTGGAACTTTTAATCTACTAACGCGATGGCTCTAAATACACATGGAGCAGTGAGAGGAGGGAGCACAACTGATGGCACTGGCAAGACAGACGGTCTGACTAAGTTGATCCACCAATCAAACTGTGTCGCTTAATTATATAAAATGTCTTTTTTTTTTTTTTTTACTGCTGTCGGTGGTGCCTTTTTCTCGTGATATCAAATAATTTCAATTTATATTTCTAAGTAGGAAAACAATTTCACTATACACAGAAAAGCACATTTTAGTACACAAATAAAATTCTAGATAACATGTTAACGTGAACATTACTACACTCATATTAGCTATACAATGCTAAACAGTTTATTGCCTATTAAGTATGTATTACTTTGTTAATTAGACAGGACCTTACTTTAAAATCCACATGAAACAAAAAGTGACCCTTTTTACTTTAATACATGTTCCTGGTCTTACTGTGAATGAATCACCAGTGCAAATGATTCCTAAAAAAATAAAAATTGTTCGTCTTTATAATCTTTCATCAGACTGTAATAAGTTGCCCCACCTCTGAAATGAGTTTGTTATTTTTTTTCTCTGAAAAACAATTTCTGCTGAAGACAAACGGTTTTGGTGAGAAACAAATCGGAATGAACGTTTTTATACTGAAAATCTTGACTTCCGCAATAGCTCTCCTGTGCACATTTTCACGCCGTTCGTGCTCAAACTTGAGTCTGTCGCGTCAGAACTTGCAGTGTTCACACTAGAACTTGCGACGTTTGCATTAAAACTTGCGATGTTTGCGCTAGAACATTCAACGTTTGCGCTAGAACTCGTGACTTTGCGCTAGAACTCGCGACTTTGCGCTAGAACTTACATCGTTCACGCTAGAACTTGCATCATTAAAGTAGTTTATGAGAGAAGCTTGTTCACAATGGCTTGTGCTGAAACCTCTGGTAGGTAAAAACAGTGCAAGTTTGCAGTAGTGCATTGTGTGCACTCGAACTTGCATCGTTTGGGTGAGAATTTGCATAGCACATGTGAGAACTTGCAACATACACATCAAAACTTGTGTTGTTCACATTGTGTCATTTGCACTCTAAATTGAGATTGCGCTACAACTTGCATCATTTATGTGAGAATTTGCGTAGTACATGTGAGAACTGGCATCGTACACGTGAGAACTTGCGTGAACTTAAATTATTATTTAAGTTGTCAAGCCGGTTCTCGCCTCCTCCTTTCCACTGAACCCCCTTACATTGCGTTGTTCACATTTACGTCGTTTGCTGTCTTCCAAAGATTGCACTAGAACTTGCACTATTCGTGCTTGAACTTGTGACGCTCGTGCTAGAACTTGGGTCAGTCACGCTAGAAGTTGCACTGTTCGCACTTGAACTTGCAACGCATGCACTACAACTTGGGTCTGTTGCGCTAGAACTTGTCATTAAAGTATTTCATGAGAGAATCTAGTTAAAAAAAGGCTCAAGCCAAAACCTCGTAAAAGCAAAAATAGCGCAAGTTTACGGTAGAACTTGCTTTATAAACTTGAGATTGCGCTAAAACTTACGTCATTCGCATGAGAAATTGCCATGGTTTTGCTTTCATGAGGTTTTAGTGAGAGCCCCCCGCAGAGGTAAGAAAGCCATACGAGTTTGGAACGACATGAGGGTGACTAAATGATGACAGAAATTACTTTTTTTTTTTTTGCTAGCTATCCCTTTAATGAGTCAATGCATCTTTTACACAATCAGAAACTATGCCTCAAAACAGGTTAGCAATAAACTGTGAGCTTTAAAGTAAATTGATCAGGGGAAATATCGGTGGTCAATGCAATGGATGCTTTGGCTTAATGGATTTTCTCATAAAAGTATTGATCTGACAGTCTGCTAAAAGGAATAATGGACAACAACCGAATAGCCACATCCTTGCTGAGTTTGTGTGTGCACATGAAGGTGCCAAGTTTAACTTTAATGAGTTTAAAGTCTTGAAGCAAAGAGACGTTTTACAGTCCCACAGAATAATGGAATGACGTCAAAACTGCCCTAGTAATATCCCAGCATCTGTACTCAGTGTTCAAAATTATCGATCGGGACTTTCTTATAAAGTCAACCGAGAATGACGACTCCAGGGTCAGGAACAGAGAACAAACACTGCTTGCTATTATTTTCTGTCACCCAGGAGTCATAACAGACAGTAAAACCCACAAACACAGAATATCTCTTATGGGTAATCTGTCCATCTTGGATAGCATCACTAGTACTATTGCTCATATGAACAAGTATTAAACTTTAAGTATCAAAGTTCTGATAACTGAAATCGTGTGGCTTGCTAAGGAAAGATGTCCTTTTACAAGCGTACTTGTACTATATCAGATGAAGCCCTAACTAAATTTAGTATGGTAAGGTAAAGTTTCTGCAGAAATATCATAGTTATTACTGTTCTTGTTGTCAAAACAATAAAACTGTGGCAAATTAGCAAAAAATCTAAGTGACAAAAACATTCTGAAAACTTCTTACACTGTTTGAAGCAGACTCCATGTTCAATTTATATAATTACTATTTTGGCGTTAATTATTATTGAAACCATGGTCAGTTTTGGTAATGGATATACCCAGAAAATATTCAACAAGACAACTAAGTGTGAGATGCCAAAAGTGTTTGAGGAATTTCTAAGATAAATACAGTAACAAGCAGAAAAACTATCTGATAAATGACACATATGCTAAGAAGCTGATTATGATTATGAATGAGTCTTGAGTGTTTATTTGAGTATCTATCTTTTATGTGCTGTGCGTGGGGGAAAATCGAGTGCTTTGTTTTTACTGGTAAAAGTGGAACATTAATACAAGTGGGTTAAGTGTGACAGCGCCAATACAGATCCTATTTAAGCACACACATATTCGCGAGGAGGTTACCCCAGGTGACTCTACCCTCCCTAGCAACCGGGCCAATTTGGTTTCTTATGAGTCCTGGCTGGAGTCACTCAGCACGCCCTGGGATTCGAACTAGCGAACTCCAGGGGTGGTAGTCAACGTCTTTACCACTGAGCTACCCAGGCTACCCATATTCTGCTGGGAAACCCTGGGTCCGGCCATTCATGTGGACGTCAATTTGACACGTGCCAGTGTAACTCTTAAGAAGGTAAGGAGGAAGCTGGGACCGGCTTACCTTCTTAAGAGTTACACTGGCATGCAAAAATGAAAAGTGCCAAAGAAAGACCATAAATCATCTCATTATGATAGGAGTAATTCAGAGACAATACAAGACAAAATAAAACACAAAAAGAACTTGACAATATTGTGTAGGTCCCCTCGTGCCGCAAAAACAGCGCCAACCCACATCTCAGAATAGCATTCTGAGATGATATTCTTCTCAGCACAATTGTACAAAGCGGTTATCCGAGTTACCGTAGACTTTGTCAGTTCAAACCAGTCTGGCCGTTCTCCGTAGACCTGTCTCATCAACAAGACATTTCCGTCCACAGAACTGCCGCTCACCGGATGTTTTTGGCACCATTCAGAGTAAATTCTAAAGACTGTTGTGCGTGAAAATCCCAGGAGATTAGCAGTTCCAGAAATACTCAAACCAGCCCATCTGGCACCAACAATCATGCCACGGTCGAAATCACTGAGATAAAAATGTTTCCCCATTCTGATGGTTGATGTGAACATTAACTGAAGCTCCTGACCCATATCTGAATGATTTTATGCACTGCACTGCTGCCACACTTTTGGCTGATTAGATAATCACATGAATAAGTAGGTGTACAATTGTACCTACTAAATAGTCAGTGAGTGTATATATATCTTTAGTCCCATTGTACATTAAAATATGCAATTTCTATGTATGTTTTTAATGGTTTTCAATTCAGGTCAAAAATGACCCAAAGGACAGTGTGTGCTGTTTCTTCAGTCAGTAGTTAATGATAATGTTCATATTTTAAATTTCAAAATTAATTATTACTGTGTTGAATAAAATGAATTAATTATTATTTATAAGATTTATCATTAATGTTATCATCAAATTATTTTATCAACATTAAAATCTTTATAAGAAATAATAAAATATCTAACAAACTGTCAAAAAATTGGAAGGACAGAAAGCGAGAATCCCAGAGAAGGAAAAGAATGAGAAAAGCACATTTTTAAGCAGAAAAACTAAAGTTTTCAGTACAAAGTTTAAAAGTTTTCAGATGGGCTGAAAATAAAAAGATTGGTGACTCACTCTGTAGGCTGGGTAGGTTGGCATCCTCAGGTTTGGTTTTCAGCAAGTGAGGCAGTCGAGTGTATCTGTAGCCAAACCCACAACCCTGAAAACAAGAGCAATACAATATAAAGCCACATACACACTGCAAAGTCTTGGGAGTGAATTACTTGTGAGTGGAATACAGACACTGCTGAAATAGCAACAACATAATGATTAATATAGCAATGTTCCACGACTGTAAACAAGTAACACAGATGCCAACAGTCTGGCGTTAGCATTTCTAACCCAAGTAACATAAGCAACGAGTGATGCATTAACATCCAAAATGTACAGAGATGCTGTGTTTTGCTTCTGCTTTTCAACAATGTGCTCTCTCTGGACTGTTCTGAAACAGACTGGTGTCAAATTTACGAACGAGTCATCATATGGCAATTTATAGATACAAAGCAACCAGAAATCATTCATTTTCAATGACAGTAAATGTTTTCAAGAGACATGAGTAACAGCAATCGTTTGGTGATGAAATGTGGGCGTCCAACGACAAACATGAAACGAGTTTAAATTTATGTGACGTGATGCAACAGCTTTTAAATACTTACAGTAAATTTAAATACTGAGAGTCCAATGCTATATCAGTGTTGATTGTGCCTGGTTAAACTAGATTGCACGTGGTTAGTGAGTAAGTGAATAAGACGCAGGTTTTTGTGCTGAAATACTGCATGCAAAAGTAGGATTAAGCACTTAGAGGAGGAGCGACAAACATATTTAGCTGCAGTATGTATGGTACGTGGCCTAAAAAAATGAGGGAGCTCAAACAGCAAAGAAATTCAGCTATACAGCCCAATGACTAAGGATCTGTCACATATTAACATTCGCTCTGCATTAAAAGACACTACAGTCTCGAATTGTTTTTCATAAATAAAAAAAAATAAAAAAAATAGTACAACACTCAAATTCAAAAATTCAAATTCAAAAAATGAGTAAGAACAGACCAAGAAACCTGCAGGTATAGACCCAATCACATTGTTTATCAGATTTAGAACCATGCATTCACTTTCTCCTTATAATAAATGTTAAACAGCTAAATGAGAGTAGCTGGTTTGTCAGGGTTGTTTCAAAATGCTAAATGGAAACAGCAGAGATATTCTGAATAATGGCTCTGATATAATGCACCGATTCTGAGCTCAATCTAATGATATAATGGAGGAAAAGGAAAGGCAAAGGAAAGATAAAAAGAAAGTGAGTGGATGGCGGAGGGAGAAATTTTGCAAGTTAGCGGGCGTAATGGAAAGAGAAAGGCAGCGTACCCGCCAAAGACGAACCAGGATCCAGTTGGTTTGAGCCCAGGGTCTTTGTTCATACGGAGCTAGTAAGTTCCTCATCATAGCCATTCGCCTGAGAGAAATCACATATACACCTTTATTAGATAATTAAAAACACTGCAATACAAAGACATGAGACAGACAGTACAAACCAAAGGAAAATACATTTTATAGCATATGATGTATATAGCACAAAAATGGCAGGAGCTTTTTGGATCTGATTGGTTTAGTTCACATAGTTGATGGCATCGAATCTTTGGCAGATTCTGTTGAGACTGTTAGTAGCTAAATTAGTCTTATGTTAGTCTTGTGACATTAAGTCTGGTCCAGTTTGCAGCTTTTTCTGCCCAAGAACCACCCACTTAGACACGAAAGGTTTATCTAATTAACATGGAAAGCAACCAAACACCATTTGTTTAGTTTTTACATGCCATTTAGGGGCAGCATTATCTGTAATGGTAGATACCACAATAATACAGTAGTGGCCAAAAATACTGGCACCCATATTGGTAAATATTAGCAAATAAGGCTGTGAAAAAAAATCTGATCTGATTGATGATTAAGGGAATTTGGCCTGTGTGTTACCTCATATGTATACCCCTGTGAAACAGGAAGTAATGGTTGAACAATTTCATGTTCCTAGTCACCCAGGTGCGCTAAAAAATTAAAAATATGAAGGGGAATATAGAATTTCTAGGGGTGCTAATAATTGTGACCAACGTGTTTTGGAGAAAAAAATTTTTTTTTAATAATGAGGTATTTCCCCTCTTTCAATTGTTCTACTTCAATTAAAGGTTAGATTTCTGTAAATGTTTTGAATGAAAGATCAAAAGGATAAACAATGCAGATTTTTTTTTTCACAGCCTTCTTTGCTCATATTTACCATGGGTGCCAGTATTTTTGGCTACTACTGTAGACTGATGTGGAAAAAAGCAGTGTCAATACACCACAGGAAGCTTGTTCACAGTGGCGCACATGAACTTCTCATGATGTTCATGAGCGATTTGAGAAAAGCTCGTTCACAGTCGCTCCTGTTCATGTGTGAACGTGCATTTTTTACTGCTAAAAAATAACGGTAGTTCTCGCTGCATTCGTGAGCACTTTGAGCGAAGCTCATTCACGGTATGAGCACGGTAAAACTTTTACTTGGAAAATACTTGGAATATGACATGAATCGCTTAAGCGATTGTTTTATTATACACTGATGAGACAAATCATTATGACCACCTGCCTAAAATGCTGTTGGTCCTACGCATACCACCAAAATGGCACCGACCCACCGAGGCATGGACTCTACAAGACCCCTGAAGGTTTCCTGTGGTATCTGGCACCAAGACATTAGCAGCAGATCGTTCAAGTCTTGTAAGTTGCGAGGTGGAGCGGCCGTGGATCGGAATTGTTGGTTCAGCACTTCCCACAGATGCTCAATCTTTTTAAAATCTGGGGAATTTGGAGGCCAGGGCAACACCTTGAACTCTTCATCATGGTCCTCAAACCATTCCTGAACAATGTGTGCAGTGTGGCAGGGCACATTATCCTGCTGAAAGAGGCCACTGACATCAGGGAATACCATTGCCATGAAGGGGTGTACCTGGTCTGCAACGATTAGGTAGGTGGCACGTGTCAAACTGATGTCCACATGAATGGCCGGACCCAGGGTTTCCCAGAAGAACATTGCCTAGAGCATCACACTCCCTCCACCGGCTTGTCGTCTTCCCACAGAGCATCCTGGTGCCATCACTTACCCAGGTAAACGGCGCACCCGTACACGGCCATCCACGTGATGTAAAAAAAAAACAGGACTCATCAGACCAGGCGACCTTCTTCCACTGCTCCAAGTTCCAGTTTCTACACTCACATGACCATTGTAGGTGCTTTCGACGGTGGACAGGGGTCATCATGGGCACTCTGACCGGTCTGCAGCTACACAGCCCCATACACAGCAGAGTGCGATGCACTGTGTGTTGTGACACATTCCTCCCATAACCATCATTAAAATTCTGTCACTTGTGCCACAGTAGACCTTCTGTTGGTTCGGACCAGACGGGATAGCCTTCAGAGATGCTCTGACCCAGTCATTTGGCCATAACAATTTGGCCCGTGTCAAAGTCGCTCAGGTCTTTACTCCTACCCATTTCTCCTGCATTCAACATGTTGACTACAAGAACTGATTGTTCACTTATCATCTAATCTATCCAGAGCTTGACATTTGGCCTTGTTAGGAGATGATCAACATTATTCACTTCACCTGTGAGTGGTCATAATATTTTGGCTCATCTGTGTATTTTTGGGTTCTTTTTAAGCTCTACAATAAGTTGTTATCCACTGCCATTATACTGAAAAGAGGAATATAAATTATTTTTTTCTTCCTTTTGTGTTCCGCAAAAGAAAGAAAGTCACACAGCATGAGGGTGATTAAATTATGACAGAATTGTAATTTCTGGATGAACTATCCCTTAAAAGGTGCACTCCTGATCTCCACTGGCGCTTCAATGAGAACTTGGGCACTTACTGTTCCTCTGGGATCCTCTCAACAGCACGCAGTGACTGCGGGTAACACACATAACTGGCCAAAGCCTGCATCAGTGAGTCTTTGATATCTGTGGAACAAAAGAAATAAACTAAAGAAGTGGTTCGCAACCCACTGTCTGTTCTGACAGGGTCACGTGCAGTAGGAAAATGGAGCAATGCTAAAATGCAGCTAACCAATGCTGCACAGAAAAAAGCTAAATAAAAAGGCTTTTCATCTTTTGAAAGGGAGGGCAAAATTCTTTAACACAATTCTACAGCACAGAAATTCTTTCGCTTGGTAGAAGCACTCCAAAGTGGACAGATGCCATAATGGCTAGGTTCTGTGACATGCCCTCATTCTCAAAAAAAATATAAACAGAACATTGCAAGGTCAAAGAAAAATATGACCCAGACTACATTAAATGAAGGTTATATTTGGTACAGGTTGGGTTGCAAGTGATGTCCAATGTAAAATTTGGGTCCTAAAGGTTCACCAGTTGAGAACCACTGAACTAAAAGAGGAAGGGAAGACAATGTTTGTGCCAAAGCAAACAACATTTGTATGCATGCTTGCTGAGTCTATTGTGCTTACCAATCAAGAACTCTTAACGATTTCTTAACGACTCGGCTCACCTTTTGTTGAGGAAAATATATAAAGACCTTGATCATGATAAAGAGGCATGCTACATAAATAGAATTTTCAATTTTATCAAAACACACCACACACAACAAAAGAATTGCTCCTCAGGCACAAAAGCTTCTTTTTTTTTTTTTTTGCTTAAACGGCACTGGTATTCAAAACCAGTGCACACTTTTGTCCGCTTGCAAAAAAAAAAAAGAAAACTGAATGCATCAGCATAACAGTGTGTGAACATAATAAAAAGCCTGCTTATGAAATGCAGTTTGAACAAATGGGTCGTGTCTAATAGCATCTGTTCATTTGCATAGCAGCTCACTTATGATTCAGAGTTGAGTGTTTCACAGTCCTCACCTTAAACAGGATTAAGAAAATACTGCGGCTCAAACTCATCTTGCAAATGACTCCATAATGCCTGAGAGCTAAGCGAGGAAGCTTTTAATTACACCTTTACGTGAGAAATGAACCGCAGTGATGAACGGTACAAGCCAATGGCTATATTAGGTTATTTCCATTAAAACAGCTGGAAATAAATGATCATCCTTGTATTTTTGTGCTGCTTGCCTTTTTTGAGTCTTTTCCTGCTGGTAATGGAAATATTAGAGAGAGAGACAGTTTGGAAAGAGCTGGTGGGAGTGAGACGTACGTACGGATGGATAGGATAGACAGACAGATAGAGATAGACACATAGACGGACGGACGGACAGACAGACAGAGCTAGACACATAGGCAGATGGAGGGATGGATGGATGGATGGACAGATAGACAGACAGACAGACAGATAGATAGAGACGCCATGCATTAAGGCAGGAATCATCCAGAAGATTGAGAATTCAGACCAGGTCTCTGTAATTCAATATTTGTCATAAATCATAATGGCTCGGGCTTTATCTTATGATCTCTTGTCTGGAACAAAATAATATACTTAAATGAAGCTACTAATCATTAAGAATTAATATAACTACTGTACAGCAGGTGCACTTTTAAGGAATACATTCTTTTTAGAGCCCTTTTGGCCAGCTGGTTAATAAAATAGGTGTAAAAAATCCCATATATTTACATGAAATGAGGGACCTGGGTCATAGGGAGAGAGATTTGCACTTTAATGTGCATTTAAAGACAATTACTCTCACCCGTCCCGATGATGCGTGGATCTGCAAAGTGTTTGGCGAGAATTGCCGCAAGCTGTGTGAGCGTGTTCTCATAACCTGAGTGAAACAGAGAGTCAAAATCATAAAACACGAGCATTAGTAAAAATTTTCAGCACACAAATTATCTGCTCCAAAAAGATTGTCTTTTAGATATTAATTGTTCTTTACTTTAGAGTTGCTCCCTATGTAGAACACTCCTTATAGGTCACTTAAGTTAAAGTGAATAGTACATGTGCATGCCAATAGTAAAAGTAGATAGTAGTAGTTCAGGAGTGAAGGAAGTCGAGAAGTACCTGGAAGTTCTTCCATGCAGTTGGAGAGGCTGAAGTAGTTCTTGAGGGCGCTGTAGCTGTTCATGGCCACATTGAGGTAGAACTCCGGCATGAAGGCGAAAAGAGAGCCAGTGCTATCTGCATGCTCGATAGTGCAAATACACACTCGCAGGAGCCAGTACAAATCCAACATCTTTTCCTACATTAACACAAATTGTATTAAAATAAAGTATTTAAGCATGCCAATAACAATCTGCTCAACTTTTGTTAATAATCGAGAAACTGCATGCATGAAATTCCCAATATTACATTAAAGGGCATTTGTGACGAGGAGGAGGGCGTGGCCGGGCCGTGAGGATGCACACCCGGTGCTGAGTTGCCTAATCAGCGGGAGAGAGATAAATGAGGAGCCGGGGACGCCAGAGAGAGAGAGAAAGAGACGCACGTGGCCGCTGTTTGTGTGCGTGTCTGTATGTTTTATGTTATGTTTAAGTTCCTTAAAGTTTACGTTGAATGCTCAGCCAGTTCCCACATCCTTCTTTCCCATCCTTGAACCGTGTTACATTAAATGGGTGTTTCTTCAAGTTTGAGGATTTTTAGCACTGTGGAATTGTAGAAAGTCTCTTTATTTTTTTTACTATTATTACTATTTGTCTACTGACAATGTCCAACAGTGTGAATGCATAATCATTTTTTTTTTTTTTTTACTTTTTGCATACTTTGGCAAAATGAAAGCTTGATTGGAAATGACGCTCAACAAAAATACCTTGAAATTTAACTTGAATTTCTTTGTTTTCGTCTTACATCACGTATCTCACATTTCATTTCAAGAATGCTCTTCACTGGGGCCTGGGTAGCTCAGTGGTAAAAGACGCTGGCTAACACCCCTGGAGTTCGCTAGTTCGCTAGTTCGTGCTGAGTGACTCCAGCCAGGTCTCCTAAGCTACCAAATTGGCCCGGTTGCTAGGGAGGGTAGAGTCACATGGGGTAACCTCCTCGTGGTCGCTATAATGTGGTTAGTTCTCGGTGGGGTGCGTGGTGAGTTGAGCATGGATGCCGCGGTGGATGGCGTGAAGCCTCTACACGCGCTATGTCTCTGTGGCAACGCACTCAACAAGCCACGTGATAAGATGCGCAGGTTGATGGTCTTAGACGCGGAGGCAACTGGGATTCGTCCTCCGCCACCCAGATTGAGGCGAATCACTACGCGACCACGAGGACTTAAAAGCGCACTGGGAATTGGGCATTCCAAATTGGGTAAAAAAAAGAATGCTCTTCACTGACACTTTTGTCGAGTTGGTAAGAAGAAGCCTTCTTCTAAGGTAAACAAGTACACTTAATAAAAAATAAAAAAATTATTGGGGCAAAATTGTTTGGTGTGGTGTAAATGACGCAATAGCTGTGGTATAATATTATTTTTTTATTTTTTTTCACACAATAAATATTGAAATGGCTTGTTCATTTCACTCTTCGTTTAAACTTTTATAGGTTTAAACAAGTAATAATTTGTGCTTTTGTAATGGATTTTCATAAAGGCTAAAACAATAAAATCTATACATAAAAGGCATTTGAAAAGTACCAAAAATAATTGATGAAGGCCTGGTAAAAAGTTTCCAATTCAGTTTTAATGAGACCTTCATATAACAGAATCAACCCACGGGACATGAAAGTGCCTGAAGTTGATGTAACACCCATATACTTTTATTGCATTTTATTTTATCCCCCTGAGTTCCACTTTCCTGCACTAAAAGAGTCATAATTTAGTTTTATATGACAATTTTCAACCCTCTGTTTGACCCTTAGATTTAAAGACCCCATGATATTGCTTGATGAGTGTAGTTTTCTTTCTTGTATTGATGTATTTCCTACTGAAACATGAAGTTTGGGTAAGACATATCAAAGGGATCATCCTTTTTATAAAAATCCAGTTGACTTGAGTTTTATTTACCAATTTTGTCAACGTTTAGGAGTACACAGGTATAAAGATGTCTTCAAAGCTAACATGCATAGACAAAAAAACTTCTAAAAGACTTTAAACAGGTTGTTTTTTTCTACTGAGCCTTTAAGACCTATTGTATAAATGACATTTTTAACGATGGGCTAACCTGTTCACATCTGAAATGAGTTATCTTGGTGTTGTTCATATGTTTAAGAGTACGTCTATGTAGGTCATCAAACTCTTATTTCAAAAATGCAAGGAAAGTCATGTTTTCCATGCTATGACCCCTTTAAAATCATTATTCTCATTCCATATGCAAAAGTTCTTTAATAAATGCATTGGCATTTAAAGAAAATACACAACGCTGTATTCTCTAATTGCCCTTTTGAAAAGCCGTTTCAAGGCAGATTTAAATGCATGCTCTTTATAGGCCACATCATGATGCAAAGCTTATAAGTCATAAGACCGCATGATGGGCAATTCATCATATTAATCATATTAATGTAATTTCTACTCTATATAAGGTAAGAAAATTACACCACTGAAAATTATAGGGACAATTGGTTCACCCTATGTTTCATTGGGTTTTCGGACAGCATTGTCAGCAGTACCTTGGAGTAGATGGTAGCGTTGATCCAGGCCAACCTACGACTCAGGTGGTTCAGCTTCTCAGCAAACACTTTTTGGCTCTTTTGCAACTCTTCTAGAATATCCGGTCTCTGCCAAAAGAAAATAAGATAATCATAAATAATAACATTGAGAAACCTGCAGCATTAAATACATGTATATTACAATACAAATTATCAAATGTGGAGTGATGTGGTTGCCCTACTTTGCTCGGGCATCGGGCGATCTTCTCCTCCGTGTCTTTGAGGGCGACAGCGTATTCATGAACATCATCAGATACAACCACCATCTGCAGAAATTATACAGTATATATATGTATATATATATATATATATATATATATATATATATATATATATATATATATATATATATATATATATATATATATATATATATATACACACACACACACAAAGACATGAGAACATCAAATTCTAAACTCACTGTGAGCTAGTAGCTACAGAAAATTACCCTTGTTTTCAAGCTGCAACATAATCGCTAGCCATCCTGCTGCAGTTCAAAATAGCCACCAATTTAAGAAGTAGAGGGAAAAGGGGTACATTTTCACCCTAGTAACCTTATCCTGTGGGCAGAGATAGGTTTAAAGTGGTCATACTGAACAGACCACCAACCTTTCAGATGGAGCTGATATTAGAACAGTTCTCTTTACAAGACACACATGTGCACACTAAGTCCAGAAACATACTTTGTGCAAGTACGAAAATGCAAAAATGAATGCTTTGCCAATGCATGGCAAACCCCATTGTACATTCTTGTTGATTTTTCATGAAACTTGTACAAACTGAACCCCAAATCAATAATAACAATAATAATAATAATAAAAGTTAATTACATTTTGCATAAAGAAAATGAAGCCTACAAGATTTTTCAGGACACTTAAGCACATTTTATCTCCTAATTCTTATTATCATAACACGCTTGCATGTTTTACTTTTACTACTCCCATCGTTTTAAGTTATGTTTCTCATTAGCACAACACGTCCAGATGTTTTAGTTTTACTATTTCCATCATTTTCAATGATGATTCTCATTACCAAAACACGTCCGGGCATTTAATTGTTACTATTGCCATTGTTTTCAATGACAATTCTCATTACCGCAATGTGTCCAGATGTTTACTTTTACTATTCCCATTGTTTTCAAAGATTATTTATTACTTCAACACATCCAGATGTTTTCCTTTTTCTGTTCCCCTTGTTTTCAATAATGATTCTCATTACAGCAATGCATCCAGACGTTTAACTTTTACTATTCCCACTGTTTTCGATAATGATTCTCATTACCGCAACACATCCAGCCATTTACTTTTACTATTTCCATCATTTTCAATGATGATTCTCATTACCAAAACACATCCAGGCATTTAATTGTTACTATTGCCATTGTTTTCAATGATGATTCTCATTATCGCAATGCATCCAGATGTTGAAATTTTAACCATTGTTTCCGAATATGATGCTCATTACCGCAACACGACTAGATGTTTACTTTTACTACTCACATTGTTTTCAAAGATTATTTATTACTTCAACACATCCAGATGTTTTCCTTTTACTGTTCCCCTCGTTTTCGATAATGATTCTCATTTCCGCAACACATCCAGACATTTACTTTTACTATTTCCATAGCTTTCAATGATGATTCTCATTATCGAAGCATGCCCAGATGTTTTACTATTCCCACTGTTTTCAGATTATTTGTTACTGCAACAAATCCAGGCATTTTACTTTTACTATTTCCATTGTTTTCAATGATGATTATCATTACCGAAACACATCCAGACATTTTACTTTTACTATTCCTATTGCTTTCAATGATGATTCTCATTACCGCAACACGTCCAGACCTTTTACTTTTACTATTACCACTGTTCCCACTGCCAGCACTACAAAGCACTCAGCACCAGGACAACTAGGCACAAGAACAGTTTTTACCCTCAGGCCATTTACCACATGAACAATTAAACTGCCTTCAGGACTCCCATAGTGCAATAATGCATAAATATGTCATGTACGTATGTAAATTCACTCATTTTAATTCAATAACTGTACATACCCCTACCTTGCACATATATTACACTTGCACATGTACATACGCCATTCTATGTTATATGTCCTATTTTTATTTTTTTTGTATGTCTATTTATACTCTTACCTTGTTTTATATTCTGTTTCACTGTAATATTCTGTGTGCACTTGAATATTTCTTCTATCACCAAAAAAAATTCCTTGTGTATGTGAGCACACTTGGCATTCAAGCTTATTCTGATTCTGATTTCAGATTATTACTGCAACACGTCCAGACGTTTTACTTTTACTATTTCCATCATTTTCAATGATAATTCTCATTACTGAAACACATCCAGACATTTTACTTTTACTTCTGCCATCATTTTCAATGATAATTCTCATTTCCGCAATGCATCCAGACATTTAACTTTTACTATTCCCATTGTTTTCGTCCAGACGTTTTAAATGTACTATTACCATTGTTTTCAAAGGTTATTTATTACTGCAACACATCCAGACATTTTACTTTTCCTATTTCCATTGTTTCAATGATGATTCTCCTTACTGCAACATGTCCAGATGTTTTACTTCAACTATTCCCATTGTTTTCAATAATGATTCTCATTAACACAACACATCCAGACATTTTACTTTTACTATTCCCAAAGGCAGTGGTTCTCAAATGTGGGGCACGCCCCGTAGGGAAGACGCAGAGCAGGGGTATTGTAAGTGGGGCACGGAAGACTGGCCCATTCTCAAAACTCTTTCACTTTCACACATTCAACAAAAATACTGACAATGAACATAAGAAACAATTCTTTTCCTCTGTCTTTTCTCCTGCCTTGTTTAAGCAGTGCATCCTGAACGCGCAGCTCTCGACAGCCCAAAGCGTTCATGGTGTCAGGTGCGTTCGCAACGCTTATATAAACCAAGCCGTTCTGGCATGCACCACTTTCAAACGGGTGAAGAGGTGAATTAACTCTTAAATTTTGGTCTTTTCCTCTCATAACACTATCATATGGCTTCAGAAGTATTTAAATCTAAGGCAAGAGTTTTATGGACTACTTTAAGGTGCTTTGATGTGTGCTTTAGGAGCTTGGACAGCCACATTCACGATCCTCTCATCCCTCAATCTTGTTTCACGGATGAAAAAAGTCATACTGGTTTTGAATGACGTGGGTGAGTAAATGATTGCAGAAAGGTCCATTTTTATTTCAATGGTAATTAAAGTTTGTCAGTATAATTAATCAAGTTAAAATTTTTGTACAGAGGTCCTGACCACAGCAGAAACAGCACATAGCCGGCATTGTCACGTGATACTTGTTCATTTTATTTTAGCGTTGGCCAGGATGGGCCAATCACAGTCGTTTAATATAACTGGATGAGGAATTCAAAAATACTTTTATAGAGACTGGTGAGACTTATTTCCATTTCACATGTTTGAATCATTGAAATTATCAGTTCTTATTAAAAATAACTATCTAGTGTAAAAATATCTCCAAAACTTGTCTCCCAAAAAAAAAAAAATATATTGTGAATTTGAAAATGTAGTTAAATCTTTTAAAAGCTTTTTTTTTTTTTTTTCAGTAAAAATACTTTTATTTTTAAATAAACCTTTAGTCTTAAATAAACCTGAAAATCTTTCATTCTGCTCTCAAATCAAATATGGAGCCGTTTTGGTATTACACATGACACAGTTATAAAATAAACATTTTATAAAAAATAAAAATAAAAATAAAAACAACGTTTTTGAAATTGATGAATTGGACCAAATAATAAAGAAAAGCAGCCAATAAGTGCCCAATATAGATGGGAACTCCTTCAATACTGTTTAAAAATCATCCCAGGGTGATACCTCAAGAAGTTGGTTGAGAAAATGTCAAGAGTACATGTCTGCAAATTCTAGGTAAAGGGTGTCTACTTTGAAGATGTTAAAATATAACACAGTTTTATTTTGGATTTTGTTTAGTCACAACATAATTCCCATAGTTCCATTTATGTTATTCCATAGTTTTGATGACTTTACTATTATTCTAAAATGTAATATATATATATATATATATATATATAATAAAGAATGAGTGTTTCAAATCTTTTGACCAGTAGTGTATATCCATAATAAAGGCGAGTCATATGGCTGCGCTGTGCTGAGCTAATTAAGAAAGCCTTTATAAAGTCCATGTTAGTCAAATCAGACAGTTTTGCTTGACAGGCTGTGATGTAAATCTAATCAGGTTCCAATAGAGTTCAACAGAAATCTCAGTATGAAACTGAGCCACTTTAAATTTACTTCCAAAGCCAAGGTATAAATGAGACATTGTGTTTATAAAACTGTAACTGTACCACTTACTGCCATCCAATTAAATACATGAGTGACTCTACAGTAAACAGCAGGAGGAAAAATAGAAAAAATGTCTGTAAACTTAAGTCGTCACATTGTGTTGGTCCCTTTTTGGCACTAGGAGTGTCCAAGTGGGTGCATTTGGTGCTTGGACAGCTCCATTGATCTAATGTTGACATGTGGAAACACACTGTAGACAAAGTCTGAATGCTAATTTTTCAATGACACTATTGTGCTCTTCTGTAAAAGATGCTTTTCATAATGCTGGAAATGTTGTTGTACTACATACACAGAGCCAGGATCCACCGTTTCCATAGTTACCCAGCTCTCAATATTCTTTTGATGAATGACAGCTTGTTTGATAAATTACTCAAAGCTCACAATCTGGCAGTCAGTACGTCTGAATACATGAATGGACTCCAGAGGCTGTTGCAGAAATTTTTACTTTCAAATTCAGAATTTATTTGCGGCTAACTTGTGGGTAATTAGCAGCAAACTTCTGTGTGCATATGAAAATGTGAACATGCAGCATTTTTTTTTTTTTTCTGTGGATCAATAAAGGACAAATTTTGAAGGATGTTCAAGCTGTTTTTTTTTTCTAAGTGACCAGGGGCTGTAAACTTCAAAAATATCAAATAAAAGTCCATAAATGTAGTCCATATGACTTTCTACATTGTGCTACATTCTAAGTCTTCTGACACCAAATTATAGCCTTGTGTGAGAAATGGACGGAAATTTAATTCGCTATTCACTTATAATCTTCCCTTCCACTGTAGCCAAATTACATTGATTCTCGTTTGTTTTGTAACATGGCATACCAATTTCGAATATACGAAAGTGCAAATGCAATTTGAGAGCTATGGCGAAGGGGAAGATTTTCAGTAAATAATGACTTAAAGTTGAATCTTTTCCGCTCACAAAGCAATCGTATGTTTTCAGAAGACTTCGAAATTTGCCATCATTTGGACTACTTTTATGATGCTTTTTGGAGCTTGACAGTACAATTGCCATCCTATTTCATATGGAACGAGCAGTAAAACACTTTCTAATATCTCCTTTTGTGTTTCAAAGAACAAAGGATGTTACACAGGTTTGGAACACCATCATTTGAATACATTTTCGGTCCTTTAAGCCTCCTACCGCGTTCAGAAACTGCATTCGCGGGTCAATTTTGACCTGGTGGAATTCAAGCTTATGAATCATTCATAACCCGATCATAAAACTATATTGTAAGTCATTAATAGGTTCTTAACTGTTCATACATGTAAAAAGATTTATATTTTTGGCATATTAACTGACAAATATAAAAGTTATTCATTAATATGCCATTTATTTATTTATTTTTTAAATAATAAAATGTAGAAATTCTTTGACATTTCAAAATATACATTAACTACAGCAAAACCAGTGTGATACATGTGAAGACACCTTTTGTATCAACATTTATGTGAACTTTTATCTAAATATAACATAATATACAATTTATATTAACATCTAATATGAGAATTACTAGTCATTTGAATGAATTTCCTGTAACTGCTCAATACACCTTGGTGGTCAAAACTTATGAAACCAACATATTCTTTTTCAACTAAACATCATCAAAACAACTGTGCAACTCAAGTATTCAAAATTAATAATTCTTTACTTTGTTTTTAAGCAAAATTTGTTCTATTTACTTGAACTGCCGAATGTTGATGCGCGAGTATGCTGCAAGCTGGCTGGAGAGTAAAATGTGGACTTTTGCTCTTGCCACACCCCCTTTAGCCAGTAGTACCTTTGATTTCATTTATTTGTTAAGTTTGGTACATCTGTCATGTCTGTTTTGTACAGGAATGTGTGTGTCTGTATGTGTATGTGTATGTGTGTGTGCATGTTTGCAAAATAGACCAAAGAAAAGTGTGTGAGAGAGTATGGGAAAGAGGCAAAATGTAAGTAAAGCGTTTATAAGTAAAAATCGAATTCATAGATGTACAACAAAAATCGACATAATATCATGTGTAAAGCCACAATTGATGCCCGGGTCAAAGTTGACCCGTGAACGCAAAAGATGTAAAACATTTTTAAAATGGTTATAATCTCTTAAACAATTTTAGTAAACAAACTGAAAACTACAGACACGCTACAGACACGCTCGAGGAAACAGAGGTTGCTGTTGTACACGACTCTGCCGAGCGAAGCACTTTACAGGGAGTATGAATTATATACAATTTACAGCCTTTGAGTGCTCCACAGTTTTTATGTTGTATACTCTTTCTTCTCAATATTAAAAGAGTGATGTTGAAAGCAACGACACATCGAGTGGGTCGGTCAAGGTGAGCTGGCACAATAAGCCTCTACTAAATCAGTCTGAATTGTTAACATTTTTGCAAAATAACTTGGAAAAAGCAACTCAAGGGCAAAATTAAAAAATGAGCGTTTTTTTGTGAACAGCAAAACGCCACTGGCCTCCAATTCGTGAATGGAACATTTTGTGTTTTGTGCTTTATCAACGGAGAATGACTTAAGAAAAAGGAATTAAGGCTGTGCCTATACAATTTAACAGTGACCTCAAAAAGTATTTGGACACTTAAACCACACTTAAAAACATCTGAATGTCATTGCATTAGATAACAAAATGTCAAAACCAAGCTCTGCCACGATCGAATTGCGTATGTCGGTCGGGTCGGTTTGACATACAGACACAAAGACACGTCCCAAAGGGCCGTGTTTTGTTCTCTTAGTCCTGTACCTTGCCAAGCTGTTGATGAACGCTCAGATTGTACATCATCACGACTCCATCCAGAATCTCTAACAGTGACTTCTCCGTGATTGGCTGGTCAGGCTCTTCTAACGGTCGCCCCAGCAACAGGCCATCGTTACCATGGCTTCCCTCGACTGAAGATGGGAAGAAAGGAGTGAGAGAGAATTGGCAGGGGAGAAAGAAAGAAGAGAAAGAGGGAGATGAGCAAAGGTTAAAACGTCAGGTTCCCACTGAGGTAGATGATAGATTTTTTGCTTTATATGAGATATACATAACTAAGCTAATTGGTTTCCAACAGACTTCCTGTGTAATTGTGGAGTGAGTTGGCATGGCGTTGGGCATCAGCTAAATATCTGAATATATATATATATATATATATATATATATATATAGTAGTGACTTTTCATGGATATGGTACAAATAGGGCCTGGAACTCTATAACTCTATCAACAATAGATCAACCATGTATTTGTGAAATGGGTGTTTAAACTTCAGAAAAAGTTGATAGTCAAGATCAGGAGGTTAAATTTATTTATTTATATTTTTTTATATATATATTTTATATATTTTCTGTTATTATCGAGCAATAAACAAAAACAAAAAAATCAAATAAACAAAATGTATGAGTAAATGTATTTTATTTTCTGTTTATTTTATATGAGGTTTGTGATTTTTGGGCTTGGTCTTAATACAGTTTAAAGAAACAGATTTGTGTGAATTAATATATTAGAGCAATAAACATTTATATAAAAAAAATCAAATAAAAAAATAAGTTCAATTTTTTTTTTTATTTTGTGAGGTTTGCAATTTATTTAAACTCTGTTACCAAAATTTTTTGATGTGTCTAAACAGTTTCAAACTCTGATTTGTGTGAATTTGTTTTTGGGCAGTAAACATAAAAATAAAAAAATAATCTAATTTTAAAAAATGAGGCATTTTATTTTCTGTTTATTTGACAAGATGTAAATATATGTTTTTTTTTTTTTTATTAATTTTTAGAAATAAGCAGTTTTATTTTCTGTTTATTTTATGAGGTTTGCCATTTTTTCAACCCTGTTACAAAATTTTGGGATGTGTCTAAATAGTTTCAAATCCTAATTTGTGTGAATTTGTATTTGAGCAATAAATATAAAAAAAATGAAACAATATGAGTGTTTTATTTTCTGTTTATTTGATAAGGTTTACAATTTTTTCAACCCTGGTACCAAATTTTGGGATGTGTCTAAATAGTTTCAAATCCTAATTTGTGTGAATTTGTATTTGAGCAATAAACATAAACATTTTTTTTTTTTTTTAAAAAGCCATTTTATTTTGTTTATTTTATGAGGTTTGCATTTTTTCAACCCTGTTATAAAAATGTTGTGCATTTCTATTTGAGCAGTGAACATAAAAACAAATAAACAAACAAAAAAAAGTTTTATTTGCTGTTTAAATTTTATGAGGTTTGCTTCAACTTGTTTCAACCATTTAACCAAATTTCAGGAAGGGTCTAAATACAGCATAAACCCAGATGTGTGTAAATTTGTATTATCTAGCAATAAACATAAACATTTTTTTAAATTTAAAACAATTATAAATAATATATATATAACAAAATGTGAAACAGGGTTGCAGATTTAGCCTAAATTAAGCTAGTACTCAGTAAGGGCTAGCTAGTCTGGGACCAAAATGTTGGACAGGAGGTACTGATTGCTTTTATTTCCCATAAATTAAATAAATATATTTGTGTGATCATTTTTCTTACAATAACTTTGGTAACAAGGTTGAATGGTTATGCTTAACAAATGCAGATATTTGATACTTGTTTTTAAAACTATTCAAACTTTTCATGTATTTTGGGCCTCATGTTTTTTTTTTTTTTTTTAAGTAATGGGACATGAAACTTTACACCAATTATGAAAAGTGCTAGCAGAAATAAAAGCTAAATATTGTCCTAAGCTGTTAACTTGCAATACAATAGCTTATTCCTGTCATCACTATGTTAACAAGCAGCAGTATTTTAGCTCCGTTTATGCTTTGACAGGTGAAAAAATTGTTAGTTGTCTTACTGTCTCCCTCTGTCCTCTCCTCAACAGCAAGAGTTCGGACCTTGACCTTCTCAGGCGGGGCAAGAGGTCGTCGAGGGGTCATGAGGCTGACGGCGGCGGTGCTCAGGAAGCGATTGGCTCTGCCCAGCGTCGGGGAACTCAACCAGCTGGGCCGGGCCAAAGCACCACCCATGGCAACGGCTCCAGATGGTCTCTGTGGTTTACACACACATATACACACAATGTCATTCTTACTCAACATCTAGACTCCAAAGGCACACATGATTCACATGACACAGCATTCTCAGCACTTCCCAATGAATTTGAAGAGTTAGTAAAATTCAGTCATCATTTCTCACTCTCATGTTGTTCCAAATCTTTATGACTGGCTTCTTTCAGTGGAACAGAAAAGTGTTAGTCTCGCTCTCCATTCACTTTCATTGCATTTTTTTTTTTTTTTCATACAATGACATACAGCATAACATCTCATTTTTTGATTCCAATGAAGAAAGAATGTAATATGGGTTAGATCAACATGACAGTGAGCAAATGATGACAGAATTCTAATTCAAAACTATCCATTTAACTATGGAGTAGAGCATCAATATCTCAAACAAGTCACATTAACTTCATTGCCATGCATTAATAAACCTGGCAGTCTTAAATGTACCTGGGCAGCTCCGGTCTCCTCATCCTCATCCAGATCGTCCATGGTGGTGGCCTGGATCTCCGCCGGGTCTATGATGATGTTGGCCTTTGCAGCTAGGTCATCTAAAGGTGAGACAACATGGTGTGGTAACAATGTTTTAACTAGGGCTGTCGATTCATGCATTAATTTAGTTCGATTCAATCTATAAAAAAATAATGCATGCCTCCTGACTCGTACGTAAATTTTGTAATAAAAGTACACATTTTCTTACCATCAGAGCAATTCATGTACACGAGTACATTAAACTCAGCAGGGAGCAGTCAGCGTGCCTTTACAAACCTCATAAGCAGCCCAGCCAAGGAATGAGAACCGCTTACGCATGACTCATTCTTGACGGCTGGACGAAGCACAACAGTATGTAGTAATATCGAGACACGATTTGAAAAGTTAACTACTTTTAAAAACGTGGCGTTAATGATGCTGAAAATAAGTTAGATGCCCCAAAAGCATCAGTCTGATACATATGTACTACATGGACTGACAATTTGGAGTATGAATATATATATATATATATTATTATTATTATTATTATTATTAGGTAGTATTTATATTTGCATTTGTTTTTCTTTTTCTTTATTTAAGCCCTTTAATAAAGAAAATATTTCAATTAATAGCTATTAATTTGCTTAATCTTGTTTAATAAATAACTCGATTAAACATTTTTTATCAATTGAAAGCCCAACATTTAAACTTTATTTTAGATGTGCTGAAAGTTGATGTGTGTCATTTTTAAGATTTTTAAATACCAAGTAAATTATTAGCAGGTAGATTTCCCCGAAAAGTGTAAACATTGTGCCTCTATGTCCCTTTAAAGCATTGCTGTTTGTTTGAGCAACTCGACCAGTCCAACACTGGCCCAAACAATGACATAAGTTTGGGGCAGGACTATCTGTTCGTGAAACTCGTGAAATTCCGCTTGGTTCCGCAAGTAGTGCAAAAATAACAGTTTGGTTTTCCAAATAGTGGTGAGGATTTTGATTCATTATTCATTTTAATTCACTGATTAGTTCAGTGCACATTTCTGCAGATTACATCTTTACACCAGTAGGTGGTTACAAATCAGCGTATTTTATGTTTTGAGTGAGTCATTAACGAGTCGCATTAAGAGTCGTTCACGACTGAAACAATGGAAGTGACGAGAACAATACATTCACTTACGATTTTAGAGGTCGACCGATACATCGGTTTTGCTGATTAATCGGCACCAATAACAGATTTCTGGATCTATCGGTTATCGGCAAAAATCCACACAGATAGTTTTTCCCTGTTGCGTCTGGTGCTAAAGCGGCTGGGAAGGGTCCACTGCCACTATACGGTATGAGAGCGGCCTCTAGAGGTCTAAAACTATCACTTCACTGATGCCTTGTGGTGTTTGTTTTGACACGTGAGACTACACTGCATGGAGCGGAACACTTCAGATGCGGATTTAAAACATAACAAACAAAAAGGCATGTATACAGTACACTATAGTACAGATTGTCATTTCATTATAAAGTAATTAATTTGTTGACTAGATGCTGCATTCGTATTGAACAGCAGTATGTTTGCCAACAAGGTTGAGAGGATGCTAACATTAAAGCTAACCTCAAGTGGTTAGAACAATGTGACAAAAATACACGCAAGTCCAACCCAAATGTTTAAATGTCACAATTGTTTCCATCTATTACCATCTGTTACCATCTATTTGCATTAGTTTATATCCAGCTGGTCATGTTTATGCATTCATTAGCCAGCTAAGTTGCATATTTAAAGCTAGTGACGTGAGGAAGCAAATTAAGATCTTCATGCAGCCGAGAGAAACATATAAACAAATCAGAAACAAATCTGATTTTAATTAAATGTTTTTATCCTCACTGTAATACGATGACTTCAGATCGATCGGATTGTTGTGCTAAACAAGGCTAGACACAGTGCAACAAATAGAGTTTAACAGAAAGCAGGTGTCACAACATGTTTTTAAAGTTATTTTTAATTAGACAGCACTCCTGCACAAGACACTGAATAAACAAAAACAAAGGGAAACAAAGACGTTGGTCTAGCATGCGTTTACATAGAAAAACAAATGGATGGTTGCAAAAGTGCTCGGTGTGAACAGCCCCTTACAGTTGGTGGAGGTCTTTTACCGTTGCGTCTTGCTCTCTTATAAGCATCTCTCAGATAAAGCAATGAGTTGTTTAAATGCTTTGTCAGGAAAGATGTTCAACTTGGAAACGTGTGTCTTGAGATCCTCACGTTCATTTCCAGTCTGTTGTGTTCCATCTGTTTGAACAGCCCCTGGCCTGTGCTCATTGTCTGAGCCACATCACCACCGAGTTCAGACGAATACCACTGCTATCTGTGAATATTGCTACTCTACATACAACTGTACTGAATTAAAAACAATGTGGAATTTCGCTCTTATTATGAAGCTTGAGTCTGGAGTAGTAGGAATCAGTGCAAGTGTAACACCATGTGAACTGTCTATTGAAGTATTTTCCCCCCTCATTTAACTTTTGACTTAACATTTGATAATATGGACTAAAACATTTTATTTATTCATTTTTTGCACATTAGTTGAAAATGAAATGCTCTTTTTTAGAAGCCAGTATAGGAATGTTCTTTGCAATAATATAATGGTGCTGAATGGTTTATATATTTATTGCGCCCTCTTGTGGAATAAGAAAACAATGTAAATTTAAAAATCAGCTGACTTTAAAATTTTTATATTAGTTATATTATATATTAATATTTATATATTTATTTCATTTTAAAAAGACAATACATTTTCATGGTTCAGTCAGTTCTGTTTATTTTTGTAATAAAGTTCAGCACTATTTTAATCTGAGTGTTATTTTTTCATTCAGTATCAATTTTTAAAACTATCGGTTAATTAATCGGTTATCGGCAGGTACTGCCCAACTCAGTTATCGGTAAAATCCACTATCGGTCGACCACTATAAGATTTGTTTAAAAGTATTGACACATTCAGAAACTAAACCAGAGTATGCAAGCAACATGCTGTGATATTGATTAGTTGTAAAGTGAAGGCCACTGGAAAGAGAAGAACTATTTATTTTTGGCTCAAGAAATAAAGCAATGTGTGGACCAAAAGAGTTTTAAGTCAGCGAACGAGTCTCAAAATTCAAAGCTCTGTAACACATTTCACAGGACGAAAAGCTCAGAACTCCAGTCTATTATTTATTAAAGCACATTTGTCTTCTTCTGGACAGCAGAGTAATAAAAACCACCGCTTCAAGTCATCAGAGGGCTTATAACAACTGATTTAGGAGAGAAATAGGTTTCACTGTACTCCAACACTATATTGTCAAGGGTATCCAAGGCCCTCTGAACCATACTGTGAGAACGGTGAGGTTGTAGAAGCAGTCTGAGGCTAATTCATGAGAGAAAGAGAATGAGAAACTGAAGGAGAACCGGGTATATCTCAGCAACAGTTATGACATTTATTGCCTAGAGACAGATTTGGACCTAGCCGAGTCAAACTAAACTGTAAGGTGATGATTATGAATTCCTGATCACTGAACATTAAAACAAGTGAATCTTATTGAATCTTTTATCATGCCATGTTATGACTCAAACAGAGGCATAATTTACAGGAATAGTTCACCCAGAAACTTAAAGTCTGTTATAATTTGTTCACCCCTTGTCCGGGTTCGCCTAAAAATTGACGTCAAACTGAACAGCTCTATATGGCCGACATAGGAAACTTTGGTATCATTCAACTCTGTATGCCCTAAAGAATCTAAAAACATTTTATTATATAATTTGAGCATTAGATGGTGCTGTCCTCAAACTTTTTGAGTAACTTCAAGACAAGGCCCCGATGACACATACCAAATTTCAGAATGATACCCCAATGCGTTTCTAAAATACAGCAATTTAAGTCACAATTCAAAATGGCCGACGCTCAATATAGGTCGGATAGGAAACTTTGGTATCTTTAAACTCTGTATGCCCTAAGGAATCTAATTTTAGGCCAAACTCTTCAGAAGTTATAAGCAAAAATAGCCATTTTTCATGTTTCCTGACCACCAGGTGGTGCTGTGCCACAACTGTGCTTGTACCATCAAGTCATGCTTGTGATGACATACAGTATACTACGTTTCATGTCAATATGCTAAACGTTGCGAAGATACAGCCTCGCATCCATTTTGGTGCAGTCGTTATCGAATTTGTTGATATGGTATAAGAAAACGGTTTGGTCTATCATCATGAATTCCATAACTTTTTGTTATAAACTACCGGTCAAAAGTTTTGACACACTTGACTGAAATGTTTCTCATGATCTTAAAAATCTTAAATGTTTGAAATTAGTTTTGTAGACAAAAATATAATTGTGCCACCATATTAATTTATTTCATTATAAAACTAAAATCTAATAATAAAAAAAAGGATTTTGAAATTGATGATTTGGACCAAATAATAAAAAAAAGCAGCCAATAAGTTGCCAACATAGATGGGAACTCCTTCAATACTGTTTAAAAAGCATCCCAGGGTGATACCTCAAGAAGTTGGTTGAGAAAATGTCAAGAGTACATGTCTGCAAATTCTAGGCAAAGGGTGACTATTTTGAAGATGCTGAAATATAACACAGTTTTGATTTATTTTGGATTTTGTTTAGTCACAACATAATTCCCATAGTTCCATTTATGTTATTCCATAGTTTTGATGACTTTACTATTAATCTAAAATGTGAAAAAAAAATTATAATAAAGAATGAGTAAGTGTTTCAAAACTTTTGACAGGTAGTGTCTCTAGATCAGTGGTTCCCAAGCCTGTTCCTGGAGGCCCCCCAACACTACACATTTTGGATATCTCCCTAATCAAACACACTTGATTCAACTCATAAGCTTGTTAGTGGAGACTCCAAGACTTGAATTGGTTGTGTCAGAAAAGGGAGATATGCAAAATGTGCAGTGTTGGGGGGGCTCCAGCAACAGGGTTGGGAACCACTGCTCTAGATGATACGTGCAAAATTTAAGCGAATTGGACATATGGTCTACAAGTTCGAAAAAGTAGGTTTTTCAAGACAATTCTAAAACGGCATAATAGCTAGTGGTCAGATCCACTAGATTTGGATTCAGCAAAACCTTCTCAAAAAATAAAATAAAAAATAAAATTTTGTTTCTAATACTTAAGGTTCAAAAGTTATAAGACAAAACGTGTGTGCAAATTTGAACACTTGGTGACGCTAGAGGGTTTGAGTTAGAGACCCCAAATTTGGGACAGTTACTTAAGAGAGTGTCCTCTATCAGTGTTCCAAATTTCATACCTTTGCAATGTACGGTCCTATGGGCTGCCATAGAGTTCAAGAGCAGAAGAATACCTGGCCCCTGTATATGCTTGGGCCTTAAATATCACTCGAAAATTGGATATTTTTACTGGCCGTCATCCCAATCAAGCTGTAATTTTGCCAAATTATGCAAAAAGTGTGAATATATTATTCATTTGTGTGTATTTAGGAGACATAAAATGTTAGCTATAAAATGAAAGCTTAGGGTCAATTGGACTTGCTGAGTCAAACAGCTATGGCAAGTTAATTGTGATCACTAAACGAAAAGTGAATCTTATTTCATAATTTATCATACTATGTTATGATTCAAACTGACACATAATTTAAGATCAAGAAGATGAAGTCAGATGGGATGGATGACCCCAGAGATATAATTACATTAATTTGGTGTCATGCATGTATTGTGGCTTCATTAGAACTGTGGGAATGACCTCTGGCCATCTATAAATTGTCATTGATAAATCTCAGTCTCCATAAACATCAAAAGGGCCACAGCTGTAAATCTAAAGGACATGGCAATAATCTGGATTCCCACACTTGCCCATCACTGATAAGTGGACGTAAGTTTGTGTAAGTGTATGATCCACAGTGTGCCAAAATCATCCAACAATGAGTTTTTCTGCTGGGCCAGTATTTCAGATTTGTGCTTGCCTTGCTAGCATTTTTCCTGGCCCAATTACAAATATGAAAAACAGCTATTTAAGCAACATATTTGTATTTGTATATATAACACGAAATGACGTGGTTGCTTCTGAAAATTTTATTTTCATATACCATTTGCTTTTTGGACACTATTGATTAGGTTTAAGTTAAGGAGGTATATTTTACTCATTAAAACATCCATCTAACATACACCTTAACCTAATCTGATTACGACACCATTTCACTCACTTTGGGTGCCCCCTGCTGGTCATTTAACTGGGAAACTGCAGCAAAATGTGTAATGAAGCACGTAATTTCTTTTTGCTAAAATATTGCCAAGATCAGGTATTGTTCATGAGATCAGGATGCGTTTTTGACTGTTGTGCCGTGCCCAGCTGTTTTTTCAAACGTCTCGTGCAAAAGAGCAGTGTTTTTTTAGATGCTGTGTCAAACAAAAAAGCATCAACTTTTAAAATAGCTTTAAAATGCGTGTCTTTAGACACATGCGTTCTGTTATTTGCATTATGGTGCGCAGCATTCAGCACTTTTTAGTGCAGTTGGACTAAACGGCCCCTATCACAAGTCATTCTCGCAACTTCGATAAAACCTCATCTTATAGTAGCCAGCTAGATAACGTTTCCTAGGTGACATTTGAAATCAGCACATTTCACAGCAACAATGTCAATTTATCAGAGAAAACAGAATGTTTGCAAGACGTGATCAACAATTCTTTTTTTTTAATGTAGTGACAATGCAACACTGGGACTGAGACACCTTTACTCTGGCCCATCAGGCCATCCATATTGTTGAGCCTTGGACAAGGAAGAATAAACTGGCTTGGAACATAAGTTGTCTTGCTGTTCAAAAGATGAACATCTGGGTTAAATATATAAAGTTTGCCCATGTAGTGACCTTGATAAAGCCATTAGATGGAGTTAGTACAGAGAGGTTAGAGAAAGAGCACAGAGGTCCTTCAGTTGGCTCCAAATTGAGGTTGTTTAGTTAAGGTTAGGGCAAAAAGTTGAAAGTGCTTCAGAGACAAAATGTCAAACTGACTAACAGGATTGCGTCATGGTAATCAAAACTCTTGCCGTCCTTGCATATTGTATGTTGCGATTGACATAATTGATCGAGATTCATTTTAAATGTTACCTAAATCAATAAGCAGGGCAATCAATAAGCACTCTCATTGAATAGCCAGGTGATGACGATATTGATGAAACTGATGATCATGACAATGTTGATGATGATGACAGTGGTGTAGTTACAGATTTCAAAAGTCAACACCACAATGTTAAGGTTGTGGGTCGTTGCCAGGGCACTGCTAGAAGGTTGTTAGAGTGTTCTAGGTGGTTGTTAGCATACTCCACCACCAAGGAACTATGCTATTCTGATGCCTAGATATGGCTTGGGTCAAAATCAATATAAATCTATATATATATAATTGTTTTACCCAATTTATCATCCAAATTGCTAAGGGAAGTACTAACGCACCTTTCCTCAACAAATCGCATGATTTCAGGTATCATTCATGTCCATAACACAAATGGTGCTGGACGAGTTACACACTGAAGTGTAATACTTAAAGTAAAGGGTTTGTTCAATTCCCTAACCCCAAGTATGAGCCTTAGTAATAGTGATGCTTGTCTTGGCAAACACCACTAATAAGGCATAAATAATGAGTGTGAACATAATAAATAAAAAATAGTTATTACATAAATATTAATTAAAAACACTATGCTGAAAAACATGAGGCCCAGATAATGGATTTGGCTGAGTCAAATCGAGTGGAAATAAAAAAAACTACAAGGTTTGAGGGCCAAAATCAATAAAAAAAAATGATTTTTTTATTTTATTTTATTTTTTACAAATTACGTAATATGTCAAGAAGGAGAAGCCCCCAGTTGCTACTAAATCTAAATCAATATTGTCAAGATACAATGCAGATGACAAGCTCCAATGTTTGCATTTAAAATATGCTAAAGCAGAGACAGTATAAGGGAGAGGAGACGTACAAGTCAAAGAAAAATAAATGGGTGAAGTGCAACATTCAGTATGGCGGCTGTAGAAATGGAAGTCAGGACTTTCAGTTAAAAGAGCCAATCGCCTTTTTGATAGTTTGCTTACACTAGAACGCCCAAGTGCATTAGCTGAACTAGCATGAAAATAAATTTTTCTTTAGCATAATTTGAGCTAATGATGCAAAATGTATTTTCTTTGTTGTTAGATTGTGTTGTTATTGAAACAATCCAGACAAAACAGTTTTGGATTGCCTACATAAAAAAATAGCTGCCAGGGCTAGTTACCAAGATGGCTGGTGGACTGACTTTCCTTAAAGGGACAGTTCACCCAAAAATGAAAAATCTCTCATTATTTACTATTAAGGCAGCATAAAAGTAATCCATATGACTCAAGTGATTAAATCCATGTCTTCTTAACCGATCTAATCAATTTTGGGTGAGAACAGACCAAAATATAACTCCTTTTTCACTGTACACCTTGCCATTGCAGTCTCTAGACACGATCATGATTTCAAGGTCGATTACACTTCCTAGTGCTTGACGCATGCACAGAGCGCTAGATGGCGCTAAGAAGTGTAATCAAGCTTGAAATCATGATCGCCAAGGAGACTGCTGATGTCAAGATTTATAGTGAAAAAGAAGTTATATTTTGGTCCGTACTGTACCAAAACTGATTGGATTGCTTAAGAAGACGGATTAAACCATTGGAGTCACACACCCTGTCTACACCGCGCACGCCGCAATGGCTTGAGGCTGTCTACACTGGACACGTCGAAACTAACATTCTAAACTGTTTATTTACAGGGTTGTGGACTTGAGTCACATGATTTGGACTTGACTTGGACAAGAGTCACAGATTTGATGACTTACAACTCGACTCTACATAATCAAAGAAGACTTGTGATTCCAGATCATTAATTTAACATTAAGAAGGACATTTTGCCTACGGTGGATGAGGGGTCATCTGAAAAATCCACACATTGTGCTAAAACGTGCTGATTCTGTGGAGGGTGTAATTACTATAGTAATGAATATTCTGACACTAATTTTGGCAAAGAGCACTAATGACTTGTTTAAGACTTGACGCTTAAAGTTGAGGACTTAGGACTTGACTTGGACTTGCCTGGCTTGACTTGGAACTTGACGCAAAATAGAAATGGAAATGAAAGTTGAAGCCACTGGTGAAGCCACTGTGGCTCTTTTATTAATAGTAATAAATTAATTGTGGTTTAGAGAGTGTAGACAAAACACTCTCACGAACTTCATGTTTGCTAGCAACTGGCGGCAGATGCCTAATAGCTGGGAACGAAAACATCCAACAGTTTTGGGATTTGGGTATACTCTAATATACACTTATCGGGTAAAAAAGCATCTTTTAATTTGCCTAAAAAAATATGTCAAAATGCGCTAGAGATGTGCACCAGTAAACTATTAATCAAGTACTCGTTCAGTTTTAAATATATGACTGGTAAAAACAAAAGTCGAATATTGCAATTAGATTTTCCTTTGTGGCATAAATTTATTTGGAAAATGTATTTCCATCGTAGTTTGCGCACGTCTTCTTACCGGATAAAACAAATGATCCACCTCAAGCGAGCATATAAGTGTTTTAAACCTTGGTGTTTCCATCCAAAAATGTTCATAAAAATATGTGGATGGAAACCCAGCCACTGATGTTCACTGATGCCAGACAGTCATGTTGACAAAATAAGAATGATGTAAATGTTTGCCATTCTTCACTCATCCATTTCAAAGACAAGTTTTGAGGAAACAAAGGGATGTGCACCAGTACTCGATTAATCAAGTACTCATTTAGCTTTAAATATTCGACTAGTAAAAACACTAGTCGAATACTGTGAATTTGATTTTCCTTTGTCATGTGAATTTATTTTGTAAATGCACTTCCATCGTAGTTTTGTGCACGTCTTCTTACTAGGTAAAAAAAAATATCCACCTCAAGTGAGCGTATACGTTTTTTATGCGCATTTGGATATTATATTAACATCTTGGTGTATCCATCCAAAAATTTGCATAAAAATATGTAGATGGAAACCCAGCTACTGATGTACGCTGACACTAAACAGTCATGTAGACAAAATAAGAATGCTACAAATGTCTGCCATTCTTCACTCATCCCTTTCAAATACGAGTTTTCTGGAAAAAGCATCAAAACAAGTTTAATCAGCTCCAGAAGCATGCCTGCTGAAGATGTTTTGAGCAGAATCAGCAGGAAGATGATACAGGAACAGGAACAATTTAATCATCAGCATTTAATCAAACAAGGCCAGAGAACAGGAATCCCAGAGGGAGATGAGAGAGTTTGAAGGTACAAAAGACAGAGTAAATGAGAATTAATGAAATTCAAACCTTGGTGGAGTTATGCCTCCACCAATGGAAACACATGTCACACATACACAAAAACAATCGAAGAACCATTTTATTACAAAGAGCGAATCCCAGGTTGATTCGCAATTTGCATACAATCCGATCTGTACAGCATGCCAGATTAGGATGAGTGTGTCCTAAATCATAGTACATTTAGCATGTCAAAGTTACCTGGATAGCTGCCTATTTCCTGTGAAATTATTTTAGATATTTGATCTGGCCTTTTTTTCAACAGAGATGTGCAAAAATAAACATAAGGTGCGAACAGTGTAGTCCGATCGATGCATGAACAAATTACTCTTGTGAGCCAGTTCTTTCAATGAACTGGTCAAAAATACTCACAAAACTCGCATGTTATCCGACTAAATTAGTCTAAAGAATATTTTATTAAATGAGCTCACTGAATCCACACTGAAGTGGTTAGCAAATTAACATCTCACTCACTTACTGAATCGTAAGGCATTATTACACTGTGCGAGATTTGAAATGAACCAAGAACTGTTGTGTCCTTAATATTCATAAGACTTAAATTACAACGTTAAAGTATATATTTAACACTTAAAGGTACAGATTAAATCTAAATGCAAAACATAAAAATATGGTGTCCAAAATAGTACTGTTTTTAGTATGTGGTATGGTTAGCGCTTTTGCATTTCACTAATTCATGTCTCTGTTATTGTTATTGTTTCTTTATTGTAGCATCATTTTTGGTTAAATGCCACTGTTCATCGCTTTGGTTACATAAACAAATGTGTTTTATAGGTTTATTAGTTGTACTTTGTGTAATAGTACGTTCAAGTTTAATGCCATAATTGAGCAGACTGATCGCACTGTCAATCTGCCGACAAAAGGTCGAAAGTTTTGTTGCTGAAATCGGTCTGTGCTTACCGAAATTCAAACCACTGCCCACAGTGGCGGAAGCTGGAACTGTTATTGATTGTGTGTGCACCAGGTGAAATGTCCACAGAGTGGCGCCAAAAGCGAGTTGTATTTTTAGTTGTTAATGGTGCAATTGCACCATGTGTTGCCAGAATTAATAAAGATGTTTATCTGTTTTTAAAAATGTATTCTATTTCCTAACTTAATTAACCCTAACCTAGCCCTAACCGTCGGTGGAGTAAAAGTGCAATTTCAGAGTGAATATACGACCTCTGAATTGCGCTCACCATTGTTTATGAGAGCAAAATTGCTTCCTGGTTTCCAGGGGACCAGAACCAGTGTCTCGGAGGTTGCTCGCGCAATGTGCTCTTCAGTAATTCGGCAGAATGGGGTCGATTTCAGGGTACATGAAAATTCAGAACCAGCATGTCGATTTTTGATGATCATGTTGAACTGAGATTGACTGATACAGCTCCAAAGAATGAGCCACTCTCTACCTCAGTGCATTCTCGGAAATATGGCGAAAACACTGGTGGCGAACTCACCATATCTGGCTCAAAAACATATTAGACAAAGCAAAATCACCCAATGCAAAAAAAACGACACCACATCATCACTTGATCATCATGGAGTGGTGGTGGTGTAGTGGACAAAAGCACTGAACTGGTAAGCAGAAAGTTGTTGGTTCAATCCCCACAACCACCACCATTGTGTCATTGAGCAAGGCACTTAACTCCAGTTTGCTCCAGGGGGATTGTCCCTATAATAACGGCACTGTAAGTCGCTTTTATCCAAAGCGTCTGCCAAAATGCATAAAAAATGTAAAAAAAAAAAAATCACTTAAAAGCCACAACTCTCCACCTCTTCCTCCATTCACCCTCTTTCTCTCTGTGTGTTTTTCGTGGTGTTAGAAAATATATATTTGTAGCATGTAAAACTGCCTTGAGGGAAATCAATGCCTTTTTCTGAACGACGCCAGCATACATTTTATCCCATCATTTCAGAAATTTAAATGATGCCACAAATCAAAATAAAACCTTGGTTAATAAATCAGTCTGAAACTAAATTAGAAATGTAAAAAAACACCATGAGCGTTAAGTAAAATTCATTCCGTCTTAATTTAAATCTAATTTACAGTTGTGCTCAAAAGTTTGTATACCCTTGGAGATTTGGAAATATATGTACCATTTTTAAGAAAACATGAGTGAGCAGGCAAAACACATTTCTTTTATTTCTTATGGGATTCATATTCAGCTGTAGGTTATAACAGAATGGCACAATCATAAAACAAAACATGGCAACAAAGAAAAAAATTAAATGACCCCTGTTCAAAAGTCTGCATACCCTTAGTTCTTTATACTGTGTATTGCCCCCTTTAGCATCAATGACAGTGTGCAGTCTTTTGTAATAGTTGTCTATGAGGCCCCAGATTCTTGCAGGTGGTATAGCTGCCCATTTGTGTTGGCAAAATGCCTCCAGGTCATGCAAAGTCTTTGGTCGTCTTGCATGAACCGCACGTTTGAGATCTCCCCAGAGTGGCTCAATGATATTAAGGTCAGGAGACTGTGACGGCCACTCCAGAACCTTCACCTTTTTCTGCTGTAACCACTGGAGGGTCAACTTGGCCTTGTGTTTAGGGTCATTGTTGTGCTGGAAAGTCCAAGAGCGTCCCATGCGCAGCTTTCGTGCAGAAGAATGCAAATTGTCTGCCAGTATTTTCTGATAACATGCTGCATTCATTTTGCCATCAATTTTCACAAGATTCCCCGTGCCTTTAGAGCTCACACACCCCCAAAACATCAGTGAGCCACCACCATGCTTCACATTGGGGATGGTATTCTTTTCACTATAGGCCTTGTTAACCCCTCTCCAAACATAGCGCTTATAGTTGTGACCATAAACCTCTATTTCTGTCTCGTCACTCCAAATTACAGTGGGCCAGAAGCTGCGAGTTGTGTCAAGGTGTTGTCGGGCATATTGTAACTGGGCTTTTTTGTGGCATTGGTGCAGTAAAGGCTTCTTTCTGGTAACTTGTCCATGCAGCTCATTTTTGTTCAAGTATTGTCGTGTTGTGCTCCTTGAAACAACCACACCATCTTTTTCCAGATCAGCCTGTATTCCTCCTGAGGTTACCTGTGGGTTTTTCTTTGTATCCCGAACAATTCTTCTGGCAGATGTGGCTGAAATCTTTCTTGGTCTACCTGACCTTGGCTTGGTATCAAGAGATCCCTGAATTTTCCACTTCTTAATAAGTGATTGAACAGTACTGACTGGCATTTTCAAGGCTTTGGATATCTTTTTATATCCTTTTCCATCTTTATATAGTTCCATTACCTTGTTACGCAGGTCTTTTGATGGTTCTTTTCTGCTCCCCATGGCTCAGTATCTAGCCTGTTCAGTGCATCCACGTGAGAGCTAACAAACTCATTGACTATTTATACACAGACACTAATTGCAATTTAAAAAGCCACAGGTGTGGGAAATTAACCTTTAATTGCCATTTAAACCTGTGTGTGTCACCTTGTGTGTCTGTAACAAGGCCAAACATTCAAGGGTATGTAAACTTTTGATCAGGGCCATTTGGGTGATTTCAGTTATCATTATGACTTAAAAAGGAGCCAAACAACTATGTGATAATAAATGGCTTCATATGATCACTATCCTTAAATAAAAGACAGTTTTTTTGCATGATCAGTCATATTTTCAAAATCAATGCCAAAATTTCACAATTTCTGCCAGGGTATGCAAACTTTTGAGCACAACTGTATAAGGTTGATCGATTCAAACCATTCAAGAGCTTTGTGAAGATCAACAGCAAAATGTCAAAAGTTGCAATGCAAAACAAACATAATGGTTACATCGATATGAGAGCACACATCTCATTTTGTGTCTAGGAATAAAAGCTTTCAAAATAACTTTTGAAAAATAACTAAGCAAAACAAGTATTTCATTTTGTTGTCGAATAATAGAGGAAAGTTTTATTCATTGCCTTTAGAGAACAGACCTCAGTGAATTGCATATTCTCTGCCGCTAGTAACAGTGAAACACCCTTAAAACAAACTGACCTTCTAGTCCCTCTGGTGGTCTTTAGTGCAATTGCACACAGTGAAAAAAAAACAACAAATCAAAACAGAGAAATAGTTTTGTTGCGCTTTTTACAAACCTTTGAGAGTTTTCTTCAAATGCGAGAGAAGTCCTCCCAACCGTTGAAGGTCAAAGTAATCAACCTTCCCATTGTAGAAGAGTTGAGGGGGCACATAGGCATCTGAAAAAAACACAAACAGAATGTATACAAGGTCTTATAAATATGAAAAATACTGAACTCATTCCAGAGAGCTCTTTGACAACATTACTGCTGCCAAGTTTACTCTACATTCAATATAATAGAATAGAAATAAATCAGTTAAAAACACAAAACTGACAAGAAACACACTTGCATTCCTATAAATATGAGGGCCAAATTTTCTAAGGGCTTGGGAGAAGTGTATATAAAATATAAACCTTACATTTAAATAAAAAACAATGGAAGCAATTTAAGAAACATGCGCAGAATGAATAGTTTGTAAAACCGTTAGTGAACAATTAACATATTTCAATATGTTAATTGTTCACTAACGGTTTTACAAACTATTCATTCTGCGCAAGCAACAACTAAACATAAATAGATTTTAAAACAATTTATACAGCTAAGCTTTCTTAGCAATTACAATTTAAAGGGATAGTTCACCCAAAAATGAAAATGTTCTCATCATTTACTCAATTTTAGAAGAATATTTCAGCTCTATGGGTCCTCATAATGCAAGTGAATGGTTACCAAACTTTTGTAGCTCCACAAAGCACATAAAGGCAGCATAAAAGTAAACCATAAGACATCAGTGGTTAAATCCATATCTTCAGAAGTGATAGATAGGTATGAGTTAGAAACAGATCAATAATTAAGTCCTTTTTAACTATAAATTACCTTCCCTGCCCAGTAGGTGGTGATATGCATGAAGGATGTGAAAGTGAAAGCGGAGATGTCATAGTAAAAAAGGACTTAAATATTGATCTGTTTCTCACCCACACCTATCATGTCGCTTCTAAAGCGGTTAAAGGGCAGTGGTGGCTTGGCGGTTAAGGCTCTGGGTTCCTGACTAGATGGCCAGGGGTTAAAGCCCCAGCACCGCCATGATGCCACTGTTGGGCCCTTGAGCAAGGCCCTTGACCCCATCTGCTCCAGAGGTGCCGTTTCATGGCTGACCCTGCTTTCTGACCCCAACTTGGCTGGAATATGCGAAAACTAGGGGCAGTGGCGGCTCAGTGGTTAAGGCTCTGGGTTACTGATCAGAAAGTTAGGGGTTCCAAGCCCCAGCACTGCCAAGATGCCACTGTTGGGCCCTTGAGCAAGGCCCTTGGCACTATCTGCTCCAGGGGCGCCATATCATGGCTGACCCTGCATATGTGAAAAAAAGAATTTCACAGTATATGTGCAAAATGTATAATGTGTGATAAAAAAACTAAAAATTATTAAAAAAAAAAAATTATGCTTCCTTTATGTACTTTTGGAGGTTCAGAATATTGGTACCCATTCACTTGCATTGTGAGGACTGACAGAGCTGAAATATTATTCTAAGATTTTAGTTTGCGTTTAGCACAAGAAAGAAAGTCATATACATTTGGGATGACATGAAGGTGAGTAAATGATTTCGCCAGAAAGTTGCCATGCAGTTTTTAAGAGTCCACCCCCAAGTCTCTATGATATTTTGGTCTGTAGATGCGGCTCGGGTCCACCTTCAATTTAAGTCTGTGGGACATTTTTCACACAATTTATATCCGTGTATGTGTGTTTCGCACCTTCACTGCTGATTGATCCTGGACTTTTCCTTTTGCCTTCATCCCAGTAGCTCCTGATGGCCGTGATGAGCCGGTGTAAGAAACACACCATGTATTCCGGTGGACACAACACTGTGGGGTTCTGAACACACAAACATTATTACTTTCACATCATGTGTGCGGCAATATCATACCATCCAAAAACCCTCACTGATTACTGAAGAAATGACTGCAACAATCCAATAACTGGCCATGTTATCAGAAATGCCCATATTCATTCATTTGTTTCATACAACAGTTAATTCCGAGTGAGTTTAGAACTATTCTTGATAGCGAAGCAAAAACAGACAAAATAACTGGCCATGTTGTGTCTAAAACTTTAAGTACTCTATATTAACTTTTAAAAAGCAATATCACACTCACAACCGTGCTGTTATTATCGAATAACAGCTGAATCACAGCCATGATGATATTAAGTATAACAGGACTCTTGCTCATGTAATATTACTTAAATATTTAAAACTCAATGCCAAAATGAAATATTAGAGCACATCAGATTTCTCAACTAATCATATTTTTTTCTCATATCATGACACCAGCGTATTTTAATTCTTAATTAATTAAAACCTTTTTAATAAAAAAAAAAAAAGAATTAAATAGTAATTTAAATTAAATTAAACATAAGATGCCACCACATTTTTCCAGTCGTGAACATATATGAAAAGACTGATTTTACGTGAGCTGTTCGGCATGATCTTTGTCTTACCCCTCGGTTGCTGGCGTTCTCTTGAAGGAACTTGCGAAATTTGTTCAGGAAAATGTATCGGGATGCCTCTCCCTATGGACAGAGAAATCCCATTTGATCAAGCTAAAAACAAATGCCACAAACAGCAATAAAGAAGCACATTTAATGTCTCTTTATAGGGTATTAAACAATTAGTTCACCCAAAAAGGAAAATTCGGTCATCATCTACTCACACTCATGACATTCTAAAGCCATAGGACCTTTTTTCTCCCATAGAACATAAAAACAGAAATGTTGAAGAATGTCCATAGTGTTCTTTTCCGTGCAACAAAAGTGAATGGTGACCAGGCTATAAAGCTCTAAAATAACAAAAAAGCATCATAACTTTCATAAAAGTAGTCCATACGAGTCTTCTGAAGCCGTATGACATTTTATTGTTATTCACTGAAAATTCACTGCCATCCGCCGAAGCTCTGAAATCTCATTGGCACTTCTGCATATTCAAACTTGTTGCATCGTGATCGGTCACATGACTGCACTAACGTCAGACCTAGCATATTGCTTCTAAACGTTCGATGTTTGAATGGATGCGGAAGTGTACCACGGATATCAAGATTTTTAAGGGAATAATAACGTACATTTTAGTCTGTTCCTCACACAAAGTTATCAAATGGCTTTAGAAGACTTGGAGTATAGTGTACGAGTCGTCTTGACTACTTTTAAGACACTTTTATGGTTGTTTTGGAACTCGTTTTGGAACTCGACAGCCCAGATCGCAATTCACTGTCATTATATGAAAAAAAAGAGCGGCCAGAACATACTTCAACCTTTCTCCTTTTGTGTTCCACAGAAAAAATCAAACTCAAACAGGTTTGGAATGACATGATGGTAAGTAAATGATGGCATTGAGTGGATGGACTTTCCACTTTTGGGCGAACAAGCCCTCTAAGATTTAGGATATAAAACTGAATATATACATTTAAAATAGGCATCTTTGAAAATAGGGAGATGAAACACATTAGAGAAGTTCAGCTGTGAGGAAAACACAGATCAACGTACCGTCCCTTTGTCTTTGTTGTTTAGCATCAGCCTGAGGATCTGAACCTGTAACTCCTCCACAACTAAACAGACAAATACTGAGTGTCACGATGCTAGACAGGGTTGCAGATTTGATGTTGTGTGTGTGTGTGTGTGTGTGTGTGTGTGTGTGTATAATATACCCTCAATCCTCTTTTTGAGCCTGTGACAGCCACGCTCGTACGCTCGACGTCTCAGCCTCTCATCTGCCGTCTCCTCGCGAGTGTCTCTCTCGTCTTTGCCCTGAACACACATTGGGTGAGAAAGCCAAGAATTATTTGTCACTTTGTCGCTTATATGAGGGGTCAGTTCAAACATAGTTCACTGTTTGTTTGACGAGAAACTTTCTGGTAAAACTTTCTGTGAAGCCCATACCTAAAAGTTATTTATAAAGCTTAATAATACAGATTGCAATCATATTATAATTATATCTTGTCATAAATAATTGTAACTAAACGGAGAGTTCTGACTCTAAATTCTGATTGAATGAGCCACATTTGAAGGTGTCAAATGCTAATAAACGTGAACCATGCACACTATTAATGTGGCAAATTGCCTACATATGCAGCAAATTTTCAACAAAAATGTAAATTCTCTCATCATTACTCACCCTCATGCCACTTTGGTCTGTTCTCACCCAAAACCACTTGGATTAAACCACTGGAGTCTTACGGATTACTTTTATGATGCCTTTGGAGCTTTTTGGAGCTTTTTGGGGCAGTGGTGGCTCAGCTGTTAAGGCTCTGGGTTACTGACCAGAAGGTCTGGGGTTCAAGCCCCAGCACTGCCAAGATGCCACTCTTGGCCCAATCTGCTTGAGGGGTGCCGTATCATGGCTGACCCTACGCTCTGACCCCAGCTTAGCTGGGATATGCGAAAAAAAATAATTTCACTGTATATGTGCAAAATGTATAATGTGTGACAAAAATAAAGGCTTCTTCAAAGTTTTGGTCACCATTCACTAGCATTGTATGGACCTACAGAGCTGAAATGTTCTTCAAAAAAATCTTCATTTGTGTTCAGCAGAAGAAAGAAAGTCATACACATCTGGGATGGCATGAAGGTGAGTAAATGATGACAGAATTGTCATTTTTTGGCAAAGTATTCCTTTAACCAAGATATATAAATGCTGTTAAAAAATATTGCTAGATGACATTTTGAAATGTATCTAAAATTCCTGTTGAAATTCATTTAAAATTACACAATTAAACTCCTCAATCTGCTCTTTTAATGCTGATGATTTATCATAACTGCACTGACAAACCTTGATTTGAGTCATATATCTGAAAATAAACATTAATTAGATATACTTTCTTCTACTGTGATTAAGCAACAAGCGTTGCACTAAATCAGTCAGTTTCCGGACATCCCTGACCTCTTTGTCAATACGTGTTGGCCACCATGTGGTTGGTATGAGCTCCTCTAGCCCGGCTTCCTTCACCCTCAGAGGAGTCTTGATGTAGAAGAAGACCACAGACCGCAGCACGTCAAATGTGACACTGTTAAGGACTAAAAATACAGAAAAACTCTACAAATCCACTGCATTCATTCCTTATCTATTCTATCTATCTATCTTAAGTGGTCCAAAACAGCATTTGGACACTACAAACATAAATATGGATGAAGTAATTGCATTAGATAACAAAATATCAAATAAAGTGGCATTTATTTTAAAGAAAGATAGCACAAGTACACTTGTCAGTTAAGACAAATTGTATTTTGATACTATCTGTTTATCAAACATGAGTGGAATATATCCATAGTTAATGTTATGAAGGACACCTGTGTGAGCTTCCCTTACAAAAATCGAGAGTTCATGACAAATTTGCCGCAAACTTGCTGCAAATTCGCCACTGGTAATTTTCACATGCAAATTAGCTTTGCGGCAAACTTGCAGCAAATTGTCCATTGTTGCCAAAGGTTTTCTGGAGTTTCGCCACTACCGGTGAAGAGCTGCAAACTTCTGGCAAACATTTGTTGCGAATCACAAGCTCATTTGCATGTGAAATTAACTTGCGCCAATTTTGCAGTAAATTTGTGGCAAGTTTGCGGCTGGTTTCGATTTTTTGTAAGGATTGAAAGAAACTCCATACACCCACTAAAATTCACCTTGAAAACAGTTGCTAAAAAGTGGCTCAGAAAAGAGAGGTTTTTAATGAAAGAAGCTTTAGCAAAATTTTTGTCTGCGCTTACAATAAAACAGAAACTTGCAACAAACTTGCCGCAAATTTACTGCTCGTTATTTTCACATGCAAATTAGCTTTTGATTCGCCGCAAATGTTTGCCAGAAGTTTGCAGCTCTTCACCGGTAGTATTGAACCTCCAGCAAACCTTTGGCAACAATGGACAATTTGCATGTGAAAATTATAAGTGCCGAATTTGCGGCAAGTTTGCCGAACTCTCGATTTTCGTTAGGGAGTCCATTCGTCCATCCATCCATCTGTCATATCATGAAACACTGCTACAGTTTTAACATCATAAAAAAAAAAAGAGGATATAGAACGTTGCTCAGCAGGTATTTCCTGGACTTCTCATGACGCAGGATTGCTGTGGTCAAACGGAGGTAATGAATCTAGGAGACGCAGAGAGAAAAAAAATGTCAGAATAAAAAAATAACGTCAAAAATTTTCAGTTTCACCACAAAAGCTTTGTATGTTTGTTTTGTGCAATGTTAGTCTCGTCAACAAAATCACTGATGTAAATGTTCTTTGACAAAGGGTTTTTGGATTTTGCCAACGATAACGAAGACGAGATGAAAAAGATGCATCATGACGATAACCAAACATTCTTAAATAGAACATACTGTTGACAAAAATATGATGACAAACAAATACTGCAAGTTATTAACCATGCAATAACAATGTTTTTTCCTTTATTTATTTTTAAAGAAAGACAAATCTAGCCAGATTTGATTCAAATAATCCAGTTATAGTATGCTGAGGATTAAAAGACATGTTCAGGATTAAAAGACTGAACACTTGTACAATTAACTTTACTAACGTGTTAATATCCTCACTCAAACGCATCTATTTGTGTAATATTAATCCCTATATCCACAACATAAATGTAATATTACAATTTACATCAGCACAGACAATGAAGCGAATGTGAAACAGGTGAAATTTATACTGAGTAACTCACAAGTCAATGCGCTATTTGCGTTGTGAATACGCCATTTCAGTAAATAACAAGCTACATGTAATGAAATCTAAAACGAAAACGTAAATAAAATGCTCTCTAGAATTAGAATGTCCCTCCCATTTTTGACTTGCAATAACAAATAGCAAACCTTGGTTCAATGCTGTGGCACAAACTAAAGGCCATTGCTTCAGTAGGAAATATGTCAACTCAGGAAGGAAAACCGAGCTTGTCATTGCCATTTCATGGGGCCTTTAAAATGTATGTTCAATTTTGTAGTGCATCAGACTGTTGAAGTGAAAAGCTCTGGCTGATGCTGAATTTATCTGGATTTCTGTTTAAAGTTAACATAAATGTTGGATGTTGCTTTTTTTGTTATAAACTATTTATTCGTGCACCATTTACTTTATTTTTTTAATGGCTTGCCCTCTTCATTTTTTATCAAAAACAATAACTTGCAACTTGAAACGAATTCTCTTCTCCGCTGACGTATGTACTGGCCGAGGGCTAAGCTATAAGTCTGACCAATAGCCAGACATCTTTCATCCCCTCCCATCCAGCCTCCGTCATTCACATGAAACGATCGCAGCAATTAGCAAACAACATGGCGAGAAAGTGTATTTTATGTTGCTCCCCTCCCCAAACCCTCTTCCCTGTCCCCAAACTACCCTGGTTGCGTGCCAATCTGCTTGAATTTTTACACTTCGAAGAAGCAGGAATATCGGCGAATTTGCGTTTGTGTTGCGAGGACAAGTGGCTGGAGTTTATTTATACTTTTTTGTGCAGCTGGAGATTTCTTGGATGTACTGTTCGAGAGCGTGTTCTTTATTCAGTATGTTTGGTGTATTGTGATTCAAAAATGGATATATTGTTTTTTACTGGCTTGTTTCTCATTCATCTGTATTGACACAACGGCTCCCGCCTCATTGTAAACAAAGACCGCGATGTGCTGTGTGCGTTTGTGGGCTGGTTATGTAGTAATGATGATAGTTTGATCATTCGCTTCTCAAAACTTTAGAAAAGCTGGCCGGTATTGAAATCGCTTTCTCAAGTAAGCGACATGAGCAGAATGGTGGAAATGTGAGTGAGTGAGTGTGGCTGTATACTAAAGCCTATTTGGCTATTTTTAAAAATGGGACGAGTCGTTCGACGTGTCCTGCCCCCGATTCCTGTTTCAGTAGGAAATACGTCAAAACGGCAAATTGAACAGTGCTCGTCAAGGCTCTTCAGTGCGACTTTAACACGTTAGCGTCCAGCAGAGGGCACTAGGTTTCTTGTGTTTTTTTATTTGGAAGTCCTGCCCTTTTTCCTGTTTCCCATGATGATTGTCTCCTTGACCTTGCATTTGCGCTCTTCCAACTCCCCTGGTGTGCCAGATCCACTGTGGTATCCTGATCTGACCTCCTGACCTCCTCGGTCCCCAGGTCCATTACCTATACCTGGGTCTCCACCGGCGCCCCCGTGGTCTCCTGAACGTCCACCGGATCCCCCGTGCTCTCACGGTCGTCCGCCGGATCCCCCGTGGTCTCACTGTCATCCGACGGATCCGTGTGGTCTCCTGGTCATCCAAGAGTGAGGCCCCTGGTCTCCTGCTCACCCAATGGCGGCTCCCTGGTCTCCTGGTCGCCTGACGTCGCCGCCCCAGTCTCCTGGTCATCCAAGGTCACCTCCCTGGTCTCCTAGTCACATGATGGTTCCCCCATGGTCTCCAGCTCGCTCGACAGCACAGCTGGCTCCCCCATGGTCTCCACGAATATTGTTTATGTCTTGTGGCTATACTTTTGAAACAGTTAGTATTTTAACGTTAATGGATTGGCGCCATTCACTTCCAATGTAATTACTCACTATAACCCAGATTTTTGCCTTTTTAAAAAAAAAAAAAAAAAGAGAGAGACCAGTTGAAATTAATTTTTTTGGTAATCAACACTATGCCACAAATGCAGTCCACTGAGCTTATTTTATATTGAACCCAGAATATTCCTTGAAGCAACGTATGAAGAATGGGAACCAGGTCTATTTACATTGCTATGCTAATTTACAAATTTCTCATTTTGCTAATTAATCAAAGGCAAAATGCTGATAGTTCATGGATCAACACTCGTGGGGATTGAACCTACAACCTTTTGGTTAATAGCCAAGGTCACTGCACAACCACTATGCCACACAACTCAGATATAGGTGACTGACTGCACACACATGTAGTTACAATATGTACAGCAGTAGTAATGAACGGCAAAAGAGTTTGTCACCTGAAAGCCCAGGTCAGGGATGATGGGAGAGAAACGATACGCTCTCAGCAGTGACATCATCAGCTGCTTCAAACACTCATTAACCTCGTAGTCCTGCATGAAAAGAGAAATCACAAAACATCTCCTTTTGTGTTCCACAGAAGAAAGAAAGTCATACAGATTTGAAACCACATGAGGGTGAGTAAATGATGACAGAATTTTCATTTTTGGGTGAACTATCCCTTTAAATTGAGGCTTTTTTCTCTTTACCTCCATGAGAAGCCAGAAAAGGTCCAACAGTTGTTGTATAAGTGGATGTTCGTCCACCGATCCGCCCCCCTCCAGAATACCCAACAGGAAGTTCATCAGCACATCTTCCACCAAGTAGACTTTACACTGTCAAATACACACATTTCTAATAAATGAAGTGTGATGACAATGACAGTGATTTTAAGGAAATAATGGACCCATCTTAATAAAAGACACTAATTTCTGTGAAAAGAGCAATGCTAAGCAATGTGTTTACCATTAGAGGTGCAAAGTGGTTAAATATATGTGCGAGGGTGACCAGGACTGTTGGATCACCCTGAATCTGCCAAGACGAGCTGTCTGTCTCGATTAGCTTTTCCTCCTAACAAAAAAAAATCTTTTAATGAAGTTTTCAAATCAATGACAGGTCAAACAAAAGTATGTCTTCTATTCCAGAGCAAGTCCTCAGCAGGTACCTGTGTGTCAATAGAGATGGACAGAACAGTCTTGAGGTATCCCAGGAGCTTGTTGGCTTTGGTGAGGTCAGCGGTAGGAGGGCTTTGCAGAGGAAGGTAGCCTTCCACAGGGTACGTGAGCAACAGAGATGTTAAGGGTTTTATGTTGTTGTTGTTTTTGCTTTAAGTCATACTAGAACATTTTAAATGATGATTAATATAACTATAACTATATAATGCTATATCTAAGATAATTAAAAAATGATAAATATGTACATACAGTATAAATGTATCATATGTATAATATGTATTAAAGTAAATTATTAATTATTAGTATATTTACTTCATTCATTCTGAAATTTCATAAATATTTAAATTATATTTGCTATATATTTATATATAGTGATAAATATAAATAGGTAATGCCATATTTTAGAAAAATATACTACACTTATTAAAAACTTATTAAAATATATTAATATATCACATGTATAATATGTATCACAGTAAATGTATATTTACTTCATTAATTCATTCTGAAATCATATCAATTATCATAAATATATAAATTATATTTATATATTTATTAAATGCTTTAGAAAAATATAAACACTTTTATTCAAAACATATTAAAAATATAAATATCAAATGTACAATATATTACAGTAAATGTACTTTATTCATTAATACATTCTGCAACTGCATACATTTATTTATCATAAATATTAAAATTGATTAACTGAAATGAAGTTTTAAGTGCATATTTGTTACATATTTATATATGGTGATAAATATAAATATTTAATTCTATATTTTAGATAAATATACTACACTTGTATTCAAAAGTTATTAAAATATATTAATATATTACACTAAATGTAAATTTAATTTATTCTGAAATCGTATTAATTAATTATAAATATCTAAAATGATAAAAGAATTGAAGTTTTAAGTGCATATTTGTTACATATTTATATATGGTGATAAATATAAATATTAAATACAATATTTGAGATAAATATACTACACTTTTATTCAAAGTTAAAATACATAAATATATCAAATGTTTAATATATAACAGTAAATGTATATTTACTTCATACTGAAATCTTATAAATTCATATATTATAAACATTTGTAATGATGAATGAATTTAAATTAAGTGCATTTTTATATATGACATTATATACATACCTATATAATACATTTATATTATATACATAATAAATTTACATATTCTATCAATATAATTCAATTATATAGTGTATGTGATATCTTATACGCAACTTACATTCAATTAAATATTTAATTCCTTCCTGAAGACCAACACAAGCATTCCTGTAGTTCCCACCAAATGCATAAATATGACTTACAATTAATCTCTATAAAAAATAAGGATATCTGAGAGGACGGCTGCCGAAGTTGAATGCTACAGACTCTTTAAACGAGAGACTGATCGCAGGAAAATATGCGACGCCCAGCCCCGCCTTAATATTACTGAATGCGATCCCAAGGGACTGTCCATTTCTAAAAAGTAAAAAAAAAAAACAAAAAAAAAAACATATTATTACATTGATCACTTCATTATTGTGTACAATTGGTTGCCATGTTACACAAAACTGTTCATTGTATACTGAATTTGAATATAATTTGTGATGCTTTCAATACATGTAGACATCCAATAAAACACTTACAGACAAAACGTAATTGTTCCTTCATCCAAATCTATCAAACAGCTGACGATATCTCCAGCAGCCCAAGACTACATTGAAACCAAGGAAAGAAGACATGGTTACGTTCCTACACTTTCCAAACACCCTTTGAAAAAACTGGCCAGGTCACCCAAATTCACAGGGACAAATTGAGCGTGACCCCTGAACCAAATCTGCCAAGTACTGCGTTTTCACCTTGCCGTAGTTGGTGGTTGTCACATTCCATTTGCGAACTCTGTTTCCATCGTAAGCGTACGAGTCTGGCGTGTCGCCAACCCCTTCCTGAGGACAAAAATACGTTTGCATGAAACGGTTATCAGAGGACCAAAACTTATCATATAATAGTTTGCAGTTAATCTAGAGGACACTTTTAGAACCAATTTCACAGCTGGATCAAGTCTAACTCTCCACTTAAAAAAAGGATTTTGAGAGCTGAGGGAACAATTACAATGTAATCAAGTTTTGTGATGTTATTTCAGTTTTAAACACAGATGGGACCTTGTACCTCTTGGTTGAACCTGCAGTTCAATGTGCACCATCCGATTTGCATCAGGCCTTGAGATGAGATAAGGACTTCATACACCCATTTCCCTAAAACCAATTAAACATAATCATATCAATAAAAAGTACTCTTTCAACTCATCATTCACACTCAGTGTCCAATTTTGCATTGTTCTAAAATAATAACATTTTTGTGGTACATGTCCAAAAGCTATTTTAGATACATTTTGACAATTTTAGAATTCCATTTGTATCCTTCAAAATAAATGGTACTTTTTAGTGAAATATTACCTTTGTAGACACATGTGGTGGCTCTGATGGAGCTGAAGTTGCTGTGGCCTATAACCTTCATTCCAACGAGGAAAGCAGAACAATACTGAATAACGGTACATATTACAACAAACAACTCATTGAGAAGTTTGTCTTAATTTGTGGATGGACTGGTCTAATCAACCGTCTATTATGGTTTTCATCCTTTCTTCTACTGAAGTAGAGTAATTGTTTAAAGAAAAAAAGGATATTAAATCAGTTCAATATCAGACAATTTCTCACCCCCAGCAGATCATCGTCAACAAATAACAGGCCTTCAAACCCACTGCTGTGATCCAGGACAACAGTCGAAGGTCCAAGACAACCTTCTACCTGGTCTGTGTACAAACACAAATAGAAATTTATGAAGACATGGTTAAAACCATCATTACAATCTTAGCTCTTCAAGAGGTTTCAAAGGGCAATATGTGGCCAAAATTTAGACAGCCTTGTTAAATTGTGCAATTGCCAACACATGTACAATTAATTGTTCTCTCTATGATAAATACAGTGGCAAGAAAAAGTATGTGAACACTTTAAAATTAGATGGTTTTCTGCAGTAATTGGTCATAAAATGTGATCTCATCTAAGTCACAAGTATGGACAAACACAATGCGTTTAAGCTAACATCACACAAACAACTATAATCGTTCATGTCTTTATTGAACACACCCCATCAAACATTCACAGTGCTGTGGAAAAACTAAGTGAACCCTTGAATTTAATAAAAGGCCGATCCTCCTTTGGCAGCAATAACCTCAACCAAGCGTTTCCGGTAGCTGCGAATTAGACCTGCACAACATTCAGAAGGAATTTTAAACCATTTTTCCTTACAGAGTTGCTTCAGCTCAGCCATATTCTTAGGATGTCTGGTGTGAACAGCTCTCTTGAGGTCATTCCACAGCATCTCTATTGGGTTAAGGTCTGGGCTCTGACTGAGTCACTCCAAAAGATGGATTTTCTTTTTTGAAGCCATTCTGTAGTGGATTTACTTCGATGTTTAGGGTCATTGTCCATCTGCATCACCCATCTTCTACTGAGCTGGCACACAACCACCCTGACATTATTCTGTAGGATATCTTGATAAACTTGGGAATTAATTTTTCCCTCGATGATGGCAAGCGGTCCAGGCCAAGAAGCAGCAAAGCAGCCCCAAATCATGATGCTCTCTCTACCATTCTTCACTGTTGGGATGATGTTTTCATGTTGGTATGCAGTGACCTTTTTATGCCATACATAGTGCTGTGTGTTCTTGCCAAGCAATTCAACCTTAGTTACATCAGTCCACAAAACATTTTCACAGGAATGTTGTGGAGTGTCAAGGTGGTCTTTGGCAAACTTCAGGCATGCAGGTATAGCTGTTTAATGTTTTCCGTACAGTAAATTCATGAACAGAGATGTTAACCAGTTCCAATGATTCCTTCAAGTCTTTAGCTGTCACTCTAGGGTTTTTGGTTACCTCATTGAGCATTCTGCTGTGTGCCCTTTCAGTCATCTTGGCTGGACAGCCACTTTCTAAGGAGAGTAGCCACAGTACTAAATCATCTCCATTTATAGACAATTTGTCTAACTGTGGACAGATGCATATCTAAGCTCTTCAAGATAACTTTGTAACCCTTTCCAGCTTCATGCAAAGCAACAATTCTTGATCATAGGTCTTCTGTGATCTCTTTTTTGTGATGCATGGTCCACGTCAGCAGATGCTTCTTGTGAATAGCAAACTCAAACTGTCTGAGTACATTTTATGAGTCAAAGTAGCTCTAACCCACATCTCCAATCTTGTTTCATTAATTGGATGCCAGGTTTGCCAACTCTTGACTCGAATTAGCTTTTGTTGATGTCATTATTCTAGGGATTCACATACTTTTTCCAACCTACACTGTCAAATTTGGAATGATGTATTCAATAAGTACATGAAAAATACATGAGTTTGTGTTTTATTAGTTAAACAGATTGTGCTTGTTCATTATTGTAACAAATTAAGATCAAACCATATTTTAAGACAAATGTATACATAAATGCAGGTAATTCCAAAGGGTTCACATACCTTTTCTTGCCACTGTAAATGATATTTCATATATTTTTGGATAATATGAAAGGCTTATTTGGATTACAACCCATTGAAAAACCCTGAGAGTTTTATTAAATATTCATTGACTACTAGACTGCTGTAAAGTCTTATCAAAATACTATTATGCATATGTTATGATGATGTCTGACCTCTTCCATCTTCTGTGAGATTATCTTCAGCCAGCAGCTTCTCCAGATGGGCTCCAAGATCCTGAAATGTCAACGTTTTTCTACAGGGAAGAGCCATGACATGAGACAGGTTAATTTTATCCAATCAAAATGCAAAACTCCCTCCCCAGTCCACCTAGACCATTAACTAATAAATATCCAGGAACTTGTTTCGCCAGTAGTTTTCACATGCATAAAGGTTGTCATTTACATATACGGTGCAGTAGCAAAATCAGCCTTTTTGGTACAAGAAATATTGTCTAACTTTACGAATGGAAAAAGTATGCTATCAAAGTGTAGAACATGACTCCTTTAATAATGTAGCGAGAATCATCCTGGCACTAATTGAAATGAACTGGGCCTCACACAAGACACCAAAATATGTGGTGATTTTTGATCACACTTCACTTGTGTATGTGTGTGTGATTATTAATATCAGACAGCCCCTCCCTCCATCCTCGGGGCACCAGCTAAGGAGTTTCACCGTAACAGTAAAAGATTTATATAAATTGGAGGGAGTTGGTCATCTGATTAATCTGAAGGATTTGTAAAATTCAGCCTAACCTTTAGAGCTCTTCTGTATTACCAAGACAAGGAACACACAAATCCGTAGCTTTGGCTCTGACAGCGTACTGCCCAGTAACGGTTTTCCAAACGGGCGCCTTCCAGTGGCTCAAAAAGGGCATTACTGTTTTTCTCAGTCGATTTTATACATTTCTCCAAACTATAATCAGTGCTCTCAAAATAATTCACATAGCCGTAGAAACAAACACTCAAATTTGCAGAACAATTACATTTCACTGCATAATGAAGCAATGTATTCTTTTCTGATAATGCATTTATTAAACACAAATACTAATATCAAAACAATAGATGTGTTCTCTATTAAATTCATAACATGTTCAGTTATAGACACACAACTCTACTACTGAATTAACATGAGAGTGGAGTGTTGAGATCTTTTGAAAATTTGGTTCAACGTTTTGGGATTCCCAGATCTCAGTTCTATAGGTATTTACAGCTGCGCCACTTGCTCTGTACTGTTTTGGGGAGTAGCATACACCCCCCTAATGCGGTAGATACTCTGGGAGAGGTGATTACTGCTTTTGGAAAAGGTTATGAGGCATCAGTGTATTACTCCCTGCTAATTCAGAGTCTGGGGGACGGAGCTTCAGCTTCTATTAACAGATTATGGGAGAAAGATTTAAATTTGGTACTGAAGGATGGAGTGTGGGCTAGCATTCTAAAAAAACATCAAGTCTGCATCTAGAGATGCAAGGGTGTGCCTTTTGCAATTCAAGATTTTACATAGATTCTATTGGACCCCCTCTAGATTGTATAGGCTTGGTCTTAAAGACACACCCACCTGCTGGTGATGCCAATCAGAAGATGGAGACACAACCCATGTTTTGTTTTGTTTTTTTGGGGGGGTGGGTGTTAAGATCCAAGAATTTTGGTTGAAGGTTCAGAGTTTTATGTGTGACGTTTTGGGCACTCAAATTTTACTTTACCCCAGACTCTGTATTTTGGGTGATGGGGCGGTCATAAATTTGGGGGATAAACACATAAAAAATTGGGTTCTGACCAGTATCATGATTGGCAGGCGAAATATTTTAAGGGGATGGAAGTTGGCTGGAGCGCCCTCATTTCCAGAGTGGTGTGCGGAGATGGGGAGGGTGGCAGCTTTCGAGGAGGTGGCAAGTAGAAGGCTGAGGTTTTGGGACTTGTTTGATAGGAAATGGGGTAATTATTTAGCGTTTTTGGGGGACTCTCAGGGAGGGCCTGTGGAGAGAGAAGTTTAGTTTATGTATGTTTATTATATTATTTTTTTTGTGTGTGTGTGTGTGTGTGTGGGTGGGTGGGTGTGTGTATTATTATATGTGACCACAGGAGTGTTCGTTGGGGGTCAGGGTGGGGTTGGTGATTGGGGAGGTATATTAGTTTGGGTTAAATGTTAAATCGATGTAAATGTGTTTTTCTTTGTTGTGTATCTATGAATCAATAAAAAAAAAATGTATTGGAAACACAAGGAACACACAGTTTTAATAAAAATAGTTTAATTTTCAAAAAGATAAACAAGATTAACAAAACTACAAAATGGTACTTATATGCTAAACGATAACACAGTAAATTAATAGGTAAATAAAATTCATAGGATGGAAAGATGTACCTGTAAGTGGTTGAATTGGATGTAGCAATGGCAAAGTATGACTATTACCTTATGAAAGATAAATTGCTGTTTCTCTGTTAATTAATAAAGGTGAAAACCTTAATCCTAACTAAACAAATAACTCATAGATTACTTGCAAGACATCTGATACACAGGTTATGTAATCTAAAGAACATTAGAAAATCATAAACTGAGAGTATACACTAATGCCAAGGTCTCTGGAAAGAGGTTTGTAGTGATATTTACGTTCTCCTTGATCGATTAATGAGTTTGGTGATAGAGACATCTTCCACTGGGGGGACATGTTACAGTGGGGAAGGAGCTGGATTTGATTTCAACAGCTTTGGACATGAAGGAACTGAGGAATGCTGATCTCCTGGAAGCACAGAGAAGGTTCTTGCAATCTGGAGCACGCAGATATACAGACCTTATGTCTGTGCAAGTTTCTATATCTGGAACATGCAGGTGCACGAAACTTGGAGAAGGTTTGCTCACCAGATCTAAACTTTGTTGCTGTAGTTATCTCCCTGGTATAGGGATTCCAAACTTAGCATTGCAATAGTCTCTTGTAGTAAAACTTGATACTTGGTCACTCTTTAAATGGAGACTTAGAAATTTGGATGATCTGTTAGGACAGTGTTATAGAAGTGTATCCTGTTAACGACCCTCTGGATGGGTAGTCAGGACAGTGATTATTATTCTGTTATTGCTCCCAAACTCGAACAGCCGGGAACTCAGAACGGAAAAGTAACGACCCTCTGGACGGGGACTCAAGACAAAGGTGTTTTAGAAGTGTATCCTGTTAATGACCCTCTGGACAGGGACTCAGGACAAAGGTGTGGTCATCTGGAGGATAGTTTTATACCTTCCAGATGCGGAGGAGATTTCAGTTTGGTGCTTCTTGTTTCAGGGTTATGATTGGCTGCTGACATCGAAGGGGGCCAATCAAGTGTGGCTCACCCTCCCTTCTCTCTGGCCTTATGATGGGGGGGGGGGTGTTTGAGAGGTTGCTAAGAAACCACTCATGGACCATGGATGGTCTTTCCTACCTTGTGATGGATGTCTGGCAGTTGTCCGAGCAGCTAATCTGATGGCTGTGCTTGACATTTGTTTGAGTTGGTCCTGCCACGATCCAATCAAAATGGAGCAATTTTTCTTTGCCTTGAAAGTTAGAGAGGGACTCTGCCATAAACTGGCTCCTGGAATGTCATCTGGTCCGACTGTTCGCCACAATAATATTTAACTACTTGCAATAAGGGATGCACCGATATGGAATTACCGATACTGATAACTGATAATTCACTGCTCATTGTGGCCGATACGATAACTAGGCTAAGTGCATGGATAGTTGAGACTACCTGACAAGGAGTGAAGCCGCAAGCAGTCACAGATTCTCTGCCGCAAACAAATAAACCATAACAAACTATCCGCGAAAATAATAGCGATAATTCCACTGGCGCCATAATAGTGTTTTCATTTTCCCAGTTTTTGGCCAAATAATATTTTAGCTGCCGATATATGGTGCACCCCTACTAACAAAACCAATATTCTCATTATAAGCACATGTGACTGTATTGTGGCACTGAGAACATAAAATACATACATATAAATACTGTATATTTAATTAGTGATACCTAACCCAAAGTTTTACAACTTTGATGTGTAACTTGTCTCGCACCGTTTGTGCAACAGACATGAATGATACTTAATTCATGTGGCTTGTTGACAAAAGGTGTGCAATTAAGAACTTCTTTTTTTTAAGCAACCAAACTGATTACTGTTTTTGTTTTTGCCGACGATAAAATGGGCGATAAAATCATATTGAATTATAACTGAAGGAGGGACCCGAGACATTTCAAGTACCAAGAATGTCATAGAGACATGAGGGTGGGCTTTTATTTACTTGGACCAGTAAAAAAAAAGAAAAGAAAATCAAGAACACCCTAGCAACAAGGAATTGTAAAGAATTTAATGATTCGGATTTTGATTCTTTCGGATTTAACGATTCCAGTTCCATTAACGATTATTTTCATACTTTTGAGGAATAATTATTTGGAGATAAGAAAAGCAATTCTTATTGAGTTATCAACAATCATGAGTCACATGGAATAATTTATTAGACTTCTGAATTATACTTTTGCGTTCTTTTGAAGCTTGAAGTGGTGGTCACCATAAACTGCCATTGTATGACATCACTGAGCACAACACTTTTTCACAATTTCTCCCTTTGTGTTAAGAAAAAGAAAGTCATATGGGGTTATAACAACACAGGGGGGAGTAAACAATGACTGAATTTTCATTTTTTGGGTGAACTATGCATTTACTAGAAGCATCAAATTAAACCATTCATATTTCTTCAAAGCAAAACTTTGAATAAAATGATATCTACTGTATTAACAAATGGCAGTTTTATCGCATGGGATGGCAGATGCCCATCATGGCACCCGAGGTGAAATCAACAAATCACAGATGATCATATGTAAACACTGAACCCCTTTCACAGTCTGCCATCATCTCTGTGAGTGTCAGCTTTCTCTCATCTCCCATCATGTTCTATGTATAGATCCATCAGTAACCGGACACTAGCTGGGAATGAGTGTGGGACGATTCCCTCCAACACAACACAAGACACCAACAACCTACATTCATCCAAACCACTAACGGATCAAACTTTGCAACTTAATCAGTTCACAATGCATTGCGATAACTCAAATTGAATTATTTGTGTTAATTCTATAGCAAAACAGACAACACTGACTCAACCAATGGCGTGAGTCTGAGGCGGGAGTATGTTTGTTTGAACAACAGCAGAGTATTTCGCAATATGCTGTTTGTAACCATGTTTATTTGTGCAATTCCGTTTGATGGCACTAGTGGTGCAGGAATTACACACTTCAGCATTAATAAAGAGGCGAAATACAAGGATGAGTGTTCGGAAAACCCACCTGTATGTCGCAGATGCTGGCCCCATCTTACCGGTGGTGGGAAACACATGATGCAGATAATCACTCAATAGCTTCTCATTGACAATACCTGAAAAACATCAATCATATTCATAAACACTAGTGGTAGACCAATATATCGGTTTTACCGATCAGTGCTGATAGTTGCCTTTTGGAACTATCAGTTATCGGCAAAATCTACGTCAATAGTTGCCAATAGTTTTTTCTATTCTTCCATGTTTCTCAATCTTTCATTATTGACAATACCTGAAAAACATCAATAATATTAATAACAATTAGAGGTAGACCGATATATCAGTTTTACCATTTAATCAGTGCCGATAGTTGCTTTTTTTTTTTAAATATTTGCCGATATAATTTTTAATTCTTCCGTATTTCTTAATCTTTCAACAAATACATTTATCCATATGCTCTATTAATACTCACTTCAATGTGTATTTTGTTATTTTGAGAAGATAATCAAGTGTTCTAAATTGAAATGAGGGCATGCAACAAAATTTGAAACTATATGGAAACATGCCTCTTCAGCACATACATTGTGTCTCCAACTTTATTTCTTGTGAATAATAAAAAAAACCTTATACCTCATTAAACCTCATCTGGTGAAATATATATATATATATATATATATATATGTTTTGGCAAGTCATTAAGGACATCTACTTTGTGCATGACACAAGTAATTTTTCCAACAATTGTTTACAGACAGATTGTTTCACTTTTAATTGACTATATCACAATTCCAGTGGGTCAGAAGTTTACATACACTAATTCCAGAAAATTATTTCAAGCCTTTAGGCAATTAGCCAGTTAGCTTCTGATAGGCTAATTGGCTAATTGGAGTCAATAGGAGGTGTACCTGTGGATGTATTTTAAGGCCTTAAAACTTGCTTGACATCACGGGAAAAATCAAAAGAAATCAGCCAAGACCTCAGAAAAAAAAATTATGAACCTCCAAAAGTCTGATTCATCCTTGGAAGCAATTTCCAAATGCCTGAAGGTACAACGTTCATCTGTACAAACAATAGTATGCAAGTATAAACACCATGGGGCCACACAGCCATCATACCACTCAGGAAGGAGATGCATTGTCTCCTAGAGATGAACATATTTTGGTGTGAAAAGTGCAAATCAATCCCAGAACAACAGCAAAGGACATTGAGAAGATGCTGGAGGAAACAGGTAGACAAGTATCTATATCCACAGTAAAACGCATCCTATATTGACGTAACCTGAAATGTTGCTCAGCAAGGAAGAAGCAACTGCTCAAAAACTGCCATAAAAAATGCCAGACTTCAGTTTGCAAGTGCACATGGGGACAAAGATCTTACTTTTTGGAGACATTTTCTCTGGTCTGATGAAACAAAAATTGAACGGTTTGGCCATAATGACCATCATTGTCTTTGGAGGAAAAAGGGTGAGGCTTGCAAGCCGAAGAACACCATCCCAACCGTGAAGCACAGGGGTGGCAGCATCATGTTGTAGGGGTGCTTTGCTGCAGGAGGGACTGATGCACTTCACAAAATAGATGGCATCATGGAGGAAGGAAAATTGTGGATATATTGAAGCAGCATCTCAAGACATCAGCCAAGAATTTAAAGCTCGGTCGCAAATGAGTCTTCGAAATGGACAATGACCCCAAGCATACCTCCAAAGTTGTGGCAAAATGGCTTAAGGACAACAAAGTCAAGGTATTGGAGTGGCCATCACAAAGCCCTGACCTCAATCTGACAGAAAATTTGTGGGCAGAACTGAAAAAGCATGTACAAGCAAGGAGGCCTACAAACGTGACTCAGTTACACCAGTTCTGTCTGGAGGAATGGGCCAAAATTCCAGTAACTCATTGTGAGAAGCTTGTGGAAGGCTACCCAAAATATCTGACTCAAGCAATTTAAATGTATGTAAACTTCTGACCCACTGGGAATGTGATGAAAGAAATAAAAGCTGAAATAAATCATTCTCTCTACTATTATTCTGACATTTCACATTTTTAAAATAAAGTAGTGATCCTAACTGACCCAAGACAGGGAATGTTTTCTACAATTAAATATCAGGAATTGCGAAAATCTGAGTTTAAATGTACACTATATTGCCAAAAGTATTCGCTCACCCATCCAAATAATTGAATTCAGGTGTTCCAATCATCCATGGCCACAGGTGTATAAAATGAAGCACCTAGGCATGCAGACTGCTTCTACAAACATTTGTAAAAGAATGGGCCGCTCTCAGGAGCTCAGTGAATTCCAGCGTGGTACTGTGATAGGATGCCACAGGTTGCCACCTGTGCAACAAGTCCAGTCATGAAATTTCCTCGCTACTAAATATTCCACAGTCAACTGTCAGTGGTATTATAACAAAGTGGAAGCGATTGGGAATGACAGCAACTCAGCCACGAAGTGGTAGGCCACGTAAAATGACAGAGCGGGGTCAGCGGATGCTGAGGCGCATAGTGCACAGATGTCGCCAACTTTCTGCAGAGTCAATCGCTACAGACCTCCAAAGTTCATGTGGCCTTCAGATTAGCTCAAGAACAGTGCGTAGAGAGCTTCATGGAATGGGTTTCCATGGCCAAACAGCTGCATCCAAGCTATACATCACCAAGTGCAATGCAAAGCGTCGGATGCAGTGGTGTAAAGCACAGCGCCACTGGACTCTAGAGCAGTGGAGACGCGTTCTCTGGAGTGACGAATCACGCTTCTCCATCTGGCAATCTGATGGATGAGTCTGGGTTTGGCGGTTGCCAGGAGAACGGTACTTGTCTGACTGCATTGTGCCAACTGTGAAGTTTGGTGGAGGGGGATTATGGTGTGGGGTTGTTTTTCAGGAGCTGGGCTTGGCCCCTTAGTTCTAGTGAAAGGAACTCTGAATGCTTCAGCATACCAAGAGATTTTGGACAATTCCATGCTCCCAACTTTGTGGGAACAGTTTGGGGATGGCCCCTTCCTGTTCCAACATGACTGCGCACCAGTGCACAAAGCAAGGTCCATAAAGACATGGATGAGCGAGTTTGGTGTGGAAGAACTTGACTGGCCTGCACAGAGTCCTGACCTCAACCCGATAGAGCACCTTTGGGATGAATTAGAGCGAAGACTGCGAGCCAGGCCTTCTCGTCCAACATCAGTGGAAGAATGGTCAAAGATTCCCATAAACACACTCCTAAACCTTGTGGAAAGCCTTCCCAGAAGAGTTGAAGCTGTTATAGCTGCAAAGGGTGGGCCGACGTCATATTAAACCCTATGGATTAAGAATGGGATGTCACTTAATTTCATATGCGTCTAAAGGCAGATGAGCGAATACTTTTGGCAATATAGTGTATTTGGCTAACGTGTATGTGAACTTCTGACCTCAACTGTATATACACAAAACCTTTTATCTGGTGGATATATAGACTATAAAAAGCTTAATTTGGTTAGTACTTAAACATAGAGCATTGTAACGGAGCCAAGTCTCCGTCATTTCAAAATAAGACTCCTTGGTGTGTTTCGGAATTGTTTATAGTTAAAAGTCCAACATAATGCACCAAATCTTTTTATTTTTGGGTTGAACTATAAACTATATCTGGGATTTTATTTATTTTGGACTCTTGTAGCCTCTGCCCATCATATTAAGGAAATAATATTTATTATTGGCCCACCATTTTTTTTTTTTTTTTTTTAAATCAATCTATAAATCGATTTTAAAAACTATCGGCTGATTAATCGGTTATCGGCCCTTTCCACCATCTTAGTTATCAGTATCGGCAAAATCCACTATTAGTCGACCTCTAATAAACACAACCCTTAAGAAAGCAGAATAACGATAAACTCACCACTACATAAACATACCTGTAACTTTGGGTTTGTCTGTGTCAGATGCCAGGCGATAGTTGCGTCGGGACAGGGCAGTGCCACCCTTTGTGCTCATATTGCCACTAGACAGGTCACCAATCTGAGAAACAGGGACAGGAAAATTATACAAGCGATTACAAACCTGTACATTGAGAACTGATGCCTAACGGCAATCAACTAGCCAATTAAAAAAGGAAGGAGAATAGAATTTGCAGTTTACTCTGAATAAACCAAGCCGTTGATATTATTAGAGGTCGACCGATAGTGGATTTTGCAGATACCGATAACTAAGGTGGTGGAAAAGGCAGACAACCAATTAATCATCTGATAGTTTTCTAAATCAATTCATAGAATGTTACAACATTTTCGTAGTCGGCACAGACATAGAGGCCACAGTACAAAATGAAAAAAACCCAAACGTAGTTTCTTTTTCAACCAAAATAATCAGAAAAAAAGAAGACTGGGTGCATAACGTAGGACTTTTAACACCAAAAAAAGATTGAAACACACCGGGGACTCTTATTTTGAAATGACTGAGACTTGGCTCCATTACAGTGCTCTATGTTTAATATTTACCAAATTAAGCTTTTTATATCCTATATATTATCATTATTATTCACAATATATGAAGTTGGAGACAGGATTTATAAGTTGACAAGGAACGTCTCAGTATTGCTGCATTTTTATTTGCAATCCCTTGCTTTAAAAATTAAAGTAATTATCAGAGGAACAGAGGAATAAAAAAATAAAATAAATAAATAAATAAATATCGGCAACTATCGGCATAGATTTTTGTCGTTAACCAATAGTTCTAAAAAGCAACTATCGGCACCGATTAATCAGTAAAACCGATATATCAGTCTATCTCTAGATACTATACTGATAAATATTATATTATAGTATATTTTGTAGTGTTTTTCCAAAGCCACAAACCATAAGTATTAAACTTCAGACTTACGCCTTGTGGACAATAAAACGGGCAGCAAAAATCATAGACTTATATTAAAGGAGGGACCTCAACCATATCTAGGCTCCTCACATATTTATTTATTTTATTTATTTTTTAATCAGAGAATGTAAAAATACACATTTATAATAGAGGTAGACCAATATATCGGTTTTACCGATTAATCGATGCCGATAGTTGCTTTTTAGAACTATTGTTTATTGGCAAAAAACTATGCCGATAGTTTCAGTTTTTTATTTTATTTTTTTATTTCTCTGTGGCCGGTTAGAACGGCTTGGTTGTACAGGAGGGATCACGTGGGGATTTTCTGTATCTAAATCTTTCATCATTGACTATATCCTTTTTTTTATCCTTACTTCAATGCATATTTAGTTATTTTGATTAGATAATCAAGTGTTCTAAATTGAAGGCATACAAAGAAAAATTAGACTTAATGGAAATGTGCCACGTCACCACATGCATCGTGTCTCTAACTTCATATCTTGTTAAAAATAATAATAATAATAATAATAATAATAATAAACCCTATTCCTCAGTTAACCTCATCTAGTGAAATATATACAAAACAAGGCTATAAAAAGCTTAATTTGGTAAATACTCTGATATAGAGTATTGTAACAAAGCCAATTCTCTGACACTGTAAATTAAGAGTCCCCGGCGTTTTTCAGGCTCGTTTATTGTTAAAAGTCCCATGTTACGCGCCAAATCTTCAAATTTGGCTGATGAATAAACTGAATCTGGGAACTTGTCCTCACCCAGCAGTGTATGGAAAGACTAAGATTTCATCTTTTTTTTGTCTTTCGGCCAATTAATCGATAATCGGCCTTTTCCACCACCTTAGTTATCATATCGGCAAAATCCACTCTCTGTTGGTCTCTAATTTATAATTATACAAACGTGTAAATAAATAATGAGTAAAAATAATGTTTTGTAGTTTTCATCAACATTTTGCCACAAATGTTGTCGATTGAGCTTACCTTGTATTGAATCTGGAATATTCCATGGAAGTAATTAATCATCATATGATAGTTCATGTACATACAAATATGAAAATATATGAATAAAAGTTTCACTAAATTTCTATTTGAAAATATACTGAGAGCTAATAACTGTTAAGCATTATATATCATTTATATTTCATGTTTTAATGTTTACTATAGTACCGTGGAACAAAGATGGCATCAGACTGTAATACCACATTTTAATAAATACTGTCATACGGAATGATTGCCATATTTACATTTCATGGTATTTACAAGGTACACTCCAAGGTACTTTAAAGAATGCCATGGTAACAGTCCACAAAATGGTATTAACATGGCACCATTTCCACACATTTATTATTATGGTACGTTTTTGTTAATGAATTCTTTACATTTTAGAGGAATCAACACAATTTGGTCCCTTTATAGTATAATAACACACAATCACACATTCAGGTCTAGACTTTACATATGAAGTCAAGATTCCAATTATATTGACAACCAAATCACCCAAAGTTTCAATGTTTACATGCTGTTGTCTTGGCAAACAAACATAAATATACACAGCCACCATCCTGCTGATACTTTATAACTGATCATATTATTGGTCATTATGTTTATAATACATATGAATGATTTTAAAGGACTGTCAAGGCTCTAAAATGCCCAAAATACGTGTGACAAAAACAATATTTAATGTGTTGAACCCTCCGTGTTAAATGCATATGACAGCAAGAGCTGCTGTAATCATATACATACACACACACACTTAAAGCGATCATACCTTAGGTTGTTTTTCAATATATCCTGCTGTCGTCACTGATTTGGTGTGTATTTGTGATCTGCAGATTGTGTTATTGGACTATCCTCTTTAAATATGTCTACAGTCACTGCCTTAAATCATAGAAATAGAATACATGGATAGAATAGCCATTGGTCTAACGTAAGGTACTAAATTGGGCGGGGTCCGGAAGTTGCTTTTTTAACTGGTTAAATACAGTATGTCTAAATAATAATTATCATTTATTAACTTTTCGTTGTTTGTTTTTTAATTAAATTGCTATTAAAGTTTCTCAGTGTTGTTATTCAGGAGTAAACTACTGTCCAGACCGCTGTTAAAAGTAGCTCACGGTTCGTGTTCTAACGTGACACTTGTTACTTTTCTCAGCGCTGTTCAGCTCGGACCAATCACAGTCATTTGTGATTAATGCGTTAACGCTGAAAAAATTAATAATAATAAAAAAAAATGATTTTTTTTTAACACTTTATTATAGAGGTTGCTGGGGCGGCTTTCTATTTATATGTCAGGTACCCATCAATTGAATTAATAGATTGAAAAAGGTTATACATTTAAGTGTACATGTGTCTCAAATAAGGCAACAATCGTGCTTAGATTTGAATGCGGTTCAATGGAGGATTCTGTTTTCTGAGCCGTCACGCGCCCCCAAGTGGAATCTAACTGTGTAAGCCATAAGAAACAGTTATTTGCTTGTAATGTTTGCCGCACAATTGTCTTTAAAACATTCGACTCAGCGCTATGGATCACCGTCTGGGACAAGACGTTTAGACATGTACGAAAGCGAATCATTAAATCCATATAATGACCACCAGCGGCAGATGTTACTAAATGTTAATTGTTTCCTATGAGAGAGAATTATTTCTGTAGGGGGCGCTTGACGGCTTAAAGTTCTACTCCTTTGAACCGCATTTAAATTTCAGGATTTTTAAAAAAAGATTCCACACCAGTCTGGACTATAATTTATGCCCTAATAATAAAAACATTTAAATGAAAATACCACAGTTAAGAGTTAAAACAGGAGAATTATTACTTAGATTTTAGACCCATCGTCCCAGACTGATCAAAGACAAATCTAATCATTTGTTTGTATGTTTCTGGCCAAGCTGTACATTTGTATTGAATTATAACTCCTTGTTTTGGACAAAAAAAAAAAAGAAAAACTGCTTAAAAATGTCCACAGAAATTAGCTTGATCTGAATTTTAGAGGGTACAAGAGACTAAATACTCAATGGAAAACCGTACTCTAGTCGATATCTAGTGTTCAATTATTAGCTATTATTTTACTCTTAAATTCAAAACGTCCATTATAAAACCCATCGGGAACACCCGGCTCGAAAATGCTAATTCCCTCACTGGTTTACGGACAACAACCTGAACAGCTCTATGATAGATAAATGTGTGAATGCCTACACTGTTTGAGTAATATTGTATTTAAAATGCACATAACACACTGCTAAACAGTTCTAAAAATACTGTATTTTTTTTTACATATTTAACAGTCATTATGCAAAATTCTTACATAAACATTTCAATGTAAACTGAGCTAAGAACATCAAATTTCAATGTAAAACTGAGCTAAAACATCAAACTGATGTTACAAAATTGTGACAACATTTGTCTATTCTTTTATAACTATCTCTGTCCAGTCTTAGTAAGAGACTGGTTTCACAAAAATCCCATTAAACCAGACAAATACTCTCAGTTAACTGTTGTCTTGAGAAAGGCTTTTCTCCTATTCACCTCCCCCTCTCCATATTTCGATTGAAGCTGCTTAAGTTCATTTGGATCAGCTAACAAGAGTAACTCATCATCTAGACGGGTCCAGAGGGGCCCGTGCATCTCACGGTCGTATCCCTCTAGTAGATACATCTGAGCTTTTGTGAGGTCACCATTGGCTTTAAACAGTGCCTTGGTCACCTCAACAAGGTCTTTCTTGGTCTCTGCTATCAAGTTCATGACATGTTGTTTGACCTCTAGCAAGTCCCTTGAGAACGTTTCCTCTTGAACTGACTTGCTGTGGTCTTCTTGTGACTCAAAGATGAAGTTATGGCCACTCAAAGTTATAGGGACAGCTGTGCTACTGGGCCCTGAGCCTTCATCTGCTGGTATCGGTGTTGCCCCATTGCAAAGGGATTCTGGTGAATGTTGTTGGGCTTTGTGGTGCTCAGCTTGGCTTTCTGGTTCCCTTGCAAGATTTTCAGGGGTGGCTAAACTTCCTTGGGTGTCTGAAGACTTGATCAATGGTGCTTCACTTGGACCCTCGTCCTCTTCACTTTCATCATCCATCTGTTGAAGTGAACCATTAAAGGGCATTAGAGATACTGATATTCAGTCTGACTGATATTCTTTACAGATATTCACTCTTATTTAATTATTTGTTCTTAATTATTGGGTCTACCGATAAATGTCAACATTTGGTGGGTCTCTAAAGAATAGCACCCGATGATTGATTTGACTGATTTTCTTTACCGATATTCTCTCTTTTTAGTTATTGGTTCTTAATTATTTGGTCAACCGATAGATGTCAACATTTGGTGGGTCTCTAAAGAATATCACCCGATGATTGGTTTGACTGATTTTCTTTACCGATATTCTCTCTTTTTAGTTATTGGTTCTTAATTATTTGGTCAACCGATAAATGTCAACATTTGGTGGGTTTCTAAAGAATAGCACCCAATAATGGTTTTGACCGATGTTCTTTACAGATATTCACTCTTTTCTACTTAATTATTGGGTCTTTGATATTGTGCCTACCGATAAATGGTACCATTTGGTAACTCTCTTAAGAATAGCAACCGATAATCGCTTTGACCTATATTCTTTACCAGTATGCACTCTTGTTAGTTATTGGTTCTTTACTATTGGGTCAACCAATAAATGGCACCATTTGGTGGGTCTCTAAAGAATAGCACCCTATAATTGCTTTGGCCTATATTCTTTACCAATATGCACTCTTTTTTGTTATCGGTTCTTTACTCTTGGTCAACCAATTTTTGGCACCATTCGGTAGGTCTCTACAGATATTCACACTTTTTTTCTTTTTTTACTTAATCAGTTATCGGGTCTTTGATATTGTGGCTACCAAAAAATGGCACCATTTGGTAGGTCTCTAAAGAATAGCACCGATAATCGGTTTGACTAATATTCTTTACCGATATTCACTCTTTTTAGTTATCGGTTCTTAACTATTGGGTGAACCGATAAATGCCACCATTTGTTGGGTCTCTAAAGAATAACACCCAATAAATCGGTTTGACTGATTTTATTTACCGATAATCACTCTTTTTAGTTATCGGTTCTTAATTATTGGGTGAACCGATAAATGGCACTGTTTGTTGGGTCTCTAAAGAATAGCACCCAATAAATCGGTTTGACTGATTTTCTTTACCGATATTCACTCTTTTTAGTTATCGGTTCTTAATTATTGGGTCAACCGATTGATGGCACTGTTTGTTGGGTCTCTAAAGAATAGCACCCAATAAATCGGTTTGACTGATATTCTTTACAAATATGCATTCTTTTCTACTTAAATCAGTTATCATTCTTTAATACTGAATGTACCGATAAATGGCATTATTTGGTGGGTCTATAAAGAATAGCACCTGATAACTGATTTGACTAATATTCTTTACCTATATGCACCCTTTTCTATTTAATCAGCTATCCATTCTTTAATATTACTCTTCCGATAAATGGCACCATTTGGTGTAATCGGTTTGATTAACTTTTTTTTTTTTACCGATTTACTGTGATCGGTTCTTTAATTTTGAGCCACACGTGTTGTTTATTCTTCATAATAGTGTATTTTTGGACTCTCGAAAATCAAGATTTTGACATTATTTTTCTTATGTAAATAGTTTCAACATTATTTGTCTTTTAGACCTTTGTTTTTTTTTTTGTTTTTTTTTTACAAGAAAAACTAGCCTCATACCATATGACCCACATACGGTTTTCGACTATTGAAAATGGGTAAAATGTAACCATTATTAACCATTTTTTCAATTTTTGGACTCACACTACAGGAATATAATGCAACAAGGGGTGCTAAAATAAACTGATTTTAGTAGCAGACCAACTTATCTCTTAGTAAAAATAAAATAATATTGCTGCCACTTTTTAAAGGTTTTTTCTGTACCTGTTGTTTTGCTTTCAAATTAAAAGGCACAAATTTTTATTTGACCGCCCTCTACAAAATAATGGATTACTGAGTAATCGGTAAATATGGATCAGTGGCATTTAATGCCTTTGATGCCTTTCACTAGTAAATATAATGATCAAACCTAAATTTTGAGCCAACTTCTGGTTGAGCTGACATCTACATTTCTAAAATATATAGGGTTGATGATGTTTCATCGTACCACATCAGAGTCCTCAAACTCTCTTGCAGCTCTTGCAAGAATGCCAAGTTTCTTAGAGGTGGGTGTCGAGGATTTGCTGGTTGTTTGTCTGGTTTCGTTAAGGGATGAGGAATTTTCATTTGATCCTAAATAAAAAGAGAGAAAATGGTTTTTGGACAGAGCTTCTTGAGGTGTTCATTCAACAAACACAATAAGATTACAACAATAAGCTGTCAAACTATAGAAATAACCAAAGAAAATTATACTTAAGTACCATATTATTAGTTTATATGCCCAGTGCGCTATATTCCAAGTCTGTCCGAAGCCATACAATAGCTTTTGTATTGAACAAACCGAAATTATTTAAGTTATTGAAATACAAGTTGTTAAATCACTACAAAAATGTGACTCCGCTGCAGTTTTAAAATTGCATTGCCACATGCACATATTCAAACTTGGCATGAATACGCATCATGTCAGGTTCGATGTCAATAATGCTAAACGGAATTCATTCTATCATGTATCATAACCGATCCTGAAGTGAAAAGATCACAATAATCAGGAGATGGCAAAAATGTGGTACGAATGTTGAGAGCTGCAGATGAGGTAAATTTAAGTGAGTAACATAAAGCAACTGTATGACTTCTGAAAACTTGGAATAAAGTGCACAAGTCATATGAACTATTACGATACTTTTATGGTGCTTTTTTTAGTACATTTTGAAGCGTGGCAATCCCTTTTAATAGTTTATTTTGCTGTAGGGAAAACAAAAGCATTAACATTTTTTTTTTTTTTTTTTTTCCAATTGCTTCTTTTGTGAACCTCGAAAAAAAAGTAAAACAGGTTTGGAATGACATGTAAATAATGACAGAATTTAGCTTTTAAAAAAGCATTACCATCTGGAATGTCTTGTCCATCACAATCCTCATCCAATCTTGGCCTTTTAGACATTTCAGGCCCTTCATTGACTGGCCGAGGTTGCTCTTGTGTATTCTTAATCATTTTGTCCAGTTCGTGAATCTGGACACAAGATTCCTGCTCACCATCATTACTGGAGGCCTGTGATGGTTCCCCTGCTGCCTCTGCCACATCTGGAGGTAAACTCGCTCTCTCAGGAGAAGTTGAAGGATTTGTACTCAGAGTTGGACACAAGCTGGTCTCTGTGGCGCTTTGCGTTTCAGCAGCATCTGAGATTACCACTGACTTCCGAGGTGACTTTTGCGGAGTACCAGTCTTTGACGAGGTTTGAGTGATACCCTCCTCACACGAGGAGCTGTCAGAAAAGGTTAGGGGTTTCTTTTTAGAGGTAGTGCCTGGACATTTTTCCGGGCTTTTCTCCAAGAGCTTATACTGAAGGTGCTTTAGAAACCGATTCTTCATGGACTGCCAGCTATGGTCTGTGACACGTTGCTTCTCCATTTCTCTCCAAACCAGAATGCCTTTAGCTTCATGACGCCGCTTTTCCATAAACTTCAATATGGCTGCATCATCGTCTTGTGAATAACACAACCGTCCATTGCTTTGGTTGCGGGAAGCCATCCTTGTCTGGACAGACGGCCCGATACTTATTGTGTATCCATCTATATCTAATTGTTGGTTCTGCTTTACACAATCTCTGATAAACTGAGTGGAGATATATGTTTGTCCAGTGTTTGCCATGGCATTAGTCACGTCCACAGGGTCCACCAGTAAAATGGCACCAGGCTCTTGATTTCGACACATAATGCCTCCTCCATTAGTTATCAGTGGGTAAAGCTGCATTTTAGTAGGACCAGGTCTTAAATAGAATCGCATTGGATGTCCACTGATGTCCAGGAATAAGACCGGGGATATGTCAGAGATCTCCTCCTTGGCTATCTTGGACATTGTGAGAGTTATCTGGGGGAAATGTAAAAACAAAGTTCATGACATGGTCTGTTACAAGTTTGCTTACATTTAATAGGTGACCTAGAAACAATGCAGAATCATAAATATTCCTTCTTTATTTAGGTTCTTCACTTCTTTGCTTTAATCTTTTTTTTCCCTGGTTTCAATAAAAAAAATAAAAAACAATGTGGTCTCAAACTTTTGCCACATTAAGTTATTATAGTTAAGTTATTTTATTTTATTTATTTATTTATTTGCACTTGCATTTACAACTCGGAATAATTAAACTTTAAGTTTGCATATCACAATTTTGTTGTAAAGCAAACAACGCCTAAATATGCAAAAGTCTCCTAAAATATCCAAAGCAAATGAGAACACACGACCTGTTAAGAAATCAAAACACTAATGTATCAAAATATTAACTACCTGTGTTTACTTCTGAAGCGTTTCAGGAGCACGTCGGATGAACTAAGGCGATTACATACCACAGAAAAGATTCGATTGAGGCATTTTTCAAAATAAGAGTCACGGAATCTGTGTTTGTGCGCTTCGTCGCCTGAGTGATAATACGCACTGACACTTTAATTTTGGAGATAAACGGAAAAGGAAATAATTTGAGGTCTCGCACTATAGCGAGACTCACAACTGTTTACGGTCGCCTTTTAGCGGGAATAACATTTGAGCGGGAAAATAACATCACTTCCGGTGTACGGTGTTCGTTTGTGAGTCACATTCTGGTGTTCGCGGGTTTAAAAAAATGATTAATATTGTATTTTTTTGTGATTTTTTTTTTTTTAAATATGTAAAAACACTAATTTTACTAAAGTAAAAACACTAAAGTTGTGCATTTTAAAATGCACATTTTATGTTATCTTCACTTTAATAAAAACTTTCATTTCAGTAAATTGAAAGAGTGTCAAAACATCACAATTTGTCAATAAAAAAACAACAATTCCATGAAATAATAACTATATTCAGTAGATGGCTCCAGTGCTCAATGCAGTGGCTGATCTCTATCCACTTTATTCCTACGCCCCGTGATGCTTTTTGCGAAATGTGGGAGGTACTTCCGCTAAGAAGTAAACACAAGCTGTGTCTCGTTTCGAAGGCTGCGTCCTCCGGAGGTCGCATTTGTCGGCCGCATTTCAGTAAAGCGAGGAGGACACTCCAAATGCAGCCTTCGTATGTGACCTTCTTTAACGGGAATTTGGAGGATGCATGAGGTGTATCCTTTGTGGACACTCACAACCCACAATTCTTTGCTTCAATGGAAATTAACCTCAGTAGACGGGTGCAGAGTATATAATATGTATAATTATAGTAATATATAATTAAAATAAAGTATTAGACTAAAAGTACACCTGTAAAATCTATTTTCTTTTCTCTCTATATCATTATAACTCTCCTAAAAGTTACCTCATACATTCCCTTCCAAAGGGACTTTGTTCCCTTGTCACTTAAAGCAGTCGCATTTGTTAAAGAGTGGCGTGATGTGATAGCAACCATGTTACATTCTGTTTCCGTTTGTCCTACGAAGGCCGTCTCTTTTAAACAAGGCTTGTTTAAAGGAGGATGCTCGGTATACTGAGGCCTTCAAAGGATGCATCCTACCTAGCATGCAGCCTTCGAATCGAGACACAGCTACAGTTGTATTTGCATCGTACGTTCATATATTTTTTCGTTGCGGTGTTGATCATTCATTCATACTCCTAGATGTGTGAGCATAGCCTGACAGAGCTTAATAAGGACAATATATGGATTGGAAGGACGATTTAAAGAAGTGGCCTCAGGATGTATGTAGAGCCACGAACCGCACGTTATCCCTGAGCTCTGTAAGGACATCGTAACATGTTTTAGCCGAAACGACTTGAGCAAAACATAATACAATACTCACTAAGACCTTGTTTATAGCCAGGGTTGGGAGGGTTACTTTTGAAATATATTCCACTACAGATTACAGAATACATGCTGTAAAATGTAATTTGTAATGTATTCCGTTAGATTACTCAAGGTCAGTAACATATTCTAAATACTTTGGATTACTTCTTCAGCACTGGTAGATTGTTTCACTTGTTTTGATTATAAAAACTCTGCCAATACAGTAAGACAAAATACACATGTTAAAAATACATTCTCTGAAAAACCGAAATATCTTATGCAGTGTTGTTTCTAAAACAAGATAAATCAAATTGATCTTTTTTTCAGGATTTTTGGAGAACAACAGGAATTGGAATTAATGCATATCATCACAGGATTAAGATGTATCTCGGGTGATCCGATCACATGTGGTCAGGCGAGACACATCGCTGTAGGTTCACACAAATGCATCTTCTGTGAGCATATAGCATCACTACATCATAAATGAATAAACTGGAAATATGTCACAAAAGACAAAGAAGCTTGGAAAACTGGTGCACCAAGTACAGCTGAAATTTAATCTACTGTAAGTGCACACGAAGACACTGAAGAAGATCCGTAAAGAACTCATACATATATATGTAAGCTATTTTTCAATTTTTCCGATTGGACAGTTATTTCCTTTTAAAGTCATGTGTCATTAAAAAAAAAATCTCTGTATTTTAGTATTTCCCATTCATTTCCTACGGCGGGTCAATTTTGACCGGAACACCACAAGTGTTGTTTTTTTTTGTTTGGTTTTTTTTTAAATTTTTTTTTTAACCACTTAGACTTATCAAATCAAGTCCAGATTTGTTGTGTGTGTGTTTAGATAGCTAGTGGAGGACAAATCACCAAGTCTTGTGCCACTCAGATAAAGGATATCATTTTTATTAAAGAAACAATATCAAAATGGGTCAAAAATGACCCGAACTTCCAATATTATTATTATTAGTAATAATGATTGTGCTAATAACAGCATTAGTAGAATTTGGAGTTGGAGTTTGCAGTAGCATTTAGTTTATAAAAGTTATAAAAACACATTTTCCAAACTCAAAAAAAAAAACACAAAATTAAACATGGTTACTATTTAACACTATATTACTGTAGTAACACCATTGTTAATTACATTAAAATGATGACTTCCGCTAAAAAAAACATGGTTACTACAACATTACTATAGTAAAACATGGTCAATTTTACTCGGATCAAACCTTTCTTTCAACTCCCCAAACGTCACTGTTACTAAATCACTGCGAGGAAATCAACATTTATATTCATTTTTATTTATTACTATAGGTAGTATTCATGGAAATATTATTTAAGACATATTTCACAGCCTATTAAATGCTTATACTATCCTTTATACTGCTAGACATCTCACATCTCATATAAATATATATATATAATTTCATCGTTAGGATACAGCAGGGGTGATGTAACAGTTATGATTAGATGTTTGATTTATGGATTATGACAGACAGACAGACAGACAGACCGACCAACAGACAGACAGACAGATAGAAATGACTAAAAACACTGACACTGGAAACCAAATTTTTAAACACTTTAATGATATTTGCTTTAATTCAAACTAATTTAAAAATCATTGCAACAACACATTTCAAGTAGAAGTCTTGAGTTTCCTTTTGCTGTTGATTCTGCTAAAATAGTTGAGGAAAAAAAAGAACATAAAAATGCCTGCCCAGTGGTAAAGGGTATAATTTCTATATAGTAGCACATGGCTTGTATAGACTAGTGGATTTTAAGGTGCACTCAGTAATATTTATGTTTGGATATGTTTAAAGGAGCATATACACAATTTGTGTATTTGCATTGACAGCTAGTGGCTTAGATTGAGCATCATGTGAAAACAGAAGTTTTCAGTTACCGATACATTGTAGAAAAGCGCTATACACAGTCAGTTGGTTCGATTGCTTGGACCGAACCAGAGTTAGTTTGGTATACTGTCTCATACTACATATGACTTTTTTAATTAAAAAGTTAATGAATCAATTTGACACACACCTGTAATGTTGAGCTTTACGTTCTTTTGTACGTCCTTCTGTACATGAGTGATAAAGCAGTTGTACAATCCTGCATCAGCCAATTCAAGCTTCTTGAGTTGAAGGGAGAAGTTGCCATTCAGGTACTGGTCAGGGTATGTTTCAGTTCTGTTCTTGTATGTTGGATTCTGTTCTGGTGCTGGTCCTTTGCCTCCAACTATGTCATAAACATTCAGGCTGTCACTGTGTCGCCAGTGCACTGTAATGTCTTCACTTTTAAGCTCAATGTCAGGGAAAGAGCATGGCAAGACAACACAACCTCCAATGACACCCTGAATTATAAACACTAAAAATGTGACAGAACTTCAAAAACAAGGAAACACGCAGATTTGCAGTTTTGCAGTTTTGCACTTGCCATGAATTTATCTTTACAGTTTGCTTATTAGGTGCTCTCATGGGTTCAACAACAGTACAAATACATAGATTAGGTAGCAACTGTAGAAACAAACAAACAAATAAATGTTATGGCTCTCAACTGCTTTTGTTTCAGGATTTTTGCAAATTATACCAAAAATCAACTAAAATTAGATTTTTTGATTACAGTGTAAAACATAATAAAAATCCCAACATTCCATGATTTTATGGTTTTGTTTTTATTTTGTTATTTTATTAACTTGATACTGTATATGTGTCTGGCCTGCTAGCCACGATTATCCAAATAACTAACATAAGCAATTGGTTTGACCAGTATTCAAAAGAAGTTACCCAATCTACTTTCTAGATTATCTTTAATAACCTCATTAGTAACTTTTAGTTGATTATGTCCACAAAATGAATAAATATTTGCCAACAAACTAAACCAGGCTAGGAGGTCTACACGTCTTTGTCCATCTGCATTCATGTACAACTTTTGACTTAGAAGTAATTAAATCATACCTGTTGGCCATGGCGCATCAATAGAATAAATATAAGCTGTTAATTTAAATATGTGGCTGGAATTAAAATAAAATATTACTTTTTTAAACACTAGCAGGTAATGTAAAGATTCTGTATACAATATGTATGTTGCTTCTTACGTGCCAGATGGTGACATATGACATAAACGTCAAACATATAGCTAAACCCTGTATAAAATAAGCAGAAAACCTTCTCAAACGTACAATATTATAAAGATTCTTGGGCTTGAGAGAGTTGTTGCCTTGCAAAAAATTCCTGAAGAATTCTTTGAAGGTTTTGGAATATTTTGGTTTTGTCCTCCTCAAGCGAAACCTTGCTCAATATTGTAACAGAGCTAATGTACTGTAAACTGAAAGGACCAGACACACAGCAACTTTTTTCATGAATTTAAATGTAGCAATGATACAATAACATTCAAAACGCATCTTTTCCCAACCACATAAACAGGAAAACACCTTTTTATAGTGTAAATAAACCTAATAATAACAAATGTACATTATATTATGCTTAACAGATCGTTAATGTATTTCCAAATAATGATTCATATACTTTGGATTCATATATTTCCAGATATATTTATATTTGAATGTACAGTACAGGATTTACTGATCTGTTAAACATTATTTAATGTTTGTTAATGACATAATGCTGAATTTATTTATCAGTTAATTATTGATTATACTATGAAAATGTCCCAAAAAAGAAGAAAATAATTTGCGGTGTCACTTACCTGACAATTATGTGCTAAATGCTTCAGAAGAATCTGCCTCTGATGGGGTAGATTGTGCTTGTCATTTCTCTTGAAGTGACAAGAAAATGGATAGGTAGAAACAAACTGTAACAAAATCCTGAGTTTCGGGAAATGAGGAAGCGGGAGAAGGCAATTCCAACACAGAAATGTCTTTTTATTCAACACAAAACTCTTTCGTTTCAAAGAGCAATGGTACAGCTACACATGCACACAACTCAAGGTGCTTCAACAGAAATGAAAACGGCAGTGGCCAACACACATGTAGCTTCTCAGCTGAGCTCTCTCTCTCTACTGACTGAAACACAAGACTGTTAAGCACAGGTGGAAATCATTCACCACTCATCTCCCCTGCTTCACTCTCCACAGCACGACGCTCGGCTCCACCTCCACATACCCCCACCGCCCGACTCAGGCCGGGGTCCCATCCCACCTGCCACCGAATCCACTTATGGCCAAACATTCCTTTTCTATCGTGCTGTACCTAGTCTCTCTTACTGAGGGGCGTTTCTCCCCTTCCACCACCTGGAACAACACAGCCCCCAACCTCCTGTCTGATGCATCCATCTGTAAAACAAAAAGGAGAGAGAAGTCAAGGGAAATGTAATAGTGGACAGCCACAGAGTGCGGCTTTTACTTGTAAGAAAGCCTGTTGGCATGGCTCCCTCCACTGGACTGGGTCTGGCGCTCCCTTTTTAGTGAGATCAGTCAGCGGGCTGGTGACATCCAAATAATTAGTCACAAACCTCCGATAATAGCCAGCCAATCCCAGGAACTGTCTCACCCCCTATTGGACTTTGGCTTAGGACAAGCCGCAATGGCTGCTGTCTTATCTATTTGGGGACGCACTTGTCCATGACCCAAGTGGAGGCCTAGATACGGTACTTCCACCCGCCCAACTGCACACTTCTTCAGATTTGCCATGAGTTCCGCCTGCCTCAGCAACCTCAGGACAGCCCTCAGATGCTGGATGTGCTGCTGCCAATCGTTGCTATAGATGATGATATCATCCAGATAGGCAATGGCATATGCAGTGTGTGGGTGAAGGACTATGTCCATGAGTCGCTGAAACATCGCCGGGGCCCCAAACAAACCGAACGGAAGAGTAACAAATTGGTTTAAGCGAACAGAGTGGAAAAGGCAGTTTTTTCTCGAGATATGGGAGGCAAGGGAATCTGCAAATATCCCTTTGTTAAATCCAGTGTCGAATAAAAACGAGCTGCACCCAACCAATCGAGCAGTTCATCAATGCAGGGCATTGAGTACGCATCAAATGTAGACACCACGTTCACTTTTCTGTAATCCACACAAAAATGGACCAACCCGTCACTCTTAGAGACTAAGACTACCGGACTGGTCCAGTCACTGTGGGATTCTTCTATTACCCCCATATCAAACATAGCCCTCAACTCCTCCCGCACTACCTTTTTTTTGTGTTCAGGTAAACAATAGGGACCACTGCATACCACTACCCCTGGGGACGTTTTGATATGGTGCTGAATGAGATTTGAGGTGAGAACACAGAAAATTCTCCTTGCAACCTGGCAACCTCCTCGATTTGGGACAGTGAGAGGTGGTCTCCACAGGCAACTGGGGTGACTCGATCTCTGGAACCACCAATGCCAAAGTCATGGGGACCGCCTCTCAATAGTTTTCGGAGGTTGAGGTGGTGAATCTGACGTGCTCAACTTCTATCCATACATCATAATATACCTCATAATCGACTTCCCCAACTTGCCGTGTGACCTCATAAGGCCTTCCCACTTTGCAAGTAATTTAGAGCTTGATGTGGGTAGTAATACAAGAATTTTATCTCCCTGTGTAAATTCCCGTAGCCGAGCCCCCCTGTTATACAGCCAGGACTGATGTTCTTGAGCCTGCAGCAAATTCTCCTGTGATAGCTGCCCCAATGTGTGTAGTTTTGCTTTCAGTCAAGATCGTATTGAATTTCATTTTTGCTGTTTAAAGGTCCCTCCTTCCAATTTTCCCTCACAACATCTAAGACACCGCAATGCTTATGCCCATACAATAATTCAAATGGGGAGAACCCTGTGGAGGCTTGCGGGACCTCTTGAACTACAAATAACAGGGGTTCAAGCCACTTATCCCAATTCTGAGCATCTTCATGCACAAACTTATGAATCATGTTTTTCAGGGATTGATTAAACTGTTTTTAATCCATTTGCGGATGGTACAAGCTTGTCCGAACTGATTTAATACCCAATAATTCGTACTGTTCGCGTAGTGTACGTGACATGAAAGTAGTGCCTTGATCAGTGAGGATTTCTTTCAGAATCCCCATTTGGGTGATGATTCTGAAGAGTGCCTCAGCAACACTATGTGCTGAAATGTTGCGTAGAGGCACTGCTTCCGGATATCACATTGCTTAGTCCACCAGAACCAACACGAAGTGATTTCCGCGTGCCATCTGCTTTAATGGCCCGACGAGGTCCATAACATTCAAAGGGGACCTCGATCAAAGGAAGCAGGCGAAAAGGCACTCTTAGGGTGGCTGGCAGATTGACAAGCTGACATTCACAGCATGCCAAACACCACCTGCGAACATCTCCATGAATACCCGGCCAATAGAAATGGGCCATTTGACGGTTTAGTGTTTTTCTCACCCTAAGTGACTCGCCATTGGATTATGATGAGCCATTTGCAATAACATTTCCTGATGGCTCTTCGGTATCAACAACTCGGTTGCATCTTCTTTTGTCTGAACGTCTTGCGTCACTCAATACAACCGATCATTTATAATAGAAAAGTACGGATATGCGAGTGCAACGTCTGGCCGGAAGCATTGACCATCACTCACTTTCACTTGATCAAAGGCGTGCCTAAGGGTCTCATCTCGTGTCTGCTCCAGAGTGAAATCCCAGGCAAGGAATCCTGTAAGGGCTGGGGAAGCCGAGACTTCCCCCCCTTGCGTCATCCTGACACGGAGCTGACGCAGACAGCCCCGGCTCCGCCTCCCCAGCCAGCGAATCGCAAACCACACACAAAGACACTTTGTTGCAGGACCCATCCGCACATCATCTCCCAATTACGACTAATATGACGGCCAACTGGTACCCAAAATCAGCGGATGAGTGAGACGAGGACTAACCGCAGCCTCTATATTTTTGCCCCTGAAATTGAATAGCAACAGGCACCAAGGGATATTCGTGAATGTCCCCATGCACACACATCACCTTCACCCTACATGCTGTACCCAAAGCCTCCCGTTGAACCAAGCATTGGTGAATCGAGGTCTGATTACAACCTAAATCCACCAACAATTTACTCACCCTCAGCCATCCAAGATGTATCTGAGTTTCTTTCTTCATTAAAACAGAATTTAAGATTTTTAGGATTTCATTTCAGGCCTCCTCCTTTAAACAATGCAAGTGAATGTACTCCATTTTTGCATATTTAGGGTGCATCAAAATAATCCACACGACTCCAGTCGATAAAGTTCTTCTGAACCCAAACGATTGATTATTTTTAGAAACAAACCAATACTTATATACTTTTTAACTACAAATGTTCGCTTCTGTACATCTCTGTGATGCATGCTCATGTGAGGGATGATGTAAGCTCGTTGGTAAGGTCACGCATCAAGTGGAAGAGGAGGCAGGAAGCGTGTCATTGTTTACAAGAGACTTTATTTGTACAGACTGCAGATCATGTGGTTTATTTCGATGCACCCTAAATATGCAGTCTAGAACAATGTCAAAACAATGTACATTACACTATGCATTGTTTAAAGGAAGAAGCCTGAAATGAACATTACTAAAATACATAACCATCTCTGTATTTGATGAAGCAATGCAACTGCAGTTATCTATCTTGTGCTGGCCTGAGAGTGAGTAAATATATCAGGCAATATGATTGTCATGAATTTAGGTCGCACAAGTATGTCCTTAGTGAAGCTCTAGTGCGACAGCATCTATTGCATGCTGTGACTAGGACTTACAGACAATGAGTTTCAACTGGTCCAGGTGCCATCACTCATTTTAAAAGCATTCACAAACTGAAGTGAGTGCATTAAGTGTATATGTAATGCACTTACAACTCGGATAATGCTGAGTGGAGCACTAAGGCAGTCTGGAGGGTTTGAGGAAAGTGAGACAATGATAAAGCTTTTACACACACCTGAGTTCAAAGGATAGCAGTATGGGCACAGCTGATGCCTACAGATGTCGAGCCTTTAGTACTCTATCGATGGTACTGAAATCCTCAGGTATACAATCTTACTGCCCGACCCTACAATGTTCGAGAGAACGTAGGAATGTACTGACATCAAGGTTCAGCGTGATAAGTAAGTAGCTGTCAAATCGCTCATGAGCATGTAGTATGGAATCGATGACAAGCCAATACTTTGCCCAGCGTGCACTCTATTTGAATGTTTCTGAAGCTACAGCCACAGTATCCTGGATGCACGCTCACCAGATGACCATTGTGAACAATACACTTATACAAATACAGATCTACTGTGAGGATAATGTGGATCTTCGTACTAGCGACTACTTCTCTTGTAATCAATGTCCAACTTCCACACATCATCCAAATGATGCGTGACCTTACCAACGAAAACTCAGACAGCTTTGTCATGCCAAAGAGGATGCATACAGAAGTGGGGATAAAATATTTTAGGAATAGTTACTCTGGACCCCACTCACCCTGCCCACTACCTTTTTGAATTGTTGCCTTCTGGCAGGCCCTACAGAGCACTGAGCACCAGAACCATCAGGCACAGGAACAATTTTTTCCCTCAGGCTATCCCTCTCATGAACAGTCCTCATGCCCCATTGAGCAATAATTATGTGCAGTACACAGCTTAGTCTATTTATATTTATCCAACATACCATACTTCTTCTGCCATTACATTCCCTTGCTTCTGTATATAACAGATTTGTATTTTTATATTGTACACACACACACACACACACACACACACACACACACACACACACACACACACACATATATATATATATATATATATATATATATATATATATATATATATAAATTTAACCGGGGGTACACCTGCCCGTCTATAACCAATAGGGGCAGTAGACCCGCTCAAGTTATTCAACTAAATGTATATATGGGCACTGGTGCAATACACGGTCTCTTTATTTCTTTACAAGAAAACAATTCCTAAACCTACACAACCAATAAATAAACAACAAAATCAAAATATTAACAAAATACAACCAAAAAATGGCAGCGATAAGGGGACCAGACCGATTCACTTAGACTGAAAGTCTTAGACTGGAAGTAACAGTCTCAGCTATTTCTAGTACAACCACGAAAACTTGTGACACACGTCCACACGTGCAATATAATATACAACCATCAAACAAATCAACTGATAGTGTTATCACTGCATCACACCTCCCCCCCAGTAGCTGGGATAGTGTCTCGCCTAGTACAAGGCCCCCCAAAGCAACCAAATGAAGATAAAAAAAATATATATATATACAATATTCACCTAACACAATCAGCCAAATGAAAAAGAAAACAAAAACACAATTGTACATAAACTTTAAATACTGGGAAAAACATTGGTCTAATATACAATCAGCTCCTAGGTAAGTCTGCCAAAACACAATTACACATTTAAATACACCTACATTCATACACTATTAAAATATACAAATTGCATTTAGACCATACATTTCAGTTAATTATACTTCTTTTATAAAATAAGGAAAAACACATAAAACGTTCAATTACCTCCACAATGTTTCCTATATTAAACTGAACACATCATATCACAAGTTCAGCGACTGCACTGCCAAGTTTGTTACTATAATGAAACAACCAGAACACACGCTTAAAAACAAACAACGCACTGCTTATGGCACATAATAAATCAACCGACCTACCCGGGTATTATCAGCAACATGAACAGGGAAAAAGCGACGATACGAGACGTACAGCTCCAAATCAACAACCGTGATGCTAGGTTTGTTACTACAACAAAAACAAAACATATATGCTCAAGAACAAAACAACACTGCTTTTTGCACATAATAAATCAAACAACCTACCCGGGTATTATCAGCAACACAAACAGGTAAGAATGGACGATACAAGCTGTACACTCTGTGTGCAGCAGCTCTCCATGCTCACACCTGTATAACACCAAATAACCATGTACGTGTCTCACACAGCATCGCGCCATGCACCCTTTAGCTCATTTGGGCGGAAACTACGTGGTAAGCATTTTGCCATGACGTCACCCAAAAAATAAATAAATTAATTAACCCACTGCAAACCCACTACATATATATTTATATATAAATATATAAAGCTCATCCTGATTCGGAATATTGTACGACCAGGCCAGAAACACACTGACTAAGGAAATCAGAGTGGCTAAAAGAAGCTACTCTGAAAAGCTGAAAAAATAGTTTTCAGCCAACGATCCTGCATCTGTGTGTAAAGGCCTTAAAATCATTACCAAGTATAAGACACCTCCCCCTCGCTCTGTTGAGAATCAACAAATGGCTAATGAACTGAATGTGTTTTACTGCAGGTTTGAAAAGCCTAGTCTCACACCCCTCCCCCGCTCTGATCTTCACTTCACACACACACACAGGGTTGGGGAGTAAAGGAATACATGTACTGGGATTACATATTTAAAATACAAAATATAAGTAACTGTATTCCACTACAGTTACAATTGAAATCATTGATAATTAGAATACAGTTACATTCAAAAAGTATTTTGATTACTGAAGAGATTACTTTGCATTTTATTGTAATTTGTTTCATTTAATATTTAGTCCTTTCAGATGGAAAACATTTATACATATAAATGATGCGATCCAAAGTGCATTTGAACAGCAGTGAAACACTTTCTTATGATGTGTTACATTCATCCGAGCAGACAGAGAAGTAAGTTTGAAGCAAGTTTGGAGCAGAAGAAATAGAAATAAACCTTGTGTAAATTGTCAGCTTTACGCTAAGCTTAAATGCTATTTCAAGCCATTTTATATGCACATGTTACCAGGCAGTATCATATTTTTTTATCAAGAAAAATCACATTAGATCATAATTTCTTTTTTTCTAGTAAGACCTTTGATATTAGGGTAAAAATCATATTCTTGATAATAATTTTTGTTTTGTTTTCCTATAAAAATATCTAAAAATCCTTAAAACAACAATTAGATTGATCTTGTTTTAGAAACAACACTGCATAAGATATTTTGGTTTTTCAGAGAATGTATTTTTAACATGTGTATTTTGTCTTACTGTATTGGCAGAGTTTTTATAGTCAAAACAAGTTAAAAAATCTACCAGTGCTGAATAAGTAATCCAAAGTATTTAGAATATGTTACTGACCTTGAATAATCTAACGGAATACGTTACAAATGACATTTTACAGCATGTATTATGTAATCTGTAGTGGAATATATTTCAAAAGTAACCCTCCCAACCCTGCACACACACCAACAACTCCTGGAACCCTCCTCCTCCCCCCTCCTGCTACTCAACCTGCACTTATGGTCTGTGAGGAGGATGTGTGCCGGGCCTTCCGGAAACAAAAGCCCAGGAAAGCTTCAGGCCCAGACGGTGTCTCACCTGCTTGTCTGAAAGTCTGCACTGACCAACTGGCCCCCATCTTCACACAGATCTTCAAAGATCACTGGAGCAGTGTGAAGTTCCCTTCTGCTCAAATGCTTCACCATCATTCCGGTCCCCAAAAAACCCAAAATCACAGGACTTAATGACTACAGGCCTGTCACCCTCACCTCTGTGGTCATGAAGTCATTTGAGATTTGGCCTACCTGAAGGAAATCACTGGACCCCTGCTAGACCCCCTTCAGTTTGTTTACCGAGCAAACAGGTCTGTAGATGATGCTGTCAACATGGAACTGCATTATATCCTGCAACACCTCAACAGACCTGGGACTTATGCAAGGATCCTATTGTGGACTTTAGTTCAGTCTTCAATACCATCATACCTGATCTTTTCTCAACCAAACTGACCCAGCTCTCCGTGCCAACCACAATCTGCCGGTGGATCAACAGCTTTCTGACAGATAGGCAGCAGCTAGTGAGACTGGGGAAAATCACACCCGGGACCCTCACTATTAGCACTGGCAGGAAGTTGAAAAATTTGGGAAGATATGGGGTGGACATGTTTTCTTTAGTGCTGGCTCAAGTAAGAGCAGGTGAGTCATTACATTGATAAGTAAGCATCTACAATTCAAATGTCTCAAACAGATAAAAGGTAAATTAGGAAGAGTCATTATCGTTTTAGCAGAAATTCAGGGGCAAAAGTTGATTCTGGCTTATATTTACACCCCTAACGCTGATGATAAGGGCTTTTTTATAGATCTTGAAGGGATGTTGCAAGCCGCTGTCACCCCTCATGATATAATATTGGGAGGGAACTTTAATCTTTTGATGGACTCAGTCCTTGATCATAGTGAAGCAAAAGTGTGTAAGCCCCCTAGAGCAACAGTGATGCTTCACAGGATGTGTAAAAATCTTGGTCTTACAGATATTTGGAGACCCATCTGGTAGGGACTATATATTTTTTTCATAGGTCCATAAGATTTATTCTAGAATAGATTTTTTTTATATATATATATATATATATATATATATATATATATATATATATATATATATATATATATATATCTAAGTCCCTCATTTCATCTGTTGCTGATTGCTCAGTTGGAAACATTTTAGTCTTAGATCACGCCCTGGTGAGTTTAGAGGTGTTGCCTCATATGGAGAAAAATAAATCATATAGTTGGCACTTTAAAGTATCCCTTCTGCAAAATCCTGAATTTCAACAAATGTTAAAGGATGAAATCAGTGTTTATATGGAGACCAACTGGTCCTCAGTATCCTCTGTGGGCGTGGCTTGGGCGGCACTTAAGGTGGTTCTTAGGGGTCGGACCATACAGTATGCCTCATTCATCAAAAAATCCAAAGCACGAGAACTCGTGGAGCTGCAAGGAAATATTAAAAGTGCTGAGGCAGAGCTGAAGCGCCAAATGTCATCTGATGGCCTCAGAGAATTGACCCGATTGAAATACAGATATAATACTATTTTGTCGTGGAAGGTGGAGTTTTGGCTATTCAGGGCAAGACAGTTATACTTTGAGTCAGGGGACAAATTTATGGCTAGATATATAAAGCAGAGAGAGTCTTTTTCTACCATTCCCTAAGTGAAATCTGCTGGTGGTGAAATTTTTACCTCAGCCATTGATATTTATAATGCTTTTAAAGAATTCTATCTTGATTGCGAAGATATTAGAAATTTTGTGGAACCATTAGAACTTCCTAAACTGATGACTGAGCAAAAAAATTCTCTTGATTCTGAGATAAACTTGGAGGAGCTTGGCGAGGTAATTAAGGCCTATTTTTAGGAAACGATCTCATCTGGAAGACATGCATGTAATTGTGGTTTGAATGAATCAGATGAACTACTGGCATGGTGACCCTGGATTTGGCGTATGACTAAATGACTTCAGAGCTACAGTGTTGTTTATGCCCTATAGAGTTTCATGATGATAATAACTTAATTTTTCAATAATGTGCAACTGTATAATTATGAATCACTCTTGCTTAACTTCCTTTCTTCCAAGAAAAGATCCCATTCTCCTATGGAAGCCGTATTTTTTGCTGTGTCAACATAACTAACCCTAAACCTAATATTAATAGGAGACATTAGCATTCAACCTAGTCATAGTGTTTGGAATTGGTATTCTTCTAATTTTAATGGATAACTAAGTAAATAATAATAAAAAAACATGTCTTGTAATAACACACGTTATAATCACATATTATAACTGAATAAAAATGCAGTTACATAAATTTTTTTACAGGGTTCAAAATCAGTGCAAAAATGTCTAATACCGGCATTATCCAAAAAACATCAGTGTACCATAACACATTATTTACAGCCAGTTCTCTTGTGCTTTGTGCCAAGAACAATATTTCTTCTGTAACAAAGAAACAGATCAATATTTAATATTTTTTTAAATTTATTATAAATCTCCACTTTCACTTCCTCATTCTTCTTTTGTTTTTGGCAATTCGCATTCTTATTGCATATTTATAGTAGAAGAATTCATAGTAAAAAAGGACTTAAAGGAATATTCCAGGCTCAATAGTTAAGCTCAATCAGCAGCATTTGTGGCATAATGTTGATTACCAAAAAAAATAAAATAAAAATTTGACTTTTCCCTCCTTTTCTTGAAAAAAAGCAAAAATCGAGGTAACAGTGAGGCACTTACAATAGAAGTGAATGGGGTAAATAATCAAATTTTATAAAAGCACTTACATTAATTCTTCCTTTAAAACTCATGTATTATTTGTGATGTAACGTTGTTTAAATTGTCATTTTTACAGGTATTTTAGAGTTTTTGGGTTTGTTGACATTACATCGTCATGGCAACAAAAGTTGTAAAATTGGCTATAACTTTACACAGAAACGGTTAGTAAGCAATTTCATCACAGTAAATCATGTTCACACGCATATTGTTTATGTCGTGGCAATACTTTTGAAAAAGTGAGTATTTTAACGTTTACGGATTGGCCCCATTCACTTTATTGTAAGTACCTCACTGGAACCCAGATTTGTGCTTTTTTTTTAAAAGAAAAAGGAGGAGCAATTCCAAATTAACTTTTGTGGCAATCAATATTATGCCACCAATGCTGTTGATTGAGCATAACTTGTATTGAACTCGGATTAGTCCTTTAAATATTGATCTGTTTCTCATCCACACCTATCATATCACTTCTAAAAGATATGGATTTTAAAAAATGGAGTGTTATGGATTACATTTATGCTGCCTTTATGTGTTTTTTGGAGCTTCAAAGTTCTGGCCACCATTTAATTGCATTATATGGACCTACAGAGCTCTTTGTTTGTGTTTTGCAGAAGAAAGAAAGTCATACACATCTGGGATGGCGTGAGGGTGAATGATGAGAGAATTTTTATTTTTGGGTGAACTATCCCTTTAAATGATGTGATTACTAAGTCATGGGGACATAAATAGCACACAAAAGGTATAGGTGAATGACCTTTATACTCTGAAGGCTCTTACTCATTCATCAAAGTATTTTTTTCTTCAAATAATCGAATCATCATTTCTTTATATCATGCTAATTTTAATCCATTTGAACTGTCTCAATAATTTCTACATTAATTGTACTGTCATTGTTACACAATTTAATACGTTTTCAGTGTTTCCTATTGGTTTCTTTCATTAGTTCAATCAGAAACAAATTCAGAATTGTTGGATTACATGTAACGCTGTTAGTTGGAACTCTGACATTGCAGTTTCCAATGTGTAACTGTATACTGTAAATGCACCAGAAGGGTCAATGTATCATATTGAGAAAGAAAATGTGCAATATTTTGCTCATTTCCACATAAATATACAGTATTGTCTTAACTCTCTTATGGTATTGAAAAACGGCACCTCCCTTTAGTGTTTGTGGTCATTTTTTACCCGGAAGGGTCAGAGGTGTAACCCTTTTTTTTCTTCTTCTTCTTTTTTTTTTTTTTTTGATGACGATGATGATGATGATAATGATACCATTTCTTCTTCCCTGAAGTAAGAACAATAAAATTATTAATTTATTTTGGGATTTTATGCTATTTTGAGTTTAACATTAACTGGCATATACAAATAAATAAATAAATAAATAAATAAATAAATGTCAAACCCTACACTTCTATAAGTTAAAACATAAAAAAATATGAGAATTGCTGCCATCTGGTGAACAAATGTAATGCCAGTAACAGCCAGAAGATGGCTGTGGCCACCTACTGTGTAGTCTGATGGCTTGTTGTAACCTAATTTTATATTTTATCACAAGATATGCATTTGTATATATATTTAGACATTAACCAACTATTATTTATTAAAGTTTAGCATTTTAAAATTAATTTGAAGTGCCAGTTTTTTCAAAGAGAAGGCGCAGAATAAGCATTTTTCTACCAATCATTTATTTAGAACATAAAAATGTAATAACTCAAAGTAAATGCATAATAATGTCAAGAATATGAACATCAAGAAACAGAAATTAACTGCAAAATTCTGAAAATTCAATTAGAGTATAAAACATTTTTTATTAAATTTATTTTGGTAAAAAATGACAATATAATAGGAGGGTTAAAGATAGGTATATGCTTGAGGACTTGCATTTAATACATAAGATGCATCTAACTGAAGCACCTTCAGATATCGGTTAGGCTTACAACTATTTTTATTTTTATTATATTATATTATTATATTTTTGTTTTATAATATTCCAAACTGTATTTTTTTTATTTTATTTTTTTATTATTATTTAATTTGTTAATGTTAGTCATATAAATACATTGTCCCTCAAAGCAATTTTGAACATGAGGGCACTTTAGAATTACTGTAACTTACATAGAATGACCTTGCCAATTATATGATACAGATCTACTGTAATGATTACTGTACGTTTCTCCCCCACATTATTCTTAAAAAAGCATGACAAGTCCCTTTTTTTCTATATAGATGTTTTTTCTTGCATACTGTACTTTAACAAGCACACAAAATACTAAAAGAGCCACAAAGTAAGCTTTTTTTCATTATTTTGTATTTGATTTTGTCAAACACACTGAGTCCTCCATTTAGTGTGAGAAAACAACCCATGATTCTTTTTTAAGTAGATTTACACATATCCAAAAATAAAGTCTATAAGATATGATAAAGATTGAACTGAAAATAAATTACCAAAATTTGTTTGTCACTGGTTGTCTACTGACCCTGTGTGGGAGTGTCTTTATTAATTTATGATAAACAAGGTGACATACTATACTAACTCATGATCATACTGTAATCATGAGGTTTCTGGTCTTACTTGTTTACACATTTGGGATCTTTTAGTTAATAATGAGTGTAACAATTGCCCAGTTGATCGGGAAAAGAGGAAGTGGGGGACGGCGATGACACTTCAGATGAAAACTTTATTCTTGGCAGTTTCTACAACTCAATAAAACACACGGATACACACACTCAGTGTCTGTTCAGCTCAGCTCTCTCTCCCCTGCTGCCACTGTTTGCGCTCTTTTATCTCCGCACAGGTGTGTATCCTTTACCACTCACCTCTCCCGTCCTCTCTCTCCAGAGACCGGCGCTCGACCACGCCCCCGCATACCCCCACCGCCCGACCCAAGCCGGGGAGCCATCCGGCCTGTCACTGACTCCCCCCCATTTCGAGAGAGGAAATCAGCCACAGCCATCTGCGCCCTTGGCCTGTGGACCACCTCGAACTTAAAGGGCTGATGTGCCAGATACCAATAGGTGATCTGTCCGTTTGTATCCTTCATGCGGTGGGGCCACTTGATCGGTGCGTGGTCCGAACAGAGGGTGAAGGCTCGTCCAAGCAGGTAGTAACAGAAGGTGAGGACCGCCCATTTGATGGTTAGACACTCCTTCTCTACCGTGCTGTACTTTGTTTCTTGCGCCGAGAGCTTTTGACTAATGTACAGCACAGGGCGCTCCTCCCCCTCCACCATCTGGGACAGCACGGCCTCCAGCCGCCTGTCTGATGCATCTGTCTGCAAGACAAAGGGAGAGAGAAGTCAGGAGAATGTAAGAGTGGCCTGCCACAGAGTGCATCTTTCACTTGTGCAAAAGCCTGTTGGCACAGCTCCATCCACTGGACCGGATCTGGTGCTCCCTTTTTAGTGAGATCAGTCAGCGAACTGGTGACATCCGAATAATTAGGTACAAACCTACAATAATAGCCAGCCAGCCCCAGGAACTGTCTCACCTCCTTTTAGGTCTTGGGTCTTGGGCAGGCCGCAATTGCTGAGGTCTCATCAACTTGGGGACGCACCTGCCCATGACCCAAGTGGAAGCCCAGATACCGTACTTCCACCCACTTAATTGCACACTTCCTCAGGTTCGCTGTGAGGCTCAGCGATCTCAGGACAGCCCTCAGATGTTGTATGTGCCACTGCCAATCATTGCAATAAATGATCATATCATCTAGAAGGCAGTAGCCTAGGCAGCCTGGGGGGGAAGGACTATGTCCATGAGTCACTGGAACGTAGCTGGGGCCCAAAACAAACCGAAAGGAAGGGTTATGAATTTGTGTAAGACAAATGGAGTGGAAAATGCCATTTCTTCTTGGGACATGGGAGTCAGAGGGATCTGTCACTATCCCTTTGTTAAATCCAGTGTCGAATAAAAGTGAGCTGCGCCTAACAGATCGAGCAGTTCGTCAATGTGAGGCATTGGGTATGCATCAAATTTGAACACCATGTTAACTTTTCTATAGTCCACACAGAACTGAATCATGCTGTCAGCCTTAGGACAAAGACCACCAGGCTGGACCAGTCACTATGGGATTCCTCAGTTACCCCCATATCGAGCATGGCCGTAAATTCTTCCCGGACCACTTGTTTTTTGTGCTCTGGTAATCGATAGTGGTGGGAAGACATCTAAAATGCAGCGAGATTTGCGACCATATAATAATTCAAATGGGGAGAACCCCTTGGAGGCTTGCGGGATCTCTCGTCCTGCAAATAATAGGGGTTTGAGCCACTTCCCAATTACGCACATCCCCGTGTACGAACTTCTGAATCATGTTTTTAAGAGTTCGATTAAAGCGTTTGACCAGGCCATCCGTCTGAGGATGGTACACATTGGTGCGAATCAATTTAATCCCTAATAATTTGTAAAGCTTGTGAAGTGTACGTGATATAAACGTGGTGCCTTGATCAGTTCTTTCAGAATCCCAACTCGGGAGATGATTTTGAAGAGTTCAGCACTTCATGCTGAAATATTGCGGAGTGGCACAGCTTCGGGGTATCGCGTTGCATAATCCACTAAGACTAACACAATGCGATGCCCACATTCAACCCACATGACGGTGCTGTTCGTGGTTGCGGCCAATCCGTTGCAGGACTGCTCATTTTAGGTCAGAGTACTTCAGCAGGTTCATGACTGGAAGCTGTTGCGCCGTGATCTGGGTTTCCCCTGACAATAATAGCAGCAAACGGACCACCCACTGCGTGTTGGGCCACCCCCACCCCTCCGCTGTGCACTCAAAAAGTTCAATGAACACTTCAGGATCATCAAATAGCAAAGTCAAATGTAAATCAAGTCAATCACTGACACATCAGTGCCACCTTAACCCTTCTTTTTAATTTTTATTTTTTCTATCATTTTAAATGTGTTAATGTCAATGGCATAAATTTTGCCAAATATGTGTATTTTGGGGGGAATTTTGATATTTCAACCTCAGTTCCTATAATACATCTATAATACACTGTGTACACAAAATAATTACACTCAGGACCTTAAGGACATAAATGTCCCCATTGAAACTGCAATATTTGATCCCAGTGCCATTAAAGCATAACATCATGAATTCTATGATATTAAGCTTTCATTCTGGAGCCCTGGCTTCAGAATTTGTATTTCTAATATTTTCCACCAGATGACACCATTTTTCACATGTTTAGCCTATGGAGCAAATACATGCTTTTTTGCTATTTTCTGTTTGTTGTATTATAGAGCACTGCAGGCCAACTGAATAAATTATGCAGCTAAAATTGTGTGGGTGTGTTGATATGGATGTCAGAGTGTGTTTTGTATGTGTATGTGTGTGTGTGTGGGGGGGGGGGGGGGGGGAGGTTTAAGTGGTTTACGAGGACTTTTTTTTTAGGTTACAAACTGGTACTTACAAGGGTATTATGCTATAAATGTGGTTTATGAGGACATTACTAGTGTCCCCATAATTTTAATTGCTTAAAAAACATACTAAACGATGTTTTATTGAAAATGTAAAAATGCAGAAAGTTTTTCGTGAGGGTTAGGTTTAGGGGTAGGGTCAGGGTTTTGGGGATAGAATCTATAGTTCGTACAGTATAAAAACCATTATGTCTGTGGAGAGTCCTCATAATGATAGCTAAACCAGCATGTGTGTGTGTGTGTGTGTGTGTGTGCGTGCGTGTGTGTGTGTGTGTGTGTGTGTGTGTGTGTTGTTTACATAACAGTTGCATTATGTAAACAAACTGGCATTTAAAGGGTTAAAATACTGAAAATGAATGAATATTTGGTAGTTATGATCAGGACTGATGTTGGTTAAAAATATTATCTAATTGAAAGTGGAAAATAATATTAATATATAATATTATTTTGGCAGTTTTTTGATGCAACATTTTTGTCCACTAAGGACCTCTGAGTAAATTTTTTTTATTGACGCACAAGGGTTAAGTAAAAAATAGCATGTATAATATGTATTTGTTCACGCATATGGAATACTAATAATTCACCATTGTCTCACAGAAAATCAACGTTATATAGTAGTCATTTGTATGAATATACAGTGGCAAGAAAAATTATGTGAACTATATTGCATTTATGGATAATTTTGTCTTAAAATCTGGTTTGACCTTCATCTAAGTTACAATAATGAACAAACACAATCTGTTTTAACTAATAACACAAAAATTATAATTTAAACATTCACAGTGTAGGTTGGAAAAAGTATGTGAACCCCTAGTCTACTGACATCAACAAAAGCTAATTAGAGTCAGGAGTTGGCAAATCTGGCATCAAATTAATGAAACGAGATTAAAGGTGTGGGTTAGAGCTACTTTAACTTTTAAAAAGCACTCAAACATTTTCAGTTTGCTATTCACAAGAAGCATCTGCTGACGTTGTCCATGCCTCACAAAAAAGAGATCACATAAGACCTACAATCAAGAATTGTTGCTTTGCATGAAGCTGGAAAGGGTTACAAAGTTATCTTGAAGAGCTTAGATATTCATCAGTCCACAGTTAGACAAATTGTCTATAAATGGAGAGGATTTAGTACTGTGGCTACTCTCTCTAGAAGTGACTGTCCAGCCAAGATGACTTGACTGGCACACCACAGGGCACACCACAGAAGGCTCAGTGAGGTAAAAAAGAACCCTAGAGTGATAGATAAAGACTTGAAGGAATCATTGAAACTGTTAGCATCTCTGTTAATGAGTCTATTATACGGAAAGCATTAAACAGGCATAGTGTCCATGGCAGGACACCACAAAGGAAGCCACTGCTTTCCACTGCTGCGCACCTGAAGTTTGCCAAAGACCACCTTGACACTCCACAATGCTACTGGGAAAATGTTTTGTGAACTAATGAAACTAAGGATTAATTGTTTGGGAAGAACACACAGTACTATGGCGTAAAAAGGGCACCGTATACCAACATGAAAATATCATCCCAGTGGTGAAGTACGGTGGAAGGAGTATCATGATTTGGTGCTGCTTAGCTGCTGCAGGGCCTGGACCACTTGCCATCATCGAGGGAAACATTAATTCCCAAGTTTATCAAGATATCCTACAGGATAATGTCAGGGTGGCTGTGCATCAGCTGAAGCTCAGAGGAAGTTGGGTGATGCAGCAGACAATGCCCCTAAACATCAAAGTAAATCCACTACAGAATGGCTTCAGGAAAATCCACCTTTTGGAGTGACTCAGTCAGAGTCTAGACCTTAACCCAATAGAGATGCTGTGGAATGACCTCAAGAGAGCCATTAACACCAGACATCCTAAGAATATGGCTGAGCTGAAGAATGAAGAAACTTTTATGCACAAAAACATGTAAGCATGCTAAGTGAATGAGACTCAGTGTCTTCTGAACAGCAGGGGATTTGTCATTTATCCCAAAGGCCACAAACCATTGATAATTTGAATTTTTAAACAAAGTCCTTACCAGTTACTGACTATACAAATTCACTGCAGCCCTACACACTGTATGGATACAGCACCTCACCACAAAAACCACTATATTTGTACTGTGGGTTTTCCAGTGCATATATTGTGCTTTGCATTTTGTTTGAGTCATTTGAGATTATGGAATACATCAAAAGTATCATGAAACTATGTCTATGTTGGTCCTAATTTGATTAATCAAATTAGTTTTGGTATATAGGTTGAAGTGGATGCTGACTCTCAGCAGAAGTCACAATTGTCTGTCTCCAAATACTTAAGAAACTGATGGCTGCAGTATTGCATTCAAGACCACAGGTAAGATAGTTAAGTGTGGTGTTTGTTGTCTGTTGATTAGATAACTTGAAAAATCAACTATTTTTAATGAAAAAGAAAAATGTTAAATCAACAAATAAATATTTAAGTGTATATTGCAGTGATTGTAAAAATCATCATTACAGGTTGCTGGATTCTCTGCCAGTTTTCTGCAGGTCCAGCTTATTCTCATCATGCAGTGTAAGATTAAATTAGATTTTTATTACAAATACAACTTAAGAGTAATCACAAAAACAACTATAATCACTTTCACTGAAGAAGAAGAACAAGATTAACAAGATTAAGAACAAGCTTTTGGTAGGATAAAAACATATTTTAATTAATCTTTACCATTATTATCTTTAAAGGTAACACCTTACAGTATCTCTTGTTAATGTGTCATTATTATTACATTATTAACATTATACAATTCTAAATATATTTTAATATATACTCACTGACCACTTTATTAGAAACACCTGTACACCTACAACCCCAATTCTGAAAATGCTGAAAAAGGACAGTATGAAAAATGCTAATAAAAACAAAAAGGAGTGATTTGTAAATTATATTCACCCTTTGCTATATTGAAAGCACTACAACTACACATTATATGATGTTTTTCCTTGTGAATTTCATTGTTTGTTTTTTTTTTTCAAATGTACAGTAATTTCAAATCAGATGATTGCAACACACTCCAAAACAGCTGAGACAGTCAAATGTTTACCACTGTGAAACATCACCATTTCTTCTAATAACACTTATTAAGCATTTAAGCGCTGAAGACACAAGTTTGTTAAGTTTAAAAAGTGGAATTTTCCCCTATTCATCTATTATGTAGGTCTTCAGCTGCACAGTTGTACGTGGTCTTCGTTGCCGTATTGTGCGCTTCATAATGCACTACACATTCTCAATTGGAGATGGTCAGGACTGCAGGCAGGCTAATCTAGCACACGCACTCTCTGCTTATTCGACCAGTATGTGGTTTGAAGTTGTCCTGCTGAAAATTTGGGACGTCCCTGGAAAAGACAGTGCTGGATGGCAGTATATGCTGCCCAAAATTTGTACAAATCTGTCTGCATTTATGGTGTGCTCACAGATGTGCGAGTTACCCACGCCATGGGCACTGACACACCCCTGGTCCATACAGACACTGGCTTTGGACCTGACGCTGATAACAGCTTGGATGGTCCTTTTCCTCTTTGGCCCGGAGAACACGATGGCTGTGTTTTTCAAAAACTATTTGAAATGTGGACTCATCGGACCAAAAAACACTGTTCCACTGTTCTACTTTCCATCTAAGATGAGACCGAGCCCAGAGAAGTCAGCAGCGCTTCTGGACAGTGTTGATGTAGGGCTTCTGCTTTGCATAGTAAAGTCATAACTTGCATCTGTGGATGCAGCGGCGAATGGTGTTGACTAACAAAAGGTTTACTAAAGTTATCCCAAGCCCATGTTCATGAAATCAGTTACAGAAGAATTATGTTTTTTAGACAGTGATGTCTGAGGCATCAGAGATCATGCGTTTTCAGAAGTGGTTTTCGTCTTGTGAATTTGAAATTTGAAAACAGCTGCACAAGTTCCTCTAAAAAGGGCATTTTTGTTCATCAACAAGTCTATTTAAACCACATACTGACAACATAATGGACAAGCTTAAAATTTTTCTTTATACTCCCTCCTCACAATATTTTATATAATATATTATTTTATTCTTCCAGCTCTATTAATAAAATCTGCAGAGGCCATTAACTGCTCCGAACCCACTACAGATGCCCTCTTAACATCCTTGAAAGCGAGTATCTTGGGGAAAACTGAAGTGAGGCCGGTTTTCAACCTGAGAACTCCCACAAACATCAGTTTGAGCTTCACCCTGTATGGGATTTTAGATGTGGTAAGCTCCTTTAAATACTGCATTAATCATATTGATCTGTGAATGAAAACATTAACAATGAGTGACAATGAAAATGCCCTAGGGAAAGGTGTTGCTTAAAGGGATATTTCACCTAAAAATTAAAATTCTCTCACCATTTTCTCATCATGCCATCCCAGGTGTGTATGACTTTCTTTCTTCTGCTGAACACATTTGAAGAAAAATAGAAAAATATCTTAGCTCATTAGGGCTTTATAATGCAAGTGCATGGTGATTAGACATTTGAATCTCCAAAAAGAACAGACAGTCAGCATAACCATCATCCATATGACTCTACTGGTTAAATTAATGTCTTCTAAAGCAAAATGACCGCTTTTGCTGCGAAAAAAAGATAAATATTTAAGTACTTTTTAACTATAAATGATCGTTTCTGGTCAGCAGCAGTACACGCGTGTGACTTAATAGTGTTGACATGTTCACGCAAGAACAGATGCACGTGCGGCACTGTTTACAACTGAGTTTCCTTGTGCCGCTTCAAAAATCCTTGGCCACGATCTGATTTAGGGCTAAACAAATAATAGAATTGTCCCCATACTTGAAACTGATGGTGACATATTTGTAACATAGCCAAAGGGGCTTGACCACAACCTTCTAATCTTTTTTTTTTTTCACTTTCAGGATGAAAAAGCACAAGTACTAGACACTTTCATCTGGGTGTCTTTGGTAAGTCCTTCTGAAACTGACTTTAGGCCTCTTTCAACAAGTGTGACTTTATTAACATTTTTAAATAATCATGCAATCAAGGCAAAATTAATCAAAGCTGAAGTGTGTAATTTCTGCACTACTAGCGACACCAAACAGAACTGCAAAAATAATTATTGTTTTAAACACATTTCATGAACACTCCCTGTCTTCCATTCTTTGGATGAACTGTTAGTCCTGCCCCAAACTCATTCCATTGATTGAGTCAATAATGTTAGGTCCAGCCCAGCTGGGTCGCTCAAACAGATTGCAGTTCCTTCTGGTGCCATTAGTGGTGCAGAAATTAAACAATTCACCTTTAATCATGGTACTTTGTGTTTTGTAGTTTTGGAATATTGAAGGTTTGAGCTGGGATCCTAATGAATGTGGAACAGACAGAATTTCACTGCCAAGAAAAAAGCTGTGGATGCCTGATATTGTCATTAATGAATTGTAAGTTCAAAACAAAAGTATCAGATTGTATATATATATATATATATATATATATATATATATATATATATATATATACTGTATGTGTGTGTAAAAAGTTACTTGTTACTTTATCTAACCAATAAAAAAATGTGTTGTAGTAACCTAATTTGTCAGATTAAATGAAATGTTTGGATTATTAACCAGTTAATTTAGATGTTACCATTTTTTTTAGGTTAATTCACAACACATTTTTTTTTCAATGTATCTTGAATTTAGTGTTAACATAATGTGAACATACTGTGAAACACTCATCATAGTTATGTCACGTTCTCGGTGAGTCAGCTGGTTTGTTCTCCTGTGATTACGTTCTCTCTGCTGGGTTCAGGTGTATCTGACTGGCATTCCAAATTGGGGAGAAAAGGGGATAAAATGCTACAATAAGTGCAGCGCTATGCCATAAGTATTTTCATGCAAGCACGCAATAAGTCGGAGTGCAAGTGGGTTTGGAGAATTTGCACATGTAAAGCGCTAATGAGCTGGGTCAAGTGCCATTTAATTCTGAAGTTCTTCTCCGGCACCATCTGTGTCCTATTATATAGTCCATTTCCTGTCAAGCACCAGCAATATAAACAAAGATGGCACATTTATAAGAAGTTGGTAGTGTAAATGGACTGTATGCAATGAATTAGAAGAATAGAAATATGGACTTACGTTCTTTTGTGCATTAACTGCGTCCCTGTTGAATGTCAGGCATATTTCTATGACAGTGACATGCTCCCTTTATACGCATGGAAAATGTGGTTCTTGTACGGATTAGAATTTATGCTCCATTAACTTATAGAGAATGTAAGTATTATTAATAATTTTCATCTACTGACACACAAATCATGGCTAGTGATTACAGTGATTGTATCAGAACGTACTTCACTCAATTCTGATTTTGAAAAAGTGAAACACGAAAAAACTAAACCAAAAATATTACATTATTCAAACTACACTTCAAATGAAATTAAAATATAATCAAAATAAAGTGGTCAAAAAAAAAATCATACCAGATCCAAACATTTTACCCTCTCCCAACTTCTTCCTTTTCAACTTTTGCAGTGACTTAAAAATCACTCTACGACAACAGGTGGAAAAATACAAACACAAATTAGATCATAAATACAATTGTAAATATAAAAATAATAATTGAAAAATAAACCATGTCCTTAAGATAGTTTAACACAAATCTCATAAAATGTTTTTTCATAAGACAGCAACAACAGTGATCGACATGGAAATAATTTGATGTTCCACTTAATTTTAAGAGTTTGGACATATACTTTATTACCACCTGCTGGTGGAATCTCCAAACGGCAAATGCAGTAATTGAGTTTAGACTTTGCGCAGAAAATATACATGCTTTTAAATGTCTTAAATGCAATGACCTGTTACTGAGTTCTCATAGTCAACATGTTGAATGCAGGATAAATTGGTAGGAGTAAAGACCTGAGCAACTTTGACAAGGGCCAAATTGTAATGGCCAGACAACTGGGTCAGAGCATCTCTGAAACGGCAAGGCTTGTGGGATGCTCCCAGTCAGCAGTGGCGAGTACCTACTGACAGTAGTCCGAGGAAGGACAAACTACAATCCGACAACAGGGTGTTGAGCGCCCAAGGCTCAACGATGCGCGAGGGCAACGAATGCTATCCCATCTGGTCTGAACCGACAGAAGGTCTACTGTGGCACAAGTCACCGAAAATTTTAATGATGGTTATGGGAGGAATGTGTCACAACACACAGTGCATCGTACAGAGCATCCGGAAAGTATTCACAGCGCTTCACTTTTTCCACATTTTGTTATGTTACAGCCTTATTCCAAAATGAATTAAATTCATTATTTTCCTCAATTCTGCAAACAATACCCCATACTGACAACATGAAAGAAGTTTGTTTGAAATCATTGCAAATTTATTAAAAATAAAAATAAAATTAAAAAAAAAATCACATGTACATAAGTATTCACAGCCTTTGCTCAATACTTTGTTGAAGCACCTTTGGCACCAATTACAGCCTCAAGTCTTTTTGAGTATGATGCTACAAGCTTGGCACACCTATTTTTGGGCAGTTTCTCCCATTTTTCTTTGCAGGACCTCTCAAGCTCCATCAGGTTGGATGGGGAGCGTCGGCGCACAGCCATTTTCAGATCTCTCCAGAGATGTTCAGTCGGGTTTAAGTCTGGGCTCTGGCTGGGCCACTCAGGGACATTCACAGAGTTGTCCCGGAGCCACTCCTTTGTTATCTTGGCTGTGTGCTTAGGGTCGTTGTCCTGTTGGAAGATGAACCTTCGCCCCAGTCTGAGGTCCAGAGCACTCTGGAGCAGGTTTTCATCAAGGATGTCTCTGTACATTGCTGCATTCATCTTTCCCTCGATCCTGACTAGTCTCCCAGTTCCTGCCACTGAAAAACATCCCCACAGCATGATGCTGCCACCACCATGCTTCACTGTTGGGATGGTATTGGCCAGGTGATGAGCGGTGCCTGGTTTGCTCCAGACATGATGCTTGCCATTCAGGCCAAAGAGTTCAATCTTTATTTCTCATGGTCTGAGAGTCCTTCAGGTGCCTTTTAGCAAAGTCCAGGTGGGCTGTCATGTGCCTTTTACTGAGGAGTGGCTTCCGTCTGGCCACTCTACCATACAGGCCTGATTGGTGGAGTGCTGCAGAGATGGTTGTTCTTCTGGAAGGTTCTCCTCTCTCCACAGAGAAATGCTGGAGCTCTGTCAGAGTGACCATCGGGTTCTTGGTCACCTCCCTGACTAAGGCCCTTCTCCCCCGATCGCTCAGTTTGGCCAGGCGGCCAGCTCTAGGAAGAGTCCTGGTGGTTCCAAACTTCTTCCATTTACGGATGATGGAGGCCACTGTGCTCATTGGGACCTTCAATGCTACAGAAATTTTTCTGTACCCTTCCCCAGATCTGTGCCTTGATACAATCCTGTCTCGGAGGTCTACAGACAATTCCTTGGACTTCATGGCTTGGTTTGTGCTCTGACATGCACTGTTAACTGTGGGACCTTATATAGACAGGTGTGTGCCTTTCCAAATCATGTCCAATCAACTGAATTTACCACAGGTGGACTCCAATCAAGTTGTAGAAACATCAAGGATGATCAGTGGAAACAGGATGCACCTTTGGCAAAGGCTGTGAATACTTATGTACATGTGATTTTTTTCATTTTTTTATTTTTAATAAATTTGCAAAGATTTCAAACAAACTTCTTTCACGTTGTCATTATGGGGTATTGTTTGTAGAATTTTGAGGAAAATAATGAATTTAATCCATTTTGGAATAAGGCTGTAACATAACAAAATGTGGAAAAAGTGAAGCGCTGTGAATACTTTCCGGATGCACTGTACCCTGCTGCGTATGGGGCAGCATAGCCGCAGACTGGTCAGAGTGCCCATAATGACTCCTGTCCACCATCGAAAGCACCTACAATGGGCACACGAGCTTCAGAAATGGAGCAGTGGAAGTAGGTCTCCTGGTCTGATGAGTCCTGTTTTCTTTTACATCACATGGACAGCCGTGTATATGTGCACCGTTTACCTGGGAAATTGATGGCACCAGAATGCACTGTGGGAAGACGACAAGTCGGTGGAGGGAGTTCGATGTTTTGGGCAATGTTCTGCTGGGATACCCTGGGTCCAGCCATTCATGTGGATGTCAATTTGACGTGCCACCTACCTCATCGTTGCAGACCAGGTACACCCCTTCATGGCAATGGTATTCCCTGATGGCAGTGGCATCTTTCAGCAAGATAATGTGCCCTGCCACATTGCACACATTGTTCAGGAATGGTTTGAGGAACATGATGAAGAGTTCAAGGTGTTGCCATGGCCTCCAAATTCCCCAGGTCTCAATCCGATTGAGCATCTGTGGGATGTGATGGACCAACAAGTCCGATCCATGGCAGCTCCACCTCACAACATACAGGACTTGAAGGATCTGCTGCTAATGTATTGGTACCAGATACCACAGGACACCATCAGGGGTCTTATAGAGTCCATGCCTTGGCGGGTCGCGCTGTTTTGGTGCATGTGGAGGACCAACAGCATATTAGGCAGGTGGTCGTAATGTTTTGGCTCATCAGTGTATGTGTGCTATAACCACACTTTATTTACAAATGACTACGAATGCTAATGAGATAAAGTTGAATTACCTTACTTTATTCTGTGAATTCAAGAATTAATTAACTGACTTTTACTTGCAGCTTTAAACGCTTTTATTAACACAATGGATAATGGGACAAATTCTCTGTAACATAACAGCCATACATAACATTTACCTCTTTTTACCTTAAAGCATGGATGAAAATAAATCCCCAGACACATACTACCTCTACGTCTATCATGACGGCCAGGTGATGGATGATATTCCATTTCATGTGATCAGTTCTTGTAATCTGGACATCTACACCTTTCCATTTGATATTCAGAACTGCACATTCACTTTCAATTCGTACCAGCACTCAGGTAAGTAAGCTTACTGAAGGGAAAATTATTTATTACTATCTTTGTGACCACTAATCTTTTATTTGGATTTCCTTGTCTACAGTGAGTGATGTTCAATTGTTCTTTCAAGAACCAGTGAAGGACACACTCAAAACATCTCTAGATGTGATAAAAACTAAAGGAGAATGGGAGCTAGTCGACATGCTTGCTGAAAAACCTATACCTCTCCATGCATCGAATAACTCATGGGATATACTTATATACTACGTATAATAATTTTAGCACAATTCATATAAAAAATTTCAATTTGAATAACTATTTGTTTGTGAAAGAAATAGTTCGTCCAAAAAGAAAATTCATTGCTTCAGAAGACTTTGAAAACAGGACAAAAGTCTTATGTACTATTTTAATGGCATTTTGGGCTTACTATTTCTTTAAAGAAAAATAAATCATAATATTTTAATAAATTAATTGTTATTTTAATGGATGTGGATTCAATTGCTTTTGTCGTGCATTAGATCGTCCTCAGGCGTCGGGCCACTCTGTACATTGTGAATCTCCTGATTCCCAGCTGCTTCCTCATTACTGTAGATCTGTTCAGCTTTCTTCTGCCACCTAAGAATGTGGACCGTTCTGCCTTCAAGATGACCCTCATCCTGGGATACACTGTGTTCCTGCTGCTAATGAATGATCTGCTGCCCGTCACAGGAAACACCTTACCTCTCATAAGTCTGTATAGAACCTTGTTTATATAGAACCCATTTTTAAAGGAATTATTAACCCATAAATAGACAATTTTGTCAATATTAATTCTAAACATACATGCTATTTTTCTCTCTTATATTCCATCTTTTTGCAGATGTGTTTTTCTCTCTCTGTCTGGCACTGATGGTGGCGAGTCTACTGGAGACAATTGTCATCACTAATATTATGTGTGGCTCGAGTCACTATCCGCCATTACCTCAGTGGGTCAAGGTGCTTTTCCTCAACTATCTTGCCAGACTTGTTTGTTTAAGCAAGAAACCCAGTGACCAAAATGGAAAAGGTGAGTCTTAGATCAAAGCTAGATCAAGTAATAGCTCCTTAAGGTAGCAATTTTAGATTACCACTTTTTACAGTGTAGAGAAAAAGTATTTTAACAGGTTCTCTTGTACCTGCAGGGAGCAGAAAAGAGACCTATCATTGTGAACCAGTAAGTGAAATCCCACAGAGCAATACAAACCTGAAGAAATCTCCTTCTTTTCAAGAACTGAGGAAGATCAGCCAAAACATACAATCCATCCGTCAGCAGGTCGATAAACATTTTAATACCAATCAGAGTGAAGATGAGTGGGTGTATTTTGGTCAAGTTATTGACCGCTTGCTTTTTGGAGTGTATATTGTTTTTCTTACAGTGAGTTTCTTCACTATAGTGGTCTTTTGGGTGTACTGGTACAATTTACGTGCATCTTTGTTATAAACAAACTTAAAAATATATAGACATGAGAGCTATTGGGTGTATATGATTACTGAACTTGTGCATTAAAATTGCAACTTGGCAAATGGAATCAAATGGCATCTGATCATGAAAATTTTCAGCAAAGCTTGGCATAAGTTCTGTACTTTTATATTTGTTTTCTTCTATTACTATTTTGTTTGAATATTGTTTATTGTGAATAATTAATCATTATTTACATTAGTATTTACACAAATCTGAGACCAAGTTGAAAATCTGGGTTTAAAAATCTAATTTACTGTAAACTGGAAATAAACTAAGTTATAAGATTTTGAAAAATTGAAAACAAAGATACTTTATATGATGTAAAACTAATTTGAAATATTTATAATGCTGCATTATTTTTAATAATTAGAATAATCTCATTTTCTTTCAAAGCATCGCCTCATTCAGAAAAAAAAAACATATTAAACCATGTTTCAAAGACCTACAAAGTCTGACCATGTCTTCTTACATGAGTTTTAAGAAACAACAGTTCCACTTCTACAACATGTACCTTCTTCCTTTCATAATACATTTCACAATGTTAACCTACAGTGAAAAAACTGTTTTTCTTTCCGATTAATATTTTATTTATTGATTTGTACATATAACAATGAAAAACAAAACATATATACACTGAATCAACATTTAACCCCCACTATTACACCTCCCCAATCACCAACCCCACCCTGACTCCCAACGAACATCCCTGTGGTCACACACACACACATATATATATATATATATATGCCAAAAATGCCAAATAACTGCCCCATTTCCCATCAAATGAATCCCAGGTCCCCAGCCTTCTACATGCCACCTCCTCGAAAGCTGCCACCCTTCCCATCTCTGTGCACCACTCCCGAAATGAGGGCGCTCCAGCCGACTTCCATCCCCTTAAAATAATCTGTCCTAACATAACACTGGTCAGGACCCAATTTTTATGTGTTTATCTCCTATATTGATGACCGCCTCATCGCCTAAAATACAGAGTCTGGGGCAAAATGAAATGTGAGTGCCCAATACTTCACACATAAAACTCTGAACCTTCAACCAAAATTCTTGGATCTTAACACACCACCAAAAAACATGGGTTGTGTCTCCATCTTCTGATTGGTATCACCAGCAGATGGGTGTGTCTTTAACACCAAGCCTATACAATCTAGAGGAGATCCAATAGAATATATATGTAAAATCTTGAATTGCATAAGGCGCACCCTTGCATCGCTAGATGCAGACTTGATGTTTTTTTAGAATTCTAGCCTACACTCCCTCCTCCAATTCCAAAATTGGGCGGTGGTGGCTCAGCAGTTAAGGCTCTGGGTTACTGATCAGAAGGTCAGGGGTTCAAGCCCCAGCACTGCCAAGATGCCACTGTTGGGCCCTTGAGCAAGGCCCTTGATCCTATCTGCTCCAGGGGTGCTGTATCATGGCTGACCCTGTACTCTAACCCCAGCTTAGCTGGGATATGTGAAAAAAAGAATTTCACTGTATATGTGCAAATGTGTGATAAATAATTATTATAAATTAATTATTATAAATTATAATTAATTATAAATCTTTCTCCCATAATCTCTTGAGAAGTTAAAGCTCCAGCCCCCAGACTCTGAATTAACAGGGAGTAATACATTGATGCCTCATGACCTTTTCCAAAAGCAGTAATCACCACTCCCAGATTATCTGCCATTTTAGGGGGGTGTATGCTACTCCCAAAAATAGTACAGAGCAGATGGCACAGCTTTAAATACCTAAAGAACTGAATATTGAACCAAATTTTCAAAGGATCTCAACACTCCACTCTCATATAGGTCACCAAGCGTATTAACCTCCCTCACAATCCACTCTGACCAGCAGAAAGGGGACTTGTTAATACATAATTTTGGGTTCAGCCACATGCTCGAGGCAACATTTAAATAAATGTCCGAATTAAACACTCTGGACACTTTTGTCCATACCGAGTGCAAATGCGAGATAACGGGGTGTAACTTAACTTCTTTAACTTCTTTATCAAATGATTAGTTTGATAGAAAGGCTTTGCAAATGGCAAAATAGGGGCAAGAACTTCCTGTTCAATACAACACCAGGGAGGGGCTCTCTCAGGTGGAAGTGACCAATGAGCCAAAATCTTGGGTAGGCCTAGCCCACCTTTGTCAATCGGCCTATGTAATTTATTGAAATGTAATCTGGGACGCTTACCATTCCAAATGAAGGACTTCGCTATGCTATCAAATTGTGAGACAGTAGGGTCATCAGGTTGGAACGACAGGTAGAGCTGTGTATCATTTGCATAGCTGTGGTAGGAAAAGCCATGTGCCTCATGATCGGTCCGAGAGTTTGTGTACATCGAGAAGAGGAGGGGTCCAAGCACTGATACTTGAGGAGCACCAGTGGTCAGCCGGTGTGACCTGGACACCTTTCCTCTCCATGAGACCTTGAAGGATCTGCCAATGAGGTATGACTCAAACCATCCAAGCTCAATTCCTGTAATGCTCAGGTCAGAGAGGGTGGACAGGAGTATCTTGTTGTTCACTTTCGGCTGGTTTCGAGTCAAGAAGGATTCATTTGAATATATATATTGTTCATTCTGTAAGACTTAAGACCACGTTTCATGCACTTAAGAAAACTGCTTATTCTGGGGGTTTTGCAGAAAGCACAACATGTATAGCAGATTATACAGTGCATACAAACATGGACATCACTTTTGTGTCTTAGCAGCTTTTTTCACAATAAACGGTGTGACGAGGAAGAGGGCGTGGCCAGGCCATTATGGAGCACGGCCGGCGCTGAATCAGCTGATCAGCGGGAAAGCGAGATAAGGGGCAGCCGGAGATGCCGGTTCGAGAGAGAGAGAGAGAGATGCACGTGGCTTCATTGTGCTGCATATTTTCATCTACTGTCTTTGGGCAGGTTGATTTTACTGTAAAAAAAACACATTACAAAATAGGGATGTCCCGATACCGATACTGGTACTTGTACTCGTGCTCATAAAAAATGCTACGTTACCAAAAACCGATATCATCTGACATACGACTGTTATTCCATAAATATTCAGCACACAAATTAAAACCACGTTTTATCCTAATGTGATTATTAAACTGCAAAGGCTTTGATTTAATGAGATAAATAAATAGTTTTCATATGAGTGCTTGTCAATGTGTGGAGCCGGTGTTGTGCCGACGCCAGCTGCTCATAACCTTTAGAGCTCCTTGGATCATGAGCATCGCGCCCCTTGTTTGTAGCAGAAGACAGCGAGCAGAGCACTAATTCACTTTGTGGCGTGAGGCACATACAGACTACATGCTTATTACATTAAATGTTTTGCAGTTTAATAATCACATTGGGTCATGCAGCGACCTGCTTTTCCACGAGAAGCGACCGTCAAAAACACGCAGAATAGATTTTATTTGCATTTTATTAAGATTATATTTTGAAGCCCTTTGCTTCAAAATAAAATCTTTCACCAAAATAAAAGCCTTTATTTAAAAGCATTATTTAAATGGGAAAAAATATTACAGAAATATCTCACTACTGTATAGTTATGTAATATTCACTGTAATACTACTACTACTAATAATAATAATAAATCATTAGTAATTGTATTCTATTTAAGCAATATCTCTCATCTGTGATGTTTTGTTAATGTACGCAGCACTTTATTTGACAAAAATAAATCCAATGTTGTATTTTGGATTGTGCTGTGAGGTTCTGTATAAAAGCACTTCATTTGATTAAAATAATACAATATTATGTAGAATTTTTTTCTATTTTCATTTATTTAAAGTTTTAATGAATTGGTTTATTTAAACACCATTTTGTTGATAATATTAAAATGTTGATATGGAATTCAGAATTTTTTATATATATATTTCAGCAATGTCCATGTCTATGCCACAGTTTCAAACAAAATGTTTATTAACCTAGAATCTAAACAGCAATAAACCACACAAAGAAACCAAGTTCACACCACATTAATTCTGAGGATTTTGTCACACAGTTTTGGTATTTTGTATATCTGGGCTTGTGACTTCTGGTTTAAAAAGTAAAATGATGCATGCACTTGTTGCCAATCAGAATGATTCATTCTAATTTGCCTAAGCAAATCAACTATTTGGGCAGTGGTGGCTCAGTGGTTAAGGCTCTGGGTTACTGAGCAGAAGGTTGGGGGTTCAAGCCCCAACACTGCCAAGATGCCACTGTTGGGGCCCTTGAGCAAGGCCCTTGACCCTATCTGTTCCAGGGGTGCTGTATCATGGCTGACCCTGCACTAGCTGGGATATGTGAAAAGAAGAATTTCACTGTATATGTGCAAATGTGTGATAAATAAAGAGAATTATTTGTATTTAGGATATATACCCTCCTTCCTAACACATTACCTGTCAAACAAAGGAATTGTTCTCAAATGAAAAATGATGCCCAGTTATTTATAACATTGATGAAGAACTTGATGGATATAGACAATGTAAAACTCAAGGTAAGATTTAGTAATCAATAATAATACAGGGTGCTGGTTAGTTTGAAGTAATAATAATTATTTTTATTTTTTTGCTTTGTGTTATAAAATATTTAATTTATTCAGACCTCTCCGAAGTTAATCTTAAGTCCTTGTTTCAAAGGTTTTTGCCTTTGTTCTGCATGTGAAATGTATGCTTACATTAAGATTTAGAATAGTTGAGTGACAATTATACTGGTCTTAGTCCTTGAGTGAATATTTATTTTACTTTAAACATGATCTATGCAGAAAACTTTTCTTTATACTTTTCATGTTGTATCATTCTAACTTAATTAGTTAGCCTTAGTTAACTAGGGCTAAACAATATATTGAATATTGACAATATATTAGTAATGATTATGCTGCCAATATAAAATTAAGCAACGTCATGAATATGGTGTTGATTTTAATGTTCTTTTATTTGGCCATTAAGGTTTCTAAACAACGTGTCAGATTCTTCCTTGTCTTGTGTTGTAATAGTGTCTCTAGTCAGTAGCAAAAAATAGTACTAAAGTTTGTCAAATAAAACAAAGAATAGCACTAGAGTTTATTTCCATGAATCAGTCCTTTTTGAGGAATAAATTCAAAACACTGATTCAAAGATTTATTTGCATCACTCAGAAATGTTCCCATGTGGTATTTTTATATGTTAAAATCATTTAGTAAAAATGCATGTAGGTAAATATACACTGGTGGCCAAAAGTTTGGAATAATGTACAGATTTTGCTGTTTCGGAAGGAAATTGGAACTTTAATTCACCAAAATGGCATTCAACTGATCACAATGTATAGTCAGGACATTACTGATGTAAAAAACAGCACCATCACTATTTGAAAAATTTCATTTTTGATCAAATCTAGACAGGCCCCATTTCCAGCAGCCATCACTCCAACACCTTATCCTTGAGTAATCATGCTAAATTGATCATTTGGTACTAGAAAATCACTTGCCATTATATCAAACACAGTTGAAAGCTATTTGGTTTGATAAATGAAGCTTAATATTGTCTTTGTGTTTGTTTTTGTGTTGCCACAGTATACAATAGACTGGCATGTCTTAAGATCAATATTAGGTCAAAAATGGCAAAAAAGAAACAGCTTTCTCTAGAAACTCGTCAGTCAATCATTGTTTGGAGGAATGAAGGCTATACAATGCTTGAAATTGCCAAAAAACTGAAGATTTCATACAAAGGTGTACACTACAGTCTTCAAAGACAAAGGACAACTGGCTCTAACAAGGACAGAAAGAGATGTGGAAGGCCAGATGTACAACTAAACAAGAGGATAAGTACATCAGAGTCTCTAGTTTGAGAAATAGACACCTCACATGTCCTCAGCTGACAGCTTCATTGAATTCTACCCGCTCAACACCAGTTTCATGTACAACAGTAAAGAGAAGACTCAGGGGTGCAGGCCTTATGGGAAGAATTGCAAAGAAAAAGCCACTTTTGAAACAGAAAAACAAAAAGAAAAGGTTAGAGTGGGCAAAGAAACACAGACATCGGACAACAGATAATTGGAAAAGAGTGTTATGGATCTTAACCCCATTGAGCTTTTGTGGGATCAGCTAGACTGTAAGGTGCGTGAGAAGTGCCCGACAAGACAGCCACATCTGTGGCAAGTGCTACAGGAAGTGTGGGGTGAAATGTCACCTGAGTATCTGGACAAACTGACAGCTAGAATGCCAAGGATCTGTAAAGCTGTCATTGCTGCACGCAGAGGATTTTTTGATGAGAACACTTTGAAGTAGTTTAAGAAGTTCTGAACATTCTTTTCAAATTGTAATAGTAATTTTTCACGTTATTAATGTCCCGACTATACATTGTGATCAGTTGAATGCCACTTGAATAAAAGTACCAATTTCTTTCCATAAGAGCAAAATCTGTACATTATTCCTTTTGGCCGCTAGTGTAGCTGTTTATTACTTCAGGGGGGGTACCCAAAAAAGCTGGGCCCCCTATAGGTCCCTTCCTATCGGTCCTTGCCATAATAAATGTAAAGCTTTATTTTCTCCTCTTGGCTTTCAAGAATTCTTCTCACAGCTGTATTCAAGAAATAATTGTGTTTGTGTGATTATTATGCTCTTAAAAATATATGCATAATTGAACATTTGCATATGCACATACACTGTACTGCAGTGAATAACCCTCAGTTAGCCTCAGTCTGATCTATGAACTTTCTTTATGATTGTTTTGGTGATGTTACTAATCAATTTTTTTCCTCTCTAGTGCCAGATGTTCTGTTATCATTTTGGTGACACTCAGGAAATCTCTACATTACATGGTGACTAGAAGAGAGTGAGAACTCATCACCAAGTTGGCCAGCAAACTTGAAAACTCAATATACTTTGATGGGATGGACGCATGGGATGAACTCATGTACATTTCTTATGCCAACTTTAATTCTTGAGTTGAATATATTCATTACAGAGATAATTTTCTAATTGTGCAATTTTAAAATTGTGCAATTTTTGTTTCTGTTTTGTTCAGTTTCTGGTTCCGAATCCAATTCCACTGATTTTGGGTCCTTAAAACTGAAATTTGTAGTGGTATTTAATGCGACTGCAAAAATAATGACTCTTTTCTAACAAGTTTTCTGAACACCATCCCCATTTTCCATGGATCAAACAGATAGTCCCGCCCCAAATTCACCCAATTGGATGAGCAAATTTTGCTTTGTCTGGATGGTCAGGAGTCACTGATCTGGGGTACATTTCCTGTCTCACTGCTTAACCACCGTAGTGTTTGAGCATAGAACACCTTTCTAAGATCAAAAGCTGCTGAAGACATGAAAGCAGCATGCACTGATTAATGGGACAGATACAATGCTCTCCAATAGTGGGGTTTCCCTCAGCTTCCGGGATTCCCCCGATGCACTTGAGCGAATATGCACATTCTTGAAAAACATAAGAACTTCACTTATGCGTTAATATGGACACATAAGCCATGTTCTCCGACAGAAACCTTGTGTGTTACAGTACTTTCTCTTAACAGCCTTTTAATCATGGCTGCATGCATGTTTACATTACACTTAAGAACACCGCTTTATGCAAAACCACATAATAAGCCGTTTTCTTAAGTGCATTTAAACGTTGTCAAAGTCTTGACAGAATGAAAGATACAGTATATCTGGAATAAAAGATATAGCAGCTTCGGCAAAGTGAAACGATGTCTACATGGCAAACTAACAAGGAACTATGATTGTAACCATCAGTGAAGAGCTGTAGTTCCAACCACACAACTTTTCGATGCTGTTCGCCAATGTTTGTTGGACCAAATCGTTGGACTATGCTGGCAACTATGGAACTTGCAACCATAGTTGGCCAATGATGCTTTTGGGAACGCACCCCAGATCAGTTTATTATCTGTTTACAATTTTCAGAAAAGTAAAAAAAAAAAAAAAAATTGAAGGGGTCAAAGGGGTCATCTAAAAAAGAACTGGTTCTCGATTCCCATCCCTGAGCCCCACAATGTCATCATCTTTTGTAATACGATTAATTGATGTTTGATTTTTCTTCTCATTGTTGTGTCATATTAGATTGTCCTTAGACCAACTCTACACATATTTTATACAGTATATACTGTGTGTGTATATATATATATATATATATATATATATATATATATATATATATATATATATATATATATATATATATTCAGTTTTTATATAATTATTTCCTGTTTGGCCCCCCATAATATATATATATATGTGTGTGTAAATCTGAATATATATATTTATAATTCCTGAATATATAAATAATATATAATATAAATCCGAATATATAGTTGTAAATCCTGAATATACACTTGTAATTCAAAATATATAAATATAAATCATAATAATATATACTTGGGAGTCTGAATATATAAATATGAATCTGAATATATACTTGTAAATCCTGAATATGTAGTTGTACAAGTGTTTTTTTATTTATTATTATTATTATTATTCTGCATCATCAATTTCTTGCTGGCCAGGGTTTGAAGCCCAATGGGTCCTTTGTCACAGTGAGTTAAATACGGCAGACTTCTCTAACTATTCTGCTGAACTGTGGCTGAACAGCTCAACAGCTTGCAGGCACAGCGCTCATCTAGGCTTCTATATTTATCGGTTGAAAGGCGATAAAATATCACTTTCGGGTTATTTGGCTTTGTCTGATGTGCAAAAATCAAAATAGCTTTTTGACATGTTTTTCGTTGTTAAAATAGCCAAACCTATCCGATAATTATCCCCATTATTCTCATAGGAATGAATAAGTTACTATGGTAACGGGGAATCAACTTTCCCCACACTAAACCACACCCCCAGTGTACGACGCGTTATCTATTAAGGACCCCAAAGTCTAAAGACACTTTTGCGTCCATGCTGTGGCCAGCCTTCAATTTTATAAGGCAGAAAAAGACTCCACTTGGTCTGGATCTTAGAGCTCCTTGATCTGGATAACTGATTTGGATCATCATTGCGCAATTCTGAATTACTTAGACATGGGATCTACCTTTAATTAAACTTTTTATTCAAGAACATTTGTCTATGATCATGATCATAAAGTTATAACTATATATTCAGATTTATATTTATATATTCAGGATTTATAACTATATATTCAGATTTACAAATATATATTCAGATATATATTTATATATTCCGATTTTCAACAATATATTCAGGATTTACAAATATATATTCAGTTTTATATTTATATTTTCAGACTTACAACTATATATTCAGGATTTACAACTATATATTCAGATTTATATTTATATATTATTTATATATTCAGGATTTATAAATATATATATTCAGATTTACAAATATATATTCTGATTTAAATTTATATATTCAAGATTTACAATTATATATTCAGATTTTATATAATTATTTCCAGTTTGGCCCCCCATATATATATATATATATATATATATATATATATATATATATATATATATATATATATATACTGATGTTTTAACTTAGGAAGAGTTCAGAAATCAATATTTGGTGGAATAACCCTGATTTTCAATCACAGCTTTCATGCATCTTGGCATGCTCTCTACCAGTCTTTCACATTGCTGTTGGGTGACTTTATGCCACTCCTGGTGCAAAAATTCAAGCAACTTGGCTTTGTATGATGGATTGTGGCCATCCATCTTCCTCTAAATTCTAGCTATAATAAAAAACATTTAATTTTTTTTTAAAAAAACACAGCAACAATAAATTATCTTAATTATATGTAGTATATTTCTATTTTTTAATAAAAGGTCAAATTAAATAATAAAAAAAAAATAAGGGTAACACTTTACAATAATATTCCCTTTGTTGAGGGTTTATAAAGGGGTTCGTTTCTGACTAATAATTAATTTACAAATGCATTATAAATCATTGTTTATATATGTTTATAACATAAAAATCATAACAAGGGTGACTGTTCATGACTTTCATGAAAGACCCGCTAAATATTTTACCTCACATGTTATAAATGCTTAATAAATATACTTATTCAACATTAATAACATATGAAAATGTAAAATGAAAACATGTGAAGCATTTACTGTATTAGGAAGTTGCCAACATTAGAAACCTACAGTATGTACAGTCCTTATGGTGTAATGCTAATCAGGTTTTATTATATGATATACTGTAGGCTGTGAATGAGCATGAAGATCTGAAAAGTGTTTTAAGAGCACTTTAGTTAACTAGGACTAGGTAAGTTGGGATTTGGAGTAGCACCATTCTTTTAAATATCCACTTGACAAAGAAAATGACATCACAAGTGTATCAAGACAGTACAGTAATTAATATAAACACAAAGCGGACTGAAGCAAAATGTCATAATCCCTCTTTTTAATCAAATTTTTTGCTGCATTGTGACATACATCATGAATTTGAGCATTTCAAGGTTTTGTTTAAAGTACGAAAAGTTTTTTTTTTTTTTTAAGCATTTAACACGTTGTGAAAGATTTACTAATCATGAATGCACCACTTTGAAAACCTGAAAACCCAGGAAAAAACAACTTTTTTAATTAGCAAAAATGTACTGAGTGTCATATGAAATGAAAGTTCTCATTCTCAGAAATGTGACTATACAGTATATATGCCATAACACCACAGGTCGAAAAGACTACAAAGACAAATGTCTCATGTCTGCTACGATCACGGCTTCTGGAAACCCCCGATCTCAGCCTTCCAATGGCACTAAGCCACTTTCACACCTGGCTCGTTTGGAGCATTTATTTTGGAACCTGGTGCATTTTCTCCCTTAGTTCGGTTAATTTAGGCATATATGAACACGGCAATCACACTTGGATCTGCACCAAAACAATCGGTCCAAGACCACCTAGATGAGGTGGTCTCTGACCGATTGCAAATGAACCCTGGAACGGTTCGCTTGTGTAAATGCAATCCAACCCAACGGACCAACGAACATACATTATATCGCTATAAAAACCATGAACATGGATGGAGAAGAAATTTGTAGGTCAGCACTTCACTGTAATTCATCATCAAAATGCGTATATAGCCTTTTGACGACTATATTAGATATATTTGCAAGTTTAAAATAGGAGCTGTACGATCGCTTCTCTCGGATAGCGGACAGGTAGGAAGGCGTCAGCAACTTTTTTTTACAGATAAATAATAAAAAATAAAAAATCTGTGGCTTCTCTCTGCTGTTTGTGTTTGTGTGTGTGCCAGTGTGAGAGCGAGCTCTGTGACCATTAGAACAGGCAGTTTTCAATACAGAAATAAAGCAAAAGCAATTAATGACAGATAAAAATAGCCATGACACAAGTTTTACATCACATATCATTTGTGTGTTGGATAAAGTGTATTTGCCGCGCAACCTCTGACTGGAACGCACATTCCCTACCATGCGGAAACATTTTAAATAAATGTGACATAAACAACACTTGAAAGTGTTCAGTTGGCAAAATTTTTACAGGTATATCATTTTAACCGGTCCTATATCAATGGATGCGCTAAATCCCGGAACAGCGCACAAACATTCTGACCAATAAGGAGATAGTTTGCACACATGTGACATTTATTAAAACTGTTTTGGCCCGTTTTGAAATGTTGCCTTGTGAGAGCAAACCGAATCAAGCCCCTGTTTTGGAACAGATCAAACAAGCTACAGGTCTGAAAATGCCCCTTCTAGATTAAGCTTCTAGTCCACTCAGAGGCCGAGATATTCGACAAAACAGTGGGGAAGGTGCGTACGATCAGAAATAGAGTCAACAAAAAAAGTGTGTCTATGGACGAGCACGTCTGTGAGTGCTCAGCTGCGTTGGAGTGCCACCTGCATTTCAGATCTGTATATTTTGATGGAAGTTGAAAATTATTTTTTACTAGTACTTGCTGCTATCTAGTGATATACGCTAATGCTTTTTGCGGGGAGATAGATAAAGCAAACAGAGCCTGAATTACATGCTTGCAATCTTATGACAACAATTTGTTTTATTTTTTAATGTAAAAATATAACAATATTTTTGAATTATTGGAACCTTTTTTTTTAATTTGGGGAGTTTTCTGTAAAATGAGACCAATTCTTTACAATTAGTCCACTGTATATGTGTACGGTGAGCTTTTAAATTTGGGTGTGAAAAATTGCAAGCGGCAGCCAAAAAATGCACAATAGTTTAAAGGGTTAACAAAGGGAACAATAATGTAAAGTATTAATAAATATGTTGCTAAAAATAAAAACGTATAATTTTTTGGTTGGCCAGTGAAAACAATTGGCACAGCAAGTAAACATCTGAACTACAGACGTGATGGATCAGCTGAAAAACTCCTTATTGTTGATCAATGCTTGGTACTGAATGATTACTATAAACGTATTTTTTGCTACTACCTTGTGCTACTCCCATGAAAGAAATCGACAGCTTTTTTGTTGATCTGGTTGTTCGACTGTAATCAAATGTTTAGGTCTACAAATGGCAATCATTTAAATAGAGTGTAAGGGTATGTTTACACGACAACGATGTACTAAAATCAGAAAAATTTTTCCTTTGCGTTTTTGAAAAGTTTCGCATACAGACGACAACATTGTCAAAACGATCCCTGTTCACATGGACCCGCGAAAACGACTAAAAATGCTGTATTATGCATGCCTGGCCAGTAGTTGGCGATGTCACTTTGTAAAGAAACACTACGCACCTGCGCACATAAGCATTCTTCCACAGAGCGGTGAATACAAACAATGAAGTTGGCGAAAGCATCGAGCAATTTTGTCTAGACGGACGATTAGGTTGCTTTATTACTACAATTACTTTGCTGGAGAAGCGTCAATAAACTCAAAAACTTGAGCAGCACAAACACAGTCCTGTAGTCAGCCATTGTAGTTTTGAATGTCTCGTGCATTGTTTTGAAGTACTCGCACGCATGCCTATAGACTGAACTCTCAAGATTATTCAATAAACTAATTTTTACCATCACTTCATCTCCTGCCTTCTTCTGTATTCCCCCTGCTGACTGTTGGTCTGGTTGGAGAGTAAGTTAACATAACAAGCTGTTGATGTTGACTGGTTTTGGATATCAGACAGAACTCTGATATATGGATATCTTCTGACGGAGAGAGGTCTTGTGTACACTGGATCTAACATGCATTTTCACTGCCTCATGTTTTCATATTCTAAGCATATCATTGAATACTGTACATGGCATCACATCTCTGTCTATAGGCTATATACATAAGTAAATAAATAAATAACATTTAAAATACAAATACATTTTTCCCATCTGAATCCATATATTAATTTCAAGATTTTTATATTGCAGTTTCTGCCTACTGTACAATGTTCACACTCCATACAAAACACTCCAAATGAATAAATTGTTGATTATTATTTGCACAGACACCAGTATTCATATTGATAATTATACATCTCAAAATGATGCCCATCAATCCATCATTCTTTATATAACGCGTAATACGCATGTGCATGACGTCATCATTTTCACAAATTCGCTTTTTTGTATGTTTACACGGAGACGATAACGGCATCGTTTTTAAAAACGTACACTTTGAAACCCGTTTTCAAAAGTTTGCGTTTTCAGGCCCCAAAACGCCGTTGTCGTGTAAACGAACAGCCAAAACACATAAAAAGTATTCCGTTTTTTTGTTGAAAACATTGTCGTGTAAACGGCCCCTAAGTGCTGTAACCCATATCTCAACACTATCTTGATTTGCTTGGTTTGTAAGTTTGTTCCAACAAACCTGTGTGGTCTCTACCTAAATAGAAGACCATTTGAGGGTTCTGTTCTCAGGAAAATATCCACCTGACTCAGTGTTTGCCCTTTGATTGCCCTTGTTTGCTGGGGATACCTGTGGTCACATTATAAACTGGAAAAAATTGAAGGATTGTATTTGGAGGTTTTCTACAGGTAGCAAGGACTGTTCCCATTTCCCAAAATGCAACAATTTCCCATCCTATTGAACTTGTCAAAGATAATTTTAACTTGTCTTGTGCCAGTAGAACTTACGGTGGGTTTTCTAAACATGTTGGTCTGAATTTATGGACATAAGAAGAGAATTAACTTGAGGTTGTGCCACGAGAGAGATTTGTCCACTTTCCACTACCGAGTAAATCCTTGTTTGCATTTTTTTCTCTGCATATTAATGCTCAGAAGTTCCTTGATAAATGAGAGGGTTGGAAAACAGCTGTGATCTACTCATTATAATTTGTGTAAACAAATAAGTTGTACTATATATAAATTGAGTGACGTAACTTTTACAAAGTAAAATCTGCAAAATATCTGTCATTTGTAATCACATTGATTGAGCGACCCATGGCTTTTGTCTGTCTGCCAAGACTACAGGTAAGACAAAAATATAAATACTTTTGTCTTCATTGGCTGTTTGCATTGGCTCCATGTGATTGTGTTTTGTGCTTATTTTATATAATGCAATAGCTCAACTGAATACTACATGTTAAACCATGGGCTGCTGCTCTCACTTGGTTCCAGTTCATCACCAGTTGCTTCATTATAAAATGTAAGATGGGTACATTTTTTTAAGTGATTTTAGAGAACATTTAGTACTGGAATTCCTCTACGCTCATCGTTTTATTTTACCACATGCTTAGTTTTTTTTACGCTTGTCTACATCTCGCATTTCGACTGCGTGAATTCGTTTTCTCCTCTGTTTTACACAGATTATTGCATAAATCTCAAAAATCTGCTGATTAGGAACTGACACAACAAAATTCACATCGATCTCAAACCCTCACCGCTCAAGAACAACCATAACAACAACAACAAATAATTTCGGTAAGTCATGGCATCCACTCATATTATTGCTTCCTGCATTGCATGCCACATGTTTACTATAGCTTCTTCTGTCAGCAGTAAGGGGTTTACATGTGATGAATGTAAGGAATTAGTCAGGCTGGCAGAGAAGTTTAATGAGTTAGAGACACATGTACGAACGCTAGTGGAGGGCAGTGAGAAAGAGAAGCTGGTAGATACTGTTTTGGATGCGGGTAGAACAGCAAGCAACACACACACACTTTGGTTCTGGCTGTAGAGCCCCCGCAGCAGTGTGTGGCTGACGTCTCAGCAGCATACTCACTCAGCAAAGCGATACCACTCTCCTGTTCCTGTTAGGGTTTCCAATTGATTCTCCCCACTCAGTGATGGACCCACTGAGAATCATGTTGAATGAGCCTTGGTTTTAGGAGATTCTATTGTAAGGAACGTGAAAATAGAGACTCCAGCCACTATTGTTAAATGTATTTCCGGTGCCAGAGTGCCTGACATCAGATCATATTTACAAGTTCTGGCTAATGCTAAACGTAGATTTTCTAAAATTGTTATTCATATCGGCACTAATGATCAGATCATTAAAGATAATGTTAAAGAGGTGTGTGAACGTGCAAAAACGATGTCAGACACTGTAATATGCTCTGGCCCCATCCCTGCTTGTCTTGGTGATGAGGTTTATAGTGGATTAGTGTCACTGAATGGCTGGATGTCTGAGTGGTGTCCGGAGAATAGCATAGGATTTATAGACAATTGTAAGAGTTTTTGGGGTAGACCTTACCTGCTAGATGGACTCCATCTCTCCAGGCAAGGTGTGCTCTCCTCTCTAGAAATTTGGCTCATAGTCTTTATGACTAACTGGGGCCCAGGTCAGGAAGCAGACAAACTGGCTAATCTAAACATCTACTAGCTGCCTTGAGAAGTCACACAGGTCACATAAACAACAACACATAGTGACTGTATCACCTATATATCATATAGTGAATCAGCTAAATTTCTATTTGTGCCTCGACCTGCTTAGCCGAATAACTTAAACGTTAGTGACCTAACTCATAATGTGTACCTGAGCTAGGAAAGCCAGAAGATTATTTAACTAGTGACTTAAATTAGCTATGTGTGGATTTATATAATCGAATGACCTAAGATAGCAATGTGTGCCAGCCAGATTTGGCTAAGGCTTACCTTATTGAGATGCGCCTCTATGTGTCAAGGCCAAAGCAGACCTTAAGGTACAAGCTGATAGAAAGAACCCCAAGCAAATTACCTGAGCAAATTGTGTTTTTTAAAGAGAAAACTCACAGCACGCTGCAAAGAAACCAGCTTAACTGCAAAATTGAGCCATTTAAATAAAAGACATGGAGAGAGATGCAAGATAATTGGCTACCCGATAATAAGTCCGAGAACCAATCAGCTTACGCCATGCGAGCCGATTGGCTTAACATGTCACATGTGAGCGATCCGATTGGCTAACAGATAACAAGTCAAAGAACAGCTTGCGCCACATAGAGTTGCATGGCTGAACTTTGGTCATTTGTATTTTACCAAGAACATTTCTTTCACCACTACACCACACCACCCAAATATAATTGCCATATTTTCCAGGAATAAAGTCGCTCCTGAATATAAGTCACACCTGGTAAAAATTGCGTTGTTGAGGTAAAAAAAACACAGATAAGTCATATATGTGTATAAGTCACACTGACAGAGGTTGCATCTGGTAAGCACTTGGACCCAGAAGCAGCCACCCAGCTTCCCTTTAGCCGCTCAGGGGTGCGTTTCCCATTCAACAACATAATTCACTGCTTTCCCATTCAACAACATAATTCACTGCTTGTAACATCCTGTAACAATTAAGACAGTAAGGAGGAAGCTGGGACCGGCTTGACAAACACATAGACATTTAATGACACTTTTCAGTGTATAAAGAAACAAAAACATGCACTGCTTTTCAGCCAGCTGCATCAAATCATAAAGACATTCAGACATGCGGATGAGCTTCCTACATTTCTTTCTCTCCTCTGCTGCTGTCTCCTCTCCTTAAATACTCCCGCCGCCCCTTGCTGGAACGCGAGGCTGGTGTGGCGCGCAGGTGGGAGTCATTCGCCACTTATCTTCCCGGCCTCACTCTGCCCAGATGTCGCTTGGCCCCGCCCTGCTCACCACACATCCATTGTTCGAACTACATTGGTTCAAAAACATAGAGCTGTCGTTAATGTCGTTATGCAGGGGGTGGAGTAATAACTTTCACCAGAAAGCCGTTTAATGCGAGAAAGCTGCTGAGGACAGCGTTTTACAGCAGTCTACATTTTTTTAGCACAATAGTGTTATGATGGACAGAATATTTAAACTGGCTGCAAAAAATACTTTGTAAAAGGCTAAATATTCTTAATTGGCTACTTTAGAAAGCTTTCTTTGACTGATGTTTTAAATTGTTTGTGTGTAAGCATATTTGTTTTGGTGTGCAGTTTGTTTGGTCGGCAGACATCAATTTCGTATAAATTCGCTATGGACTAAAAGTCACAGGACCTTTCGGATGATGAAAAAACCCTTATATTCCAAAAAATAAGATATATTCTCTTTAACATACTTTCTACTTTGCAACATGGATGAAAACTGAACACTGAAACACACTTTCAACTCTTACAAACACAACAGTGAGTGGGTTAAAAAAAAAATTGGAATTTTCTGCTCAGTTACTATTTGTGCATAGAAAGTGTGCTTAAATGTGTAAAATTAGTATTATTATTATTTGTAAATCTCATTAAGAAAATTTTTATTGTTAGTTTGTAATAATGTCATTTAGAAAAGGGTTGTATTCTCCTCAATGTCCATGATGGTTAGGGCCCTATTTTGTTAATCTCTTAAATATCAATTCCTATCAGAAAGAAATAGCAAAAACATCTTGAAGATCCACAACAGCTCAAGTGTGAATCCAGTGTTCTTTCCTCTAATTAAATTTGTGCAGCTGAACATGTTTTTTTCTTGTCATGGAAAAGCAAGGTAGATAATTGGTTATCGTAGGTGTTAAACAACATTTAACCATGCATAGTGGTGCCAGTAAAGAGTCAGTACATTTCACCTATAGAAGAAAACAGTATGATTTAAACTGTGGACAATTAAACAAAAGGATATCTCGACTGCACTTATTATGGGACATCTTTGGCTTTGTCTTCTTTTGGCATGTTTTGTTCTAATGACAGGTAGTGAATGAAACATCATCTTTTTAATATAGATCATAGATTCCATGCTTTGGTCAGTTGTAATTGTGACTTCATGAGAAAGAATTTGGTCTTGAAATGGCTGCAGTGATTAAGCATCGACTTGTATACCAAATTGATGTTTTGCACACAAATGATACGTTACAAAAAAAAAAAAAAACTGGTTTCCAGTCAATTTTTACAGTAAGATTACAAAAGTAGGTCATTACTTCTTTTCATAATGTACTTATTACTTAAGTGCTATGTAGTAATTGTCAAATGTAAATACTGTAATTATTGTATTAGATCAATAACTGCTTTGTTTCCTGTAATATAAGGCAAATATAGGGTCCAAAAGTCTGAGATCACTCATGAAAATGTTTCTATTTTGCATTCTTTTCTAATTTTAATCACTTTTTCACATATTACAAATTATATTATCAATATAAAAATTAACAAAGAAGTTGGATTAAAAAAATAAAGATGAATTGGACCTGCTTTATATTACAGTTGGTGTCTTTAACTACTATGTACTTAAAGGATTAGTTCACTTGAAAATGAAAATTCAGTCATTGTTTACTCACCCCTGCATTGTTATAACCACATATGACTTTTTCTTAACAGAAAGGGGGAAATATTGAAGTTGTGCTCAGTGATGTGATACAATGGCAGTTTATGGTGACTACCTCTTCAAAAGAATGCAAAAGTATAATTTAGAAGTCTAATAAAGTATTCCATGAGACTTATGATTGTTATGAAAGCATACAATAAGGTTTGGTGCGAAACAAACGTAAATTGAATGTATTATTTAGTGAAAATGTTCACTGACTGTTGATCTCCTGTGCGCGTTCATGATAAGGCATGAGAGCAACAGTTCGCGCAGTGCCCTCGTGACATTGGGCCATTCGAAAGCGAAAACTCGTTTTGTTTATATAAAAACATATAGCGATAGCGACAACAGAACACAACACAGCTGCACACAAAACAGAAAACAAAACTTAGTAAACATATCTGAAGAGTTTGTAGTCGAAGAATTTATGTATTTCTATGCCCAGCCTTATTTGTTTAATTGAGTACTCAGAAATCAAACAGAAACAAAGAGGAGGCTACCGGCAGTCACACCGTGTCCTAACCTGACGGCAAACGACACGTGATAAAAGGTATATTTTCTGTAGTAATCAGAGTTTTTGTCCTAACCAGCAGTGAAACGCAATGGTACATTCTATAGATCCCTTATCTGTTTTCGGCATTGCGCGGGTAACTCTGTCCACTGTGAACAGGCACTGGTCCAAAAACATAAAAAAAATAAAATAAGGCTGGGCATAGAAATGCATAAACAAAAATGACAAACCATTCAGGCATGTTTAGTAAGTTCTGTTCTCTGTTTTGTGTGCAGCTGTGTTGTGTTCTGTTGTCACTATATCGCTGTGGCGGACCTGTTTTTAGATAAACAAAACAAGTTTATCAATGTCACTAGGGGGCTGCATGAACTGTTGCTCTCGTGCCCTAACATGAACATGCACAGGAGATCAACGGTCAGTGAACATTTTCACTAAATAATACATTAGATTTCGGTTTGTTTCTCACCAAACTTTATCGTATGCATTCATAACAATCATGAGTCTCATGGAATAATTTATTAGACATCTGAATTATACTTTTGTGTCCTTTTGAAGCTTGAAGAGGTGGTCACCATAAACTGCCATTGTATGACATCACAGAGCACAAATTCCTTTTTCACAATTTCTCCCTTTGTGTTAAAAAAGAAAGTAATATAGTGTTATAACAACATAAAGGTGAGTAAACAGTGACTGAATTAAAAAACTTTGGTGAACTATCCCTTTAAGTATTTGAAACAATGTACTAATTATCTACATACATGTTGTTGCATTGTACTTACATTTAAAGTACCTGCATTTGATTACATCTGTAGTTTAACGGTTTACTTTACCCCTAATCCTAAACCTAACCTTACCCTAAACCCTAATCTCTAACCCTAACCCTACTCCTAAACCTATCCGGACCTCAACCTCAGTAGCGGCAAATGTGAATCTTGTGAGAATTCTGCATTTAGTTACATGTAGTTTCACAAAAGTACATTGTGTTGTATGTATTTTAATGTTTAATGCACATTTTAGTTAAAGACACCCAATATAGAGTGTGAATGATAAATTTCATTATTTCGTTTCCATAGTATTTGCGGTGTCCCCATTTTTCTGAAAAAAAGAAAAAGAAAAAAAATTCAAAAATGTCTTAATTTCTTACAAATTTCTTTTATTTAATTTTTCAAAACAAATTTATAAATCTTAAGTTTCTGTTTATTACCAGGGAAAAAATCCCAGAATTGCAATGTGGTCTTTTAGCGCACTATATATTGAGTGCATTTACAGTATTGGCGAGTAAATACAAGAAGAAAAAATACTTTTAATCCACAGTTATAGTTAAATGTAATAGGAATATGCTTTAGGGATGATGAAAAAACATAAGAAACACAAAATTTCTTATACAAATACAAAACATTTTTGGACAGGTATGAATGTCATTGCATTAGATAACATCTTTGCAATGACTTTTAACCAACTAATGTCAAATGTGATTTTTAGTGAAAGTATGAAGTCAGTTCACACAGGTGCAGTTCAGCACATTAACAATGGACATATTCCACTAATGTTTGACGAACAGAAAGTGTCCAAATACTTTTATGGCTTAATTTTGAAAAGTATATCTATCGTTTTTTATTATTAACAAAATAAAATAACAAACCTCTTTTTCTGAAATGTTTTGCCTGAAAACTGTGCTTGTGCTGTTCTTCTTTAAAACGAATGCCACTTGGTTTGATATTTTGTTATCTAATGCAATGACATTCATACATATTAAGTGCAGTTAAAGTGTCCAAATAATTTTTGGGCCCATAAAAGTGCAAAATGCTGTTCAAATAAAGTCGCTAAGTTAGTTTCCCTGGCCTGTTTTTGTGAACTTAAGCATCGCCATGTCTAAGCATGCTTCGCTGTGAAGATGGACAAAGCGGACCTACATATGATTCTCTACAGGAAGTCATTGACAGGAAATCATTCAGACCTTCTGTCAACCTCAGTAACCCCACCATAACCAACATCTCCTTCACTCTGTATGCTATATTGGGGGTGGTGAGTGAATACAGGACAATCTACACATATGCAGTTGTGTAATTATGCTCACATCTGAACGTTTGTTGACTGGTCTGTTTCACAGAATGAAAAAGCACAGATTCTAACCACCTTCCTCTGGCTCAGACTGGTAAGTTTATGGTTATGCATAAACACTAAAGTATGTATAGGTTGTTTGCATAATCATCTGAAGATAAGGAACTTTCCATAAATCTGGTATGACTTTTTTTTTTTTTAAAGCATTCAAGGAACAAATCTCACGTTTTGTTATCTAATGTATCTAACATAACATGAAAGTTAGCTAGTTTTTAATCAAGGCTGTGCATCATTCCGAAGTGAATTAAGGGCCATAACACAAACCTGTTCTTCACTCATGTGTTGTTATAGTACTGGTTTCATGAGTTCCTGCTTTGGGATGCAGAGCGCTGTGATGGAATTGAGAAAATCTCCCTTCCTGTAAAAGATCTCTGGATGCCTGACATTATCATTTATGAGTTGTAAGTGCCCTCTTCTGGAGAGTTTGAGGAAATTTTAAGCAATCCAGAGAAAAGAATTTGATGTGGAAAGTTCTTGTTGAGATCTCTAACTTTTAAATGCAAACTTTGGTATCTTGACAAAAATTAGCACATGTGAGATTACTGTTTTTTTTTTCCCCCTCAGGAGAAATATCTAAAAAGCAGGAAAAGTCTCTATTTGCTCTGTAATTAAAGGAATGTTCCAGGTTAAATACAGCTTAACTTGACAGTATCTGTGGCAACCTGTCAATTACAACAGAAAATAATATCAACTCGTCACTCAGTTTAGGAAAACTAAAATCACATGTTGGGTTGTCAACTTCTCGGTACACGAATAAGGGATGCATTAATGCTAATTAGCATTTTGAGCACTTCAATATGGGACAGGGGTCCCCCTCGAGGGTTTCGCCACCACTTCAATACGGGATAAAATACCTTTAATACAGGACATTTCACTGTCCAACCAGGGGTTTGGCGGCAAACAATATGGGTGGTCTTCACTTTGGCCTAAATACGGGGCAGTTATCTAAACTGTTGGCTAAAGCATTTCTCACTGATCTCACTGGCCCCAGTGGCCAAAGCTGTAAGTGTTGTTGAACATACTGTATGGGCATGTGTGAGCTCCAGTTTCCGGGTGTAATGTCCAGAGTGGCGCCAAAAGACAGTTGTTTTTAGCTGTAAATGATGAAATACAGTCAATAGGATTGCATATTTTATTAACTCTACCTCCTAACCCAAACCTCAATCCTAAAAACTAACTGTCAGTAAAGTACACATTTGACTACAGAGGGAAAATGGAACCTCCAAATCTCACAGGACATGAACCCAAGACTCTAAGGCAGCTGACATAATGTTCTATCAGTCACGCCACAGAAAAAGATGAATTGATGCAAACATGTCTTGTGGCGGGGTGAGCAAGAGACAGACACAGTGGGAGTGGCATCAGGCCTCGTAGAGGCGTTTATTTTAAAATAACAGTAAAAATAAAATGTCCAAAAGGGGGAATTAAAGTGTCAGGAAAAGTGTGGGAAAATGCATAAAAAATGTCCAAACAAAAGGGGAATCTGGCATCCTCGCAGTGAAATGGGGCTCAGTGCAGGATGGGGAGGGTCCAAATGAATGGTCCAGGATGTGGGCAGGGACCGGCAGTCACACGCGTCCCCTCCTCGGTTCCGGGGCGTGAGGGACAGTGGCTTCCTTAGCAGCCTGTCTTCCCTGGGTTCGTGGAAAGAGTGAGGGGACGGCGGCCTGGCATCCTAGCCTGTCGGCCATGATGTGTGCTGTCATCCCGCGCAATGGATATAACTCACGGCGGGGTTCCGGGGGAGCGAGTCCGGCATGCATCTATTTCGTTCGGTATCCTCCCTGCTTTGCTCCTGGACCTGCAAAGACACAACTATGTGCACACATGGAGATAGAAGCTGGCTCCGTGAGGAGAGGCACGCTCTACATATTAAAGGCAGCAGTGATGAGTCGCTATTCAAATCAGGTGCGTCTCATCATCTGCTGCCAAATGAGGCTTATTAAATTGTGCCCCTCCTCTCTCCTGCCCACTCCCATTGTGAACCTGGCTGAAGGACAGCCCTCAGAGGTGGGGCAATGATGACAAGAGGGAGGGGTGGGTCATACCGCCACATCCCCCTTCCCCCTTAGGCACTGTCCCAGTGGAATCTCCTCTTACTCTCTCATCCGTTTCCTCGGGGTCCAGAGCCAGAGATGCATCCTCCTTAGCCATCCACATGGTAATGCTACTTTCTCAACCAGGCCCTACGGTCGGATTGGGTGAGTTGGATGATACCCCTCCAGGCCAGCTCACCCTTTAGCTCGCACATGGGTGGGAACAGAGAAAACACGGGTTCAACATGACAGCCTCAACCAGCTGCCGGGTAAATGCTTATTAATTACCACTCACCCTTTTGGGTGGTGGGAGTCCGTTCCCGTGGATCCTTCATCCTGCTTCTTGCTTTCCATCTAGTGGCAAGTGACGTCACTTCCATGCCCGCATTCTCCACCACTGTGGCAGGGTGAGCAAGAGACAGGGTGTAGCTTCAGGCCTCAGAGAGGCATTTATTTGAAATAATAATAAACATGAAATGTTCAAAAATGGGGAATTAAAGCTATAATGGGTGAAAACTGTCCAAACAAAAGGGGAATGTTGCATCTCGTGGTGAAATAGGGTTCAGTGCAGAATGGGGAGTGTCCAAAGGATAGACCAGGATGTGGGCGGGGTCGGTTGGTCACACGTACTCCCTTTCTAGGTTCTGGGGAGTAAGGGCCTATGGCTTCCTTAGTGGTCTGTCTTCCCTGGGGCCGTGGCGAGTGCGTTATTTTTTCCGGTAACTCCCGCTATTGATATAATTAGACGTCAAATGATTGGACGAAAGTTGTCTATACTGTATGTCACCAGCTTGACGATGCCTTCTGATTGGATGGTTATCTTATGCGGTTAAGAAAAAAACAGTTGGAAGAAGATGCAGGGAAAAGACAGACAAAACAGGTCAATCTCTTTGTTGGTAATTTCATAATTGATAGCTCCATTCAGAAAAAAGTAGCCACCTTCAAGATACAGGTGCATCTCAATAAATTCGAATTTCGTGGAAAAGTTCATTTATTTCAGTAATTCAACTCAAATTGTGAAGCTCGTGTATTAAATAAATTCAATGCACACAGACTGAAGTAGTTTAAGTCTTTGGTTCTTTTAATTGTGATGATTTTCGCTCACATTTAACAAAAATCCACCAATTCACTATCTCAAAAAATTAGAATATGGTGACATGCCAATCAGCTAATCAACTCAAAACACCTGCAAAGGTTTCCTGAGCCTTCAAAATGGTCTCTCAGTTTGGTTCACTAGGCTACACAATCATGGGGAAGACTGCTGATCTGACAGTTGTCCAGATGACAATCACTGACACCCTTCACAAGGAGGGTAAGCCACAAACATTCATTGCCAAAGAAGCTGGCTGTTCACAGAGTGCTGTATCCAAGCATGTTAACAGAAAGTTGAGTGGAAGGAAAAAGTGTGGAAGGAAAAAGATGCACAACCAACCGAGAGAACCACAGCCTTATGAGGAATGTCAAGCAAAATCGATTCAAGAATTTGGGTGAACTTCACAAGGAATGGACTGAGGCTGGGGTCAAGGCATCAAGAGCCACCACACACAGACGTGTCAAGGAATTTGGCTACAGTTGTTGTATTCCTCTTGTTAAGCCACTCCTGAACCACAGACAACGTCAGAGGCGTCTTACCTGGGCTAAGGAGAAGAAGAACTGGACTGTTGCCCAGTGGTCCAAAGTCCTCTTTTCAGATGAGAGCAAGTTTTGTATTTCATTTAGAAACCAAGGTCCTAGAGTCTGGAGGAAGGGTGGAGAAGCTCATAGCCCAAGTTGCTTGAAGTCCAGTGTTAAGTTTCCACAGTCTGTGATGATTTGGGGTGCAATGTCATCTGCTGGTGTTGGTCCATTGTGTTTTTTGAAAACCAAAGTCACTGCACCCGTTTACCAAGACATTTTGGAGCACTTCATGCTTCCTTCTGCTGACCAGCTTTTTAAAGATGCTGATTTCATTTTCCAGCAGGGTTTGGCACCTGCCCACACTGCCAAAAGCACCAAAAGTTGGTTAAATGACCATGGTGTTGGTGTGCTTGACTGGCCAGCAAACTCACCAGACCTGAACCCCATAGAGAATCTATGGGGTATTGTCAAGAGGAAAATGAGAAACAAGAGACCAAAAAATGCAGATGAGCTGAAGGCCACTGTCAAAGAAACCTGGGCTTCCATACCACCTCAGCAGTGCCACAAACTGATCACCTCCATGCCACGCCGAATTGAGGCAGTAATTAAAGCAAAAAGGAGCCCCTACCAAGTATTGAGTACATATACAGTAAATGAACATACTTTCCAGAAGGCCAACAATTCACTAAAAATGTTTTTTTATTGGTCTTATGATGTATTCTAATTTTTTGAGAGAGTGAATTGGTGGGTTTTTGTTAAATGTGAGCAAAAATCATCACAATTAAAAGAACCAAAGACTTAAACTACTTCAGTCTGTGTGCATTGAATTTATTTAATACACGAGTTTCACAATTTGAGTTGAATTACTGAAATAAATGAACTTTTCCACGACATTCTAATTTATTGAGATGCACCTGTAAGTCATTAGGGTGATTCTATAACTTCTGACACTTTGCCGTTGTGACAGTAGAAAAACTGTGTGTTTTTCTTTTCATTAGTAGTAAATGTCTGATAAATGTACTGGAATGAAAATAATTAGTTATATGTGGCATCACTTTGTCCTGAACAATAATGAGTGAGTCTGCATGTATGGAAATAGTTCATATTAAATTAGAAAGAAAAAAAATGTTTGCTACCCAAACCCATGGGGCATCTTGATATATATATATACATATATATATATATATATATATATATATATATATATATATATATATATATTTGGATTTGGGGTTGGTGGCGCCCTAGCTTCCTAGCCTGTCGGCGACAACGTTCTGTCATCAACCACGACACATCTAACTTGCGACTGGGTTCTGGGGAGTCATTTATGTCAGGGGTATGTATGAACATTTAGTAGCAGCATGTGGACTTTTTGCATCACTATGTTGAACATTTTATGTGTTAACGTGATTAAATTATATAAAATAACTTACTAACCATGTCAACTCTTCATGGCCAACTTCTGTTATGACCATGTAAATCCGGAAAACATTGGGAACTTTCGCACAGTTTGCTTAACTTGCCCAAGGATACCACAAAGGGATGTGATGGAAATATCTGTTTGCATGGAGCAAACTCCATCCACAGGAATTACACTGCTCATAACTAGAAGTTCATCCCACTGCTAATGGGGTGATTTACCCAACTTTACAGCTCAAATAAATTGCAAATGCTGCCGATAGAGCTTAACTTGTATTGCATCTGGAACATTCCTATAATGTCATTGATGTCTAGGAGAAACAACTGACTTAATAAAGTGATCTCATTTGTGATTTTATTTTCGATTGTCAATTTGTTCGATCAGTTTATTCATGTACTGTATATCTGTTTCTCCTCCTGCTCAGTGTGGATGATGACTTATCTCAGGCTTGCCCATATGTTTACGTAAACCATACGGGCCACATCCGCTATGACAGGATGTTGAGGCTGGTTAGCGCCTGCAGTCTTCAGATCTTCAGTTTCCCCTTCGACATACAGAACTGCTCTTTCACCTTCGGCTCCTACATGCACACCAGTAACTTTCCACTTCCAAAGCATTCCTTATTTCTGCAATATCAGCGTTAAAACATTATTATTTCCTGCCAAGCCATTTCCCTTTATATGTTTTATGATCCTCTTAAGGTTAGCGAACATGACGAGACCAAAGCCATATCATGTTGTATATGCGGTTAGACTGTTACAAGAAGCTCCAGATCCCGGCCAACACCGATGTTCATTATTGTGTCTATATTTTAAACTGATTTGATATCTAGTCAACCAGTTGGCATCTAGCTGTTTTTACAAGTGAAAAAGCAGTAATCCCAGCTGCTTTCTGACAGCAATAAGTTGAGGTCAATTCTTGAAGGCTTTACTCTCATTGGGGGTCAGTCAAAAATAATACCCTCATATAATGAAAACTCTATTTATTAGCAAAGTAGCAAGTTTCGGGCAGTTTTAGTAACTAGTTATGAGCATAGACCACAGGACAACTTCACTTTAAATGTAGAAATGAGACTTTATTACTATACAACTACTAACTAATCTAACACACCTAGACACACAAATATGATTAGCACATAAAGAAATAAGCTTTGAAGCAGAGAAAATTTATAAAACTGATCTAATATGGAATCTAGCAAACCATGTCCTGAACGAACCATAAATTAATTCATTTAATATCCATAAATTTGAGGGGCCTGGGTAGCTCAGTGAGTATTGACGCTGACTACCACCCCTGGAGTCGCGAGTTTGAATCCAGGGCATGATGAGTTACTCCAGCCAGGTCTCCTAAGCAACCAAATTGGCCCAGTTGCTAGGGAGGGTAGAGTCACATGGGGTAACCTCCTCATGGTCACGATTAGGGGTTCAACATAAGTTGTCCGTGGAACACGGAGAGTAGCATGAGCCTCCCGTGCTGTGAGTCTCCGTGGTGCCATGCACAATGAGCCACTTGATAAGATGCACGGATTGACGGTCTCAGAAGTGGAGTCAACTGAGACTTGTCCTCTGCCACCCGGATTGAGGTGAGTAACGCGCCACCACAAGGACCTACTAAGTAGTGGGAGTTGAGCATTCCAAATTGGGAGAAAAAAGGGGAGAAAATAATATATATATATATATATAAATAAATAAAAATAAAAATATCCATTAATTTAAAATAGGTTTCGAAATTATGTCTTAATGCTCCAGCTTAGTAATATTCTGGAGGATTGTATTTACGTTCCTTGTACGTTGGGAAGGAAGTGTTTGGCTGAGTCAATGGTCTGGAGTTCTGGTTGAAGACTGAATAGATTTTGGAAAAAGTCATTTGAGAATGGAAGTGGATCCTTGGATGTGTTTTATGCAGAAGAAAATATCAAAACTTCTGAAACTTAGTTCCTCAAGACATGGTCTTTTAACTCTTTTCTGCCTGACCACCCCAAAAAGGTTTTAGCCAATCAGAAGTTACCTTTGAGAAGAGGTGTGGCCAGGGGTGTGATATCATTCTTTGTCACATGCTTTTTCATTTCCCTGCTCTCAAATTTTTATATTTTAGTCATGAACTTTATAACATGAATACGATAAGAGTTATCAAGAAATGATCTACATCAACTTTCTGCAAATAAAATGACAAATGTATACACAATAACACATCATACTTGCAATAAATGGTTAGTTTACTAACTATTAAAACATAAATAATAAATGATTAATGGTCATAATAACACCATTTTCAGGATTATAGCCAGACTAGGCATTAGGTGGGGGTGATTTGATACTTATCTGCATATAAAGATAGATTCTGTGCATTTTTGAGTGTGAAATGAAGAGAGGTAAGAGTCCTGCGATTAGGTCATTGACAGTCTGTTTTTTAGGATCATTTTCCTTTTGTTTACAATAACGAATTTTACATGTGCTGTCATGCCACAGCTGGCCAACAGGAAGTTGTAGTTTCGTGAGACTACCGATTTAGTTCTTTAAGAGAATCTTTGAGCTGAACCCTAAGGAAGGCGATTTTCCGGTCCTGGCTGTGTCCACAAAGTCCCGCTTTGTTCTGTAGCAGTTGAAGATATGCAGATGCATTATTAGATGACGTTAGGTCAAACAAAAGTCCCAGTGTGTGGCTCCAGTGCACGCAAGTTTATTCTTAGTGGATTCCCCCCTCAGTGTTGTCGAAGTTCTTGCGTTCTGGCTTTATTGGGCAGAATTAGCTACGAACACAACAGAAGACAATAAACTAAGTCTTTAAAAGTGTACAGATTGATGACCTTCTGTCTTGTAGTGTGTGCTTGGCCTTAGTATGTCCTTGTACACATACAGTGCATTATTGTGCAAATTATCTAATTCCAACTACTGATTTAGCTGATTGGTAAGGCAGTTTCCAGGACGAGTGTACCTGTAATACTAACACCTGTTATCCCTTCAGTAAAGGATGTCCGTGTCAGTCCTGCTCTGTCCTTTGACGAGATGACACAGAACTCAATGCAATACCTGGCGGCCAGTGGAGAGTGGGAGCTGGTGGCAATCTTGGGCAAGGCAGACATTCAGAATTTCGGAGTAGACGAATGGGACATCATCACTTTCTGGGTGAGAAAGGAATCCAATCTTTCAACTCCTGTTATAACCATGTAAAGCCTTTGGTAAAGCATATGTTTAGCATAGCACAATAATACTATTACTATTTCTGCAGTGTACAGCATGTATAACATTTTAACTGTTTGGGAAAGGAGGATGCAGGAACCGGAGTAACAAACAACAAGACTTTAATGAGACATCAACATAAACTGAAACATAACGACACACACACAGAGCGGCCGCGTGCATCTCTCTCTCTCTCTCTCTGACATCCCTGGCTCTTCCCTTATCTCTCTCCCACTTATTATGCAACTCATCCTCACGGCCCGGCCACACCCTCCTCCTCGTCACACTACTCCACCACCCGATTCAGGCCAGGGCGCCATCCAAACTGGCTCACTCCCCCCCATCTCTGGAGGGGAGACATTGCCCTTTTAGATAGATGCAACATCAAGAAATCCAAGTGTTGCACTATAAGTAAATCATTGCTATGAATTTTAACTTAATAATACAAACCCTGAGTATCCAGAAAAAGGAAACTCTACACAATCAAAACTAGGTGGTATTATACTCACAAAGTACTTTATGCAGTTTATGCAGGCATATTACTGCAGACACATTTTTTGCAGACCAATGCGTTAACCTACCTCAATTTCTTTGTGTTTAGCCTTCATATCGTCTTCTCTTTCTCCCAAGTCCAACTGTTGCTGTCATTATTTAACGAACGTTAGCATTCTGTAAACTACTTGAAAGGAACTCCTCACTGTGCTTGCTTAGTCCTGATATGCCACGCGCAGCACAGGAAAGGAAACTGCTGCTCATGCCATCCAATGAACAGGATATTTGGATTGTAATTTAGAAAAACAAAAACAGACTATAATATTTAGAAATTTTTTTCGATGAAAATAATGAGAGACTTTGTTAAAGATTTTATTTTTTAAAAAACATTTTAGTCTAGTCTTTTTTCATCAACAATATTGCATCTTGATATAGTCACAGTTAGTGTTTAATGATGTTGGTGCCGTCTCGTCATCGTCTCGTCTCACTCATGGAAAAAAGTTCGTCGACGAACATTTTTCGTCATAGTTTTCGTTAACGAAATTAACACTAATGTATATTGTGCTAGTATGAATACTAGTATGCAAGTTTCTTTTAAGAGTTCATGGATAACCAGCTAAATTTGGTCAAATGTGCAGTATACGTACAACAGAGCACACTTCACGCAATCCTGAATTCCAAAATGCAATGCTTTCAACTCCACAAATGAAACGGATGTAATTACAGTCACATTTTAATTAGTGGATTGGACTGCCCAAAATACATTTAACACAAAAATGAATTAAAAATCCATATTCACTAAGTAATAAGCTTGTATTCCATTCCAAACATAGCCAAAGAAAATCAAATTAGAGTCTTTCTTTATTAATGTTCTCTTTATTGGGAAAGATTCATGGACAATGCAAAAAGAGAATTCCGTCATGTTTACATTTTGTCTCGATTAATAAAGTATACAATTTCAAAACATACTTGGGTTAATTATAATAAATTTTTCACCAGAAATATAAATACCCCTTCTCTCCCAATCCCCATCCTTCAAAGACATGCCAGAAAACCCTATGTCAGCAATCCCAAATGTGCAAAATACTTCACAGAGAGCATTTCTGATTGGCTAAGTTGTCTGGATAAAAAAGGATGTTTTAAAATAAATTGGCTATTTGGAAGAAAAAGAAAGGCACAAGCCTTTCAATATGTCTTGCCCCAACTTCCAGTTTAATTAGGAAATACTGTATGTCAACAAAGGAAAGAAAACTGCACACATAAAGCCATTTCATGGCATCTTTCAACAAAGTCTATCCAAATGTCCTAAGCAAACTGTTTCCATTCATCAGGTGGTGATAAAGCGAAGGCCAATACTGTATGTGGTGAACCTGATCATCCCCAGCTCTTTCCTCTTGATCGTTGATATCCTGTCTTTCTACCTGCCACCACACAGCGTGGACCGCTCCTCCTTCAAAATGACCCTCATTCTGGGCTACACAGTGTTTCTTCTCATTATGAACGACCTGCTACCCAGCACTGCAAATGGAACGCCTTTAATAGGTCAGTTAGCAAAAACCTGTGTGAGGCAATGTGTGAATGTGAAATATTAATTAGTTACACCTTAAAGATTACACGTGCATTAAATTTTTCGGTCTGTAGACAATTATTCAGATTATACCACAGTTACCACATGTGCTTTATCTCATTCTTCAGGTTTTCGTCTCTTAAACACTCTTGTGTGTAGAATTACCTCTTTACGCCTAGGATCAAGTTTCTTTTATCGCTTCTTGACTATAATTTGAAACTTTGTATTTCGGAAAGAATGTGGTGAAGTGATATAATGTGGTCAACAAACATGGAACTACTTCAACACCATCAGCCAATCAGAATCAAGAAGTCAGCAACACTGTATAGAGCAGTTAAGCGATGACGGCAGTTTGCAGGCCAACCTTGAGGGCTAATTTTGCCTTGGGTTCCAATGAAGTTTTTTTAGTATAGTGGTTTTTACACTGACTACCACCCCTGGAGTCGCGAATTCGAAACCAGGGCATGCTGAATGACTCCAGCCAGGTTTCCTAAGCAACCAAATTGGCCCGGTTGCTAGGGAGGGTAGAGTCACATGTGGTAACCTCCTCATGGTCCTCTCGGTGGGCCGCATGGCGAGTTGTGCGTGGATGCCGCAGAGAATAGCGTGAAGCCTCTACACACGCTATGTCTCCGTGTTAATGCGCTCAACAAGCCACATGATAAGATGCGTGGACTGACAGTCTCAGACGTGGAGGCAACTGAGATTCTTCCTCCGCCACCCGGATTGAGGCGGGTCACTACGCCACCACGAGGACTTAGAGCACATTGGGAATTGGGTATTCCAAATTGGGGAGAAAAAGGGGAGAAAAGAAAAAAAAAAGAAAAAAAGAATAGCGGTTTTTGGCTATTTATTTATTAGTAAAATAAGGTCTGGGGTTAATTTTACTTGAATACACTTTCACATTTTGTTCTACAACATTAACATATATTTTGAAGCAGCTGCGCGGCAAAATACTCAATAATCAGCAGCACGGGGGAGTCACATGATGCCATGTGAGGATGGGACGTGTGAACAGCGAGCTCTGTGCACTTTGCTGGTTTTGATATCTTTTAATGACATAAACCGGTGAGATTCGATACACTCTGTTCCATAACTGTTCTAAGAGGACAATATGTCAAAAAAATTCAAAATCCTCAGGCTCTAGAGACATCAAAAGACACTTACGTGCTCATGCTGACACCCCCGAACAGGCTCCAAGCCAGGGAGTTGATTTGGTCGGAGAATTGCAGGAATTACGGGAGAGATGTTGAACATGTCGGCAATGCTGATGAAGGTTGTTGCTGACTTGGACGTATCTGTGATATGTCGATCGATCACTGCCATGGAGACAAAATTCTCTGAGGTGGTTACAAGAGTGAGGGATGTCGAGAAACTCATAGATTATCTGGAGTCATCGGAGAGGGAATTATCTGCTGGTCCGCTAGCGACCAAGGTGGATTTGGAGCGTGTCTGGAAGAAGTTGGAGGACATGAAGAACCGTAGCCGGCGGAATAACATCCGCATTTTTGGAATTCCTGAGGCCAAAGAGGGCCAGGATATGGTGAAATTCCTGGACGGGCTCTTTACGAAACTGCTTGACATAATAGGCCATAGGCTGGAAATCGAGCGAGCTCACAGGGATCCTACTCGGTGAGTTGCAGAGAGAGGCAGGCCCCGATCAATTCTGGCCAAATTTCTGAGATCATCCGATAAAGATTTTGTGTTATGCGAGGTGAGGAATAAAGGAAGGCTTTCTTGGAAAAACCACAGCATTTTCTTGTTCCCAGACTTTGCGAATTTGACAAGAGAGAAACGTGATCGATTCAAGGAATGCAAGAAACTTTTACATCAACAGAAGATCGCTTTTGCTCTGATATTTCCGGTCAAATTGAGAATAGATGCTAAGGATGGCTGTAAAATATTCACATGACCACAGCAAGAGATGTCCTTCATAAAATCAATGGAGTGAGAAAGTTATCTTGTGGTACTGAATGGACCGACTCACTGAACATTCACTTGACTGTTCGAGGAAACTGAGTGCCTTTTTGTTTTCTTTTAGTGCTGGTTCCGCCTAACAGCTGGAGTTTGTTTTGTGCAGTAACACTCCTTCGGGACAGTTTTGTGGAAGAATCTGCATGCTCTTTGTGCTTATACCTCCTATTGGCTGGAGTTTGTTTTGTGGAGTATTTCTTGCAAGACATTGGAGTGATTAGGTCATTTGTTGCACTCATGTTGCAGCCGAGTGGGCCGGCTCACTGAACATTCGTTGGACTGTTCGCGAAAACTGAGCACCTTGTTTTTGTCTTTTTGTGCTGGTTCCGTCTAGCGGCTGGAGTTTGTTTCATGGAGTAACACACCTTCGGGACAGTGTTGTGGATGAATCTATACACTCTTTGTGTTTATTCCACCTATTGGCTGGAGTTTGTTTTATAGATTATCTTTTGTTGTGTAATTCTGTCTCACAATATTTGTATAGAAACACCGGACTTGAGCAATCTGACGGCAAAGTCGTTGTGGGGGTTCTCATAGGCGTACGTGGATTATTTGAGTTTAGAGGGTTGGATGCCAGTTGCCGTTGTCCTGTGTGGGGTTAATGCGCATGTTTTTCTTTTATCTGTTTGTTTAGTTCTGGGGGATGTTCGGGGTTTGATTGTTGTAATAATGTTGGAATTTGGTCTTTATAATTTTGTTTTTGGCACACAATCTATTTTTTCTTATATGTCAAAATGTAAAATGTTAATATGAGTGGATTGTCTCTCTCCACGTGAAATATGAATGGGTTGGGGCACCCCATAAAAAGAAGGAAAGTTATTTCTCTTCTTAAGCATAAGAAATATGATATAGTGTAACTTCAAGAAATGCATCTTCCCCTGCAGGAAGCTGAAAAATTTGGAAAGATATGGGGTGGACACATTTTCTTTATTACTGGCTCAAGAAAGAGCAGAGGAGTCATTACACTGATAAGTAAACATCTACAATTCAAATGTCTCAAATAGATTAAAGATAAATTAGGAAGAGTCATTATAGTTTTAGCAGAAATTCAGGGGCAAAGGTTGATTTTGGCTAATATTTACGCACCTAACATTGATGATCAGGGCTTTTTTTTATAGATCTTGAAGGGATGTTGCAAGCCGCTGGCACCCCTCATGATATAATATTGGGAGGAGACTTTAATATTTTGATGGACTCAGTCCTTGATCATAGTGAAGCAAAAGTGTGCAAGCCTCCTAGAGCAACACTGGCACTTTAGAGGATGTGTAAAAATCTTGGTCTTACAGATATTTGGAGACTTTTGAACCCATTTGGTAGGGACTATAAACATTTTTTCATCAGTCCAAAAGATTTACTCTAGAATAGATTTTTATTTTATATATATATATATATTTTTTTTATCTAAGTCCCTCATTTCATCTGTTGTTGATTGCTCAATTGGAAACATTTTAGTCCCAGATCACACCCTGGTGTGTTTAGAGGTGTTGCCACATATGGAGAAAAGGAAATCATATAGTTGTTGCTTTAATGTATCCCTTTTGCAAAATCCTGAATTCCAACAGATTATTTTAATCTGGATAGAGGCACCCGGCAGCGTTGCCCTCTTTCCCCTTTATTATTCTGTCTTGCCCTGGAACCATTAGCAAAAAAAAAAGAAAAAAGCTCCACAATTTAAAAACACAGTTCAATAAAGTAGCAAAGAAAATTAAAAAAGTTAGTTTTTACACCGTGCTCTATCATTTTATATCGTTTTTGTCTTTGTATTTTTTTGGTGTGTCAATCCATTTGGCTTTCGTAATAGAGTGAAGAGATGATCCGCACTCCGATAGTAAACTGCTAATGTTTTTATTTCATAATTTTTGGGGGTAAATGGACACAGACGTTTCAGTACACAGGCCTTCCTCAATGTCTAAAACGTGAGGAAGATCTGTGCACAAAAACGTCTGTGTCCATTTACGGATCATCTCTTCATTGTATTAGAAATGACTTTGTCATGAAATAATAGGTTTTAAAGGGATCATAATATATTTATATATACATGTTTTATAATTGTATTATCTTGCCTGAGGTCCACTGATAATGTTTCAGTTTATTCACATTAATTCTTATATTCTCCAAGTTTTTCTGGTAGAACTGTTCTTACAAGTTGGAAACTTTTCATTACGGTAATTCCAGTATGATGCGACAAACATAGCCTGACATTGCCCTCCAAAACATATCAGCTAAGCTGTTGTCAGCAAACCCAAAGACTCAAAATAACTGACTGGTAGAAAATGCCTCAAAGTCTTCTGACTGGCTAAATAATACTGCGGTCAGATTTATATTTGCTTCAGAGTCTAGGGCTATCACAGAGACAAGTGATATTTCACTGACATTTTCTGTTTGTTATTCTATAAAACATGGTTGAATACATGCATTTGTAAAATGTATGACACTGCAGCATTTGGTTTGGCCTCCTCAGGTATCTATTTCTCTGTGTGTCTGGCACTTATGGTCCTTAGTCTAATGGAGACGGTCATCATTACCTGCGTTCTCCATCATAACAACATGAAGTACAGGGAGGTGCCGCACTGGGTACAGGTGGTGGTGATGGGGTTCATTGCTAAACTAATTTGCTACAGTTTTCCTGATGACCCCCCATCCAAACTTGGAGAGAAACAGGACAATCCCTGGGACGTCAAACCCTCAGAGTCAACCTCCACTCAACAAAAAAGTAAGACACCTGTTTCACAACAATGAATCAATTAATCTTTTTTAATATGCTATTCTATGTAGTAAGCAGCAAAACGTTAAATGGACCTTGGTCAGGGTGAATGCCATATTTAATTTGACACAAATAAAAACGAGGGTGTGAGGGATATACGTACGTATTCAATGCAAGTATGTGAATGTAATTGCCTATAGCTAATCAGTCTCAATTTTTACGGTGTTGTGTTCCACAATTTGGTAGATGGGAATTCATAATACAACGAAATTAAGCATTTACAGAGTTGTCAGATAGGCCCCTAGACTGGGCAGAAGCACAAACAGTGGTGGAGCAAAAGTTAGAGAACCTCACCCCGATAGTTAAATTGTCGCCCTTTTATAGCTAGCTACCTGAGGATTAACAATTCATTTAATGGCACATTTGAAGGTCTCTCTATCACCCACCTCTGGCAGTAACAAACTGAGGTTTGCAACACAAGAGCACACGTAAAGCCGTGTTCGAATTGAGGGGGGGCCTGGGGGGTCCTAGACCCCCCCTTTTGGGCCAACACATTTTTACTTTGGCGGTCCACTGGTTCTTCATCGAAACTCGAATACTAGAAACCTGAATCTATATTTTCCTCACATTATTGCGCAGACACAACTAAAGTCTTTCTAGCAAGTTAGTCCACTGTCGGCCATCTTTGCAATGCTCTCGGGAGGCTATTTCCTGTCATGACAGTGCAGCTCCTATCTACTTGAATGGGAAAAGACTGAAGTCTCCTAAACGGTTGGTCAAGATTACGATCAAAGGACATATTTCAAATCTGACAACACTGGAATCATAAATTTTGCTTCTTTACCTCAGATTACATTAAAAAATGAAAATTTTTCATCTTGTATATCTAATGAGCGTTGTCGAGTTGATTGACAGGGATGTCTGTATCTAAAAGTTGATTGGCTCTTTTACCTCTTTTAGGCGGGACTTCCTTTCTACATCCGTTGACCATTGGCTACCACTGGGCATTCCTATTTCTAATAGAATGGCCCATCTCTGCTAAATAATCTCTGACACAACCCTACATTGCCCATTATCTTATTCCAGTTTTAAGCAGACCAAAATTCGAACAATGACATTAACTTCACATTTGCTGTGCATTGGCCAGGCATTTGCATTTGGGCCTCAATCATGTCATACCAATGTTCTCCAGGATTTCCGAATTTCTATTTTCAATGTTTCATCAGTTAAACAATCGACACCAATTTAGGCAGTCATGATGTTACAAATATCTACTACATTTTTCTGTAGAAGGCGGTGGCGTTGCATGTTTTTAAATCATGTAACTTTTCAGTTGCGAAGCTTTTCATTGGTTAAGTTGCAGGGTAGCATTGACAAACCCTACAACTTCAGCAATCAAGCAATCATGTTGTATGTCCGCTATTTTCTGTCAGCTGATTAGAATCCAAACTACTTATGCTTAATTCGCAAATTAATTACTCTTTTGAGGCAGCTCATGGGGCAAACAGGTTAACAAAATGGATAGCTTGCCCAACACCAAGTACAACCCATTGAACAGACAGTATGTCTGTCCCTCACAGCCTCATTTTTATTAAATATGGTGTCTACCCAGACTAAGGTACATAGTAAGAATGACAACTGCACTTTCAGATGCTAAAGCTAATTTTCCTCTTATGTTCCCTAGCCTCAGGAGCCATGACACTGGATTTGCCTGAACTCAGACAGATTAGTCAGTATCTTAGAGAGATGCACTCGTATTTGTCCATTCTACGAAGGGAAGATGAACTACAGGACCAGTGGTGCCATGTGGGCTACATCCTCGACTTCCTCCTGTTCCGCATTTACCTGCTGATAATCACGGGCTACGGACTTGTCATTATATGCATGTGGTGCATTTGGATGAACCATTAGAAAGAGGCAAATTAAAGGGAATGTGTTCAGATAGATTTCTGCATGTTTTCCCCCATTCACTGAGGCAGAAATGTGACAATGTAGTGTGAATATAATCGTACCATTATTATAAAATTAACAATTAAGTAAAAAAAAAAACACTTTTGAAAGGTGACGTAACTTTTTTGACTAAAATACTTTCTCCTATACTTGTTGAACGTGCAGAGTCAACTATAAGTTAGATATTCGTAGGCTGACATTCTGAAAAGTGTAAACTGGCAATTCTACCATAAAAATGTATGGTAATCTAATGAATGACACAGCAATAATGACTCCAAAACAGGAAAACAATTTAAACCTCTTTAATCATCACTTACATATATATAACAATAAGAAATTATATTTATTATGTACATTTTTTTTCAAATAGTGCACTTTATCTCATCAAAAGCCCCTGAATAAAAAAGGCAATTCAGTAATTTACCAACAATAAACTCAAGTAGACAAATCATCAGCAGGATCAAATGAAAAACGAGTTATAAACTTAATATTATCTCTCATAAGCAGCCACATCAAAGCAAGTGTCCATTCATTCAATCTCACATACTTAAGGTCAGTGCATTCAAGTTATTAATGACTGCCACAGAATAGTACACGGTTCTTATTGTTTCAGATATACTCACAGCAGCGGACAAATGGGGTCTTGTGTTTAATCTTTCTCTCACAACATTTAGATACTCCATTAAAAGCTAAAAATAACTTGTTTAATGTAATGTAGTGCATTATAATACAACTTAATAAACTTTAAGCAAATAACACTTTGGTACAATTGTCTTTTTACACAAGTACATTCATTTGACAGATATGAGCATCAAGGCAGCTGTTCAAGATCATTTGAGATTTTGGACTCAATGTGAGATGCTGGAATGAACAATAACTTTCCAGTTTAATCAGACATTAATAGAACCGTCACCTACACAAACATCATGAAACTAGTGCAAATTAAATAAACAAAAACACACAGTCTTTTTGCCTAACAAAGAACAAGAAAAACATACAAAGTGCCATTTCCAGTAGGTGCAAAATGTTTTAGCAAAAAGGCTATTAAATGTACAAATAATAACACCTAAGCATTTGGCATTATTTGTGAAACATAAGCAAATTTCTGCATAAATTGCACCTAATTCAAAAAAGCGACAATGTATGCAATAATGTAGAATTAATTTCTTTGTAAACTGTTCATAAAACCAAAACCAAAACATTTCACATAAAAATTGTTTTTACGAGCAAGCCGAACAAATTTCGGTGTAAACTGATTGTAAAACCAAAACGGTTGGCCCAAGAATGGTTTTATTAAAGAGCAGAACGAATTTCAGCAAAAACTGATCGTTAAAGCAATCTAACACAGCACAAATGTCTACATAAAGCCTTCATAAAACCATTCTTACGTAAATTGTTGCATTCAATGTAAAGCGACAATTTACGCAATAATGGTTTTACATACAGCAGAATGCATTTCTGCAAAAACCAGAAGAGCTAACGTAAGATTGGTTTTATTAGAACAGAACAAATTTCTAAATACATTGTTCGTTAAAGCATTCTTAAATACGTTGCATCTCCTTCGTAAAACAACAAGCACAAATCTGTTTAAATCCTTCATAAAGTCATTCTTCCGTAAATTGTCGCTTTGAATTTAATAAGACAATTTACAGAAGAATTACTTTATTAGGGATTTAAACAGAAATGTGTGCTAATGTTTTATAAAGGAGGTACAATTTATGTAATTTAACGAATAATTTTGTATAATTTCAAATAAGAATGGTTTTTACAAACAAGCGGAACAAATGTGTAAAAAGTACATAAAACCAAAACATTTTACGTAAGAATGGTTTAACGAGCAGGCAGAAAGTATTTCTGTGTAAATCGTTTGTAAAATCCAAACAATTTATGCAGTAATAGTTTTATGAATGAGCAGAACAAATCTATGTCCAAATCATTCGTAAAACCAAAATAACTTAAATGGTTTTACGAAGCAGAAGGAACGTAAATCGTTTGTACAATAAAAATGTATGCAAGAATTGTTTTATAACTGAGCACAATGAATCTTTGTCTAAATAGTTCGTTAAAGCAATCTAACATTTCGTTTAAGCATTCATAAAACCATTCTTAATTAAATTGTTTCCTTTAATTTAAAAGCAACAATTTATGCATTTCTGCGGAAACGAAAACAGTTAACATAAGATTCGTTTTTATTAGAGCAGAACAAATTTCTAGATAAATTGTTCGTTAAAGCATTCGTAAGTAAACTGTACCTCTGTAAAAAACTACCACAAATATGTTTAAATAAATCCTTTATAAAAGTAATTCTTCCGTAAATTGTCGCCTCGAACTGAAAGTGACGATTTATGGAAGAATTACTTTATTAGGGATTTAAACAGAAATTTGTGCTAGTTTTTTTATGAAGGAGGTACAATTTATGTAATATTGCTCTAACGAATCATTTCAAATAATAGTTTTTAGAACCAAGCGGAACTAATTTGTGTAAACAGCTCACTGCATTCAACACAAAGACTTTTTGCAAGAATGGTAAAACGAACATGCAGACAAATTTAGGTGAAACAGTTCAGAAAACCAAAACATTTTTCATAAGAATGGTTCTGCGTGCAAAACGAATTTCAATGTAAATAATTTGCTAAATCAAAATTTACCCACTAATTGTTTTATGAATGAGCGAGGTCTTGCAAATAATTTACCTAAATTCGTTTGACTTGCATTTCACAAATGAGGCCCATTTTGGTATTCAATACGACAGTTTACAAATGGGTTACACGAATTAATTCTGCTTGATTTTCCTAAATGAGGCGCATTGTCTTTGTAGCTTTTCAAAATAATAATTTTGGGCACTGGCACTTTTAGAAACCTTTGTGCAAGAATGCCCGTTCTGAGTTCAGCTGCCGTTTTCCATCTCACGTCGTCACAGTCATTAAGGAGGCACATGAAAGTAATGTTAATACTAAAAAATATACAATAGGCGGATACACAGAAAAAAACATGACTGATCTGATAAACACAAAAGTTTACTTGACACAAAACTCACCACTCTGTTGATTAAAACAAAATAGCTTTTTCTGGGAGACAGAATAGAAGCAACAAAACAATATGGCAAATTGTAAAAAGAAACGCAATTTCTTATCTAAACATGGCCATCGTTAAAAGCAGAAGCTCACTGTTTGCTTACAAAACTCTTCGTAGCTTTTGTTAAGTCATTATGCTGCAGACAGTAAGGCTTTTGGGACAGCTTATTGACAGGATGGAAAACAGTCATACATTCACTATTCTGTTGTGCTTTCATAGGGTCTTGATTATTGCTATGTCCCACTTGCCTCTTCCTCCACTCTGTCCTCCTGCTCTTCCATGTTCTTGCGAGCCATCCGCTCCCTCCTCTCGGCCAGTCTCAGACAGCGAGGACACTCTTTCCCATTCTTAAAGCAGGTCTTATGATAGCACGCATGACAATCTGCAAAACAACAAACAAAGATTCACATTAGAAATAACCATTGCGAGGAGTCGCGTGGTGCCATGCAAGGGTCGGACATGTGAACGGCGAGCTCTGCGCACTTTGCAAGTTTTAATACTTTTTATGTCATAAACCGGCGAGATTTAATACACTCAGTTTCTTGACTGTTCTAGGAAAACAATAAGTCAAAGAATTCAAAATCATTGGGCTCTGGAGACATTAAAAGACACTTAAGTGCTCAAGCTGAAGCTGTGCAGCCGAGTGGACCTGACTCACTGAACATTCGCTTGACCGTCCAAGGAAACTGAGTGCCTTCTTTGTTTCTTTTTGTGCTGGTTCCGCCTAGTGGCTGGAGTTTGGTTTGTGGGATAGTACTCCTTCCGGACATTTTGTGGATGAATCTGCACGTTCTTTGTGCTTACGCCTCCTGTTGGTTGGAGTTTGTTCTGTGCAATATTTCTTGCAAAACACTGGAGTGATTAGGGCATTTGTTGCACTCATGTAACAGCCGAGTGGGCCTGACTCACTGAACATTCACTTGACTGTCCGAGGAAACTGGGCGCCTTTTTTTGTTTCTTTTTGTGCTGGTTCCGCCTAGCGGCTGGAGTTTGTTTTGTGGAGGAACACACCTTTGGAGCAGTTATGTGGATGAATCTACACATTCTTTGTGCTTATGCCTCCTATTGGCTGGAGTTTGTTTTATAGATTATTTTCTGTAGTGTAATTCTGTCTCACAAAATTTGTAGAGGCTTGAGCAATCCGACAGCAAATTTGTCGCAAATTTGTCGTGGGGGCTCTCGTAGGCGTAAATGGACTGTTTGAGTTTAGAGTGATGGACGCCATTTGGTGCTGTCGTACGTGGGGTTAATGCTCACGTTTTTCTTTTTTCTGTGTTTTTTGTTCGGGGGAAAGTTTGGGGTTTGATTGTTGCACTAATGTTGAAATGTGGTCAAAATAATTTTCTTTTTGACACACAATACATTTTTTTCTAATGTTTCAAAATGTCAAATGTTAATATGAGTGGATTGTCTCTCTCCATGTGGAATGTGAATGGGTTGGGGCACCTCATAAAAACAAGGAAGGTCATTTATTTTCTTAAATATAAGAAATATGATATAGTGTTTCTTCAAGAAACACATCTTTCCCCGCAGGAAGCTGAAAAATTTGGGGAGATTAGGGTGGACTTGTTTTCTTTAATGCTGGCTCAAGAAAGAGTGGGGTAATCATTACACTGATAAGTAAACATCTACAATTCAAATGTCTCAAAAAGATTAAAGATAAATTAGGAAGAGTCATTATTGTTTTAGCTGAAATTCAGGGGCAAAGATTTATTTTGGTTAATATTTACGCACCTAACGCTAATGATCAGAGCTTTTTTATAGATCTTGAAGGGATGTTGCAAGCCGCTGTCACCCCTCATGATATAATATTGGGAGAAGACTTTAAACTTTTGATGGACTCAGTCCTTGATCATAGTGAAACAAAAGAGTGTAAGCCCCCTAGAGTAACAGTGATGCTTCACAGAATGTGTAAAAATCTTGATCTTATAGATATTTGGAGACTTTTGAACCCATCTGGTAGGGACTATACATTTTTTCATCAGTCCATAAGATTTATCCTAGAATAGATTTTTATTTGATTTTATATCTAAGTCCCTCATTTCATCTGTTATTGATTGTTCAATTGGAAACATTTTTAGTCTTAGATCACGCCCTGGTGAGTTTAGAGGTTTTGCCACATACGGAGAAAAATAAATCATATAGTTGGACCTTTAATGTATCCCTGTTGCAAAATCCTGAATTCCAACAAATGCTAAAGGCTGAAATCATTGTCAATATGGAGACCAACTGGTTTGGGAGGCACTTAAGGTGGTTCTTAGTGGTCAAATCATACAGTATGCCACATTCACCAAAAAATCCAAAGCAGGAGAACTTGTGCAGTTGGAAGGAAATATTAAAAGTGCCGAGGCAGAGCTGAAGCGCCGAATGTCATCTGATGGCCTCAGAGAATTGACCCGAGTGAAATACCGATATAATACTATTTTGTCGCGGAAGGTGGAGTTTTGGCTATACATGGCAAGACAGTCATATTTTGAGTCAGGGGACAAAGCAGGGAAGCTTTTGGCTAGATATATAAAGCAGAGAGTCTTATTCTATCATTCCCTCAGTGAAATCTGCTGGTGATTAAATATTTAACCATTGATATTAATAATGCTTTTAAAGAATTCTATCTTGATCTCTATAGTTCCATGTCTTCATCTACTGATAAGGATATTAGAAACTTTGTGGAACCATTAGAACTCCGTAAACTGACGACTGAGTAAAACACTCTCTTGATTCTGAGATAAACCTGGAGGAGCTTGGCGAGGTAATTAAGGCCTTGCCTACAGGCAAGGCTCCAGCGCCAGATGGCTTTTCCGCAGAATTTTTTAGATCTTATGCTACAGAACTGGCTCCACTTTTTCTAGACGATAATACGGAATCATTAAAGAATGGAAAGTCCACCATCCATGATACAAGCCCGGATCAGTCTGATTCTTAAAAAGGACAAAGATCCAAGCAAGTGTAAGAGTTACCGTCCAATTTCCCTGATCCAGTTAGACGTAAAAATACTGTCAAAATGTCTGGCTAACCAATTAAGTAAAGTTATGACATCTCTTATACATATAGATTAGGTGGGATTTATTTGGGGCTGCAGCTCTTCTGATAACATCAGGCGTCTCATCAATATCATGTGGTCAGTGGCGAATTATCAGACTCCGGTCACTGCCATCTCACTTGGTGCTGAAAAGGCATTTGATATGGTAGAATGGGCTAATTATTTTACAATTTTGGAAATTTATGGGTTCGGGAATACTTTTATTGAATGGATTAAGTTACTTTATAAACACCAGGTAGCAGCGGTACAAACAAATGGATTAATTTCAGATTATTTTACTCTAGACAGGGGCACCAGGCAGGGTGTTCTGTCTTGCCCTGGAACCATTAACAGCAGCGATTAGAAAGAAAGATGATTTTCCAGGGGTGGAGGCGGGAGGCGTGGCGCATAAGCTTTTGCTTTACACAGATGATATTTTATTATTCGTCTCTGACCCTACTAGATCTATGCCTGGCCTCCACAGAATTATTAATTCCTTTTCTAAGTTCTCAGGATACAGAGTCAAATGGTCTAAATCCGAAGCTTTGGCTCTGACAGCGTACTGCCCAGTAAAGACTTTTCAGCCAGGTGAATTCCAGTGGCCCAACCAGGGCATTAAATAGTTGGGCATTTTATTCCCAGCAAATTTGTGTGATTTAGAGTTAGAGTTAATTTTGACCCCTTAATAAAAAGGGGTTTGAGTGATGTGGGCAGGTGGGCTTCATTACATTTATCTATGATTGGGAAGGTTAATGTTATCAAAATGAATTGTATTCCAAAATTCATCTACCTGCTACAGTCTCTCCCTGTAGATGTCCCCTTCTCTTATTTCAAGCATTTTGATAGCATAGCAAAGTACTTAATTTGCAATGGTAAGCATCCCAAATTATATTTCAATAAGTTACATAGGCCGATTGACAAAGGTGGGCTAGGCCTACCCAAGATTTTGTTTTATTATTAAGCATTCGGTCTCAGACATTTGGCTCATTGGTCGCTTCCACCTGAGAGAGCCCCTCCCTGGTTTTGTATTGAACAGGAAGTTCTTGCCCCTATTTTGCCATTGCAAAGTCTTTCTATCAAACTAACCGGAGAAGTCACACCCCGTTATCTTGCATTTGCATGTGTTATGGACAAAAGTGTCCTGAGTGTTTAGTTCAGACATTTATTTAAATATTGCCTCGAGAATATGGCTGAACCCAAAATTACATATTAATAAGTCCCCTTTCTGCTGGTCAGAGTGGATTGTGAGGGGAGGTTAATAAGCTCGGTGACCTACTGTTTATGAGAGTGGAGTGTTGAGATCTTTTGAAAATATGGTTCAACATTTCAGGATTCCCAGATCTCAGTTTTTTAGGTATTTACAGCTGCACCACCTGCTCTGTACTATTTTTGGGAATAGCATACACCCCCCTAAAGTGGCAGATACTCTAGAAGTGGTTATTACTGCTTTTGGAAAAGGTCATGAGGAATCAGTGTATTACTCCCTGCTAATTCAGAGTCTGGGGGACGGAGATTCAACTTCTCTCAAGAGATTATCGGAGAAAGATTTAAACTTGGTATTGGAGGAGGGAGTGTGAGCTAGGATTCTAAAATACGTCGAGTCTACATCTAGAGATTCAAGGGTGCGTCTGATGCAATTTAAGATTTTGCATCAATTCTATTGGACCCCCTCTAGATTGTATAAGCTTGGTCTTAAAGACACACCCACCTGCTGGTGATGCCAATCAGAAGACAGGGACACAACCCATGTTTTTTGGGGATGTATTAAGATCCAAGAATTTTGGTTGAGGGTTCAGAGATTTATGTGTGACGATTTGGACACTCAATTTTCATCTTATCCCAGACTCTGCATTTTAGGTGATGGGGCGGTAATTAATGTTCGGGGGGAGGGGTTTAATGCATATAACTGATTCCGTATTTTATGTTGTGTTTGTCTGTCTTGTGGATGGAATCAATAAAAACTGTTAATAACAAGAAATAACCATTGCAACAGAAAAACACATGGTTAATGAGCACTTCAATTAAAAAACAACTCAAAACAGTCTCACCTTCACAGCGCAGGCATTTGTTCAGCTCGTAGGGGAAGATAATGTCTTTGTCATTTCCACAGAACTCACAAATGAAGCCCTTGGCCTGGCAGAGCTGTATGAGAACATGAAACAGAGCAAAGATGTACTAACGAGAAAAATACAGAAAAAACAGATTATCTGGAAATGATGCAAAACTGATCATACATAGCCAAATGCAGCAATATGTAATTCTCCTATCAAAGGTCACGTCATAGATGTTTCTCACCATACAGTCGGAGACATGACTGGAGCCGAGACAAAGCAGATCTCGCAGTTTTGGTGCCAGACTACCACTGCGTACAGCAGTGAGGTCATTGAGAGAGAAGAGATGTAGATCTTCAGTCAGATGTCCAGGAAGTGTGTCAAACTGATCTAAAACCCTGTCAACAGAATGAGGACTTTATTGCAATGTCTGCAAACAACAGAAAGAACAAAAATGCAGGAAATAAATCTTACTCTTTAGCCAAACGGCACATTTTTAAGAGTTTCTTCATGAGGTTTAGCTGTTCCCTCAATGCCTGCAACAGAAAGTGTCAATTCATTCTCAGTCAGACGTGAAATGAAAAATTCAAATGACAAATAAAAGAATCGCTATAATAATATTATATAGATAAACCAGGGAGTGTTGTAAAACCATCCGTTAAACCAGTGTTTTAAGTCTATAAAATATATAAGGATTTACAGGCCAAAAAACAATTCTGAGGTAAGAAAGTATAATTTCAAGGCTGCTTTGTTATTTGATGACAAAACAATTGTTTTAAACCACTAAATTTGATTACCACATTAAGTGTATGCAATAAATTCATGAACTTTTGTACCTGACAAGTTACACCATTTAGAAATAAGTAGCAGATTTCTAAACTAATTTGAAGCATATATATATGGTAATATTGAAGTTTGAGGGACATATATACTGTAAATGGATTGTTGCAGCAAAGAAGACATTTCTAACAAAAATCAAAAATGTCCTTTATGCATTACTCTATAAATCCATAAAATGATCTCGAAGGCCATTTTTCTTTATTGATGATCTTGCAAAATATGTATCAGTTCTTGGAATGAAAATGTGTTCAGGTGTTCAGTCACATTTTCCTTTGCACGGCAAATTTTTGTGGGTGAAGAAAATAAGCTCTGAGAGTGTTTTTAAAGATTTTGGGTTTCAGTGGCATACCCAAAATAAAAAAATAAATAAAAAACAAGGAGGGTCAAGTGTTTGATATCATGTTAAATAAAAATGTTTTTTTTATTTTTTTTATGATATAGATTATGATAAATTCTAAGATTCTCAGCCTAAGAAACTTCTGAAAAATCACAAAAAAAAAACTAGACAAAAATTAACTTTCTGATTTTTCTGATTTAACATTATATAAATCAGGGTGTAAATAAGGTAGCTCCAAAAAACTCCCAATTTTGTTCCCAATCATGTCACCTTTAACTGAGTAAAATTTTGTGTTGATACAACAAAGCAATCAAAAGTTATAGCATTACAAATATAATTTCTCCTAGTGTCCAAAAGCCTCTCCAAACAAATAAAACATAATAATTGTACATAAGAACAAATTACACATGCAAACACAACAATGACTAAAGGTTTGCATAGCATGCAGACATGATTTTTGCAATGAGATTTCACAAAATTAGTTTCATTCTGTGCCATTTGAATCATCACTGAGTCTGTGTGATGTACTTGGCACCATCTCCTGGTGGCCATATGCAATTAAAGTGATTGATCACATGACTCTCTGCCCAAATATGGGGGACTATCACCACTGGTTGGAGCAATCTGAACCCAATACAATTGGTTAAGCTACAGCATTTCCGATGATGTCATATTATCCAAAAAAGCTAACGTGTTAGTAGATAGATTGTAAGATGCCAGATAGCCAAATGCTGTGTGAAAATTGTGCTTCGTGTGGATTATCTAATGAGCTATGCATCCTGTTACCTTGTGTGTGGCTCATTTTAAAGATAATCATCTCCTCTAAGTAATGGCATATGATATTTCATATTCGGTTTATTTTTCGTGAAGTTACGAGCGAAAACACAGCCTATGAGCAATAGGGCTGGGCAATATGGCCAAAAATATTATCACAATATTCTTTTTAAAATAGTTCGATTTCAATATTTATCACAATATACATTCACATTTGCACATTGCAAAAAAAAAATTTATCTCCAAGTTGGCAGAAGAAAAGAAGAAAAAAAATGTAATCCTAAACAGTCACAATAGTCTCTAAAAAAACTGCAAGGCCCAAAGACAGCCAAAGCATTGGGGTCTGAGGGATCTTCTACCAAAATATTACAATATTTTATAGAGTTTATCAATCTAGTGCAGTTGAATATAAATGTTAAAAGATCATCTGTTCGTTTTAAAGTATAATAACTGCAGTCCAGTACTTGTTTGAATATTTTTACATTCAAATTATATATTTCTTTACATTCAGATACCCAAGTATGGGGGTATAGAAGCCCTTGTTACCGAGGAATGATACTGTATGGGGGTTCAGGAGTTTCCCCTGAGAGAAAATTTAAAAAATGTAAAAGTCTGAATGGACCATTTTATATTTTCATTAAAGTGAGAAAGACTAGGCTACAAACTAGTAATTTTATTGTCTTTCCTTGTCATCTATGCCAGAGATGATGACATCGGATTAATTTTCACAAAATTAGAACAGAAATCTAATTGTTCATTATTATTATTTTATGTTTTTGGATTTTCTCCCCTTTTCTCCCTAATTTGGTATGCCCAATTCCCAATGCGCCCTAGGTCCTCATGGTGGCGTAGTCCGCCTCAATCCGGGTGGCGGAGGACGAATCTCAGTTGCGAATCTTATCACGTGGCTTGTTGAGCGCATTACCGCGGAGACCTAGCGTGTGTGGAGGCTCCTGCTATTCTCTGCGGCATCCACGCACAACTCACCATGCACCCCATCGAGAGCGAGAACCACATTATAGTGACCACGAGGAGGTTAACCCAACATGACTCTACCCACCCTAGCAACCGGGCCAATTGGTTGCTTAGAAAGCCTGACTGGAGTCACTCAGCCCTCCCTGGATTCGAACTTGCGACTCCAGGTGTGGTAGTCAGCGTCTTTACTTGCTGAGCTACCCAGGCCCCCCTAGTTGTTCATTATTAAAGGCTCACACGCTGATTAACAAAGCTAAATTTAGAAGGAAAAAACGTTATGGTCTAAAGGCACTCTGGAACCACATTAACTTATGCGGTGCCTCATGTCTACTCAAATGCGGGGGAAAGAGGCAACGCGTGCAGAGGGGGACAGGGCATAAATGAAGCGTGTTCGGTGCTAAAGAAAAATATTCAAGAATACAGCGCAGAAAGATCAGATCTGGTGTACACAGCACTGTTGTTTTGGCATGCTGCTCACTAGAGACAATGAGAGGGCGCAACCGTCGTCATGAAGTCTTGCAGTCCAGATGGAATCAATCGCGGTGACCGGCATAGCCTAATTATTAGCAAGGCCGCTAACGGTTAGCAACTTCATACAGCCTGGCCATACATTTCCACTTGCGCATTGTGAGCGAAGCTGAGCGAGCATTTTCAATTAATTCCTATGGGAGCCGAGCGGCACGCTCGGGAAGTGGATTGTAGGATTGACAGCGATGCGGAGCAAGCTGTTCCCTAGTGTTGTGAGCGGCTTTGAGTGGATTTCTTCCACACCAGTGGAAACATAGCCTGAGAAAGCTGAACTGTTTGTGCTTTTCGTGACATGCCCTGATCGTCTAGATGTAGAACATAGGGTAAATATCGAAAATTATTCAAAAGCTTATCGATATCGTGGATTTTTTTATCGCGATAAATACTGAGGTAGTTTTATCATCCAGCCCTAATGAGCAACACCTGTTCAAATTGTCTAACAATTTGGAAAACAAATAGGCTGGTTGTATTCTACTCTTTAATGGTTTTGATGTTTTACCGATTACAATAATACAGTTTGTACAGTTTGTAATAGATGATCAAAACGATACACTTCTGATTTGTCTGAAAATTTCAAAGCACTTGTTCAGTTTTGGTCATATTGCCTATGTGCATTGTAAAGTAGCACTTCTAAGCTTTAAAACGATACCTATTTTGTGTTGGTCAAGACTGTATTTATTAACATTTTGATAATTTTTTTGTTTTTTCATGGGCCCATCTGAGCTAAAAGGGTTAAGCGAGTGTGAAACCCACAAAAACTCCTTGCCAAGCAGCCTCTTTTTATGCTGCACTTCATAAACTAGGTTATAAAGAAACACCACTAAAATGATTTCCTCGTCCATTGTGAATATTCAGTGTAGCTATGCATGAAGCATGGCCCACACAGAGCTCACTACCAAACAATGCAACTTCCTGTTGGTTAACGCTGCAAATTCCAGTGTTAAAGTTCACTAAACTTAAAAAAAACGTCTTTACCACTGGAAGTCCATCAGGAGAAATTCCTGACCACGTGGATTCCCATTGATGACTGTGGAATTTCACAGTGCAAAGGTAAATGTGACCAAGCCTTTCCTTTAGTTGGTAAAGAAGAAAAACAGGAGGTATACTGTGTTCATGAGACACAATTTCATGAATGTAACATACTCGCACTGTATCCAGGGCTTTGACCTTCTTGTAAAGGCTGCTGTTGATGTCCTTTGGGTTGAAGAGAGGGTCTCCTGCGATCTTGGCTAGCAAGTCTCGGGCAAAGTTGCTGACATAGCTTCTACTGAAGTCCCACTTTCTGAGGATCTTTCCTGGCAGCACAGCCCGTGCATTCTCATGACAACACTGGCAGAAATACCGACCCAGATACTCGCAGTACCGCAGCCTCTTTGTGTAGTCTATTACAAAGAGAAATGATTCGCAAGTTACCAAAGCCCAACTTTTCAAGACATGTGAGTGGTATTTTCACTATGCATATTTATTACCCAGCTCTTTTGAATACTCAATTCTGATTGGTCAATCGCAGCACTAAGCAGTGAAATATTTTTAATTGTATATTTTATCATTCAAACTCAAAGATACTCAAAACGGTTAGTTGCCGACTTTAGTAAAAATGGCCTTGGAGGACTTCAGTATTAATTTTAATATACTGTATGGTGTGCATAAAACCTTTGATAAGATGGCTATAAGTACAAAAGTGGCCAGTTAAAGAGAAAAACTAAAACATCACTCAGAAGAACAGGGAACTGGTAGGAGACACAAAGAGCTGGATGAGAAAAGAGATGTTACATTTTAGCTAAATATGCTAGCTAACTAGACTATAGAAAAAGTAACTTTGATTAATAATAATATATAAATTAATGCTGTAAAACTGATAAATTGTTTATCTTTAGGTGCATTCATTGCTAGACTCATTGCTTTCTACGCTGCAACGGGATAATTTTCTTAGCGGAAACTTTAAGGGTCATTTCATTTAGCAAGACTACAGGTCAAAAAAAATGATCTTAGAAAGGTGGCAGCATCATTGTTTTATTTTTACACAGAGATAGGAAGGTCTATTACTAAAATCAGTTGACTTCAGCACCATTTGTTGCATAATATGGCAATGGTGCGAGTCGACAAATGGGAGAAAAACACTTTTTTGTGTTGTTTTCCTAAAGTTGGATTGCCTATAACTCTAGACGTATTAAAGATATCTTAAACATCCCTTTAGATTCCTGTTCAGAACAAACTTTCCTTTTTGTATCTTCATTGTTAAGGTCATATATGGTTAAACCCTAGAGATATGATATTCTCAATGTGGCTTCATCCGTACATTTATAAATTTGACCTATTTTTAATGGTTGAAAACCACATGTAGGTCACATGGCATGAAGCTAGTTTTTCTTGTCCAACAAAGGTCTGAAGTACAAATAAAGTCCTAAATGACACTATTTTTAAGAATAAGCGACACATGTGGATGCTCAGTTTGTGCAATACATACGTATGTCTAGTTTTTGGATCTGCAAAGCTCTGGAATGCATCATTAGGGATCCAAGAACCAAAGATGCTGGAACCCTACTGTATTTAAAGTGTCTGGGAGTAAAGTGTCAGACCGTAAATCATACAAATCCCAAACTCATAAAAAATTAACTGATTTTAGGTCATTTTTTTGACCTGTAGGTTGGCTCCAAAATCATCAAAATAACTGGACAACTCAGTTAATATGGATCCACAACATTAAATTTTTTTGGCTTTCATAATCATTTATGTTATTCTTTTACCAGTAAAAAAAAAAAATGCTCAGAAACCATATTTCTCAACCTCTAGTTGAGTTGATACAGAACGAGGATTGATTTACTATAAACTAATCTACAAGAGAGTTAATGCAATTAAGTCAATTCGATATTTCATGTCCATGTATTCGTTTATTCTGGTAAAGTAGCCGTGCAATAAGTGAAATAAGATACAGTCAGATACTCTGTTTCAGGATTTGTCAATGTTTATTTTTCGATAATGACTGGATGACTGTATATTGTCCCCTACATACTGAATCTCTTTGTGTTTTGTACCTGGATCAATGCGAATCCCGCAGCCAGCACAGCGGTAGTTCTGCTTAGCCACCACAACTTTCCTCCTGTTTGGACGAATACAAAAGACAAGTTATAGAAAATTGTGAATGAGAAAATGAGAAAAATGTTCGAGCCCGAATATGAAAACACATGAACGGTGAAGGTCTCACTTTGGAGGAGGGTGAATGTTGAAGATGATCTGTGGTCTCGGAGGAGCCCACTCCAGATTTCCACGAACTCGGATGCGTAGTTTGTAAATGTCTGCATGTTCGCCATCATCAGGTGATATAGGAAGAGAATCTGGTATTGGAAGAAGCTTTAAAAAAAATAAAAAAACAAAGCAATGGTCAAATTGGTTGCATTAATGCAGATATTTCTTAATCTGTATCAAAATAAAAGGATTAATGATATACCAAAATATAGAAAGATGTTTGTCCATTTTTAGATTATCAGCATCGATAATTAAAAAACCTACAACAGTTGTCGACTAAGCCAGAAACATACTCTACAGAAGTATGCAAACGCAGAAGAGCATGCGTTGTAAGAGCGCTGTCCCACTGAATTTACTTAATTTGCGTTCTTGCGTTACTGTGACGGACAAAGACCTCAAGGGGGCAATAGAGTTGACTTTAATTGTCTGCTATTAAACCAGATGTTTACAAGCTGTTTTTAAGATCTAACTTGCTCAGTAAGACAGTTCATGCTTATGTCTGCTATAGCGCCCCCTTGTGGCAATGCTGAGAATGCAACACAAATGAACTGAACACTGCCACATTTAAGTATGAAATCAAGACTGCGTAGCTAGAAGCTTTTGCGTCCATTTACTTGTGCAGAGTATGTTTCAAGCTTAAAGATGCAAATACAGGAGTGTTGGTACCTTTTGAGGAGCATCCTGTTCTGGAACCAGCCAGTCCAGTTCTGAAGCGGCAGGCAGCTGCATGCCCTCAAACTGTCTGAGGAGACCCATGGCCACAGATTCTGCCGAGTTGGACGGTAGCATGGATGGAGAGCTGTGCAGAGAATTAATACTGTAATTCACCAGTATTTTGGAAAGTTTCAGCAAAAAACGATGTTCAACGGTAGAACAAAATTCAGGTTCCTATAACATTGGGAACTGTCTAAAGAAAATACGAGTGGCACTTGCCTGTGCAAAACTCGATTCCACCATGCTAGGGTGTTGTGGGTTGTGGCCAGGGTGTTGCTATGAAGTTTCTTAGGTGTTCTGGGTGATTGCCTACTGGCCCATGTGCCAAAAAAAGCTGTTTTCTATTTATATTCTAAGATATTCTGGTCTCTAGATATGGCTCAGGATCCTCCTTCAATGAAAATCTATGGGTTTTTGTTTTGTTTTGTTTTTTTGGCCATTTTATCACCACCAGGAGAAAAAGTAATACCAGCCGCTAAGAAAAGTAAAAGCACACCTCTCCCCAACAAGCCACACGATTTGAAGTATAATCCATGTCCATAGCACAAACGTGCAGGATGAGTTACGTGCTGATGTTTAATAATTAGGTTTAGGGGTTTGTTCAAATCTCTTACATTAAATATAAGCAACAGTAATCGCCTTAGCAATCACCACAAATAATAAACAATTGGACCGTATGAGCACAATAAGATCTGACAATGATATCCAAACAAAAGAACAATAAAAATGCTGTATTGTCTCTATACATCCATGTATCAGGCTGATTTCAACAGTACTTACATGGACTCTGAGCTAAGGAAGGATCTACTGCTACATGTCACACTGCGTTTGATATCTGCATCTGAATCAAATGAGAGGAAACAGTTAATGGTCCATTAACATCTATAGAAATAGCTGCATACTAGAGGGCTGCATTTACCAAAACCATGGCAAGCTTAAGTTGATCGTAGAGACCATTGGCGCCAATGGTTTCTATGATCCACTTGGGTTTGCGATGCTTTTGGGAAAAGCTGCCCAGGCTGTTTAATCAGAGAAAATGTGCCATTTTGAAATTGTCAATGGCCCTGACTTGGTGGATTAATTGTTAGCTCTGCATTATGCCAGTTTCACAATCTATTAAGGGATACTTCATTTTTCTGTTTTAACTGAATATTATTATACAGTATATACCCAATAGTGGGTTACGTTTTGAGTTATTTCAACAAATTTTGTGCATGTGTATGGTATCATTCAATTGTATAATTTCAAAACTAAATATACCAATTTGAATTACATAAACCATCACTATAGGCCACTGAAAAACCCATATCGGTTGACCACTGCATGACACAATAATGTAGTGTATGTGATAGCACCAAAAATGAAAGTTTGATGAATATTTAAGCCTGTGTGTATTTAATGGTATATAGTGTGTATAGAGCACATACATGTAGTACTGTATATAGTGTATATAGGGTTATATATAGGCAAATTAAAAATGTAAGAATTGTCTCCTTTTCAATTCATGAGTGTGCATTTGCATTGAATTTGCCACACCCACAGGATGTTGAAATGGAATGACAGGAAGAGGAATTTAAAGAAATTCAACACAGGAATTTAATTAGTCCATTAGTAAGTTTTGCAACAAAACATTAATTGTCTGATAATTAATGATTATTTATCACAAATAAATTAATTTATGACTAATTATGCCTATTTATTACATAAATTTGTATCAGATGATGAGACCTATTTCTCTTTTAATGGGGAAATGCCTTGTTGATGAGAGGGGTCAATGGAGAATGGCCAGACTAGTTTGAGCTGACAGAAAGGCTACGGTAACTCAGATAAACACTCTGTACAATTGCAGTGAGCAGAATAGCATCTCAGAATGCATAGCAGACAGGGCTACAACAGCAGAAGACCACATCGGGTTCCACTTCTGTCAGCCAAGAACTAAAAGCTGAGGCTGCAGTGGGCACAGGCTCACCAAAACTGGACAGTTAAATACTAGAAATACATAGCCTGGTCTGATGAATCTCGATTTCTGCTGAGGTACACAGATGGTAGGCCCACTGCAGCCTAGAGCCGCCTTTTCACTGCATCCAACAAATTACAGACGATAGACTGGAAGTCATTCATTTCCAATGGAGAGTCGCACGGAGGCTGTGTTTCCGGATGCAACATTTTTGGATCCGATTTGAGCTTCGGTTGCATTGAAATATTTAAACTCATGCGACTAGACCGTATGCAACCACCCGACTGGAAGTGATATATTCCTGCAAAACTATCAGTATGAAGTGAGAAATATCAACGGGTTTTGTCCTAAACTTTATTCTAAATGCCTGCTACTTCTGTATTTTGGACAATTATGAATGTAGAAGTAAAAAATTATTGTTACGTTGCAAATATATCACAAAAAGCTTTTTTATTACAGTAAATGTGATTAAATATGAGTGTCATTTATTTCTGCACACACAAAACCTATATATTTCAAATGAAATCTATGAATTTCTGCTTCCTATATTTGCTGAATTATGTTTGTTGTTGCTGTTAATTAACATAATATTAACTATAAAAACAGTAATAATGATAAAAATAAAAAGTAATAATAAATGCTGAGTGAATACTAACCCTGAATTTTAATGAATTAATTCATTTGCTCAACAAAATCCCACACAGTAATGTCATTCTGAGGTAAAACTTTGGTAGCTCCTCCCTTAATGAATAAAATCCATTGCGAGCAAAGTCATGACTGCTACTAGGGGCAGTCATATGTGAATGTCGGAGACAGTGAAAAGGCAGCTTCAGCTCACTGTTCTTGGCTGACAGAAGTGGAAACTTCTTCTACTGTTGTAGCACATCCGCCTCAAGATTCGACGTGTTGTCCATTCTGAGATTATATTCTGCTCACTATAATTGTACAGAGTAGTTATCTGAGTTACCGTAGCCTTTCTGTCAGCTCAAACCAGTCTCATCAACAAGGCATTTCCATCCGCAGAACTGCTACTCACTGGATGTTTTTGTTTTTGGCACCATTCTGAGTAAATTCTGAGTAAAGACTGTTGTGTGTGAAAATCCCAGGAGATCAGCAGTTACAGAAATACTCAAACCCGCCCGTCTGGCACCAACAATCATGCCATGGTCCAAATCACTGAGATCACATTTTTTCCCCATTCTGATGGTTGATGTGAACATTAACTGAAGCTCCTGACCCATATCTGCATGATTTTATGCATTGCGCATAAACGCATGAATAATTAGGTGTACAGGTGTACAAAATAAAGTGGCCGGTGAGTGTAAATATAAATACAAATTGCTATAGAAGAAATTTCTTTTTTAAAGATTATTTATTAATGTCATGTTTCTGGAAATATCCCTTATGTTGTGTGCATAATAACATGTATTTTAATAACATGTAAAAAAAAAAACTGTCTTTTATTTAAGGACAGTAATCATATGAAGCCATTTATTATCACATAGTTGTTTGGCTCCTTTTTTAAATCATAATGATAACAGAAATCACCCAAATGGCCCTGATCAAAAGTTTACTTACCCTTGAATGTTTGGCCTCGTTACAGACACACAAGGTGACACACACAGGTTTAAATGGCAATTAAAGGTTAATTTCCCACACCTGTGGCTTTTTAAATTGCAATTAGTGTCTGTGTATAAATAGTCAATGAGTTTGTTAGCTTTCACATGGATGCACTGAGCAGGCTAGATACTGAGCCATGGGGAGCAGAAAAGAACTGTCAAAAGACCTGCGTAACAAGGTAATGGAACTTTATAAAGATGGAAAAGGATATAGACCAAGAAAGATTTCAGCCACAACTGCCAGAAGAATTGTTCAGGATACAAAGAAAATCCCACAGGTAACCTCAGGAGAAATACAAGCTGCTCTGGAAAAAGACGTTGTGGTTGTCTCAAGGAGCACAATATGACAATACTTGAACAAAAATGAGCTGCATGGTCGAGTTGCCAGAAAGAAGCCTTTACTGCGCCAATGCCACAAAAAAGCCCAGTTACAATATGCCCGACAACACCTTGACATGCCTCACAGCTTCTGGCACACTGTAATTTGGAGTGACAAGATGAAAATAGAGCAAGAAAACACCTGCAAGAATTTGGGGCCTCAGACAACTATTACAAAAGACTGCATGATGTCACTGATGCTAAAGGGGGCAATACACAGTATTAAGAACTAAGGGTATGCAGACTTCTGAACAGGGGTCATTTTATTTTTTTCTTTGTTGCCATGTTTTGTTTTATGATTGTGCCATTCTGTTATAATCTACAGTTGAATATGAATCCCATAAGAAATAAAATAAATGTGTTTTGCCTGCTCATTCATGTTTTCTTTAAAAATGGTACATATATTACCAATTCTCCAAGGGTATGCAAACTTTTGAGCACAACTGTATATAAGTAATTCATGCTAAAAAAAAAAAATGTAATGTACTATTATTAAAAACTGCACTTACATTTCATTCCATTCCATTTTCACTGCCTTAAATTTCAATTCAACTTTCAATTCAGCATCCTGTTTGCTACCTCAATTCAAATTTAGGAACTGCATTGAAATCCAAAAGGCACTCAATTCTGAATGGCACACAAACCTGGTGTATATAGTGCTCATTGTTAATGTGCACTTATGTTTAAAGTAAGGCCTGACTCAAAAGCAAAAAAGCTAAACTGGCTTTAATTGGCTAGTGAAACTGTGTCCCTTTGAAGATGGAGATGTGATTCATGGCATAAGGAAAGAATTAAGGCAAGATAAAAAAAAAAACTGTATTCCTAATAATTAATATATAAAGATAATTATGCAATTAAAGAGGATCACAGTCATTTTTCAATGCTTTGAAGTCACACCTATAATAATGCAGGAAGCAGTGCTAAAGATTGTGGTATTAGTAGGCAACACCAAAAATAAAGCACATAAAAGGTACAACAAGGCTGACAAAAGGCTTATAAATGCACAGTCTTGGGTATGATAATATATGGGATGTGAAGAATGTGGGTGAACAAGCAAAGCCAAGGAAAAAGTAGTAACATTCATCGCCCGCTGCTCTAAAACTAAAATATCTGCTAAAATCAAGCAGCCATATCCCATCTTGACCCACAACCACTAAAAACACATCATGCTGTTGTATAATAGTCTATCAGACACGTATGCAAGCAGTTAAGGGTGGGACTGTTAACATGGCTTCCATTTGGTCCTCCTGTCTGTCTCTGATACCTGAAAAGAGGGATGCGAGCGACAGGGACAGGCCGTTCCGTGACACCGCCAGCAGCGACTGGCCATCACTGCCATCTGAGAGACAGAGACGTCACTGAGGACAGGCCCAAGTCCACATAATCCATTCGTACACAGTCATTTTCCTGTCCATTGTCACACTGGTCTCTCATTTGTAATCATAGTCTTTCAATGAAATTTAGTAACTCTGAAACGATTGTTTAAACAAATGCTGTGCGGGCAGGGAAAAATAACATTAACCACTAATACATAGCCTAATTGGTTTCACCCTAATCCAATCAAATCCACATATTTAATCTGAAATCCCATAAGGGTTGGGCGATAAATGTGAAATTTACGATATCTTTGTGATGATTATATTGGTGATAAAATTAAGCAACATTATGAATATCGCCATGCTCTTAAAGTTTGTTTCCAGAAGAGCAGTGGTCCAGCTTTGCACCCTCTCCTTGTCTCGCAACTTGAGAGCATTAAGAAATATATTTTAAGGGTCTCTAGTTCGTATCTCATTATTAAAAAGAGTGATAGATTTGAGAAGTTTGATGAAGAGCATGTAGCACGAAATGCCACATTTGTTTGTTTGTCTCTTTGTGAGCTCATTAAATTAATGTGGGAGCAACAGTGTTCCGACTTCACTGCATGTTTTTTCTATGACATTTTTTGGTCGTGCACCTGTATTTATACATTTTTTGGAGGTCTTTATGATTTTAGATTTGAGAAATCCAATCAAATCAGTTCTTTCAAACTGTAGTTTTCACTAGCCACGTTTCCACTATTGGGCAAAATGAGGGCAAGTGCATGCCAGGGCCAGTTGAGTTCCCACTGTCACTTCCGGGGCTTCATCGTGGCTCTTTGGGGCTTTCTTGGGCCAACAGCCAAGCGCCTTTGGCCCGCAGATTACCCTTGGGCCAGAGAAGGCCAACTGGGGATTGAGGCAGGGTCATTGTGAAAGGCGGAGTTTCGCTGAGTCAGGTCTTGCTTTCCACCAAGTAAAGACCAAAATAAGCAAACAAATGGCAGCTTCAGTCTCCACCATGTTCATTACCTTAGCTTGAGTTTTCTTCTTGCTTTTGAACTGGGTGGGGTGTGTGACGTTGGCACCAGGGTGGCATATTAAGGGCGTGTTTAGGGCAATGCTGCAGGGCTAATGGCCTGATGGTAAGCTTATAAATCGATTTTGGTCTCACAGCTCAATGTCTAAAGCTACTGGCCCCAGCTGACCAGTTGATAACCCTGTCTCGCACTGGCCCGATAGTGGAAATGCGGCTAATGAAACATTCAAAACACTGGTTCAATGATTCCTTTGCATCATCATCATAAGTGTTCATCACAAGTAAAAAAAAAAATGTATGTATGTTTTAAAATGTTCTAGTAAAAAATCAAAGCAGATAGATTTTTCTGCTTATTACTATTACAGTTATATTGGGTACAGATTAATACATGTAAACACATACATTTCATGTGTTCATTTAGCAAAACGTTTTACAACTAAAAGCTGTAACTACATTTTTACTGTATTTTAGCTCTTGCACTACACATTTTTAATCTACTTTGCAAAAATGGCTGTTTGGCAAAAATAAATATATAAAGATATATATTAAATATCATCAAAAGGTTGCTCTTACTCTTACTTTCAAAAATATGGTAACACTTTCTATGAAGCCCATATTTATAAAGTATTGTAAGGACATTATAAATGCATTATAATGCATGTGTGAAGTCTCATATAAATAATTATTAACCACAATTATAATACTTACCTACTCATAGTTATACCTTAGAATATACTGCATTATAGCATGACCAATATCACATTTTATCTGTAAAAGCTATGATGTATTATATCTATTTATAATGTATTACATCTATTTTTATTATATATATTAGGTATTCTTTAAGTGACAAAAGCAATGTTTTTTTTATTAAAAACCATCAGATATTGTTATGTGGTTAAAAGATATTACAAGACATTACATATGTTTTAACCTTGCTTTACAAGAGCTTTTCTTATTGTCTCAAATTTACATTGTGAATGTGTGTTCCATTGTATTCTATGCCTTAGTCTATAAATTCCATTATACAAGCCTGACTTGTTTATGTTATGACATAAAATGTTATGAAACCTAATTTATACTGTATATAACATTACAACTTTTGAGGATAAAACTGGATGTTTGTGTTATAATATTATACTCTTTTAGGTATAACTAATAACTGAAGTATTATAATGTATCATAACTGTAGTTACACTTATTTATGAGAAGTTATAACATATTATAAGACGTATTATGAGACATTATGAATGCATTATAATGACTTTACAATGCATTATGAATATGGACTTCATATAAAGTGTTACCAATAAATGTTTTTTAACTATAGTACCCAGTCTAAACATTTTGAAATATATCACATTTGAATCTATTGTGTGAATTTAAAAACCCACAAGTTGAATGTACTGGTGAATGCTGTATAATATATAATTGTATAAATGCACCTGCAATGACTATTCTGTGCCTTTCCTCTCAAACACGTAAATCAAGAAAAATGCCATGATCCAAAATTACAAATCAGCAGTTAAAAATGTGTAAACAATTAGAAACTGGTAATGTGATTTGAAACGCATTTCTCATCACATGACATGAGTAATTAAGGCAATCATGAGGATGATTATATGGAATGAATCAAGGTGTCACAATCAGAGAACATTAACATGCATCTTCCACTTATTCGCTCCCTTAACGTCCTACCTCTGGGCTCAATATCCTCCACTTCTCTATCTGAGCCGGAGTCAGAGGCATGAAATAAATCCTGAGAGCTCCTCTGCGAGCCGCTGCTGTCAATGGATGAGACGCCTATGGAAACAGATAACATTGTTATGGCACTTTCCATGAATAGGGTACAACATTGGACCTGAACTCTTGAAAAAGTCATTTTAAATAAATGATCAGTGAAAGGAGGTGCTTAACCCTCAGAAAATGATCAAGAGTTCAAACTAAATAGTATTACAGTGGCAAGAAAAATTATGTAAACCCTTTGGAATTACCTGCATTTATGTATAGTTTTGTCTTAAAATCTGGTTTGATCTTCATCTAAGTTACAATAATGAACAAAACTAATCTGTTTTAACTAATAACACAATTATTATATTGTTCTTGTACATACTAAATACATCATTCAAACATTCAGTTGTAGGTTGGAAAAAATATATGAACCCCTAGGCTTATGATGTCAACAAAAGCTATTAGAGTAAGGAGTTGGCAAACCTGGCATCCAATTAATAAAACAACATGGTGTGGGTTAGATGTACTTTGACTCATAAAATACACTCAAACATTTTGAGTTTGTTATTCACAAGAAGCACCTGCTGACGTGGACCATGTGTCGCAAAAAAGAGATCTCAGAAGATCTAAGAACAAGAACCGTTGCTTTGCATAAAGCTGGAAAGGGTTACAAAGTTATCTCGAGAGCTTAGATATTCATCTGTCCACAGTTAGACAAATGTTCTATAAATGGTGAAGGTTTAATACTGTGGCTACTCTCCCTAGAAGTGGCTGTCCAGCCAAGATGACTCAAAGGGCACACAGCAGAATGCTCAGTGAGTTAAAAAAGAACCCTTGAGTGACAGCTAAAGACTTGAAGGAATCATTGGAACTGGTTAACATCTCTGTTCATGAGTCTACTATACAGAAAACATTAAACAGGCATGGTGTTTATGGCAGAACACCACGAAGGAAGCCGCTGCTTTGCAACAAAAACATTGTTGCGTACCTGAAGTTTGCCAAAGACCACCTTGACACCAATGTTTTGTGGACTGAAGAAACTAAGGTTGAATTGTATAGAAAGAACACTCAGCACTATGTATGGTGTAAAAAGGGCACCGCATACCAACGTGAAAACATCATCCCAATGGTGAAGTACAGTAGAGGGAGCATCATGATTTGGGGCTGCTTTGCTACTTCAGGGCCTGGACCGCTTGCCATCATCGAGGGAAAAATTAATTTCCATGTTTACCAAAACATCCTACACGATAATGTCAGCGTGGCTGTGCGCCAGCAGAAGCTCAGCAAAAGTTGGATAATGTAACAGAACAATGACCCTAAACATCGAAGTAAATCCACTACAGAATTGCTTAAAAAAAACAAAAAAAAGAAAATCCACCTTTTATAGCCCAGTGAGTGGCCCAGTCAGAGCCCAGACCTTAACCCAATAGAGATGCTGTGGAATGGCCTCAAGAGAGCCGTTCACACCAGACATCCTAAGAATATGGCTGAGCGGAAGCAGTTTAAGGAAGAATGGTCCAAAAGTCCTTCTGAACGTTGTGCAGGTCTAATCCACAGCTACTGGAAACGCGTGGTTGAGGTTATTGCTACCAAAGGAGGATCGACCACTTATTAAATCCAAGGGTTCACTTACTTTTTCCACAGCACTGTGAATGTTTAATGGGATATGTTCAATAAAGACATGAAAGATTATAATTGTTTGTGTGTTGTTAGCTTAAGCATATTGTTGTTTGTCTATACTTGTGACTTTGATGAAAATGTGATAACGACCTAACAACTAATAACAACTAATGATCAATTAATTAATTAAAGTGTCTCACCATGAGAGGTCGCCGGAGGTTGCAGTAAGCTGCATCGTATCTGCTGTCTTCGCAGACGAATTTTCTGTTTGAGCTGCTGGATTTCAGAGTCGCTGTCACCCTCTTCCTCTGCGTCCTCCACCGGCCTGCGCATGTTACACTTCATCAGCTCTATGGCTGCTATCAGCGACTCAGAGATGCTGAAGTGGGCATTTTCCTGCAGCCATGAGGAATTAATGAGTGTCAAAATGAAACTATATACAGATAAGAACAATACTGGGAGCTGTACAGAATTTTGACCTACCTTTTCCAGGTCAGCACAGCTACCAAAGTCCTGCTCTGAAAGGTAGCTGATCAGACTCTGACCCTCTGACGGTCTGCGGAACAATCCGTCTGGCACACTATTGTACAGGGAGCCATCTACAAGTGCACATGGGATAATATACTAATTTTACTGACAAATACAACACCACAGGCAAAACAAAAAGTGAATGATAGATTAAAGGTTTAAAAGTATTTTGACCAGCCAGCCAAAGCACTTGTATATTGGACCTAAAGTCTAAAGTGTGTTGATTTTTCATGTTAAACTATAAGTGAGCCATTTATAGGTGATGGATTTCCCTGAAGAGTTTACACGCTGTGGCTCTGTTGTGCTTTTAAAACATTGTTCTTTATTCCAATGGCCCAACCCTTCTTGCTCAACCAATAGCATGAGTTTGGGGCAATTGAGCGCAGCAGTGCTCGCCCACTTTATCAACCATAACTTTTTTCACACGGATTTCATAAAATCTTTCATAAAAAGTTCTACGCCATGGACCAAATCAGCCAGCTCCTAGGAGAATCACAACATTGCAATCTTCCCTCTACTATACTGAGGGAATGAACAACATTTCCAAGCATTGTGACTGACGTAATCGAAATAAAAAATTAGGAAAAAATACAAAACTATTGATTTAAAGTTGTTGACTATAAGTATAGAAACTATATTTTAACTATATAAATATACAAGTAGTTTGAGATCGTAGGAAACTTGCATCATTGAAGTGGGCGGTCGCTGCAGAGCTCTTTTGGTGCACTTTGTTCGCCATGATTCTGTGATTGGTGGATTTCCCCCTCAGAATCATGGGTAGTGTAGTTCTTCATCAGGAAGTTCACTATTAAACATGATTTTTAAACAAAAACGTTGAAATAATACCGACTGATGACTTCAACGGAGGCATATATCAACAATTAATAACCTCGGAGCTCACGGTAGGCCTATCTTTAAAGGTTTATAAGTTACTGTTAAAAATCAAATCGCTATGGATTTTGGCTTCTGGAACCCGACTGTTGCGCTCTATATATGTTGGCTTGACAAAGCCCAAGTTCAATTAACAGCATTTGTGGCCTGATGTTGATTACCACAAAAAATGATTTCAAATCATTCTTTAAAGAAGCAAAACTGTAACCCTGACTGGGTTACAGTCAGGTAGTCATGAAAGTGAATTGGGTCCATTTTTGAAGGATGTAAAGGCAGAAATGTGAAGCTTATAATTTTATAAAAGCACATTAATTCTGTTAAATTAAAATTCTGTTTTGGCGGTGTAGTTAAGTCGCTTTTTTCACAGTAAGGTTTTAGGTTTAGCGCCGTTATGTCATCATAGCAAAGAAGTTGTAAACTTTTATATAACTGTACACAGAAAAGGTTAGTAAGTGATTTTATCACAATAAAATCATGCTAAAACGCATATTGTTTACATCTTGTGGCTATACGGTACTTTTGAAACAGTGATTTTTTCTCCCAATTTGGAATGCCCAATTCCCAATGTGCTTTTAAGTCCTCGTGGTCACGTGGTGATTCGCCTCAGTCCGGGTGGCGGAGGACGAATCCCAGTTGCCTCCGCGTCTGAGACCGTCAACCCGTGCATCTTATCACGGTGTTGAGCGCGTTGCCACGGAGACATAGCGTGTGTGGAGGCTTCACGCCATCCACCGCGGCAACCACTCTCAACTCACCATGCGCCCCACCGAGAACGAACCACATTACAGGTGCATCTCAATAAATTAGAATGTCATGGAAAAGTTCATTTATTTCAGTAATTCAACTCAAATTGTGAAACTCGTGTATTAAATAAATTCAATGCACACAGACTGAAGTAGTTTAAGTCTTTGGTTCTTTTAATTGTGATGATTTTGGCTCACATTTAACAAAAACCCACCAATTCACTTGGTCCACGACATTCCACGACATTCTAATTTATTGAGATGCACCTGTATAGCGACCACGAGGAGTTTACCTCATGTGACTCTACCCTCCCTAGCAACCGGGCCAATTTGGTTGCTTAGGAGACCTGGCTGGAGTCACTCAGCACGCCCTGGGATTCAAACTCTAGCGAACTCCAGGGGTGGTAGCCAGCGTCTTTACCACAGAGCTACCCAGGCCCCCCGAAACAGTGAGTTTTTTAACGTTTACGGATTGTTCCAATCCACACTGTAAGTGACTCACTGTAACACAGATTTTTGCTTTTTTTTAAAGAAAAGGAGGGACGGGTCAAAATAAATGTTTGTGGTAATCAACATTATGCCACAAATGCTGTCGATTGAATTTAACTTTTACTGAATGCAGAATATTCCTTTAATATCAAATATGTATTCACTCACTAGACTCCATATAAAGTGAACTGTTGGTGCTGCTGTCACTGCTCTGGGGTGAGAATGGATCACAGGTCTTCAAACACGGCGTATCCGCAACCAATTCTGAAGAAATACAGAAACACACACTCCAAATGATTCAAAAATATTTGATATTAGGATTAAGATACCAAATGCATCTTCTTAGTTGCAGGATCTGTTCCATGACGATAAACACAGATGTAAATGTCAAATTAAAATGGAGGAAATAAAACGTGTCCTTTCTTCTCTGCATTAGAAACCAATCTGGAGCTACACAAACCTAAGTGTTTAAATGTTCGTCAGCATAACGATAGCTACTTTTAATTTTTAAGTCAACATGAAATCCAAATTGACCCCATTTACTATGCATGTTATGTGCACGATTCATCAGTGCAAGATATTACGAAAAATATTTGTCTTCATAATCTTTCATTAAAATGTTACAACTTGGACCACCAACTTTTGTTTTCGGACGACATCACCAAGCCCTCCTATCTAATCACCTGGATCTATTCTGTTGTCTAATGGCTACTTTTCATGATTCAATTGATAAAATCAAGTCCCATCCACATTTTTTCCCCCATTTCAATCAGAAATGCTATTCGGAACCCTTTGTTCTTCTATAATGTGAGACGTTTCATGTTGACTTTAGCAAAATGGCCAAAAATGCAAAGACGTCAAGAAACAAAAATCAGTCAAAGTTTCACAATGTACAAATAATATAAAAACAACAATGAATGCCACAGGACAGTAATTTGGTCTCACATCTTAAAATCATAAATGCAAAAAGCAGAGAAAACAAACGAAATGACATGAGAGTAACATGAGAGTCAAATAAAACCAGCATGAATCATGCAAAGGTGACAGAGATGGAGGGGTGGATAAGATGCAGCACCACAGCACTGCAAACCTGCGACAGGGTCCTCGATAATAATGGTGATTTTCCTGTGACCCCCTCCTTCACATACAGAGAGAAGAGAAAGAGAAAGAGTTGAAGCTGAGAAAATGTGTTACACACCCACAGCAAGAAGAAAGAGCAGAAGAGGTACAGCAGTTAGTGGCTAGCTTTGGAAATTTACCTACATTTTACTTGACGTAACTAGTATTTAGTTTTGCATTTTGTATTTCTTTGCATGCAGTGTTGGGGAAGCTTCTTTGAAACTAAACCTAAGCTACTGATAATTTAAAATAGTTATTTTAGTCCAGCTACTTGTTTGATAAAATAACTAGCTAAACAAACAAGTTTCTAACAAAAAGTTGCTTACTTACTACATTAACGCGAGAACTTGCGTTGTTTAGCGCTAAAAACAATGCAAGTTCTCGCGAGCATGTGAGCCATTGTAAACTAGCTTCTCTCATGTAAAGATTTTCACTGAACAATAACGTAAATTTTGGGTTTGGCAATGGCAATATCGGTTTAATTACATAACTATTAGGTAACTTTTTTTACCAAAAAATTTAAGCACACAAGAATGCCATTGTCCTCCAATCGAAATCGCTCTCCATAACAGCATACTTTTGAAAATGAATGACATTATTAAACTGAAAACTGAGTTTTCAAACTTAAATGGATTAGTGTGGAAGTCTTTTAAGATGAAAAATCATACTTGTGAAATTTTTAGTCATACGTGACATGAAAAGTCAATTATAAGATAGTAAGACATAATTTTAGGATAAAGTCATAATTGATATTGGACTTCCCAACACTACTTGAGAGAGAGAAGACATTACAATAGTGTGTTTGATTATTGCTTCAGTTCGCTCATGCACAATAAAATATGACAGTCAGTAGCTTTGTACTACACTATTTCGTAAATAGCTAAGCTTTTGTTACGTTACAAAAAAAAAAAAAAAAAAAAAAAAAGTTACGTTCGTTGCGTCACTACTTTTAGTTTTGTTGCCGTTAATTACTCCCCAACACTGATTGGACGAGGCCTTTGTCTTGCAGAATGCAATTAATTTAACTGTTTGTACGCACCATTCTTCTGTTTCTGAGTGATGCCCGTGTCGGACAGAGAGCGGATATGGCCCTTGGAGCTCCGCCCCACACTCCTCTGAGCCTCTGAGAAAGAGCAGCGGCGCGGTGGGGGCGGAGCCAAAGATGTGGGGGTGGTGCCTTGATTTCCGGTGTGTTCAATGCTCTGATTGGAGCTGGATGAGTCTCGTCGTTTGTGCTTTCCCAGATTTCCGATAGCCAGATATTCCGGCCCATCATCCAGATCGGCATCCGTACAATCCCGGATCTCAGCCTGATCAGGCGAGGTGGTTTTGGTGAAGGAAATCTGGTGGATTCCTGTGTCTGGGGGACTCTGATTTTCTCCACCGAGCACCCATGGTGCACCCTGGGCACTGCTGGATGGGACAACATCTGAAAGGCAAACACACAAGAGATGCATTGTGGGCATTTTCCACACATATACTTCGGTGTCCCATAGCAAAAAAATTAATTGTTTTCTGTTGTGACTACAACAAAACTATTATCTAACATAAAATTAACATAGCATGAAGTAGTTAGTTTTTAATACATCAAATGTTTTCTCAACTGTATTCAGCAATTAAAATTCTACATCACTTTGACATCTGTCGAATTAATATCCAAATTGCTGTATTAAAAAAATAGAATTAAAAAATATTTTTAATAATATTAAACATTTTTATTAAATAATCTTTAATTATAAGCAAACTACCAAAATCTTCATATTCAGCTGTGTTCCAAATTTTGCATGCAACCATATTAGTGCATAATATGCCCCATTATCAAAAATGCATCATGTGACACCCAAGAAATGACATAATCTGGACCCTTTCTACAACATGTCAGATGAATTTCATTTCATATTCTAAATTTTCTACAAATATAAGTGTATTGACTGCATTAGTCAAGCCATTAAGCCTTTTCTAAATGTTTTTTTTTTTTTTTTATCTCTTTCATTTATGCAAAATATACGTTTATTAATAAACGATTTATTTATATGTATTTTTTATTTATACATTTAACCTAATTTTAATAATTATATATTTAATACATTTTCTCAATTTAATTTTGATGTTTATTAAATCTAAGCCTAAACTGATGTTTAATCTGGCTAAATCTGCAAACCTGTTTCTCATTCTGGCATAGTATGTTTTTATTTATTTATTTTTTTCTCATTCATTTATTGATTACCTATTTATTTAATACATTTTAGTTAATAATCTATTTATCTATTATTCATTAAAAATAAAATATTTAATACATGTTATCAATTACATTTTATTAATTACATTTCATTTATTTATTTTTAATTTATACATTTATTAAACTTAATTTCAATAATTATATATTTTAAACATTTTCTCAATTTAATTTTGATGTTTATTCAATCAGGTTAAATTAATGTTTAATCAGGCTAAAACTACCACCCTGTTATCCATTTTGCATAGTATTTATTTATTACATTTTATCTATTAAAGAGGCCCTATTATGCTTTTGGGGATTTTACCTTTCTTTTAGTGTGTAATATAGCTATTTGTGTGCATGTAAAAGGTCTGCAAATTTACAAAGCACAAAGTCCACGCAAAAGGGAGTTATTCTCTCCCACAGACAACACTGCTCAAGAACTCCAATAAACGGGCTGTTTGTAGTCCAGCTATTTCTTCCGTAAAGTATCTACGTCACTATGTAACACATCTGCATAATGCCCGCCTAAGGGCTACTTTGGGCAGCCCTCAAACAAATGTAGTTATAGCCGAGGCCAGGATGAGTTGGGTTAGTGTTGTCGCCATGTCGAGAAGACGCTGTTTTCTTCACTACGAAAGCAAAACCTCTTTGTTTGAACTTCCAAAGGCAGATGAATTGAAGTATCAGTGGTTAAAATTAATTTTTAGCACTATTCCTCAGCAGTACAACCACAACCAATGCCAGATTTTCAAGTCGGTTACTCCTGAAAGATGGTGCAGTTCCCACTTTACTGGGACAATCTGGCGCTTCAGGATCACAACCTGTAAGTAGGCTTGATTATCTGTGGATTTATCTGCTACGAGAGTTCAAATGCGGAGTTTTGTGTTGTAGTTACAGTGTACACCCAGTGCACAGCTGTAGGCCTCTGCTAACCTGCCAGCTAATGTTATTGTGTTGAAATAGTTTTGCTAATCAGCTGCGGGCCCACTTTTACCTACAATTGTGTAGAATTATGCAGGTTGTTTGTCGTTCTTACTATCATGAATAGTGATCAAGTGTGAAGATTTATTTTTACAAATGGTCATTTTATGTCTACAATCCACGGCAGTGCTCGGCTAACTTGCAATGTAATGTCATTGTTTTGGTAAGGGTTTACTATTCAGCTGTGGGCCGGCTTTTACCTAAAACTGTGTAACAAAATGGTCGATCTCAAGAGTCTTATATAATTATATAATTACAAGCTGTAATGTTACGGCCGCTATCCGTGGTAGCCCGCGGCTAACTTGCTCACTAACTCTCTAATACACCCGGTACTGTCCAACCAGTTGTAAGCCTCTGTTCTCCATTCATATCTCGGGCAAAAAAAAGTTCGGCTACACCCATTCCAGCAAAAGATGACTAACTTAGATGCACTACGTGTCTTTTATTTTAAGCTTAGTTAGTTCACAATAATTAACGGTGTACTTGTAAGAAAGCTACAAAATTAAAACTTTTGTGTATTTAGTTACATTTTATTTATTACATTTTATGTATGCGTTACATTTTTTTAAAATTTATTAAACAATTTTAATCATTTATTATAAATTGTATACATTTAATTTTGATGTTTTTTTTAATCTAAAGCTAATCTGATGTTTAATCAGGCTAAATCTACAAACCTGTTCCTCATTCTGTCATAGTATGTATTTATTTTTTTATTATTCACTTATTCATTCATTTAATATATTTTAGTTACACATTTATTTATTCATTCATTTAATATATTTTATTACATTTTATCTATTACCTTTTATTTTTAATGTATACATTTTAAGAATTATTTAAATATTTTACATATTTTCTCTATTGTATTTTGATGTTAATTAAATCAGGATAAATTAATGTTTAATTAGGCTAAATCTGCCACCCTTTTACCAATTCTGGCATAGCATTTATTTAATCATTTTCTATTTATAAAATTTTACTTATCTATTACATTTAATAAAATGATTTATAACATTTTATGACGTTTTATTTATTAATTAAGTGTTCCTTATTTATCTACTTATTATTTCATTTTATTTATTGTTAATTTATTAATTTATTTGATAAATTATATAACAATTTTATAAATTGTCTCATGTTTATTGCTAGAAAATGACAAAATCACACAAATCTGTCTTCAAACTGCATTGAAGACATGCCGCAAATTCTGGTAACAGTGTTGCAAAAAATAAACCAAAAATAAACAGGTTGAATAAAAAAAATAAAAAATAAAAAAAAACAGCTCATATGAAATTTTGCTTGACCTGAGGTGGACAAACAACATTTACCGAAGGTTAAGCACCTCTTTTAACTGACTATTTGTTGGAAAATAAAAAAATTTACTATTTTTTTATAGAAGGATCAGGCCCCATTTTGTATCTTATTCGTGGAAAGTGCCTGTGATTCTGAGAAATGGTCAAATACCGCAAGCATTTCTAACAGCCCACCTTCTATCTCCAGTTTTCTCGCCAAACACCACACTGTTTACTGTTCATATTGGGACTTTTTGAATGTAGGCAAGCAAGCATTTAGTGCCAGTAATAGAGAGCCACAGAGCGGCCTGTTGTTCTTGCTGTGAAATCTGCTGACCTGAGCTGCTCTTTGAGTTTGGGGTGTTGGGAATCTCTGTAAGGCAGCTCTGGGAAGTGGTGAATCTATGAGACTCGGAGCTGTCTGAAGTATTCAAGCTTCCTGCAGCCCTGGGGAGCAAAACCAGACTCTGGCTCTTCAGCAAACCCATGGGAGGAGACTCTTTCAGGTGTGAAAGCTTTAAATGAAACAGTATGTAAAATAGTGAGGCAACACTTGTGAATCCTTAAGCCAAAAATGTACTCAATGAAAGTATGCCAACACAAAAAAAAGCTTGTGTGATTACATTAAAAGTTTAACGGTGCAATATGTAACATTGACATAAAGCATTTAAAATGGGGACTACAGTCCAACTTCAAAATACTGGACAGAGTCGTCTCCCCCACCCCCTCCTCCCCAGACAGTTGCCAGGTTGAGGACATGCAACAGGAACGAGCAAACTGACAATGGCAAGCGATGTGCCTTACACTGTAAGCTGATTAGCTAATGTGTATATTTGCAATGTTTTTATTGTTTGCAAATTATAAACCAGTTCATGTGGATTTGTTATAACTCTGCTAATATTAGCTAGATGTATTGCTGGCTTCCATGGATGCAGAGCGCTGTGTTTGCCTGCTAACTTGTTTCAAATCTGGCAACCCGGGGTGTCTAAATACTATTGGGAAATGGGAAGTGGGTGGGATCACACAGGCCAAAACACAAACAGACATTCTAGCCCAGAATGGACATTTCAAAGTAGAATATACTGGCTGTAGCATTGCTTTCGGAGAAGCCAGTATTTCAACTTAGCATGTTTCCTAAATCTCTGATCAAATATTATGATAATTTTATGCTTTATTACAGAAAATATATTACATATTGCACCTTTAAGGTTTCTCAAAATGACTTTTCATATCTTTATTGAACACATTGATCTTACGTCTACTGTCTCTGGTGGAAAGGTATGTTTATTGGAATGATCTATAAAAGCTTTGTGGAGATACACATTTGGGCCAGACGCTCAAATCAGTGAGATAACATAAATTACGTGTGAGATTGTGGGCGCTTTCCTATAAAACAAACACAAACGCTGGATGTCATTCTCTTACGGATACATGTTTCATGAAGTTAATTGTTTTCTGGTCTAAAGATTTCAGAGGATCTCATAAAAAGGTTACCACCTCTGAAAGATGTTACAAATGCTTTCTATTGAACTTTGGCCTCCATAAATCCAAATAGATGAGTTCCCATCAAGTTGAGGAAATTCAACACCACTGTTAGTTTTCCTAAGCATAGTTTTAGAGAGAAAGAGTGAGGTGTACAGTACTGTGCAAAAGTCTTAAGCACATAAGATGCTTCACAAAAACATTTGTCTTAAGATGGTTATTTATATCTGCTACTTTAGTGTGTCAATAGGAAATATAAATTTTAAACTCCCAAGCATTTCTTTTGCAAATAGAATAGAATCGAATAGAAGAACAGGGAGCCCTGCAACAGATGGCATGGTCCCCACAGAGCCCCCCCCACTGAATACGGAGTCAGTCTGGGATTACAAGAAGAGACAGAAGCAATTGAGACAGCCTAAATAGATAGAAGAACTGTGGTGAATTCTCCAAGAAGCTTGAACATCCTATCTGCCAACAACCAAGAAAAACTGTGTCCAGGTGTACCTAGGAGAATTGGTGCTGTTTTGAAGGCAAAAGTGGTCACACCAAATACTAATTAAGCTTTTTTTTTTAAGTTTACTTTGTATGACGTTAATTGATAAATGAAAACTATATATGGTATTATTTTTTCAGATATCCTTACTATGCAACATTTTTCCCAAGTGCCTAAAACATTAAACATGTATTTTACATTGCAGCTTATTACTGCACAATTCAGGTTTGGAAATGTTTGTAGTGTAGAAGACGGATAAGATAAATAATTATACTATACACACACTACATTCCAATGAAATAATCTAATCCCAGCTGTATTATAGAGTTGTGGGAGTACCGCAGTTTCGTGTTGCTTAGCAGACTTTGCAACACAGAGAACAATTGTACCAGCATTATACTGGAGTACAAGAATGTCAAATTGTCCATCTGAAGGTTCACAGAAAGTGGCTTGTGCAGCAAAATTGCCAAACATTCAATCGAATGAGTTTTGGAATGCCAAAACATTTCTCCTGAAAATGAATGTCAATGAAGGGAAGTTTTTTATTTGTCTACTAACAATGTCCAGGTATACTCATCACAGCGCTATTTCCACCACAGTATTCTATTAAACACAATACAGAATTTGAAATGTGCTGGAAATGACACAGTTGTGAGAATTTTCAGGAAAAATAAGAAAAAAAAAGGGACAAAAACGACACAAATCTCCTGTGAAGCATGGACATACACTGTTGGACATTGTTAGTAGACAAATTAAAAGAAAATTGTGAGCTATTGAAAAATGTATAACAAGACTTTTCTATAAGTCCACAGTGCTAAAAGTGCCAGAAGTTAAAGAAACACTTATATATCAACGCTTTAAACTTGGCCTGCCGAGAAAACAATTATTATCACAATTTTAATAACTACAACCTTGACCAACACAAACAATAGATTGTTTTAAAGCTCAGAAGCTGTACTTTACAATGCATATAGGCATTATGACCAAAACTGAACAAGTGCTTAAAAATTTGCAGACAAATCAGAAGTGTTGCATTTTGATCATTTATTAATAATTTTGCACTGCACATTTTATTGTAATCGGTAAAAACATCAAACTCATCAAATAGTCATATGTCGTTGGAATGCTCTCAAAGAGAATAATACAACCAGTCTATTTGTTTAACTCACAGACAATAATATAGAGAGTAACATCTAAGTATATGTCTTTGACATGCATGCTAAATATAAACAGGTGTTGCTTATATGCAGTGTTTTCGCTTATAACTTTAAGAAAAATAAACGGAATATAAAATATCACAAACCATTACTTAAGATTAGATGATTATCTTTAAAACGAGCCCATACACAACAAAATCAGATACATAAATAATTAGATAATCCACAAGAAGCACAATGTGCACACAGCAAATAATGTGATACTTTAACACGTTAGCTTTCCTGGATCAGATGACTTAATCGGAAATGATGTAGTACGTTGTCCAGCGTCATGGAATGCTAAATCGTATTAGGATTCAAATTGCTGCAACCAGAGGGGGAAGTCCTCCAAATATGGGCAGAGAGGATCGTTCACTCTAATTACATATGGTCACCAGGAGATGGCGACAAGTACATGACACAGACTCAATGATGGCTCAAATGACACACTATGGAACTGAATAAGATCTCATGACTTATTCCTGCATGCTCTGGAGAGAGAGCATACCTTTAGTCATTGTGTAATTAGTTCTTATGTACAGTTATGTTTTATTTGTTTAGAGAGGCTTTTGGAAACTTGCAGACATTTTTGGACACTAGGAGAAATAATTTTTGAAACGCTATAACTTTTGATTGCTTTGTCGTATCAACACAAATTTTACTCAGTTACAGGTGACATGACTGAAAACAAAACAAAAGCAAAGAGCTACCTTATATACACACTGAGATATATAATGTCAAATCAGAAAAATAAGAAGAAAGTTTTTTCTCAAGTTTTTCTGTGATTTTTCAGCAGTTTCTTAGACTGAGTGTCTCAGAATTGATCATAATCTACATCATAAAAAAATGTATGTCTTCTTTAAAATGATACCAAACACTTGGCCCTCCTTGTTTTTTTGTTCGAGTTACAAGCCTTTCATTTTGGGTATGCCACCGAAACGGGAAATCTTTAAAAACACCCTCAGAGCTTAAAGAGTTAAACAAATCTATATAGAAAACATCTGAAGTTACTGTTACCAGAGGTAATGCCACCAGTCCCTACACCTAAAAGTGTATATACTTCCTCCAACAATGAGAACATGAACATGCACACCAATACGCTTATTACTCCCAAAAATCTGATTCTTTAAAAAATTAGACAAAGCCAGAAATCCTGCGTCTGAGACCGCCAATCCGCACATCTTATCACGTGGCTTGTTGAGCGGGTTACCGCTGAGACGTAGCGCGTGTGGAGGCTTCACGCTATTTTCCGCAGCATCTACGCACAACTCACCACGCGCCCCACCGAGAGCGAGAACCACACATTATAGCGACCACAAGGAGGTTACCCCATGTGACTCTACCCTCACTAGCAACTGGGCCAATTTGGTTGCTTAGGAGTCCTGGCTGGAGTCACTCAGCACACCTTGGATTCAAACTCGTGACTCCAGGGGTGGTAGTCAGCGTCTTTGCTCGCTGAGCTACCCAGGTCCCTGATCAGTTTATTCTTAAGCTGTTTATGAACTTATGAACAGAGAAATGATTGATGTTTTTTGCATTCACATGACCACACAAATTGTCAGCTTAATAAGCATTATCGGTGAAAGAACTTACATTCAACATCATTGAGCGTGTTTACTTGCTAGATCACAGTGTTCAATAAAATAGTTTTTCCTTCTATGTTATGCTTAATCAAACCCCTTTAATGATTCACTTTATGACTTTGATAAAGATCAGCTCTCATTAAAGGTCATTTTAAAGAGTTCAAAAAAGTACAGCCACTGTATATTTGAAGTATGCAAGATTGTGTGCAGGTGCAGTTTCAAATGTAAAGTTTCTCACCCTGACTGTGTCGATGAGCGCCAGCATTCGAGGATTGTTCTGCTCTACCGCCTCCAGGCACTGGAACATAGCAGACACATGCGGCTCACTCAACAGGAAGGCCCCATCTACAGACCAAAACAATCACATAATAAATGATGACACACCAAAATGCATTTTCATTAGCTTATGAGCTGCCTTGGTAACTAGCAATTGTGTCAAAATGGTTGTATAAAGGCGCAAATTGTTCAGTAGGGGGTTGAGGTACCATTGTAGTATTTCTGTGTGTTTGCCTTGTGTTGCAGCAGTGGCTTGAGCTGAGCAGATAAGATGTGACATTGAAGACTGTGTAGAAGCCAGCGTTCGGCTTTATAACCCTCTCCAAAGCACTGCACGCCACTACTCAACACCGGCTCCAACTGACTGAACTGCAGAGAAAGAGGAAAAAGTGGTTAATGCTCATTTATGTCATCTAAACCACATGCAAGTGGTTCATCAGGTAGGAAAGATTCACTCAATGGACAATTACCTGTTCAACATGACGGGCTAAATGAGGACAGAGATACCGCACACACCACACAAAACGCCAGTAGTCTTTTTGCTTATAATATACCTGAAGGACAACAGGAAAAAAGGGCAAGTCAAAAACTCGCAGGGAAGAAATATTTTTGTAAACTAAAATAAAAAATTAAAACAGAATGATATCAAATCAAATTAAATTTCCAAAAGAACGAAAACTACACTGACGCTATAAAAGTGCAAAATGAAAAATAAAGAGATAATAACTTACGTTTTTGTATTTTCAATCCATGTGGAATCATCGGATTTAATTAGATTTAACTCTGACTTTAAACCAGGGGTGTCAAAGACGTGGCAGGTATACTTAAGATAAGTTAAGGAAAAAGTTCCATTAATTAATGCTAAAAAAACATTGGTTTTTCCAATGTTTTTTTTCCAATTGGTTTTTCCAAAAATTGGTTATACCGGTATACTTGATTAATAATATTAGATTTTTAGCCTACAGCCCGACAGAAATAAAAAAACGTTTTAATTTGTTGTGTTGGTTATAGCTCACATCTTTAAGAGGCAGAACCTTTCTCGTAATTATGTGCAGCATTCTGAATTTGGGTACATGCTCAGATTTGTGCTTTTTCAGCAGAAAGTGGAGCTGTGAGTGGCGCAACTGTAACAGAGCAACGAACCAAAGTAAAACTAGTGTCTCGCAGTAGGACAATTTGAGGAAAAAACGTAAAATTGAATTACTCAAAAACATTTGCATCCATTTATTATATCGGCGTAATATATTCATAATATTCTTTTAATGTACAGCAGGAAAGAAAAAAACTTTAATGCATTGTGCTGCATGTTATATATAGCATATAAAATGGTAGAACCTTTCTTTCAGAGGTCGACGATATATCGGTTTTACAGATTAATCGGCGTCGATACTTGCGGTTTTTAAAGCGGCAGAACTTTCTTGTAATTACATGCATCAGTTACGCACATGTTTAAATTTGAACTTTTTAGCTGAAAGTAGATCTATGAGTGGCGCAACTGTCCCAGTGCAACAAACGAAACTAAAACTAGTGTCTCGCAGCAGGATAATTTAATGAAAAACGTAAAATTAAATTGTGTGAAACAAACATTTGCGTCCATTTTTTATACTGGTATATGCATTTGATTCTAAAAACTTTTTAATTTGTTGTGCTGCATGTTATATTTTGCATATAAAGTGGTAAAATCTTGCATGCAACATTCAGAACTCGTGTACACGAGCAAATTCATGCTTTTTAGCAGAAAGAGGATCTGTGAGTGGCGCAACTGTCATAGAGAAACAAGCAAAGCAAAACAACAAAAACTGCCATCTTGCAGCAGGATAATGAGGAAAAACATTAGAACTAAATTATGCTAAAAAATATTTGCGTCCATTTATTATATCAGTATAATATATATATAACATTCTGTTTTAGCTACAACCTGACAGAAAGAAAAAAAAACTCTTTAATTTGTTGTGTTGGTTATAGCTCGCATCTTGAAGTGGCAGAAACTGTCTTGTAATCATGTGCATCAGTTGCGCACATACGCAAAATTGCACTTTTTAGCTGAAAGTGAACCTGTGAGTGTTGCAAAACAAAACTAAACTAAAACATACATCTCATAGCAGGAAGACATGGGCGTAATGGGCAAAAATCTATCGGTTTTTGCCTAGACCATTAATGATCTTATCCCAATAAGGTGGTTTACCTGACCACTCACATTGTTGGCTTATTATGGATAATCAGTGTTAGACCGTGATATAAACACACTAAACAACAACTACATGTAAACTATATCTAATAATGATACGAACAAAGCTAAAACTAAACATTTTAGTTTTTGAAAAGCAACAAATTAAATTAAAATGAACTAAAACAACAATGAAATTCAAAATCAAATCAAAATTAAAAATTAAATTAAAAATAAAAACTTGTGTAATTTTCAGAACTATTATAACCTTAACGCAGGTCCAATTGTGTTTTATTTATATATACAGTATATATAGGCATCCAAAAGTTTGGAATAATGTGCAGATTTTGCTCTTATGGAAATAAATTGGTACTTTTATTCACCAAAGTGGCATTCAGCTGATCACAAAGTATAGTCAGGACATTACTGATGTAAAAAACAGCACCATCACTATTTGAAAAAAAAAAAAGTCATTTTTGATCAAATCTAGACATCAGCCATCACTCCAACACCTTATCCTTGAGTAATCATGCTAAATTGCTAATTTGGTACTAGAAAATCACTTGCCATTATATCAAACACAGCTGAAAGCTATTTGGTTCGTTAAATGACCATTAAATTAACATTGTCTTTGTGTTTGTTTTTGAGTTGGCACAGTATGCATTGAGATTGGCATGTCTTAAGGTCAATATTAGGTCAAAAATGGCAAAAAAGAAACTTTTTTTGAAAGCTTTCTCTAGAAAATTGTCAGTCAATCAGTGTTTTAAGGAATGAAGGCTATACAATGTTTGAAATTGCCAAAAAAAAAGATTTCATACAAAGGTGTACAATACAGTCTTCAAAGACAAAGGACAACTGGCTCTAACAAGGACAGAAAGAGATGTGGAAGGCCAGATTTACAACTAAACAAGAGGATAAGTACATCAGATTCTCTAGTTTGAGAAATAAATTCCTCACATGTCCTCAGCTGACAGCTTCATTGAATTCTACCCGCTCAACACCAGTTTCATGTACAACAGTAAAGAGAAGACTCAGGGGTGCAGGCCTTATGGGAAGTATTGCAAAGAAAAAGCCACTTTTGAAGCAGAAAAACAAAAAGAAAAGGTTAGAGTGGGCAAAGAAACACAGACATTGGACAACAGATAATTGGAAAAGAGTGTTATGGATCTTAACCCCATTGAGCTTTTGTGGGATCAGCTAGACTGTACGGTGCGTGAGAAGTGCCCGACAAGACAGACACATCTATGGCAAGTGCTACAGGAAGTGTGGGGTGAAATGTCACCTGAGTATCTGGACTGACAGCTAGAATGCCAAGATCTGCAAAGCTGTCATTGCTGCACGTGAAGGATTTTTTGATGAGAACTCTTTGAAGCAGTTTAAGAAGTTCTGAACATTTTTTTCTAATTGTAATAGTAATTTTTCACATTATTATTGTCCTGACTATACATAGTGATCAGTTGAATGCCACTTTGGTGAATAAAAGTACCAATTTCTTTCCATAAGAGCAAAATCTGTACATTATTCCAAACTTTTGGCTGCCAGTGTGTGTATATTCTCTTATTTTAACTGCCACACAGGCAATTTCTATTCTAAACAAAGAAGAAGAATTGAAACTTTTAAACACATTCTTCCTTGTTTGATCTATTTTTGATCTCATGTGCCTAACTGGCAATTTATGTATTCTGCTATTTCTGTCTAATAGTTCCTGGCTGTAATAAATCAGGCTGTTGTTCAGGCATGTTTCTGGACAGAATATTGGAGTTACCACATGAAATTATTTATAAAACATACATAACTGTCTTTTGTTTACCTTTCTAAGTACACAGTACCTGTTCATGTTTTAGGCCATGGCCCAAGATATTATTCATGTCCTTGTGCAGGCGCTGAAGACCCCCATAGCGAGACCACACGTTAGGATTGTTGGTCGATAGCAAGCCTTCAACAGTCGTCTTTAGATTGTACAGAAGCTTCCAATGTTCCCATCTGATTGGAAAAAATAACTGATCACGGTATAGTATTGGTACCAGTTGATAATAGTAAGGCACTCTGATACAGTATAAACTGCGTTAATAAATAAATACCATATTTATATACCTTATTTAAATGTTTCTGTAAGACACTTGAAAGAATACCATGATACTACCATGGTACATGTATAAAAAATAAAAAAGAATTACCATAGCACATATCCCAAAAAACATGGTTCTACCATGGTAATTGTACTGTATAAAAAAGGAAGAAAAACTTTTTAGTACCACAGTACAAAAACACAGTACTACCATGGTACATGCCCAAATCCAAGGTATTAAGAATAATCCCTTAATTTACTTTCAATGAAAAAGTAATTTAATTACAGTAATGAATTACTTAGTAATGCATTACACCCAACACTGCCGCTGAGTCATTCAGTTTCTGTCATGTGTCTGTTTGCAAAAGTAGCTGTGAAACTTGCGACAACTTTGAGAGCCTCTTCAAAAACAAGGACTTAAAATGAGATTTTGCGATAACGTTTGCAATTTAACAACTAAATGTGAGCGTATCACAAGACTGGAGATGTAATTTACTATGTTTCTGTCAACTGCTCTGCTGGTTGAACCTGCTAGAACATACAATGCTGTGAAACTGGGACTCCGTACGTCATGAATATTAAATACATCACGCTTACGTTCCTTGCACGCCTTCCGTGAGCGCCCCGTCTCCTATTGGTTGATTCTCCAGCTATCCACTTACTAATGTAAACCTTTCAGCCAATCAGATTGGGCTACTGGGCGAATGTCACGTAGCGTGATTAATATTCATAAGACAAGCCTTCGCCATAGTGGGATTTATAAATTCGCTAGCCAGCTAGATCGATTTGAAACCTGAAATCGACCACTGTACCAGCAAACAAGATGATTATTGTATAGATTATTTAAATGTACTTTTACAAGGGGATAAAGTGCTAAAACTACTTAAATTAAGAAAGAATCTTAAACACAAGCCTCATAGTTAAAACTGTGTACTGTATCTAGCTGTCAAACTCAGCTCTGCTGCATATAATAGTCATATTATTTATTTACCTGCGCTCTCCATCCTCTGACCCCATCGATATTTCCATCTCCGTCCTAGTTAACTGTGATTTTTCCGTCTGACTGACCGTTTAAATCGGAGAAAGTCTCCAGTCAGGCAGAAGTAGGTGTTTTCACTGGGTGTCCTGCACAATAACAAAACGAGGATCATGAAGTCAGCGATAAAGGGCTGAGAACGGAAGTGTATTCCTGAAGTAGCGGAAGCAGATATTTTTCATGAAAAAAGTCGCTGGAGGAACTATTTATTAAATAAAATACAAATTATAATATTTTTTTTTTGTAATAATGTAACATTTTAAATAATATATGATTTATTTATTTATAAAAATTCAGGGGAAAAAAACTGTACAATTCTCCATAAAAAGAAAATCCACACCATAACAAGACAGGATAGGGAAGTCGGCGATAAAGCTCTGAAACCAGAGATGGATATCTGCAGTAGCGGAAACAGATCTTTTCAATGAAGCAAAAAAAAATAAAAAAATAAAAAAAATTAAAAATCGCTTGAGGAAAATTTTCTTTTATTTAAAATAAATGATATATATATATTTATTTTATAAATATATATATAATTTGCCTGCTGACGGACAGGCAGCAGATAGTGAGATAGGGGAATTTCACTTCCAGCACATGTACAATCAGCACAGATTGTGCTCTCCCCACTACTCTTCTCCCTGTACACAAATGACTGCATCGCCAAGGACCCCTCTGTTAATCTCCTGAAGTTTGCAGGCTACACTACTGTCATCAGCATCATCCGCGATGACAGTGAGTCTGCATACAGAAAGGAGGTTAAACAGGTGGCTCACTGGTGCAGTCAAAACAACCTTGAGCTGAACACGCTCAAAATGGTGTAGATGATTGTGGACTTTAGGAGGAACACCCCAACGCTGATCCCCCTCACTATTCTAAACAGCACTGTGGCAGCAGTGGAGTCATTCAGGTTCCTGGGCGCTACCATCTCACAGGACCTGAAGTGGGAGACCCACATTGACTCCATTGTGAAAAAGGCCCAGCAGAGGTTGTACTTCCTTCGCCAGCTGAGGAAGTTCAACCTGCCACAGGCGCTGCTGATACAGTTCTTCTCAGCAGTCACTGAGTCTGTCCTCTGCACTTCAATAACTGTCTGGTTTGGTTCAGCTATGAAATCGGATATCAGAAGACTACAAAGGACAGTTCGGACTGCTGAGAAGATTATTGGTAGCCCCTTGCCCTCCCTTCAAGAACTGTACTCAGGCACAAGAACAGTTTTTTTCCCTCAGGCTATCCATCTCATGAACAGTTAAAACTGCCCCATTGAGCAATAATTATGTGCAATGCACAGTGTAATCTATGCAAAATAACTTAACAACAAGCTGTAATGTAACCCTGTGATTCAAAATGTTTTGACAAAAAAAAAAAAATAAAATAAAACTTTAATAGGGCAATACAGAAACACACCAATAAAGAAATAAATAGTCTTTCAATTGTAAATTGTAAATCATAAACCTGTCATGAAACAACTGTTTATCTTGTATCATCATTTGAGTCCCCTATTAACATATGTGTAAAACATAATGTTAGCAATGAGTAGCAAACCCAACTTGAAACAAGCCTTGTGCATTATTACAGGCATTTCCTTAATACATCAACAAAATCCAGTAACTTTATATAATTTGCATTTTATTTATTTATTGAGAATGCCTGTTTGGCCTGTATCACATAAATGCTTGGAGTTGTCTACTAGGTATGCACCATCAACCTTGTTAGCATCATAGCACTCTGTTGCACTGTACTCTTCCATAAAAAAAAATAAAAAAAATAAATAAAAAATAAAACACTGCCATACTCTATCATCTTCCTTTCAGGAAGTAAATATCACCTCTTTTTTACACGACTCCTGTCCAAGGATCAGAAACAACATTTTTGGAAAAGAGAATTGTATAGGGAGAAGAAAATATAATATCAAGACTTTTAACAGGGCTAGGTGAATGTTGTGGGGTCAGTGAATCAGTGGAAAATGCCACAATTAACTGCAAAAGTATTTATTTGAAGCTGGAGGAGCTGAACACGCAGTCCTGATCGGTCCGGAGAAGAAGCAGCAGGTGGCGGTAATGCGTTATTTCACTTTGCGATCCGGAGTTCGAAAGAAAGAAGGAGGATCGAAACCGGAAACGAAAGAAATTGTAACAGGAACAAAAACGAAAACGTAACCATCTTTTAATCATTCTGAACTAAAACTCTTTTTTAAATGGTTTTTAAACCGTTAGTAACATCATTTCGTTCTGACTTAGCAGTTTAATTGAGCAGTCTTTTAACTATGAACATGCTGTATGACTGAGAGTGAGACGATCATCAAACAACTCAACAGAGGTATGTTAAACACAAACATGTAAATATCTTTCATTTCCAATCTGTCTGAAATGCAAAGAAGTGCACTTTAAAGTTATAAATGACTCATCCAGCTTACGAATTTCTGAGAGTAAGATTTAGTGTAATGTTAATTCAAACAAATGACAAATGTCCAAAACTGATATGGAAAGTGTTGAACATGTTTTAAAAAAAAAATGTAAAAAAAAAAAAAAGTTATTGCAATATGGTGCAGACCTTTTGGAATAATACTATGAATCCCCTTAGACGACAGTGAGGCAATTTATTTTCTGAAACAGTTTTGTAGAACCATAAAAAACATAGTTACCTCCATTAATTATGGTTTTACTACAGTAATTATAGCTAAATCATGGTATTTGCTGTGAAACATAACCACAAAATTTATTGTGGTTTTACTACAGACAATGACCATATTTTAACCTTGGTATTTGTGGTAAAAATACAGGAAACCCCAAAACTATGGTGAAAACCATAATTAATTTGTGGAACATGTACAATGGTTTTTAAACATGGTTAATTTTTGTAAGGGCAAGTTTTTTTTGTGTGTGTGTGTGTGTGTGTGGCAAAAACCATGGTATTACTATAATAAAACTTGTAATTTACATGATAATTATTAGCATAGTTTTGGTTTTCTTGTATTATTATTAGAGATGCAAATTGTGACAAATTATGTTAACCAAATAACTGCCAATATTAACCGGTTATTAACCGTTAACTGAAAAGCCATAAATTAAACAAGTGACCAAACGGGCAATACAAAGGCTATGTTTTGTCTATACTATACTGTGTGTGTGTGTGTGTGTGTGTGTATATATATATATATATATATATATATATATCTGGAAAAAATTAAGAGACCACTGCAAAATAATCATTTTCTCTGGATTTACTATTTATAGGTATATGTTTGAGTAAAATGAACATTTTAGTTTTATTCTATAAAGTACTGACAACATTTCTTCCAAATTCCAAATAAAAATATTGTCATTTAGAGCATTTATTTACAGAAAATGGCAACTGGTCAAAATAACAAAAAAGATGCCGTTTTCAGACCTCGAACAATGCAAAGTTCATATTCATTTTTAAACAACACAATACTAATGTTTTAACTTAGGAAGAGTTCAGAAATCAATATTTGGTGGAATAACCCTGATTTTCAACCACAGCTTTCATGCGTCTTTGCATGCTTTCTACCAGTCTTTCACATTGCTGTTGGGTGACTTTATTACTAGTTCGGCTTTGTTTGATGGCTTGTGGTCATCCATCTTCTTCTTGATCACGTGTGTGTATGTATATGTATATGTGTGTATGTATACACACAAACACACACGTCTATAATGGCTGAAACATCACATGAAAGATGTCCATATTTAGCAGTAGTTATTACATTAACATTTGAAAGAACAACTGTATATCTCTTTCTTATATTTCAGAACAAACAAATTTATTATGGATTCCTTGCATGCCCAAATAACCTATAAGGTGATAACCTTCGCCAGTTTAACAGTAGAAGAGTAAAATAAGTTTTAGCCTACCCAGAGTCTGTGCTTCTGTGCAAACCAAAGCACTCTTATTTTTTTTTTTTTTTTTGCTGCATGTTTCATTTTTTCCGATCTTTCAGACTGGAGAAATACAGTGGTTTACATGTTAAATAGCACCCTTGTGTGTACATAATGGGAACTATGTGATAAACCCATGAAATTACCTCTCTTTAGTTGTTTCTTCTAAAACAAAAATATTATGTTTTAACAAAGTATTAATCAAACAAATTGTTAAAGCCCAATTATTACCATGGTTTTACTAGGAATATTATGGTTAAAATGTTACTGCGGTCAAAACCTGACTTATTGCGTGGGAACGCCCGACTATTGCGAGGGAGGGAGGGAACGCCCGACTATTGCGAGGGAGGGAGGGAACGCCCGACTATTGCGAGGGAGGGAGGGAACGCCCGACTATTGCGAGGGAGGGAGGGAGGGAACGCCCGACTATTGCGAGGGAGGGAGGGAGGGAGGGAGGGAACGCCCGACTATTGCGAGGGAGGGAGGGAGGGAGGGAGGGAACGCCCGACTATTGCGAGGGAACGCAAAACTTGTTGTGAGGGAACGCAAAACGTATTACAAGGGAACGCAAACTATTGTTAGTGAATGCAAAACTAATTGTGAGGGAACGCAAACTATTGCGAAGGAACGCAAAACTTTTGTACAATTGTATGTCATTCTTAGAAACAAGTTATTCAGTATCTACGGTTCCCATGGCCATGGGAAACCTGGAAATATCAGGGGAATTTTAAAATCGTGATTTCTGGAGAGATGTCTGGAGAAGTTTTTAAAATTATTATGAGGGAGGGAGGGAGGGAGGGAACGCCCGACTGTTACGAGGGAGGGAGGGAGGGAGGGAACGCCCGACTGTTACGAGGGAGGGAGGGAGGGAGGGAACGCCCGACTGTTACGAGGAGGAGGGAACGCCCGACTGTTACGAGGAGGGAGGGAACGCCCGACTGTTACGAGGGAGGGAGGGAACGCCCGACTGTTACGAGGGAGGGAGGGAACGCCCGACTGTTACGAGGAGGGAGGGAACGCCCGACTGTTACGAGGGAGGGAGGGAACGCCCGACTGTTACGAGGGAGGGAGGGAGGGAGGGAACGCCCGACTGTTACGAGGGAGGGAGGGAGGGAGGGAGGGAACGCCCGACGTTTACGAGGGAGGGAGGGAGGGAACGCCCGACTGTTACGAGGGAGGGAGGGAGGGAACGCCCGACGTTTACGAGGGAGGGAGGGAGGGAGGGAGGGAACGCCCGACGTTTACGAGGGAGGGAGGGAGGGAGGGAGGGAACGCCCGACGTTTACGAGGGAGGGAGGGAGGGAGGGAGGGAGGGAACGCCCGACTGTTACGAGGGAGGGAGGGAACGCCCGACTGTTACGAGGGAGGGAGGGAACGCCCGACTGTTACGAGGGAGGGAGGGAGGGAGGGAGGGAACTCCCGACTATTACGAGGGAACGCAAAACTTGTTGTGAGGGAAGGCAAAACGTATTACAAGGGAACGCAAACTATTGTTAGTGAATGCAAAACTAATTGTGAGGGAACGCAAACCATTGCGAAGGAACGCAAAACTTTTGTACAATTGTATGTCATTCTTAGAAACAAGTTATTCAGTATCTATGGTTCCCATGGCCATGGGAAACCTGGAAATATCAGGGGAATTTTAAAATCGTGATTTCTGGAGAGATGTCTGGAGAAGTTATTAAAATTAACAAAATCCTAAAAAATCAAGGAAATGTCCAAAGTGAAAATAGATTGTTCTACTTATGGTCGGCTCTGAGATGTAATCGTCTAGAATTGATCTTTGTAAGTGCAATATCTATAAAATTATAATTTTTTTATTCTTATCCAGTCAATCACAAAGTTTTGGATGGCAAATCTTGGAAATGTATTTGTCAAAGTGTGGGAAAATATCCTAAATTAACATTAAACAGTCTCTAAAGCATGAAGAATTCAATACACAGTCATTTCTTAAAAGTTACTAATGAGTTAATTTTAAAGCTGTTGTGTTGGTCTGGTTTTGGCAAGGACAGTTTTCTCACATATTTTATGTTAACATGTTGATACATGGTTAAATGAATAAATGTTTATAATCTTTTTTTTAAAAGTTTGAATATTTGGTAAAAGTTTGGCCTGTTACCGTTTGAAACCTGTTTTTGTCATTTTGCACACTATCGTGAACTACAAGGTTATTTTCATTGGCTTATCAAATTAGTTAAAAATTAATGGATAAAACCTGACAAAACATTGACTAAATTAAAGGAAAACTAAATGCATAAATATTTGGATTTTTTCAGATGGGTCGCCACCAAGAGAATCCAGCGCATCGGTATTTCTTTTATGACAAGGTCTCTAATAAATCTTTCTGCAAAATTGAAGGATGTGGGGCAGAAATATCTGGGCACCACGGAGGCAACCTGCAGAGACACCTTCAGCGTAGACATCCAGCAGAGCATGCTGAGACCACTGCCCAAAAGAGACCAGCATCTGCAGATGGACTAATGACTCTGGACATGGCTGTAGTGAAAAGGCCAAAGATTTCAGGCCTACATGTCCAATTAAGTCCCGATATCATAAAAGATGCATGCATAGAGCTAGTAACCATTAACGGGAGACCGTTGTCATTAATGGAGGACTCGGGCTTCAGAAAAATTATAGATCCAATACAAGAGGCTATTGGAAATGGCTTTGCCATCAATTCAACAAACATCTGTGAAATGGTGTCAGATGTTGCTCAAGGGGAAAGAGAACAGCTCAAGAATGAGTTAAATGGAAGACTTCTGATGCTTAAAATTGATTCAGCTACATGCAGAGACCGAATTATTCTTTGCATAAATGTACAATATGCTGATGAAGAAAAAATTGTGATGCATACATTGGCCGTTAAGGAGTTAACGGAAAGGCACACAACCGAATACATCTCATCAGTTGTGAAGGATGTCTTGCATGAATATAATGTAGAATTGCGCCAAGTGTACTCTGTAACGTCAGATAATGGCGTTAACATGATGAAAGAAGTTTATTTACGGTCTGATATGCCAGATGGCCTGTCTAACGATGAGAATGAAACCGTTGCCCCGAATACACAGGTTAAAGAGGAGCTAACTGAGGCCGAAGTTGGAAATCTGGAATTAGACATTGAACTTGATTCTGTGACGCAAGGACACGTGTTGCACAGTATAAGGTGTCCTGCTCATACTTTTCAAATAGCAGTTGAAGATGCATTAAAAGAGAAACGGTCATCCAGCTTGATTTGTGAAGCAAGGCGCATTGCGAAAGAGTTGCGCACGCAGAACATCGTCATTCCTCTGAAAAAAATGGGACATGAGAGGGCCACTGTCGACAGTGCGAAGTGCTGGCAGTCAACACACGATATGCTTGAGCAGCTTTTGGAGCTCAGGAGCTTCTGTGAGGAGATGTCGCCAGCCATTAAAGAACTGCATTTAAATGAGAACGAATGGCAGGACATAGCCAACTTCGTGTGCGCATTGAAACCTGCGAAAATTGCGATGAAAAGCCTCCAGTCTGACCATCTCACGGCAGGTGACTTCTACGGCGTTTGGCTCCAATGTGTACTGTGCACAGACAAAATTGACAACCTCTTTGCCAAACGACTAGTCCAGTGCCTCACAGTACAGCAAGCTACACTTTTTGATAGTGACGCCTTTGTAGCTGCTTTATTTCTCGATCCTAGATATCGACTTTTTCTTACGGAACATCAAACTGAAAGGGCTAAAATTCACTTAACTCGTGCCTGGGATGCCATTGAATATTTATCTGGCAACAACGCGACTGACAGTGCACAGTGCACACCATTCCAGTCATCCGAGGAAGACGATGAGATTGAACAGCTGTTATTGGCAAAAGAACTGGAGGCCACAACAGTGCGAAGTTTTGACGTTTCCATAACATCTCTTTTGGACATTTACTCGAGAGGAGCACGTCTTAAGCGTAGCGAGTGTCTTTTCAAGTACTGGGCAAGCGTTGCAACAACTAACCCAGACTTACATAAACTTGCTATGAATGTCATTGCACTCCCTGTAACGCAAGTAAGCGTAGAACGTGCATATTCATGCCTCAAGTTTATCCTTTCTGAACCGGCACTGTCGATGAACAAACAGGTCCTGGAAGACATTCTTTTCTTACGTTTAAACAAACAATATGGACTTGTAGTAAATTACAAGTGATTCAGTAGCCTGTGTTTTAAAGTTTGAGGTTTTGTGGAGGAAAACTCAGTCTAGTGTGAATGAGAGACATAAATGTAGCGAAATCAATGCGCTTTCAAATAAAAACATAGTAGTGAGGAAGTGGCCTAAGGGGCCATTCGCACCAAATGTGTGTTGGCATCCATCTGCGCTGGTTGTCAATTGTTTTTTTTTTTTATGTAAACATGCACTGCTTGGATATCTTTGACCATTTCGCTGTCGCAGTTGTTGTTGTTTTTTTGCATTTTGCGAAGGAGTGCCACGTTTTTTAGATGACATGTCAAGTAAAAAGAACTTTAACTGTTATAAACGCATCTTGAGGCACCTGCATTGTGTTCCATTCCTTGTGTTGCGTCTAACTTTTTTTAACGCAAGTACGCATTCGGTCTGAATGGCCACTAATACATTAGTGCCATTATGGTTTACTTTAATATGTTTTCAAGTTATTTAATATTTTAGTTACAGAAAAGTTCAATTGCCAGTTCTTCTCGGAGAAGAATGCACAAAGAGGGTTGAATCGATCCAGTATGATATGGAAAAAGTTTGTGAACCCTTTGGAATTAGCTGGTTTTCTGCATTAATTGGTCCTAAAATATGATCTCATCTTCATCAAAGGCACACATATAGACAAAGCACAATGTGCTTAAGCTAACAACACACAAACAATTATAATCGTTCATGTCTTAACTGAATCCTATTAAACAATCAGTGGTGTGGAAAAAGTAAATGAACCCTAGGATTTAACAACTTGCCAATCCTCCTTTGGCAGCAATAACCTCAACCAAGCGTTTCCGGTAGCTGCGGATTAGACCTGCACAACATTCAGAAGGAATTGTAGACCATCCTTCCTCCCAGAACTGCTTCAGCTCAGCCATATTCTTAGGATGTCTGGTGTGAATGCCTCTCTTGAGGTTATTCCATAGCATCTCTATTGGGGTAATGTCTGGACTCTGACTTGGCCACTGCAAAAGACTCTACATAATCTGTAAAAGTTGTCAACAGTGAAATTTTTCACATGCACGCAATAGTTATATTGAATTTCATTTGTTTTACTGTATATGTTTATGTAAAGTGAATAAATAAACACTGATTATAACAATTGTCGATCATCAATTTAAATTGAGGATAGATTTTTATTTTTTTTATAATCCAGTTGAATCCAGTAGGGCTTCTGACTCCCTTTTTTTATTACTACAGCAATATATATATATATATATAATGTATGTATATATATTATCATAGCCTTTTCATTCATTCTTCAACTTGTTACTCTATTGTTGGGTTTAGGGTGAAGCATATCTCAGTTACTGTTATTCTTGGAAAATGAGAAAAAGACATCTGCAGTTGTGCTATAGTGTCTTCTATTGATTTGACCACATGGTGGCGCTGTTTATTTGTTAAAATTGTGCTGTTACTTGTCATAACAGTTACATAAGTACACCTGTCACTCAACTACATACCATATTCAATGAGTCACACAGCAGGAATGCCATGTCTGGTAGTAACATGCACATGGATCATTGTAAGGCTCTTTGCATTGATGGTTAAAACCAAAGGGAGGATTTTTAAATTTCCTTCCCTTGGATATTTTAATTTCTTTATTGATAAGAGTAATTTATGGAATGCTATGCAAAGAGTTTTCCCTTCCATATCATGTTTGTAAAAAGTTACACCATTGTAAGTGTGCACAATCTGTCTAACCAAAATTGCATTTATTACTGTTTGTATATGTGTTGTCCCTTCTTTGTATAAAACATTTCTGAGACATCTTCAACCAAATGCTATTGTCATTCTGTTTAGGCATGATAATTGTTCTTCCACGTGAACTTAGGTATGAACTCTCTTGCTGCTAATCTTTTAGACAAAAGCACATTCTGTGTGAATACTGCTAGCAATGAATTCTGTTCATTTTGTTGTAGCTTCTCCTAAAGTTGGCTTGATCTGATAAATGGAAAATGTTTTCTTTAAGGGGTAGGGTTAGGATTTGTGTTAGTCTGTGGTAATTTTAATTGGCTTTATATCGAAACAAAAGTCTACTGTATGTCCTTATAAGGCCTTGTCCACACTAATATGTTTTTGTTTGAAAATATAAATTTTACTATGTTTACGCGTCTCATCCACACTAGGGGGCCGTTTACATGACAACGTTTTCAACTAAAAACGGAAAACTTTTTAAGCGTTTTGGCTGTTCCTTTACACGACAACAGCGTTTTGGGGCCTGAAAACGTAAACATTTGAAAACGGTTTTCAAAGTGCAAGTTTTTGAAAACAATGCCGTTCTCGTCTCCGTGTAAACACACACAAATGCGAATTTGTGAAAACGATGACGTCATGCGCACGCGTATTACATGTTCAGTCTATAAACATACGCGTGAGACATTCAAAACTACAATGGCGCACTACAGGACTGTGTTTGTGCTGCTCAAGATTTTGAGTTTATTGACGCTTCTCCAGCAAAGTGCAGATTTACTGTATCACTACTACGACCAGCGATCGCCATCTTCATTGTTTGTATTCACCGCTCTGTGGAAGAATGCTTATGTGCGCAGGCGCGTAGTGTTTCTTTACAAAGTGACATCGCCAACTACTGGCCTGGCATGCATAATACAGTTTTTAGTTGTTTTCGCGGATCCGTGTGAACAGGGATCGTTTTGACAACGTTGCCTTCTGTACGCGAAACTTTTCAAAAACGCAAAGGAAAAACTTTTCCGTTTTTCGTGTAAACGTACCCTAGAACGGCATCGTTTTTATTTTTGTAAAACACAATTTATCCACAGGTATTTTTCTCCACCAAAAATTAAACACTTCGAAAACGCTCTCCATAACTGCAAAAATGATGGAAAATAATGGCGTTAGAAAACTGAAAATTGAGTTTTTAAACAAAAACGCTTTACGAATACATCTTTGTTTGAAAACAGTAATTTTGCTATGTTTACGCCTATCATCCAGACTAGAATTGTATTTTTCTCCACCGAAAACCAGGAGTGTCGAAAACACTCTCCATTATCTTTGGAATACAATGATGTTAGGAAACCGAAAACAGAGGTTTCAAACAAAAACAGATTGCTAATACATTTTAGTTTGAAAACGCATACATTTTGCTACGTTTACGCCTCTCATCCACACTTGAACAGAATTTTCCTCAACCGAAAATGGAGCACTTTGAAAATGCTCTCAATTACCACATACTTTGAAAATCAATGATGTTAGGAAACTTGAAAACTGAGTTTTTTAAAATAAATCAGGTTACTAATACATTTTAGTTGGAAAAACTCTCCATTACCAGATACTTTGGAAAACTGTGACATTAGGAAACTGAAAACAGAGCTTTCATACGAAAACAGATTACTAATACGTTTTCATATAAAAACGCATTAATTTCGCTACATTTGCACCTCTCATCCACACTGGAACATTTTTCTCCACTGAAAATGGAGCGCTTTAGGAGCTCTCTCCATTACCACATACAGTTCTTTAGAAAAGTACGCTACGTTTATGCCTCTCATCCACACTTCGAAAATCCTCTCCATTACTGCATACTTTGCATGGAAAACAATGACGTTAGGTAACTGAAAATTGCATTTTTAAACAAAAACGGTTTACAGGAAAATGTTTAATTGTAAAACACCATAATTTCACTATGTTTATACCTCTCATTCACACTTCGAAAATCCTCTCCATTACTTCATACTTCGCATGGAAAACAATGACGTTAGGTAACTGAAAATGGAGTTTTTAAACAAAAATGGTTTACAGAATTTTTTTTGTTTGAAAACAGTAATTTTGCTATGTTTATGCCTCTTACCCACACTAAAATGGCATTGTCCTCCACCAAAAACCAGTACTTTTGAAAACGCTCTCTCTATTACCCCATATTTTGGAAAATGATGACATAATGGAAAATCTAGGTTTCAAACATGTATTAATTCCTCTACGTTTACAGCTCTCATCCACACTAGAACAACGTTTCCTCCACTGAAAAACCCTCCATTACGACATACTTTGGAAAACTGAGATTTCAAACATGAGCAGATTATTCATGTCCGTCAGAATGCTCATTATTAAACCAAAATGCTATCAACATGCAAAACAAGCATTCTTGTTAACCGATCCCTTTGCGAGAGGTTCACTGCTAGTTGTTTGCTATGTGTGTTATCTGCAAGCCACAAAAACATTTAAAAAAACATTTAAAATGGTCAGTTCTTAATAGAACAGTCATTTATTTTTGACAGAAAACTAAACTTTTCAAAACAGCACATTACAAGGGTATTCTTAAGATATTTTCAAAGGCTCAGTGATCAAGTACGATACATTTGCTTGTATGCTATATTCCTTCAACAAAAAAGAAAAAAACAAGCAAAAAATAAAAGTTCATCAGGTGATATATACTGACGTACAGTGATTGTACATTATTACGGTTTGGCTCAAGATGGGGAAAAAATTTTTTTTTAAATATCCATGGTAGAAGAGGCACAAAAGACATTAAAAAAGCATGCCCGATACATAAATGATTTCAAAATCATATGTGAACTGCAAACTCTTGTTGTGGATTGATTTTACTTTTATTTTTTTCTGTGTGATTACTATTTTATTGTGTTGTAAGTTTAGTAATCAGTGTAAACCACGCCTTAAAATATACTGTAACTTTAATTAATTGCATACATTTTATGTAATGTAATACACATTCATCTGGATTTCAAGTTTTACAAAACCATACAACTGACAATTTTTCCCATCGTCAGGTTTGTTTGTTATGGGGCTTTTCCTCAAAAAATTACCAGAAATTACCCTTCACCATCTAACTTTGTTCACAGATTGCTTTAAATTATTATTATACTAAAATAAAACATGAGGTAAAAAAAAAAAATGGTGTGATAGAACATGCTAACCAGAAACAAAAGATTGTTTGACATAAAGTAAAAAAAAGCGAGCAAGAAAGTGTACACAGCTTTTCTTCTTTGGTTACAAATATGTTTGTATGAACAAATTCACAGCTTTTTCCCCATCCCAGAAAAAACAAAAAAAAATGTTTTAACTAAATTTCAATAAAATTATAACTGAAGAATGTTGGGGAAGTGTGGCAATTATAGCAGCCTGGTCTCAAAGTAAAAACGTTACCATAACTACATTTTTGTAAAATAAGTTTTACATGCCTCGCTCTACGTATCGCTGCAGTTCTCGAGAAATGAACACTAAAGGCGCTACAACAGCATTGAGTTTTATTCACTCAAATCACGAGTATAACAGATAAACAGTTCATAAACACTTATTATTTACTATAGCACATGACTTGAAACTAAATGCATTTTAACGCTTGCATTACATAACTACATATAAAACCAAGACTAGCTTGCTAACTGGCGAAACTGATAGAGCGTTGGATTTAGAATGCCAAAGTCCGAGTTGAAACGTGAATGCATAGTGTCATATTAGTGCCACAAAATGACGCGGCTGCTTCAGCTATTGTGTTTTTCATTTCACATTTGCTTTAATGACACTATCGGTTAGGCTTAGGTTAAAGGTTTAGGGTAGGTAAGTAGGTTTTATTCATTTAAAACGTCATCATTCTGGGAAAACATTAAACTCGCTTTTAGCGCCCCTTAGTGGACATTTCACCTTGAAACTGCAGCGATAAGTGTAATGAACCATGTAATATCATTTTGCTAAAGTTACATCATTTTCATGAGATCAGGCTGAATTATCCTTAATAAAAATCCCAAAAAGAGAAATACTTGATAACTGGTGCTCACCAGTACAACCGGCTATGCTTAAAATACTTTACAATCTAAACACATGTACATTAAACCCCCATCAACCCAACTATACAGGCCTGTATATCATCAATGCCAAAGATGAATCACCTTTAGTGTTGGAACTGTGCCATGGGGACATTATTGCCTAAAACTTGATGCAAATTAACAAAATAAATGCATTAACATTTATTATACACTTTAGAAACCAAAAGAAAGTTTCTTTATATAATAGACCTCTGTTACATTGTTCATTTACATTAAGAAAATAGCAGCCCTCTAATAAATATATATGCAAACAGTAAAACTAAACAGACGAAAGGATTTAATCATGCTGTAGAACATTGGCTCTGGAAAAACACAAATCTCCCAGCTTTTACATGGTAGACCTCAAGGAATATTCTGGGTTCGATACAAGTTAAGCTCAATCAACAGCATTTGTATCGATTACCACAAAAAAGCAATTATACTAAGGCACTTACAATGGAAGTGAACGGGTCCAGTCCATAAACAATATGTGTGTTAACATGATTTTAATGATAAATGAGCCTTGCGTCTATACTTTTGAAATGGTGTGTATTTTAGCATTTATGGACTGGCCCCATTCACTTCCACTGTAAGTGACTTACTCGACGATATAAGTGACTTGCGCGATTTTATGTAATATAATGCTGCAAATGCTGTTAATTGAGCTTAGCTTGTTTTGAACCCGGAATATGCCTTTAAATGCTTTAGTCTCCACCTGCAAGACTTGGAAGTCTAGCAATGGCTTCCTGCCAAAGTGCCATCTCCACCCGTTCCTTCTACACCTGCAAGCAGCACATGCGGAGGGCGACCTGCTGCAAACCTCACCCCGACAGCCAAACAAAAGCTTTCCCAAAATGACTGTCTAATACTGGGAAAGCCACGCAGCACATACAACTGAAGCATGGCTCTCCACAAATTGGTGGCAAACAAGACTGGAAACAAAAAGTCATTAGCAGATTTGTACATTTTTGCTTTTGTCTATGGTATCCCACGATAGAAGGTTCATTACGCCGTGGACACGTTGGGATGTGGGGGCAAGGTCACGAGTTTGCTTCCTTCCTGGAGGATTGCGTTCACTCCTGTCTGTTGGGGTGAAGTGCTTTCAGGGTTGGTGAGCTGATTTAACTGCTCGGTGTTGGCCAGAGATTTTAATACTGCATTTTCTCTCTCTAGAAGGGAGTTCCTCTCATAGAGTTCCTTTATTTGCTCTTTCAAGACTTCCACTTCCTCGCGCACAGCATACATTAGATGGCTTTTGACGAGATCCTGAAGAGCAGAATACAAAAATATTATTGCACACTGACAGCAATTTGGGGCTTTATTGTGAAGAATAGTGAAGAGAAAGTTCTATAAGATTTGTGGGTCATTGACAAATAAGGCTATATGAGTTGATAAAAATGTAATAAAAAAAATTTTTTTTTAAAAAATCTAGTTTAAAACATGTCAAGTTTTATCCATGTTGGTTTTACAAACATTTTCTACAAAAAAATTGATGCAGTGACTTGTGTATTGAAATGTCAAGTGGTGTAACCGTCCAGTAAAAGGTATTAAAACACTTTTTTGTACCCTGAATTTATGAGACTGTACACAACTTTATCATTCTTTTTTTTTTTCTTTTTTTTTCAAGAATATAAAGCAGCATTCTCTGGGTTACTCCATTTGACCTGAAGAAAATGTGCTTTTTCATTTAAAAAAAAAAAAAAAAAAAATGTCAAATTGCTAATGATATTTATCTGATATTTAATGATGTGACAACATAGTATTCACACAGTCTAGAAAAAATGGCGACTGGCATGTTGGTTACACCACGTGACCACATGATTTGGTGGACAAAAGTTTTTCAAATTTTAATCATTTTTTGTATGACTTGATAAGAAGTATCTTATTGCTTATTTTAAGAAACACTAATAAATTATTATTATGCAATGCTCATGCCAATTTTTTTTTTTAAAGTTTCAGTTTTTTATGATACTGAATTTTTCATTGCTTTTAGATGGTTACACCACATTTGTTTTTACATTAAGCCCAGAAAACGAGAAAAATCAAAAAGACTTTAAACCCAGTAATTGAAAACATGTTCATCATAGTAAATGTGTAATGTGTGACAAAAAGTGAGTGTCACACCATTTACCCTTATAAGAAAATTCAAATACTCACCATAGCCTGCTCAATTTTGTTATCAATGGCAACAACGCTGGCACCAGAGGCACTGCAGAAAGAAAACAAAGTCATTGTTATAAAAAAGTAAAAAAATCAAGATTTTTTCTCTACACTGAAGAGCTATATATATATATATATATATATATATATATATATATATATATATATATTATGTGTATAATATATATGAAGGAATATTCAAGTCCCGCCGTGCACATTACATTATATCAGATTAATAACACTTCCAACTAACTGCCATATTTTCCCCAGCAATATTTCAAAACGCCAAATATAGATAACATTTCCTTGTCGTGCTTATCAGCATGTAGCCTATAAAATCATACAGGTGTTCCATGTACAAATAAAAGATACTACTTTCAAACCATCATGTCAACACTGAGCAATATGAAATATCTACAATTTGCGCACAAATACAAATATCCTGATTTCAGTCACAGTAACAAATATTTGTGACACAGACAAGATTCACCTATTTCAGTGCATGTTAAAGACTGAAAATGAACCAGTTTACTGTACTATCCATTACTTTACTGTATTACTCATGTTCACTTGTTCCCCAATAGAATATTTGATCAGATTTTTCTCAGACTACACCACTCACGTTATTATGAAAGTTGACCAGTAAAAGGTGCTGAACATCAAGCAAAATGTTAATAAAAGGCATTAAACTGCATCCAGTGACCTGTTGTACGGTTTAACTATAACTTTAAAAGGTATAAATGCTTGAAGATTATTTTCTGTTGTTGCTCAAACAGCAAAAAAGAAAAAAAAAAGAGAATAACAAAGGTGTTAATAAATGTTATAGACGATATTTTATCTTGTTTATCTTAATATGGTTAGGAGCCATTCACACAGAACGCGTTCTTGTGTTCCGTCTGCACTGTTAGTTGTTTATAGCTGGTTTCTGTATATACAGTACTGTGCAAAAGTCTTAAGCACATAAGATGCTTCACAAAAACATTTGTCTTAAGATGGTTATTTATATTTTCAGCTTTAGTGTGTCATTTTAGACTCCAAAACATTTATTTTGCAAATAGAAAAGATTAGAATAGAAAAACAGGGAGCCCTGCAAGAGATGGCATTGCCCCCACAGAGCCCCCCACTGAACATCGTGTCAGTTTGAGATTACATAAAGAGACAGAAGCAAATGAGCCAGCCAAAATAAATAAAAGAACTGTGATGAATTCTCCAAGAAGCTTGAACATCCTATCTGCCAACAACCAAGAAAAACTGTGTCCAGGTGTATCTAGGAGAATTGGGGCTGTTTTAAAGGCAAAGGTGATCACACCGAATATCGATTTAGCTTTTTTGTATGACATTAAGTGATAAATGAAAACTATTTAAGGCATTATTTTTTAAGACATCCTCACTATGCAGCATTTTTCACAAGTGCCTAAAACTTTTGCACAGTACTGTATGTATCTCCTTGTTGTTCCATTCAGATTCACGTCTTGCTGTTTAAGGCAACAACGCATTGTATGTACGCCCCCTCATATTTAAAACCATCGATGTTAATAATACTTGATAAACTTCACTTACAGAGCACATTTCATACAAAACTGTGCAAAGCTTTCACACAAAAGTATTTTAACAACACTATGTTAAAATGTTAGCTTTTACATTTTTGTCACATAAACCTTTAATGCATTTTCAAGCATATTCATAGTTTTCATAGGTCTCTGACCCCAGTCCGCAATAGTATAAACATGATATTCACAAATCTAATCTAATAATAATAATATGATCTCACATAAAAACACATTTCTCACATGTTCTTACAACAACTGATATACAGTATACTTAACACACGTTTTGGAAATGCCACCAAAAAACATTTCAAGCAATGTTTCTCATCTTATCTTGTGAAAAGCAAAGCATCGCGTTTTATTTACATTACTATAAAGACGTAATTTACCTGCATCGTGTTCTGTATGACATTAATCTCCCAGAATAAGTCGGAGAGGATCCGGGCGAGTACGGCAGGCAGGAATTCATTTTGCAACGCATGCTGATAAGTTGATCTCAGAGCCTCAGAAGCGCATGTGAGTGTGTTTTAGTTGTGGAATAGGTGCTCTTCAGGATTTAAGGAATCTGTGCTCCAGCAGGGAGGTGTGGCAACAGCGTGATGTAAACTGTGAGGGCGGAGTCACACGTCTGCACGCACAACACGAGCACACAAGTTTATCACTGAACAGGAATCTCTGTGCTGGGCTGTGTTATCATACTTTCCTGTATGTTTCCTCATTAGTAGCTACAGTTGTGTAGGTCAATACAATGCAAATGAATGGTGACCAAAACTTTGAAGCTCCAAAAAGCATATAAAGGCAGCATACAAGTAATCCATAAGACTCCAGTGTTTTAATTAATGTCTTCTAAAGTGATCCAATCGATTTTGGATGACAACAGACCAAAATATAACTCCTTTTATGCTGTACTGATCATGATTTCAAGCTTGATTACACCTCCTAGTGCTTGACGCATGCACAGAGCGGTTGAAGGTTGAAATCATGATCGCCAATGAGACTGCTGATGTCAAGATTTATAGACATTTTTTATATATATATTTTTAGTCTGTTCTCATCCAAAACCGATCAGATCGCTTCAGAAGTCATGGATTAAACCACAGGAGTCTTATGAATTACTTTTATGCTACTTTTATATGCTTTTTGGAGCTTCAAAGTTTTGGTCACCATTCACTTGCATTGTTTTGACCTACAGAGCTGAAATATCATCAAAATCTTCATTTGTGTTCTGCAGAAGACAAAGTCATACACATCCGGGATGGCATGAGGGTGAGTAAATGATGAGAGAATTTCCATTTTTGGGTGAACTATCCCTTTAACACATGAATCTGAAATCTATTTCAGCTTGTTTAAAAGTGAACAAAGAACAATCCTAATCTTGAACCTTTTGAATTAGAATTAGTCCCTGAACAAAAGATAATAAATCCAAATACAGAAAAAAATACGGTGTGCTTTTCAATAATGCTGCAACTATTAATCTTGGCCATTTTCAGATTTGTTTGACTGCACTGAGGGCGGCGTAGTGAACTCAGGATATCCAGCGCATAGTCATCAGACTTCAACTTAACTTTGAGCATTCAGTGGTCACAAAAACAACCACCATGCTGTACATTTTCTTCTCTGAGACATGTGGACTTTTTATACAAGTAGGTCTTGCTGTGTGTTATCTCAAACAACAGCTTTCCCTCCCTACCAGGGATCAGGCGCTTGGACTGCAGACATGTCAAACAAACGTGTACATGCAAACTAATGTATGCTGCACCACAATGTAAAACGTGTCTTCTAAGCCATATTGTCTTTAAAGCTGCACTATGGCACTTTGGGCTCTCTATCAACATCTGTGGTTGAAACCTGAAATTGCAAGAAACTTGCGGAGGAACATTTTACGACAGTTGTGTTATGTTATGGCATCGATCTTATGAACGGATGAATCTCATGGTTTGAGGTTACCTGGACTTTGCCTGTGATCATCACTTGAAGATCTTCACCTTCAGAGCCAGTCATAACGTGCTATATTCATGTTGATTTTATGTTATTCGCATAACCATTTATAACAAAGATATTACTTGCTTTGAGCAAGATAAACAACACTCTTTTTAGTTTTTAATCCACCAAACATTAATGTTTGCATTGTACTACATATCTCCCAAATTTAATAGATGAAACTCGTAATATGGCTTCAAGTGGCCTCAGCGGACAAAGCAAGTAAACCATACATAGTAGATCTATGCACTGCACACAATAAAACTGTAAACTAGAGGCACAAAAAGACGATTCAGTAATGTTGGGAATTAAATACTTTATTAAACATGAAAATAATATGCAAAAATCTGCATTAAAACCATTTCAATAATAAATAGTTTCCTTAATAGAATAGTTCACCTAAAAATGAAAATTCTCTCATTATTCATGTACCCTGATGCCATCCCAGATGTGTAAGACTGTTTTTCTTCAGAGGAACACAAATTAGGATTTTTAGAAGAAGATAGAGCTCTGTCAGGTCCTTATAATGGAAGTACACGGGTGCCAGCACTTTGACGGTCCAAAAGTCACATTTAGGCAGCATAAAAGTAATCCATGCGACTCTAGTTGATCAAGCGTTTTTTGTTTGCTGTTTCCAGAGTCTAGAGCTGTCATAGAGACTGGTGAAATATCTCAGTACACTTACACTATATTGCCAAAAGTATTCGCTCATCTGCCTTTAGACGCATATGAACTTAAGTGACATCCCATTCTTAATCCATAGGGTTTAGTATGACGTCGGCCCACCCTTTGCAGCTATAACAGCTTCAACTCTTCTGGGAAGGCTTTCCACAAGGTTTAGGAGTGTGTTTATGGGAATTTGTGACCACTCTTCCAGAAGCGCATTTGTGAAGTCAGACACTGATGTTGGACGAGAATGCCTGGCTCGCAGTCTTCGCTCTAATTCATCCCAAAGGTGCTCTATCGGGTTGAGGTCAGGACTCTGTGCAGGCCAGTCAAGTTCTTCCACACCAAACTCACTCATCCATGTCTTTATGGACCTTGCTTTGTGCACTGGTGTGCAGTCATGTTGGAACAGGAAGGGGCCATCCCCAAACTGTTCCCACAAAGTTGGGAGCATGGAATTGTCCAAAATCTCTTGGTATGCTGAAGCATTCAGAGTTCCTTTCACTGGAATTAAGAGGCCAAGCCCAGCTCCTGAAAAACAACCCCACACCATAATCCCCCCTCAAACAAACTTCACAGTTGGCACAATGCAGTCAGACAAGTACCGTTCTCCTGGCAACCACCAAACCCAGACTCGTCCATCAGATTGCCAGATGGAGAAGCGTGATTCGTCACTCCAGAGAACGCGTCTCCACTGCTCAAGAGTCCAGTGGCGGCGTGCTTTACACCACTGCATCCGACGCTTTGCATTGCACTTGGTGATGTATGGCTTGGATGCAGCTGCTCGGCCATGGAAACCCATTCCATGAAGCTCTCTACGCACTGTTCTTCAGCTAATCTGAAGGCCACATGAACTTTGGAGGTCTGTAGCGATTGACTCTGCAGAAAGTTGGCGACCTCTGCGCACTATGCACCACAGCATCCGCTGACCCCGCGCTGTCATTTTACGTGGCCTACCACTTCGTGGCTGAGTTGCTGTCATTCCCAATCGCTTCCACTTTGTTATAATACCACTGACAGTTGACTGTGGAATATTTAGTAGCGAGGAAATTTCACGACTGTACTTGCTGCACAGGTGGCATCCTATCACAGTACCACGCTGGAATTCACTGAGCTCCTGAGAGCGGCCCATTCTTTCACAAATGTTTGTAGAAGCAGTCTGCATGCCTAGGTGCTTCATTTTATACCCCTGTGGCCATGGAAGTGATTGGAACACCTGAATTCAATTATTTGGATGGGTGAGCGAATACTTTTGGCAATATAGTGTATTTCATTAATATTTTTCAGGGAGTAGGACATTTTTTGCATACCTTTCCATAAAAAAATTTAAAAAATAAATAATAATAAAAAAAAAATAATCGCTTAAAGTACCTTTAACATTAAACAAAGTAACATAACATATACACTCACCGGCCACTTTATTAGGTTCACCTGTACACCTACTTATTCATGTGATTATCTAATCAGCCAATCGTGTGGCAGCAGTGCAATGCATAAAATCATGCAGATACGGGTCAGAAGCTTCAGTTAATGTTCACATCAACCATCAGAATGGGGAAAAAATGTGATCTCAGTAATTTGGACCATGGCTTGATTGTTGGTGCCAGATGGGCTGGTTTGAGTATTTCTATAACTGCTGATCTCCTGGGATTTTCACACACAACAGTCAAGAGTTAATTCAGAATGGTGTGAAAAACAAAAACATCCAGTGAGCAACAGTTCTGCGGACGGAAACGCCTTGTTGATGAGAGAAGTCAACAGAAAATGGCCAGACTGGTTCGAGCTGACAGAAAGGCTACAGTAACTCAGATAACCACTTTGTACAATTGTAGTGAGCAGAATAGCATCTCAAAATGCACAACATGTCGATCCTTGAGGTGGATGGGCTACAACAGCAAAAGACCATGTCGGTTTACACTTCTGTCAGCCAAGAACAGAAAACTGAGGCTGCAGGTGTCATGAATGTTAGTAAACATGTTACAGTAATTTCACCAAAAAATTTAGCCTACTGCACACATCGCGAGCAGTAAACACATAAGTAATGTTTGGTTCGTTAAAGCATGACAACCATTATAAGCTTCAACAACCCTACTAGAAAGCATCTCAAACATTATAGCAGGTAAACAACTTCGCCAAACAGTTAACAGTTAAACATTCATCTACATTTCACAATCCAGTGAATTAAAGCCAAGACATTCCTTTAAGTAATGTACATAATCTAAAACGTAATCTTCAATGTGCTGTCAAGGTGAACGAACCACGTTGCCCTAACTGCAAGAATGCTACATTAAATGAATTGTAATGAGAGCCATTCAAGTGTAAATGAAAATGTCATGAATATATTCGCATTAAATAGCAGGGACATTATGGCTGTGTCTGAAACCTGAAAAATCCAGCTAAAGTGTGGGAAAGAAACCTAGTGAAGAGTTTTTTTTTTGTTGTTGTTTTTTTTTTTTAAATGAACCTTTTTCGTTCCAGGGAAGAATCCTTAGGTTTCAGACACAGTCTAGACACTTCTGCACTTTTATCAGTAATTTAGTTGGTTCAATAAAAAGCCCCTTAAACTTTAGTCTTTAAAGGTCTTAAAAGTCAAAAAGAGGTGATAACTACAATTTTCCAATTAATCACAAATCAATCAAATCATCTTTCGTGTCCTCTACTTCTCTGGTTTATAATGCCTGTCAATTCCTACTTGTTGTCAAGCAGACTAGGGACATCAGAATGGAAACATGTGAAGTTCTGTAATGATACCTTTGCATTAGATATATACACCAATTCACTAGAGAATCCTTGATATAAGTGTATGTTGCTTACACCATATGTTGGCGTATGTTGCCAAGCAACTTTCTCCAACAAATGTGATTTGCAAGCTGGAAGAATGGAATGATAATACAGGCAGAGAAAAAGCTGAGAGAAAGCTGGAGATTTGTCCTCTTCCTCATAATCACCATGGCGTCTATCTATGGTGCTGAACTCATGCAGTATGCATTAGTAAAATGTTGGAGGGGGGTTAGTATAGATGAGCAGGTGTTGCTTTATGTAGTTTTGTCTGCACCATGGAACTACAGTACAACGTGAGGTACGAAAGCAGCAGAAAAGCTGCCTTGGTAGCATGTAAATTGCCGAATGTTTGTTGACAGTGGTTGACATGTCAACATCTTATTACGCCATTCTCAGCAACCAGTTTTACACACTTTAGTGCATGTGTATGGCATCAAATAGTACATGCTGCATCCTGAGTAACAAAAAAAACAAAAAAAAAACTTGCATTCCAATCTGACGATTCCAGCTGAAACTTCTTCCTCCCTGCTGTATAAATGCCTACACAGTAGGAAACTAATTTCTAAGGGAAAATAATCTTGAACAAGTGACACACAAGGCAAAGCAAAGTTGTGAAATTGTGTAGTCAGATAATTCCCAAAGATATTCGAAAGATTTCCACCTAAACTGCATCTCAAGTTTTCCTTTCAGGTGAATGACTAATTAATTATTACAATAAGAATAAAAGTTTCTACTGACTTGCAACTTTCAGGTTGCAGCTACTATGATGGTGTTTAATGACGGGGTTTCCATCATATAGAAAGAGGTTAATAATGTTTAGGCGTTAATGAGAGCTTTTCTGAGGATATCTTTCAGTCAGAAACAAAGCTTTGGGTGTGCAATGGGAAAACAGAGTACGAGAAATTATTAAGCACTATAAATTAACTTGTACCAATTACAGCCATTAAAGCTCAAAATTCTTTTTTAGCCTTGAGTTGAGTTAATAGGTAGGCATGTTAATGTATCCCAAAAACAATTATCTTAATATTTAGTAGAGATGCACCGATATAATGGGAAAACATCGGTATGGGCCAAAGAAAGTAATTATCTGCACTAATGGATATTGGCTTGTTTAAAAACAGCCGATGATCAGGGCCTGTTTACGCTTATCATGCACACCAGAACTGCGTTTCCTCAAAAAACAAAGCGTTTCGAAAACGCTCTCCATTACGGGATACTTTGGAAAACCGATGTTTCTAACTTTTTTGGATAAGTGTGGACATGCCCTTAAGAACATTCAAAAAATTAGGAAATCTTGCCAATTTACTGTGGGCCTAACAAGTGGCTTTTCAGAATTCAGTTTACGTGAGTTAATAATGCACTTTTTGTTTCAGTGTTTTGTTTATAACCGAGATCAGTTACTCTGAAATATGGAAGACATGTAGAGACATAGAGTATAAAGTCTGTAAAAAAAACATTTCAAAGCTGTGCAATGTACAATGTATCAAGTTAGCATAAAAAAGTTAAACCACCCAACTATCGGTGCTGGCAGATGTTGTTCTAAATAATCAGATATCGACACAAAAATTTTGTATCTGTGCATCCCTAATATTTATTAATTAAATCTGAAATTCGGTCACGATTCTGTTAATTTTAGAACGTATTTTCTAAAATACTGATGACAGTAGTGTTGGAAAATCTGATTCATTTTAGACAATCGGAAGTTTCGTTTCATCAAAGCGTTAATTTTTCCTCAGCATTGGGTTATCTACCAGCGCTTTGTAAATCGATTAGTTTGAGCCATTTAATAAAATCTGTTCAAATGAATGATTAATTAGTGAATTGGACATCACCTCTCTGGAAAACACTAATGTAAACGGATGGACAATTTACACTATTGGGGAATATAGACAAATACATTGCACACAGTTTTTGAAACAGTCAATTTAAAACATACATTCACCGTTTCAAAAACTGCATTATAGAAATTATTGCATAATGCACGGTGTGAAAAAAGGAGGATATTCAGGAGGCAGAAAGATTTAGTCTTTTTCAAATAGCAACAAAATAACAACAAAGGATATACTTTGCTCCAATGAATGCACACAAATATGAATAATGAAAGTGTAAATGAAACTCAGCTAACACCAGAAACCAAAATCGGCAGCATGAACTTTCTTGGTTTTAAGTTTTAAGTAATGTAAATTTTGGGTGTAATTTGCACACCCGTGGCTATATTCCCCCAGATGCCCTGTAAGAAACAAGTACATGTTATTACTTTACCTTTAAATCAGAGTCATGAGTGATTCCTCCCCAACACCCATTGGCTGTAAACAAGTCCAGAGCCTTGAGAGATGCCGCTAATTAATTCACCGGGCTGTTGCATAATGTTTTTGGTCAGCACACAGCTGGCCACACAACAGATGGCCTAAAATCAATGACCTCTTACCATTGGACTGGAGTCACGTTGGCTGCTGCCATTCATATGGATCACCCCGTGAGTTGCCTCCATCCATGCGCACTCCAACAGGCACCACCTGATGTTAGGCAGGGTGCATATTCTAGCTTACCTATTAAAGCTTTTCTAAAGCTGCAAACAATCGTTTTACAGAAAATGAGGATAGAAATACAGTGAGCATTTAATTTAAATAGTAACGTCATAAAACCAAGAATACTTCAAGCATTTTAAATAGCAAAATCTTGTCAGTTTAGAAATTATAAACTAAAGCTGTTAAATATTTTTAATGTTAATAAAATAAGCTGCCACCACCAAGACAAACAAAGATCACAAAGACTGCTTTGTGCAAAATTCATTTCTATGTCTAGTTGGTTATAAAAGAACAACAAACAAAAATGTAGCTTCAAGAACATTTATAGCAGCATGGGACAGAAAAGGTTGCCCCCAATTATAAACAGCACTTACAATGAGTGTGTTTACACATACCAATCACGGATAACTACCAAAAATGAGTTTATTCAGAAAATCTGACAACACTTTTACATGAGACTTGAAATCATCAAGTTATTCTCTGCTTCTGAAGTAAAAACATAAACACTTGCGCACATTGGATAAGCTGGTAAGAATGTGGGTAAAGGTGTTAACATGCAGAATGAAATCATAGTAATGGGGCAAAATCTATGTGTGCTTTTCGCGTAAACCATTTATGAGCTTATTCCGATAAAAGAAAGCCATTTATGACGTTTACATGACCACACACATTGTTGGGTTATTAAGCATAATCGCAGTAAGATAAGTGCATGTAAATGTGCTCACTGTTAATATTTATTGATACGAGTGTCTCACAAATGTAATCCTATAATTGATTTGATCTAGCATTGAATAATTTTGAATATCAAATGGTGCAACAGCCCAAAACCATATTGCCAGCTGTCAACACTGCCAAGTAGTCAAATGGAAGCATACAGTGTGAAAATGAAACATAATTACGAGAACAAACCACCAAGAGGAGGGGCTCTTATGTAAGTTTTTTTACTATCAACTCAACTTCTAAGAAGTACCACTGCTTTGATCCAGATACTGAATAAAGTAAGCTACATTTAGGTATCTGAGATGACGTTAGAATTCTCTGTTTCAAACTTTAAAAACTGAGTTTTAAAGCAACATACATTTGCTAATAAATATCGCTGAGAAATTGGATTTACAGTGCCGAAAGGGGATGGAAGGTTTACTTTAAAATTGTAATCCAGTTAAAACTAATTACTAATTGGTTCCTAATTTTATCAAATACAAATATGAAATGTAATGCCCATTGCAATGAATATGCAACCTATGTCAGGACTAGTTCTTTCAATTCGTCAAACTCCCACTTAGACATTGGGAAACGTTTAATGTCACTTGAATCATTGACAACTTAAAATAAAACTACATTTTGGCGCCACTCTGTGGACATTTCACCGGAAACTGGAGCTCACACATGCCCATATTTTCAACAATACTTCCAGCTTTGGCCACTGGGGGGACGATGATTGCAATTTTGGTAAGAACAGGCTGATTTCAGCAACAAAACCTACTGTTGCCGAATTCACAGTGAGATCAGTCTGGGAATCCTGCTAGTAAAGATGTAACCAAATTTTCAAGATCTGGGGGGACCAAACTTAAAGGTTTAAGAACTGGTCATTGAAAAGCTTGTATTGATTGACCACTGTTCTGAATATTGGGGTGGGTCAATGTTTATTGTGGTTAGGGCCATGTTTGCTAGTAATCACCATGGTTATGGTGGCAGTGGTGGCTTGGTGGTTAAGGCTCTGGGTTAATGACTAGATGGTCAGGGGTTCAAGCCCCAACACCGCCACGATGCCACCGTTGGGCCCTTGAGCAAGGCCCTTGACCCCATCTGCTCCAGGGGTGCCGTTTCATGGCTGACCCTGCGCTCTGACCCCAGCTTGGCTGAGATATGCAAAAATTGGGGTAGTGGTAGCTCAGCAGTTAAGGCTCTGGGTTACTGATTAGAAGGTTGGGGGTTCAAGCCCCAGCACCACCAATATGCCACTGTTGGGCCCCTTGAGCAAGGCCCTTGACCCTATCTGCTCCAGGGGTGCTGTATCATGTCTGACCCTGCACTCTGACCCCAGCCTAGCTGGGATATGTGAAAAAGAAGAATTTCACTGTATATGTGCAAATGTATAATGTGTGATAAATAAAGAAAATTATAAAATTATAATTATAAATTATTATAGACTCTACAGTAATCAGATTGCATCTCTGTGACTGCAATGAAACAGTTAACTTCTTGCTCCCTGATTACATAATGCTCAAGTATTCCATTACTCTTCAAACTTAGCTATTTGAACAAAAAGAAATGGTCTACACCTGCATCTCAGATCTATTTTAGGTCACACTAGCAGAAATTATTTTGACAATCTATTGAAACTTTAGTAGGAATAGGTTCACAATGCTTCCTTTGTTGTTTTGTTCATTTTTAAGCATAAGCTTACCTAACGACTCGTTGCGGATCAATTTCGAACCAAAACCAAAGGATGTAAGGCTTATTTAGCAAACACGTAAATGTCACATTTATTTACCTATAATTACACATTCCCTTATTTGAACTAGAACATCTTTCTAAATCAGGGTCTGGAAAGCGGACAACGATGTGCTTCATTTAATTAGTCACTGAAGTCTCCTAGAACATTTATGGAAAAAACATCAATTAAATTAAATTAAGCCGTTAAAGCCAACTGATTTCGTAATCTAAATTGCCAAGGAAATCTTTACACAGAGATAGGATGGTTAGGTGGGTGGGAAACATGCAGATCACTTAATGGAATAGTTCATATCATAGTATCTCTATACAGTATAATCACCCCAAAAATGAACATTTTGTCACCATCCACTCACCATTATGTTATTTCAAACCCGTATGATTTTCCTCAAATATACACTCACTTAGCACTTTATTAGGAACACTGGTCCTAATAAAGTGCCCAACGTAGTCTTCTGCTGTTGTAGCCCATCTAACTCAAAGTTCAACTTGTGCATTCCGAGTTGCTATTCTGCTCACTACAATTGTACAGAGTGGTTATCTGAGTTATCACAGCCTTTCTGTCAGCTCGAACCAGTCTGGCCATTCTCCATTGACCTCTCTCATCAGCAAGGCCTTTCCGCCCACAGAACTGCCGCTCATTGGATGTTTTTTGTTTTTGGCACCATTCGGAGTAAATTCTAGAAACTGTTGTTTGTGAAAATCCCAGGAGATCAGCAGTTACAGCAATACTCAAACCAGCCCTTCTGGCACCAACAATTGTGCCATGGTCAAAATAACCGAGATCACATTTTTTCCCCATTCTGATGATTGATGTGAACATTAAAGTCAGCATTAAATGAAAATTCACCCTATCTATTTTCTAAATGTATGCTATTGATCTTATTGTGAATGATACATCCATGGATATGTTTTATTTTTTAATTTTTTATGTTTAATCAAAATGTAATGACTCGATCTTCCGGTGAAATGGCAGACTTCTCTCTGGTGACGTATGCAGGACTTCTCCAATCATTTAGTCTGCTTAAACCCTGCCCCTTTCTTATAAATACCACAACCTTCCGTAGAGTTGAACGAAACACGTTTTCCTTCAAAACTATCATTCCTTAACCCAAACTTCCTTGGTTAAAGGTCAGCTGGCTTGAATTTACATTTCGAATGAGGAGGAATAACGGCGAATTCGTGGTTGTGTTCGAGACATTTCGTGCCTGAATTGCTGAGGTGATCACTAATGAATACAATGCCTCTGGAGTTCATTCATATTTTTGAATGCAGTTATCTTGGGATGCACAGCATGAGTAAGTGTCTTTTTTCCTTTATATTTAGTGTATTGTGATTCAAAACGTTAAAATATGGTTATCTTTTACTCACTCGTTTTTCAACAGCTACAGCCTCTTCGTAAGCAAAGACTGCAATGTGCTCCTGCATTTATGTTGACAGTTTGATAATAAATGTGTTGAGATTGCTTCACAATTTCACCGATAACCAGCTCTGACTCAAGCACCACAGTGGTAGGTGTGTGTCCACTGCAAACTTGCATTCAGATCTGCCTCTGTTCCGCTATGCAACGGCTATATTTTCACAATCTAATCAACAACCAATGGATAAACTCAAATCCCACCCTACATTTTTTTTCTTGTTCAATAAGCTGTTTCACTTGGAAATACGCCACAATACAGAAGTCGGTCGCAACTTCCGTTTCATGCTGACTTAAAGCTCCTGACCTGTATCTCCCTGATCTTATGCATTGCACTGCTGCCACATGATTGGCTGATTAGATTATCGCATGAATAAGTAGGTGTACAGGGGTTCCTAATAAAGTGATCAGTGAGTGCAAGTAAAGAGTGACCATTGGCTGTCAAGCTTCAAAAAAGAACAGCAAAATGCACCATAAATGGTAGTCCATAAATGATTCTTGCGCTATATTCCAAGTCTTCAGAAAACATGCTATATTTTTATTTGAGGAATAGACCAAAATTAACTACCTATTTTACAACCTATCGGTTTTACCCATTTACAGATTAGATTTTTGATATAGCGGAATTATGAAACTGATAAGATGCTACATTTTAACTGATAGAATCTATTTTATTAATCCAAGTTCTACAAATAAAATAAAGATAAATTATATATAATAATGTCAAACACAGCCAGTTTTGAGTCCTAAATATTTTCATTAGTATCTGCCAGTAACTAAAAGCCCAGAGGCATTTGGAAAGAGATAAAAGAGTGGGGTTATGGGTTATTTAGTCAAATAAGATAAATGGCAAGTCTGTAGAGACATCTGTCCCATAGAAACTGTCAGCGTAATAAACAAAACCAAACATCAGACAATTAACAAGCATATAAACATGCACAAAGAACTTTCCTAATTCTCCAATCCAATTATTATCATGCTTTCTCTATGGCTAAAGTGCAGCAACCACTCTTAACCTAGCTGATAAGATTTTGCATGGTTTTAATAGGTACATTTTAACTTAAAGGAAACTACAGTTCATCTTATTTCAACTCTCAACATCTGCAGGCATCTGGTGTTGTTTGGAATATGCTGCACAGGCGATGTGATTTAGACTTGTATACAGACTTTTCTCTGAATTCTAAGCACTGGTTTCATTCAGGGCAAGGCTTTGAAGGGTGTCAACTGTTGAACATTGTGCTTCTGTCAGGACAGGATTAAACATGTAGCAAATATCAGAAATCTGCTCTAACATCATAACATTTAAATGAATACTATCCTTCCCACCAGAGTATTAACTATGAGTCACACAGAAATGATAAATCGTTTTTGGCTCACTGTCAATACAATCCTCCTATTGTTCAAGAGCTACTGAAATTTCAAACATAATCAAATATCAATGTTACTTTGAGGATTATATAAACTAGTACATTAGTACTAGTACAACTTTGCATAGGTCTTAAATAAAGCAAATCGCCTCTAACGATCACTTTGATAATACAGAAGTTATACAAATTACACAATTCATTTGTTGTGAATAGTTCTAACTGCATTTATGAAATCGCAAATTCTCGGTGTATGATTGTTGATTGGGCATTTAAAAGTGGTGTCCCACTAGCCTACTCAAAACAACTTGATTTTTGTAGGGAATGTCACACCTACAGTACTGACTTAAATTTTGCTGAAATCTCACCCTCTTCTATGAGAGGTCTGACACACTCACCAATCAAGAATGGAAGAGGTTTGACAGACTGCCTCTCACATTTCTCTCCAATTCCCTGTCACATATTGCAACAACCCATTTTGGCATAATCAACATGAAGCTTATTGAAATAAAAATGGGGGTGCCATGCAAACATACAGTCTACAATTTCTATAACTGAATTAGGATGCACTATATGTAGTAACTTTACCCTGTGAACAGTGAAGCTAATAGTAATCCAAATAGTGACGCTATAAGCTTAACTATATTTCTGAGTAGTGAGGTGGTAGCTTCACTAGTTTTTTTAATCAAGTAGCTTTTCAGTAGCAAAGCTATATTTTTGACTAGGTAGCGGCGTAGCATTGACAAAAGCTACACCGTTACATCATATATCACACCGGTGTTTACTATCGCCAGTTTTGAATCAGAGCTAAAGATGTCTGATCACAAATGAATCGATTATTTGAGTCTTTTTTTTTATAATGAATTGGTCACACGTGCTAGGAAAGCGGTCTGAATCGGTTGAGTGCGCGCTGCTGAATCATTTGTGCGCACTCTCACTTGCCAACATGCTCACAGAATATTTTAAAATACGGAAAGTAAAGATAACACTGGTTGCAGTGTTCCGATCAATGGAAACCAAACCTGCAAATGCATCCTATCGTTTGCCAGTGATGAAGGCCTTTATAAAGTTCAACACGTGCGCAGCTTGTAAATGACTTCTGCAGGTAAAGAAATTTTCCAACCAAAAGAGCATCAAAACACGTATTAGCCTACACAAAAACACATACAAAAAGTACCATGGCATTACCATGTTTTTGGGACATGTACCATTACCTGGGAGCATCATGTTAATACAATGGTATATGAATATGGTAATCATATAGCAAAGTACCATGTGGTAGTAACATGGTTTTCTTTTAAGTACTTTGAAGCACCATGCAAATACAGAATGGTACATAAATATGGTAGTTGTATTTCAAAGTACCATGGTATTGCAATCTGATACCATCTGATATCACACTGTTTTGCCCAGATGTGCTCACACACACACACACACACACACACACACACACACTCAGGGAATTTGGTCTCTGATCAGAAGCTTCCAGTACATACAGAAATACAACAGCTAGACACAGAATTACAGGATAAGATGAATAGTATATGTATTGAGTTTTATACAGGACTGTGCAAATGAAATTGTTTAAATGGGTATGTAGAGGTAGTAGTATAAAAATATGTGATTTTACATGTTGAACAAATGGGTTTGTAAGTAACCTGTCTAAATATGAATTTACATGTTTGTTTTTTTACGTGCACATACGTATTACACTATACTGTATACTAGTATACTGTATTACACTATACTGTATACTAGTATACTGTATTGCACTATACTGTACTATGCTATACCATAACTTTGATAAATGTCATGTGAATATGTTTTCTAGATGCTTTCTCTATGACAGTATGCTCTGTGATCTGCGGTTGAAAAAAATACGAAGTAGCTTAAATGTAGCAAGCTACTTTTGGCATGTAACTTGCTACTTTCTCTGAAGTGTAGCTTTTAGCTTAGCATAACTAATATTTCTGTTGAGTAGTTGGTAGCTTAGCTAGCAAAATTTTTGGAGTAGCTTGCCCAACACTGCCAGTGAATGTGTGTGATTTTGTATTTGTCCTTCTGGGACATGCTGTAGAAAGTATGTTTATGAACAGCTTTAGTTAGAAAAATATTATCAATAAACACAGACCGTTCTTCTTGCGCTTTCTAATTTCATCTGTTACATGCATGATGGATGTGAATAGACGATTTTCTTTATTTTATACTATTCTTATAAGATATGCTTGGAATCAATTATAATCAGCTATGAAGTCATATTCATATATGCACATAAATGTAATCGTTTATGTATACAGTCATGTCATCAATGTACATGATAATACTCAAAATGTAAGCAGGGATATTAAAGGAATAGTTCACCCAAAAATGAAAATTTGCTGATAATTTACTCACCCTCAGGCCATCCAAGATGTATAGGAGTTTCTTTCTTCATCAAAACAGAATTTAAGATTTTTAGGATTTCATTACAGGCCTCCTCCCTTAAACAATGCAAGTGAATGTACTCCGTTTTTTTGATGGTCCAAAATACATATTTGGGGTGCATCAAAATAATCCACATAAAGTTCTTCTGAACCCAAACGATTGATTATTTTGAGAAATAAAACAATACTTATATACATTTTAACTACAAATATTCGCTTCCGTACATCTCTGTGACGCGCACTCATGAGAGGGATGACGTAAGGTTGTTGGTAAGGTCACGCGTCACGTGGAGGAGGAGGCAGGAAGGGTGTCATTGTTTACAAGAGGAGACCAAATTGGCCCGGTTGCTAGGGAGGGGGGGCGCGTGGAGAGTTGTGCGTGGATGCCGCAGTGGATGGCGTGAAGCCTCCACACGCGCTATATCTCTGCGGTAATGCGCTTAACAAGCCACGTGATAAGATGCGCGGGTTGACGGTCACTGACGTGGAGGCAGCTGAGATTCGTCCTCCGCCACCCGGATTGAGGTGAGTCACTATGCCATCATGAGGACTTAGAACACATTAGGAATTGGGCATTCCAAATAGAAAAAAAAAAAGAAAGCAGCCTTCTGAGTACCTTTGCATAGCCATATCGGTGCACAATCAGTGCGCAATCCACATAGAAAAGGTCTGTTTTCATTCCAGATCAAAAATTAACTATATCATCCAGCATATCGGTAATCGGCGAATTTTCCCCCTCTAAAATCGGTATAGTCTCAAAAATCCCATATCGGTCGGGCTCTACTACAAATCATCCAAGTTAATTTCCATCTGGTGGATCAGCCTGCACCAATACGTAAAACCAAAAACACTTTGGTTATCACACCATTATCACATGTTGCTTCCAAAAGTTCATGTACTTTGAAATTTACGCCATTAAGCTGAATTACTGACTAGCACCTTCCCCCATCAGACATTTTAGCATCAATTCAACCACAGTCACCTTTCCCTCTAGCGCTGCTACTACTAGCTTGTTGCATGAGCAAACTCCAGGTCACAGGTTCTGGTCTAATGGGAACCAGGAAGTAATCACATTAACATAAACAATGATGAGTGTGATTCGGAGTTTGCATATTCGCTCTAAAATTACATTTTTACTCCACTGATAGTTAGGTTTAATAGGGCCCTATGCAATCCATTTAATTTTTTTTCCAAATTCAGTTTTATTTTTTCCCAAATTCTGTGTTTTCCATTTTATTTTCTCTGAATTCCGAATTTTAAAGTTTAATTACATTTTAACATAAAAAAAACAACTTTCTAATCAAATTCATTTATAGATTTTTAATAAAAAAACAGAACAATTACTTTTCAACATACCATTGCATTATTTTTTTATCAAATGAAGAGCTTCTATATCCTCACACAATCCAAACCCCAAAATTTGAGTTATTTATTCTTTGTTAAATACAGTGCTGCACAATAGAACATCACAGCATTAATGAAAGCAGAAATTAAACTCTTGCTTGAGATATTGCTGAAATATAAATTAATTATTATTGATATTTTATTATTATTATAATTAGTATTACTACTACATTGAATTTTAAATTTTACTAAACAGGACTATTATATTTCTGTCACATTTTTTCAATTTCAGGCATCTAGTTAAATGGAGCTTTTATTTTGACGTTTTGGCAGATGTTATTGATGACTTCTCACCTCCGGAAAAGCAGTCCACTATATGGGCTAATGTGCTTATTAAACCGCAAAAGGCTATGATGATTTAATTATATCAATATATAGTGTGTATGTGCTAGTGTGCTTATACAGTATATAAAGTGCCCTGCGCACATAGTGTTAATGATGAATTGCAGCTCAGCAAGACCGTATATACAGGTGCATCTCAATAAATTAGAATGTCGTGGAAAAGTTCATTTATTTCAGCAATTCAACAAATTGTGAAACTCGTGTATTAAATCAATTCAATGCACATAGACTGAAGTAGTTTAAGTCTTTGGTTCTTTTAACTGTGATGATTTTGGCTCACATTTAACAAAAACCCACCAATTCACTATCTGTATGCTTCAAATGATAAGGTGTAATAACATTTGTTATTTGTGAAAGACATCTCGGCCAGATCAGAGCAACAACTATGAAAATGAAGTTATCTGTTGACCACTGAGAATTTCAGAAAGAGGGTACAGTTGTACTTTCATAAATCTAATTTGATGTATTCCTACATGATATCAACTCTTACCCAAACCCAGGCTCAGTACAACTTTAAAACACATTTAATGCATTTCTAACACTCTCAGAGCTCTCTCAGAGCTTTCTCTAATGGATAAGTGCCTTTAAAGAAGTTGATGCCAACAAGTGCCAACAATTTTCAAAAGTGATACTTGTTACAGATGTCAAACACTTGAGCCTGGGAGTCACTTCCATAAATGCCATGCTCACTCCATGCACACTCACGACTGCCAAAAGAGCAAAATAACACACACACACACACACACACAGAGTGATCATACCCATCACTGATGACCTTTGCCCTGCAGTTTGGGAAGGCTTGATAGAAAGCAGTAGAGGGGTTCCTTGGAGACCAACGAAACAAGATAAAAAATACGAAAGACATATGAATAAGGTAATTAAATCAAACACCATAGTTTTTAAGGGGAAGATGAAGAAATTAGCTCTCGTTATGATTGTACAATATACATTTACAAGAATCACTAACAGGGCTTGGAAAAATTATCAGTATATTTTGAGAGAAAAGTTCAACAAAAAAATATTTTAACATGAATTTAAAATTCTTTGTATTTCAAGTCTGCTCTTTGATTTAATGACCATAATCTAACACCAAGTGCAAGTTTTTGTTGTTGTTGTTGTTGTTATTTCTGAAGACAAAATGGGTAATTTTAGCCATTTAACATTATATATAAAAGCCTTTTTTTTTCTTTTTTATAGGCCTAAACTGAAAACTATCAGATATCTATTGAGCAGAAGGAGAAATTGATCCAATCATATGCAACTAAGCTAACTTTGCTTATATACTTTTATTTTTTCACTTTAAATCTTAAGAAACATCATAGTTTTCATGATAAATAATAAAATCACTAGTTTGGTAAAAAACTAGATAATATTAGTATCTATATTTTTATCTGATTATCGATCCTCTTGACACAATATCAGTATCGGAAGTATCGATACTTCAGGATTGATCCGGTCATCCCTAATGACAGCATGCACTCAAGCTGGCATAATATTTCTTTAATAAAAATGTCTAAAAATCCTAAAACTTTGTTTACTTTGAGGTTAAAAACAGATTTAACAGATTTTCAATGTGGAATCAGACTTTCAAACCCTCTTGTACGATAAAGCATTACAGTTTTGTGAAAATAGCCACTCATGACAATTGAATACTATTTATAAAAAAAAAAAAAAAATAAAAAAAAAAAAGATCGACCCTTTTAATATGAAAAACAAGATGCACATCAATACTGGCTTCCAAGAAAATGCTGCAATGAATGGGCATTCGTGTCTAAAAAGTATGAATATCTAAAAGGTGAAAAAGGACAGGAGGTGAAATGGTTAACAGCGCTGCGTGTTGTTAGTGCCCCCAGCAAGAGTCCTGAATGTTTCAGAGCTCAAAATGTACGTCAAACAGGAAATGTCAGAACAGCCATTCAGTGTGATAGATGGATCCCCTAAACAAATGATCACATTGATTTACAGCCAAGTTTTGTCCAGCTTAACTAAAAGGAGCTAAATTTGATTTCCTTTGGTCGATCATGCAACACAGTGCATGGTACAAAATGACCATTGTCCTGTGACCAGCAATGACACAAGGTTAATTTTTAGCAGGCTTCACTGGCAATGCCTTGACATCTAGTTTCTGTAATAAAAATCTACCATGCAAAGATCCATAGTCTTAGAAATGTTGTGCTTTTTGGTAAATTACAAACCTAAAGCATGCAAATAAATAATAATACTTAAATTTGGACTGGTTCCAAACTATTGGCCCTAAATGCAAAGTGTTGATAAGAATTACCCAACATTTCAAAACAGTGGTCACAAACCCAGAAGTCCCTATAAACCTTATTCACAGTAGTGCCATTTTTTTTATTTTTGACAGGAATGAAAACGAGGCTGTGAGGGATAGACTTAGTCTCTTCAATGGCATCCACTGCATAAAGCTGTATAAAGCTCCTAGATCACATCTCATTTTCCCCAACTCATGTTTTCTGGAGGTTTTCGTCAACTGTCATTTCTTGTGAAGATGTTTTTTTCAATGTTTCTTCAGCGGAATGATCTTAAACACTTTAAACAACCATACAACTCATCCCTCACAGCCTTGTTGTCATTCCCGTCAAAAATGAAAGATGGCGCTGCTGTGAATAAGGTTCAGCAGTTTTGTTTTTGCCATAAACACAGGAAAGATTATTTTGCTTTGCACAGTTTATAACTTCACTGGATTATAAAATTAAGGGTGAATCAGATCATACCTCCTACATAATTAAGAGTCATTGTTAGGCCCAATTTCTGTGTTGATTTTAGGGGGGAAATCTGTGAATGGATATAAAATTGTAAAATGTGTTAAATGGAAATGAGAGAACAATGCTCTTACTGATAGCTGGAAGCATTATCAAATGAACTATTTCATATACAAATAGTGAGACCTCCTTGTAATTCTTTAAGACAAATGGAAACAAATAGAGATAAAGATAAGGAAACTGTCAAATTCTAAAGGAACATTAGTGAAATTCTCCCAGCTGCTGCGCAAAACACTTACAGAAGTTGTCTTTCATCTTTCCACCAAAAGATGAAGACAACACATAGATAGAATTACCCTGGGGAAGTGAAGCTGGCAGAGGATTACAGAGGAACAGGTTTTTGTATATAGTCAGAGGTGTAACAACTCTAACAATGACCTTTAGAAACATGGCAAAGAGCCTTCAAAGAGAAGGGATTAAAGAGTTTGATGAAAAAGGTGTTTTCTATAAATTGTCTTCAAAACATACACTGACTGAGCACTTTATTAGGAACACTGGTCCTAATAAAGTGCCTGACGTGGTCTTCTACTGTTGTAGCCCATCCGCCTCAAGGTTCGCTGTGTTGTGCATTCTGAGATGCTATTCTGCTCACTATTGTACAGAGGAGTTATCGGAGTTAACGTAGCCTTTCTGTCAGCTCGAACCAGTCTGGCCATTCTCTGTTGACCCCTCTCATCAACAAGGTGTTTCCATCTGCAAAACTGCCGCTCACTGGATGTTTTTTTGTTTTGGCACCATTCTGAGTAAACTCTAGAGACTGTTGTATGTGGAAATCCCAGGAGATCAGCAGTTTCAGAAATACTCAAATCAGCCCGTCTGGCACCAAAAATCATGCCACGTCGAAATCACTGAGATCACATTCTGATGGTTGATGTGAACATTAACTGAAGCTCCTAACCCATATCTGCATGAATTTATGCACTGCTGCCACATGATTGGCTGACTAGATAATTGCATGAATAAGTAGGTGTACAGATGTTCCTAATAAAGAGCTCAGTGAGTGTATATTAAAAAAAATACCACACCCCTTCAAAATCTTTGATTTTCTGTTTTATACTGGATCCTCTCAAAGCCATCAATGCTGGAAGGGTCTGATCTTAAAAAGAGAAATTAGTGCGAGGCTCCATTAACTCGTACATAATTTTTGGGTGATCTGTTACTTCAAAAAAAATGTTGGTCATACATGCAGAACTTTTATGTTTGAGGTGGGTTCTTTAACAGTTACAAATAATTTATCCTTCCTTGTAATTACCAACAGTCTCATGGCTACTCTTAATAATTTGTACAAGATGATATCGTAAGGTATTGTAGTACTTGGCTCGTACAAAAAGGTACAATTATAAGACCAACTAATCAACAGAATTTGAAATCAATACAATACAAATTTTAGCTAGAAATGTTGCTACACATTCCATATTTATTTATGCAATACAAATGACTGATGGATGTCAATAACCTGTAATTCACTTCCCTCATCTCTTTCCAAACCCTGATGTTTTCTTTCTTTCTTGGTACACATAAGTTATTTTACTATTCAAAAATCATGGTTTGGTTTAGGTTTTGTCTGAGTTAGGGGTTAAACTCGGAAAAATCATTAGAATGTTCTTTCTTAACCCCGATGTTTCTCTTTCTTCTGTGGTTTCTTCCGATTTTCCTGCTAAAATCATTGTTAGTTTAAAATCGTTTGGGTAAGGGTTACACTTGATGGTTGGGTAAGGGGTTCAAACTTAGGAAAAATCATAACGACATTGTTCGTTAGTTCCTTTATTTTTTCCGATGGAAGTAAAAGTTGTACATTTTTGAAAGAGCCAACTCGATTTCACCATCTCAACTATTACTATGACTTGTCATGAGACAGGGTTGGTAATTACCTTTCTACCTTTGAAATCTAAGAAACAATACCATACAAATGGTATACTGGAGTTGAAGTGTTTAGGTGTGGTTTTAGCTTAATTTAAAAAAAATAATAATAATCTTGACATTTAATGTAAAGGAATTAACCTAAAACCTAAAAAACTGGCATATTCTGAAAGACTTGCATTCTTCCTCACTGTTTGACTGCTGATCACCAATCACCACATTTTCTGCACTGATGTTGGGGAAAAATCTTCGGAATGCAATTTAAACATGGAAAAATTTGTTAAACGGAGCTGAGAGTTCTACACTCTCATTGGTAGCTGAAAGCCAGGACAGTCTCTTAATGGAGGCCTCACCATAGTGACATTTTCCTGCATCATTGTCAGTTTGGAGGATTTCTTAATAGCCTCTGCAATCTACAGACACTACCGTGTGTGTTTAACCACACGGTAATTATACTTAAAAAATATGTCCATTTATTTAAAATACACTTATAATTAACATATAATTTATATTTGTTAGATTCCCTAACCCAACCCCTAAACATAATTACTTCTAAATAGGTTTGCCAGCTTTCTACCAGCCAAAAACAGGACATTCCATCTTTAAATATGGAACATATTTTTACAGTCACTAGTGGTTGACTGATATAGCCTATAGCCGAGGCGATAAATCAGCTGATATTTGGTATTTTTAAATTATTGGCACCTGCCATTTATAATTAAGTGGACTGATAATCTTATTACAATTAAAAAGTGAACTACAAATCTGAATCCATTTAAGTCCAGATACAAAAAAAAAAAAAAGTTTTAGGGGTGTAAAGAGAACCATCTACTTTTCTACTCAAGACTTTCACTAGATGAAAAGCATATATGCATGTATTCACCACTGATGTAGAGCATGGCACGAACAGTAGATGGGGCTTTTTGCCAGCTACTATTAGTGGTGGATCACAGTTTATTGTGTTCTGGGAGCCCAAGCTTCAGCAAGCCCAAAAGCGCAACTGTACCCTCAAAACATGCAAAAAAAAAAAAAAAAAAAAACATAACCTGCGACTTCATGAAAAAACAAGCCCAAAGTCACATAGTAAGCGGACATGGCAACACTGCTAGTCAGCAATTATGTTTTTCTTAATAGGCTACATGTTTTTATCTAATTTTTTTTTTTTTCCTCTCTTTAAAGATTTGCTTCTTAACACATAAAATAGTAATCCCAATCAGTTCCACACAGTGAGGTATAGATATTCTAAACAGATAAAGAAAGAAAACAACAACAACAACAACAACAAAACTGGTTTAGGATTGGGGTCGATATTGGCCGATACAGAGAGTTCAGGTATCGGAATTGAAACTTTTTTATTGGTGCATCCCTATAAATTAGCCAAAAATATTTATTAAACATACAAGGAACGGGGGATGTTAATGATGGGTGTTTCTACAGAATTTGCAAGCATAGATTCCGTGTAGGTCTACTTTTTTTGTGTAGCAAAGGTATACGCTTCATATTTCAGGTTTCAATTTCACAAAGGCATCTGATTCCAGCATTTCTTGCAAGGCTCCTGCAAAACTACATAGTCCTTGGTATAACATCTTTGAACAAAATGCTATTCAAGGAAAAATGTCAGCCTAAAGTAAACTCGTTCTTTTCAAGTACCTCATTCATTTAATTTAAACTAGAACAAAGAGATGATTATATTCAGGTAAGTGTTGCACAACGCTTGGAAGATGAAGCAACAAAAAAAAAATGATTAAAAAATGAATAAACTTCCTATTCAGTGCATAGGTTTGTTGAAGACGTGAGAGAGAGAGAGAAGTCTATGGCTGTTCAAAATGACGCAAATGTTACTCTGAACGCTGTAACGCATTCTCTACCAATCTTGAGGCGTTTACCATTGCCTCACCTGTCGTACCATTTCAGTTAGTGAATTAACTGTTTATATATCTTAATTCATATTAGTTAAAAGGTCACTTCCTCTTTCTTCTGTCGTTCATAGAGGAACAGAAAGTGATGAACTAAAGTTAACATTATCAAGGGCCATTTCCTGGGTATTTAAAGCTGAGAAGGATGTGCTAGAGAAGTGTGATATCTCGGCTCCAACCTCAGTTAATGCAACAATGGGCTCCTATCTTCAAAACTTTTACAAATTATACTCCAGTTTTGACAACGCTTAGCATCTGCATACAGTTGAATGCCTTTTAAACAGCCACGGCCCGTGCATTTTAAGTCTAGGCCTTCAGTGCGATTCATGCCATTAAGAAAACACAGTTTCACAATGAATAAGACACCGTATGCCTATCATACATTACATGGCAGTCAACTAATAATACCAAATGACATTTTAAAAACACGTCCACGTACAAAAGCCAGAATAAAGGAGGTCTAATACCAAGAAAAAGCTCTCTAGTAATATCTGCGATTTTAATTTAGCTTGCAATAAATTTTGTTTCGTCAGGTTACACGGTTACTTTTCAAAACTTGATGTGACACTGAATGCTCAAGCGGCCTAATTTACACTTAGAAAACTCCTGATGTTGCTATAACAATGCAAAAAGCACTCACCAATTTGCTTGAAGTAAAAATCAGTCCTCCTTTCCTGTTTAATTAAATCAATCACACGATCATTCAGAACATCTCAGGTTTTTAAATCCTTAAGGATCTCTTTCTCGATGATGATTTGGCAGCGATGACAGCCGACTCGTCAGCAAGATCTCGTGCTCTTCGCTTTCAAATTACGTACATCACTTAAAGCGTGATTGCGTCACTCAAGGCCAGCTAGAAGGCTTGGACTGGGACATATCCTAAAGGCCACACCCACCAAGAACAAATAAATCAATCTGATTGGCTGATGAATCTGACAATCTGACTTTAGATGCCCATTCATTTGCACTATTGAGGGATTCTGCAGAAATTCTGAAGGCCTGACGGGGTGGAGTTCAAACTCACGCGCTGCTTCGGCTAACAAGCTCGGCTTCGGGCATGCGATTTGTGAAACAGTTGTCACACTTTGCTTGTAAGCATCAAGGAATAAATTCTGATTGGATAAACGTTTTGTTTTTTGCTATTCGTTTGTATATGAATTAGGAGTGGAAAGAGTTGAAAATACATAGGCAAAAAAGGTCAATGAGAATGAAAGTATGAAAAAATATTTATTAGGCATGTTACACCAGCAGAGAAGGCTTTGCTGGCCCTGAGACATCGCCACTGCTTTCAAAGTGTACTTCATTTGACTGTGCACACATACACAGGCAGTTGTTGCATGCGTGCTATGACTGCTATGAGTTACTTTTTCTCTTCATGAGTTTAGACCCATAAAGATATCTCCTTACCTCTGTATGAAAAAACTATGCAGTTTAAGTCTAAGTTACCCCAAACAAAAAAGAAATGTGTCTTCAAATATTACCAATAACCTACACTGAGGAACAGTCTGTACAGTATTGAATACATTATATATAGTTGGTCTATAGGTTGGCTGTCTCTTTCTTAACACTTCTATGTTGACAGCATGTACAGATTTTTCTTAGATTCCTACCAGCTCTCCCTAACAGCCTCCCTATGAAGCACATCATGCAGATGTTACACATGACTGAATGGTTTATCAGTCTGTGGACAGAGTCTTCTGCTCATCACAAGATATTAAGCACTGTGCTAACTCCTAATCAGCATAAAAAGACAGTTCAGCTTCTGGTGACAAGTGTGTGACAGGAAAACCGTGCCATCAAAACAAATCTCTAAGAGCTGGACAATGTATATGGATACATTTGAAATCCCTGACTTAACCAGATTTGTTCAACAAACTTGAAAAAGACAAATGACATGACAGGTCACTTGAATCAGACACTATCTAGCTACTTCCCATGCATCTTTCCAGTTTTTGCACATTTTTGCACTTATTTTTAAAAAGGAGCTAACAGTCTCAAACAAAAGTTTCAGAGAACTTATTTTCTGTTTAGGGAAAACACATCTACAATGGCCTCAAAAAGCCTTTGGACACTTATTTATGTATGAATTTAAATGCATTACATAAAGCATCTGAAAACAAAATTATGCTAGTGCTTTTCTCAGAACTAGCTTCACTTTTCTGAGCCATTTTTGCAATTATTTTTAAGAAACTTTTTTGTGGATGTATGAAGTCTATTCCCCTAATGTTCACACAGGTTTCCTAGCAGAGTAACCGCAGGTGCAGTTCATCACATTAACTATGAACATATTCCGCTACGTTTGACGTTTGAAGTGTTAATGTCGGCATGAAACGGAAACTGCGACTTTTCTTCCATTTTGTGACGTATTTCTGAGTGAAACGGCTTATCGAACTAGAAACAAATGTAGGGCGGGGACTTTATTTCTTCCATCAGTTGTTGACTGGATTGTGAAAAGTGGCCGTTGCATACCAGAATGGAGGAAAACCTGAAAGCAAGTTAGCAGTAGACACATGGAAGCTGGGTATCCCTCCACATATTTTTAGGCGCATTTTGGGATATTGCATAAAAACTGCTGGAAGGAAACACCAAGATGCGAATAAAATCTCCAAAATGAGCATACAAAATGTAGATGCTCACTTGAGGGGGGTACAGTTTTTATACGATAAGAAGAAATGTGCATAAACTATGATGGAAAAACATCTACCTAATAAACTCCTATTGAATTTATTAGGAATACAAGATGTGCATTAAAAAATTCAAATGACTGAATAACTCGTTCATAACTGGACTAACCAGTGGACCAATCATCGTATCTGAAATGTTGCTCTGGTCATCCTGAAATAATGGTGTATACAAAATCCAAAGTCTGCATAAGTTTGCAAAGCAAATATGTCAAATACAAACTGAAATGCAAGTACAGGTTTATTGACACCTTTGAAAAATATATTTCAGATCCGCACGGCAAAGACGGGAAGGAGGAACGCACACATATAGTGTTCCCAGACATAAAACAAAGTTCTTTACAGTGTTTTGCCTGTGTGCTCTAAACCGCGAGTATTTCATTAATAAAAAAGTCACAGCAGCTAGTTTCTCTGTAAGTGACAATTTTGTTCTTTTGAACACATGGGATGGAAACACGGCTTTATGCGTACATCGTTTTTGCGTTATGTTTTTCTTCATAAATTAGCTACAGACATAGACCCACACCCTTTCCACTGTGACCCATTGACTTGAGAACCGAACGATGATCTAACTGACAACATTAACCATAACCAGCACACAAATGCACATAGCACATCGCGGACTTTGCTTACGACAAGGCTGGAGCTCAGTGCAGATGAGTGAGAAACAAGCGAGTAGAAGATTACAATATTTCAACTTTTTGAATCACAATATTTTTAGTGTACATCCCAAGATACCGGCATTTAAAAATACGAATAAACTCCAAACCCATCAGACTCGCGTTGTATTCAGTAGCGATCACCTCTGGAAGCATTCAGGCGTAAAATATCTCGAAAACAAACGTGAATTCGCCGTTATTACTACTAATTCTAAATGTTTATTTAAGCCAGTGGGCCTGCAACCAAGGTAGTTTGGTGTAGCGAACATGATTTTGAAAGGAAAACAACAGAAAATACACCTTAATAAAGCAAATATTCATGGATGAACCATTCAAAATAAGACCAGTGTTGTGCATTAATAAAATAAATAGGGTAAATTTTGATTTCATGCCGACTTTAAGTGTCCAAATGTTGTTTGTGTTCATTTTGGACAGCATATCTATTCTTTTATCATTTAAAACCTAACAAATGGCAAACTAATTTATTTTTGGCTTGAAAAGGGTCCTATCTTTCATTAAAGTAATGGCCAACTGGATTGATATTTTCTTATCTAATCCAGCTACATTCATGCATTTTAATTGTGGCTTTAGAGCAGCAAATTCAATCTATCTTTCTCACAGCAATTTACTTAATAAGTCTGGTGTAAATTGAGAACACTTCAATTCTGTATTCAGCAGGTGAAATTGAGGGCGGACAGGACACAATTTTGCTCATAATTCATTATGCTGCACAAAAGAATTTAAAAACTTTACACAAATTTAAAAACACAACACACACACAAAAGAAACCTTCGAGGCAAAATGCAAATTGTGATCCAAACACCACTACCCCAGGGCAAAACTTACCTTCCAACTTCTAGCTTGCAAGGTTAAGCTAGGGCAAGCTTTTTTCGAGTGTACATTTCACAACAGATAGAGCTGCTGTAATAAGCAGTTTACTGGCAATAGAAAGTACAAATATTTGTTAAATGAATGTTCCAGGTTCAACACAAGCTCAATCAACAGCATTTGTGGAATAATGTTGATTACCGCAAAAACTAATTTCAACTCCTCCCATGTTCATTAAAAAAAAAAAAGGTAAAAACTGCAGTTACAGTATGGCACCCACAATTGATGTGAATAGGGCCAGATAAAAAAACATTCAAATACACACCGTTTCAAAATTAAAGCTCCAAGACATAAACATTATACATGTTAACATGATTTTCATGTCATAAAATTGCTTTCTAATCTTATCTTCATCCAAGCTACATCCAATATACAACTTCAGTGTCATGACCATGTAATGCCGGTAAACTCTGTAATCTGGTAAACGCTGTAACACCTCTAAATCCCTGATTTTTTCACACTAAAATCATGTTAACATGTATGCTGTTTACATCTTGTGGCTATCCTTTTAAAATGATGTATATTTAAACGTTTATGTACTGGCCCCATTCACTTATATTGTAAATGCCATACTGCAACCATGGGGGACAGGTTGCACACCAACTTATCATTTTTTACTAAACTTTATATCATAATCAAAACAGCCTGGTCAGCAACATGAAGAATGAAGGTTTACCCGTCATCATCTCCATCAATGGGAATAGTTATTCCAAACAGGCTGTTGACAGCAGGTGTGGGAAGCTTCAAGCACTCTGGATTCAGGGCCTTGGTGGCATCTTTTCCTATGATGACAAAGCTCTGAGGTAGCGCATCAGAGTTCCTCCGGTTCTCATCGGCCTGAGTGGTGCTGATGGGAAGTTGGCTAAAGTTGGAGGGGGAAGTCTGCATGCTCAGTCCTACCGTGGAACCGCTGTGGACTCCCTGAGGCTGGTCCTGTTGGGGCTGTACAACAGGTACCGGAGTCTGGTTTGGCATGCTCTGCGGGGTATTAGAGGCACTGGACATAACAGGCACATTTTGTACACCAGGGACCAAAGCATGGGGGGTGACAGACGTAGTTACTGCTGGCTGAATGAGCGGCACTGGTGCCTGCGAAACAACAGCTGTGGCTGTCCCTAGAGCTGCACCAATGCCCGACTGCTGTATGAGCCCCTGAATATGCTCCGTATGGCTGATGGGAAGTGGCCCTCTGCCGTGCCCTATAGTATCCGCAGCCTGAGGTGGAACTAATCCGAGAACATGAGTGCTTCCCGCAGCAGGGGTCATGACAGGTGATGAGCCCCGGTTCAAAGGGACTCCAAGCGGAATAGAGGTCACTGTTAGCGTCTGGGCTGAGGAGATAGGAGTTTGCAAGGGAGGCTGATGCTGTGACCTATAGTCTGATGGATTAGATGGAATACCAGCGGGAAGGATATGACCAGGGTTTTGTGCCAGTTTACCTGGGTGGAAAGCCTGTGGCTGAGTTGTAGAAGGCATGCTAGGAGATTTGACATGTTGAATGTGGGCATCACCGGTCCCCGCGGGGAAAATGTTCCCTAATCCCTGCTGTGAAATGCCAAAACTTTGCTGTTGAAGCTCCACAGGAGGATTAGATGGTACAGACATGTAACCACTATCAGTATGTGGTTCTGCTGCAACAGGAACTGCTAGTCCATCCCTGTCCACATTATGGTCCAAGATGCCAGCCTGTTTAACATTATCCACAGTCCGACCGGATGAGGAAACATCCGTATCTCGCTCATAGAACTCAGTGCAAGTCCACCTACCTCTTTTGAAGGGCTCACCTGTACTATGATCTAGTTTGATGACTCTGAAACGGGAACTGCAACTACTTACTGTAGCAGAAGTGCAAAATGATGTTGATGTCTGTGACAAACTGGATGGTGCATTAGATGCAACACCACCAGCAACTGAAGATGAAGGCTGGGAAGGTACAGAGGCAGTGGTCATTTGGCTTGCAGCACCAATGACTCCACGAACATTTGGGTTTGTGTGAAGACCACCTGTATTACAAGAGCCAGGTATCGTCATTGACAAGCTGGCGCCAGATGTTTCCAAGTCGTTATTTAGCGGTTCATCCGATAAACTGACGTTACACGCCCCCTGCTCAAAATCGCCAAATTTGGACATGTCATATATCTCTGATGAGGACATATCCTCGGTTCTGGATTCGTCCGGGTCGTCCAAACTCTCGGTATCGTCCGTGATGCTGCTGGCCCCCACCTGAGCCTGCGTTACGCTCGTGATCTGAAAACAGCTCTTCTTTTTCGACATTTTCGACATTTTGACCGCTTAAAAGTATGTTACTGACTTTGACACGTCAGGATGAAGCGTACAGCTTCAAATTTAGCGCAGTAACACTGTTTATATAAAAAAATAATATATTGTATATTTTTCCGTTAGCGTCACGCTCACTCAAGACTCCCTCAGAGCTCCGTCGGCTCGCGAGTCCTCATCGCAGCATTTTTAGTATTTTAAATCCTTAAAATTGAACCTTCAGAAACTCCAAACACTATGACAGCTTTAATCCAGATGTGTTTAATATTTCCGAGCCCGTGTCCTAAATGAAGGCCATTTGCCGGTGTGAGAGTTTCCCTCAGGCCGTTCTCGCAGATGAAACTCTTCAGTCGCGAGAGTCACTCGAGTCTGAGGCGCCTTCAGTTTTCAACACTCTCCCGCCTCCAAAAGCACAAATCCTCGCTGAAACATGCCTGCCAGACATCTTGAGGCATAATAATACATGTTCACAAACTGTTTCTCACTTTAAGAGAATATGTTACTGGTATAGCGAGCGTTTGTCACTGTTTTCCTGTTAGTAGATGTCTCAGGCTAACGGCTGCTCTTCCTTTGCGCTACACAAGATGGCTACGTACAGCACGCCCTGCACTATGGGAGGACTGCGCACCAGCGTACGTAAATCAGTCGGGAATACGGATCACTACGCATGTTTTCTTATATGATTTGAGGACGAGAATGGCGAAATGAATGCCAACGGGAAAACAAATATAAACTGCATAAAAAGAAAGAGTTTTGTTGTTGTTTTTGGTTGGTCGTATGGTTTTATTAATGTTTTTTTTGTTTGTTTTTTTTTGTTTTTTTTAATATAGTAATATATGTAATTGATAATTACAGTTTTTCCTCAATCGCTTTGGCTCTTTTTTATTTTATTTTTTTTATTTTTTTAACAGTCTTAACATTCTCTAAACTGTAAGTGCATTTGTCACAACTCAACTCTATTGCATGTCTGCAAAATGTAGTAACTCACCCAAAACATTTCATTCATGCTTCAAAACCTAGTTATTGTGTCAGTAAATTGGCCAATGCCATCAAAATGAATTTTTTTTTTTTTTTTTTTTTTTTTGTCATCATGTGAGCTGTACTGGTCAAAATGTTTAGATGTTTTTTGTTTTGTTTTTCACCATGGCAGTCAACCCTTGTTGTATACAATTGCCTTTTTGTTCTACTTTTTTGTTGACACTGACTGTTTACTGTACTAAACAAGAATGTCAGTTTTGTCTAGCTGAATGATAATGTGTATCACACTGAGCTTTTTAGATACCGATTTTAACAGCAGGTAAAAGTTTACTGGGAAAAGTCAATAATGTACAATACTGTAGTACACAGAAAAAAGTATATGCACGTTTGTATGTATACAGTATATTTATTTTTGTAGCATTGTGTTACATGTAAACAGAAAATTCACATTTGCATGTCCATTTTTACACATTTCTTACATGTAAAGTCATATATAGTGCACAGAAAATTACCACAAAATGACATCAATGCAAAAAAATAAAATAAAAATGAATAAACATTCCATGTCATAGATATTTATGGAATATACATGTGTGTCTGACAGATATTGATAACTGAATGGATCATTTTGCATGTGATATCTCACATGATGAAAGAAAGTTTAGAAGTTGTGAAGAGTATGACAATTTCACTGAGAATCAACTCATCAGTTTTGATCAGCAAACTATGTGCATTTAGTTACTGTGCAAATTGTAGACAATTGTACTTTTTTTGCACACGTGCCAAAACACGTGCAATTTGCTTATATGAATAAGAAATTCACATCTGGTGTGAACAAGAAACTAATTGTTCAGAGATTTTAACTTATTGTTTTGAAAATAATAATTATCATTCAAGAACTGAGCCAAAGTGATTGAGAAAAATTGTAATATGAGATTCTATCTATCTATCTAATCTCTCTTTCTTTTCTATCTATCTATCTGTCTGTCTGTCTGTCTGTCTGTCTGTCTATCTACTGTATCTATCTATCTATCTATCTGTATATCTGTCTGTCTGTCTGTCTGTCTGTCTGTCTGTCTATCTACTGTATCTATCTATCTATCTATCTATCTATCTATCTGTATATCTGTCTGTCTGTCTGGCTGTCCGTCCGTCTGTCTGTCTTTATGTCTGTCTGTCTGTCTGTCTATCTATCTGTCTGTCTGTCTGTCTGTCTATCTACAGTATCTATCTATCTATCTATCTGTCTGTCTGTCTATCTACTGTATCTATCTATCTGTCTGTCTGTCTGTCTGTCTGTCTGGCTATCCGTCCATCTGTCTATATTTATGTCTGTCTGTCTGTCTGTCTATCTATCTATCTATCTGTCTGTCTGTCTGTCTATCTACAGTATCTATCTATCTATCTATCTTTCTGTCTGTCTATCTACTGTATCTAATCTATCTATCTGTCTGTCTGTCTGGCTGTCCGTCCGTCCGTCCGTCCGTCTATCTTTATGTCTGTCTGTCTGTCTGTCTGTCTGTCTGTCTATCTATCTATCTATCTATCTATCTATCTGTCTGTCAGTCTGTCTATCTACAGTATCTATCTATCTGTCTGTCTGTATGTCTGTCTGTCTGTCTGTCTGTCTGTATGTCTATCTACAGTATCTGTCTGTCTGTCTGTCTGTCTGTCTGTCTATCTACTGTATCTATCTATCTATCTATCTGTCTGTCTGTCTGTCTGTCTGTCTGTCTGTCTGGCTGTCCTCTGTCCGTCTATCTTTATGTCTGTCTGTCTGTCTGTCTGTCTGTCTGTCTATCTATCTGTCTGTCTGTCTGTCTGTCTGTCTATCTACAGT